>NC_081414.1:279145451-280414201 GCF_030272615.1 Cryptomeria japonica | reverse complement strand
ACATGTGGGAAAATAAACATGAACCCCAGCCAAGTCTCTGAGGGGTCTCTATCAACCTCTCTAGCATCTGACCCCATCCGCACTGTAAGCCCTACCGCCCTCTGTCTAGCATCAGAAAATAGCCTATGAACCCTGCTAGAACGCATGCTAGAGGATACTCCTCACTGTACCTGCTCATAAGTATGTCCCAACTCATGGACCGAGTCAAAATGTCAGGATCACCGAAGACATGCCTCACTGCTTGTAATCCTGGAAGGTTCCCTGAATCATAATCCACCTTATCCCTAGCAAAAGGGATACTGAGGATCTTGTATACATCCTTAGGAGTGATAGTCAACTCCCCCACTAGCAGATGAAACATGTTATGCTCTGAATGAAACTACTCTACCAATGTCGTGAGCATCCCGTGGTTCACACGGATATCGGGTAATCTCAACAAATGAGTCAAGCCACACAAGTCAAGCTGCATAAGTCAACAATGATTGAGACTGTTGAAGAGGCTTACTAGTATGCCCTAAAGGTAGAAGAGAAGCTGAACAAAAGACATGAGCAAAGGTAGAGAGGCAAAGGTGGAAGGTTTACCAAAGGAATATTTCAAGGAGGAAGAGGATATACCAAAGGTAGAGGAACTTGTATAGATCATAATAAGGATAAAGAAGTGAAAGAAGAAGGTAATTCATATCAGAAAGATGATAGAAATTTCTACCGAAGGAGAGAACCGGATGGCTACCAGAATGAGAATTTTGGAAGACAAGACAAGAGAAAATTTAGAGGAACTTTCTATAAGTGTGGAGGAGAAGGACATCGTTCTTTTGAGTGTAATAAGATAGAGAATACCGGAAGAGAAGAAGTGGTGGAAGAAAAACCCACTAGATTAGACAGTAAACTAGAAGATGGAGAATTGTTGATGATGAGGAGAGCTTTGTGTCATACCAGAGGAGATGAAGAGCCCTTTCAAACGAAGAATTTGTTCAAGATCAGATGTAAGGTATCTAGTAAGTGTTGTAAAGTTGTTATTGATAGTGGTATTTCAGATAATCTTGTTTCAAAAGAGATGGTGAATAAGTTGAATTTGGAGAGATTGAAACACCCTAAGACTTATTAGATAGCATGGCTTCAAGATGAACATAAGTTGTTAGTAAGTGAGAAATGTTTGGTGAAATTGAAAATTGGGAATTATCATGATGAAGTCTTGTGTGATATTATGCCTATGGATATTTGTCATCTTTTGTTGGGTAGACCTTGGCAGTTTGATAGACAAGCAGTACATGATGGGAGGAAGAATACATACACTATTGTGGCCAATGGGATGAAGAAAACCTTGTTTCCTTTGGAGGAACCTTTGAAGAATGAAGTCTGTACGAATGTGTCCTAGAGGTATATCAGAACTAAGAGACATTAGCAGTGAAGGCCAAAGAAGTTCAAAATCAGAAGACTTTGCAGATCACATGGCAGCCTTGCATATTCGAGTTAAGTAACATTTGGAATATATGAACAAGTATAAGGAGAAGGAAGATGAGAAGAGGAGACATAAGGAATTTGAAGTTAGCAATGAAGTGATGGTACATCTTGGAAAAGAAAGATTCCCAGTTAGAACTTATAACAAATTGCAGATGAAAAAGTTTGGACCTTGCAGGATTTTGAGGAAGTTTAGTTCTGGAAATGCATATGAAATGGAGTTACATGATAGTTTGATTATTTCATATGTGTTTAACATTGCAGATCTTCATGAGTATCATGAACTTGAATTCAATGAGGACAGTATTGCAGACTTGGAGAAACAGTTGCCCCAGAAGGAACCGGATCAGATTGAAGAAATTTTGGACAGTAGGATTGGGCGTAGTACCCAGAGCAGTCAGTATAAGGCATATCTTGTGAAGTAGAAGGATAGACTAGTTGAAGATTCATCTTGGATTTCTCAGGCAGAGGTAGACGTCCCTGGTTTTCCTCTGACCCCAGCAAAGTGAGAGGCTCACTTTTCCAATAACCCCGGATGTCTGATGCAGGAGCATCCCTGGTTCATAGCAATCTTGCATCAACCAAAAACATTTTCTTTATGTTTTTCTTTTTGTTTGCAGTTTCAACATTTCTTTCTATGTGTCCAAGTTTTGGCTCACCGGATCCTATGGAGTTGGATTCTACTTGAAGACTTGATCATCTTTCTTATTTCTAGACTACATTGCATTTGGATCATTTTTCGGCAAGATATCGCTATCGGTTTCCTTGACAGTCATGTTACTAGTTCACAATCTCTTGTTACCGATTGCCTGGACCTATTTTGGTGATCTATCAAAACCCTTTTCGTAGCTTGTGGAGCCTTGGGCATTGATTCTGATGTTCCTTGGCATGTGGCTGACCTTTTCCCATGATCTACACTTCATCCTTTGGATTTTCTAGAGGAAGCTCTTGGTGGAGGCCAACCTTGTTGGTTTTACATGTTAGGTCTTGTTCTTTGGGTTTTGATCCCTTTTTGGGCCGACCGGATCCTTTGGATCGTATATAATTATAATTGTTCATTATAATGAAATCTATCAAAAAATCAAGTAGTGAGACTGAGCGTAGAAGATAGATCTTAAGATTCAAGGTCCCGGTTGTGACCTATTTTGTATTTGAGCATGTTTTAGCAGGCCTATGAGCCAGTTATGTTGTAACCCGGTTGTTACCAGTTGGTTTTATTCAATTTTCATGTTATAATACAATCTGTTATTCATTGCCTCCATCATATCTTTGTGTTTCCATTGTGTTTACTCTTGCTGACCGGTCTGAATTGATCTCTTTGAGGTCCCTCCTAACCAGTGACTACTTTAGAGCCCTATGACTATCAACCATATTTTATTTTATTATTTCATTGCTAAAGAAATGTAGTTATTTTTTTTGACTAAGAGGATTGGGATAGCAAGGAAAACTTCTCTTTGCAAGATATATTGTTTGGATATGTTAATTTATTTTTATTCATTTTGACTATTTATATTTTGTGTCTTCTATGGAAATAATGAAATAAGGATTGTTTCCAAGATAAAAAGGAGTAAGCTTACTAAGTCTTTAACAAGCATAATTTTTCACTCTATTGCTATGTAGGTTACATTGACTTTAGAAGTGTCTATGGAGAAATTTTGGGTGTTCATGGGTATAGGCCAAGCTAATTTCAATAGGTCTACAAAAATAATTGATAAAAGAAACCTGATTCTAAGGGACAAGGAACCCAAAAGAAGGAAAGGCACACAATAGTGTTGCAACTTCTAAATAAGTAGAAAACAAAACCGCATACAAAGCCATCGTATGAGGTAACTAGCCAAGTAAAAATCAAAATCTACATGACAAAGAACCACAACAAAAAGGGATGGCTAGAAGAAATGCTCAAGATATGTCATCTAATCTATCTTTTGATACCAAAATATTTACCTAAAAGGGAAGAATATTTCTCCATTTCTTACCCCTCACTTCAAAATTTGCTTCTAAAAAAGCACTAGTAATCATAGTCTAGTCAACAACCTTGTTTCTAGATCTAGAAATATGAGTTATCTTGACCTTATCCATCTCATTAATCAAATACCTAGTGGCATCAATAACCACCTCCAACTTCTAGCTATAAATATTTCCACCTTTCAGAGCTCCAATAAAAAGCTTTGAATTTCCCTCTATCTAGGGTTTTCCCCAACCTTTTTCTTTTGCTATTATTAAGCCCCAAAGCATTGGTCTAGCTTCAACCAAGTAATTTGCATCAATCCCACTCTCCATAGAAAATTTTAAAAAAATACTTTCCTATAGAGTCTCTAAAAATATATCCTTCTCTTGCTCTACCTGGGTTCCCCTTGGCAGCCTAATGAAAATTGAAGTTGACCCACCATAGATTAGGTAATCCCCAAAAGTGCTCTTACTTTTCTTGGCACCCATGTCTTGGGAAGATGCTCCTAAAATATCCTATTCGGTCCCTAAGTAACCTTAGTTGATGTGTAATTAGGACCTCGGTGGAGAATAACCAAGGTACAATAACTTAATTACACCAATAACCCACTTAAGTGCAACGTAAGAAGAATGTACACAAAAGCTAACAATGCAAGATGTTTCCCGACTACTAGGTCGTGTTAGGTACTATAGACACCTAAAATCAATCACTTGTGTTTGATCAATTTATTCCCATTATTCATCTACTCTAGTTATTTTTATTAATTAAACAATTCATTGTTATTTAGTTAAACATTTTTGTTCCTTCGTTTTCTAGTCTTTTTCCTAAGGTAATTAATTTACCTATTCAACACTACCCCTTAGACCCTCATCCATTAATCAAAATAAATACCCTTGCTTATTAAATTAACATCTTCATCACCCCTTTCCTCCAATTATGAATTAAAATTAATTCAAATATCCTATTTACCCTCATCCACTTGCATCCTCCTACATCTACCACTTGCACCTTAATTTTAATCCTAATCTCCACCTAACCAAATCCACTAATCATGTGTGCACACTTAGTCCTTGATTATGTGATGTCAACTCCTCCCATCACATCAAGCACATGGTCTTGTCCTCTCAAGTTCCCTAAAAACAATTTTCAACTCCTTTATTCTTCTCATCAATTATCAACCATAGATCTTGATCTTCAATCATGACCATCCATCAATATCATCCAAAATATTATAAATCTAACCCTTAACTATTTTTATCATCTCTCACACATTTTGCATTTGAGCACCATTATGTTGCGGAAATCTTGAGAGCACACATCCAATCCAATAACGGAGGACAAATCATTGCATGAAGGAGACTAATTTTTGATATATAGGGTTTGTATATTGTTTTTATTTATTCTTCTTTCATCCCATCTTGATGTTTCATTGATTTTTTATTTTGAGTACTTTTCATGTTATTTGCATTCCATTGAGATCACTTTTCATCGCACACAGGTACCCATTTACAAATGTAATGCAATCTCTCAGAAATGGAGAAAAAGAGAAAACCTATTGGGACAAAAATCCTCTTCAAAAGAGATGAAAATATGAAATACTTTCAATGGTGAATGAGAAGAACAAAATTTCATGTGAGGAAAACGTGCCCCCCAACACAATAAGAGAGAAGAAAAGATAACATGTAGCCCCCCCTTAATGTAGAATGTGCACAAATAGTAGTAGCTTGAAAATGTATGTAGAAGATCATCCACGATCATTGAACAATGTTCCTCTCTATAGGAAGGAACAAAATCAAAGGTGTATGTATGAAGTCTCTCCAATATTGAAAGGAATATAAAGGAAGAAAAGTCAAGATGTATGGACTTTCTGAAAGTTTCTCAAGTGTCCCCATGTTGATGTTCAAAGATGCTCCTTCCAAATAAAGTGTACTAAGATACACTACTGAAAAGACAATCCTGGATCTAGTAAAGATGAATGTAGAGCATGATCCAAAGACTTGAGTGTCTCCTTTGAATATAAAGAGACCTCCTCCATTTGTTGTACATAATTATCTACAGTCATGTCAACCTCAAAAGAATGATTATGTAGAAAATTAATTAGAGGGTCAAAGTACTCCCTCACAACAACTTAATAAGGAACATCTCCATGAAAGAGAAGATGAATATCATCATTGATGTCTCCCAAATTAGAAATATAGGACTGCACAATCATACTTGCAATGTCTATCAAGTAATCATACCAATGAATTACATTTGGAAGACAATGTATATCTTGCTATATTGAATGAAAAGAAGTCAAAACTATAGCAACACAAGCATCATCAGAAGAAACAATATATGTGATATCAATAGGAGAGATGGAATGCAATGCTCAAGAATTGGATCACAAATGAGAATGTCCAAGTTCAAGTAACTAAATTTCTCCTCAATAAATGAATCAACACTAGAAGTGTTATCGTCACTAAAGAATCAAAGTCATCAATGCAAATGGTCTAAAAAAAGTACAACCGAGATGCATGATCCACCACCCTAGTATAAATGATAGCTCTACTCAACAAGTCTTTGATAACTAGATTAGGAGTGAAATCCACAATCTTTCTTCTTGCGTTATGTGTGATTTGGCAAATGGACAGAATATTATTTGTCAATTAAGGTACATACAACACATGATTGAAGGTGTCATCCACAATATCAATAGATCCCTTCCCAATTACATTCATATATCTGTGATTTCTCATCAAAATAGGTGGCATGTTGCAAGGCTCAAATGAAGATAAAATAGACTACAAAGGTGCCATATGATGAGAAGCTCCTAAATCTAGAAGCCATCTCCCTAAATCATGACCTGTAATAGTACAAAGAGCCTGTCCTTTTTTCTTCTCCCAAAACTGTGACTCTTTTCCTTATCAAATTATATTTGTTTGGAAGAAGAAGTTGAATTAGATATTCTAGAAGGCAAATTGATTCTATTTATCTCATGAAGGTGCTTCAACTCATCAATATCCTTATCATAACAATAGTATTCTTTATATCCTATCTTCTTGCAATATACACAAGTAAGCTTCTCCTTCCTAGATGATTCCCCTTGAGAGGGAGAGGATTTAGATTGTTTGTTTAGCTTGTTCTTTTTCTTCTTTTTCTTCTTATTAGGATTCCCTATTTATTTCTTTACTTTAGGCTCCATTGCTACCAATGCTTGGCATGTAGACGACTTGATTAGACCCATGTGAATTAACTTTGGTTCCTCTTGGATTAGGAGACTTGATTAGACCCCATGTGAATTGACTCTGGTTCCTCTTGGATTAGGATATTTGTGAAACCATCAAACTTAGGATCAACATATAATGCTCCCATAGAAATATTATGTATAAAAGACAAAAACAAACACTGAATAATCAATACCAAGCTTAAATAAAACATTAAGAATCAATTGTGAATCCTCTTTTTAAATATTGTATTCCTTTAGTTGTGTTCTTAATTACTTGATTTTGGAGATATAGTCATGGATGTGGTAAAAAATAATTGGATCAAATATTCGGCAAATCATTATCAATCTGATACCCACTAATCCTATCAGTTTTACCTTGCAATATTTCAATAATCTCTCATGCATCCTTAGGTGTTTTACATTATTCAATATGAAATTGTAAATCAAATGGCACTAATGAGCATATACATTGCAATATCTTCTCTCTTTCATTCTCCCATTTTGAAAATTTACTAGGATCAGTTGGTTGAGAAATTGTTTCCTTTGGATAGCCAAGACTTTCCCCTAAAATAATTCCATACTGATTTCTTCCATGATATATAATTATGTGATTTTAGGAGTTCAATTTGAGATTTTCCCTAATTTGAACATAAGAACATGCAAACTAATGCTATCAACTACTACAAGGTTACCCCCCAAATTCACTCAATCAAAGAACCCCCCAAAAGTAATGATTTGGGTTAGTGCAGGATCATGGGAGGCCAAAAAGTGGTGATGTGAAAAAAATAGCCTTCTCCACTCACCTAAAAATGCGAAAAATCCGTGTTGACTTTTTGGTTGGCCTGGGTGTCAGTACACCTTGGCATGGTAAACACCTAAGAAAATCGGATATCGAACATCCGATTTTTATAGGTAATTTTAAATTAAAAAATAAATTATATAATATATAGTGTAATATAATAATATATTATATATTACATATTATATAATATATAATATATTATTATATTATATTATATATTATATAATACATAATATATAATATAATATTAGATTATATATTATATAATACATAATATATAATATAATATTAGATTATAAAATAATATAAAATATAATAATATATTATATAATTTATTATTATATTATATATTATATTATTATATTATATTATATAATATATTATTATATTACATTATATATTATATTATATAATATAATATTATATTATATATTATATTATATAATATAATATAATATTATATTATATATTATATTTTATATAATACGTATTATATATTATTATATTATATCATATAATGTTATTTTAAAACAATTTAAGTATTAAAATCGGATATCCGATTTTCTGAGACAATATAATTGGACTATGACAGCTCGTGAGTTATTTTTAACCCACGGGCTGGGCGGTTTTTTTGGAATCCGATACCTGTTGTTCAACCCAAATTTGCTAAAAAATACATTAAAAGGTAGGATTTTTATTGTTTTCAATCATTTTCATTCAATTTTTGTATTTTTTTTAATATTTATTTGTTTTTTCATTGAAAATATGGTTTTTTCATGAAAACTAGGTTTTTTAAATCAAATACAAAATTGTTCAAATTTGCTAACTAAATTCAATTGTTTACATTCAATTAGGTTGAAAATGGGGGATAACAGTGAAAACATTGATCAACCACAACCACAACAACCAAAACCTCCTTTGCCAAACCCCCCCTCAATTTAGGATTTATTTGCATAAAATTTGAACCAATTGAGGGGGATTGCATATGTCTATCGTATGATCCCTTGCCTAAACCCAATGTTTGATCCCCTCACATCGATTGTAAAGAGTATGGAAACCATCACTAAGGAGCAAAATGCCACTCTTTTGTGGCAAGATTTTATGAGGGAACAATATGTGGATGGTGTGTCCTATAAGGAGATCAAGGATCTCGAGATATCCAAAGCCGCTACTGCCGCATTGTTTGTGAATCCTCACACTGGTCAACCCATAGACCCCCCCCCAAAAAAACTTTCTATTAAATGGTGCACAAATGATGGTATTGTGAAATTTTTTTTGGATCATTGGTGGATGGTTTTCGACAAACCACCCAACAACAATCTTGATGTCCCCTTCTACTTCATAAAAAATTGTATGCTGAGTTTGTTTTAGGAAAACATGTGAACTACTTTGACATCCAACCTTTCCAGGGTGTGGGTTTAGGTATGCCCCAAAATAGACCTGGGGAAATTAGAGTAGTCCAGGGCCCATATATCCCCCCTCCTCCTGTTGGTCCCCCACCTCCAGTGCAACATCCAGTTATCATTTGTGAGGCGACATAACAAACCATATTGGCTATTCACTCTTTGAGTAGCCTTTTGGTTTCTCAGGCTGGGTCAGTAGCTCAGCCTAGTTTTGATGGTAGCGGTGCATCTGGTGGCGCTAACACGTCCTCCTCAGATCCATACATTTGTGTGCCCCATAGTTGTGTCATGTGTGGGTATGTATGCTTGGGTCCAGTTGGATAACCTATTTATCCTCCTATGCATAGTGCAGATTATGAGGTGCATGTGATGCACGATGCACCAGATGTTATGACACAGACTGGAGGATACCTTGGGGAGTCCTCACATGCTAGAGGCGAGGAGGCACCTTCATCATACATTGATTATGTACTGGTAAGATTTGTATTTTCACAGTTCATTCTATATTTTAAATGAATATTTATAATCTAGATAATATTAAGTACTAATTTTTATTTACATGGTCTATTTAACAGTTGATGACCGAGGAGGAGTTGACACGGATCTAGGAGGGCATCTTGACGGCCATTTCATTTGGCCTTGATAGCTTGACGGTACATACATTATTGCACCTAGTCGTTTGTATTTTATTGGACATACATGCTCAAAATTTATATTGGTATTAATTAGATTATGTAGTACCTTGCATGTATATCTTGTTTTACTCTTGTAGGGCACAAGCGACACGAGTGGGGGGCTGTGTGAATTAGGATCTAGTAGTGCAGTTGGAGACAAGGGAAAGGTAATTGAATGCAAATATGATTGAATGAATAATTTAAATAACTTATAGTGATTATACACGTCTAGACATAGATTGATAGTTTCATATACTTTTTGTGTATATGTATAGAGAATTCTTGGCTTCATATCCTTGTTGACTACACCCAGTATACCTGAAGATGAAGAAGAAGAAGAAGAAGAAGAGGTGCCTCGAGTACATGTGTGTTTATTTTATTTTGTGTTTAGTAGATATAATTTGTCATTATCGGTGACAATTATATGCTAACTTGTATCAATGTCATGTTTGTGAACATATGTAGGTTGTATATGAAAATATTGAAAACATACCTCCTCTACTGAAGACATACATCAAGAGTCCTGCAAAGCCAAAGAGAAAACATGGAGATGAGGTAAACAAGAATAGTTCAATTATAATTCATTGTTATGTTAACTTTTCAAATGTGAGTTGTATAATATAACTAATCTTAATCGTGGTTTGTTTTTTCTTGTGCAGGATCCTTTAGAGCTGAGCAATGCGATGAAGAGGATCAATTTTGATGATCCATCAATAGCTTAGGATGTTATAGATAGTTTTGGGGTGCTTACATGTCTAGTTGGCATGTATATTTTGTATATGGACATGCATTCACATATATAAAAATACATTTTGTTTGAGTTGGCGTGTATGCCATATTTGTGTATGGACATACACTTGTAATCATTTGACATGTTCATATATACAAAAGTTGATATTAGATTATATAAATTGTTGCTCATTTGTGCATACATACATTTTGTTTGAGTTGGTGTGTATGCCATATTTGTGTATGGACATACACTTGTAATCATTTGACATGTTCATATATACAAAAGTTGATATTAGATCATATAAATTGTTGCTCATTTGTGCATGGTGTTATCATAGAAATATTTAATCTTCATTCTAATAATTAACAATGGTTAATAATCATTATTTAATGAACAATACAATTCATTTCATTTCATTGCAAGTGTTGTTTGTATAATGAACAATACAATTCATTTAATGAACAGTACAATACAATTCATTTAATGAACAATATAATTCATTTAATGAACAATACAATACAATTCATTTAATGAACAATAAAATATAATTCATTATTACCCTATGCATTCTCCTATTTTGCCCCACCCCCCCACTCGGTCTAACACTTGGGGTACTACCCTACCGGCGTCGTCCCTTGAACACCCTAAGTGCTAAAAATTGTCAAACTTTGACAGGCTCTAACTTAAAATTCATGGCACCTGCGAATGATTTGTTTGAACCTACGGTGCCAAGAGAGGGGTCCCTACAAAATCCTATCTTGGTTTTTTAAGTTTCCTTACGGTTTTCTTAGGGCAACATTTTTTCGGTTGGCAAAAAAATCGCCAGTCTCATTCAATCGAATGTTGTCGCGTGGCCAATTTCTTATTCCTGCTCGTCGTGATAACGGATCGTGACCTCAGACATGTCCAGTTAGGCATTATTACCCTATGCATGCTCCTATTCCCCCCCCCCACTCGGTCGAACGGTCGGGGTCATACCCTACTGGTGTCGTCCCTTGAGCACCCTAAGTGCTAAAAATTGTCAAATTTTGACGGGCCCTAACTCAGAATCCATGGCACCTGCAAATGATCCGTTTGAACCTACGGGACCACGACAGGGGTCCCTACAAAATCCTATCTTGGTTTTTCAATTTTTCCTACGGTTTTCTTAGGGCATCATTTTTTTCGATTAGCAAAAACATCATCCCTCATTCAATCGAATGTTGTCACGTGGCCAATTTCTCGTTTTGCTCATCGTGGTAACAAACCGTGGGCTCTGACATGCTGCTATAGTAGGCTCCTTTGTTGGCCATGTCTCCCATGGTGCCATCCTGCCGCAGTACATATGGCTTGGAGCGGTCTGTCTTCTAGTCAATTCAAAGATTGGCCGAGGGTCGAACGCTCGGGGTCATACCCTACCGGCGTCGTCCCTTGAGCACCCTAAGTGGTAAAAATTGTCAAACTTTGACAGACCCTAACTTGGAATCCGTGGCACCTGTGAATGATCCATTTGAACCTATAGGGAAATGAGAGGGGTCCATACAAAATCCTACCTTGGTTTTTCAAGTTTCCCTACAGTTTTATTAGGGTAGGATTTTTTCGGTTGGCGAAAAAATCATCAGTCTCATTCAATCGAATGTTGTCGCGTGGCCAATTTCTCTTTCTTTTCATCGTGATAATGAACCATGGGCTCTGACACATCCATATAGGAATTATTACCATATTCATGCTCCTTATTTTCCTCCCCACTCGATCGAACACTCAGGGTCATACCCTACCGACGTCCTCCCTTGAGCACCCTAAGTGCTAAAAATTGACAAACTTTGATGGGCCCTAGCTCAAAATCTGTGGCACCTACGAATGATCCATTTGAACCTATGGGGCCATGAGAGGGGTCTCTACAAAATTCTATCTTGATTTTTTAATTTTCCCTACGGTTTTATTAGGGTAGCATTTTTTCGGTTGGCAAAAAAATGGTCACTCATTCAATCAAATGTTGTCGCATGGCCAATTTATCATTCTACTCATCGTGATAATGAACTATCAGTTCTAAAATGTCTAGTTAGGCATTATTACCCTATGAAGGCTCCTATTTCCCCCCCCCACTCGGTTGAACGCTCGAGGTCATACCCTACCAGCGTTGTCCCTTGAGCACCCTAAGTGCTAAAATTTGTCAAACTTTGATGGGCCCTAACTCATAATCTGTGGCACCTGCGAATGATCCATTTGAACCTACAAGGCCATGAGAGGGGTTCCTACAAAATCCTATCTCGGTTTTTTAATTTCCCTATAGTTTTATTAGGGCAGCATTTTTTGCAAAGTTCGCAAAAAAATCATCAGTCTCATTCAATGAAAAATATAGATAAACAAGCATTACATTGTAGACACATAATGATCATCAATCTTTCCATGTATTGTATACACATAATTACCATTACACTTTCATGTGACATCCATGAATAGATATGCAAACATGATTTTTTTTCATTATCAATACAACTACACCAATGTACTTATGTACATATACATTGTATATCATCAATATAACTAAACCAATTTGCTCATGGACATTGTATATAATCATAACAAAGTTACATAAATTCACATCCATATACAAATACAACATCCCACTTCATTTGCATCAGACATCCTCATGTCCTAAGAGAAAATCTTACGTACAACAATGCCTGCATATAAATGAAGACCAAAATAAGCAACCTTTTTATACGGAATGAATGTGCTACAAGAAAAAAATCATAACACTTAATACAAATTATTTTGTCAAATTATAAATAGATCATTTGAAATATTTTTAAGACGTACAAGATTGTATAATTACAAAATTTACCAGTTTCTATGCAGAGTATACAAGCATAACTTTGAAGAAAGACGCATGTTGATTAATGCCCTTCTCACTGCATTTCTCTGCATGGTTGAAGATGATGGTAGATATGGTCATTTCTAAATATCAATACATTCACTTGACTTATTTTTTATGCACAAAATTTAATCTCATTAATGCACAAAGGAATATTTACCATCACCAAGAGTAAACTAGTCAACGACGAATGATCTAGCATGACCCTGTATTTTTAAGAATTGTTAGTCTACACATAAAATGCATGGATGAACATAAAGGCTTTATGATAATCACTTCAACTGAAATGAATGATAATAAATGAAAAGGTGGGATTATATACCATAAAAATACATCCCTTCGAATTATATCAAGAGAACCAACTATGTTGACGCAAAAATCATAATGCGATACTGTTGTATATCATCAAAAAAGACATGCATGAGCATAAAGGTTTTGCGATAATTATATCATCAAAAATTGTCAAATAGTGTTGTCTAATAACAAAAATTGTAAATCTCATCAAATTCATGATAATAAGTCATGTTGCAAAAATGCATCCCTTCCAATTATATCGAGTGTACCCGCTATGTGCATGAAAAAACCGTGTTGCCAAAAAAAAATGTTCATCAATAGACCACATCCTTAATATACGCGTAAGAAACTTGAACATTAAGGTTTAATGATCATTGTTTGAAAGGAAATACATGATAAAAAAAATAAGGCACCATTAAAGACCTACTACTCAAGTATGCCCGAAGGGTCGTCTCTTTGCTTAAGAGAATCCAATATTGCTTCATGATCAACAATAGTCACTGTCCATAGGTCTTTGGTCTTCGGTTTTTCTTGATGCTTCAACAACTTGACGTTTGTAGCTATAATAAGGTGTGAATACATTAGAATGGTTTTGTGTCTCTCATAGTCTTCAAATGTAGGTATGTCATTCTTTCTAATCATGTATGTTTGCAACCAAGTTCCCACAACAACAACTGAACCTGTAGGATATGTGAACCCATCATCATCTATCACTAGTTGTGTTATCTTTTATTTTCCCTATACACATCATGCCAACCAATATTTTTATCTCTCTTCATTCCCTTGTGGTGCAACAACTGCAAAAACATGTCCTGGTTGTATAAGATCTGATAGACGATCATACTCAAGTGAACTTTCCATGTCATCGTTTGACAAGGATATTGTTTAAGATAAAGAAGTTAGATATTGGAAAACCCACGTATCAACCCACTCACTTGAATCGCACTAATCCCAATCACACCGAACACAACTCTGACAAAAACAAGCCAATGCTCGTGTCCAAATGGTCCATGTACTTGCATCTTAGCTGAGAAATGAATGCATCTTTGAAAAATATTTAATTGTTTGACAATCTAATATGTATCCTGTAATGCCCCGCCAGGAAACCCCGAAGGGATTAAGCCATAACACAAGAATAGAGTGCAATTTTTTTTTTTTAAAGTTACAACACATAAGATGCAACAAGATATCAAAGATTCAGATTACATAGCGGAAGACATCAACTAACACCTAAAGAGTTTCCCAACGAGATTACTTAAATTTCACAATTCACTTAACTCACACAATTAATCCAAAAAGCTGAATATCTTAATAACGAGATAATTCATAATCAGGATAATTCCTTTCAAAAGAGGGAAATATAAAACACAAGCGAAGATTCATCATTAAGATCCATTCATAATCTTCATTCAAGCTTTTCATTTAAAATTACAAGCCATACATCTAATATTCTAACGCGCTAGAATTTCATCATAAACATAAGAGATCTTTTCCAGCATATTTAATTTCCTAACCACAACTGAATAGATTTCATTACTCTAAGTTACATTCTTTCATATTCCAACTTATTGCATTTAAAAGACGATTGCATACATGCATCAACGATAGATCTCATCTAAACCACTTACGCATTCAATCAGCATGGCATTCAAGAAGGAACCGCATAAAAACATTTAAAGTTAATTTCATTCATCCACTTAACCATTCTAACATAAGCTAATCATACATGATAAGGCTGAATAAGGGAAACATAAGAGAATACATCACATAACACCATAATGATCTCGGAGTTCACCCCTAAAGGGCTACATCTCCGGGTCTGCTCAACTGCAAGACCCCTCTGATAAATAATAAAGTTAAGAATACAAGAGGTTACACTATTACAATCCTGCCATCAAGGCGAAACGTAAACAATATACAACGACCGCATCGGTCAACAATACATAAACGATCCCTGAAAAGAACAGGATCCAGCTGAATATAATCAAAGCTAATACAAAGGTCCAGAAGAGCATCCATAAAACTGAGCCATCACCACCCAAGGTCTAACATGAAACCGACACTCATAAGGGCAGAGACAAAAGAACGACCCACAAAGGTACGCCTAACAGGACAAACCGACAACACACTAGCGAACGTAGGGACAAGTGTCATCACACAACCTGGTATGGTTACCATGGCAAGTCTTCATAGGTCCCGGCCCCATACACTGGGTTACCTAGGCAACCTAATCCGAGCTTCCGGCCCATCCAAGCCTCATGTGGACCCACACATCCTCTCGTGAAGACAAGGATGGTGGTTTGCCATTTCAGGCATTCTCATAGCATGCCGAATCTATGATAGCACTCGTCCCATGTGTGAGGCACATTATCTTATTTAGAGATTACATTCTAATCTACTTAAAGGTTATCACTTATTAGACTCACTTTCGACGGGTTGCCCAGCAGCCACTTTGGGCGCGGCCCCCAATCGAAAGCCACTTTCCCATACGACACTAGACTAAACTCAGACGAACTCAAAACCAGGGAATACACATGGTCAGAGGAACGGAGTTCAAGAAGAAGAGGACAACCATTTGGTCAAACATGATTCAAAGATGAACACTTACTGACGGTACTCTAACTAGAGACCCGAACAACAACGGTCAACCACAAATCATCATTCGACTCACACACAAGGAGGATATGATCAAAACGACACTACCACAATACAACAGTCAACTCAGAACAGAGGACTGAAACAAGTACCCCAAGTCAATCCATACGATAGGGTCCTACTAAACAAAGCAAAACATGCCATTTCATAATTAAAGGCGAATACAGAAATTAAACTCGCAAGGCAATAATCAGAAAAGACAATATTTCCTCAAATTGATTTAATCATTACAAGTCGATCAAGTTTTCTACAAGATCTAAATCAGCTTACAGTTATCTACCTCAACTAGGGATAAGTTGTTCTTGGTTTTCTAACTCTTGAAGGTTCAAAGCATCGAACAGACCTATAAAGCCATAAAGAGTTTTTAAACCAAATTCATATAATAAAAATCAAACAACCATTAATCAACTAAAATAAGATATTTAATCTCCAATCAAACGTCATTGACATACTGGTTCGAAACCAACCTCTATAGTTTCGTATTATTTCTCAAGCCCAGATGCATTATACGGATTACGGAAATATAAATGCAGAAAGAGAATCTAAAAGGAGATAATCATTTCCAAAGCATATCGTTAAAATTCAAATACCCAACGATAAATATTTCACTTACTTCTCAATTACTCAAATGATATGTTCTACGATAATATTTAACATCATCAATTAGTAATTACATCGTATTTCAACAATTTTCCAATAACATATTATTCTCTATTTGTTTTAAAACAATACTACCTTAATTAGCCAAATGCTCTAATCAGCTAGAAGGTAAGATCTAGATTTATTAATCCAAGATCAATCAGAATATAATCGACAATATTAAATTGCAAAATAACAGTTTTAGAACTTAATCAGGAAAGGGGCATAAGTCATGAAATGAAATTGAATATTTAATTCACCTACAAACTCCATTATGAAATTAATCAATATCCCATTTAACATTATCAAAATTAACGCCACCTTAATCATGTTTAAGAAACTAAATTCCACTTAACAATAAAATAATATTAAAAATATTATAAGCATTTTTTTTTTGAATAATAAAAAAAAAATGCATTAAAAAAAAAACCATTTTATAACTATGTTTTAAAACAACAAACAAAAAAACGCATTAAAAATAAGGGCGAGGGCGGGCCGTGCCCTAACCCTAGCACCGAGGGAGCTCGCGGGCGGCGCTCACGGTGGTGCCCGCAGGTGCCGCGGCGCCCTGCGGCCACCATCGTGGGCCGTAGCCGCTGTGCTGCTGAGCGGGAGAAGGGGGAAGAGTGGGTGAGGGGAGGAGGAGCGGGTGGAGCTCCGCTCCCCGCCCTCCAAACCCCAAACCCACGGTTCGAAACAATAAAAAATGCCCAGTCCGCTCCATTAAAAATAAACAACGCACAGTGCGATATAAAATTCCGTTTAAAATAATATTCTTTTTTTAAAAATTTGTTGTTAATAAAACTTCATACACAGCAAGGAACACACACAGTCTCACAGAGACAAATAAATATTTTTTTTTTTTATTATAATTCCTTCATAAGCAATTGTAAAAACAAAATATACCCAGATCAGGAAAGGGGAAGATTTCTCCAAAACCAATCAGCATAATGGCCAAACAAGATTGTTCTTCCCAAATTTAACATCTAATCTGCCAAACCCCCAAATATATTTCAATTTTATTTATTTAAAATCATTCTTAGCAAACCAGAAGTTGATTTGAAAACACAGAATGAAATCTAGGAGGGATAATTCAAGATCTTATTTCCAATCTACTCTTTTAATCAATCAAACCGATTTCCCAATAACAAATCCAATTCTTTCAACCAGAAATTCTTTTGGCAACAAGAAATTAATTCAGAATCCTACCTTCATTCGCAATCCTGGGATAGCTGAAGGAGAGCCCAATCCTGCCAGATCCAGAAGAAGTTTCTTCCTCTCCAAAGCCCCCAATTTTATCCAAAATTATTTTTCCAACCAAAAATTCTCCAAAAATGTCCATCCTCCAATTTTCCCCAAATTTTGGGTTATATGGAAGAGTTGACCAAAAATTCTATTTTTGGAATTAAAATTTTTATTTAAAAATAATTCACAAAATTAATCCTTTCTAACTATCACAGAAAATTGACTTGCTTTCTAATTCCAAAAACGATTTCTTCCTTTAATTCAATTTAACGTTTCCAATTTAATAATCCAACAGAATACAATTAAATCTATTGCGATAAAATATAATACTTTCTTTTCAACAGCATATACAAAACGCATTTCATATTCAAAATCAGTCATTAATCGAACTTACTTCCAATATAAAACGAGCAATCCAATAACAACGAAATCGCATAACGAAATCCCGATTAATCTAGTCCATTAATCTCTAATGCACAAATACATATTTAATCAAGATAATTATTAAGGACTAATTAATCAATTTAATCATGCACACCAAGCACGCAAACCGAGAAGGTCAACCAAATAGACGACTCGCAAACCCAAACAAAAGGGATTACCGACGACGACTGACGATGCTCACTGGAGCACGACTAAGGTCGACTAGGGTCTTACGACCACCTAATCCAACTCTAAGGATTAAAAAGGCACACTCAAACCTGCAATCCAGGTGAAGAAGAACCTCGCACTCATACGACGTTGTACCTAAAATCTCCTGCAACCAAGAGTCATACATGCATACATATATAAAATTTAATGAAAGCGTTAGCTGAATATTAATACCACGAGATAGGTACCTAACAACTTGCATACAACTAGTGAGAAAACCACATCAATAGCTATGCGTAAAATCAACATCTGACTATAACATAATATTATGATAAACTAATCAAGATTAAACCAAGGTTAGAAATAGATTAGGGCAGGGGTACTACATTCTCCCCCCCTAGGTTCCGACTTACTCCTGGAAGTCGTAAGGCTAGATGGAGAACATGTCGTACGCATCAGCCCTGAAACTCATTCAACAAAGATCAAATTGCACATAGAAATCCTTCCATAAATAAATGAAATGTTTATTGCAAAATCCTTTACAAACGCCATCATCCATTGGCAAAATACATCTAAATCCATACATTCCTTAAAATATTCTAGGAATTATCCACAATCATAGCAGAGAAACAAGAAATTTCTTCCTTTCATTACACCAAATTAAAGCATTACAAAGAGGTAAACAACAATCACCATAATCATCTATCAAACATGACTAGAAAACATGCCATCAAGATCAATTTCCTTTACCAATCCATCTTTATCATAAAATTTTATTGAATAGAACTAGCTTAAATATCCATTTCTACAACCAAATTAACTTCAAGAAATAAGAGCAACATAAATAACTCATTTGATTACACTTGCCAGGCATAAGAACACCTTTCCAAAGACTATGTCCCATAACATAGTGACAAGTTAACACAATTTACTCCATGATACAAATAATAACCATCCACAAAACTGGAATGCATAACAGAAAAGGCCACATGTGAGCATGTCTAATGCTCGGTCAAAGATAACATGCATGATCAGCATCTCTATGCCTGATCTCAGAACAACAATATGATCATAAATATCCAATATCTCACTCAAGGGCTCGATGGTGTTGGGCACACCATAGCGGTGCTACCTTCCATACAAGACCTCTGTGAATATCCCTTATTGAACAAGGTGGTTAGCCTCCAAGAGATAGTCACCACACATAGGTAGGTAGTGGATACTAGCTGCATCACAGCCTCACATACCCCCATCCTCAAGGTTCCCTACATCTACTTCCTCGCACACACTCTACCAATTTCGTATCATACGTCCTTGGAGAGGAATTTCACATCTCGACACAAGACCAGCATCCGAAAACAATAAAGATAAACCAGTTTAGCCACCAAACTACAGATGAATAACGATAAATAATCATCAATCCCAACAGTAAGGTAAGAAAATAATCCGGAATTTCAACACCAAATCAAAGTGCAAAAGATCACAAGATCGTGGCTAAACCTTCACAATCAAAGAAAAATAAATTGCTGATCCCCAAAGAAATATAAAGAATATCACAACTGCACATAACATCACTATGTGACTAACATCTAGCCACCAACGAGGAAGGAAGGAACAAATGACTAGCTATTGCAGTAGCTCATCATGTGGTGCGACATAGTCACACTACCCACATGGCATGGCGGTGTGCACCTCGACATCACCCCGCATCACGTCGTCACGTGGCATGGCAATACCCCAAGCGGAGAACACACGCAATGGACGTATCCCACATGGTAGTGCACCTCACGGAATAAGCACGCGCACGTCACATCCCGCATAGCGACGTATCTAGAAGGATACTCGCCATAAGTCAGAGGTATACATGACTATGGTCCACCCACATGCCCACCAACACATACTAACTGGTAGCACATGTGAATAAACCTACCTTTCATGAAGACAAGGCAAAGGGTCCTCCAAATCACACCATCACTAACCACAAGAATCACCATCCAAACTGCTCAAATAAGGAAGAGGAATAGGCTGACACACATAAACCTATAAATAGGTTCATCAAAGGGAAAGTATTGAGTACACCTTGATACAGTTTAGTAGTACAACTATATCATTCCTCGAAGTAGAGAAGCTAAAGTCGCTTCGCGCCGACATTACTCGTACGCCAATCCATACTATTCAAGGAATGGTCGCTTCGAATACTACCCCTTAACATACTGAGTTACCCACAACCCGAGGTTTGGTACTCAATAGGGAGACAATTAAGCAACATTACATAAACAGTATGGTTTCCCATACTCATAAGCAACATGTCCTCCATGGTTGATTACTTCACCAAACCATGGGCACAAATAATAAGCACTGGTTTCTTACAATACACACAAATACACCAGTACTGGTTTAGTCACATATACGGGGAGTACTTTTCAGTACGCTAACATCTATACAAGGAAGATTCCAATTATGCTTTCTATATAAATAACTGAATCCAGTTTACTCTAGATTCAAGTACTGAAATTATTAACAATTCACAATTACATAAGGAAATAACATCATTCCTATATCTTTCTCGAATCTCACTAAGCATTCATAATTAAATTACTAGCTAAGCAAATTCATTCCTAAAGCTTAAGACTTTCATCTATCACTATGAAGCCAAAAGCAAACATACAATTTCACATGTTTTATAAGCATTCTATTTAAATCAATGCACTCTTTAATATCATTTCTAAAAAAATCTTATGATTAGGCAAAGAGAAGGGAAAGAGAGTTTGATAACCAAACTATTTCCTACAAAAACGCAAGATCAAACAAGATCACGCTACATTATACATTTTCTCACTATAAGCCTATCATTTAATTACACGGTTTTCATTTCGCTACCGTTAAGAAGGATGACAATCAGCCGAACAAAAACATTTCCAATAATTATGGTTGCGACAGGAGGTTCTAGTTTTCCAAACACAACAGAGATCAAGAGAGACAATCTTTTCGATAATGCAAGACCTCTTAAGAACACTCACTTAAATAATACAATATAGACACATGCCATAATTTGCAACCTATCATTAAAATCAAATTACGATCAAAAGTTAAGCAGGAAGCTATCACCCAAATAAAACATATTAATGCATGCACATCAAACAAGCTTTTCATTCGCACTTTCTAAACACATTAAGGTAATTACATATACCCAAAAGCGAGTTCAATGAAGCATTTGCTAAACTAAATCTTCAATCAAATTGGTTTAATGAAACACATAAGACAATCTTTCGGAAAACACATTAATACTCTCTCAAAGCTATAATAACATGCTCTTTTTAATACTTCTTCCACAAACCAAGCAGTTTCACATAATTCAACTATTCGCATAGCAATGCACCTTACTAAGATAGAATTTAATCATGCTACTCCTACAACATACACATGGAGAATTCTTTAAACATACTCATACAGTTTTCTCCCATTCACCCAAATAAATTTTTAAACCCATAGCCCTTAATAATCTAAAAACATAAGCATCATAAGGCTCACACAAGGGTTCAAGAAGTCACACCCTTTTTCTCTCTTGCAAACAAGAAACTCAAATCAAAGATAATTACTCTTATCCTAATCATTTTAATTTCCAGAAAGAGAGAGAGGAATGGTGATGATCATTTAATTTTCTACAAAATAAGCATTCAATAATTGCCATACTAGTCCTTCAAGTGGACAACACTAAGCTAGATCATAATCCTTAAACAAACATAATTTGCACCTTCAGATTCAAGACAAGCACGGACCAACCCAATTGGATTAGTCTAAAGAGTACAACACTCAATAAGGGAGGTACATACGACTCTCTTTCAAATAAGAGTAATCGTAGACCAAGACATCAATAAACACACAATGCACATATAAACACTCAAACACCAACATCAAGAAGGCGAAAACAAGATTTGAACACACACGTTACACACAAGTTAAGGTTTGCTCAATCACTCACATGCAAAAGGAGGATAAGCATACACATAAGGTCGATACACCTCACACCAATAGAGGGCACACGCGACACCAGAGATCCCAATGTTTGCAACATGGGCTCTGATACCAAATGTAATGCCCCGCCAGGAAACCCCGAAGGGATTAAGCCATAACACAAGAATAGAGTGCAATTTTTTTTTTTTAAAGTTACAACACATAAGATGCAACAAGATATCAAAGATTCAGATTACATAGCGGAAGACATCAACTAACACCTAAAGAGTTTCCCAACGAGATTACTTAAATTTCACAATTCACTTAACTCACACAATTAATCCAAAAAGCTGAATATCTTAATAACGAGATAATTCATAATCAGGATAATTCCTTTCAAAAGAGGGAAATATTAAACACAAGTGAAGATTCATCATTAAGATCCATTCATAATCTTCATTCAAGCTTTTCATTTAAAATTACAAGCCATACATCTAATATTCTAATGCGCTAGAATTTCATCATAAACATAAGAGATCTTTTCCAGCATATTTAATTTCCTAACCACAACTGAATAGATTTCATTACTCTAAGTTACATTCTTTCATATTCCAACTTATTGCATTTAAAAGACGATTGCATACATGCATCAACGATAGATCTCATCTAAACCACTTACGCATTCAATCAACATGGCATTCAAGAAGGAACCGCATAAAAACATTTAAAGTTAATTTCATTCATCCACTTAACCATTCTAACATAAGCTAATCATACATGATAAGGCTGAATAAGGGAAACATAAGAGAATACATCACATAACACCATAATGATCTCGGAGTTCACCCCTAAAGGGCTACATCTCCAGGTCTGCTCAACTGCAAGACCCCTCTGATAAATAATAAAGTTAAGAATACAAGAGGTTACACTATTACAATCCTGCCATCAAGGCGAAACGTAAACAATATACAACGACCGCATCGGTCAACAATACATAAACGATCCCTGAAAAGAACAGGATCCAGCTGAATATAATCAAAGCTAATACAAAGGTCCAGAAGAGCATCCATAAAACTGAGCCATCACCACCCAAGGTCTAACATGAAACCGACACTCACAAGGGCAGAGACAAAAGAACGACCCACAAAGGTACGCCTAACAGGACAAATCGACAACACACTAGCGAACGTAGGGACAAGTGTCATCACACAACCTGGTATGGTTACCATGGCAAGTCTTCATAGGTCCCGACCCCATACACTGGGTTACCCAGGCAACCTAATCCGAGCTTCCGGCCCATCCAAGCCTCATGTGGACCCACACATCCTCTCGTGAAGACAAGGATGGTGGTTTGCCATTTCAGGCCTTCTCACAGCATGTCGAATCTATGATAGCACTCGTCCCATGTGTGAGGCACATTATCTTATTTAGAGATTACATTCTAATCTACTTAAAGGTTATCACTTATTAGACTCACTTTCGACGGGTTGCCCAGCAGCCACTTTGGGCGCGGCCCCCAATCGAAAGCCACTTTCCCATACGACACTAGACTAAACTCAGACGAACTCAAAACCAGGGAATACACATGGTCAGAGGAACGGAGTTCAAGAAGAAGAGGACAACCATTTGGTCAAACATGACTCAAAGATGAACACTTACTGACGGTACTCTAACTAGAGACCCGAACAACAACGGTCAACCACAAATCATCATTCGACTCACACACAAGGAGGATATGATCAAAACGACACTACCACAATACAACAGTCAACTCGGAATAGAGGACTGAAACAGGTACCCCAAGTCAATCCATACGACAGGGTCCTACTAAACAAAGCAAAACATGCCATTTCATAATTAAAGGCGAATACAGAAATTAAACTCGCAAGGCAATAATCAGAAAAGACAATATTTCCTCAAATTGATTTAATCATTACAAGTCGATCAAGTTTTCTATAAGATCTAAATCAGCTTACAGTTATCTACCTCAACTAGGGATAAGTTGTTCTTGGTTTTCTAACTCTTGAAGGTTCAAAGCATCGAACAGACCTATAAAGCCATAAAGAGTTTTTAAACCAAATTCATATAATAAAAATCAGACAACCATTAATCAACTAAAATAAGATATTTAATCTCCAATCAAACGTCATTGACATACTGGTTCGAAACCAACCTCTACAGTTTCGTATTATTTCTCAAACCCAGATGCATTATACGGATTACGGAAATATAAATGCAGAAAGAGAATCTAAAAGGAGATAATCATTTCCAAAGAATATCGTTAAAATTCAAATACCCAATGATAAATATTTCACTTACTTCTCAATTACTCAAATGATATGTTCTACGATAATATTTAACATCATCAATTAGTAATTACATCGTATTTCAACGATTTTCCAATAACATATTATTCTCTATTTGTTTTAAAACAATACTACCTTAATTAGCCAAATGCTCTAATCAGCTAGAAGGTAAGATCTAGATTTATTAATCCAAGATCAATCAGAATATAATCGACAATATTAAATTGCAAAATAACAGTTTTAGAACTTAATCAGGAAAGGGGCATAAGTCATGAAATGAAATTGAATATTTAATTCACCTACAAACTCCATTATGAAATTAATCAATATCCCATTTAACATTATCAAAATTAACGCCACCTTAATCATGTTTAAGAAACTAAATTCCACTTAACAATAAAATAATATTTAAAATATTATAAGCATTTTTTTTTTGAATAATAAAAAAAAAATGCATTAAAAAAAAAACCATTTTATAACTATGTTTTAAAACAACAAACAAAAAAACGCATTAAAAATAAGGGCGAGGGCGGGCCGTGCCCTAACCCTAGCACCGAGGGAGCTCGCGGGCGGCGCTCACGGTGGTGCCCGCAGGTGCCGTGGCGCCCTGCGGCCACCATCGTGGGCCGCAGCCGCTGTGCTGCTGAGCGGGAGAAGGGGGAAGAGTGGGGGAGGGGAGGAGGAGCGGGTGGAGCTCCGCTCCCTGCCCTCCAAACCCCAAACCCACAGTTCGAAACAATAAAAAATGCCCAGTCCGCTCCATTAAAAATAAACAACGCACAGTGCGATATAAAATTCCGTTTAAAATAATATTCTTTTTTAAAAAATTTGCTATTAATAAAACTTCATACACAGCAAGGAACACACACAGTCTCACAGAGACAAATAAATATTATTTTTTTTATTATAATTCCTTCATAAGCAATTATAAAAACAAAATATACCCAGATCAGGAAAGGGGAAGATTTCTCCAAAACCAATCAGCATAATGGCCAAACAAGATTGTTCTTCCCAAATTTAACATCTAATCTGCCAAACCCCCAAATATATTTCAATTTTATTTATTTAAAATCATTCTTAGCAAACCAGAAGTTGATTTGAAAACACAGAATGAAATCTAGGAGGGATAATTCAAGATCTTATTTCCAATCTACTCTTTTAATCAATCAAACCGATTTCCCAATAACAAATCCAATTCTTTCAACCAGAAATTCTTTTGGCAACAAGAAATTAATTCAGAATCCTACCTTCATTCGCAATCCTGGGATAGCTGAAGGAGAGCCCAATCCTGCCAGATCCAGAAGAAGTTTCTTCCTCTCCAAAGCCCCCAATTTTATCCAAAATTATTTTTCCAACCAAAAATTCTCCAAAAATGTCCATCCTCCAATTTTCCCCAAATTTTGGGTTATATGGAAGAGTTGACCAAAAATTCTATTTTTGGAATTAAAATTTTTATTTAAAAATAATTCACAAAATTAATCCTTTCTAACTATCACAGAAAATTGACTTGCTTTCTAATTCCAAAAACGATTTCTTCCTTTAATTCAATTTAACCTTTCCAATTTAATAATCCAACAGAATACAATTAAATCTATTGCGATAAAATATAAAACTTTCTTTTCAACAGCATATACAAAACACATTTCATATTCAAAATCAGTCATTAATCGAACTTACTTCCAATATAAAACGAGCAATCCAATAACAACGAAATCGCATAACGAAATCCCGATTAATCTAGTCCATTAATCTCTAATGCACAAATACATATTTAATCAAGATAATTATTAAGGACTAATTAATCAATTTAATCATGCACACCAAGCACGCAAACCGAGAAGGTCAACCAAATAGACGACTCGCAAACCCAAACAAAAGGGATTACCGACGACGACTGACGATGCTCACTGGAGCACGACTAAGGTCGACTAGGGTCTTACGACCACCTAATCCAACTCTAAGGATTAAAAAGGCACACTCAAACTTGCAATCCAGGTGAAGAAGAACCTCGCACTCATACGACGTTGTACCTGAAATCTCCTACAACCAAGAGTCATACATGCATACATATATAAAATTTAATGAAAGCGTTAGCTGAATATTAATACCACGAGATAGGTACCTAACAACTTGCATACAACTAGTGAGAAAACCACATCAATAGCTATGCGTAAAATCAACATCTGACTATAACATAATATTACGATAAACTAATCAAGATTAAACCAAGGTTAGAAATAGATTAGGGCAGGGGTACTACATATCCCATTGTTCTCTCCTCAACCAACCAAAAGAATTTGGTCACTACTGAATCAAGAGTACCTCCATGTGACAATGTTGAACTACACCAATCAACAATAGAATGTTCATCAGAGAAATTTGCACCTGAAATCCGCAATTCCTCCTTAACTAGAGCTCTCTTCAAACATGCACCTGCTCCATCATGCTCCCCCTTCCCATGCCCTGCCTAAAAAAAATACCAAATATGAGGTATACGCCTCTCTACATGCATTCTACTCAACCAATAAAATTTATGGGCATTCTTGAATTGACCCATACAGTTATCTGACCATATGATATATTGATCAATTGCAATATCTTTCTCATGCAAGAACTCAAAAAAAATCTCGAAAGAATGTTGCACATACTCGGAGGAGTGTGATCTATCATCACTCATATAAAAATGATACTCCCTGATTATCTTCCTATCCTCTTATGTACTATCAAGAGCATGTCTATATGTAATGTGAACAAAAATAGCAATTTGGATTGAATTGTAGTACTGAGACTGTACCTCATTATGTGGTTGCAATGTATAGTTCTTTGCAAAATCAACCATCGATACAATAGTTTCAATCAGGAAAGAGTTCTTACACATCCTGAACTATTGATCCAACCACTGAGACCTATGGGTGTGCCTTGCATACTTTTAGAAAAGATTTTCTTTAAAATCCAAAATAAAATCAGTAACACTCACTTCTCTTGAGACTAATTCGCATCTAGAACCTTCACCTCCACTCTTCAAAGTATATTTCACTATCTCATATCTTTTTTCTCAACATAATTCTTTTCAAACTCGTGTTCGCTGCCCTCATGAAAACATGAAACAAACTTTGGCAGCCCACCACATTGTGAGCACTTTTCATTCAAACAATCATTTCTTTAGAAATGGCAGCCATTATCTCTAGGGCAGAAAAATAGATCTTGCAAGTCTCTTTATGATCTTGGAAATAACATTGCACCACACTCCTGCAACATCTCATTAGTATGCATCGTAGAACGAATATGGCATTAAAGTTCATGGTACATTGAAAACTCCACATGGTACTTGCAACAACAAGTATTACGAATCTTAAGAGGAACACAATAAAATGGCTTCAAAGATTCAAAGGCCCTTTGTGATATTTGCAAAGTTGGATGTACTTGACAAAAAAAATTGTACAACATTGTTTGTCTTGATTCCAAGAAATGTTTGGCATGCGGTGTACGGTCTCGGTTGTCGATTCTTAATTTTAAAGTGTCATTTACATTGGGTGATACTCTAGAATTAGAGTGCCAAAATTGTTGAATCTCCTCCTTCACGTTGTCAGTCAACTTTCTATCAACACGTGGAAGCCTCCCACCAAAATCCCATGTATCATGTTGAAGTGGATCATCAAGTCTTTGTCTTTGTGCAAGTGCTCTATCCAAATTTTTATGGTTTGTGTTAAAATCAACAAAAGTTTGTCTCATTTGATGGCTTACTAAGGAGATTGTAATCACTCTTCAAGCGACTCTCTTATCTCTTTCTTTGGTATTCTTTCCATAGAATTGAGAGCGTCAAATAGATTTTTGGCAATAATAGAATTTCTCTCCATCTTCTTGTTCATACGACTCTTCAATTTTTTTAGAAATGGTCTCATCATTATCATCTTTATCAATTCAACAAAGAGTTGGTATTTCTCGGTCAATGTCTTATTGTTAAAATTTTGGTCGAAAAGTTGTGTAGCCCACAACCGAACGGTTCTTGTTGACCTCTTGCCTTCAAGATTCGCAATAATGTTCTCATCAATTTCAAGTAACCATTTTGGGGTTCTTGAAGGTCTTGGATTTGGAATTTGTCTTTCATCCATGAGAGGGTCTTCATTTCTAAAGTAATTAGGTGTTACATATTGTTCACTTGGTTGAGCAATTCCACCTTCAATGTCAAAGTTTTCCACATTTTCACCTCCAATGTCAAATTTTCCACATGTTCACCTCCTATGTCAAGATTTTCTACATTTTCACCTCCAATGTCAAAAAATTTCATATTTACACCAAAATTATGGACACCTTCATTGTCAACTCCCAAATTCTCACTTTCCATTATCACATCATGTTGAGCATTTTCATTATCACTTTCAACATTTTCAACATATTCAAAATTTTCACTTTCAAAATCTACATTTTTTATTTTCAATAACTTGTTCAACATTTTCAAATTCAATTTCCTCTTCACTTGAAGTAACATTAGCAATATTTAACATACCTTGTCTTCTCCTCCTATGACCTTCTCTATCTCTTTCTCTATACACTTCAATTTGGTCATTTGAAAGTTTTCTTTGTGTTTAGACTTCCAACAACTACTACTCCCCATTTACCTCCACAAAGATGCTCCTCAATGATTGACAATGTAAGATTTGACTTTAAGAATCTCTCAAAAGCACAAATTTGTCTCAACCTATCTAAAAAACCCATGATTGTCGACAGAAAATAGAATGTGAAGACTATGGATCAATGGAATCCACAAAATGGCCCACAAGGGCTCTTTTTTATTTACAAAAATCAGATATATGATAAAATCGGATATCAGATTATATCAGATATCCGATTTTAATGTATAAATTTGTGGTCCCAAAAAACTTTTCCCGTTGTCGCCTTTTTTTTTACCGTTGCCACATTAATGGCAGTGACAGAAATCGGATATCCGATAAAATCCAATATCAAATTTCATTACTCATATTTTAGAGAGAAAGAGAGAGGGGGGCAAAGAGAGAGAGAGAGAGAGAGAGAGAGAGAGAGAGAGAGAGAGAGAGAGAGAGAGAGAGAGAGAGAGAGAGAGAGAGAGAGAGAGAGAGAGAGAGAGAGAGGAGAGAGAGAGGGGGGAGAGATTAGGGGAGAGAGAGAGAGGGAGGGGGAGAGAGAGGGGGAGAGAGATTAGGGAGAGAGGGGGGGGAGGGGGGAGAGAGAGAGAGTGAGAGAGAGAGAGATGGGGGGAGAGACGGATTAAGGGAGGGAGGGGGGAGGGGGAGAGAAAGAGAGTGAGAGAGAGAGGGGGGAGAGAGGGGGGAGGGGGCTTTGAGAGAGAGAGAGACCCCTTAGGACACAATATGATTCCTTAGGGGAGGGGTCATATGATGTCCTAAGTGGTCATATGTTGTCCTTAGGGGGTCATATGGTGTCCCATGACCCCTTAGGACACAATATGACCCTTAAAGACATAATTTAGTGTCTTTAAGGGGTCATATGGTGTCCTAAGGGGTCGTAGGACAATATGACCCCTTTAGGGACACCAAAGGACCCCATACGACCCAATATGGTGTCATAAGGGGTCGTATGTTGTCCTTAGGGTTCATATGGTGTCCCATGACTCTTAGGAAACCATATGACCCATAATGACACAATTTGGTGTCTTAAGGGGTCATATGGTGTCCTAAGGGGTCGTAGGACATAATATGACCCCTTAAGACACCATAGGACTCATAACGATCCAATATGGTGTCATAAAGGGGTCATATGGTGTCCTAAGGGGTCATAGGGACACAATATGACCCCTTATGACACCATATGACCCATAACGACCCAATATGGTGTCATAAAGGGTCATATGTTGTCCTTAGGGGTCATATGGTGTCCAATGACCCCTTCCCCCTTAGGACACAATATGACCCATAAAGACACAATTTGGTGTCTTAAGGGGGTCATATGGTGTCCTAAGGGGTCGTAGGACACAATATGACCCCTATCGACACCATATGACTCATAACAACCCAATATAGTGTCATAAGGGGTTGTATGTTGTCCTTAGGGGTCATATGGTGTCCCATGACCCCTTAAGACACCATATGACCCATAACAACACAATTTAGTGTCTTAAGGGGTCCATATGGTGTCCTAAGGGGTCATGGGACATAATATGACCCCTTAGGACACCATAGGATGCATAACGACCCAATATGGTGTCTTAAGGGGTCATATGGTATTGTAAGGGGTCGTAAGACATAATTTGACTGCTTAGGACACATAGAACCCATAACAAACCAATATAGTGTCATAAGGGGTAATATGTTTTCCTTAGGGGTCATATGGTGTCCCATGACCCCTAGGAAACAATATGAACCCTTAGGACATAATATGACCCATAACGACACAATTTGGTTGTCTTAAGGGGTCATGTGGTTTCCTAAGGGGTCGTAGGACACAATATAACCCCTATCAACACCATATGACTTATAACGACCCAATATGGTGTCATAAGGGGTCGTCTGTTGTCCTTAGGGGTCATATGGTGTCCCATGACCCCTTAAGACACCATATGACCCATAACAACACAATTTGGTGTCTTAAGGGGTCATATGGTGTCCTAAGGGGTCGTAGGACACAATATGACCCATTAGGACACCATAGGAGCCATAACGACCCCATATGGTGTCTTAAGGGGTCATATGGTTTCCTAAGGGATTGTAGGACACAATATGACCCCATAGGACACTATAGGACCCATAACGACCCAATATGGTGTCTTAAGTGGTCATATATTGTCCTTAGGGTTCATATGGTGTCCTATGACCCCTTAGGACACAATATGACCCCTTAGGACACAATATGACCCATAACTACATAATTTAGTTTCTAAGGGGTCATATGGTATCCCAATTGGTCGTAGGACAGAATGTGACCCCTATCGACACCATATGACTCTTAACGACCCAATATGGGTATCATAAGGGGTCGTATGTTGTCCTTAGGGGTCATATGGTGTCCATGACCCCTTAGGGACACCATATGATCGATAACGACAAATTTGGTGTCTTAAGGGGTCATATGGTGTCCTAAAGGGGTCATAGGACACAATATGACCCCTTAGGACACCATAGGACCCATAACGACCCAATATGATGTCTTAAAGAGGTCATATGGTTGTCCTAAGTGGTTGTAGACACAATACGACCCCTTAGGATACCATAGGACCCATAACGACCCTATATGGTGTCATAAGGGGTCGTATGTTGTCTTTAGGGGTCATATGGTGTCCCATGACCCCTTAGGACATAATATGACCCCTTAGGACACCATAGGACCTATAACGACCCAATATGGTGTCATAAGGGGTCATATGGTGTCCTAAGGGGTCGTAGGACATAATATGGACCATTTAGGACACCATAGGACCCATAATGACCCAATATGGTGTCATAAGGGGTCATATGTTGTCCTCAGGGGTCATATGGTATCCCATGACCCCTTAGGACATAATATGACCCATTAGGACACAATATGGACCCATAATAACACATTTTTGTGCCTTAAGAGGTCATATGGTGTCCTAAGGGGTCATAGGACACAATATGACCCCTTAGGGACACAATAGGACCCATAACGACCCAATATGGTGTCTTAAGGGGTCACATAGTGTCCCAAGGGGTTTAGAACACAGTATGACCCCTATCAACACTATATGACTCATAAAGACCCAATATGGTATCATAAGGGGTTCTATCTTGTCCTTTAGGTGGTCGTATGGTTTTCCATGACCCCTTAGAACATAATATGACCCATAATGACATAATTTGGTGTCTTAAGCGGTCATATGGTGTCCTAAGGGGTCGTAGGACACAATATGATCCCTTAGGACACCATAGGACCCATAATGACCCAATATGGTGTCATAAGGGATCATATGTTGTCCTTAGGGGTCATATGGTGTCCCATGACCCCTTAGGACACCATATGACCCATAAAGACACCAAAATGACACCATATGGTGTCATAAGGGGTCATGTGTTGTACTTAGGGGTCATATAGTGTCTCATGACCCCTTAGGACACCATATGACCCCCAATGACACCATATGGTGTCGTAAGGGGTCATATGACCCATAACAACATTGTATAAAGTCATAAAGGGTTATATTGTGTCCTAAGGGGTCATATGGTGTCTTAAAAGGGTCATATGAAATAATATGACCCCTTAGGACATAATATGACCCATAACGACCTAATATGGTGTCCTAAGGGGCTGTATGTTGTTCTTATGGGTCTTATGGTGTCCCATGACCCCTTAGGACACAATATGACCCATAACAACACAATTTGGTGTCTTAAGGGGTCATATGGTGTCCTAAGGGGTCATACGACATAATATGACCCTTTAGGACACCATAGGACCGTTAATGACCCAATATAGTGTCATAAGGGCTCGTATGTTATCCTTAGGGGTCATATGGTGTCCCGTGACCCATTAGAACACCGTATGACCCCTAATAACACAATTTGGTGTCTTAAGGGGTCATATGATATCTTAAAAGGGTCATGTGACATAAGATGACCCCTTAGAATACAATATAACCCATAATGACACAATTTAGTGTCTTAAGGGGTTATATGGTGTCCTAAGGGGTTGTAGGACACAATATGACCCCTTAGGACACCATGGGACCCATAATCTCTCTCTCCCTCTCCCCTAATCTCTCTCTCTCTCTCTCTCTCTCTCTCTCTCTCTCCCTTCCTCTCTCTCTCTCTCTCTCTCTCTCTCTCTCTCTCTCTCTCTCTCCCTTCCCCCCCCCCCCCCTCTCTCTCTCTCTCTCTCTCTCTCTCTCTCTCTCTCTCTCCCTCTCCCCCCTTTCCCTCTCCATAATATCATATACTAATTTATTTATAAATTAATATATTAAAATATTTTATATTAATATATTAATAAACAATAGATTAATTATGTGCAAATTTAGTTAGTGAATTTACTTATTAAAATCGGATATTCAATTTTTGTTGTACAAATTTTCAAATTTGAAATTTTGGCTCGGGAATGCTTTGGGATTTGGCTTGGAAGTGACAAGCGTGGAAAGTCAACTGAAAAAATGTGTTTTTCAATATTCCTTGATTTTCCAGACTTTACACCAATGGCTGACGACTTTTTTGGTAGCCAAAATTGATAAAATGAAAAGGGTTTTTTAAGGACGTTCTCAGTTTTCCAACAATATAAGGCTTGTCTTATTTCAACTTTAATAAATAATTATTATTTATTTTCTAATTGAATTCTAACAATAGTCCTGATTGATAGACTGGTTGAAAAACACTCATAACTCTCAAATAGTATAACATTTTTTGAATCAAAAACATGCATCACATCCTATGCTTTGTCTACTATAGGAAAAAAAATTTTAAAAATAAATTTCATAAGGTTTTGATCAAGTTAAGGTAGTCAGACGTAGGAGTTTTTGAATTTTTGAAAAGTTGTAGTAAAAAATTCATAAATAATTATTTACTTTATAAAAAAATATGTGTCACATCCGGACATGAGTCTAATACTTATATTATAAATATTATAAAAAAATATTATGATTTGATTGTGATTAGGGTGGTCAGACATACGTGTACTTCTTATCTTTTTCCTGAAATTTTAGTACCACTCCATTGAAATTTGAAATTTTCATCAAATAGGATTTTTTTTTCCGAAAAACAACTAGTAGCTTAGAAACTCCATTCAATTTTCTATAGATTCTCTTCTTACATATTTTAAAAATAATTTTCACAACTTATTTAAATTTTCATGTCAAGTTGCATAACTCTGATTTTCTGAAATTTCAATGCCACTTAAGGGCCTATTTTGGCACACCATGATCCTGCACATACCCATTTGGTACTTCATACTTAGTGAAATTATAATTGCCTCTTGCAAAACAAAGATAAAGTGGACATTTGATTTTGATGTTTACAACAACCACAATTAGGCTATATTAGACTCAAATCAATATATAAAATATTGAGTTGTAATCTATGCATCACATTTGCCAATAATAAATGAAATAAGGCCATGTGCTGAAAGTAAATTTTTTTATCATAATGACTACAAAATGATAGCACCACAATAAAATGTAGAAAAATTTATACACTTTCAAACAAATTGCTCCTAAAAGGGAGTCCATATGAGCCAAAATGAGGCCCTAAATTTTTCAAAATAGGGATTTCACAATTTTTTGAAAAATCCATGTACAACAATAAAAAAACACCTACACCACTATGAAGAGCACAAAATTCTACTGAAAATTAAAAAAACTTACTCGTGGAAAGGGGCCCAGACAATTGAGATATTGTTACCAAGTTTGAAAATTGCTTGCATAATTTTGACACCTATATCATAGTGACACTTCCAAAATTGAAACCTTCATAGATTTGGCATCCAATGTCCGATTCAGATTAAAAAAAAGAAATTGTTAAAAATTTCTCAACTCTTTTAAATCTAATGCTAACTTTTGATTGGACCCAACAAGCTTTGATTATTAACTGGAATATAAAGCCAGAAAAATAAAACCACAAAATACACTAAATCTCTCTAAAAAAGATTAACCAATGATATTCTAAAATCCTTAATACCATGTAAGATTTGTCTATGAAGGTATCCACCCAAGATATAGAGGCCCAATTGAAAGCACAATAACAAAAGAGAATAAATGTGACAAGAATAATCTGTATTTCTATTAGTAATGCAATAGAATCAATAGGATTGAATTACAATGGATGAAAGTAAATAAGTGATCCCTTGGTATAAATAGGCCAAGGTGAGACATAGGAGTGCATAAGATCATGACAAGTGTCATAATATTATGAAATGATACAAAAAAAAGATAAGTTATCATACCATGTAAAGTGGAAAAGTGATAATGTGATACATCCACTAAAGGTGGATCGCCCACGAAAGTTGGAAAAGTAATCACATAATAAAACCACTATATATGAATCACCCATATAAATTGGAAATTATAGCATGATAAGACCACCTAAAGAAGAGATTCTCCTCAAGGATCCTATGTGGTCCCTAAGTAATCTTAAGTGATGTGTAATTAGGACCTAGGTAAAAAATGACCAAGGTACAACACCTTGATTACACCAACAATTTTGATGACTTGTTGATCATATAGAGTTATTCATCCATCATTCAAGTAGTGAAAACTATCCTCCATGATTATTTTTTAATGTAATACTTGGGCCTATTGCATCACTTCTTAGGGATTGAGATTACTCAGTAATTCTAAGATATCTTCTTGGAATAACATGCATATACACCTAATATGCTCTCCATATTTCACATGGTCTATTGTAAGCATACACAATTTCTATTTTTGTCCAAGGTTAGACTTGAGGCTAAGTACTTTTCACCTTTGGCTTATGGCACTTTAAGGTTGTTGCCTGAGTCTCATAAACTTGAATCATGTGAAACTTGATATTTATATGCTAGTGTCTCTTGATTCATGCAAGAGCCACATAAGTTGTTTAATACTACTGAAAGGTGAGAGGGGGGGTTGAATCAACATTTACAAAAAAATGGTCATATTAATATATTTGAACAATAACATTATCCAATACTTATGTAAGAAAGTAAACAACTCAATTATCAAAACACTCTCACAATAACACCAAGATATTTACATGGAAAACCCAAACTAGGAAAAACCATGGTGAGAATCACTGCTCTAGATTTGTTGACTAAGGTGCATAGCCTCAAGAAAGATACAAAAGAGGACTTTCTCAACTAAAGGTCACTTCTTCAAGAAAAGATACAAATTGCTCTTACAAAATAATAGGAACAATAGATCGAATTGTATACAAAATAGCATCAATTAGAATGCAAAGAATAGTTCCCAATGTATACTCATTTGTCTTCTTTGTACATCTTCGAATCGTCACACTTCCTTCATGACACTCCTTTTGCATACATCAATGACACACCACTTTCTCATTATATGCCCCCCTATATTCTAACACAACCAATTCACTCAATATATATCAATCGGATCCAAAATAAACTTCAATAGGTTGGCCAAAATAATATGTAATGTATACATCACATCAACCCAAAAATACATCATTCGAAAGGTAAAAAGAATGTGTGAGGGTTCACACCAAGTTGTCACACCTTCTAATCAATATCAAATGCCTTTATGTACAACCACTCAAACCAATACGCACAAACTAGTACAATACTTGATTTTCTAAAGACATATTATCTTATCTCAGACCTAAACAAAGCGGTCTACACCAAAATAATCATGCAACATCTTTATTTGCAACAAAGTCACAATAAGAAAATAAATCTTAATAGTCAATATGATCATTTGAGATATATCTGATACAAACACTCATTTCGGACCATACAATAAGTTTCACTAGAGAAAACACTAAAGATAATAGAAACACTTCCAAACTAGGTAAGAAACACCAGACTTCTAAAAACACATTAAATAACCACCTCATATCATTTGATCAACACAGCATGAATTTGCAAGCAGTTATGTAACATAGCATCATAGACACAAATATCTAGACCAATAGACAGATCCACTATACATCAACTAATAACATACATATCTGGATCACCAACAACAACCCATTCATATAGGATTGAAAAAGGTTTGACATCAATGACAAAAAAAATCCATATGTGCAACAAACTCCCCCTTTGTCATTGATGGAAAAAACAAAAAAATTCCACAACCATATTTCCTTTATTTCTCTCCCTATCAATATTTTTCCCCCTTTGACAACAATGACAAAGGGTAACTCCTTAAGCCAAAAAAAAAAGCCATACAGAGCAAAACTACAACTCCCCCTGACAAAAATTTCAAAAAAACAAATGAAAACATAAATACCTATCAAACATTTCAAGGCCAAATATCCTTGTAATGTTTCTTCAAATCAACAAAAGAAGAACTTTATGCATGAATAATAGAAGATATAATTTTGCTCTGATACTCACAATCAACACATAAATTCATTGCAACATCAATGACATTGATATCAACTAGACTCTTCTTAACCCTTTTTGCATCAACCAATAATGTGAGAGAAGTGGTCAACTATAATTCCATGGAATCCTTGAGTCCATAAAATAGCTTCACATATTCTTCTCTCTACTTTTTTTGCACAAACAACTAAGAATGGAGATCCTGAGCATTGGACCTCATTGCACCATGAGCATCTTTATAAGTATTAAAAGAGTGGGATAACTCCATAAGCTTAGACTCAATAGAGTCTATTTTATCTTTGAATTGATTTGCAGTCATAGGCCATCTTAAGAAATGTCTATACAATTAGGATACATTATGTATCATTTTCCTTAAATTAAGCAAGTTCAACTTAAAATCATCATGCGCCTTCATGCACTTTTATATCATTTTCTCCACCACATTTTCTTCTATGCAAGGTTCACTAGATTCACTATCATTACTAGCAACTGTATCCATTCACTCAATTAACAATTCTATTAGCAATTCCAAAAGAACATCAAGAACATTTATGGGAACTGGATTGTTTCAGAGAAAATACATTACACACGCCTATTCAATGATGTCTAGATCAAAAGACGGAATAGTGAGATATAAATCACCAACACTTTTTAACATCATTCCTCCCAAGCATTTCAAGTACTTTTTATTCATCAAACAAGACTTCCTCTGAAGAGAGGGGAAGCAATCACCATCTTCCTTGCTATAGCACTTCTCTGCAAACTGGTCTTCTCTAAGTTTTCTTCAACACTTTCAATAATAACAACTTTTGTCGACACCTTTTGATATACATTTAGTTTTAGACACCTTAGAAGAGGAAGAAGATGCTTCTTTGTATGATTTCCTTGCTTTCTTGCCTTTTTTCACAATCCCAATCTTGTTGGGAACAATAGAAAATGCACCAATTATATCGCTTGTCACCAAAATAAATGGTCTAAATTTAGAACTAGGTATTACCTCATGACTACCACTGATAATATTAAGGTTCACCATCAGATTATATCTCAAAGAAGAAAAATACCTTTGAGTGATTCTTCTTCACTTCTCTTTACAGTCTATAGTTCTTCGATCATATTTTCACAAATGAATTTGGAACAAGCAATATATAATTATCATCTAGGGTCTCATAAAAAAATTGATACATGGTATACCCGAAGTCACTAAAGAAGTTTTGAACCGTCAAACTCGCTTAGAATCCACTAGGAATGACTTTCATACTTCTTTTCTGTTAAGAACAACCCAACACCAAGCCAAGATAGGATGAAAGATATGCTTTAAAATATCCTCATCAGACACAATTGTCTGAGCTAGTTACCAGAAGAATGGTCTGCATCCACAGAAGGTGCAGATCCAACCTCAACCTTTTCTTTAGTCTTATAATCATATTTCTTGACCCATTTCATCTTCATCTTCTCCTATTCTTCATTGATATCAATCTTATTTTCTAGACATTTAGATTTTTCAGTTCTGCTTCTGCAATGTTTTGTAATGTGACCCATCTTGTTACAATTATGACATATTAGACTTCTTTGAGGTTTGCTGCCACCATTCATTTTTTTATTTTTGAATCTTCTATTTGTCCTACACTCAAAATATTTGTGTCCATATGTATTGCAAGCATTGCACACTCCATTGAAAGAACAAGCATAACTCAAATTCATGTATCCATTTCTCATTATCCTACTTCTGCATTTAGTAGCCCTACACCCAAACTTATTGCAAGAGTAGCATCGTATGCTAATAGATTGATTTTTTATTTGAATTTTGCATTCACTATCCCTATGTCCAAATTCATTACATGAAAAACAACAACCATTAAAAGATGAATACCTGATAGAAACAAAAGGATATCTCTAGACATCTCTGGAGTTTTTTAAGCTTTATTTTTTCTGGTCTTTGTTATCATTAATCTTATCCCTTCTTTTATCCCTTTTCAAACATTCACCTTCTTGAAAGAAAATTCCACTATTGTCTCTAATCTATCTCTGAGAATTAAGAACAACATCTAGCACTTCACTATCACCTTTGAGTTTTAATAGATTATCAATTTGATCTTTTGTATCTTCTAGGTACTCCTTCAGTTTGACGATTTATTCTTCAAGCTTTTCACATTCTTTGGTCTTCTCATCAAGATTTGTTTCAAATTCATCTATGACTCTCTTTACTTTATCAAGCAGTCTTAAAAAGTAATTTTCTTAACTACCTTTTTCTGTTTCTCTCTAATATCATCTAGGTCTACAAAAATAGATCTGAGTTCATCTTCTATGTCAACAATACCATCCACATCATTCTAACCATTCCAATCTATATCATCCATGCCATTTGATTATTCTTCAAAAATAGTGTTCAAAATCCAAGATCTACCTCAATGGTTAAGTTGACCCTTCATGAACCAAAGCTCTGATACCAATTGTTAAGCACTACCAAAAGTTGAGGAGGGGGGGGAGGGGGTGAATCAATATTCACAAAAACTCGATCATATCAAGATATTGAATAAAGTAAAAAACTCAATCATCAAAACACTCTCACAATAACACCAAGATTTTTACATGGAAAACCCAAACTGGGAAAAACCACAATGAGAACCAAACTCATATATTATATATAATAATTATTTTACAATGAACAAGGCTTCATGCTAAAGAGCTCACTTCTCTGGACTTGCTGAATAAGGTGCATAGCTTTAGTAAAGATACAAAAGAGGACTTGCTTAACCAAGGATCACTTCTTCAAGGCAAGATACAAACTACTCTTACAAAACAATGATAATAGTAGATCAAACTGTATATAAAATAGAATCTATTAGAATGCAAATAACAGTTGACAATATATAATCATATGTCTGCTGCTCTGTACATCTTTGAATCTTTGCACTTCTTTTATGAGACTCCTTTTGCATCCATCAATCACACACCACTTTCTCATTATATGTCCCTCTATATTCTAACACAACTAATTAGCTCAATATATATCAATCGAATCCAAAATAAATCACTACGTCAGTCAAAATAATATGTAATGTATACATAGAATTGATCCAAAAATACATCATTCAAAAGGTAAAAAGAATGTGTGAGGGTTCACACCAAGTCGGCACACCTTCCAATCAACATCAAAATCCTTTACGCTCAACTACTTAGACCAATATGCATAAAACAATACAATACTGCTAAAAACATACTATCTTATCTTGGACCTAAAGAAATTGGTTTACCCCAAAAGTACCATAACATCTTGATTTGTAAAATAGTCACGATGAGAAAAGAAATCGCACTAGTCAATATGATCATCTGAGACATATCTACTACAAACACTCATTCTAGACCACAATAAGTTTCACCAAAGCAAACACTAAAGATAATAGAATTGGGTGAACTCACAAAGCTGGTTCCCACTTTTGCCAATGAAGGAAATTGGCGAAAGTGGAAAATTTTGTTTAAGGGGGGTTCGAGCAAAGTGGGGGTGTTCAAACGGAATACCCTTTGGGGTTCGAGCGAAGACCCCACTTCGCTCGAACCCCCTCTTTCAAGAGAAGCACCTTTAATGCCCGTTTATGTCATTTTTCAATTATAGCGCGAGGGTTTGATCGAACCCCCCTAAAAATGGGGGGTTGGCTCGAACCCCCCTTTGTTCGAACCCCTTTTTGAACACTTCTCTGAGGATTTCTACATTTTTTTGCAGATTTTTGGCCTTGAAACCTCTGGTTGAAGGCTCAAATAGAATGATATTGACAACCCAAAATGTATTATTATAGTCCTCGAAGCAAGATTTCTAATGATTATAATTTTATTACATATTGAGTTTATTATGCACTTGTTTTTTTAATTTTACCAAATATAGGTTTTTCACCAAACATAAACTTCTCTGTTCAAAGCATTGGGAAAAATAGGAAACTAATTCAAAAAAATTCTAAAAAATATCTAAGCCCTGGGTATTGATGTCTTCTTTCTAACAAAAAAAAAAATTGAATTTCGATATATATAGAACAAGTTATGTGTTCAAACTTAAACCTATGTCTGAATTATGACTAGTCGGACTTCAAAACTTAATAAAATGGAAAATATTGAACATATCACTATCAAACCAACTGCAATCCTTGGATATTGATGTTACAAACCAAAATTTGAAAGAATTGAGTTTTAATCATTTATAGAAAAAAAGTTATGCATTTCGGGAGGCACATCACTCTTAAAAAATGTAGTTTGTTGTAAAAAATTACTTTTCGAGGGAGATGGAAAAATGAAAAAAAAAATCCTTCAAAAAAATTTGGAAAAAGTATATATAGAATCTATAGACAAAATTCTACAAATCACTAATTTACATCATCTTCAAATTATTAATAGTTTAAAAGTTATAGTTGACGGAAGTTGAAGATTATTTTAAAATTGTTCATCTCAGTGTCAAAAGTGGCAAAAAAGTGGGAACCATTATTGTGAGTTCACCCAATCACTTTCAGACTAGGTAGGGAGCACCAGACTTCCAAAATATTATTAAATCATCACCTCATATCATCTAATTAGCACAACATGATTTTGCAATCAGTTATGTAACATAGTATCATAGAATTAGACATTCAGACCATCAACCATATGTTGGCAACAACAATGAAGGAAAACTGAGAGCGGGGGGAGGTGAATCAATTTTCTACCGGATCTACAAACTTAACCACAAATACAGATCTAATAAACTGTAGCAACAAAAAAGATAAGCAAAATGATATCACAACACATGACACCACGATTTTGAAGTGGAAAACCCGGTTAAGCGAAAAACCATGGTGGGAGCATACCCATAATAAGATTATACTTTGTAGTAGTATGTGAAAATATTACAATGGGGAATGCACATGCATTCAGGCACACTGCCTAGAACTCACTGCTCAAGATATAATAACCTGAAATGCTACAACCCTCAAGAAAGGTTTATTGACTTACAACAAGATTCAGACTACAATCCAGAAGGAATAGGCTGCAATAATAGCATCTTCTAATGCTTGATGACAATTCTGATTAAGCATATTTGTCTACACTACAACACCAATCTCTACTCAATAAAACATACTGAAGGATAGATTCTCTTATGCACACATAGACCACTCTTTGATAATGCATACACAACCTCGATATCTAAATTACATGACAATACCACCTATTTATACAATTCATCAACCTTGACAACAAGGTCAGCTAAACCCTCAACTCACAATTATAAAATTACATCACACAATACAAATATTGACCACCGAATCAATATAATGATATAAATGACATAACATGGACCTAATTCAAATTCCCAATTTCTCATCACCATCGGACACCAAGATCGACTGCAACACACTACACCACCAAGAAAATCACATAACATGAAGAACATCAGCGGATCAGAAAAATCACCAAAAACTTGCACAATGATCAATGTGGATCATCAAAACAAATAGAACACAATTAAGAAACACCAACAAGCATGTTAGAGTCATCAACAATAGATGCACCAACACCGCATCAAATCTTCATCGATCAACATCTGAAACTCAAGAACACTCAATCAACAACAACTATCACAAAGAAAGATAACTTATGGAGAATAACTTATGGAGAACCAAACCATGAACCATCTGAAATGAAGATACACAAGACCATCCTAAGAAATCTCCCAAAATCTCAGCTCAAGATTTGATCACACCGAAATATAACAGTGGAAATACTGAACTTTGCAAAGCACAGATCAGAAAAACAACTACAAACCGGATCATATGATATATCAATTAGGCTTTCTAGATCACCAAAAATAATACAAAATAATATAATGATACTAGAAATACTACATACGCCAATCTATGATTCTAATAAACCTATCAGCAATCATTGGAGTAGGAATATGTTGACATCAATGACAACAACATATCGTAGCAGCAACAATGTCCAACAATCTCCCCCTTTGGCATTGATGGTAACATATGAATGTGAAAAACAATTAATGCAAAGAAAGAAAAAATCTCCAACAAACTCACCCTAAGATCAAGCAGATAAAACAGTTTTTCACATGCTTCTCTCCCCCTTTGATATCAATCCCAAAGATTGTGAAAACATAAAACTAAACTTACTCTCCCCCCTGGATAAAACATCATGATTCTCTCCTCCTTAAACACACTAACTACTGCAACAGAGTAGCAACACCAACTCATCAATCCAGACAAAAGAATAAGACTATGAAGTCCACCGGATTGATACAACCCAATGCATCTAGTTCTCATTAGAAGGGGTAGATACCCCTAACTTGTCTCTCAAATAGACAAATGTATTTGTAGGCAAAGGCTTAGTGAAAATATCATCATTTTTTTCCTTTGTACACACATACTCCAACTTTACTTCCTCTTTGATGACTTTTTCTCTCAAGAAATGATATTTGATTGACACATATTTAGTCTTTGAATGTTGCACCGAGTTCTTTGACATATTGATAGCATTGGAATTATAACAATATATGACAGTAGGCTCATCATAGATAACTCTAATATCCTTCAACATTTGCTTCATCCAAACTACCAGAGTTCAGTTACTAGCAACAACAATGTACTCAACTTCAGTAGTAGATAGGGACATTGAATCTTGTTTCTTACTAGCCCATAAAACTAATTTCTTACCCAAAAAGAATGCACCATTAGAGGTACTCTTCTAGTCATCAACATCACCAGCCCAATCAGCATCAATGCAACCACATAACATGAAATCATCATTCCTTGGATACCACAAACCATAATCCACAGTTCCTTTCAAGTATCTGAATATCCTTTTTACAGTAGTGACATGAATCTCTTTCAGATCATCTTGATATCTAGTAGCCATGCACGCAACATGCATATGTCAGGTCTAGTATGAGTCAAGTATAGCATACCACCAACCATAGATTTGTATAAAGATTGATTATCTTTCAAAGATTCATCATTTTTAGATAATTTACAACCAGTCACCATAGGAGTTCCAATTGGTTTAGAGTCATCTAACCCAAACTTCTTCAACAGTTCCTTCACATATTTAGTTTGAGATATAAAAATACCTTTTCTAGTCTCTAAAATCTGCAAACCTAAGAAATTTTTTATCTCTCCTATCATAGACATCTCAAATTCTTTTTGCATATCACCAACAAACTTCTTGCTCAAGTCATCATCTCCTCCAAAGATAATATCATTAGCAAAGACTTCAACAATCAAAATGTTATCATTCTCAATCCTAAAATATAGATTACCATCAGCAATACCTTTGTTAAATCCCAATTTCAGCAAATACTTATCTAATATAGCGTACCATACTCTAGGGGCTTATTTCAATCCATAAAGAGATTTCTTCAGTTTGCATACCATGTCTCCATCGTCTGATAATGAAATTCACTAGGTTTCTCAATGTAGACTTCTTCCTCAAGATCACCATTTAGAAAAGATGACTTGACATCCATCTGATATACCTTGAAATCCTTATAGGTAGCATATGCAAGCAATACTCTAATAGCTTCAATTGTAGCTACTGGAGCAAAAGTCTCCTCGTTATCAATCCCTTCTTTTTGTGAATATCCTTTGCATACCAATCTTGCTTTATTTCTGACAACTTCGTCGACTTCATTCAATTTGTTCCTGAATACCCATTCAGTGCCAATCACATTCTTATCTTTAGGTCTAGGCACAAGTTCCCATGTGTTATTCTTTTCAATTTGATTCAAATATTTTTCCACAACCCTTATCCAATTGTCATCTTTTCAAACTTCAACAACATCTTTAGGTTCAATTTTAAAAATTAAACATACCTCTTCAACATCTAACCTTCTTTTGGTCATCACACCTTTATTTTTTTCACCAATAATCTGATTTTCAGAATGATTTAGTCTTACATACCTCGGAGTCTTCTGATTACTTTGATTTTATGGTTCCTACAACTCTCCACCGACAACAACAATATCTGGACTAACTGTCTCTACTAGATCATTCCTCTTCAATTCTTCAGTCTTAATAGGCCTTTAGAACAACATGTTGACCATCATCATACCTGCATGCTCTGATATGTTTTTCATAGTTTTCATCAAACTTCACATTTGCACTTTCCATTATCTTTCTCAGTCTCTTATTGTAGCATTGGTAGGCTTTTCTCTTTGTTGAATATCCCCAAAAAATTCCTTCATCACTTCTTGCATCAAAATTTCCTATATCCTCATCTCTTTTGATAACACTTGCTACAAAAAATTCTGAAATATCTCAGAGTAGGAACATGAGAAAACCATAGCTCATAAGGAGACTTACATGTATCACCTTTTATATGAACTCATTTGAATGTTTAAACAATAGTGCTAACATCTTCTCTCCAATAGATCTTCGGAACATTCCCTTCAATCAGCATAGTCCTTGCATCATCCAAAATAGTTTTGTTCATCCTTTCAACAACTCCATTATGCTGTGGGGTTCTAATCCCATGCTTCTCACATAATAAATCAAACTCACTGGAACAAAATTCTCCTCCTCTGTCAAATCTCATACATTTCACCTTCATTCTTGTCTCAGTCTCAACCTTTGATTTGAATATCTTGAATTTGTCCAATGCTTCTAATTTTCCTTAAAAAAACAACCCACATCATCCTAGAATAATCATCAATTAGTAACATAAAATATCTATCACCCTGCACACTTCTAACATTTGTAGGTCCACATAGGTTAGTATGCACAAGATCTAGCAATCCATCAGATGTATACTACTTGCTCTTGAAATAAATTCTTGTTTTCTTACCCATTTGACATTCCTTACATACTGGATTAGCGGGCTTAATAATTTTAGGCAAATCTCTAACAACTTGTGTAGAACTGATCTTAATCATTGAGTCAAAATTAACATGGCACATTCTCCTATATCATAACCAACTTTCATCAATCTGAGTAATCAAACAACTTTTCTCACCAACATTCAAATGAAAGATATTACCTAAGTTAGTCTTAGTTTCAGATGCAATCTCTATACAAGAGGCATTTATGATCTTGTATTTACCATTATTCAATTGTAATTCATAGCCTTTGTCAACCATCTATTCAGCACTCAAAATATTATGCTTCAAACCTTCAACATACAAGACATCATCATTATTATGCTTACCATCAAAGCAAATAGAACCTCTACCATGGATCACATATGCTTTGTCATCTCCAAATCGTACCATTCCACCATCATACCTTTCCATACTCACAAATTTTCTTTTATCACTAGTCATATGATGTGAACAACCGCTGTCAATCACCCATTCATCTTTCCCTTCTACTTTAGCATCTAAAGCTTTCTCCTCAATAGTGCAGCTTGTAGAATTAACATGTATCGATCCATCTTCTTTAATAGCAATAAACACTACTTCATCTTCTTCTGATTCTTCATCTGTAACACCTTCGTCAACAACATAGTAACAATTCTTTTGATGCTTATACTTCCAGTTATAATTTTAAGGCTTATCATACTTCTCATGCTTCTCATATCTATCATTTCTATCATGCTTATCATATTTAGCCATTCTCTTCAAGCACCTAGAAGAAAAATATCCCATCTTATTGCAAGAGAAACATTTCAAAGGTAATTTTCCATCATACTTACCAGCTCCCTTAGGCAATCTCCGAGAAATCAATGCTTCAAGCTCATCCAATTCTCTTTCTTTCTCTTCCATTTCTCTTCTCTCTCTTTCATATCTGGAAATCCTACATTCATCAAGATCACACTTTTGCTTTTCGAATATAGATGCTCTAAAAGATGTCTTAGACTTTGCATGTGATTCACCAAATTCGTTTAGTTCAAATGCAACAATATTTCCAACCAACATATCTCTTGTCACTATAGTCATACTCTGGATCTCATCAATAGTAGCTACCTTATGTTTGTAAGCAGGAGGCAATGATCTCAACACCTTAGCAAAAATTTCATCTTCTTCAAGGGTTTCACTAGCACATCTGATACCTATAACAAGGTCATTCACCTTAGCCATAAAGGTGTTTATGTTCTCATCTTCTCCCATCTTCAACATCTCATATTTCCCTTTCAAACTTTGCAACTTTTACTTGTTTATCTCCATCATACAAGGTCTCAAGCTTCTCCTAGATTTCATGTGCAGTCTGAAGTCCCATCACATTAGTCATCTTTGAATCAGTGAGGGCACTCGACAATGCTTCCTTGGATCTAATGTTATGTTCATCTTCCTTGATCTCATCAGCAGTAACCGGTCCATTTTGAGGAACATAATAGGCATTTTTTGTGATCTTCCAATAATCCTCTCCAAGAAATCTCAAATGCACCTTCATTTGGTTCTTCCATATAGCATAATCACTTCCATCAAATCTCAGACTCTCCTTCTTAAAGATAACACCTCCAGTTGCCATCCCAGATCTCCTCAAGTGATTAAGCTTCTTCCAAAAGATCTAGCTCTAATACCAATTGTTGGCAACAATAATGAAGGAAAACTAAGAGGGGGGGGTGAATTAGTTTTGTATTGGATCTACAAACTTAACCACAAATACATATCTTATAAATTGCAGCAACAACAAAGATAAGCAAACTGATAGCACAACACACAAAACCAAGATTTTAATGTAGAAAACCTGGTTAAGGGAAAAACCACAGTGGGAGCCTACCCACAATAAGATATTACTTTGCAGTAGTATCAGAAAATATTACAATGGGGAATGCACATGCATTCAGGCACACTACCTAGAGCTCACTGCTCAAGATATAATAACCTAGAAGGATACAACCCTCAGGGAAGTCTCACTAACTTACAACAAGATCCAGACAACAATCTTGAAGGAATGAACTGCAATAATAGCATCTGCTAATGCTTGGTGACAGTTTCAGTTAAGCACTTTTGTGTGCACTACAACACCAATCTTTGCTCAATAAACCACACTGAAGGATAAATTCTCTTATGCACACATACACCACTCTCTGATAATGCAGACACAACCTCGATACCTAAACTACATGACAATACCACCTATTTATATAGTTCATCAACCTTGACAACAAGGTCGACTAAACCCTCAACTCACAATTATAAAATTACATCACACGATACAAAGATTGACCATCATATCAATATAATGATATACATAACATAAAATGGACCTAATTCAAATTCCAAAATGTTTATCACCACCCGAAGTCACGCCAAGATCAATTGCAACACGCTACACCACCAGAAAAACCGCATAACATGAAGAACATCATCAGATCAACAAAATCACCAAAATCTTGTACAACGATCAATGTAGATTGTCAAAACAAATAGGAAACAACTAGGAAACACCAACAAGCATGTTAGAGTCATCAACAATAGTTGCACCAACACCACTTATCAAATCTTCATCGATCAACATCTGAAACTCAAGAACACTCAATCAACAATAGCTATCACCAAGAAAGATAACTTGAGGAGTACCAAATCATGAACCATTTGAAATTAATATACACAAGATCATCCCAAGCAATCTCCCAACATCTCATCTTAAGATCTGATCACACCAGAATATACCAAAGGAAATACTGAAATCTGCAAAGCACAGATCATAAAAACAATTACAAACCAGATCATATGATATAATCAATTAGGCTTTCTGGATCACCAAAACCAATATAGAAGAATATAATGACACTAGAAATACTCCATACACCAAGCCATGATTCCAATAAACCAATCAGAAATCACCGAAGCGGGAATATATTGACATCAATGACAACAACATATCCTAGTAGTAGCAATTTCCAACACCAAATATACCATATGTTCAACTGAATATATACAAAGCCAAATCACCAACAACAACTAGTTCATAGAGGATTGACAAAGCTTTGACATCAATGATTAAAAATACATCCATATGTGCAATATAAGTTGTGTTACAAAGAAACTAAGAATATTCTACACTACATTCAATAATTATATGATTCAATATGTAGTTGGTGTGGATGTTGATTTGGTGGGATGTATACTTAATTCAAATTGGGTAGACAATTCTCAAGGTCACAAGTATACTTCAAGGCATTTCTTCTCACTTGGTTTTGATCTAATTTTGTATTGATTAAGAAGTAGTGTGATTTCTCTTTCATTCAAAGAGGACAACTATTAAAGAGTATTCAATTCTACTATTGAGACCATTTATTTTAAAAATAATCTCAGTAGGTTTTCCTTTCTTTTTTCCATGCCTAAAATCATCTATTGTGATATTCAAAATGCAATATAGATCTCACATAATCTAATCTTCCATTTGAGGGCTAAACATATTGAGATCCATATGCACTACATTATGGAGCTAATTCATTATCACATAATTGATCTTCAATACTGTCAAACATCAGAGCATAAAAAGATCATAAAAATCTTATCTAAACCCTTCACTAAGAACAAGTTCTTTCATTTAAAAATATTTCTTACAGATGCAAGAAGTGTCCTCTTCAAGGAGCCTTCTTATTTCCTCTAGTTTTATCTCTTTCTATTATGGGGGGTGTACTTTATTTTTATGGTGGGGAATATTCTCATTTTGAGTGGCTATCATTGCACAAGGGTAGCTTATTAGCTTCATTTGTTGAAACCCATCTCTTTACCCACCTAAGTTATACTTAGGGGGAGTGTTAATGTAGGTTTTATTTTCCTATTGGGTTACTTAAAATTCTTAGTCGGTTATCTATTTTTCCTTAGCCCTAGTTAATAAAGTAGTTTTAGTTAGGTGGGTGGATAACTTGTGGTGTCATCATCCTATACAAGAGTTCCCATTATTTAATCTTGTGAAGATTATTTACTATCTTTAGATATCATGGTGGTTACTCCTTATTGGTTGGTTTTTCCATCTCCACTCTCTCCTTGGTCTATATAAATTCACTACCTAGCTTTTATTTTCGTTCTTGTTATAGCTTCTTTTAGAGAACACATTGTAATTATACCATCTTGACATCTATACTTCTCTTGGAATTGTTAGTTTTCTTTCATTTATCCATTTATAGCTTTATCCTAGCTTAACTTATCTCTCTTACAAATTCTTTAGTTATTCATGTATTTTATGTTTATAATGGATCCTTTATTTTCTTCTTCTTCTTCTTCTTCAAAATTTAGTTTTGGTTTTTCCTCTTCATTTATGGCTCGAGTTTTTCAATTCCTATCTCATCTTTATCTATATGACCTCCATGTAGTGTACTTGCCCTTTTCATAAGAATCTATGATTTGCCTCAAGGTTCCTTATAGGAGAAGCATAATTTATTGAACTTAACTCCAATTCTTATTTTGAAGGGTGTTTTTGGATTTCTAATCATTTTTTTTGAAATATTCTTAGGAGGGAAGGTACTTTTTGACACTTATTCCTTGAACTAACCATCTTTAAGGAAAAGGCATCTTGATTTCACCTTGGAGAGAAGGTGGTTAAAAGGATCTAACCAAACCTTTGAAAAAATAACCTTTTATTTGACAAATTAAGCACCTTCACAAACAATTTTTTTCATTTTATCTCATAATTATTCACTAATTATTGAGCTGAGCTCCCTAAGGTGCACCTTAGCTTCTATCTTATCAATTTTTATAGTAATTTCTCAATATCTCATAGGACTTAATGAATTTGTGGCCTTCATTGATTAGTCAATGGTACCACCATTCATGTGAGGTTCCCTCTAGATACAATGTAGAAAACTTAGTAACCTCAATGTTAATCATGGGTGTGATTGATAGATATGTGTCCAACTTCTTAATCCATGCACAAGTTTTAGACATCCTATATCCATCAAAAGTAGGGAGTATCAAATTTTCTAGAGCATATTACACTTCTCTAGGGTGACTAACAATCTTTGTTCAATCCTAGAGCCATTCCTACTTGACATATCTAAGTTTAGTAAGTTATGAAAATATATTTCAGCATTGATTCTATTAGGATGGCTTGGTATTCCTTTGTAATTCCATCTACAATTAGTACTTGATATTTTTTATTTGGAACTTGTGTGTGCATCTCTTCTCTTAGAATGAATGTAGGCTGGACAAAATTAGTTGATTAAACTAGGGATACCTTTTGAGGATAGCTAGGGGAGGCATTGCAATTGTGAGTTCCTAAAGGGCTTCCTTCACCATGTTGCCATCACGACATGTCCATGTTAGTTCCCATTTTATAAAGGATTTGTGCCAACATATCCAACATCAAGTCAAAATCCCTTTCTACCCACATCTTCAATCTTTCATTAGTTTCTATTTTTTGATGCTACTATATTCTGAGATAGTTCCTAACCTAAGGTGTTCACCCTTTTGGACCCCTATTTTTTTTCTTTCTAGTTTCTCTTAAAATATACATACCCACTTTCTCAATAGAATGCATAAATGTTCAAAATATAGAAAAATATTTTCATGAAGAAATTAAGATGATTGGAAAACTAACTCTAATACCACCATAATGTCTCAAGCTAAATTTAGGGATAATAATTTAATAGACTTAAAAATATTTATCTGAGAAATAGATAAGCCCTAAATTGCTTCACTATTTATTCACTCTATTAACTCATAAGTATGGAATGAAAGGAACACACATTATAAAACCTAAATTATATTAAGGTTTCCTAGTAGATCTTATGACTCATTATTAGGATACAACATTAATTATTTAATCGTAAAGTAGCCAACCCTAACCAAATCTATTTGATTTTAGTAAAACCAAAAGTTTTAAATTATATTTACATGAAAAATAGTAAATATGCATGTTTCCTCTAAATTATTGTGATTATCAATATATATTCTTTGCCTTGCTATAAGCCTTGATTAGCTCTAAAAAACATTATTTAAAGGAGATACATTTCCCAATCCTTACATTGTCCTTGAGATACATTATTCTAAAATCATTAATGCTATTATTGTCATCAATTGATCATTAGTTTTTAGTGTGATCAAGGGTAAAACCTTATTTTTCTTTTGTTATATGCACTTATTAATTTGATTCTTTGTATTTTTGTGTTTTCTCTAAGGGCATAACTTCACGGTAATGACATCATGGTCTTTCATATCACTGTGATATATGTCATATGCTTTATTATGACTTTTTCGCTTAGGTCAATCCTACAACATATAATTGCATCTTTCGTAAATCATATCATTAAAATTTTCATGTAGCATAGAATTTCTTAATTTATTTACAACATACTCATGTCAAAGGGAGAGATTGGTTGCTAAATAAATATTTGCTAGGAATATAAAACAAATAAGATGTTTTTTATTATAAAAGAAACAAAACAAGGGTGTTAAATCTATACAAAGATAGGCCAAATGAGCCACTTAAAATTGATCAAGAATAGACCACTAACAACATAGGCCCAAATAGATCACTTATAGCACTCTAGCAGGAGATCTAGTTACGCACATCAAGGGTGGGGTGAAATTTCACCCACAACTCGTGGAAGAGTTTGGGAGAAGGAAGAACAATCTCTTCTTTATTGATGAAAAATTTAGTCTAGGAAATACTATCATTTGGATCACCAACACCAAGGGATAAAGAGAGAAAATCCCCTATGTTAGAGTATCAACATAAGGAGCATAATATTGACTAGGCGATATGTCAACAAACAAAGGATGGAGCAAAACATGAGCAACAAAGATAGAAGAGTCCAAAGGTCCAAAGGGGGTTGCGTCAACAACAAGAGACAAAGAAGGATTGATGGGGCCTAAGGAGGCCATACCAACAACAAGAGGAAATATATCATCTAGGGAGGAATCATTATCAGCTTGTGAAGTGTTATCGAAGGAATAATTAGAAGACAAGATAATAAGGTAATCACCACTAGTGTCCTTCCACCAAGTAGCAGTGCCTTTACGATGTGAGGGAGAACAATCCATGACCACATGACCAATAAAAAATTAACGATGACATCAAAAAGGGAGGCCCTCATAATCCAACAATTGAGTCCATGGTCTATGCCCAACCATGAGAGCCACATCTCTAGGAAGGGGTATGGAGATGCCAATATTGATCAAAATGCATGAAAATGTAGAAAGGCCCATGAAGGTAGTCATATCATCAATCTTCAAGAAGAAACCGCTAGAGTTTCCAATAGCCTCAAATTAAGAATTTTCCCAAAAATGAAGGAGAAGATTGGAAAGATGAACACACACCAGACACACACTTAGTGGCTCAGTAAGAGGGTTAAATGAGGTTGTCCAAGGTTGACCGAGAGAGAGTGAGCACCCCAAGCCCACAAATTTCTCAACACTAAATCACAATCAATAGAAGAAAAAAAAGAAGCAACATAAAGCCCTTAGCACAAGGGAAAATCTCAATGTTATCAGTAATTAAGGGCTTCCAAGAATCTATCACCCACCAATGGAGACCCAAGAGAGAAGGGCAAAGACAAATAAATCAACACATCGAACAAGATGTTATAAGCATGAATTTGATTAATATTATATTTAAATTGGCATAGTAAGACACCTATGGAGACTACAAAACTAATTGTTCTCTCTATGAACATATTACTATCAATCCTTGTAATAAAGGTCAAGCCATTTGAAACAAAATAATTCAATAACATTAATCTATACTATTTGTCTTCCTTGCAAACACCTTAAGTAATTAATCACTTTATTTATAAATAAATTCAAGCTATTGGAAATCATACAAGATAAATCAAAATCATCTATTACTCCATTTATTTGATAAAAGTATCTAAGATTGTGCATTTTACATTACAATAAAGGATTCTTACTCACATATGTACTTCATATCGTATAAAATCTATCTAATTACAAAGTATTTATTTGAAGAAATGACGATAAGTAAAATGAACTTAAGTCATTTGCATATATAGGGATCTTAGTTATGCTATATACATAATGCTAATAACACTTAAAATTTTGTATACATAAACTTATCCTTTGTTTACTTTCTCTAATTTATTTTTAGTAAAATTAAGTAATAACGCTCTCAAAAAATATTGTTATGGTATATTTACTAAATCTCTTTTGTGTTCAATTGGTAATATAATTAAAGAATGACATGTCCCACAAAGACAATACCCTCATATATCCTTATATTGAAAGAATCCAAGAAAGTTGCACTACATAAATCGATTGAAATATTTCAAACAAGAATATACATCCTTCACAAATGTGAAATTATGACTTTTATTTTTTTATTCTTATAATATTTCTTATAGCAAACATATAATTAATAACCAACTATGAGAACAATTTTTTAATTACATAATCCAACTGAACACCAAATACAAGATTAAATAAGAATAGACTATAAAACAAGATTAAAAAATCTAACACAATCAAATATAGAAATCATCAAACTAAACCAACTAACTACCTGCTTCATTGTTATACTATGCGCCCTTTAATTATAATAATGATGAGATGGCACCTACGTCTGTGCCTAAACCACCTTCAAAGTTAAAACCCCTTACAATCCTATTTAACAACACAAAAGTACACGGCAAAAAATAAAAAACCAATTATTGTTATTATTTTGAACTCATTCGAAAAGTACCGCTTGCGGACAAATAAAAAACCAATTATAGTTAGCCACGTAATGAACTCGTGGGTACACAATAACCAACACATATTCTGGGTTCTTCCATTCAATAAAGGCGCGCCACTACCTAATGTGCAGATTCGTTGCACATAGCCGCTCTCAGGGCTTTCCGACTGTCCTGACTCCCGTACAAAAGATATTCGAGCTTTTTATGCAATTCTTCTAACAAAATCAATGGTTTCTGGTGTCCAATTACCGCAACTCCGTGTCAGGAAACAGAGTAATTAAGAGATAACACAGCCATTAAAGGATTTTTATCAACGACTCATTTGCGCGGCCATCAATGAAAGAATTTTACTTTTAGGGTACAGTGAATGCGACTCTTAGCGGATAAGGCCTCCCTCGCATATCATTTCATCGGCCATTAATGGAAAGTGTACATTCCCAAACGTGGAAGGTGTAGATTTAATCCGGACAGCTTATACTGCATTTGCAGGGTAAAATCAGACAAATCAGGAAATAATCTTTCGTATAGCCCTGTAAAAGTGATAAAACCTACCTAAAATAGCATCTTATACATTTCGTATCTTATCCTTTGGTTGTATACGTAAGGCTGAATTTGGGAGGTTTGATATCGTAACCAGAGCACGGCTCGCTGGTATGGATATTTTTCTGTATTTTACTTAGGGTTTCGTTAAGTTTTGCTCACTCTATGAATGTTTGTGAAATTTCAAAAGCTCTTTGCAGGTAAAGTTTTTGAGATTTGAGATGGGCAGGGAAAGAATAGAACTGAAGAAAATAGAAAATGTATCGGCGAGGCATGTAACTTTCACGAAGCGTAGGAAGGGTTTGATGAAAAAGGCTAAGCAGCTTTCCGTTCTGTGTGACGCGGATGTGGGGCTTATCACTTTTTCTGCTACGGGAAGGCTCTTCGAGTACTCCACTTCCAGGTATCCTTCTTCGTGCCTGCTTTTTTTAATTTTCTGAAAAAGTACAGTTTTGACTAGATCTATATATACGAAAGTTCCTAGATATGACGAATTCATGACAAGGCAGTCTTCCTAAATATTTGCACACATTAACAGACGTACAATGCAAGTGGTTTTTCTGGACTTACGAATAGTGGTTTTGGAGAGTGGTATTAAATCTGTACAATGCTAGTGGTTTTTCTGGACTTACGAATATTGGTATTAAATTTGTAGAATGCAAGTGATTTTTCTGGACTTCCGAATAGAACAATGCAAGTAGTGTTTCTGGACCACGTATAGTGGTTTTGGAGAGTGGTATTAAACTTAGATTTTTAAATAATGCTAGTGGTTTTTGTGGACTAACGAATAGCGGTTTTGGAGAGTGCTATTGAATTTCGTTTTTTAAAATTATTTAGAAGTGATTTACAGTTAGCTTTTATAATTTTTTTTAAAGTTGTTTGTGTTTATAGTTGTTTAATAATTTATTAAAGTGTTTTTTTTTTTTTCATTATTATTTTTGTTTAATTTTATTCAAGTTTGTGTGTTTATTTAAATTATTTATATATTTAAAATTCTCAGATTTAATTTTTATAAATCTTGTTTAAATTTTGTAAATATTTATCAATCTCTATTATTTAGTTTAAAGTATCAATTTTGGAGAGTGACAACCTTGACCTCATTATTTCATTATTTCAATATAATATTTCATGGTAATTTTAAAAAAAAATCTAAGCTATCTTATAAGAACACTTAATGTTATACATTCCACTCTTCACTTTAAAATCAAAATCATTTTTTGATGATTTAACAACTTTCCTTAGTTTTTCTTGAAGAAGAAATGCAAATCTAGAGTTTAGATACTTTGAAGTTGTTCATCTTTTATCATAAATATCCACAATATAACAAAATCTAGAGGAAACTATAAACATTCTTCTATTTTAATATTGTTTTATTTTTCACTTCTTGATGATATAGAAATTAATTCTTATAATTTGAATATATTTCAAGATTGGAATAGATCTTAAATTTTGAGTGGGTCAAATTTGTTTTGTGTAGGATGAATCCCATGCTTTGCAATTTTCTTGAAGTGAAAAATCACTTTGTAACATGCGAGATTGAGTTGGTTGACTGTAGACTTTGGAAATTATGTTTCCTAGATCTCTAATATTTGTTAATTTGAAAGGATTGGCGGTATTAAAATTTTGTGAGTAGATCACTAGAGTACAAGGGTCATATTCTTCTAGGTTGAACCCCTTTATTAGACCCAATCTATTATTATGGAAGAATGTCAAAGACAACAATCTCAAGCATTTAGGAATTCTAAATGAATTTGATGTAGACTAAGGTTCCTTTGATATAAGAACTACAAGTTGATATTTCTATAAAAAGAGATAGAGAGAAAGAGAGAGTCTACTTGTATAAAAGTGGTAATTTGAAATGCTTTTTTGAATGCAACAATAATAGAGGGATACAAAACTTTATGCACAACCATGTCATGTGGTTGAGGTCCATTTCGACATAGTGACGAGTCTTTGCATATGCATTTGTGGCTATTTTAATAGTCTATGCAATGAGTATCTCTCATGGAAGTAAAGATAAGCACAACTATAATTTGATTTTACTATCTAAGTGATAGAGTTGGTAGAAAATTTTGTGTGTATAGAAAGTGGTAATTTATAATACTTTATTCATTGTGGTGATAGTAGAGTTATATGACACTTTCGACACAACTATGTCACATGGTCAATATTTATTTGGATACAATGATGAGTCTATATATACGAGTTTGTAGCTAGTTACAATCTAAACATAATATAGTGTTAGCAAATAATATGCCACTTTAAATTGGTTTCATATGAATGTGGGAGGATAGGGAAAATAGTACATAAATGATAAATATAAATACAACATCATATAAAGTAATAAATGTCATAAATGCATCATGCTACAAACAAGTAAGAGATATTATATGATGAATGCGAAAAATATATAGATTGGAAATGGTTTTGAAATTACACAAATTTTCTCAAGTATGGGAAAATGAGAGAGGTGAGGTAGACTTGATGGCTAGATAAAAATCATGTAAACATATAGCATCAAGAAAGGAGTTTTCCCTTGGTGTCGTTTTAGGCACAAGGCTCATAATGATTAGTAAATTCTAGGCATTAGACAAAGCATGCGGGCAATTAGTGGTATAGGGGAAGGTATGATGTCCCCAATGTGCCTCCAAGAATATGATAAAACATGTAACCATATAATAGTATGGAGGAGATAAAATATTCATAATATAGTAGGAGAGCTCGAGGAACTTGATCAAATATGCAAGCTCAACTATGTAATATGTGGTCCTAGAATGCCATGGGCATGAGGAATATCACACTTGTGATGTATACCCATCAAAATGATAAGGTAAAAATTTCTCTCAAAGGCCAACTAAGTGATGTGTGATAGTCAATAGTAAGTAATCATGCCAATGGATATGTATATATGGGCATAGGTGGGTATGATGTGAGCATGTAAAAAGCTTTGAGGTGAAATTTTTTCTTGAAGGCCAAATAAATGATGTGTGATAGTCACAAGTAAGTAATTATGTCAATGGATAGGTATATGGGCATAAGTGAGTAAGATGTGAGCATGCAAAAACTTTTCTTTGTCAATTTTATTATAATGTTATAATCAAGTTTATACTAAATGAAATATGCATATGGTGTAAAGATAAATCATGTGGAAATAAACACATGTATGATTAAAGAATCTTAGAATGACTATATAGGTTTCATGAATCAGTGTAATCACTAATGGATGTTGTATGTTATAAATGTCATTGGTGTAAGACAAGTGACATAATAAATGCATGACAATTCGATATGGATTGAAAGTGTAATTAAGTAACTTTTCACCATTGAGCATTTGTGTCATTATCAATACGATTAGTGGTGTCCAAAAATGGGGTTTGTAGGGCTCATAAAGTATGATTTAAAAATTGTGTACTTGACTATATAGGGAAGGAAAATAGTAATAGTTACTCTCAATTGCATTAGCACCCTTGAGAGTTTTACCTTATAGAGATCAAAGTCCATTTCATTATTTGATACAATGGTATAGAGATATAGTCACATCTCAACATGATGTGTTAGGGTATGTGATAGCATTGAGTGGGGTAATAAATTGGAGGTGGTATATTATTTTTTTGTTCTAAATTTTTAAATTTTTAGAAAAAAAGTTAGGGTTTTTCAAAAAAAAATGTTAAATTTTGATACTCATGAATTTGATCCACTAGACATGGGATTAACTTCAACTAGCACTATTTTGTGAGCTTTTGGTGACATTATTGATTAATTGTGACCCAATATAATCATATTTATATTATCTATGAATGCAAACTAGTATAAAGATTATTGATTATCCACATAGTTAATAGCTACATAGTATGAGATTGTGTGATCTCAAATACAAATTGAGCCTCATTAGAGGTAGCTGGGGAAAGGCACATGGTCCATTTCTACCACTATTTTATGATATCTATTCTTACAGCTTTCGTTGAGAGGTAGGATTTATATACAATCACCTTTTTCCTTCCCACAAATAAAATCAAAATGACACTAAAGGATGTTTGAAGGATTATGCACCTCCATATTATGGGTATGCACTTTGAAGTGTGACATAAGACATAGCAAGAGGATAGACAATTACATAAAATAATTTAAATTTAGATGCCATAAAGGTAGTGGGTATTGGATATATAAAAATCTCAAATGTAAGAATCGTACTATGAGTATATGTAATAAAGTCATGGTTAAAGGCATGACATCCTCATTATTCTTAAGATTTTGAAATTCTTATGAATTGTCTACCAAAAGTAGAGGTCAGAATAGAAGTGGTAGGAGTTATATAGGATAGATTAAAGGATGTGCAAAGAGGATGAGGGATAATGAGTAGTGACATGAAAATGCAAGGAGAAGCCAGCCTACAAGGTATGGTGGTCTTACCCCATGAGGTGAAAAAGTATGAATAACATAGGTGTGGGAAAATAATGCCAGTTCCCACGTGTATGACTAGATGTAGAGGATGAGAGGAAAGTGGAACACTAATGGAAAGAAAGTTGGTGGAAACACTAGAGCTGGGAATAGAAAAGAAAGGAGTCACTTGGAGGGACAACTTGGGTGTTGGAGCCCATGGAAGTGGAATTTTACATGATGAGCGGAAGAAGGATCAAGAGAGTACTTAAAGGGGTGGGTAGGTGAGTCCATAGGTTGAGAGGATCCAATATTGGTAGAAGTCATAGGATTGTCAATATTATGAACAATATATGTGCCATAAACTGCACACATTAAAGCACTATACAAAGTAGTAGCCAACTATTGAGGAGATTTAGTTTGAGGAAGTGCATCAATGTGTAGTAAGACCCTATGAGGGAAAAATATTTCTTAGTCTTGTTCTTTTTCATATTCCTCAATATGGTTCGTCTAGTATGAATTTTATTAGCAGCCATGTTGGAAAGGGAGTTATGATCATTTGAGTAGCTATCCATGTGAGAGTTAAGATGATCACTCCTTCATGAAAGAAGATTAAGGTTTTGAGTATTATGTAGCATAAGTGTAAACCTAGAGTGATATAGTAAAGAAATATATATATAATTTAGTGAAATAAAGTACTCTCAAAATTAAATAAAAAGAAAAATTAGAAGATAATATCTAAAGGGGTGCAAGAGTAGAGGTGTTCAGCAAAATAAAAGAGGTTATGGTATATATCCTTTAGATAAATCTAGAATAAATAAATAACATAAGCAATCAAGATCTATCACAAAATAAATAAGTTAGAAATATATTGAATCAAATGTTTTGAAAATAAAATATTAAAATAATGATAATTAGAAATGTTGTAGTAAATGACAAAACGTGATTTGCCAACTATAACACTCCAATTCGACAACAAAAAATAGACCATTTTTTTTAGAACATTCTGCCTGAGTTATTGCTTAAAGTATTGACAAATCAACCATTACTTATTAAATAACACAATTTCGTGAGGATAAAATATTTATAGTGGTGAAATTTAAGTTTAAGAAAAACTATTTATTTAAGACTTAGAAATTTGTGTAAACCTTAAAAGGAGTCAACGCAAACACCTGAAATGATCTTACTATATTGATGAAGGGCACATGCCACCATGGGATGACTTCCCTTTGACACTAGTTGACATAAGAATTCACATAGACACTCTATCTGCCTTAAAACTATGTGGCTTAACACTCTAGTTAAACATTGTACATCGAGCCTAGATCAATAGTCAACATTGATTGGGGCGCAAGATCAATGAACAACTGGTGGTGGGTATTGTGGATGTCTAATGCGAAGAGCTCATCTGATAAAATAAGAATCTGCCACCTGGTCCTTTCCTTTATTAAGACGTTTCTTGAAATCTCTAAGGCCCTCTGCCAAATAAGAACTTCAATAAAAACTTTCATTCATTCATTCTCAACACTCTCTTTTAAGTTTCGAGGTTTTCAGAATGCTTAATAAATGGGCTTCATAATTGATCGACTTGTAGCTAAGTCATCGAGTGGTGGGATCCGGGTTCCTTGTTTTATCATTGCGCAGGTAAGACGTTAGCGATTGAGTGAATTGGAGGAACAACTGGTTCTTGGAGTTCCAAAAGGAAACTCTTGCAAATGTTAGAAATGAGTTTCGAGGCTGATTCGATTCGATGAATTCCAATAAATCTTCAAAGCCGGGCTAGCAAAGTCAACATGCCAACGAGTCGATTACTTCAGTATATGCTACAGGCTATAGAGTATAACCGAACAGCTTAAACACAAACATAAGGGGTAGGTGGGCCTGTAGCGTGAATGACATCTTTGCCCTACGTGGATAAAAAATGATCTGCACATCTTTGGATCAATTATATCAACCCCACATTGCTTGAGGGTGGTTTAGAGCTCTGATGACTAAAAGAATTCTACCAGCCCTATGATGGATGTAGATTAATGGTATTTACTTCCTTTTGCCATGCATGATCTCAGCAACCAGAAATTTGATGTCTTACACCTAGAACAACATACTTCGTGGGCTTCTATATGATAGAAGCATCATTAAGGGCACGAGCAAGGATAGAAGACTTAGGCCTCTAAACTAGACTGCCATTAGAGTGACTTAGGAGCTCACCATGGCTTCATTAGCATGAATTCACGTTTAGATCAAAAGATCTACTTGAGGGCTACTTAAATTGTTATTGACCAGGTAATCTAATGATGTTCGAATGGTAGATACTCATTTCGAACCAAAACGCAACATTGAGGTTGAATTCCATCTGTATAACCTTATGCCACTAGTTCCTAATTTAGGATTCTTGGACTAATGTAGGCATAGAGTGCCAAGAAGAAAACAAAGTATAATAAATTCGGTAATGGTATCAATGGGATATTATTAACAGAAACTATACAATTACAACTAACCTAGATAACTTGTACAGGAGGTTGTCTTGATTTCATGAAGAGCTAGCGCGATCTTAAAGATTGAGGAATTGACTCCCGAATGAGAAATTCAACAGGAAAATCTAAATTCAGTCATAGAACTTAAGCCCCTTTTAAGGTGGGTTACTCAAGCTCTAGACCATTCAATTGATTTTGTTGGAATTATATTATAGGCTAATTAAAAGCATGGACTATAAAATCTCATAAGTAAATATTGGCTTTACTAATATGTATTGAGTTGTTGCTGATCACAAAATAGAGTTGCAATTAGAGTTATTAGGCACACAAAAGAATTATACACTTGCCAATACTATATATTGCGCACACATGCTACAATTTACATACATGCAATTCAAAGCTTTTCCAAGAGCAAGTTATATTAACATTGGGCCTTTAATTACATAATGATTTCTATTCAATCCATACAATATCCAATTGTTCTATCCTATGGTAATACACATTGGTGTCACTCAAACTGCATGCCTTGCAACCCTAAAGAAAGTTATCAAAAGCTAGAATTGTGGAAGTATGTTGATCTAGATATAAGAGATGAAACTCGTGATTAGGCTATAAGCTCTAATTGGCCAATTAATAGGAGTGAGAAACTCCCCTACACAATTAAAGAGAGATAACAACAACACTTTATATCCTTGTAAGCCATACTAATGTATATGAGAATCCCAAAGACTTGTTACTAAGCTCCCAAACATATTGAATTGTAATGGAGAGACCTATAGATCTCTACTAAGAAAATGAAAACAAGATTGAACATGTAACTAATGACATAAAATAAATAGGAATCCATTTAAGTGAGTCCCCTTAACCTTGCAAACACTTATACAACTTGGAATCCACATAGGCATACTTCTCTAAACATATTTCATAGTTGCGCTCTCTTAAAATGTAGACCAAGAAAAAAATATTAAATCAGGTAAATATGTAGGAAATACTTTAGTCTTAAATTATTATAGGAATAAAGGAGATGGATTTTGGTAAAATATTTGATCATTCACCAATTAAGAATAGTGCATATTCATTGGAAGGTAGAGACAAGGTCTAGAAGAGGGTAGTAACACATATAGATCAACAAATGGAACTAGAAATAGACACATGTACATACAAATTAAGGACTCAAGAGACAAACACACTAAAGAATATACTCCAAATAATAAAAAATATTTCATATGCATTAATGAGAAGAACACCACAACATCTTTTACATATGTTTTATAATAGCCTATCACCAACTAATACTCTGACAATAAACCAACAAATATGGTTGCAAATATTTTATGACACACTCATAATGTCCCTTGAAATATCCTAGCTAACCATGTAGGAAACCAAAATGTAGGGATGTCTCTACTTGATTATATGTTCCTTTGACTTATACAAGCAAATTTTAACTCCTTACACACAATGACACAACTATTGATTTCCTAGAGTACCGTCAAGATTAACCTTGCACAAGAAGTGGCTCAATGACCAATAACCATTCCATCATAAAACATATATGCAAATAAGACAATTCCATTATATGTAAACTATGTATATAAACAAGGGAAATAACTCTACTTTCACATACTCAACCTCTTTCAACAAAATCCTTATACTTTCTAGCTTTTATGAAGTATAATAAGGACACCCATGCCATAGATTTGGTTTAGCCTTAACCTCTTTTCACACAAGGAAAATCAGTACAAATTGCTATTCCTAGCAGTATCATGCATAATACATGGATCCAAAAGGTTTCTTTTTCTTTTAGGGAATTGCCACATCCGTTATTAAATATTGATCTCATGGTGTAACCATAGTCTCAAGTTATCCACTTGTGTTCTTATCTTGCTTATTCCTTTCTAGCAATACATTTAGCACCTTAACACATGGCACACTATCCATTATGGGTGCAAATATTACTTAAAATCTTTGAATTTGGGTGGAGATTATTGCTATCTATCCACCATGCTTTGGCCCACAAGATCAATGGTGTAGCAAGATGATAAAGTGGGGAGCCTTTTGGCACTCACATTATTCTATACTACAAAGAGATTTCTCTACTAGTTGGCTTCTTGGTTAGCACCCAAGCATAGAGCACTCATGAAAGAAAAAAGTAACCAATTGCCACAAGTTGTCTTCACCAAAATAATGTCACATCACTCTTTTCTTGTATATGTATGCATTCTATCAACAATTAAAGTCTCACTTTCATGTACATATTATACTTGCCTCATTACCACATAGTAACATGTAGCTATCTTGATTAATAGAATTCACACATGCAACCTATATAAGAATAATTATGCTATATGTGTTTTGTAGTAACAAGCAATGTTAGATGCGGCCTAACACTTACTATATAACTGGATGTTACAATGATCTTGGTCTATATGCATTACCATTATCCACATAAATACCCATAGGCCAATGATGAGTAGTGCATACTACCACATAAAAGAGGTCACCTATATATGCAAACATTGAAGAATAAAATGAATGCACATTGAAATAGATTAGATGGCCATTGAACAAATGGGATAGTATATGACAACTAGTGAATAATAGTTAACATGGAAAAACATGGAATGAGTTTTCCTATTTCAAGATAAGTTTACCAATTGGACAATTTAGCATTAGGGCTTTCATCACCATCATGCATAGTCATTAATGTAGCATCAATACATTCTCATGGACCTATAACCAATTCCCAACATATTATGTTCTCAATGTTAGGTGCCAAAATTGTTCTCCCACAATCCTATAATATAGCTTTATGAACAAGGCCTAGGAATGTCATTTGTGAGTATGAAAAAAAGGTTTATCAACATGTTATGGAGGATTGATGGATAATAATCAAAGTGGATAAGATATACACTTTGACATAGGTAGACCTACAAGAGTGTTTCTAGAGGTGTATATAATAATATTAAAGTGCTAATGATATGGCAATATAAGAATTTATAATTGTATCTAAGGTAAGGTAACTCTGAAGATTGCCACTAGGTTAAAAGACACAACAATTATATAAATAAACTTTATTATAGGTGAAATTATCATCATCGTAGAAGATTCACGTTATTAATAGAAAATTATTATTCAAAAACTGTTTGTATGATAAGGCTTACCAATGATCTTTCTATACTTGCAATTAATGATTCATAACATACACAAATATTAAAATAATTTCTACATTGCTAGTGAATGATTTCTTCTTTGAAAAGTGTGTGGAGGGTTGAATCTTCAAGACTAGTTTCTTATATGGGTTATAAAGTCACATCCAAGCTTAAGAGGAAAACCAATACTACTAATAATAATATGATAACTAGTAATCAATTCTACTTAGCAATCCTTCAAATTTATAAACATTCATATGCAACATGAGAGTTAACATCACAAAGGCCAACTTGAAATGAAAAAATGATATGAGATTTTTCATATCTCTATTATATTCAACCAGCAAATATGAGGAAGGAAAATCACAAACAAATTAGGAACTTGCCACTCCTCTTTGCTTAGAAATCTATAAATATCTGTAATTGACTCAAGACACAATAGGGTCATTTATAATTACTACAATGAGCTCACTTTCTATAGCTCCTTGCATGCACCATTTAGATGATGAGTAAGCTAAAAAAATTACAACCTTATCTAATTCTTAGCACCATGTTCTTTGTGAAACCTAAAAACCATCAACCATTTGTATTTCTTTTCAACAAATATTTATAATGTCAGAGGGTTTCATGCCCAATAAATTAGGAGAATAAAGATGTGAGGAATAATTAAGATTTGATAATTGTAAACTATTGTAAAATATCTTCGTCATATGCTTGAAGGGTGCATGGACATGAAACCTTCAAATCAGGCATAACTTACCAAATGACATTGAAGGAGTATTATCGCCCATCAGAAATATAATCAATTTTTTCTTTAAATAATGTCCTCTATAGCTAAATGATATTTTTTATGCATGATAGGATAACATGGAGGTTTAATGGTACCCTCAAAGTGGTTGTGGTATATAAAATAATATTTGATGCATATATGGTTTTGTAATATTTTAAAAATTCTTGGTGGGATTCTAGGTTTAGGGTGAACCTACAAACATCATAATCAAAGGGCTAAGAGTCAAGCGTGGGAAGGGAGAATGACCTAAAGAACAAATAGGTGAGGAAGTTTGAGAAAGATCTTGATGCTTGAAGGAACAACAAGATAAGGAATGATCAGGGGGTAGGGTCAAGAATGGAATATGGATAGGGCACAAGAAGGGAAAAACAATTAGAAATTGGGATTAAAAATGGAATCATAATTGGGAATAAAGAGGAAAACGTTAAGGAGTTGAAGTAAGTGTAGAAGTTGAGAAAACCAACTTCACAAACCCCGAAGATCACCTGCATGCAAATAACCTGTCACAGAAAGAAGAGATGGAGACAAACAAGCAAGGGTGCTCTGAAAGCTAAAAAATGTATTCATCCAAGAGAGATAAATTACAATGATGAATCCTTATAAAAGGATATTGTGCAACCCTAAAAGAAACCCTAATAGGTAGACATTTAATAATTAATATAATTATTAAATGTCACAAATGCAAACTAAAGTGAAATCTTAAGAGAGGAATAAAGGTAATTTAATCAACATGATTAAATTAAAACCTTTACTCTAACACCCCCCCTTAAGATGAGCAAAAGTGCAGTTACAAACATGTGCAAGAAAGCAAAGGTAACTACAATGCAAGAAAGTAAACTTGGGTCCCGGCAACAAGGCCTGATCAGGTACCCAATTACAACCAAATCTCTGTAAAGTGGAGAAATAGAGAAAACCTCATGGGAAAAACTCTACTCCAAAAAGAGATGAAAGAAATAAATGCACTAATAACAGAAGGATAGGAGGTGGATAACATGATACCCCCCATAGACAACTCCTATCATATAAGTACATATACAATGGTCTCCATAGGAGAAAAAGAAAGAGGCTAGAAGCCCCCCCCACAATGAAGAAACTCCTATCGCACATATGGATGCCTGAGGTAGAAGCCAGAAAGAGATCCTGAAGCGACATATAATATTCCTCCCCTTGGGAAGAAATGGATCCAAAGGACGAAGATGAAGAAACCCTGTGAAGAGAGAAGAATCAATCTGTCTCAAGATGTGTGCCATAATAGGATGCTGAAGAATCCCTCTGTCTGAACTGAAACAAAAGATGTCAAATCCAAACTGAACTGAAGACTCAAAAACTGCAACCTCTGAATGCACAGATGATGGTGGGCTAACAGCTGGAATATGGCTGTCAACAAAGAGGAGCTGAAAATCCTCAAAGTAATCCTCCAAGTCTGCAATATAGGACTCTACAAACAAAGATGAAATGCCTGCAAGATAAGAATCCCAAGTAGCCATGTCTGAAAGATGTGTGATGTCCTGCTTAGCTGAATCAATAGGAGCCAAAGAAGAGGCAATATCAAACTGATCAGGAACAAAAGGAGATGATGTTGATACATGTATAATCTCAGTCTGAAGAGTAGGAACTGTGAGACAATCCTCTGATTCATCGGAATATGTAAGGGTGTCTAAATATTGAAGTTCCTTTAAAGTATCATGATCAAAAGGTGTGTTATCTCTCCAACCAATGGGTACAAGACAATCTGAAGCAGGATCCTTTGGGAATGGAGAAAGACTGGGGTCTCCATAGATCTCCCAAAGACGTGTCCACAGTGAGTGAGGACAATCAATGCCCGATATAGCCCACACAGTGTCAGAATCAACACTAGACAAAATAACTCCTACTATGTGATTTCTAATGATATCCCAAGCTAGTGTTCCCTCTAAAGTTGTTGGTTCAGGTATGAGATCATACAAATAAGGCAAAATATTAAGCCACCTACAGTGTGTAAGTATGCCCGTTGCCCATGACTCATAATTACCCCGTTCTAGAAATACAACTGAAGGGTGAGTAGAAAAACCCATGATAACTCTTCAAATTAACAAATCTGAGACTAAATGACTTTAATACTGATAAAGTAGATCAAATAAAGCCATCCCATGCAAACAAATCATTTCCAAGTCTGAAACATCCAAGTAAGTGACAGATGTGTGAAAACACAAAGTACTGAATAAAATGTACCTGGTGTATATTCTGAAAAAATAAATGATAGATCTGGAAAGAGCACAGAAACCCCTTTCCAACGCCTATTCGTTTGTGAAAAACGGAGTCCGTATGCAAAAGATATGGCTCTTGGAGTGCAAAAAACTTGTTCTGACTTCGACTGGCAAAAAACACTGCAAAATGGAAAAATCAGAAAAAAAGATCTGCATCTTTTAGATCGGGCTCGGAACCAGCTTTCCAACGCCTATTTTCATTCGAAAATCCGAGCTAAAATGCCCGAGTTATACCCGATTTAGTAAAACTGTTCCAAAAGAGCCCAAATAGGCCCTTTAAGCCCTCAAGGGCTTAAAAAAAATAAGCCCCTGGTCCTCTGGGCAACCAGGGGCGGGCGCAGGGGGCGGCGGCGCGGGGGCGGCGCAGTGGCGGCGGCGGCGGCACGTGGGCAAGGCGCGGGCTGGGTGCGGGCGGCGGAGCGCGGGTGGCGCGGCGGCTGCGGGCGTCGCTTGCGGCGTGGCGGGAGCTGCCTGGCCGCGACCGGTGGTGACCGCCGGCGGCGGCGGCCGAGCAGTGGCCGCTAGGCGGCGCTGCGTTTTAAACTGGCTGCGCCCGCCGTTAAACACAAACAGCGTTTTTTTTTTTTTTGGATTTGCCTCGGTCTGCGTGCCCTGGGGCCGTACGGCCTTGGGGCATAAAAAAAATTTGCCTTCTGGTGCAACTGTGTCCAAATCGGATGAATTTTATATGGAAATAGGGGTTTTTGGGCACTACGAGCTCAACGGTGAGGTCCGTTTGGGCTCAAAGTGCACCGAAAAAAAATACCCCTATTCCAAAATAAAAAACAGAAGACACACAGATCTGATGCAACCAAAACCGGAAAATCAGATCTAACCCTCGTAGCTCCAAATTCTTCAGAAGACGAACAGGAAGCAGCAGGTCTGGAGCTCTGATACCATGTAGAAGTTGAGAAAACCAACTTCACAAACCCCGAAGATCACCTGCATGCAAATAACCTGTCACAGAAAGAAGAGATGGAGACAAACAAGCAAGGGTGCTCTGAAAGCTAAAAAATGTATTCATCCAAGAGAGATAAATTACAATGATGAATCCTTATAAAAGGATATTGTGCAACCCTAAAAGAAACCCTAATAGGTAGACATTTAATAATTAATATAATTATTAAATGTCACAAATGCAAACTAAAGTGAAATCTTAAGAGAGGAATAAAGGTAATTTAATCAACATGATTAAATTAAAACCTTTACTCTAACAGTAAGTATAGACTTAGAACTGGGATCTTTGGGTGTCACTTGGTCTTAAGTCTACCCAAATGTATAGAGTTTGAGGGAAATCAAGGAATTGAAAGCAAGGCTAAGGAGATGGTAAGGATCGAGGTGCGAATGGAACATGGGATTTGGTTCCAAGGTCTCAATTCATTTTAGAAGTCCACTCTTGTAAAGTGATGAAGGAATGGGGAAGGAAAACCATTTGGATTGAGAGTCAAATAGATCTTGGAGCCTGCAGTTACCCACAAACCTTCGTATTGGATAGAAGAAGAGGGTGAGCATTGGAATCTAAGAGAACCTGGAACTTTAGAACCTAGTGTAAAGGTTCCCAATGAACCCATGAGTATACAACTTAATAATCAACACATAAACATTCAACACACAAACACCTTAATTTTTCTATATTTGACCAACACAATAAGAAGAGCCACTTATATTTTTTGAGATTAGATACAGTTGATGGTTAAAATTGGGTGAAAATACACAAAAAATATAATACTTAGGAAAAATATTTTATTTTTTAATTTATTCTTAATAACATCTCTAGTTGGGGACATGTGCCTTACAAAGGCATAATGACAATTTAATTCTCAAGGAGCATACTGAAATATGGAACAAAATGTAAGACAACAACAAGCATGGTTAATCATAATCAAATATAGGATGATATGGGGTAGAGTGATTTAGATGAATAATATATTTAATATATTATTAAAATTTCATTTGATATGAAACACATGATGTGCCTATAGTGATTTTCATAGGCACACCAAATTTGGATATTATATTGTTTAATAGAAAAATGATTACCATCTCATTGCAGTATAATGGGTTTTAATTTCCTCAACTTCTTTGGTAAAATTTAATAGTAGCCATGAAAATTCATTTATATCTATTATCAAATTTTCTTGAATCCCTATGAAATCAATCCACCAATGTTGAAAGAGAGCATTATCCTTTATGGACATTACAAAAATAGCACCTACAAACTTCAAATTACCCATAAATTTCTGGTGTGTCACATTTCCTCACTCTTCCAACAAAATTCTAGGACAAAGTAGGCCACTGGAAAATTACTCAGAGGACCCTTATTCACAATGTTTTTTCCCTTGAAATGTACTATACAAATAATCGATGGTGCCATCTATCAACTTGCTACACTATTCTTGGTTATGCACTTGAGTAATAATCCATTTGAATATTGAACCAATATTAAGAAATCCACGATCAATATAGATATATGTAATTACAATAGAAGTCTTCTTTGTTGATTCTTATTCATCCCATTCTTAAATTTCATGTTTTGAAGGTAGAAGATGATATCCTTGTACTAAGGATCAACTTTAGTTGATGACAAGCTGATGCATAGTCAACATTAATCTCATTGGTTTTAGTTGCCTTAAGGTTTACACCAGCCATGAGCTTAGCCAAATTTTGAGCTCTTACCATATTCACTATTTGGACCCTAATGCTATATTCTTAGATCTTATTTTTCCATCTATATCATTTTATTGAGGTATCTTATTGCATTATGATATCCTTTACGATAATGTGTGAGGCATATGCTATTACTTTTCTCTAGTTAGATATCACCTATAATCCTTGATTATTTTTTCTAAGACATAATATTCTTTTTCATTATAAAATATTTGAAATTCTACTAATTACAAAGACTCATTAGAGAATGAAATAGAATACTCATAAAACCCCTTGTTCCTTTGGACCAACACAACAACAATAATCCAATATAATGAAAATCAGAAAAGTTGGAATGTTTCGATATAATCAAAACTTACCAAGACTAACATATCTATAATTTCTTCCTTGCTTCCCATAAAGCTTCAGTGAATTTACCACCCCATGTGATTGATTTCCATGTCTTGAACATCTTAGAGATAACCTTAGTTATTTCAATAAAGTTTGTATGAATCTCCTCAAGAAGTTTATCTATCTAAACTAGATTATACTCCTTTTATAATGGTAGGTCTAAGAATAAGGTCAATACCTTAGACTTTTTCTAGACAAGTCCTTATTCCATCCTTGGATAGGATGTATCGCAATAACTATAAATTTTCAATAAATTGTAAATATTAGAAAAGGAGTAGCTTTAGAGTTTTGTAAAAGAGTGTTTCAAAGATTTTTATTTTTCTAGTGAAAACAACCATTTTTTTGCTTTGAAGTTTGCTCATTTTATTTATAGTACTTTTGACTTTGAATGAAAATTATTAGAGGTGGAAAAGATCCCATAGAAATAATAATTTTTTATTCTTTTAGAAGCTGGTTTGTGAATTCCTCCTTGGTCACTTGAATAGGTAGTAGGGGTGCGATATATATGTCTATTTTATAATAACAATTTTATTCTCCAACAACCATTATTAACTTCACTCCATTGTTGAAAGTATTTTTTTACCTCAAACATGCTAAGCTAATGGGTTCCTAAATTCACTTAAAAATGTTTGTATTTTGAGTCAAATGTCAAGGCTCGATATCCCATTTTGAATTTCTTCAATGTGATATAATAATCATGTGATATCTTCTTTTACCACTATAAAAACTTGGTCCATTAAAATGCTTTTAATATAATCTCATCTAGTTCATTTATATTTAAGAGTCTTTCATTTTGTCACTAGGCAATATTTATACCTAGCTCAACTATGATTGCTAGAGTTTTAACCTTCAATTCATTGGGAAGACTTGGTCTCTTCCCATTAGACAACTCCTAGGAAGTTAATATTATAGTTTCTCTCCATGTTATGTTGTAGGTCCACATTGCTTCTAGTAGATTTTATTCCAAATCTTTTCTTTTGGTCACCATTTTGTTTGTCAATATATTTTCTAATTCCTAGTTGGTAACTTTGAGCTACCCATTGGATTGAGATGTTATGGATATAATTTTTATTCTATGAGTTGGTACTATTTATTAAAGGATTAATGGTACAACCATAACCGATGAATCCTCAAAAGAGAATTGACTGACTTATACAACAAGAGTAACACAATGAAAGAAACAATAAAACATAGAAAGACTATAGAAATAGATCATATTATTGTCTTAGAATATTTGGTAACCAACCAATTATCATCATACAGTCATCATAGAACATTCGGTAGTCAACTGGTTACATGCAGGCTACATGCCAGGTACAATCCGTTCGGAACTCTCAGAGTCAACCAGATCTCTAATCACGAATCTAAATCCTTATCCTAATCTCTACTGCCCTACAAATGATTACATAATACCATATATATACCCTCCAAAACATATCCAGGTCAGCCACAAAAGATTACATTTACCAATGCAGGAAAATGAAACATGTAAATAGGTCAGCCCCAAGAATGAAAGAAAACTATCTGGAAAAGAACCACCAAGAAGTGTGGATCAATAGGAAGGCCAACTAAGGACTTAGGAATATTAAGCAAGACCCAAAATAGATCCACACAGAAAGAAACCGCTCTAGAAAATAAGAATCTCTAACCAGTTAGCCCAAAACTGCCCCAAAACCTAGAAACAGTCAAACCGAAAGCAATATCTTACCAGAAAAGAATCCAAATGGATTGAAAATATGGAATTAAGTACATAAACTAGCATGGAAACCAAAAATATGATTTTCAATGAAAAACAAGCCACCACTGGAACATATTGGTAGGAACACAAAAAACTGCACATAGAACCGAACAAGAACTAAACTGAAAGGAAATATTTTTGGTTGATGCAAGATTACTCATAGATCGGGGATGCTCCTGCATTAGACACCCCATGTAGAAAGAGATGTTCTATGAGAGGCAACTCATGAACATCAAAAAGGATTCGGAATATAGATTCCATGCTCATTTCTGATCTAAACATCTTCCTTATTTGCAAACCTATTCCTTAGCTCCTCCGGAACCTCAACCGGATTCTCTGACTCATGAATCTCTTTAGTTTTCTTCCTTTGCTTTAGACCTACACACTATCTCTGTTTATTGCTCTCTTTCTTCTGCAACTTTGACTTATTTTTGCCATAAGACTTCATCCGATTTGTCACCATAAGCTTTTTGTCATCTAGTTCTATCTTGTTATTAGACTTATCTATCATATCCTTCTGCAAATTCATGCCACTTTCCGCTATAACCTATGCAACCAGTTTCTCAGCAGTGCAACTTCTCTCAAGACTCAGATTCTTCACCTCCTTCTCTTTCTCCTTCAAAGAAGCCAATATGAACTTTTTCCCATCCTTGTCAATAGTGATTAGGTTTCTTCTACAATCATAAATAGCTCCTCTATCAAACTGCCAAGGTCTTTCTAACAAGAGATGACAAGCACTCATAGATACAACATCACACAAGACCTCATCCCTAAAAGGCCCAATATTAAAACTCACCAAACACTGCTCCTTTACTTCTAACTTTTGATCATCTTGTAACCAACTTACCTCGTAAGGACAAGGGTGATCAAGCCTCTTCAATCCAAGCTTCATTAACATCTCCTCAGATACCAAATTGTCATTACTTCCACTATACACAATAACCTTACAACACTTACCACCCGATTTGTACACAGTCTGGAAAAGACTCCTCTGAGTAGGTCCGGTATCTTCACTGCTCTTCTCTATCATGACTCTTCTGAACATAAGGGATTCTCCTTTCTCTAGTGCACAATCCGTTCTGGTAACTTCACCTACCGATTCCTCATTTGCCACACAACTTCTTGTCATTCACTGCTTACATTCATAAAATCTATGTTTTGTTTCTCCACACTTGAAACATTTGCTAGGAAATTCTCTGCTACTACTATCGGTCCCTTTCCTTTGTTTTTTGATCCAGTTCTTTATTCCACTTAGGTTTTGATACATCTTCCATATTCTGCTTCTCTATAATCATCTGTCCCTTAAATCTCTCCTTCACTCTAGGTTTATTTGGCTGTCTTCTCCTCACCTTCTCCTCAACCTTCAAAGCATACTGGTAAGCTTCTTCAATTGTGGAAATCCTCAACCTATTCATCTCATCTTGAATATTAAATGCAAGTCCATTTATGTACCTCGCCACCTTTTCTCTATCCATCTCTCTACGTCCAGATATCATCATCACCTTGTAGAATTCCTATACTCTTTCACACTCATGTTTCTCTATTTCGGGTTCTACAACATCTTGAACAATTCCAACTCATAGTCTCCCAGTATGAACTTGGCCTTCAATCTTGCAACCATCTGTCTCCACCGGGTGATCTTCATCTCACCATTCTCCACTCCATCTCTTTGCAATTCATTCCACCATAAGGCAACATGCCCTTCAACTTAGTATGTGCTAACCAGACTCTCTGTGGGTCCTTGACATCCTCAAACTCAAAGTAATCTTCCAATTCTCCAATCTAATTAATCATATCCTCCGGGTTCAACATTCCGAAAAAGTTTGAAACCTCCACTTTATGAACTTTACTTTCTTGTGCCAATGCTCTTAAAAATCTTTACTCTCTTCTGTCTTTCGACCCTTCACCCTCTTCCACCTCGAGCTCTTCTCTAGCTTCTTCATATTCATCCTCAGACTCCGGATTCCTCCACAAACTAGCCAATGTGTTCTGGATCTCGTTCCTCATCTCATTATTGAAATCTTTCATCATTTTCTCTACCCTCCAGGGATTCATCCTTCTAGGATGCATCTCCTCTACTTCGATGAACTACCTCAAGTCGGCGATCTGACTACCACTTTCAAGTGCCTTGCACTCGACGATCTATTGAACACACTTGTAGCCTACCCCCACTTGGCGATCTATTCACCCAAAGGAATGGCTCAAGATTTGCAACCAGCTCTTCCACCAAATGGTTCATAACCAACTTTGATACCACTTGGTGTAGCCATAACTGGTGAATGCTCAAAGGAGAATTGACTAGCTTATTCAACAAGAGTAACACAACGAAAGGAATAATAAAACATAGAAAGATCACAAAAAAGGATCATATTATTATCTTAGAATCTTTGGTAACCAACTAGTTATCATCATATAGTCATCATAGAACATCCGATAGTCAACCGGTTACATGCAGGCTACATGCCAGATACAATCCATCCGAAACTCTCAAAGTCAACCGGATCTCTAATCACGAATCTAAATCCCTATTTTGATCTCTTCTATCCTATAAATGATTACATAATACCATATATATACCCTCTCGAACATATTCGGATCGACCACAAAGGATTGCATTTACCAATGCAGGAAAATAAAACGTGTAAATAGGTCGTCCCCAAAAATGAAAGGAAACTCTCCGGAAAAGAACCACCAAGAAGTGCAAATCAATAGGAAGGTTGGACAAGGACTTAGGAACATTAAGAAAGACCCAAAATAAATCCACACGCCAAGAAACCACTCTGGAAAGGAAGAATCTCTAATCGGTTATCCAAAAACTGCCCTGAAACCTAAAAATAGTAAAACCTTAAGCAATACCTTGCCGAAAAAGAATCCAAATGGATTGAAAATCTAGAATTAAGCACATAACCCAGCTTGGAAACCAAAAGTATGATCTGCAATGAAAAGAAAGCCACCACCAAAACATACCGGTAGGAACACAAAAAACTGCACATAGAACCAAACAAGAACTAAACTGAAAGGAAATATTTCTAGTTGATGCAAGATTGCTCATAGATCGGGGATGCTCCTACATCAATTAAATATATTTTGACATAAACTATGGTACCTGATTGGTACAATGGATTTGGGTGTATTAAATCATAAAACATGGTCTCATACAAGAAATTTATAACTTCTCGACTAATTTATAGAGATTAAATGTTTTTTCATCTATTTGGTCACATAGCTTATGTATATAAGATATATTCCTTACTTTGTGATGTTAAGCTAATAAGTCCATTGAAATCCAATTCCCATCTCTCTAAAGGTTCTACATGTATTTGAGGATGAAATAGGATTTCATTTGAATGAGTGAGTTTATTGTCCTACTAATACTATTCACACTACTTAACATATTGTTTGATATTTTGATGTATGAGGGCTAATATTATTTGACATAAAAAACATAATGCATAGTTATAGAGTAATGCTCTCTACATGGTTCATATGAAATCACTAAGTATATCATAAATCCCATTTGATCATACACACACTCATAAAATATATTTTTGTCTGAATTTGAATAAGGATGCACACTTGTTCATTCCAATTTAACACTTTCTTGAACAATATGCTTCCTTTATTTTAAAGTAAAATATGGAGGAAATTCCCATGTAGCAAGCTAATTTTCTATATTGTTGAACCATGATGTACAAGATGATATTAAAAATATCAAATCATCAAGGGAGTCATATTGATTTGGTTCATTGTCCTCTATGTCTTGTATCCTAGACAAAAGCAAACAACTACATTAGATTTCCTAGGTTTATCCATTATTGTTAATTAAATTCTTATAAGAACAATAACTAAAGAATAATTATCCCATTTATTATTGCTTTATTAATTAATATATAATTGAAGAGTAATTCATCTATTTGATGAACTTATAGCTTGAGATATAATGGTAAACCTTGTTAATATCATAAACAAGAAGGAATTCCCTATCTATGCTAGTGTGATTTCTCTTAGTATGAGTAGAATTTTCATTGATACAGTAGATAACATACAATCAAGCTCATTCTTCATGTTGGTAAAAAATAATTGATATGGCAATATTGGAGGCATCCATTTGTATGTAAAATAAAAGGTTCCAAATAGGTCCTCTTAACATTGGCATCATCATTTGTTTTTCTTTTGTAATTTTAAATGACTATTGGTATTTTGTATCCAAAAAAAACTCTTTTATCAAAATAGAGAACATTGGTGTTATTAATTTACTATTTTTTATTTTTTTTGTTAAATAATGATAGAGTCCAACTTGTCCTAAGAAACTTATGACATTATTTTAATTATTGAGAGGAGGTAGTTGTATCATAATTTTTATCTCTTATACATCTACCTTAATTATTTATGATTAGATATGATCTCCTAAAATCATAGCATAGTCAAACATCATGGGGCATTTTTTATGGCTCAAAGATAATTTTATGTTACCCACATCTTGTGACGACTTAATCCAATTTATTTTCAGCGTCTTCAAATGATTTTTATAAACTATGAATTCATACACATAGACTTCCATATGCTCATTGGTAAATCTTGTAAATATTCCAAGGACTACTAACCAGAAAGTAGTTTGAACATTGCAAATTCCAACGGTTAAGGTCCCTATGAGAAAATATACCCCATGGGCATATAAAAGTAATTTTATCTTAATCATTTGGTTCTACTTAAATTTAATTATAGCCAATAAACTTATTGAAAAAGGAGATTTTTTTTCTTTCCAACGAGATTGCCTAATGCGTAGTGTATAAATAGTAGAGGAAAATAATATTTTGAGGTAGATCCCTTTAGCTATTTGTAGTTAAAGTAGATTTAGCATTTTCCATTTTAATTTAGAATAATCATTTGTGGTGAAGTCCAATAATTATCAAATATTGGGTACATAAATACTACTCTCAAAGAGTTTTCTAATTTTGATTTCACTACTTCTTCAAGGTTTGGTTTTATCATCTTTGGGGTTGAATTTTTTGGATTGACATTATTGGTATATATATGATGTGTACACATTTGAGGATGATTTTCTTCCATGTCACTATATTCCCATGCAAAACATTTGGAATGTAAGCACAAGGCATCTAGTTTTTTTATTTTTAGTTTCTAGATAATTTGTCACCTTTGTTCAATGGTTCCTTAAGTTGAATCATGATATATTAGGCATGAGTATAAAGTGAAGCCAATATTCTAAAATATTTAATGAGAGTGCTTGTATAATAATATGATTGTAACAAATAGAAAGTAGCTATTGCATAATGTAAAGTTTCTCCTATTAGTATAATATTTAATAAAGGGCATAACAAAAAATTTAATAGGAGTTTTTGTGATCATGGGTTTGATCATTAAAACTTATTTATTATACGATGGATTATCATTATCATTATGATCTATTTACTAGTGTTATTTTTGTTTTTGATTAAGGATAAACAGGTTGTGAGGGGACCCGAAACCTCGTACAATAGGTTTTGAAGGAACCCGAAACCTCGTACAATAGGTTTTGAAGGAACCCAAAACCCTAAGATTTTACCAAGATTTGAAACCCACAATACTATGCTGCCAAAGATAAAAAATCATGAAAACCAGGAGCCCAAACACAACTGAACTGACTAACGCCAGCCAAATACCAATGCAGTCACAAGCAGAAAATGTCAGCCAAACAATCAAGATATTGCCAATATTATATAGTCCGACCACACCAACAAGGCTACAACCTCAAGCTATAGCACTTAAAAGTAAATGACAAGGGTCTAGCAGAACCCTCAGCCAAACAATAGGGATATTCCCAGCTCCCTTAACTTGTAACAAAAACTCCAAGCAGCAGACCTTAACCAAAAACAACCATAGTCTATACTAGGCCCTTGAAAACTATCAGCATCTAGCTAGACAAGATTACATAAAAGAAGCATTAAAAGCTGAACCGAAACATGATGGTTTTAAAAAGATCCCCTAACCTTCAAAATGGGTTTTGATATGGCTCCCAGAACCACTAGGATGAAGCCAACAACCTCGAAGCTTCTGATAGTCGCACCTCTAACATCAAAGCATCTATCCACCTCAATAGGATAGGAACCCACCTCAATACGGGCTGAAAGGTAGGAAACCATCAACAAATAGAACAAAGCTTCAAACCACGAACCAAAGTCCAACCACCAAGAGATGGAATCACAATGCTTTGATGGGTGTTCTTTTTGTTACTCAATATAATATTTCTTTATTACTTTTTCTAAATTATTTTCCATACATGATGAGTCAATTATGTTCCTTGGCATAATCATGATTGAAAATAAGTTTTAAATGGAGTATATTAAGGTAATAATAGAAATTTAAGGGTAGGTTTCCAATCAAGCAATTTAAATTTTGTACAAGAATTTAAGCTAAATTTATTATGAAATAACTACTAAAGAGTTATTATCGGAAGACTACTTCTAAATTCATATTTAACCTAGCCTCAAATTTTTAAATAAAATTTAGCTCTAGAGATTTCAAGGGGCTACAGAACTTCTAAGAAAGACAACACCCATGCTTATGAAGGAATGAATCTAAATTTCTAAGGAATAAAATTTATGGAGTTAACAAAAAGAGTGGCACTAAAGTTGTTTTGGTAGAGAAAAATACTATTTTAAATTTTAAATTTTTATTTATTGTGTTTTTTTCTTTGATTAGAAATTGCCGAAGATATAATAGATCCCATAGAAACAACAAAATTATAAATATTTTATAATTCCTCCTTGGTCATAAGAATCTAGGGGGGCAATAATGTCTATCCATTCACCAATATTATTCAATCTTTTACTTCAATCGACATTACCTTCACTACTTCATTCTTCAAAAAAATTCTTTCTAATAGGCCAAACCAGTGTTTTCATATATTTTCCTTGAAAATATTTATATTTTGAGTCAAATATTAAGGCTTAATCTCTTAGTTTAAAGTTATTCAATATGATATGATGATCATGCCATGTCTTCCTTTATTTTTTTGTTAAGATTCAAACAAGTTTTTAAGGGATCTGAAACCCTTTTTACATTAAGTCGACAAAGACATAAAAACCAATAAATCATCAACAAAAGATTAGACAAAAAATGTAGATTGACAAAAAAAACTAGAACAACCTATTTTAAGTTTTTTATAGCCTATGTGGCTTTAGCTTCCAATTGAGGCATACTAAGGGTGATTTCCTTCAAATCTTGGATTTCTTGGGAGGATTGTTCTATAGTTCTCTTTAGATTGGCTCTAGTTTTCTTGCATAGGCCTTCAACCTCCTCTAGCCCCTTCATTTTATCCAATGCTTCCACATCCACCACCATCCCTTTTTGTTGAGTTTTTTCGAGTTTTTTGACCAGGTTATTGAAAATATTTGTAGATTTTTTTACCATTTTGTGGTTAAAGTTAACAAGAGAGATGAGATCAACTTTTTTTTTTTAATTAGTCTCCAGATATTGAACTCTTCATTCATAATCATTTTTAGAACTTACAAATTCATCATCATATGGCTGACCTGCGATTCCTACTTCATACAAGCGAGTTGTAGCCTACAATCCGAATTGAGGCTAGGTTTTTGAGGTTAGATTGCCTTCATGGGGGTGTAACTCTTTATCCTAGCCATAGTAGCACGTGTGTCGGCCATATTTTTCATGATTGTTTGGAAAGAATCGACAATAGAATTCCTTTCGTCCTCACTCCACAACCCTTCATTACTTATGTCCTATTTGTTGTTGATCGAATGGAGCTTTAGGTTGATGTCCTTAATTTCATGAAAGATCCACTTATTCATTTGATAGATATCAACCACAACATTGTAGGTTATAGCCAACACATCATTAGGGTTCTCCCGATGAAGATTGACGAGAGGAGAATTGGCATTGATATCCCTAGGAAAGGGGGTTCTCCCTTCCCTATTGGTAGCAAGTGTAGACTCTTGAAAAAGACTGTGAATGGAAGGACCAGTCACAAATTTGTTCTAAAAATAGGGGACTTATTCATAATAGGTTTTGATAAATTAGACCCTTCTTCTTGGCCACAAACATCGACTCAAAATCATAATCATCCACTTGCCAATCGTCCTCTTCAGTAAAGTGACTACCAAAATCCTCTCCCTCAGAGGTCGTCTCCTCGTTAGAGGGAATAGGAGAAATTTGGGAGGTGGAAGGGAAGGATTTACAATATTCATAAATTAACAACAACAAACCCTCATGGAGTACCAAATTTTTCTTAGGGTCTTTCTTTTGATCCTTGATATTGGTATTAAAAGAGGACACCAAATAGAGCGGGAAATAAATTTTTACTTTATGTCTAAAAAGGTTTAGCAACACAAAGTGATGACTAAAATCCCTATTGTGACAACCATTCATAGAGAAGTATCTCACAAGTACCTCAAGCACAACCTGCCACAGAGACTTGATTTTACAAATTTCCTAACCACTCTTGGATCCTTTAACTAAGTTCTTCGTCTCCTTCTCCTCTTTGGGGAATTTCTCAATATATGCCTTTGAGAATTTCCTATCCCTAAATGTCTTGGCCCCTTCAATCGAGAACCCAATGACTTGTGCAATGAATTGCTCGTCAATGTCAAACGTCCACCCAAAGAGAGAAATCCTCATGTCTTTCCAACCTTTAGCAAATTTGCTAGTAATTTTGGAGACAAAACTATGGAGCATCTCAAGGTAGGGATAACACCTCCCCACTTCAAGATTCTCCAAATTGTTTCATTGTTCTTGAGATCCTCACAGTTTATGGGTTTAATCCTCTTTCTTTCTTCACCCATCTTCAAATAGTCACTAAAATTTATAGTATAGGAATGAAGAAGTAGAGCTAAGGCAAACACAAACAATACAATAAGCACCCAAAAAGAATGGGAAGGGCAATGAAAATTAAGTCTGGAATGTAATGCCCCGCCAAGAAACCTCGAAGGGATTAAGCCATAACACAAGAATAGATTGCAATAATTTTTTTTTAAAGTTACACCACATTAAGATACAACAAGATATCAAAGATTCAGATTACATAGTGGAAGACATCAACTAACACCTAAAGAGTTTCCCAACGAGATTACTTAAATTTCACAATTCACTTAACTCACACAATTAATCCAATATCTTAATAACGAGATAATTCTTACACGAGGATAATCTCTTTCAAAAGATGGAAATATAAATCACAAGACAAGTTCATCCATTAAGATCTATTCATAATCTACATTCACGCTTTTCATTAAAATATAAGCCATGCATCTACTATTCTAACACACTAGAATTTTATCATAAACATATGAGATCTTTCCATGCATATTTAATTTCCTTAACCACAACTGAATAGATTCCATTACTCTAAGTTACATTCTTTCATATTCCAATTTACTGCATTCAAGAAAGGACTGCATATAAGCATTTAAAGTTAATTCCATCTTATCCACTTATACATTCTAACATAAGCTATTCATACATGATAAAGTTGAATAAGGGAAACATAAGAGAATAACATCACATAACACCATAATGATCTCGGAGTTCACCCCTAAAGGGCTACATCTCCGAGTCTGCTCAACTGCAAGACCCCTCTGATAATTAATAAAGTTAAGAATACAAGAGGTTACACCATTTACAATCCTGCCATCAAGGCGAAACATAAACAATATACAAGCGACCGCATCGGTCAACAAATACATAAACGATCCTTGAAAAGGAAAGGATCCAGCTGAACATAATCAAAGCTAATAAAAAGGTCCATTGGAGCATCCACAAAACTGAGTCATCACCACCCAAGGTCTAACATGAAACCAAGTACTCACAAGCGTATAGACAATAGGATGACCCACAAACGTGCTCCTAACAGGACAAAACAACAACACACTAGCGAACGTAGGGACAAGTGTCATCACACAACCTGGTACGGTTACCATTGCAGGTCTTCATAGGTTCCGGCCCCATACACTGGTTACCCTGGCAACCTAATCCAAACCTCCGGCCCATCCAAGCCTCATGTGGACCCACACATCCTTTCATGAAGACAAGGATGATGGTTTACCATTTCAGGCCTTCTCACAGCATGTCGAGTCTGTGTTAGCACTCGTCCCATGGTGAGGCACAATTATCTTACTTAGAAATTAACATTCTAATCTACTATTAGGTTATCACTTATAAAACTCACTTTCGATGGGTTACCCAGCAGCCACTTTGGGCACGACCCCCAATCGAAAGCCACTTTCCCATACGACACTAGACTATACTTAAACGAACTCAAAACCAAGACATACACATGGTCAGATGAACGGAGTTCAAAATGGAGAAATCCACCATTTGGTCAAACATGACTTCATACGAGGTGCACTGATAAATGGTACTCTAACTAGAGACCTGACCGACTAAGGTCAACCACGAATCATCATTCGACACCCACATAGAGGATATAACCAATTACGACACTACCACAAAACAATAGTCAAACTCGTAACCGAGGACTAGAACAGGTACCCAAAACAATCCATATGATAGGGTCCAATCGAATAAATCAAAACTTGCCATTACTTAAGCAAAAGCGAATACAAAAATTAAACTCGCATAGGCAATAACTGGAAAAGACAATATTTTCCCATATTAATTTAAACATAAAGGTTGATCCAATTCCCTGATTGATCTAAGTTTTCAAAAAGCATTGACAGAAAAATCATTGTTACCAGGTGAGTACAATACCACAATTTTCAATGGTCCATTTGCCTATGTCTCAAAACAGAGGAAGATTATAACTATACCATTAATTTTACAAATTGAGAATACCATTAACTCGCCAACATTCCAAACGACACATTATTAAAAATTTCCCATGATAAAATATTTCATTTACTTCTCAATTACTCAAATGATATGTTCTTGAATAAAGTATTATTTAAAAATAGTCAATTAATAAATATATTTATTTCAACAATTTCCAATTAAAATATTATTCTTCCTCAATAAGACAAATACCCAAATTAACTATTAATTAATTTATATATTTATTAATCCAAGATTAATAAAATATAACAAATTAATAATTAAAACCCAATATTAACAATCAAGTATTTAATTTAGAAAAATACTCATTAATAATAAAAAAATAGAATTTGAGTATTAATAAATGTATATTTTCCATCATACAATTGATTAATAACAAATTAATGATAATTTATTATCTAATGAACATTTAATCCTAAATGAAAACTTAATTAAAATATTAATCATCATTAACAACTTAATTAAAAATTTAAATAATATTAAAATATATATATATTTTTTTGATAATAAAAAAAAATATTAAAAAAAACGTTTTTATTTCTTTTCATAAAAAAATAACCATGCAAAAAGGGGAGGGTACCCACGTGGGCCCCCCCTTGGGAGCTCTCGCTGCCCATGGTAGCGCTGCTACCAAAGGTAGCAGGCAGCTGCCATTGGCAGCGCTGCTAACCTTTGGTAGCAGTCCGCTACCATGGTAGCAGCTGCCTCCCGCGTGGTGGGGGTTTGTGCCCAGCCACGTGGGATGTTATAAATTATTATTTTTTTTAAAAAAATTTTGCTGTTAATAAAAAAAAAGAAAACTTCACACACAGCAAAATAATCCCACAGTCTCACAGAGACTTAAAATATTCATCCTTTTTTTTTAAAACACGATGTCAATTTGCAATAAAAATCAATTTGGTATGAAATATGTTTTATTTCATATTATTGATGGGAATACCTCTTTTGAACCACCAAGGGTTTCAAATACCCAAAACAAATTGAGGAATATCAAAACCCCAAATAAAATTTTCAACAAAAATCCATATATGGGCAAAAAGAACCATTTTTAGCACAATGATTCAACTATTTATGCAAAAACAAAAGCTGATAAGCATAGTTCTATAATTACAAATCCAAATTACATCTAAAATCAACTTGAAAGATTGATTTTTTTAACAACAAACATTTTTCTTTCAACCACAGACCATTTCTTTGGTAACAAGGAAGACAAATAAGGTAATTCCTACCTCCATATGCATTCTTGGAAGAGATTTGAAGGAGAGCCCAACCTGCAAGCTCCAAAAACCTTCTTCCTCCCAAAACCCCCAAATTTCCTCCAAAATATTTTTCCAAAATTATATTTTTTCTTCAAAAAAAATTCCATCCCCAATATTTCCAAAAGTCTAGGTTATATGGGAAAGGTTGACCAAAAAATTTCATTTTTGGAGTTAAAATTTTTATTTAAAACAATTCACAAAAATGATTCTCTTAAACTATATCAATAAATTAAACTTGCCTTTCAAATTTAAAATTGATTTTCTCAATTAATTCAATTTAACCTTTCTATTTAAAAACTGCCAAGAAGATAAAATTAATTCTATTTCAATTAAAATTAGATCTTTCTTTTCTTAGGCATAAACATGATACATTTAATATTTAAATTTAACCATTTAGTTGAACTTGCTCCCAATTTAAATCGAGCAATTCAAATTAACGATAAATCACATAAAGAAATCCTGTTTAATTTAGTCCATTAATCTTTAATGCATAAACACATATTTAATCAAATTAAATACTAAGGACTAATTAATCAATTTAACCATACACACCAAACACGCAAACCAAGAAGGTCAACCAGATAGACGACTCGCAAACCCAAACAAAAAAGGAATATCGACGACGACTGGCGATGCTTATTTGAGCATGACTATGGTCAACTAGGGTCTTACGACCACCTAATCCAACTCTAAGGATTAAAGAGGTACTCTCAAACCTGCAAATCCAGGTGAAGACAAACCTCGCACTCATGCGGCGTGGTACCTGAAATCTCCTGCAACCAAGAGTCATACATGCATACATATATAAACTTAATGAAAGCATTAGCCCGATTTTAATACCATGAAATAGGAACACTAAGCAACTTGCATACAACTATTGTGAAAACCACATTAACAGATATGCACTAACTCAATACATTTGACTATAATCATTATATTACGATAAACTAACTAAGATAAAATTGAGATTAAAAATTGATTAGGGTAGGGGTACTACATGGAAAATCTCCTTACACACACCCCACTCCACGTAATAATGGAAATTAATACCAAAACTGAAAGCCACATCATTGAAGAAAAGGAAATTAGATGTTCCACGCATGAGTCTTATCATATCTCATCAAGGAGTTAGCATCTTGTGGCACACAATCTTGAAAGTGCCAAATCACCAACGTATTCACATGAACTCCTTCATTGGCAAAGAAATCTGCTACTCTATTGGCTTCACAGAAGGCATGAGAAATATAAACCTTTTCAAAAGATTTTAAAATGCCTAAATATTTATTAACCCACTTTTCAATAGTCCATGAAGGCTTTTGAATTCCCTTAAGGCATTGTATAATGTTGTTCGAGTCTACTTCTAACCATACTAGCTTGCAATTAAGAAGTTTGGTAATGCTTAAACCATGGTAGGCAACAATAGCTTCAGGGAGGTGGTTCGTTTGACATCCCAAGGGAAGTGCCACTGGTAAAAGGAACCTACCATTATCACCATGTCTTCCTTTGTTACTTGCCATACTTAAAAGATTCTAAAAATATGTTTATCCAATTCATTTAAATACAAAATTCTTTCATTTTGCTTGGGTAAGATTTGTACCTAGATTTGTTGAAAACATTAGAGTTTGGATCTCAAATTCAATGGAAAGAATTAGTCTCTTCCCATAGATTACTTCATAGGGAGTAAATCTTGTAGTTTATTTTCATGTGATGTTGTCAGTCCATATTGCTTTTGGTAGTTTATTTGGATAATTCTTTATATTACTAATCATTATGTTTGTTAATAAATTTTGTAATTCTTAGTTGGTGGCTTTGACTTGTTCAATGGATTAAGAGTGGTAGGAAGATAAGTTTCTTTGTGTGTCTTGGTATTGCTTAATAAAGGATTGAATAACTCTTGAAATGAACTACGTTAATTAATTATATACAATAAATTTGGGTTCTAGTAATCATAAAAAACATTCATTTACATTAAATCAATAACTTCTCATCTTGAAACTCACAAAGCTTACATTTTTGTGCATTTGGTCGCATAGCCAATGCAAACCAAAATATATTACTTTCTTTTGATGCTAGGCTAATGGATCTAGTAAGAGAAAATCCCCATCTCTCCAAAGGTTACATGCAACTAGTTGAGGATGAAGCAACATTTTATTTAAATGAGTGGGTTTGTGGGCCCATTAGAATTGGTCACACTACTTAATATATTTGTGATGTTTTTATTTCGCAATGACTAGTAATATTGGATGCCCATAGGATTGTGCATAGTTCCTCTGGTAGAGTAATGCTCTTTAGATGGTTACATATGGTTACAAAGTATTGGGATAAATAGTTACAATAAATGTATGAGTATTATATGAGAATTATGTGTGTTATATTTTATAAATGACGATGGAAGAATGGTGTTGAATTTGCAAAAAATCAATTTATATTTGTTTAAAAATTAGTATGCTTAGTTTGATGATACCTCAAGATCTATATTATCTTAAGCTATTATATGATTCAAATCTCAATACTACAAGTGTGATCATAATTTCCATGAAAATTATTAATCATATGGATATAATTTGTGTCATGTGAGAATGAAATATTAGAATGTATCCTTACAAAATTACTTTCATTTAGCTTATTGATATTTGAGTTTGTCAACGTAGTGTCTAAAGAGATAGTTTAAGAGTTTGTTAACTTGATGGATTAATAAGTTGTCTTAATTCAAACTCTTATGGTAGGCTGGATCAATGGTGATGGGCAATATTAAAAGAAACATGTGTAAACATGCATATGACTTATATGCAGATACGAGTCTTGTGTCTCTTATCTATTTAACTATAATATACTAGTTTCCTTATTTTTATATATTCCTATATAGACTAATTAGTTATATATTGAATACTAAATAAACAACATGAAATAAAAGCATGTTGTACAAACGTGTAAAGTCATCATACAACTAGTAGAAGGGGATGGGAGACTTAGAATTTGAATTTAAAATAGTGAGTTTCATGTTCATTACTAGTCTCCTCTAGATTGAACACCACCAAAAATTTGCTCAACTGGTTCCTTAAGTATGCTTATTCTCTTCAAGAATCTGTATTAATAGGTTTGCAAATATTCACCCTTAAGTTCTACAATAAATAACCTTCAAAGTCCGCTTATTCTCTTCAAAATTTATACTCATACTCATTAAAATTTTTACTCAAAAAGATTAGAAGTAGACTACTCAAAAGCCTAATCAAGTTTTCTTATAAGTCTTAAAATTTTTTGCTCATAGTCTTCACATAATTTTTCTCATAAGTGTTTCTTAGATCTGCTTAAAATTTGCTTAAATAGGAAAGATATTCAATGAATTGCTTGTAGACTAACCTCCAAAAGATTTCGTATTTATACCTATCAAAGTGCACCCCTTCCTGAAAGATTACACCTCTTCATGTAGGTTGGCCAATGAGGAAGAAGGATTTTTTATTCAATTTAAAAATTGCTTCCCAAAGAGGGTGACTCCCTATGCAAGGTCGACTCTAACATAAAATTCATTTTTTTTAAAATTATTTTTTAAAGGAGGTTGATGCAAAAACAACAACCCATAAATTTAAATTTGATTATTTTGAGAAATGGGCACTCAATATTAAAGAGGTCAACTAACCAAGAGGTTAACAGTTGAACTTTTAAAAAACTAATAAATAACAACAACAAACATCCTTATTTCTACTTTTTATTTGGTCTAGCAATGTCTTGATATCAATGCCAACAATATTTTCAATAGTAAGGGTTGAATATATGGAAGTACTTGCAAGCGAGGGCTCCATAATGATGAGTAAATATTGAATATATGCGAATAAATGTAAATTAAGATAAATAAATATGGACAATGATCAAAACATGAACCAAAATTAATAGAAGAGTTTGCCATTGTTGATATGTTGTTACATTAAAATACAACAAAAAAATAAATACAAATCTAAAAAAATTACATATATACTAATTTTATCAGAAAAATCATTAAATATATAATATTTCACATGTTTAATGATTGAAATTCTTTTAATTTCATACTTAATTTATAGTTAGCGAGAGTATGCAGATTTTAAAGATTGGGGCATTGAGTTTAATAATGAAGTGATGTTGTCATATTAGTTTATGTTTTTAAATTATGATATATTTTTTGAAATTATTATATATATTTTATAATAAACAATTATTTTAGAGTATTTAATGTTTAAACTTGTGTAAATTTTTTATTTAAGAATTAATTTATGTGGATTAATTTGTTTTAAAATATATAATTAACATTTTTATATTAATTTTCTTTTCTTTTTGTTTTCTAAAGCATGAAGATGATCTTGACGAAGTATTCTGAAAGCTTTACAGGAATTTTAAATATTGAGGTAAATTTTCACTACCATATTTCTATATATATACCTATTGATAGACTTTTTTTTACAAACTTTGTATTCATTACAAAAGACACAAATGGATAGAAATATATAAAAATTCATTGCATAGATACCAATATATTTTTCAAACATAAGCATTTTTTGTTTCTAAAGTTAAGGAAATCTCTTTAATTTATGGTTTAACGGAATCAAAGGAAAATAAAAGTCTATTGCATTAGTACTATAAGTTTTGTAACTAGAACCTTGAGATAGGTGCTTGTTTTGAAAAAAAGAATTAAAAAAAATCATGAAATAATGGACATTTAAAGCTGGTTATTCCATTAAGTAAAAAATGGAATTCAAATAGTTTGACATCTATTTATTTTGAGCTTCATTTATTTGCTTAATTATAATTTCTTTTGGATTATTCCTTTTTATAATTATAGAAATCTCATCTCTAGTATTTATTTGCCTTCATTCAAACTCGTAATTTTTCCTATGTGCAAATTGGCAATACCTAAGTTTGTTAGCTTAGTATCAACCTTCTTATGTACACACTTCGAGATGACTCTAGTCAGTTCCTTTATTTTTTTTTTAAGTAGGAATTTCTAGTTAATTTCTCCATGCCCATTTGTACCTTACACATTGCATCAAATAGTATTTCAAGCTCTAGTGTTTGTACCTCCCCTTCAAATTAGGATACAATCCAATGATATACTAGTTCATCGTAGTCCACTTGTCATGGATATTACTAAAAAAAAATAGTAGACGGGAATTTAAAATTGTATTCCACCAATAAAATGACCAACCACATCAAAGAGTGGAATTTGATATTATAGGTAGTAACCTATATATATTTAGTATTTTTATCTTATTCAATAAAATCCTAAGCAATAATGTCACCATCAATAAGTAATATTATAACTTGATATTCATACCATATTTTGTTTTATTAGTGGTAAAATAGGTTTTGAGGGGACCCAAAACCCCTTTCAAATGAATTTTATTGGGATCAGGAACCCATGTACAAGTTGATGCAGAGAGATAGATCATAGACAAATAGTAGCCACTTCCAAAATGTTGCAAGAAGATAGATCGTAGACAAATAGAAGTCAAACAACAACCAACCAACAATACAAATATAAATTTTTAATGGTAGTAATTTTGAGTTGTAAAAAATTAAGATGGAGGATATACTTGAGGATAGAGAGCTATGGGTTGAATAACTGATACAAGTAGACTAGGAATTGATAAGTAGGAAGGCTAAGGGTCTTGTGAAACTCTATTTGGTGGATTCTATTCTATTAAATATTTATGAATAGAGTACAACAATAAGTTATTGTAAAAAACTTGGTGAAATTTATTATGCTAAATCATTGTAAAAAAAATATTATTTTGAAATGGAGGATGGTTGATCTATAATCAATCATTTGAATTCATTAAATATTTTAGTTTCATAATTGATCTCCATTAGAGTTAAAATGGATGAGAAGAACCATTGTTTGACTATTATGTTTATTTTCTGGCTTAGGGGGCAACCTTGTGATAACCATTGGAATCAGTAACACCAAGTTCAAGATGCATGAGGTGGTTACACCATTACTTTCTTAAGAAATCTAGCTAGATGATTTTTTTTAATATTAATAAGGAGGCACTTTCAGTTCATGGAGCTCGAATGGAAATTGAAGAAGATCTAAATCTTGTTAGAGATCCAAGTCTCTTGGTAAGTCTAAGACACTTTGTTGGAATTATAGAAAATTTGGTCATTTGTAAAAGAATTACAAAGAGGAGAAGAAGAATAAAAGAAAAAAGGGAATGATTTTGGTAAATCATTCTAAGATAATGGTGATGTCTTTGGCATAGCCTTAATTATAGACATTAGAAGATGTGTGGCTTATTGATTTTGGTGCATCCTTCCACATGAACTGACAATGAAGTGTTTTGATTAAAGAGGAAAACTAGTTTTGTAGGGACCAAAATCTCAGAGTTAACAAAATGAAAGATAAAACTCAGTCATCCAGAACTAGCAGCAAAAAGGATGCCAACTAGTCCTCAAAAAATAGGGCAATGAAACCCAACTTGAGAGACAAGACAAAACACCCTAACGAAACTATAGAAGCTTGCCTAATTTGCCATTTTTCTGAATGACCTCTTCATTAATCAACAAAATTTTTTTACTAAAATTATCCACATGGGTCATACCTTTATCCTTGCTATAGACCCTCATCGCTAGACCCGGCTGGGGCAATATGATTTTGTCCAAGTCTACATCCATGTTGTTCGATGGCACTCTAAGAATCTTGCGAGTACCAACATCCCCCGCCTTACTCTTCTTAATCGTCTTAATGCTGCCCGAATGGGAATTGCCCTAAGAAATGGCATGCGAGACTTCAACATATTCATTAAGTTTATGGAGACCCTCACTAATATTGTCCATTGCCACCTTGCTAACCACCACCACCACAATCAAACTCTACTTGAGTTTGTGATAATCATCTTCCAAGGCTTTGATTCATTTTTCTTAGCCTATCTTGAGGTTGTCCAGGCCCCCCTTATGTAGTTTAACCTTCTCCTTCAGATAATTAATATCTAGAAATATCCAGCTAAACATGGAATTTTGATTCTCTTGTAAGTTTCTGAAATTGATATTGAAAACAGTGGTCTCAGGGATAGAGGAACCCATCTCCTTCAACGTATCCCTTCTCCATCATTAGGTGTAATTATATTAACATCGTGCTCCTCCGCAAGCCTGCCTGAATCCATAAGAGAAGCCTTCCTCCTTTTAGTATTCAAATTGATGGCATTGACAATCGGGGGCCCCAAGATTTTTGATTTCCCTTTAGCACTCAAAATAGAAGCTCTAGCCACCTTGTTACCCTTCACATCAACACTAGGGTCCACCGAATCAAGAACATAATTAGTGTTATCATTCTCATCCGAAAGAACAAATCCTTTTATGTGACTAGGATTAGGAGTTTTAGTAGAGGAGCCATGGGATCATGATTCTTGTAAATATGAAAGACCTTATCCCCATCAAAATCCACCTCATCATCAGAAGTTGTATCCCCACAATGCCCCCAAACATTCTTTTGAAACTAAATGCCCACTTTAACCTTAGGGTTCCTTTAAATATGAAGGGATTTAGCATATTCCATAATTAACAAGATTAAGCCCTCATAAAGAACAAGGGAGGAATCCCTTTTCTCATGAGCTCAAATATTATGATTCAGAGACAACCAAATAAAAGGGCAAATAAATACACTTATTGTGCCAAAAATAATTCAAAATGACAAAGTGATAACGGAATAAACAATAGAATTTACCATCCAATGTGAGGTATTGCATGATGACCTCCGAAATCACCTTCCAAGGCTCTAGGAGTGAGGTTCTATCCCACTCACCATCTGTATTCTTCCTCATTTTCTCCCTCTCTTTCAGTATTAGAAAAGTATCTAAACCCTTGGTCACACACCTTTTGTCTCTGTAAAACTTAGTGCCTTCAATCAAGGTATTGGAGACCTTGGCCACCAAATCCTCATCAACTTCCAGCTCAATACCATAGGCGTAGAGCACACCGTCCTTCGACACCTGAATATAGACCTCGGTGACAAGGGCATCTAACTTGTGTAGAGTCTCCATATAACCTGTTAAACCTCCAGCCAAATTTCCCTTCCAAACAACTTCCTTGTCCTGCCATTTCTCAAAAACCATGGGTTCCAAGTGATTTCTATCTCCCCCCATCGCACAAAAGGCCCCACTTACAGTAGGCTACAAAACAATAGTGAACAAACACAACTAGATGGATAGGAATAAAAAAGCTCCTAGAAAGTTTGGTTCTCTCTTCATAAAAGCTATCCTGCTCGGGACACATTGGTACCTGTTATCCTTCAAAATTTCTAAGAACCCCTTACACCTTGCACACATTATAATAATTGATGATAAGGATGTGGAGATCCACTAGGATCTGATCATTAATATTCTAGACTTTTCTACTTGCCAGTCCCACCCCAATGTTGGCCAAATTATCCGCCACCTTATTTCCTTCGCGGTACATATGTGAGACTTTAAAATCCTCAAAATCTCTAAGTAGAGAAAGTCAATCTTGAATAACATGTTTGATAATCCAACTATGGGGGAGGACCCCTTTAAGCAATTGATAATGCTAAGGAGTCACATTCTAACCAAACCCTCCTCAATCCTTTCTCTTTAGCCAATATGATCCTGGCATAGGATGAGAAAGCCTCAACAAAGTGATTTGTTTGGGTACCCAAAGGGAGGGCCACCACCAAGACCAACCTACCATTGTGATCACACACCACTCCCCCACATCCAGTAGGTCTAGGATTCCCCTTCGTCACCCCATCCATATTGATTTTAACCCATCCCGAGGGAGGTGGATACTACTTGATCTCATCTTTGGGACATTTCAACTTGAACAAACGTTTGGAGACATCCCATTTAAGTTTCCATCTATGAGTAATTTCCAGATCATCCATCGAGGGAGAGAGGGAACCATCAACTTTAGCCTCATCAAAGATAACCTGAAAGTTTTCTCTAATAGACAGATGTATTTTATTGGAAACAACATTAGCACAATAGGCTTGATCCCTAAAGATCCGATGAAGTTTCCATCTATGAACTCACATTAGTTTTGGTTTACAAGCTATGAAGAATATTATGTGGGAAGGTCTACTTGGGTGATTATTGTCCCTTGAACATCATTTTCTGTAAAAGATATAATAATAAACTCCCTTACATATAATTGGAGGGGATCAGTGGTGTGTTACATATATTTTTTTTGGCATGCAATATTTTATCTATAAATAAATTAAATAATGTAGGTGCGTACAACATTGCTGAGGAAAATACAACTTACCTTGGGGCTTCAACTTGCTTTTTAGGGAGGTCATAAAAATGTATAGCTCGAAAGTGACTCCCTGAACATCATTAGTTATCTAATAAATCATTTGAATCCTAGTTAGACAATTAAACACCTTATCCAAGATTGCCTTTACATGATTCCTAAGATGGATGAAGTCCGAATTACACATGTTTTTTGGGAAGGTAACCAACTTGCAGACTACATGGCCAACTTGGGTGCGAGCTATGAAAAAATCAAATGGTGGAGGGAAGGGGAAACTTTCCCAACACAATTGTGTAAACTGGCATGAAAGGATCTTGTAGATCTTGTGGATTCTCAATGACCGAATATTAATGATGCAATCTTTTCACATGTGTAAAGCCGCTCTCCATAATAATTGGTATTGACATACTACTAGGGCTTCTAGATTGTTCTTGGTTTCTTGGTTTTTTGTCATCTGGTTTTAGTGTGGTTATAAGATGACAAATATCAGAATTGGCAAGGGTAATTTGAAAGTGGGGGGAGATAAAAATAGTCTTGAGTTGAACTCATATCATAAGTGGGAGCAAAATAAGGAATTATGGACCGAGATTACAGATGGTAGCCTTGTTCCATACATTAAAAAACTACATGGTCAGGATCCTAGGGTGATGAAAGGGTTTTTTAATGGTTGGAATAATGGCATTCTCGGTGTCTATGGTGCTAAGTTCAGAATTGATGAGGAGCTTATTGTAGGTATAATTGGATTACAAATGGAGGGGAAGAAGTTCTATAGAGAACACATGGCCACGAAGGAAGCCCTCTCTGTTTTCTTTGATAAGCAAAGCGAAAGAGACAAAATTAGGAAAATGGCTAATGGGGGCTGCAAAAGAAAAGACCTGATGAAACTATGGGCCGATGTTGGAGAGGTGGTGCAGAAGCACCTAGACATCAAGACATCGCAGGAGATCTTGAGGGATATTTTAAATTTAAGATTTTAATCCATATGTTTGGATATGATATTCAATGTAATAAAATCAAATGTAATGCCTAAGGGCAAACAAAATTGTAAAATCGTCATTTAGTTGTCATTTTAAGAGTCATTTGATGTGTTTTGTAAAGCCATGAAGTCATTTATTCAAAAGTGTAAAAGTTGTCAACTTGACAATAAAATGTTGTCAAGCAAAGTTGCAAAAATGCAACAAAAGTTGAAAAAGGGTTAAAAGTTGGTTATGAGAGGTAGTTTTAAGGTCAAAACTAACCAAAAGTCTATAAAAAGTCATTTTATGGTCGTTCCAAATCATAAAGAAAAGAAAGGAAAGAAAGGAGAACATTTTGATACATTTTGGTGCATTCTACTATTGTTATTTTGATTGGCTTTCCAGTTTTTATGTTGGTTCCAGGCCTTGTACGACCATGTATGGCCTGAGAACCTTTGTAAAATGTATAATTGATGGTTATATATGTGAAGTACCTTTCTTTTCCTTTTTATTTGGAGTGATTATGTTTAGAAATGAAGAAGTTATGAAATTTTTGGTGAAAGTTGTTGATTGCAGATTTGAGGTTTTCTAAGAACAGTCATGTTGCAGCATATGGTATAGATTCATATGGAATTATTATGACCTCTAAATAGATTCATTGGATAGATATGTGAATCCTCTCTCATTTCCATTTGGTTTTAGTCATTTTTATTTAGATTTATGGAATTTATGAAGATTGTGGTGAACACTGGTTTTAAATTATCTTCAATGGAGTTGCAGGCAATGGTTTGATATTATCTCATGATTTAACCATTGGAAAATTTAATGGATTACATATTCTGAATATATATTCATATATATTTTATATGAAATTGGTTTGGTGTCTTTTGGTTATTTTTTGTGAAAGATATTTGATGCCCTAGATGGACTGAGCATGCACATGTCTAATTTGGGGACAACAGAAATGGGTCTCAGTGCAGAGACCATAAAGTTTAATCTAACCATTGGATTCTCCTAAGTTTTGGATATGTTTTAATAAGGCTAGTTATATACAATTTCACCAAAGGGATTTGCAAAATAATATCTGGGTCAAAAGTTATGAATGACAGAATATAGGTCTATGATTGGGAACTTTAAAGATTGAAATGTGAAACATGAATATGGGTTATTGCATTAAGTTGATATTAATGAAGAGATGATTGAAAGAAGTTGTTAGTTTGCCTCTAAAAAATGAGTTTAAATGGATATTGATATTTTAGTATGCAGATAGGGAAGAAGTTTTTTTCTTTCCTCTGCATCAGATTGGTATCAGAGCTAGAAGAGCTTGAGTGTGTGGGTAGAGCGCCGAAGGAGGCAATCCACACCAGGACCTAGCCCAAGGAGAGTTGAAATTTTGTGTTGCTAATGTGTTTGGTTGCAGGTGCTTGTCCATCTAGCTGCAAGAGGAAGTTGGTGTTGTGTGTGGGCAGACAAGGAAGGTCTGTCAAGGGCCAAAGAGATGGTCCAGGGCCATGGGATGGTCCATTGGTTGCCAAGAGACTAGGGAGAGAGGCAAGGAGAGGACTCCTAGTTGAGGCATAGAGGTTGTTGGTGAGGTGATGCAGCATGGAGGGGTGGACTTATGGTTGGTAAAAGCACTTTGATGGCAGCCATTACATACTCCATTAATAGGAGTTATTAAGGAGGTAGATACAAGGACAGTCTTGTGTCCTTTTGGAGATATTGATTGCAACAAAGGCATGATAATGGTGATAAGATGAAGAGGCAAAGACAAATATGAAGATGATGATTTTAATCCAAAGCACAAATTTTATTTTCTTGCAGGTTATAATCTCTATGTTTCCAAGGGACTTGGAAAGCTTTCAAGGTCGGTAGTATGGTGCAGAAGCACCTAGACATCAAGATATCGCAGGAGATCTTGAGGGATATTTTAAATTTAAGATTTTAATCCATATGTTTGGATATGATATTCAATGTAATAAAATCAAATGTAATGCCTAAGGGGCAAACAAAATTGTAAAATTGTCATTTAGTTGTCATTTTAAGAGTCATGTGATGTGTTTTGTAAAGCCATGAAGTCATTTATTCAAAAGTGTAAAAGTTGTCAACTTGACAATAAAATGTTGTCAAGCAAAGTTGCAAAAATGCAACAAAAGTTGAAAAAGGGTTAAAAGTTGGTTATGAGAGGTAGTTGTAAGGTCAAAACTGACCAAAAGTCTATAAAAAGTCATTTTATGGTCGTTCCAAATCATAAAGAAAAGAAAGGAAAGAAAGGAGAACATTTTGATACATTTTGGTGCATTCTACTATTGTTATTTTGATTGGCTTTCTAGTTTTTATGTTGGTTCCAGGCCTTGTACGATCATGTATGGCCTGGGAACCTTTTTAAAATGTATAATGGATGGTTAGATATGTGAAGTACCTTTCTTTTCCTTTTTATTTGGAGTGATTATGTTTAGAAATGAAGAAGTTATGAAATTTTTGGTGAAAGTTGTTGATTGCAGATTTGAGGTTTTCTGAGAACAGTCATGTTGCAGCATATGGTATGGATTCATATGGAATTATTATGACCTCTAAATAGATTCATTGGATAGATATGTGAATCTTCTCTCATTTCCATTTTGTTTGAGTCATTTTTATTTAGATTTATGGAAGTTATGAAGATTGTGGTGAAAACTGGTTTTAAATTATCTTCAATGGAGTTGCAGGCAATGGTTTGATATTATCTCATGATTTAACCATTGGAAAATTTAATGGATTACATATTCTGAATATATATTCATATATATTTTATATGAAATTGGTTTGGTGTCTTTTGGTTATTTTTTGTGAAAGATATTTGATGCCCTAGACGGACTGAGCATGCACATGTCTAATTTGGGGACAACAGAAATGGGTCTCGGTGCAGAGACCATAACGTTTAATCTAACCATTGGATTCCCCTAAGTTTTGGATATGTTTTAATAAGGCTAGTTATATACAATTTCACCAAAGGGATTTGCAAAATAATATCTGGGTCAAAAGTTATGAATGATAGAATACAGGTCTATGACTGGGAACTTTAAAGATTGAAATGTGAAACATGAATATGGGTTATTGCATTAAGTTGATATTAATGAAGAGATGATTGAAAGAAGTTGTTAGTTTGCCTCTAAAGAATGAGTTTAAATGGATATTGATATTTTAGTATGCAGATAGGGAAGAAGTTTTTTTCTTTCCTCTGCATCAAGAGGTGATTATGAGGTACATTACCCTAGATGGCACTATGTCAGTATATTTTCGTATCATTTGACTATTTTGAACTATTTTAGACATGATAGGAAAATCTCTATGTTGTTTTTCTTGCTTCTTTGGAGAAGTCTTTCTAATCATGCAAAGAACTGTGAAAATCCTATTCTTCATGAGGGCCTTATCATTATTTTAATGGAATATGCCAAAAGAAATGAAGTTACTTATCAAGCGGCATGAAGACCTCAAGCGGTTTGAGGATCTCAAGCAGAACGGAGCAAAGGAACTAAAAGTGGCAGTTATCATTTTTCCTAGTCTTCATTTTTGTCAATCGGTAATCTGTTTAATAATTAAACCGACACTACTCTGAGTTACCAACCAGTAATCGGTAAAGTTGTATAAACCGGTAATACTCTGTGATGAGTTACCAACCATTATATTTTGGTGATAAGTTACCATCCATCGACACTTTGATGGTGATTTTGTGTCGTGTTACCAAATGTGTGTAGATATACTGAACCTAGGAACTTGCAATGTAATCCTATTGGACCGACATGAAATCAGATTCTTTTTTAAGGCAATCATGTCTAGGGTTTTAGGGAGAGTAGCTGCTAGGGTTTTTGGTGGTTGATGAGTTGTTGTAAGTGTGATCTTAATAGAGAAGATCAAGTCTGTGTGTTGTAATAGAGTGTGGATTTATTGAAGACTGAAGTAATGCTAAAATGCATTAGCAATGAGTTATCATGGATCTAACCAAGTAGACCGTGCTATATGCTAGATCATTCACTTATTGATTACTCACATCTTTGACAAGTCAGAAACCCTTAACTGGGTAGGCCTAGAAAAGCCTTTGTAAATCCTCTAACAAGGTGATTCACATCCGTGGATTTGAAATCCTCTCACAAGGTAGTCTTTAATCGGACTTATCTCCTAACAGAGATTGAGATTCCTAATAGGATGATCTGGTAAAGAACATTGTATGACCTTAACAGGATTGGTTACTATTCTGCAGATAGTTGTGAGTTTCATCTCACCATGGTTTTCCCCATTTGGGTTTCCACATCAAAATCTCTTGTGTTATGGTGATTGTGCTTCTTTGGGTGAATGCCTTACTTGTTGTTTGGTTTGCATTTGTGTTAACTGGTTTGTTAGTTAAACTGCTATACCGGTTTACTGCTAGACTGTTAAAGTGTTTGAGTTCCGTATGTTTTGGTATACTAATTCACACCCCCCCCCTCTTAGTATTCATCACTAGCATCTATTCTAGAAGTAAAAAATGAAGAATATCAACAATTGCTTGGAGACAAGGAGGTTCTCTAAAATGACCTTGAGAAATGTCAAGATGAGCTCAAGATAAGAATCCAGTTTGATGGTAGCAGTGATGCCTTGGACATGATGCTAAAGAAGCAAAAGCATTCCAAGGAAACTGAAGGTTTAGGAAGTGGTGTTGGTGAATGCTCCACCAACAAGAATGTCTCCCACAATGGCATTTTGTTTGTCTCCTCAAGTGGAGAAAACAAGGGACAAACCTTCATAGTTAAAAATCCTCCCTAGAAGAAGGTTGATCTAAATACAAGTGGTGAAGACTTGCAAACAAGAATGAAGACTGGTGCTGCAAGAAGGAGGAACAATGCAGATCCCAAAGGAAAAGGGAAAATGGGAGAAGACAACTTCACCAAAAGTAGGAACATGAGAAGACAACAACCAAGACCTCCTATCGGTAGAAGACAAGGAAGTGCTATTTCCCATAGGACAAAGCAAGTGTAGGAGAAGAAGAGATCAAATGGAAGAAGAATGTAGAAAGATATCTAGAAGGAATAATCTAAGATCTCATAGACATCATGTGTATGAGAAAAATGTATCCAGGAGTAGATACATGAATTCCTCCTCTCCTAGGTATGCAAATATTGTTTGTTATAATTGCAATGGAACTGGCCATAGAGAGGTTGAATGTAGGAAGAGGAACTTTTAGTCACATGGAGGTCAGTACAACAACTATGCTTTGCAGAAAAGTGGATATAGATTATATGGAAGTCAGAAACCTGCATGGAACCAAAGGAGAAATCTGCCTGCAGGAGCAAGAGGTCCACCGATTTCTATTGTCAGTCACAACAACATGACCAGAAGAAGATGGTCAAACTGGTATGCTAAGAGATTCCCCAATCATGAAGTTGGGATGGATGTTGTGTGCTATTATAACACTACTTCTAGTTGTGATGCAGTGTGCGGAAATACAAGGACCCATCAATGGAAGATGGTAAGACCTGCTCCCAAGACTAAACATAGGAAGAAGAATGAGATTAAGTAGGTATGGATGATGAAGACCATGGATCGACACTATGCATTCAATGCACATATGATATATTCTAAGGCTTGGAGGACATGTAAGACCTCAGGGGGAGTTACATATTGACTAGATCATTCACCCACTCAGTGAAGAAGGACACATGGAAGAACAAGATGCTACAGGTATGAAAGATAGAAATGAGAAGATAAGTGTGTGTAGTGGCTGCTTGGGCTGCACACCTACAGATACGTGCTGGATCACTACTACTATGTCAATGTATGACAAGATAACAATTCGAATCAGATACAAGGTGACACAAAATGTCAGGAGTTACAAGAAGGCACTCTGGTAGTGATGATGGACCGGTACAGGAAACAGACATGTGCAAGATGTTACTGTCATAAATGCTAATAGGTACTTGTAGGTTATGTAAGGAAATAAGGTTGGAGATCATTGCATTAGCCCTGGTAGCATGGAATATGGAATCTATGTCTTAGGTGGTATTGGAAAAGACCTGAAGACATATAATGGCTCAGTTGTTAACCATGCAGGCATGCATGTTTTTGTGCTAACCAGTTTGATCTATGAATAGATGGTGACATTGTATGGCATTTACATCAAGATCATGGCATAGGCTATGGTGATATAATGGAGCTGAAAGATCATTAGATGATCATAGTTGCATAGCTCAACTGGTATATGGAGATTCCTAGAGCCTCGGTATTGGACCTGACCGAAGATGATGACCTGAGATGTATGAATCAGGGGGAGTTCAAGTGCTTATAATGCTGAGATGGCATGCTTGAACTTGTAAGTATACTAACTGCCTAAACTGCAAATGATAGAAATTGTTGTAGGAATACCCAGGAGAATTTCATGGTTAAGGGTATCTACTTGTCTTTTGGTTGGTTGTATTCATAGTACAATCACATTTGATTCTAAAGAAATTTGGGATCAAACAGAAGGTGATGTAGTTTGATCGGCAGGTGAGTTGTATTCATTGACACATCCTTCTGCAATTGAGTGCTTTAACAAATAGTATCAGATTTGCATGCTCAATTGGTGTCAGTTGATGGTTGAGTCCTCCATCTCAAGTGTTGTGACTCAAGGAGATGAAACAATTGGTGCAAAAAGTGGTATCAAAGGAGGAGATGCATTCGATGAAGATAAAGGAAGAGAAATAATTCTATCAGTGACCGGTAAATACTAGGAGGAATGATATCTTGCAGTGTCCTTTGCCATTGTTGTCAAACGGGGAAAAAGATTCTATAGTATACTGCATACTACATGTGTGAGAAGCCATGGATTAAACAAAGGGGGAGAGTTGGATCACACAAAGGATGAGAGAGACTATGTAGCATGCCAGATACTACATGAGTTGACATCAATGCAAAAGGGGGAGATTGTTGGCATTGTGTTGTCAATGATGTCAACCGATATAGGATGACTATCGGTACAAGAGATGTATGTGCAACACTATCATGAATGAGTATAGGTTGAGATATCTTTGATATCACCTTGTATTGCAGAACATCGGTAAGGTAAGGGAGAAAATGTCATTCAAAGGAATGACCACTGCAATCATAGTTGAGTCACTGGTACACAAGTTAGTGTTTGACTTGTGTTGATGAAATGGACAGGTTACTGGTACAGTGTATCGTTGGTAAGAGTTGTGTACAAATAGGGTGAGAAAGGTGCTTGAGCTATTGTTTGTGATGAAGAGGCAAAATGTTACCTAAATCACATCAACACAGGAGGAGAAGGATGTACAAGTCACCAATATGCTATGTGGATGCAGAACAACAAGACTCCCATCAGATGAAGATTTAGTCACCATGTGAAGAGATGATTGATAGTGAATGTTCCCACACTGGATCACATGTGCCTGTTTGAAGATATGCTGCACAAACAGGGAAGCCACATGAGTGCATTGCAGGATGCAGATGACAAGGATCCACTAACACCAGTAAGTGGAGCTTATATCCTATCATGCATAGTGTGCATCATAGTTCTATGAGATAAGGAAGGAGAGGTAAAGGCTGGTATTTGAAGGCTCACACTGGATCCACCAGTGAAAAACTTAGATGCCTCAAGTGCATGAAATCAGGGATATGCATTGGACCAATAGAGAAGGCATGTTGAGCTGCTGGAACAAATGAAGCGTGATGGGTTTGTCATTTTGACAAACTGGTTGAGACATGGTCAAATTTGACTAGGAAGTAGGTAAGGTAGACCAACTATAGAGAGAATATGCGATCGGTATGCATATGCCTTAGATAGAATCAGTTGAAGGTTGATGATATGGTGTCATCAAGAGTGTTTACTGGTATGTATGTAAATTCATAATACAGAGAAGGTGCAGAAGCAAAAGATTCCCATCTGATGAAGATGTGCATAAGGTAGGTTAGCAAGAGTGCTGATCGGTTGAGTGTTCCACCCGAAGAGAAGAAGAGTGCAAGGTTGATGACAGACCAGTTTGAAGGTTTAACCGGTAGGGTTAGTGAACCGACAAAAAGGAAGGACTGGTTGTGTGTTGATTGTTGATGATCGAATCTAGTCGATACAAAGATCTTTGCTAAAGTGGATATCGACATAGATGCCACGTAGAGTTGAAGTGGCAAGCTCTCAGAGGTCGGTGAAGTTTCATGTAGGGATAGGTATTTCTACAGGTATGCATTTAATGTGGAGCCCATGATTTGTGGATTGGATCAGAGGAGTGCAGCTCAAGGAAGAGTGAACAATAGAGAAAGATCAGGGAGTTGTTGGCTCCTGGATCGAAGCAAGGGAAATTAGATTGCAGGAGGACCACGAGAAGGAAACAACTAAGATATTTATGACGTTTTGATAGATGTAGGTCAATATACAGGATCATGTTTTCTAATTTTAGAAAACATGTATTGGAAGGCACGTTAATGGAGGTGATGTGTAGACAGTTGTATTGGAGATCAAATTGAATGAGATTTGATTGGATTTGGTTTTCCTCGAGGTTGATGAGGAAACCCTAACTGCCTGTGATTTGAATTGGCTTTTGGTGAGAAAAAATGGTTATAAATAAGGAAGCCAAAATCATTAAATGTTTTTGTTGAAGGAGAGAGTATTGTCACTGGATGAGGGAGTGTTGTTGCATGTAAGATGAAATCAGTCACGTGCTCATCAAGAAGAAGAAGAAGAAGAGACTGAGTGTGGGGAAGAACAAGGTTGAAGTGTTCAACCGGCAACAAAAGTGCAGAACCGGTAGTGACCATATTGACAAAGAAGAAGTGAAGGAAACTGCAGAGAAGGTAGGTATAGAGCTGGCAGAGTGTAGTATTGGTGGAGAGCAGAAAAGTAGCAAAGAGAAGAGGCAACTAGAAGAGAGAACCAATAGAGAAAGAACTGACAGTAAACTAGACAAGAGATCCAACAAAGAGATTTGAAGAAGTGTTACAAAATCTATGTGTAACAGGGTAGTAACTTGCGAATGAATATGTTTTGTATTCACTAAGTTGGAGTTCAGTGCAGGGTTTGTAGCTCCTTGGGTTGGTGTCCTAAATTAGGGGTTGGTGCTCCTTGGATTGGTGCCCTAAATTCAGGGGTTGGTGCTCCTTGGGTTGGTTCCCTAAATATTGTAACCAAAAATTGATTGTGAGGTTGGATTGGAGCAGTAGTCTCAAACAACATTTCTCACTGAGGTTTTTCCCATATTGGGTTTTCCTCATATATGCTAGTGTTATGTGATGTCCCTTTGTGTTTGATTGCATTTGTGTTGGTCTCCCAACTAACTGATGATTCTACATTAAGTTAGATTTGATAATCAGTATATACACATAGAATAGTTAAAGGGAAAAGATTGAGAACCACTTATTCACCCCCCTCTCAGTGGTGCATTGTTTCTAACAAGTCGGTATGTGTGAAAAGAGAGATTTCATGAGCGAATATTGTGAATGAGATTATGCGGTGATTAGGGAAGTTTTGTAATGAAGTTTTGTTGAATTTTTAAGGATTGGAAGTGGATCTTATCAGACATAGAAGGTGTTACTTGAAGATCTTTTCACTGTTGTTTTCCTAATAGTTTGCAGCAACAAAATCCCCTAATTGGGTAGGTCCTAACATGCCATAATCTATAAATCCTTTAACAAGGTAGCTCTGAATAAGGGTCTCATATCCTCTTGTGAGGTTGATCCTAATAGATCATTGCTCCTAATAGGGCTTATCATAGTAATCCCTTAACCAGGTGACTCCTAACTGGGTTTGCTCCTAACAAGGCATAGTTGTAAGACCTTAACTGGTCAAGATTTCTATTCTATAGATAGTGAATCTTGTGGGTACCAGCTCCCACTGTGGTTTTTCCCTTTTGGGTTTCCATGTATAATTTCTTGTGTTATGTGGAATTTGTTTTATTGGGCATTAGCTTATGTGGTGATATTTGTCTTATGCTTGATGAGTTTTAAAGTGTTTAAGTTGGTTATCAAACTTATATTGTTTTTGCTTGCACTGATTCACTCCCCCCCTCTCGGTGCCTTATAAGTTCATCAATTGGTATCGGAGCCACACGTCCTTGAGGCTTAATCACTTGGGAAGGATCCCTAAGGTAGACATGGGGGATATGAGTTATAAAGAGATGTGTCATAAACTTGTTGAAATTGAGGACGCCCTAGAAACATTGAGAGGCAAGTATAAAACTTCACTTGCTAAAAGGAAAGAGATTACTGAACAACTATTGGAAGTCTTTGAAAATAACTCTTCTGATGAAGAAAACATAGATGCATTGGTTGATGAAGTGGAGAAATTGAATGGTGAAAAAACTAACCCGAGGAGAGAGCTTGAAGCCCTAACTATCCAGATGAGTCAAGAACTTGAAGCAAGGAGGGAAACAAAAGACAAAATCAAAGAGAAAGAACATGAGATCTTCAAGATAAATTAGGAAAATGGCACTCTATAGGCAGAATGGCATGAGGAAAAAGAAGAAAAAGAAGATATAAAGGTAGAACTAGATATGGCAATGTCTCTTAGAGAGACTCTCATGAAAAGGAATGAAGATCTTACAAAAGAACTTGATGATGCAAATGAGAAGCTTGCAAAGTTTAACAAAAGTTCTACCATGCTTGGTGAACAAATCCAATCTCAAAAGATGAACGATGATACAATGGGATTGGGTTACAATATATTTGAGAAAGGTGAGCCTTCCGATACAAGGAACAACATGCATGAGGGTAAATCTACACCTAAGATTAAAAAACCCACCAGTAAGAAATGTATAAGCTTGTTTGTTTCAATTTTCATAAGCCAGGACATACTACTAATGTTTGTAGAAATAGATCTGATGTCGCTAATGGTTATAGACCCAATACCAATCAAGGATATAAGCCTAGAACCTTTAATGGTTATTGTTTTACTTGCAACATACATGGACATAGAGATTTTGAGTGCAGGTATGGAGTAAATAATCCTACCCCTCACATGAATCAATGATCTATTGGTGATTGGAGAAGGAATTTCAATGACTGGAAAAGTATAAGTTGGCAGAGACCCTATGCTAACCGGTCTAGTCCCTATGAGATGGAAAAGAGGATGAATGTGGTTTGTATAATCTATAATAACTTTGGTCATGTGGCTATGAACTGTAGAAGAAGGACTAGCAGAGGCAATGCTAGACCTTGGAGAGCTTCTGGTATGGCTTGTTATCATTGTCATAAACCGGGACATATGGCAAAGTTCTACAGAGCTAAAGTGAATAAACCGGTGAATCAATCTGTTGACCGAAAAGGGAAGATGAAATTTGATGTGGAGGAGACCAAAGCTGAAATGAATAGAATTTGGAAAAACAAGGATGATCTGATAACTGAAGTCAAATCATTTGAAGATCCTATTTCTTCACCTAGTGTGGAGAACCTTTCATCGACAAACTAAGTTGTTTAAAAACTTAGGGGGAACTTAATGTTAGATCCATTTCAGATTCCCCTGAAGGACCATGATGTATGTTAAATCTGCATACTTTGATGTAAAATGATGTTAAGAAGTGATAATGTGATCAAACTGATAGGTTTGATGTGTTATGTGAACTAGTATTGTGTTATAAGACATTTTAGGGTTTTACCGGTAATGACATTTAATGCGGTAGATAATGGGGAAATAAAACAAACTTTTTGAATTTTATTTGTCACATTGCTTTGTATGAGCACTTGGAGAATGAGTAGAGAACAATAGAATTTGTGTTTGCAACATCTAACCTATTTGACAGAGATTCAAAGTGATCGAGTGTGATTTGTGATCGACAATTGGTTTAAAGAGCTTCGTCAATGTCTGAAACCCTAAGTGCAGAAGCGGGAAGAGGTATTTATCGGGAATTTTGTTATCTGTTTTTTAAGATTGATTTATTGAAAATGGATACACCACATCTAGTTGATGTTACTGAAAGGCCATGACCTGAATTCAAAAGACATCCATTTAAATCTGAAGAAACTGATCCCGACAGAGCCCTATCTAGAGTTCCTTATGGTGCATTACATGTTGAAGATGTTAGATCATTTTACCATTGCAAATTGGAAGATTTAGGTATGGTTGCTTTTTTTATCAATATAGAGCACTATGTGATGAGAATAGTATTTTGAAAGAAAAATACAAGAGAGTTACCGACAAAGGGTTTCATCATGCGATTAACTTCATTGATGATTTTGTCAATGAACATGTTAAATATGTGCTTAGCAGGATACATGATCAGTTTATGTGACTCAACCAACTAAATAAAATTTCTAAGGAAGCCATTCACGTTGTCACTGGACTTTGTGTCACCAGTGAGGTCCCATTACTCAGATTCGTTCCAAATAATGATGTAGAAAAGCTAACAGGATCCAAATGGGATGGTAGAGCAATGACAGTGAACAATATCAATGATCCGACAGTGAAATATGCTTCAATGGTGATTGGTTACAGGATTTACTACTCAAGCAGGATGAACAGTGTACTGATAGCTACTATTTGTACTACTTATCGAATTCAATTGATGTTGAACCTGAAGGCCATTAAGAAGGACAAAAGATTGAGGTTCAAATTTGGTCAACTTATTCTTGGTCTATTCTTTTATTTTCAAAAATTCTTTTCCTAGTATTTGTGATATTCAATGGATTGGAGGCACAGTTTCTTTGATGCAAATGAATAATAGCATTAGGATGCTTGGTAATGATTTTGATAAGATTGCATGGGGATAGTTTAAGGATTTTTAGAAAAAAAGGTATGCAAGAGAAAGGATACCGACAGAGGTAGTTAACTGGTATGTAAACACAATTTGCTTTATGGTGGACACAAATACTTCCATGATGGAGGTAGTTAAGCCCCATACTACATGGGTGATGCTCATGGGATATGAAGTAGATAAAGATCTTTTGGTTGCATATGTTGATCATTTGCCTACCCAACCGGTAGATACCACAACAGAATGTTTTGGCACTTACAAGGAGAAATCCCTTCAAGTGAACTCAGAACTTAACCAATCAGTAATTGCTAAGAAGGTAATAAAGGAAGTTGAAGCCTTTGTCGAGCAAGCAAGATTCACAAAGGAAGCCATTGTTGAAGCTAGAGCAAAGCATGCTGCTCAATAGGCTGGAACATCTAGTACTCCAATTGGCACCTCCATCGGTATGCAAACAAGAGCTGGAAAAGGGAAAGATGAAGAAAAACAAAAACTAGAAGCTAATAAGAAAGGGAAACCAATAGAAAAATCATCAAAGATTCAATTCTAGAAAAGAGGAAAGGTTGTTGATCCTCCAATTGCACCAGTTAAAACTAGTAAAAGAAAGAAGCAACAAGCACAAAAACCAACACCAATAGATGCAGATGATGAAGACACTGAATCTGAGAAAGAGAAGAAAGTCCTAAGGGCCAGTCGTAAGAAATATAAGGTTGTTGGAACCTCTACTATCAAATCTGTTGAGAAACCAGTAAATAAACCTACTTTTCTTGATAAATTGTTAAGAAGTATTAAGGAATATGGTGTAAGGGATGAATAAATTGTTTGATAATCTTGGTGAGAATGAACAAAGGTTAATAAAACATGCAGTTGTTTACATGATGAAAACATATAGTAAATCCCTTATTGAACTACAAGGGAAAATTTCAAATTCTTTATACAACAAAATTGATGTAAGGTGGTAGGCTGCAATGAAGCAGGACAAAAAATTTGTTGAGTACACATTCAAAAATCATCAACCGCAAGCCACAAAGGAAGAATTAGATGATATTTTGTTGAAAGAAAAATATTCCTTTAGATCTAAAAAAAGACTGACAAGGATGTTAATCGGTGAGACCCAATCAGTCCACCAAGAGACTGAAATTTTGTTAAATAAATCTTTGGGTCTAATTCCTACTGAATATGAATATGATGAGGATGATGAAATTGAAAAGCTTAAGGGTGAATATTTTCCAGATCGTGTTAAACCTACTAATTTTGTGCCCGTTGACATTGTGTTAGATGATCAACCGGTGAACACAAACAAAACCGGTGTTTATTCCTAATGATGATAATGGTGATAATTTTGATAATAATGGTGATAATATAGATGTGTATAATGTAGATGTTCAGATGTCTGAATAACATGAGCAAAATCAGGAACATGAAGAAAAGAAGAATGAGGAGCCACCGATAGATAATCAAACTATAAATACTCAACACTGGTAACAAACATTAATGAAGATAAGAAAAAAGAGAAGACTAAAGAAACTGAAAAGGAAAAGGAAGAAGAGAAAACTGAAAACAAAGAGGGAACAAAGGAGAATAAGACAAAAAAGACTAAACCTATAGTGACACATTTGTCATTTGATTCTATGAAGAAAGTTGTTGATGAAGAAGATGATGATGCTTTAAGCATCCAAGGACCCCTAGACATGGACAAACTGAGTTCTACTGAGTTGATAGAGATTGCAACTACCATGCAATCCCGAGCTAAAAAGAAGAGGATGAAAGAACAATAGAAGGAGGCAGAGACCATAAGGAATGCAGTAGATATTTTGTCTAGTCTCCTACAAGAGATTGATACAAGAAATTTTGCAACACCTATTGACAAGCTTGGACAACTTGTTTATGATGTCGTAGAGTAGGTGAAGTCATTAGAGGATGTAGCTTATGACAATATGGAGAAAAACTAAAAGAAGAAAAAAATAGAGCACTTAATTTCTGAAATTGATAAAGGTAAAGTGGCTCTTACTGTTAATAAGGATTATTTGAAGGAAGCACTAGAAACCAGAGGTAAAATCCTCTCTACTATTTCAACATTTTCCTTATGTTGTGCTGATTTGAAGAAGAAAAGGGAAGAAGTTGAGCATGAAATTGAGGTTCTAAGTGATTCATTTAACCCCTCAATGACTTTGTTATTCATTTTGGAAGATCAGTTGTATAACTTTAGCACAAGCTGAAATTATATGAGTAGGAACATGTGAAGTGAGTCAGATCCCTGCAGGAACTTCAAACACAACTTATACCAAAGGTAGAAGTCTTACAAAGAGCATACAAGAAATTTGAAGCCTAGTCCAAGAGCACCTCATGATTAGGATGATAAGAGTAATAAATCCTAAAAGTCACACATTGGAATGTGACCTTTCAATCTATGTAATAGGGTAGTCTTGTTTGTTTGATTTTTGTAATAAACCCCACCTTGTCACGCAATGTCATGGATTTGGCAAATTGATAAGCCACCATGGGCATATGGGTCTCGGGGTATTTAGTTGAGTATTTTATATGTGATTATGTGTTTGATATGTCTTAGGAAGACTAAGACATGTTGAAACCACTCTAGGTAGGTGGATTTAACATGTGTCAAAAGTTGCTCAAACTTGACAACTTTTGTTTACAACTTTTAATGACAACTTTTGGTTGCAAATAGAAACTTCCTTCCAATGGCCACCTCAGTTCAAAAGGTGGTTGATAACTATTGATTAAGGTATAAAATTTCATTCCCAGCCATCATTGGGGGGAGAGAAGAGTTTGGTAAACAATTGGCATCATTGAAGCAATAAAATTCTAAGAATTTCCTGCAATTTTGCTTCTGATCAGGGTATTGTACTGTACAAATATTTTGTAATTAGGAAACTAGTGGGATGCATTAGAGTGGCCAATCACCTTTCATATGCATCAAGTTTGAAGTCTTAATTTGTGAGGACAAGGGAGAAACTGGTCATTTTATGGAAGTGGTCTACATTTGACAGTTTTAACTAGGGTTTCACAAAGAAATGGCCTCATCTTGTTGATCCTTCATTGGTGACCCACGACTCTAGAGGAGATGCAAGTATGGCCAATAAATTCTAATATATTTAAATCCTTTTGCAGTTTAGGATCGGTTGGAGGCAAGGGTTTGATGCATTAAGGTGGGCAACTCCATGTGGCCACCGTGTAAGTGCAAGCAAATAGGTCTCACATCTGATGTTAGGAGTCTGTTCATTGCCTAGAACTCAAGAATTGGTGGATTTACCATGCACTAAGAGTGCTCATTGAGTTGGTTTAATGAAATAGGATCTATGTCTACACACTCCTTTGTCAAATAGGCCTAATTGGGGCTACTAGGTCTCCTCAACAGATAAGGTTTGGATTCTTGTGTTCCCAAAATATCAAAACCCTTGGGATATATTTTGCAACTCTCAAAAGGTTATCCAAATTTGGAATTCGTTGTCTGGATCTTTTAGAGAAATAAGGAGTTAAGTGTGGAAAACTAGTCTAGTAGGGCTACTAGGATTAGTAAGCCTTATTGCAACAGTCACCTCAAATCGGTAGAGAGAACCTAATTTGATCATTGAAGGAGGTCTTCATATCCTAGGGGATTTCAAACCAAACCTTAAATAGGCATTGATGCATTAGAGAGGGGGATGAAACCATTGTTGGCATAGAGGGTCCTTAAGAGCCTCTAGAAGACCTTATAAAGTACTCAATGGGACTGACTTTGTGAGGAAGCCTTTAAGAAGGAATGGATATGGGACTTGTTAAACTGATCTTCCCTAACCCCTTATAGTGTTTTGAGATTGCTAGAGTCCTTGGTTTGTTCTTGGACTATGGGAACCTATTCTATACCTATACTAGGGCTCTGCATCAGATTGGTATCAGAGCATAGGAGGAGTCCTTTTGGGAAGAAGAATAGTAAATGTCAGCATAGAAGAATGCCTCCAAAGATGACAAATGTGGAACTCACTAGGATGGTGCAAGAGAACATAGAAGAGAATGATCAACTCAGGAAGTTGATTGGGAACTTGGAAGACAAACTACAGAGAGGAGGACCTGATTGCTTGAAGGAAGCGGGAGAAGAAGAGGAGAACCCACAAGGGTAGGAAGAAGAGGAAGTTCCTATAGAGCATAGGTACCTGGTCAATCCCTTGAAGTCTATAGAGAGGAGAACCATGAAATAGAAAGCAAACCTTCCTATTTTCAATGGGAAGATGGATGTCGATGGAGTGATGGACTGGATAGAGTCCTTGAATAACTTCTTTGAATGTGAAGGCATTGCTGACAACCAAAAGATGAAGATTGCCAAGTAAAAAATGCAGGGAGAAGCCCTGACATGGTGGAATTTTGTGCTAGGGGAAAGATTAAAAGAGGGAAGAGGAATGATCACCTCTTGGAAGAAGATGATTGCATAGATCAAGGGAGCATATGTACCTGAGGACTATGAAGTCTAATTACACAAGAGAAGGCAAAATTTCAGGTAGAAAGATATGGATGTGTGTGCCTATACTAAAGAATTTCACAGATTAAGTATAAGTCTAAGAAGGTTGAAGATGAAAGTGAAAGAGTGGCAAGGTATCTAAACAACCTAAGGTGGAACATACAAGAAGAGTTGAAGCTCTTGTGCCCTGGCACTATTCATAAATGCTATCAATTAGCACTAAAGGTAAAGGAGAAGCTCAAAAGAAGACAAGAGTAGAGTAGTAGAGGAAGGGGTAAGCAATCTAGAGGAAGGAGAAACTTCAGAGGAAGAAGATCAAATTTTGAGTTTAGGAGAGAGAAGTCAAGACTCCTCAAGGAATGAAAACAACAACAAAGGCAACTTTAGAGGGAGAAGGCCTAATTTTAGAGGCAGATCATTAGGAAGAGGAGCAAGACCAATAAAGTGCTTTAACTGCAACCAAGAGGGACACATTGCCAACCTATGCCCAAAGAAGATGGGATCTAGCTCCTAAGGAGAAAGGAGAACCAACCTTGACCCAAGAATCAGATTACCAAGGTGGGGGTAAACCTAATTCATATGGTTACCCAGAGACAGGAAAGACACTAATGTTGAGAAGAACCCTCTTGAAGGTACCAACACCTATGTAGCCACCCCAAAGGAAGTCTATCTTCCGCACCACTTGCCAATTAGGAGGAAAGGTATGTAAAGTTTTGATTGACTGAGGGTCTACTGAGAATTTTGTGTCAATAGAAATGGTAGAGAAGTTGATGTTGAGGAGGATACCCCATCCATACCCCTATAAGATGTCTTGGCTCACAAAGGGGCAACGAACACTTGTAGAGGAGCAATCATGGTTGGAATTCCATATAGGTGCATATAAAGATAAGATTTTGTTTGATGCTGTTAACATGGACGCTTTCCACCTCTTGTTTGGAAGACCATGGCAATATGATCTCAATGCACACCATGATGGATTTAGGAATACCTACTCCATCACAAACAATGACAAGGTCATAGAGCTATTGCCCCTAACTTAAAACAATGAAGAGAAGAAATAAACCAAGTCCAAAGTGATGATGATGGAAGGAAACCCATTCCTCAAGGAGATAAAGATGGAAGGAGGAATATGCTTTGCATTGCTTCCAGTACCAACCTCAAAGGAGAAGCCTGTTGTAGATGACAAAGCATAAGGAAAGGACAAGGATCTCAGTCTAAAAGTGAAGGAGATCATTGGTAGATACCAAGGAATAGTTGCAAATGGAGTGCCAAGGAGTTTTCTACCAATGAGAGAGATCAATCACTGTATTGACTTGATCACAGGGGCTACATTGCCTAACAAGGCTATCTACAAACTCACACAACAACAAAATGAGGATATGGCAAGGCAGATTCAAGAGTTGCTAGATTCTGACCTGATTGGAAAGAGCCTTAGCCCATGTGCAGTCCCTGCAGTTTTGGCACCCAAAAAGGATGGGACATGGAGGCTTTGCACTGACTCAAGAGCTCTCAAAAAGATCACCATAAGGTATATATTTCCAATGCCTAGGATAGAGGATTTGCTTGATTGTTTGGGGGGTGCCAAAATATTTTTCTAAAATTGATTTAAAGAGTTGATACCACCAAATTAGGATTAGGCCAGGTGATGAGTGGAAAACAACCTTCAAAACAAATGAAGGGTTGTATGAGTAGAAGGTTATGCCATTTGGTTTGTCTAATGCCCCAAGTACATTCATGAGACTCATGAATGAAGTTTTGAAAGAATTCACAAGGAAGTTTTTAATAGTGTATTTGGATGACATACTAATATTTAGCAGGACAAAGTAAGAACACTTGAGGCATCTAGACATGGTTTTGAAAAAGTTGAGTGAAGAAGAATTGATGATCAATATGGAGAAGTGTTTGTTCATGCAGGAAGAACTCACCTACCTTTGATTTGTGATCTCTAAAGGTCACTTGAAGATGGATCAAGATAAGGTAAATGCAATTCTCTCTTGGCCTACTCCTAAGACTATTGGTGAAGTTAGAAGTTTCCATGGATTAGCCACATTTTATAGAAAGTTCATAAGAGGTTTCAGTCAGATATGTGCTCCAATGTTGGAAACCATAAAAGGTGGTCAAAAGTGAAGGTTCTCTTGGACAAAGGAGGCAGATGAGGCATTTGAAACTCTCAAGGAAAAGGTAGCTCAACAACCAGTACTTGCCTTACCTGACTTTAATAAAGCGTTTCAGATTGAATGTGATGCTAGTCATGTGGCCATAGGAGTAGTTATAAGCCAAGAAGGCAGACCTATAGAATTCTTTAGTGAAAAGATCAATTAGGCAAAGAGAAAATATTCTTCTTATGACCTAGAAATGTATGCACTAGTTCAAGCTTTGAAAAAATGGAGGCACTATCTGCTACCAAAGGAATTTGTGGTCTATACTGACGACCAAGCTTTCAGTTTCATTAATAGCCAAGAAAAGTTCAAACATAGGCATATGAAATGGGTAGAATCCCTCCAAGCCTATACCTTCTCCGTAAAACACAAGAAAGGAGTAGCCAATAAAAGTGGTTGATTCCCTAAGTAGGAGAGTACTAACCAGATGTGAAATCTAATTAGAAAGTATTGGGATTAATGCATTGAAAGTTATGTATGTTGCAAATGAGGACTTTAAGGAGACCCACAAGGCATGTACTAAATTTGGTGAAAGGTATCATGTGGAGTTTTCTAATTTCTTGATACAAGATAGAATTCTCTTCAAAGGTGGACAATTGTGTATACCAAGGTGCTCAATGAGGACTAACATCATCAAGGAAAATCATAGTGGAGCTATGGAAGGTCATTTTGGCTTGGACAAGACACTTGAACTAGTAAGGAGGCACTACTTTTGGCTCACATTGCAGGTTGATGTAAGGAAGTTTGTAGATTCATGCACCATTTTTGAAAAGGAAAAAGGAAGAAGCACCAATATCAGTCTCTATCAACCCTTACCTATTCCCTCAAGACCTTGGGAAAGTGTGTCAATGGAATTTGTAATGGGTTTACCTAGAGCTAAAAAGGGGTTTGATAGTATATTTGTGGTAGTGGATAGGTTTAGTAAAATGGCACATTTCTTGCCATGTAAGTCCACTAGTGATGTATCCTATATAGCACATCTGTTTTTCAGAGAAGTAGCAAGGATCCATGGGCTCCCATTGAACATAGTGTCTAACAGGGATGTCAAATTTGTTGGCCATTTTTGGAGAACTCTATGGAGGAAACTTGGTACCACTTTGTCTTTATCATCAGCCTATCATCCATAAACGGATGGGAAAATAGAAGTAGTAAACATATCATTAGGGAATTTGTTGAGATGTCTTACAAGGAAACATGATAAAAAGTGGGATTCAATCTTACCTTAGGTTGAGTTTGCCTATAATGACACTGTAAACAAAAGAATAGGGAAGTCACCATTTCAGATTGTGTATGGGTTGCATCCAAGAGGGGTATTGGATTTGAGAAAACTGCCCCATACGGATCCCATAAGTGCAAACGGTGAGAGGTTTGTTGAAGCCATAAAGGAAGTTCATGAGCAAGTCAAGACACAACATCAAAAGTCCTCAGCAAAAATACAAAGAACATGTAGATCAGAAAAGGAGAGAATTATAATTTCAGATTGGAGATTTGGTTTGGGTGAATTTGAAGAAGGAAAGGTTACCCAAGGGAAAACATACTAAGCTCATGCAGAGGAAAGTAGGACCATGTCAAATCTTGAAGAAGTTTGGCAGCAATGCCTATGAAATTCAATTACCACCTAACCTTGGCATATCTCCTATTTTTAATGTTTGTGATCTAACTCCTATTAAAGGTGATTTTAATGCAGGTAACTCACAATAGGTCCTAGACGATGCAACAGATATAGATCTTCCCAAACATGAGCCACCTAGACTTGAGAAAGTGTTGGACACCAAGATTGTAAAGAAGACCAGGATCAATGAGTACAAACAGTACTTGGTCAAATGGAAAGGAAAACTAGAATCTGAAGCCATTTGGTTGGAGGAAGATCAGATCAAGAAGCATGGTACTAGCTTACATGACCTCATCTCAAGTGGACTTGAGATTCACTCACCCCAAGAGTATGGTGCAGGAGCACCACATAACTAAGATGATAAGAGTAATAAAGGCTAAAGGTCACACATGGGAATTTGAGCCTTCAATCTATGTAATAGGTTAGTCTTATTTGTTTGTTTTTTGTAATAAACCCCACCTTGTCACCCAATGTCATGGATTTGACAAATTGATAAGACACCATGGGCATATTATCCTAGGGGTATTTAGTTGAGTATTTTATAGGTGTTTATTCTTTGGAGATGTCTTAGGAAGACATAAGACATGTTGAAACCACTCTAGCTAGGTGGATTTAACATGTGTCAAAAGTTGCTCAAACTTGACAACTTATGGTTGCAATTAGCAACTTCCTTCCAATGGTCACCTCAGTTCAAAAGGTGGTTGATAACTGTTGACTAAGGTATAAAATGTCATTCCCAATCATCATTGGGGAGAGAGAAGAGTTCGGTAAACAATTGGCATCATTGAAGCAATAAAATTTTGAGAATTTCTTGCAATTTTGCTATTTTGATCGGGGTACCGTACTACAATCATTTTGGAATTAGGAAACTAGTGGGATGTGTTAGAGTGGCAAATCACCTTTCATATGCATCAGTTCTGAAGTCTTAATTCTCCTGGACAAGGGAGAAACCGGTCATTTTCTGGAAGTGGTCTAGATTTGACAGTTTTAACTAGGGTTTCACAAAGAAATGGCCTCATCTTGCTGATCCTTCATTGGTGACCCACAAATCTAGAGAAGATTCAAGTATGGCCATGTATTTTAACATTTTGAAAGCCTTTTGCAGGTTAGGATTGGTTGGAGGCAAGGGTTTGATGCATTAATGTGGGCAACTCCATGTGGCCACTGTGTAAGTGCAAGCAAATAGGTCTCACATCTAATGTTAAGGGTCTGTTCATTGCCTAGAACTCAAGAATTTGTGGATTTACCATGCAATAAGAGTGATCATTGAGTTGGTTTGACAAAATAGGATCTGTGTCTACACACTCCTCTATAAAATAGGCCTAATTGGGGCTACTAGGTCTGCTAAACAAGATAGGATTTGGATTCTTGTGTTCCCAAACTATCAGAACCCTTGGGATATGTTTTGCAACTCTGAAAAGGGTATCCAAATCTAGAATTTTTTGTTTGGGTCTTTTGGAGAAATAAGGAGTTAAGTGTGGAAAACCGATCTGGTAGGGCTACTAGGATTAGTAGGCCTTAGCAACAGTCACCTCAAATCGGTAGAGAGAACCTCATTTGATCATTGAAGGAGGTCTTCCTAACCTAGGGGATTTCAAACCAAACCTTAAATAGGCATTTATGCATTAGAGAGGGGGATCAAACAATTGTTGGAATATAGGGTCCTTAAAAGACTCTAGTAGACCTTATAAAGCACTCAATGGGAGTGACCGTGTGAGGAAGCCTTTAAGAAGGAAGGGATGTGGGACTTGTCAAACTGATCTTTCCTAACTCCTTATAGTGTTTTAAGATTTCTAGAGTCCTTGGTTTGTTCTTGGACTAGGAGAACCTATTCTATACCTATACCAGGGCTCTGCATCAAAGCGATTCTTGCTACACATGAAATGAGCACTGTTAATTTAGTGGAGGAGCTAGTTGGACAAATCAAGACTCATGTGGAGATCATGGGCATAATTTTAGAGACATGGCATAATGACTATAAAAATTTGAAGTCTCATTTTAGTGATGTTTTTGCCAGAATTCCTATATGTAAAACATTTATGACTCTTATATCTATATATATGTTGTGATGCAAATTTTGATATCACGTGTATTTTTATTTTTCATTTGGCACTGTTATCAAAGGGGAAGTATAAGATTTGAGTAAAAAAATTTGTCATGTAGTCAATTTTTGTTTTGCACACTTAGTTGATAAAATTTTTCCTAAGTGTTGCCATCAATGCCAAAGGGGGAGATTGTTGGCATTTGACTAAACCAGTAAAGATTGTTGTTGATATGCAAGTAGTATATGATTGATTGGTGAATGTGATGAAGAGATTGAGATTCATGTTTGATGACTAAGTTTTATGTTGTCATGGATGGCAACAATGTTTTTATTGTCATTTAAGTCTTGGTAGCCAACCAATAAGGTAAAATCGGTACAAATGATAGTTTTACAGAGAATCGATATTTAGGATCTCAACCAGTAAATTTAGACAGACATTCATTCTGACAACTGGTACGAGCGATTCATGAAGAGTTGGATGATGCGGATTTACAACGATATTAGTGACAAGTATTTGGAGTTATGCTCTCAACCGCATTGGCAGATTCAATTAGATGAGCAAGATTCAATGTACAGAGCAGACAAACTGGTAGAACACTTTACCGATAGTGATAAACTCACTTAAATCAGTAAAATAACATAGGTTTTAATTTGTTATGTCGATGCTCGATATATGTAAAGCGCACAATGTAAGTTTATCTAGATTCATTGAACCTAGGAAATTGTTCCAAGGTTGTAGCCGACTAAATGTTAATGTTTATACAAAGTGTGATGAGGTATAAAGTCGATATGTGTGAAAAGAGAGATTTCATGAGCGAACATTGTGAATGAGATTGTGCAGTGATTAGGGAAGTTCTGTAATGAAATTTTGTTAAATTTTTAAGGATCGGAAGTGGATCTTATCAGACACAGAAGGTGTTACTTGAAGAAATTTTCATTGTTGTTTTCCTAACATTTTGCAGCAGCAAAATCCCCTAACTAGGTAGGTCCTAACAGACCTTAATCTATAAATCCCCTAATAGGGTAGCTCTGAATCATAGTCTCAAATCCTCTTGCGAGGTTGATCCCAACAAGTCATTGCTCCTAATAGGGCTTATTATTCAAATCCCTTAACCGGGTGACTCCTAACCAGGTCTGCTCCTAACAATACATAGTTGTAAGACCTTAACTGGTCAATAATTCCATTCTGTAGATAGTGAATCTTGTGGGTACCAACTTCCACCATGTTTTTTCCCTTTTGGGTTTCCACGTATAATTTCTTGTGTTATGTGGATTTTTTTTTATTGGGCATTAGCTTATGTGGTGATATTCCTCTTATGCTTGATGAGTTTTAAAGTGTTTAAGTTGGCGATCAAACTCAAATAGTTTTTTCTTGCACTGATTCATCCCCCCTCTTAGTGTCTTATAAGTTCATCAAAAACCACCAACGAGGGTGTAGCAAACCAAGGAGTAGAGGTCAAAGAAACCCTCTATAGAACCAAATCAACATATTCTAGAATGCAACCACTGTTTAACATTCTCAAACCCCATCAAGGGAAAGAAAGATTAAAGGAACGTTGAACAAGACAAGTAGGAGGGGGCCAAAACTGGAAGCCCAAAAACTGCCAACAGTCACCAGGGGTCCTCTTGCAAGCGACATATCGAAGAGAATAGACATGCCAAAAACCCATTTGCAACCATCTCCTCACATAGAGGCCATGAGCAATCTTTCTTTCATCTCTTATATTATCCACCCGATGGAAGACAACACCATCAACAACTTATTCTTCAGTGATACTCACATCATAGGAGCCCCAAACCGCATAAAACAACCTGCAGGCACCCAATACGATAGGGAAAGGAAACCCCAACACAAAAAAAGGTACACAAAATGCCCGCATTCATCATGGGGGATGCAAGAAGGACACAAAGGCTTACCCATGCCATCCCCATTGTCTCTGTCCTCTCCTCCAACCTCGTTGCCTAAAAAAACCCTAGGAGATGCTCTCCCTCTCTTGCTACTCGTGTTACTCTACCTCTTCAACTTTATTCAACACATTGGTAACCTGATTGGAAATTTTTTCATTATATCCATTTATTTTTCTTCCATAGAGAAAGAACGTACAAATTTTTGATCCTTTTTTTGTTTAGATGGTTATTATGAGGAACTTCCCAATCTCTAAAACCTCTTGTTATATAGTCTTGTCTAGATCATATTTTATTTTGATACCAAAGCAGCCTAGGTTCTTGAAAATAGTCTTAAAATTGAGTAGAGTTGAAATTGATTTAGCTCTTTATCTCTAAAAAACCTATTATTCTTTTTCTTCCATAGATGTATCGGGCATAGTAGGATGCCCTAATTCCTTCAAAAAAGTAGTTTTGTACGATAATGTCCAACTTAGAAGTAAAGCTTTGAGATCTTTTGACGGGACCCAAGCATTCTAAATCAGTCCAAGATCCAATCCCAAGCTATAGTAGAAGATGAGTAATGGAGTAGGTGATTAATGTCTTCTTCACTATTTTTTCAAAGAATACATTTGTTCGGGATATGGAATTATACATGCCTCAAATTGTCTAGGGTGATAATTCTTCCATGTAGAAAAGCCCACTAGAAGAAGTTTATTTTGGGAACCAAATAAGGATTCAAAGCTTGATGTGAATTGAAATCTGAAATAAATCTCTTTGAATAAGGAATAACCTAAAGAAACAAAGTAATTCCCTTAAGGATGGAGCTTCCAAATTCTCCTATCCATTATTTTCATTCAGGTGAGGATTGAATTGAAGTTCCTTTTGTAAGACATCAATAGAATATCATATTCCATGTCATTATAGGTCAGGTATTTAGATCTCTCTAAATCTTGGTATTTCTGGTATGGGGTGAATAATATCTATTATATATCCAAAATTGTTGGGTAAATAGACCTAAAGATTAAAATAGAAGTTAACCAAAGAGAGAGTCAAATCCCCCAACCATTCATCCTTCTAAAAACTTTGAGTGTCATCACTCCCAAGTTTCCAATGGATACCCTGGATAAGAAGCCCTCTAGATTTAAGAACTAAATTTTAAAAGGTTGAGCCCTTGGGAGAGGAGTTACCAAATAAGAAGTCTCTATTGTGAAGGTATTTGGCATCTAGAGTTATACACTAGTATTTCTTCTAATTAATCACCTTCTAGCATATTTAGCAAACTAAGCTTTGCTAAAATATCTAATATTTTTAGTCCAAGCCCTCCATTTATTTTAGTTTGGCATACTTGGTCCTAGCTAACTAGTACTAACCTTTGTTAAAGTTGTAAAATACAACCTCGCAGAACCCAATGAACACCTATATACAAATAACTTGTCACAACAATAGAAGATTCACACAAAACACAAAAGTTGCTTTGAAACCCTAGAGAAAAATAATGCAATAATGATAATCAGTGTAAAGGATTACAAAGGGATCAATCCTTATAAAATGAGATCAAAACCTAAAAACATAAACCCTAAAAAAAATTAATAATAAATAATGAATTAATTATTAATGGGCCTAAGTTTAGCTTCCTAAATTTAGCTTAAGTGAAGGATAAAGTAAAAGGTGACTTAAATAATAAATCAATATGATTTAATTAATTAAGTAAAGAACCTTATTACTACAACACCCCCCTTAAGATTAAATTAGGGAGAAGCTAAAAAAAGAAAAAAATGGGTCCCGACAACAAGGCTTGATGAGGTACCCAAGTACAATGAAATCTTGTAAAGTGGAGAAAAGGAGAAAACCCTGTGGAAACAAAACTCCTCTCCAAGAAGAGAAACACAAGTGAAGGACTAAGAAGCCTCCAAACAAGAATGTTCCAAAAGATAGAAACAAAAGAAGGGCATGAAGAATCACTGAAGCATGAACAAGCTGCAAACACTATCGTAGAATGACTGGTATGATGCTGAAATAAGAACCTCCTCTGAAACAAAATATGATCAAGATCAAGAAAATATGGATCTGCATGAGTCCCCTCAATGACACTACTCAAATCCAAATCAGATGACAAACACAGGCAAAACATTTGGAACTCGAAGATACAAATGGCACAAGTACCAATAGTCTAAATAATTGATCAAGTAAAAAATAGAAGGTTGCCTCCAGAAATAGGAATGCAAGAGTGTCCATATGGTAAGTGTTCCATCTCACCGAAATACATGGGTACCTAGCTGTTGCATCCGCCTAGTACATAGAAACAAATATTAAATACATAACCCACTCCAACATGAAACCAAGGAAACATTAGCACCAATAGTAGAAACCCCTTCATAATGCTGACAAGGGAGAGGTATGATAGGTACACTGAATCTAAAAGCCATAATGTAGTGCATGAAGAAGAACCAAGAACATCTGACCATACAAACATGAAAGTACAAGCAAATACAAAGGGTGTGCAAACCAAAGAACACACACATGAGAAAGGTATAAAGGAAAAAGAACGGGAAACATGAAAGCCCCATGACACTTTATATCATAGTGCGAGTACAATAAGGTACAAAAATGATGTGCAAGATCCCATAATACATGTGCAACACAAAGGCACTTTATCTCAGTGCATTTTCAAAATAATAAATGCTTACAATGAAAGCTCATAATGTCAAAAAAAGATACAAGACTGGAAATACATGAAGAACAACAAAAAATGAGTCATCCCATGCAAATGAGAAGTTTCCACGAGCTCATATGTCCAAGTAATTTACCAAAGTGTGAAAACACAAAAAACTAAATCAAATGTACCTAGAGAAAATCTAGAAAAAGTACATGGATGGTTGTGAAGAGCCCCGAAACACTATCCCAATGCCACTAGAATCGTGAAAAAATGGAGAAACTGGTGAAGAAAAGTTATGACCTGAAGATTGAAAACAACACCTTTGACTTCAAATGGTTGTATAATGTAAAGAGGGGAAAACATATTTGAAGGTCAAATGATCAAAACATAATGAAATAAACATGCAAAATGCTAAAATATCATTAAAAGACCATTTCACCTTGCTATTTTACCTTCTCCTTCGGATTGAGCTTGATGAAGTGAAGGCGCCCCTTGATAATGTTCCACTTGATGTGCTCCTTTGATTGCTGGATGTGGATGACTCTCCAATGTTGTGCACAAATGGAATGGATTTGAAAAATTGCAAGGATGAGATGATCAAGTTGCGAAGATGATTTCCTGGGCTCAAAAGGGCAGCATAAGCTTACTGGATTTCAAGATGTTTTGAATGAAGGGATGGAGCCCTATTTTATAGGAAGAGGAGAGGAAAACGAATGGCTAGGATGAATTCGAGATGAAGGGCTAAGATTTACTTGTGAGCTCACACAAGCTCCAAGAGAGGGTGTGGAGACCAAGAAATATGCCCTAAAGGCATTTCGTATCTCCACACACCACAAGGTGCATTGGAGGAATTAAAAATTCTCCAAAAAAGGATATTATGGGGATTGGAGGAATAAAAAAGAATTAAAAATTCCTTGGGAGAGGGAATGCCTAGAGGAATGTGTGATTTCGAAAATCTTACATTCACCTAGGAAAAGAGCATTTAAAGCTAGTGGCTGGATGAAAAGGACAAAGAGTTGACTTTGTGGCTAATCATGATGATTAACCATTAACGACTCATTAGGAGGAGGATTAGAGGAAATGTTAGGTGGGATTAATATTTGTAGGAGGAATTTGACTAGGAGAGAGAATGAGTGGAGGGAATAAAAAATTAGAAGAATAATGTTAAGTGAGTTTAGGGAGTTTCTAGAAGAATTTATTAGGTTAATGATGAATTAAGAAGATGATTTGTAAGAATCATGTAGGTTAACTAATTAATTGAAATTAATTAGCTAAGAGGAAGATTTGTGAGGATTTGATTTTTTAGAAGAATAAAGAAAGGGATTGATTTATTAAATAAATCAATCACATGCTATAGTGACAATATTAATTATATTTAATTAATATTGAGAGGAATTTGAATTAACATAATTAATTAATTAATTATGCAAGGAATTAAAAATAATTAAAATAATTATTTTTAAGTGTCTACATATTGCACCAATAAAAAGAATATGTTATAAGACCCACATATTTGGAAAGTAGATGAAACCAACTTTCCGACGATATCTCGTTTGCCAAAAAACGTTATCGTATGCCCAAGTTATGGCCAAAAGAAATTAAAAACCTCTCTTTTAGGGCACAAAGAGGGCCACATGAGCCATACTCAACAGTCCATACTAATGATGTCAACAAAATATGTTGAATAAATTCCCCTTCCTACCAGAAAAAAATCACGTTGCCGTGAAAGTCATTGGAAAAAAAATATGATCGGTAGTGACAAAAAATAATTCAGTTGGCAAGCAGCAACAACGATCTTTGGTGGTTGTGTAGTGGTTGCACGAGGGCCAGAATCAGGAGGCACCAAAAAAATAGGGTCGAAAAAGGTGGCGAGGGCCTAAAAAGAGCCACTAGCTTATTGCAGTCCATATGGATTGCAGGAAGTGTACAAACCAAGGCACAAACACATGAGAAAGATATGAAGGCAAAACAAAGGCAAACATGAAAGATCCATGACACTTTATATCATAGTGTGAGTACAATGAGGTACAAAAATGATGTGCAAGATCCCATAATACATGTGCAATACAGAGGCACTTTATCTCAGTGTGTTTACAAAGTAATAAATGCTTACAGTGAAAGCTCAGAATGTCAAAAAAAGACACAAGACGAGAAATACATGAAGAACAACCAAAAATGAGTCATCCCATGCAAATGAAACGTTTCCACAAGCTCATATGTCAAAGTAATTCACCAGAGTGTGAAAACACAAAAAATTGAATAAAATATACTTAGAGAAAAATCTAGAAAAAGTGCATGGATGGTTGTGAAGAGCTCTGAAACACTATCCCAACACCACTAGAATCACGAAAAGCGGAGAAACTGGGGAATCAAAGTTATGACCTCGAGACAAAAAATAGCACCTCTGACTTCAAATGCTTGTATAATGCACCAATAATAAGAATAGGTGATAAGATCCACATATTTGGAAAGTAGATGTAACCAACTTTTCGACAATATCTTGTTTGCCAAAAAACGATATTGTATGCCCAAGTTATGGCCAAAAGAAGAAAAAAAGACCTCTTTTAGGGAAAAAAGAGGGTCACAGGGGCCATACAAAGTAGTCCATACTGATGATGTCAACAAAATATGCTGAATAAATTCCCCTTCCTACCGGAAAAAAATCACCTTGCCGGGAAAGTCGTTGGAAAAAAAACATTACCGACAACAAAAAAATATTCGGTCAGCAATCGGCGACATTGATCTCAGGTGGGTGTGCGGTGGTTGCATGGGGGCTTGAAAAGTGGACGGCACCAGAAAATAGAGCCGAAAAAGGTGGCGAGGGGCCTAAAAAGGGTCATTGGCCTACTGCAGTCCACACGGACTACAACAAGTGTACACCCCCCTGTCCCCCACCTCCTGCCTTTTTAAAAAAACTTTTTTGTGTAAAAGTTTTCATGTAAATTTTATTTTGCTCTGAAAAATCAAGTGCCCCATGGATCAGAAAAAAAAACACCGGATCTTCAAACCCTCACAAATGTGGCCCTATGAATAAAAAATTGACAAACAAGAGGTCAATCTTGACTATTTTGCACGTGGATTCAATGGTGAGGTCCAAATCAACACAAATTGTATAGAAAACCAGCTATAGGTAGAATCTTCCAATCAAACAAACAAGAAATCCTTAGGTCTGAAGCTCTGATACCATGTTAAAGTTGTGAAATACAACCTCACAGAATCCAGTGAACACTTGTATGCAAATAACTTGTCACAAAAATGGAAGATTCACACATAACACAAAACTTGTTTTGAAACCCTAGAGCAAAATAATGCAATAATGATAATCATTGTTAAGGATTACAAAGGGGTCAATCCTTATAAAAGGAGATCAAAACCTAAAAACATAAACCCTAAAAGGAATTAATAATTATTAATGAATTAATTATTAATGGGCCTAAGTTTATCTTCCAAAATTTAGCTTAAGTGAAAAATAAAATAAAAGGTGACTTAATTAATAAATCAATATGATTTAATTAATTAAGTAAAGAACCTTATACTCTAAACTCATTATAATAATTTATAATAAAAACAATATTTTATTATCATTATTAAATTAAATTTTTATTCTTAAAGTTTTGTAATAACTTAAAATTTAATAATCATATTCTATGAAAATTTAAATTTATCTTATTATATTTTTATTATCAATTTAATATTAATTCATTTAATTTAAATTAAATATTTTTATATTGATATATAATAAAAATTATACTGTGACATTTTGTTTAAAGTTTACAGGTACACTAGAATAATTTACTAATTTTTTTCAAGGTATTTGCAGCCTGATATTGAAGATTTAGGAAGGATAAAACAAGAAATGGAAAACAACAACCGTACTTTGAGGTAAAACATAAATAAATGTTATTTGAAATCATGAAGCAAGTATTTATTATGAGTAAATAGTTTTTTTAAACCAAAGATTTGTTGTTGGTTTTTCATAGGCATATGGATGGAGAGGACCTTCAAGAGCTGACCAAACAAGAGTTACAAGAGTTGGAACACAAGTTGGAAGTGGGGCTACATAAAATTCGATCAACAAAGGTATATTATTATTTTATTATAAGGGGAAATAACATGTTTCACATAAATAATCAATTAATTTCTAATGAATAAATAATTCAATTTAAGATAAAAAGTTGAGACAAATTATGTTATCTATGTAATATTTATAATTTAAATAAATATAGTTCTATGATATTTAGTTTTTAGTCTAATGTGTGTTCAACTGAAATATTTATGTTATCAACTATTTTGTTAACATGCTAGAAAATTAGAACTTTAAAATACTTTTTTTAAATTAAAATAATTATGTTTGTTGTTATGGTTCGCTTTTATTATTATGAAATCGACCTCCTCCCATAGTATTTGAAACTCTATAAGAGGATCTAAAATTTTCTGTTTTTTATTTAAAAATTATTTACTTTGATGTCAATAAATTGTGTTTAAAAAGGGTGGTGTTGATAGACATTGTTTAGGAGTTCCTTAGTCTAGGTTCATTCTCCTCTAGTTGAAATTTAGTTACTATGTCAACAATATAATATAACAATCAAAGATAACTAGTGACTATGGAAAATGTGTATTGTTCTAATGTAATGTTGATGGCACATGATAATGGTTTGTTGTCCATAGATTCTTTGTTCTAAATTTGTTCAATGATTCCTCTTTATCTATAAATCCTAATAATGAATTAGGGTTGACCATTTTATAAAAATCCTAACATTTAAATTTAAATATTTGCACTTTAGTTGGATCATAATGATTAGTCACAAAGGGTAGGCATGGGTCATATTTAAAGGTTTAAATTTATACTTGTTTAGATGTCAAATTAGCACTCACATATCTAAATAAGGTTCTTTTACTTATTATTATAATTGATTGAGTGTGATGGAAAAATGAGAATGAAAGTTGAATCTAGAGTCTTTGGATGCACAATGAGGGAATTGGGTTAGAAATAGATTATTTCCTAACTAGAATATTCATCATTTTTTATGTTATTCATTGCACTATGAACAAATTTGGTTAGGAAAAGTTAAAAAAAAATGGGAAGTATATAATTTATATATTTTTTACTATTACATTTATCCCACACTTAGAATTGGTTATGAGCTGCTATGAGGATATTGCTAGAGAAAATGAGTAATCAACGAGAAAGTGAATATTTGGACACTCATAAAGAGTACAAATAAGTTGGGTAACATTTTGTTATTACCAGTGGGAAATATGTGACTATCACTTTAAAAATTAATACTTGTGATGGCTCTCCCTGTTAACAGCTCTCCCACCCAAGTGCATTTGAACTTCCAGACTGCCCCTACTATGACCTCCCCCCCTTGGATGCTACTATGGGGGTTGTTGCTTTTGGAGCTATCATTTCGGATGAGTTGGAATCCCCTGCATTGATCGTTGATGTCCCCACCTCTGCAGATGTTTCTCATGATCTTGTTGTGCATGCTCCCTAAACTTTTTCCACTGGTCATCACAACTTTCTCGTTTGGCTCACTCTATGGTGCATCCCTCTAGGGGGATCCAACCTTTGCATTGTGCCAAATCCTCCTTGGTGGTGGTTTGTAGACATGACATTGTAGATAACATTGGCTTCTATAAACGTTGCACCTTGGTGTGCAGATTTGTTGGTTTTTGGCCTTCTCTTCTAGACTTTAATCGTTGGGTAAGTGACTCTTGGAAGCCTTTGGTTGTGCATATATTTTAGCTTTTTCCTTGTGCCAAGGGGTTTTTTATTGCTTCCTTTACCTCTTGTCATGACAGGGACTTGATTTTGGGCATCCTGTTGACCTGGGGAGACCAATCTATCTCCATTAAATCGTGGATGACTTCATTTTATCCTTTTATTGAACTTCTTAATGCATGTGTCCAGTTTGGGTCTGCCTTCCTAATCTCCCCCTTCATTTCTGGGAGAATTCTTCCTATGAGGCCATTGGCAGCTCTATTGGCATTTCTTGAAGGTTGACGATGCTACCTCTTCTATGGGCCACTCCACTCTTTCTCACATCTTAGTGGATATTGTCATTTTTGTGCCTCTCCCTGGGGATGTGGTTTTAATGCTTGGGAATAGGCCCTGGACCCAACCAAGACTTTGAGGGCCTCCCCTTTCGTTGTTGAAGATTCTTTGCTATGGGTCATCTTGCTTCAGATTGTCTGTTGCCTTGTCACAAAGGTACTACTACCTGGTGGAAAGATGTTGCTGCTGAACACCTGATGATAAATGCTTTGGAATCTAACTCTATGGGCTCCTCTCAAGAGGATGATGCCCCCTCCTGGGATGATTTTTCTTCTCATGTTTTAGACCCTCTGGCATCTTTGATCGTTGCATCCTTTTTCCTTGTGACTCCTTGTCCGAATATGTAGCGTTCTTCTCCTCCCTGTTTCTACTCACGATGTTCTATAATGCCTTGTTGTTGTTGATCATCCTTTTGTGGGTCCCTCCCTACCTAACTCTCCTTTTCTTGAGCCTAATGGTACAAATGTGTAGACTGTTGTTTGTCGCCGATGAAAAGGGATATTTTCTCCCACCCCCAAAATCATCTTGGGCATGGCTCAGGTGTTTCCCCCCATTCTTGAGTTGGGTTTTGGCATGTTTTTGGTTTGACATGGTCTTGTTTTCCTCTGTGGACTTGTCTTTTAGGGGTTTCAACCCTTGTAAGTTGCCTTTACTTCCTATGGGTTGCTATATTAAGGGCCAACACCCTTGTTTTTCCTGCTTCTTTAAACAAAAATGTTTTGTTATATTATCCTCATAGTAAGTGTTTCATCTTGAAACTTATCATAATAAAAGAAAAAAAAATCAATGTTTAATTTATTAAGAATGAAAAAAAGCTAGGATAAAGGTGCAACTTATCTTGTAATCCTTTGTATATTTTATATAAATTGAGAAATTAAGTGGTACTAAATCCTATACAAGATGTAGAAGTTGAAGGCAAAAGATCTACTTGAAGAAAGATATCACTAATTTCTTGTTTCACAAGAAAAGAAGCAATATCATGTATGTCTAATGAATATTGGTTGAAATTAGATAAGAAGGCATACATAACTATTCAAATGTGTTAGATTCTTTCATCTTGAATATTTTTTAGAAGACTACTACTTACAGGCTAGATGGTCGAGGATAGATGATATCTTTAAAAATGGTTGTATTCACTAAAAAATAAAATATGGTGATTCTATTATGGACCATTCAAATATGTCTAATTGATTTATGTTCTGTGTGGTTTTCTAATTATTAAGTTTTAGGAAGAATACAAATGTATCTTAGTACTTCACTCTTTACTTAATGCCTGATAAAAAATGATTATTATCATTAGTAGTAGTGGGGTAGAGCCAAAAATGGATAATATTATTGCTACTCTACTTTTAGAGGAGATGAGAAACAAAACGATGAATGAAGGTTCAAAAAAGGCTTTGTATAGACAAGGAATACACAATAAAGGGGTCTAGTCATTGAATAATTATAGAGCCTTCCCTTAAGCGATGCATGCTATGATAGTAAGATACCTTATTATAAGAAAATTGCTTAAATAAAACTCAAGGAACCAAGTAAATTTACAATTCTCGTGGATAATTTAACAAGTCAAAGATGTATATAAATTATAGGCACAAAGGTGGATATAACATTCCAATAAATTATTTAGATGACTTACTTTCATAATTTTTAATATAAATAAATCAAAGTAGTATATATATAAAAATTTAAGCTATAAAATTATAGTCCCTTAGACTAAACCATTGAGTCTTTCAATCTACACAATATGTGTGAAACATACTCGAGTATTGAAGATGATAAGATGTCACGAGTGAAAGGGTTGTTATGATAGGAATAGGAGAAAGGAGAATCATATGAATGATGTAAACAGACGTTTGTATAGATATTCATATTCATAGCATGTAAGATGTGAGAGGGGTAGAGGAACATGGGAAGAAAAGAGGAATAAGAGAATAAGGCCTCCAAGGGAAGATTATAAAGAACTTGTCATGAAACATACATATAAAGGGAAGAACGGATAAAGTAACATGGACCATGAGATGTAAAGAAATAATTATTCTCTAAGAAAGGGATAGCATATGGAATAAATAAATATCATTTGATTCTTCTAATAAAAGAGTCACCTATGAGATGAAAGAACATAGGATAATAAGAAAAGGAGGATGAGTTTACGAATACTTATCCAAGACCAATTTCGTAAAGTTATTATTTATAGTAGACTACATTCAATGAGATTGTCTTCATGAGGGCCAAGAATCCAAATTACATCCTAGTAAAACATTGGAAAATGATGGACTAGGAAACATAAAGAGAGTACAGATATTTGAAGTTGAATTTATATTTTATCTAGGGATTTACAGAGGAATGGGATGTACAATATTAAGCTTGGTGTAGACCCTTAGCATAATATTTATTATTAAAAGTGTTATCTTGTTGGTTAATAGGAGGGAAAGTTGTAGAAAATGAGATACAGGGGTGAGTAGCACATGTGATTATGTGGTTTAGAAATATTCATTGGGGCTCTGATTTGTAGGATTACGTGTGATTTAACCTTGCACATGTATAATTTTTAATGACTAAACATTCTATAGGCGCTTACTATTTAATAGCAGTCACTAAAACTATGACTTTCTGCATCTTTGCCTTTCTTTGCCTCTATAAATGGTTGTCCTCGTCGTTAAATAAACAAGGGCTGCAAGGGCTGCAAGGCAACGACGTTCCTGCCAAAATTGGAAGAACAGTTTTGCTTTTGTCTGATCTGTTTCTGGAAACATATAAAAAGTAAAAAGACCCACAATCTAAAGTGTTGACTGAAGGCTAAAGGCTAAAAGAGGCTGCTTAGACTAGAAGCTGTGATAACAGTACCCAAAAAAATGGTACATGGACCTTTAGCTTTTTAGCATCATATGAGCTACAAATGTAGAGATTCACATGATTTCTATAGAATTGGGTATCATTAAGGTCCTAAAAGCTAGAGTGTGTGCTCCCAAGAAGAATTATTCAAGACTACCAATCCTAAAAGATAGAGTGAGTGCTCCCAAGAAGAATTAATCAAGACTACCAATCTATACATAAACAAAACATGCATCAAACATATAAATTAAACAATTGCATGGCTTCCAAGATGGCATAATGTTGTTCATGTTAGTCTAAAGAATTGAATTTTTTTATTGATTAGTCTATAATCTGTTCATGGCTTTACAATACAACCCCCCATTACAAAGGATCTACAATACAATGCCATTAAAAATGATCATAGACACCAACATTATAGAAGACATAAACTCCATAGGAAAAACAACTATCTTCATAAACGATAAAATATGATTAATTCACAAGCATCATCAAAACCACACAATGATCAAGATTGTTGTGTCTTGATTCAGGTTGCTTTCAACAAAGGTTTTTCTCTTCTTTCTGCTATTGTTGCTTCTACAGTTCAGTCAGAAAAAAATTGGAATGGACCATATCCCCAACCTCGCTGATCACCTGAAATCAAAATTTAACACCAGAAATTGAACTGATTTGAAAAGAAGTTACACAAAAACAAGCTTAGCATCAGTAGGAAATAGATATGCTTTAGAAGATCGGGCAAGTATATCCACAAATAGATATGCTTTAGAAGATTGCAGGGGAACAACAAAAAGATTCACACAACTTTATCATAATTACCTTGTTGTAACTGGGTGACAAATTCCTTGTCTGTTGGAAACCACGCAACTTACAACACTCACAACAAGAGGCAGAGCATAAACTTGTTTATGTTTTCTTTAGTTGAGGGATACAAACAGGTGATGACAATTTTGTCTGTAAGAGACAACACAAAACAAAAACAAAAAAACACAACTGTCAGAGCATTGAGAGGTTCTTGTAAATGGCATAAATAATAAAATTGCATATTTCAAAAATTTATATATTCTTTGTTTGTGAAGATAATTATAAGATGCCATCATCAATTTTGAGAACAAATGTCATAAATAGTATGGAATGATAAATCTAATAAACTATACTTTAAGTCGTAGCTGACAAAAATGTTTATATTGAGGACACATTTAAAAAATATCTTACTTCATTCCTTCAAGGAAGCACTAGGCAAAATGGTAGCGGTGTCCAGTTGTACTATGCAATAATGGTTACTCATGAAGTTGAAGTATTTGCAACCCTCATCCACTAAACCTATATGGCTATGCGGTTGTGTGCACGGGAGAGGCTCTTCTTACAATGTCAGGGTATGTTCTAGAGTGCTTCAAATTCAAAGATTTTGAGAGCGTCCTAGCAAAATCCATTTTGTGCATATCTTGCAAGCCTAGCATTCCATAGGATGGCATCTCTTTAAAGAATTATGTCAAAGAGTTCATGTGCCTTGTCTATGCTTCTACATTCTGCATGCATGCCTACCAGGGCAGTTGGAACTGCATCCGAGTAATGCTTTGAGTTGGGAAGAAAACGGTTACTAGAGCCAAAATGACTAAAATGACTATCCAAGATCTTTCTTCAGAATGACTTCAAAGAGGATTTTAGCACAATGATTACAAAACTGAAACAACTGCCCAAGATCTTCCTTCAGAATGACTACAAAGAGGAGGTTAGCATACTAATGTTGTTATAATCCCATCTTAGAACTCCACACCATAACCAAGTTGAGTATAACATTTGTCGAACAAATCATTATATCTCCATGACAAAATGGCTCTAGGAATTATTAGATTGCATATACAAATAATGACTAAGGAAGTAGTTTATTTTTTATTTTTGGCCTTTTTTTCCGATTGAAAAGGACTATAGAGTTGTAAGCAAATAGAGGCAAAAATGGTAGGAAATTATATGCAAAGAGAATAAAAAAGAAGGTGATTCGAATGGGCTTTGTGCATTCCACTTGCATTTGTTAAAAAAGAATTTACTTGCCATAAACACACCTAGTATCGTAGCATTGCTGAAACTAAATCTTTTCTTTGGCAAGCACGCAACCTTGTTCCATCCACAAATGACATACTTCGTAACATAGCATTCTTGATACGACCATATGACATAAAATCAGAAAAGAAATTGCACACAGTACATAGACCAAGTCGCATTCATTTGGTTTCATGTCCTCTTGTTCCATGTCCATAAACAAGAGAAACCATCTTGCATCTTCGTATTATTGAATTCTCTTTGCTAATATTTTAGAATTTGTTAAAAATGTTGGTTCCATAAACTTTTCCCTAATCTATGTTTATTCACACGTTCCTAGAGCTTCTTAAGAAATGAAAAACTTTAGCTAAGACAAAATGAGAATGTTATTCTATTCGAAAAACGAATAAATAAATCTAAGAAAACCCTGCAACAAAATCTTCAGTTACTCTTAAAAGTTTTGAATGTGAAATATAAAAGCGAAGAGCCTGCTAAAAAACCAATGCCACAAAACAACACATACCGCTTTTCTTTAAAACATATTTTTCAGAAATGGCTGAGACAGAGCATTCTTACCCAGTGTTTTGCAATTATTTATGATGTCGAGGACGAGTTAGTAAGGATTGACATAGATTTTTGTTGAAATGGCGAATGAGCTTTTGTAACCCTAAATTAAATTGCTGAAACATTTCTTCGACGGTTTCATGGCATCCGCCTTTCCATTTGGTAAGGCAGACATCTCTCATTCCTGGACTGCATCCCAGCAGTCTCAGCGGTCCAATTCCATACACAATAAATCTGATATTTTATGTCAGTCTAGACAAGCCAAGGACGTCATTCAAAACCCTGGTTCTGAGGAGAAGATACGAAATTACCTGTAAGTATCTCAAACGCTTGTGGGATTTGTGTAGACCGTAGTGGATTTGTGTCATACTAAAAAGGGCATCTGTATACAGTATTTACTTCCACATAACATTTGCATGCACGATGTTACGTGCAATTTCCTGACAATCTGTTGCGGATCGATTCCACCGGCCAAAATAAAATTTATAGCCCCTGCGATGTACTGACAGACATCGTATGCTGTGCGTTCTCTAGTCTTGATTTTTGGAATGCAGCCTCTTGTAAACCCAATCATAGGCGGACACAATATCTGGGATCAAAATATGGAGTAAAAAATGTTCAAGTTGTTTATAGCACATAGTCAAATATAAAACTATGTAATAAATACCTACAGTTTGATTGGTTGAAAACAGAGAGATTAATTACTGTTTAAGATTATGCCTCCACAATAGTTCCATGCGGGGCAGGAACTAATAATGAAGCATTCCGCTCCTTCATATGGTATCAGAGCAAATCATGTTCTTGTACCTGTGCGTTGGAAGTTGATGGTTTTGGCGGTTTGTAGATCAAGATTTAGATCCTGCACTAATTGTCATTAGGAAGAGACGATTTGTATGATTTAATCCCATTTACACGTGGAATGGAGATTAGGAAGCGTAGGCAAGTGAGAGAAAAGCTGTCTTTGCTGAGGGATGCGTGATGTGATAATGTTGTGCTGCAATGGAAGGGACTTGAGAGAAGCATCTAATCTCTAGGAGTCGTGTAAGGATTGAAATAGTTGAGATCTATTTATTAGGCCGTTTAGAATTGTTGTGCAATTCGATTTGTGTGGAGAAGATTGTTAGACGTCAACATAGAGCGTTCTACTGAGGATGATGTTGCGGCACTGAAATAAGAGAAACACGAAATCTGCAGATCAGAGTGAGTGAGAAATATGTGTAAGTTCTGCAAGCCATAATGATTTGTCTTTTGGTGTTACACATTACTGCGATCCCCTCAGTGGTTCTGTTGACGATGAAATTCAACGCTGAAGGAGAAATCAGATTATAAAGATGAGACATTTGTCCTCCACTTTACAAATTTTGTTGCCCGTTTCTATTACCTACAAGGTAACTTAATGATTATTTTATCTCCTTTCTTCATTCTAATTGTGATTGCAAGAAGAAGAATGAAAAAGATTTATGCAATTATTTTCAAGTGAACATATATTGTGAGGAATTGATGACATTAAGCGAAAGAGCAAACAAAAGAAAAGACAGACCACAAAACACACAATAGAAAGTTATGAGCGGCTATCTTTGCTTATGAGCGGATACCTCATAATTACTGCCACCAGTCCTTGTGGGGATTCATGTTTCTCAGTTACAGCATTAAAGGAATCAGATTATATGCTTAATGATCATAAGTTTAGTAGTGATTTGAATATAGATTCTTCAGAAGTATGAAGGATTGGAGTTCGCAAGCTATTTGAAAAATCTACTTCTTCTTGTTGTTGAAACCTTAACCTATGTGTCGGTAACACCACTCACAAAGGAAGAATTTAGGAAGATGGGCATAGTTTTATTGTGTGGTAATTTTGGTTCAAATAGTACGTAATTGGTAGAAGCTTTTTCTGTAGCAACATTAGTCATGAGTGTGCTCTTGGGCTTATATCTATTAGTTTTGGGCTTACTATTGAAGAATAGAAGAGTTGTCGGGCAAAAAAACATGGATGATCTTGTTACAGATATGAAGGGAAATGGGCCTTTCAGATCAACATGCATCTATAGTATCATGTGTTTCTACAAAATAGATTACAACATGCCAATACAAGCACATACTGCTATGTCATAAAAGTAGAAACATGTATAATTGTTTTCATTAAACCTTAAAAAAAAATGATTCAATTTATAGATCTAAGAAAATTTCAGCAGCATTATGGCATACAAATTCAACACTAAAGAATCATGAAATAAGAAGAATGAGACAAAAGAGAGGACGTGGATATATGTGGGGAAAAGTCTTTTAGATAAAAAACCCCACACTCAGAAACATCGAGCCAATATATTATTCAGCAACAAGTTACAATACATTTGTAGGTTCTAAGCCTTTACTTGGAGATTTACATCTTGTTCCATCTTGGAGAAAATCCAATAGCATAACCCTTATGAAATGAACTCCTCTCCTCTCGTAAAATTAGTTAAGATATTAACATATATATAGAGATCAACACAAAGAGGTAGGTGCAAGTGGTTTTCAAAACCATCTTCAATGCCTAAGAAGTAAGTTGTGTCATAAACATCTTGCTAATCCCATGACATGTTGCTCATAGAAACTTCTCAGGTAACAACACCTATCTCATCCATAATGGTCATCTTGCCAAATACAATGTAAGTACAACTTATAAATTACTATGACTAGGAATAGGCACCTTTCTTACCTTACACCACATGTCAAAAATGAACTTCACTATAAATGTCATTTGATAAAAATACAACTTCAATACATAATAGAAGTTGAAAACCTAGACTCTTTGGTTAACATACGAATTTGCAAAATCAATTTCCACTACTTTCTAGAGTTCTTGGGATAATAGTAGGGTCTATACATACGTGAAGGTCTCAAGCATATGACCAAATGCACAAAATACAAAGAGAGGCACCTAGACCAATGTCAAAGCTCCAATCATGAAACATGAACTCATCATGACATTGTGATCTAACCATCCCCTCCTAGGATGTCACATGCTCTTTGGAACACACCACAGCGTCAAGAGCAATGCATGATGCCAAAATTCTAATGCACAATCAAGAGTATACCATGACATAACACCAAACATACTCTAAACCAACATCACCCATCAAGCACCACCAACACCTTAACCAAAAAATTAAAGCATCCTTCATCACATTGAACTATTACCCATCCTCAAATAGTGTACATGCAAAGGTGAAATAACCCTCTGCAACAACAAGATATAAGAATCTTTCCAAACCATCTGCATCACTAAAAAGGAACAGTCACTTACAATGCTCCCACTGAACCATGGTATAGAGCTCTGTAAGAATCATGACATAGCATCTCCCAAATCTGAAAATCTTCTAGGTCTACACACATACAAGTGTACTTATCACACCAAATGAAAACAAGATATCCAAACCAAGAAAATACAGCATGCTACGACACCCCACAATCGACTATCTAGGTACTCACTCATCATCCATCCTCTTATCTCAAAAGAAACCACTCTAATGCAACCAATTAGGTTGTACACACCTACAAATTTCATTACTCATAGATCCAATGATTGAAGCATGCAAACCCATTATTGTATCAACAAATTGCAAAATTGAGATCTCAAAGAGAACAATCTTGTAGACAACATGACTCAAGCATTGAATCAAGCATATATCTAATTTTCCAATCATGTCCACATTGAGCACCATAGTGTAGGAATGAATCAAGCATCTCCACAAAAATATTGAGTGATTAATGAGTCTGCCTCCTCAAAAGCCCCCATGTTTAATGGATCCAACTATGCCTTTTGAAGTAGAAGAATGGAGACCTATATTTCCTCCCTTGGTTTTGATGTGTGGATGTTTGTAAAGAAGGGGTATGTTGTCCCTAGTCTTCCTCCCACTAATTTGGATGCCAAGAAGGAGTATGAGAACAATGCAAAGGCTAAAGAAGCTACCTTGAGTGGGTTGTCTGATAATGAGTTTGTCAAGGTCATGCACTGGGTTGCTTATAAAGGATCCAGTGAAGACTTTGATGCAGAGGTAGAAAAATTTGTCAGAAATCTAAAAAGAGGATCCGACAAGTATAAAGGAAAGCTACCACTCAAATGTTTCAACTATGGTAAAGTTGGACACTTTGCTGCAAAATGTCCTTATAATGACACCAATGGAGATGAGTCGAGAGGCTTTAGCAGATCTGCTGGTAAAGATAAAGAAAGAAATGTCTACTGGCAAGGGAGAAGAGGCTACTAGAAGAAGAACAACCTATATACTATTGAGGATGATACCACAGATGAAGAAAGTGGATCAAAAGATGACTACCAAGAGAATGAAAGAGAAGTTCATCTGTTTATGGCACTCGATGAACCGATTGGTGAAGATGAGGAAGAAGAAGACATTGAGGCTGAAGTGGATCTAGAAGGTGAGCTTATAAGTGCTCTTGAGGAGCTGAGTAAAACAAGAAGAGAACTCAAGAAGTTCAAGCTTGTTGTAGTAGATGAACAAGGTCTCTTGGAGCGATCCCTGGATGAAACCAATCAAGTTATATGTGACTTGAAACTTCAGTTGGAAGAAGCCAAGAGGATATGTGAAGTCACATCCTCTGATCTAATGAAGAAGGAAAATGAGCATCAAGATCTGGAAGAAGAGATAGTGAAGCTTAGAAAGGAACTTGAAGAAAGCAAGGAAGAAATAAAAGTAAGAAGCAAATATGAAGGCAAAATTGAAGCCTTAGACAAGATGTTGAGCAAACAAAAGCAATCAAAAGATACCGATGGCCTAGGATTTGAAGAAGGTCAAAGGTCAAATAGTAAAGACACATTTGGTAAGGAGATACATTTCACTTCTTCAAATGAAGGTGAAGAAAAGAAGATATTCATAGTAAGAAAAGATACCAATAAGAAGACATATGCAGATGTTGTTAGAGATCGCCACACAAACTGTTATACACAATCAATGAACCAAAGGCCACACTCAATGTACCGACATGCGGATCTAAGGAGAAATGCAAGAGTTGACCATGGAGGATTCACCAAAGTCAGCAGCATAAAGGGAAGACCCCTGATGAGGCGGTTGTTTGCAGGACCAAGGCAACCTAACCGATATGTTTCAAACTTCCATGGTTATTGTTACCAATGTAACAAATTTGGGCATAGAATAGCTGACTATAGATTAACCTATAAGTTCACTATGAGTTATGAAAGTAGAAATGCTTTTAATGCACTTTAGGATATGAATGTTGTCTATTATCAATGCAACAGATTTGGTCATAGGAGTTTTGAATGTAGGAAGAATAAATCAGTGTCCTACAATAATTTCAAAGATTCATCTTTAAATGAAAATATGAAATGCTATAGCTGTCAAGAGTTTGGACATAGAAAAGTTCTGTAAAAATAGGAAGATCAAGCAAAAGACGACAGATCCTGATCAATAACCGGTAGTTGAACCAGAGCACAGAATAGCAGCTAACAAGAAGAAGGAAACCGAACCTCTATGGGTTGAGAAAGAAAAGGACAAGGTAGAATCAAGTCTGATGGTGCAGACTGCCTTACATGTTGAAAGGAAAAATCTATGGGTTGTAGATAGTGCTTGTTCGAACCACATGACTGGTGATAAAAATAAATTAATCAAGCTTGAAGACTGGAATGGTGGTTTAGTAAGATTCAGAGACAACTCATCCATCAAAATAAAGGGAAAAGCTACTCTAAATATTGATGAAAAATTGAAGGTACATGATGTATATTATGTGGAAGGCCTAAAGAATAATCTGCTGAGTGTGAGTTAGATGTGTGACAAAGGTTTCAAATTCACCTTTGACTCAACTAACTGTCAGATAAAGAAAGAGAATACCGGTTAGGTTGTGGCAGAAGGAAAGAGGACATATGGTAATGTTTACAATCTGAAGGAATGCTATGACTCCCAATGCATGATGGGACAATTGATGAAATCTATCTGTGGCACTGAAGATTAGGCCACATAAACTTTGATAACTTAGTTGCAGTAAGCAAAAAAGGGTGTGTAAGAAATATTCCACCCATCATCAAACCGATAAGCACATTTTGTGATGAATGTGTGAAAGGGAAGCAGACTAAGGTGAGCTTTAGGACAAAAGAGCACAACACCTCAAGACCACTTGAAATTGTACATACAGATTTGTGTGGTCCAACTAGGACAAGATCTCTTGCCGATGAAAGATATTTTATGCTCTTGATAAGTCACAAGCATTTGATAGATTCAAGATCTTTAGGAAGATGGTGGAGAAGGAAAGTGGGTGCAAGATAAAATGTCTAAGATCAGACCAGGGTGGAGAGTTCACATCAAATGAGTTTGAAGATTATTGTGAAAAACATGGAATTAGAAGGCAATACTCAGCCCCTAGGACACCACAACAAAATGGTGTGGTAGAAAGGAAGAACAAGACAGTCAAGGAGATGGCCAGAACCATGTTAAATGAGGCCAGTTTGCTAGACACATATTGGAAGGAATTTGTTCATACTACTGCATATACTTTGAATTGGGTTCAATTAAGAACAAATAGAAGAATGATAGCTTATGAGTTGTGGTATGATCGAAAACCTTCAGTTAAATACTTCAAGGTATTTGGAAGTAAGTGTTTTATCAAGAGAGATATGGATGGTCTAGATAGTTTTGACTCTAGGAGTGATGAAGGAATATTCCTTGGTTACTCATCTAACAACAAGGCCTACAAATGCTACAACAAAAGACTAAGAAGAGTCATTGAGAGTGTGCATGTAAGAGTTGATGAGGAAATGCACAAAGGAAGTCAATCATAGGTGAACCGGTATGATAATTTATTTGATGACAGTGAGGAAGCTCAGTCAAACAATGAACCGGAAGAAGCATCCAGAAAGGCTCCTAATCAGTATGTGTAGTTGAATCATTTGGAAGAGAAAATCTAGGAAATAAGAGTGACGGTGTGCAGACTAGAAGAAGACTTGCCTCGAATGATGAACAAGTCAGGTTCTTCCTCATGACTGAAGTAGAACCTAAAACATTCAATGAGGCCAACAAAAGACAGGAATGGATGTATGCCATGGAAGAAGAACTACAACAGATTGAGAAGAACAAGACTTGGGAATTAGTCCCTAGACTGGAAGACAAGAACATCATTGGCACTAAATGGGTCTATTGGAATAAGATTAATGAAGAAGGTAAAATTGTTAGGCATAAAGCTAGACTTGTGTGCAAAAGATACTCTCAAGTAGAGAGCATTGACTTTGAAGAAACATTTGCATCAGTAGCTAGATTAGAAGCAATTATAAAGTATATCAGATGGATGTAAAATCCACCTTCCTAAATAGAAATTCGGAAGAAGTGTATATGGAACAACCGGAAGGGTTTCTGCTACATGATGATGAAACCTTTGTGTGCTGGTTGAAGAAGGTTATATATGGTTTAAATCAATCTCCTAGAGCATGGTATTCAAGATTAGATCAGTACCTGAAGGAGCAAGGATTCAAAAAGGGGAGTGTTGACAACAATTTATACATAAATAAAGATGGAAACCACATGATCATTGTGGTTGTATATGTAGATGACATTATCTTTGGAGGCAATAAGGACACCCTTTGCAAAGAATTTTCCAATCAGATGCAGTCAGAATTTGATATGTCAATGCTTTGGTGAATTGAAATACTTTCTTGGTTTGCAGATATTACAACAAGATAAGGGAATCTTTATCTCACAGAAAAAGTATGCAAAGGATATGTTAAAGAAATTTTAAATGGAGGATTGCAAATCGGTAAGTACCCCCATGGTGACCGGAAGCAAATTAAGCAAGAATGATGAATCAGCGGTGGTGGATCAGACATTGTATAGATCCATGATAGGAAGCCTATTGTATCTAACAACTTCTAGACCGGATACAGTACAGGCAATGTGCATGGTGGCCAGATTTCAAGCTGCACCAAACTAGTCACATATGAATGTCGTAAGCAGAATTTTTAGGTACCTAAAAGGAACACCCAGTTATGGATTTTGGTATCCTAAACAAAGGTAATTCATCTTGGAAGCATGCACTGATGCTGATTGGGCAAGTTGCATTGATGAACGGAAGAGCACAAGTGGTGATGCATTCTTCCTAGGTGATCGGTTGGTCTCATGGCATAGCAAGAAGCATGATTTAGTCTCCTTATCAGCTTCTCAAGCAGAATACATTGTTGCTGCTACATGCTTCTCTTAGGTACTTTGGATGAAGCGAACCCCCCAAAGACATACAGGTGGACAACATTGATCCTATTCTCATCTGGTGTGATAATTAGAGTGCCATCAACATATCGAAGAATCCGGTGATACATTCCAGGACAAAGCATATAGCCATCAAGTATCATTTTCTCAGAGAGAAGTTTGAAGGACAAGAAGTAAAGATGGACTATGTCCCTACCAAAGAACAAGTAACAAACATTTTCACCAAACCTTTGCCAGTAAGCACTTTTGAGTACCTAAGACACAAGTTGGGAGTTATGTCGCCTGCCTTATGCACTTGAGAAAGAAAGGATCTATATGGTTCAGGGGGAGTTCATAACAAAATCTATAACTCTTCAACCACATCTCAATACCGGTTGCGATCAGTGGTAGCAGTCTAAGGGGGAGCTAGATATGGATCAAAGGGGGAGAAATTAACTAGTATGAAATGTCTTGCAAAGTTGACATCAATACCAAAGGGGGAGATTATTGGCATTATTGGCATTAAGTTGTCATCGATGTCAACTAGTTTGGCAAGGTCACCGGTAAGTAATAAGTGGTGACCAGTACAAGAAGAGAAAGATATATGATGGCAATGCACATGTGAGTGAGCAGACAAAAGGAAGGCTACCATTACACATGAATTGTGTCATCTACCGGTAAGGCACAAACCGAGATGAAGGTTGGCTATTTATTTGAGACGAAGAGGCAGAATGTTAAAAGAATCACAACAACACCTGGTGAGAAGAACAGAGAGGTTGGCATGAAGACATATCGGAAGGCAAGATGAATTATCAAGAGGATGTTTGTTGGTCATACCGGTAAGGTCAACTGAGCCAGTAGTCAACCTTGGTCAAAAACGAATGTCAAACTGACATAGAAATCCAAGAAGAGATGGATGTCAACAAGCATGACAGCTAGATGTCAGGTGGTGATATTGCACAGGTTGGTGGAGTGTGCATCGATGCAACAAGTCAGTAAGCAGGTCGACTTTTATGAAGAACCCGTAAGTCATGGAGGATGCTAGAGGATTGCAGCTTGAGGAAGGCAAGCTGGCAAAGCGACTAAACTAATCCTCCAAGAAGATTTGATCTACGTACCCGTTTGCCAAAGGAAACAACAAAGCCATTAATGGCATATGATAGAGAAAAGCAGAAAAGCATGGTGCAAACCTCCAAAATTAGAAAATGCACATTGGAATGTGAAGTTTTGCTAGTGTTGATTGATGTCATGAAGATCATATCCCTAGAAAAGAAGATCGAATCAAATCGGATTTGGTTCAAGTTGAAAAAGGCAAAACCTAACACTACATTTTTTGAATGTGGTTTTAGGTGGGAATCCAAGATTATAAATATATGAGCTCGAGACAGAAATGAATGATGCTTCATATGAAGAAGAAGAGTGAAGAGAACTTGATAGAAGAAAAAGATCATCCTCATTAGAATTTATTCTAAGAAAGTTGCAGAGTGAGTTTGGAGGCGAACTGGTGAAATGGTTAACCGACAGAGATGGAGTACTGATAAACTATTACAGGTTTAATAGTTAAGCTAACCGTTGAGGTCTGAATGATCAAGAAGGCATCCAAGTGTGACATGGTGATTTGTGAGGCTGAGAGAGAAAGAAGAGAGGCCAAGAATCAGAGAGAGTAATCTGATAACCGACGGTGTGAGATCCAGTAAAGAAGAGAAGACTGTTAACCGACATAAATCTATTTGATCAAGTGTTGTAGAACTCAGTTGCAACCAAAAGCTATAGCTATATCAAAATTGTATTTCAATATACATCACCAGGTTGGATCTTGGTGTAGGGGTTGGTGCCCTAAATCAACAGAGGTTGGTGCTCCTTGGGTTGGTGCCCTAAATCTTTGTAATTCATTGTTTCACTTGTGAGGTTGGATTGGAGTAGTAGTCTCCAATAGGATTTCTCACTGAGATTTTTCCCATATTGGCTTTTCCTCGTACATCTAGTGTTGTGGGTTTCATTTGTGTATTTGTCTCTTTTGGTATCCTCATTTGTCTTACCGGTTGGACTGTTTAGTGCTTAGGATAATAACCGGTATTCAAAGGTTATCTTAAAAAGGAAAAGAATTTAAGAACCATTGTTATCTAGCATAAAGGGATACTAAAGAGGAAAAAAATGTATATACAGGGATAGAAAACTAAGAACAAGGTGGTTAGGCTATGGGATAAATAAGTAAATTATAGAAAATAATAATGAAGGTGTTGGGATGAACTAAAGAGGTGAATAGTGGGAAGACTACGTGGGTAGGGGACCTATGGGAGATGATAGGTAATGGTTAGGAATGATGCAAATATGTCTTGGTAGTGGTTTTGGGTCAAATTAAAAATGGGGCAAAGTGGATGGGTAAACAAGGTGTTCGAATAAGGGGAAGTGGTTTTGTAAAAACTAAGATAGGTTTTGTGAGGAAATGTGAATAAAAGTGTGAAGGTAAGACATGAATAGGGGATACGAAAGGTAAAAGGAATATTGTAAAATTCAAAAGAGGTGTTGTTAAGAAGAGATATAAGGAGAGAGGTAGCATTAAGGTTAAGTTGGTTGTTGGGAGAAAGAGATGAAGGTGGGTGTATGAGATGTGGAACAAGGTGAATGTAAATGGACAAACTAAGAGAATTATTAGGCTTGGAAAAAGGGAGAATTATTTGTAAGAAGAAAGAGGTTGAGAGATCAAGATTAGAAAAATAGGCATTTAATGGTCCATAATAGAAGTAGGAAAGTGTAAGGATGTCAACTTCACCAAATTAGTTAGAAGAAAACAAGTCTATCTAAATAAAAGAGGGTAGAAGATAAATTTATTTTTTAAATAGTATTAATTGTCAATGCATTAGTAGCTTCTGCAAGATAAGACTTTCCTAACCCTTTAATCTCCTCTGTTCTGTTTTTGTTTACTCATCTATGTTATTAGATTATCTGATTTATGCTTTCTGAACTGAATATGTTTATCAGATTATAACATTGATCATGATTATGATATTGACATTGGATAAAGATTGACGACTTGCTTAACATAGTTAAGCGTCGATCTGAATGCTATCGGGTTGGTAACCTGATAGCATATGTAATGCTTATTGTTATCGGGATAAAAATTTATTCGGGCCATTAACAAAGCATCATAACTAACACCATTTCAACCGAGTGTTAAGTATTAAATGTCAGTTAACAAACATAACCGAAATCGGGATGTGCACCAATCAATAGGTGCCTTGATTAGTCATGTCTAAAAGACAATGACCGTTCAAGACATCTATTGACCGGTCTTCTAAACATATAAAGCCCGACATGAATCATTTGGAGAAGACATATAAAAATGTTAATGATCTCTCTCCTTCTACCTGCAACAAAACAATCAGATTATTAGACAATATAATCATATAAAATTCTCGCATATATAATATGTTCTTTTATTGCAATTGAATAAAACTTTACATGGTATCAGAGCCAAGTTGATTGAACTTGAGGCTATTCAATTTTGTGAATAATTGAAGAACAAGGTTATATACTACATCACATTTCTCCAATGGCCAATGCTATCAAATTCGAAGATAGACTTGAAGGTGGCGATGATTTTTCAGCCTAGAAGTTTAGAATCCAGATGATCTTAAAGGAGAACAAAGTGGATTCATTTGTTCAAACTAAAAATGATCAACCTGAAAATGAATCTGACAAAACAGCATGGATTGAGGGAAATGAAAAGGCCATCAAAATAATAGTTGATGGGGTGAGAAACAACATAATGCCCATCATAAGAAAACATCAGACAACCTATAAAATGTTCAAAACACTTGAAAGCATATTTGAGATATCAAATGCAAGTCAAACTCTGGCATTAAAACGAGAAATAAATCATATCACCATGAACAAGGGGGAGACAATCAACACCTACTTTATGCGGATATCAATTCTAAGAGATGAACTAGCATGAACTAGCAACTCTGGATTACGAGATCCAAAGCAAAGAGGTAACACTCATTGCTCTAGATGGGTTGCCTAGTGGATGGAGTACATTCATCCAAGGCATCAGTGCAAGGTCCAAGTATCCTAAGTTTGAAATATTAAGGGACGATTGTCTCCAGGAAGAATCAAGATTGAACAAGATGGAAATAAAACAAAAAAACATAGACGAAGACCTTCAAGTTCTAAATACTAACACAAATAAGACAACCAAGAAGAAGCAATTTAGAAAGAGGAAGGGTCATCAAGGGAAGAACACTTAAAAGAGAGACCTATCACATATTCAATGCTATAGGTGTGATAAGTTTGGGCACTTTGTTGCAAAATGTCCAGAGAGAGCCAAACAAGCCACATTTGCTAGAGCGGGAAAATCTAAAAGAGAAGATGACTCCCAGAACTATGTCCTCTACTCAACACTTACAAGCCATGCATCAAATAAGTCTAACTCCTAGGTGATCGATAGTGGCTCATCCAGACACATTACAGGGTTTAGAGAAGTGCTATACTCCATGACAGAGGATAATGATGAGGAAGTAACCATCCGAGATGATTCCTCACATCCAGTTAGAGGAATTGGTTCCTACACCATCAAACTGAAGACAGGCATATCATTGCAACTCGAAGGAGTACTATATGTCCCCGACATCAAGAGAAATCTAGTCTCCATATCAGCCCTAGAAGATAACGGATACAGGGTAACCTTCATGGAGAACAAGGTGTTGGCTTGGCCAAGAAATTCTTCCATCAAGAAAGATAAAGTCATTGGTCAAAGACAAGGCTATTTGAATGAGTTGTGCACAAAGCCCAACCTAGCCCTAATTCATGAAGCAACAAATGCAAATGAGGTCTAGCATAGAAGACTAGGCCACCTGAATTATAGAGCTTTATCATCTATGGGAAACCTTGTCACAGGTTTACCTAAGTTGCAGCAATACCATTCAGAAGCATGCAAGGGATGTGCCCTAGGTAAAAATATCAAGGGTGCCTTCCATAATAGTACTAGGAAGACAAGCAAAGTTTTAGAGTTAGTTCATTCTGATATATGTGGACCCATGTCCATTCCCTCTCTAGGAGGATGTTTGTATTATGTAATATTTGTTGATGACTACTCTAGGAAAGCTTGGATCTACTTTCTGAAGTGTAAAGAATCAGAAGAGATCCTTAGTAGGTTTAAAGAGTTTAAATCACTGACGGAGAACTACTAAGGAAATAAAATTAAATCCTAAGGACTGATAATGGGGGGGGAATACACATCAAAATTATTTAGAGATTTTTGTAAAAACTCAGGGATTAAGAGGGAGCTAACAATACCCTATAATCCTCAACAAAATGGGGTAGCTGAGAGGAAAAATAGGACAATTGTAGAAGCTACCAAAGCCATGATTCTTGATCAGAATCTAAATATCAATCTTTGGGCAAAAGCAACTAACACTGCTGTGTATATACAAAACAGATGTCCTCACTCACATCTTGAAAATAAAACTCCTGAGGAAGTATTTACAAAACTAAAGCCAGATATCAGCCACCTTAGGATATTTGGGTGTCCTGTCTATATACATGTACCTAAAGAGAAAATACTAAAACTAGAACCTTCTGGAAAAAGGGGAATACTTGTAAGATATAGTGAAACATCCAAGGCCTATAGAATATATATACATGGTCAAAGAAATATTGAACTTAGTAGGGATGTAATCTTTGAAGAAGATTTAGCCTTCAAAAGAGCCCTAAGTACAATAGAGCCTGAAATCTATATCCCCACTCCTAACATAGAAGAAGATCCTACTCTTGAGCTTCAGAGGGAGAATCTTGAGGAAACTATAGGTGAAATTTCAATTCAACCTAGAGAAAACCTCAAGAAAGGACCTCTATGGGCCACCAAGACTGTAGCAGAAGCTTAGAAGTTTGTTGCTCCTTCAGGAAACTTCAGGGAAAGCAAAAGACCTAATAAATTCACTAGCTATGTTGCTCTTATGAATGATCTCTCTAAAGTTGAACCAAACAATGTATTAGATGCACTTAAACATCAAGTATGGAAGGATGCCATGTCTGAAGAGTACCAGTCCATTATGAGAAATGATGTTTGGGAGATCATTCCTAGGCCTACTAAGAAATCTGTTGTTTCATCTAAATGGCTTTTTAAAATCAAACATGCTGCAGATGGCAGTATTGAAAAGGACAAGGCTAGATTTGTAGCTAGAGGGTTCTCTCAAAGGGAAGGAATAGGTTATGAAGAAACATTTGCACCTGTAGCTAGATATACCTTAGTAAGAACTGTACTAACCATTGCAGCAGCAAAAGGGTGGAAGGTGCACCAGATGGATGTTAAGACAATATTTCTTAATGGTGAGATCTCAGAAGAAGTCTACCTAGAGCAACCTGAAGGATTCGAAATTCAAGGTGCAAAGTCTCATGTGTGCAGACTCAAGAAAGCTCTCTATGGGCTTAAACAGGCTCACAGGGCCTGGTATGAAAGAATTGATACCTATCTCTCTAAACTAGACTTCTCTAAAAAATGATGTAGATCCAAATCTCTACTACAAAAAAAATAAAGGTGATATGTTAATATTGATTCTATATTTTGATGACTTACTAATCATAGGAGAAGATCACCTCATAGATCAATGTAAGAAAGATTTATCTAAATAATTTGGTATGAAGGACTTGAGACTCCTTCATTACTTCCTAGGTTTGGAAATATGGAAAAATTCTAAAAATATTATACTAAACCAAGGAAAGTATATCTTGGATATTTTGAAGAGATTCGGAATGCATAACTGCAAACCTATGACCTCTCTCATGGAAACAAATTTACATAAACTTAAGGCAGCATCAGCAGAGTCACAATCCACTGACCCTACTCTCTACAGACAGATGATTGGGTCCGTGATGTATCTGGTGAATACAAGACCAGATATCTGTTATGCGGTCAATGCCTTAAGTCAGTTTATGTATGAGCCTAGGGAAATTCACTTGATTGCACTAAAACACATTATGAGATATTTAGAAGGTACTCTAAACCTTGGTCTCAAATATAAGAAAGTCAATCTAGACCTACACGGATTTATAGACTCAGATTGGTTTGGGAGTGTGACTGAAAGGAAAAGCACTTCAGGGTGTTGCTTCAGTTTAGGATCAGCCATGATATCTTGGATCAGGAGAAAACAGTCTTCTGTAGCGCAAAGTTCCACCAAGGCCGAGTACATTGCAACTTCCATGGCTGCTCAAGAGGCAGTATGGCTTAGGAAGTTGCTTGTGGGACTATTTGGTGAACCCATGAAACCCACTGTCATCCACTGTGATAACCAGAGCTGCATAAAGCTTTCTATAAATCCAGTATTTCATGACAGATCTAAGCATATTGAGATTCCATACCATTATGTACGACACATGGTAGACAAAAATGTGATCAAATTGGATTATGTTAGTATAGGAGATCAAACTGTAGATATTCTAACCAAACCACTTTCCAGAGTGAAGGTTGATTACTTCAGAAAAGGTTGAGGTATGATAGAAAGGTAATCTACTTTGTAAATAAGATGTTTAATGTATAAACTTCTTTTGTCATGTTGGGACATTTTGGGTTTCACCCCCTGTGTTCATATCTAAGAGGTGACGATCTCTCAGATTATGAACACTTGTATGCAAACATCATAAGGTGACGATCTTATGATTCTCTAAACCAATTATCATGTTGGATCTCTGGTATGTCATGGATGTGCCATGATGGTGTTGTGATAAAATATTTGTATAAAATGTTTGTGCACATATCACAACCTAGATAAGATGAGAATCTAACCATCCTCATATATTTATCCTTAGTATTGCGTGTTTAGGCAATACTGATATCACGTGTTCAGGTGATATCTTGTCATAATAAAATGATGAATCTCTTATATCACATGGTTAGGTGATACTCTATGTCACATACTTAGAGTGATGTTTTATATTTGTATCTTATGTCCTGATGGTACTTCATATCATATGTATAGATGATATATATTCTTGGAGACTGACATTATGGAAAAGAAATATGATGCAGATTCCTTTATCTATTTTCCAAAGCTAAGAGGGAGTGTTAATGCATTAGTAGCTTTTGCAAGATAAGACTTTCCTAACCCTTTAATCTCCTCTATTCTGTTTTGGTTTACTCATCTATGTTATTAGATTATCTGATTTATGCTTTCGGAACTGAATATGTTTATCAGATTATAACATTGATCATGATTATGATATTGACATTGGATAAAGATTGACGACTTGCTTAACATAGTTAAGTGTCGATCTGAACGCTATTGGGCTGGTAACCTGATAGCATATTAATGTCGATTCATTTATGAATCGGCATTAATATGCTATCGAGGTATTAACCCGATAGCATATGTAATGCTTATTGTTATCGGGATAAAAATTTATTCGGGCCATTAACAAAGCATCATAACTAACACTGTTTCAACCGAGTGTTAAGTATTAAATGTCAGTTAACAAACATAACCGAAATCGGGATGTGCACCGATCAATAGGTGCCTTGATCGGTCATGTCTAAAAGACAATGACCGTTCAAGACATCTATTGACCGGTCTTCTAAACATATAAAGCCCGACATGAATCATTTGGAGAAGACATATAAAAATGTTAATGATCTCTCTCCTTTTGCTTGCAACAAAACAATCAGATTATTAGACAATATAATCATATAAAATTCTCACATATATAATATGTTCTTTTATTGCAATTGAATAAAACTTTACATTAATTTTATGAATATAAATTATATGTTAAGACTAAAATATATCAATTAGAGAAACAAACAACTAATTTGACCCATAAATAACTAGTATAGGAGCTACTTGATAAATAAGTTAAATCACAAAATTAAGAAATAGAATGTTTAGGAGTTATTCATAAATGAAATACTAAAATGGAGAGTGTGGATAAGGCAGTCATCATTTTATTTATAGAAAATGATATTGGGAATTCAAAAATAGGCCTAACAAACATTTTGGAATACTTTTCTATGATAGGGGTACAAAATCAGACGCTTTCATTCTAGGTCCAAAACGACAGTACGGATTCACTAACACACATGTTAGTCGCGCGTTTTATGCCGTCAATTTTGCAATTAATGGCTGCGATTGACTAACCTGTCACTAACACGTTGTACGAAAGGTCCGTTCTGGAGTTAGAATAGATGCGTATTACAAAATCACTCACCTTAGATATAGTAGCCTCATGGATAGGACACTAGGGTTCTCTCCTAGAATAATTTTATAACTTTTAGGGCTTCTTATGACAATCCATTGTCATGTTTCTCCTATGATTGATATTGTCACTCTAGTCTCTTTTTTAATATATGTTGAGGTGAAGAGATGAGATATTGATTATTGTGGTCAAGAGGCTATCTCAATCAATTTTCTATTTGATTTACTTAAGCTTCCACTAAAATGGTTTTAAAAACTAAATATGCATACAAGAGAGAAAGCAGCCAAAAAATATTAATTAAAAATCTGAATGCAATTACTTAAGACCTACACCCTATAACTTGTCAATTGAAAATTATATTATTTTATCTGTAAAGTATTTAACTATTCTTATTATTTATTTATTTAACTTCAACCTAAATCAATGTATATATATAGTGATTTCTAAGATATTTTTCTTTTGACTTTATCTTCTACTTCTCTGCCTATTTCTAATCTATGTTCAACAACATTATTAAGATAAATTTAGCAAAATTAATTAATAACTGAATTCCTTAGTTTCATGGGGTAGGGCTGGTCAGCAGGGGACATAAAATGAAATATCAGCAACTGAAGCTTAACAATGGAATTTTGAAAGAGTTTTTTTTTTTAAATCTCAAATCCCTCCCTTGTCAATAGATACATTGAAATTTTCGTTGGCTCATTCGTATTGTAAGCAGTGGAACCAAATTGAGGAGTTGAATGCTAGGCTTCACCTGGAGGTAATTCTGTTTTCTGGAATTGGCATTTTATACTCCTTTTCACTGCATTTCCACCTGTTGATTAAAAGAAAGGTGTATCTGCATTTTGAGCAGTTGAAACATCGGCTCAATTTGGAGAATAACACTGCAGTGGAACCCTTGTTGATTGAGCCTTTGGAAACTCGTGATCATTCTCAGTCATCTGAAAGTACACATAATTCTTATACTTCCACGAGCCAACATAAAACGAGCATTCCACACGACGAGGCCTCAGACATTTCCTTGCAATTGGGGTAGGCTACTCAAAAAAATTATTCTAGTTGATTGAATTTATTGGGTGTTATTGGTTGATTGGTAAGATAATTAACATAAACTTTTTGCTCTTTCAGGTTGTCCATTTGATATCTGGTTTGGTATTATCAACGCTTCTGACTCAATCACATCGCTTGTTGATTAAAATTTAAAAATACTGATGGATTAAGGATTTGACATCGACTTTAAAACTGCAATGTTAGTTCTGATTTTATCATGTGATAGACTTAGATATCATGTATTTTGTTGGCAAAGATTCTCATATTTCTGATTTCATATTTATTACCTAAAGCTGTATTATTGTATTAATATTAAATAGATGTGATGCCAAAACAAATTTGTGTCATAATAAAGGTAACTGCTTATATTGACGTGCAGACCAGGTAGAGGGTAAGACTTAGTGGAGGGAGGGATGTGTGCTGGAGGGAAGAAGGATATATTTTTATGGGAAATTTTTGTCAGGTGTTTTCGTGATGGTGAGAAATAGAGCAACTGAGCGTCAATCAAAGAGATAACGTGTATAATTTGATACCTTGTAAAGATAGTCTGAGATGACTTCCTCAGATAATAGGCCTTTAGCTAATAAGGTGGGATGTCAAGAGATTGTGTATCACAAGAAAGGCAGATTAAAAACCTGATTGGCACAAAGATCACCAAGGAAAGAAATGGTTTCTTGATGAGAGAAACGATTTACCTGACCACTATTGGAAATTAATGAACCATTCTAAACGGCCAATAAGGACTTAAGGGGGAAGAGTTAAAAAAAAGTGTATAAGTAGTAAAAGAGGTATATCTGGATTAAGGTTGTTGAATCAGCATATTCTTGTGGATCAGAATTTTTTCATTGGGTAGATAGAGAAGGAAAAGCGGATTGAGGGACATTGAAGTTGACGAAGGATTGTTAATTTATATATGTAAATCAAAGGTCAGTGTTAAATTGTGTCAAATTGTGCTTGGCTCGGAATCCAGTGTGATTATGGATGAACATGTCATTTTGTGTTCGCGAGTTCATGACTCTCATAGTGTCAAGTCAAAGTGGCTATCTACATGTATGAACATAACCTATTATAGTGGCATGCATGTGGATTAGTGCGAAGTAAGGTTATGGATTAAGATTTTGATCTTGAAGCTTCAATTAAGCTTGTAGTTGATATTGACAATAGAGCTGCACAGTCATTTGTCTTTCTTGAGTTAAATAATACTTTTCTTTGTCAATCCAAAATATAGATGATGCTCATCTGGTAGGGATTGATTGAATCATAGCCATTTTAATTAAAAGATATAAAGTGTTGCTTTGTGATAATGAGGTGTTTCCTTGAATGTCAAGGTATTCTTAGGATGATGGTTATTTCAATTAAAAAATGGATAGTGGATCCTTGTCATAGTTTGGTATTTTCTTGCTCATTTCTGTTTATGCTCATTTCAAAGTGCTTATATCCTTCCTATACTAAGTCAGGATTGAAATTGTAAATCACATGTTAGAGATGTGTTTATATATATATCATTTCCTTTATGTATGAGCGTGAGATGGTTACATCCAAGGATTATGAGTCATAGAAGAGTTGAGTGGAAGATGTAACTATTTTTGGTGGGGATGATTAAAAATCTACATTATTAGGTCCAGGTTGCAAAAACTGATACTTGTCATACACCTCAACAATGTTGTTGTGAAGTTGAATAACCCTATTGTGTAGATGTTTGGATAGAAAAGAAGGCTTGATACTTAGGGTTAGTCCTTTAAGTCAAGAAGGTTGCACTTTATGAGAGACGGTGGTGTATTGTAGGTATAATAATATGTAATTTAAGAATAGTTATATTCATTATATTCACCTATGATTAAATGCAGTTGATTTTTGACATATAGGAATATTTTTTAAAGGAAACTCTTGGATTGACCCCCTCCTATATGTTGTACAAATAAGTAATAGTTGAAACTTGAGAGTTTCCCAAATTCTTTCAAAGAGTGCAGTAAGATAATGAGTTCGTCTTTTTGACAAAAATCAAGGAATTTGTTAACAAATTGTCTTGAAAAATGGAGATTATAAAGTTCAAAGAGCTATATAAGATATTATTATAAAAAAGATCTTAATGTCCTTGCATGATTTCCTTGTAAAATATTGTATGAAGTCTTGAGATGACATATAATGCTTAAGGAATATAAATAGTTGTTAATTATTTGATTTCTACTGAGAGACATAAGTAAGTCGAGTCATACATTTAAACTTCTTGTAAAGGCTGAATGAGTCTATGGTCAATTTTGTTATAAGATTCTGTATTGTGTTGTTATTTATTAGGAAATCCAATCTGTATAAATTAGAATTCATAAGAAATGAATGCGAGCATGCACACTTACACTTCCATTCCTTAACTAATTTATACTACTTCAATAAACAATTCAAATTGTTCTATAAAATTTTAATAAATACCCTTTTGATAGATTGGTTATAATTTATAAATGATATTTCTATAACTTATACTTAATGGAACCTATAATGTGTAGTTAGCTTCAAGTCTTCAGATGTAAGAAAAAACCAAAATGAGAAAAGACAACTTGAATATAATTCTGAATGTTTTATGTGAAGCACTATTATTGGCTACATCATCTATGACAGCAAGCCATGACGACAAACTAATCCATGACAATGCGAATTCAAATTAAGGACCCAATTCATTTATGATTAATATAGCCATTGGAAGTTGATTATAAAATGGCAGAGAGCTTGTAGCCCACAACTATCACACATGGGTTCATCAAATGATTGTTTGCTTAGCCTTGGTCTTAAAAAAATAGAGTTGGTTTTGAGCCTAGCAATTTGTTTTTCGGTGTTCTCAGCATAAGTCAGATTGTATTGTGATTTGCCCAACATCCAGTCAAATGAAAGTCTCAGCACCTGTTGGGGAGTTGTAATGCCCTTGCTTAGTCAGAGGCCTTCGGGTAGTAATACTCAGCTCCTTCTTGTTAATAGAATGTCAAAGGGCACAATGAAATAATTTTGAGGGGCAAAAACAAGATAAAATGATGTCAATATATAAAAGAAGACTCAGTTAGATGTTTAAAAGGCAAATAATAGAAGGTGATCCCGTATCTTTTTATGAAGCACCTTTAAGATGACATGAAGCGCCAAATGGAGTGGAACTCCTCTTATCTTCTAGACCTAATTGCCATGAATGCAGGGAAGCTATCCCAGTTACCATGCTTACTTCTTCAAGCGTGTTTGTCATTTGACCTTCCATCTTATTGGACTGCACCCCCAACATCGTACTCTTACAATGTCATTTTAGGTTTTGACGCCCTACAGTGAAAGGAAGAGGATTTTGGTTCATTTGAAAGAGAGGTTGGATATTTTCGTGGCAACTGGCATCGTATAGGTGCAAGGATATTCCTTGGGCTTCAATCATGCTATGTTCAATTTCAGAAAAGTATTGAAGCAGTGAAGCATGTGAAGGATATAACAAAAAGTATTGTGTAGGTAATGTCTTCAGAATGCTTTTTAGATCTCTAAGGGAATATTTTGTCAGTGTTCTATGGAGCAGGACACACAAAATTTTACCAATTGAATCGCACAGAAATTATAGTGCTGTTACACAAAAATATTTTTTATTGACTTTTATGAAATGGTTTACATTTGCTTTTATTTATACAGGTTTTTGAAAAAATGAAATTGTTTCTAAAATGACTTTTTTCTAGATTAATCTAATTTCAGCCATTTTTATATAATGTATTCAATGTTGGTTGGTGGGAGAAACATCTAGATGGTCAGTGGGAAGTTTTTCAATTTGACTGAATGGGAGAAATTAATGCTCTCCAACACTCCCCTTAATTTTTATTACAAATACTTTGACATTCACAATACTCATCTTTCTTTGTTAATAACTATTTTCTTCTTTCTCTTCTTTATCTTGTGGTTGCAACAAATTCTTCAAACTTACTCAAATTATTTTCTTGTATGATATCTTCAAATCATCTCTGCAATACTTCAAATCTTTTCTTCAACTACGATACCTTTCTCTTGCCTTCTTCCAACTACTGCAACAGTTTCTTGATCCATTGACTTTCATATCTTCAATCTAAAAACTTCTCACAACTCTTCTTTCTATAGATGTTAATACAATGATTTGTCTTCACCAATAACATTTGTTATCCTTCTTAAAGCTTGATATCTTGTTTGATTGTTACAAACATATGAGCATTTATACTTGAACAATTTTTTGATCATGCATATAATCTTCTGTCAAGTCGATCCATGGTTCCATCTACAATCCATTTTTACAGATTTATTCTTTTTGTCCTTATTTTAAAATGTCTTTTCACAATGATTCCTCAAGTCACAAATACTGCAAGGATGAATATCCCAACACTTGTCTTTTGTATGACCTTTTTTGTTACAATGTGAACACTGCATAGTTTAAATTCCTCGAAATGATTCACTTTTAGTTGGAATACTTATATCATTATTTCATCTACTTGTGTTATACCCAAGGCCTTTATATTTTGGCCTCATTGTTTGCTCAATTGATTTTCTTATTCTTTGTTCATATTTTCCTAATCCTTGTCCTTCATAACCCATTCTTTTAATGGTTCTAAAACCAATATTCTTCTCATGATCACTTTTATCAAGATTTGTATCTTCATTACAAATAAGATCAGTAAAATTACATTTAGCAAATGATTTATATATATCTCATGTCATATAAAACATCACACACCAATTTCTTTGTTTCCAAACATTCATTGGTTTTTGCAAGTAATTCTTCAATTCAACTTTAGTATTTCCTTCTTCTATAAATTATTTTCTTCCTCTAATCTTTTCAACTTTTCTTCCAAATCTTTGTTCCTATTCTTTACGTGATTAAATAATTTTACTCTTTCTTTTAACTCTTAATTTTCATCTTTAACATTGACCAATTCTTTCCAAAGGTTAAAATTTCCTTATAGAAGTTTACCTTTTTCTGCTTGTCTATATTTTATAATTGCTACTATTTCTGAATTATTTTTCCTTAATTCTTTTAATTCTTATTGTAGACTACTTTTTAACTTCTTTATTCTTTTCCCAAATTTTTCCATTAATTTAGACTTACTTAATTTTGGTACAATGATTTATTTTCCTTGCTGCTTTGCGTTCCTTTCTACCTTTATTTTGTAATCTTTGAATACTTATTTAGGCTATCTGTAAGCCTCTTTCAGCTAACAATTTGTAACATAAAAGATAGCGATCTAATCTCAGCTATCGCTTTATCATCCATGACTGCTTTAATCTTTTTAAAACAATGATCCTACTTCATCTAAACCGCCATCGTTAACATGTGATATGCACAAATGTATATGGTTTCTACCCCTTAACAACAACACCCTTGCCAAATGCTACAACCTTCTCTAAGCAATAATTAAGCACTCTGAATACTTATCTAGCTTATTTGTAAGCCTCTTTTAGCTAACAATTTTTAACATGAAAGATAACGATCTAATCTCATCTATTTGCATTATCACCTGTGACTGATTTAATCTTTTTAAAACAATGATCCTACTTCATCTAAACCACCATCATTAAAATGTGATATGCAATTTTCTTACAAATTTCTTCTCAAATGTAAATGGTTTCTACCCCTTAACAACAACACCCTTGCCAAAAGCTACAACCTTCCCTAAGCAATAATTAAGCACTATAAGCACTATGAATACTTATTTAGCCTATTTGTAAGCTTATTTCAGCTAACAATTTTTTAACACAAAAGATAATGATCTAATCTCACCTATTTGCTTTATCACTTGCGATTAATTTAATCTTTTTTTATAAAAAATCTTTCTTTGTCTAAACTACTATCATTAACATGTGATATTCTTACAACGTATATGGTTTCTACCCCTTAACAACAACACCCTTTCCAAATGCTACAACCTTCTCTAAGCAATAATTAAGCACTATAACTTCTTGATATGAATGCTTAAAAATAGCTTACCATTTTAAATAGCAATAATTTTGTATGACTTTTCTCTAGGGTTCTTGCATCCTTTTGTTGGAAACTTCAAGAATATTGTCAATAATCTATTGTGTTGTCATTGATGTCAAACTTTTATGAGGAGACTGTTACCAGTGATCAGTTATGTTCTCATTGATGTCAAACTTGTTGTTCTTGATGCAGTCTAGTCTAGACATGGTCTTATACTAATGTAGGTTTATTTGTCTGGTGTTATCGTTGAGTTTGATACAGGAATTGGCATTTAGTAGTGTATACATTTAGATGTTTATATAGTGCTTGGTGAATATGTATGAAGTGTCTCTAGAAAGTTACAATTGTGGTAGGTTCAATATGTAGAAAAATAATTCAATATCCAAATAGAAGAATATTTTATATTCCTCTGAATTATGAAATACATGGTGTGTGGATTTGGATATGATGTTAATGTTTGGTAAGTGGTGTACTATCAACTTTACATGTTGTCTAATTGCTCAAATTATAAATTTGTTGTTGCTTCTTTTTGACACTAAGAGTGTATGTCAGACTAGTCCAAAATATTCTTGATGGTGTCCAAATATGTGAATTCAAGTGTTGCAGTTTTGAGGACATGTTCATTTGGTTCATGCAGTATTCTAGTTCAATTCTCTAGTGGTGTTTTTTCTCCGTGAGTTATGTTGGTTTGTGCTTGATATGTTCAGTTGTGTTATGTTTTTAGTGTGTATAATTGGATCATGTTTTTTTATATCACACATTTTGGTCTAGATATGTATTGCAGGTTGAGTTAAAATATTGGTATGGGTCTCACCATGGTGTGTGGAGATCCATGTGAAGTGATTTGCATAGAAAGATGTTTTTGGGCAAGTTAGTTGTTGAGTTTCATTGTTTATCTACATATTATGTTTGATGTCAACTTTAGAGGATGTTTTAGCATGTGCGCTTCATTGGATTCAACTTAGAAAGATGTGTTGTGATGGATTTGGGGTGCCTCTATCTTTGGAGTGGATCACATTGAGTGGTTTTGGTCTACGTAGCCTAATTTATGTAATATTGTATACTCCATCTATTATCAATCCTCAAATATGTTTTTGATGATCTAATTTATATTTAAGGAGTGGGGATGTATGAGTTGAGTAATGGAAGAAGTGTGAATTGATGTGAAGTGAATGTGAATAATGTGCAAGTAGATTTGGTATTGTAGATATGCGAAAGTCATTTTGTGAAGATATTTGATGATGATATATTCAATGTGACAGTCTCTAAGATAGTGGTTGATGTCAGATGTGTTTTCCATGACACTGGTTGCTTGACACAATGGTTCAAGGACAATTTCATGATTAGGAGATTCTTTTAATTTCATATCTCCTATTCTTTCTATTATTGTAAGACAATTAGTCTCTTGGCATCTTGCCTTGAAGCAATGAGTTTTCGTTGTGCAAATAATTTTATCTTGCCCTAAGGTTGTGCTCCTTAGCCTTGCAAGTCCATTGGGTGCATATTTCTCCTTTGAAATGAGCCTAAAACATTGGATTCAATTTTATTTATAGTGCGAGTGTGATTCTCATTATGGTTTTTCCCTATTGGGTTTTCCATGTATATCTGGTGTTCATGTGTTGATGATTGATGTTTTTACTATTAATTTAGAATGGTTAAATGTTGCTTAAATTTTGATAGATCAATGTTTTAATATCCAAACCGACTCACCCCCTCTCAGTCCTGCCATGGGTTCTCCATCTTCATACTCTATATGTGGCTTCATTCTTTTCTCCACTAACATCTCTTTTGCAAACTATTGTCTTTCCTTTACCATGAAAATATTGTAGTCCCTATCCTTTTTAAAATCAACATTGGTCTCTCAAATGGCATTCAAACTTATAAACAACTGAAAAACAATGATGTTTCTTATCATTACCTTGTATGTAGTGGTAGGGAGAATTAGTAATTTTATTTTAATAGCTATGGCTTTGAATACTTCAATAATTTGAGAAATTCCTTTGGTAGTTTCCATAGCTACCTCTCTCTTACTATTCTTCTTTAGTGGCACACAAACAAAATTTAGCAATCTCTTTTAATCTTTCTTTTTCTTGGTAGGGACACTCTTAAATATATTCTAGTGGTATCGCTTGTGGTCCAGGAGCACCTCATGACAAAGATAATAAGAGAAATAAAGGCTAAAGGACACACATGAGAATGCGACCTTTCAATCTATGTAATAGGGTAATCTTGTTTGTTTGATGTTTGATTTGTTTGTAATAAACCCCACCTTGTTACCCAATGACATGGATTTGGCAAATCGATAAGCCAACATCAGCATATGGGCCTAGGGGTATTTGGTTGACTATTTATCTAGGTGTTTATGTATTGGAGATGTCTTAGGAAGGTTTAGGACATGTTGAAGCACCTCTAGGTAGGCGGATTTAACATATGTCAAAAGTAGCTCAAACTTGACAACTTTTGGTTGCAAATAGCAACTTCTTTCCAATGGTCACCTCAGTTCAAAAGGTGGTTGATAACCGTTGAGGAAGGTATAAAATTTCATCCCCAATCATCATTGGGAGGAGAGAATGACTTTGTAAACTTTTGGCATCATTAGAGTAATATATTTCTAAGAATTTCCTGCAATTCTTTTATTCTACACGGTGTACCATACCGTACGATCGTTTGGGAATTAGGAAACTAGTGGGATGTGTTAGAGTGGCCAATCACTTTTCAGATGATTCAAGTCTGAGGTCTTAATTCGACAAGACAAGGAAGAAATCGGCAAATTTCTGGAAGTGTTCTAGATTTGACAGTTTTGTCTAAGGTTTTGCAAAGAAATGGCCTTACCTTGTTGATCCTTCATTGGTGGTTCACGGATTTGGAGAGGATACAAGTATGGCCAATGTATTTTAGGAATTTGAAGGCCTTTTGCAGCTTAAGACCAGTTGGAGGCGAGGGTTTGATGCATTAAGATGGGCAACTCCATGTGGCCACCATGCAAGTGTAAGCAAACAGGTCTCACATCAGGGGTTAAAGGCCTGATCATGGCCTAAGACTTAGGAATTGGTGTATTTTCAATGGCTTAAGAGTATTCCTTGAGTTGGTTTGGTGAGTTAAGGTTTGTGTCTACACACTCCTTTGCAAAATAGGCCTAATTGGGCTATATTGATCTCCTAACAAAAGTAGGGTTTGGATTCTTGTGTTCCCTACCAGTAATAACCCTTAGGATATGTTTTGTAACTCCCAAAAGGGTATCCAAATCCAAGATTTTTTTTCTAGTATTTTGGAGAAATAAAGAGTTAAGTATGGAAAACTGATCTGGCAGGGCTACTAGGTTTTATAGGCCTTGTTACAGTAGTTACCCAAACTGGTAGAGGGAACCTGAATTCAATGATTGAAGGAGGTCTCCCTGACCTAGGAGACTTCAAATCAAACCTTAAATATCCAGTGTTGCATTGGATAAGGGACCAAACCGTTGTTGACTATAGGGCCCTTGTACCGATCAATGAAAGAGACCTTGTACCAGTAGTCTTTTGTTTGGAAGAAAGGGATGTGGGACTTGTCAAACTGATATTCCTTAATCCCTAGGAGTTTTGTGTGATTTCTAGGGTCCTTGGTGTGTTCTTGGATTAGGAGAACCTATCCTATACCTATAGCGGGATGCTGCATCATATTGGTATCAGAGCGAAGGAGGAATCCTTTTGGGAAAGAAGAATAGTACAGATGACAGATGTGGAACTTGCCAAGATGGTGCAAGAGAACAGAGAAGAGAATGATTGGCTTAGGAAGTTGATTGAGAACTTGGAAGGTAGGTTGGAGAGAGGACCTGATGCCTCAGAGGAAGTGGGAGAAGAAGAGGAGAAACCACAAGGGCAGGATGAAGAGGAAGTTCCTGCAGAGCATAGGTACTTGGTCAATGCCTTGAAGTCTGTGGAGAGGAGAACCATGGACCAGAAATCAAACCTTCTTATTTTCAGTGGGAAGATGGATGTCGATGGAGTGATGGACTAGATAGAGTCCTTATACAACTTCTTTGAATGTGAAGACGTTGCTGACAACCAAAAGATGAACATTGCCAAGTCAAAAATGCAGGGAGCAGCCTTGACATGGTGGAATTTTGTGCAGGGAGAAATAGTGAAAGAGGGAAGAGGAATGATCACCTCTTGGAAGAAGATGATTATATAGATCAGGGGATTATATGTACCTAAGGACTATGAAGTCCAATTACACAAGAGAAAGCAGAATCTTAGACAGAAAGAGATGGATGTGTGTGCCTATACTGAAGAATTTCATAAATTGAGTATAAAGTCTAAGAAGGTTGAAGATGAAAGTGAAAGAGTGGCAAGGTATCTAAATGGCCTAAGGTGGAACATAGAAGAGGAGTTGAGCCTCTTGTGCCCTGACACTATTCATAGATGCTATCAATTAGCATTAAAGGTAGAGGAGAAGCTCAAAAGAAGACAAGAGCAGAGCAGTAGAGGAAGGGGTAAGCAACGTCAAAGGAAGATGATCAAATTTTGAATTTCAAGGGGAGAGCAGTCAAGACTCCTCAAGGAATAACAACAACAACAAAGGCAACTTTAGAGGTAGAAGGCCAAATTTCAGAGGAAGATCATCAGGAAGAGGAGGAGGACCAATAAAAAATTTTAACTGCTACCAAGAGGGACACATTGCCAGCAAATGCTCGAAGAAGATGGGGTCTAGTTCCCAAGGAGAAAGGAGACCCAATCTAACCCAAGAATCAAATTACCAAGGTTGTAGTAAACCTGATTCATATGGTTATCCAGAGACCAGAGAGGCACTAATATTGAGAAGAACCCTCTTGAAGGTACCAACACCTATGGAGCCACCTCAGAGGAAGACTATCTTCCATACCACTTTCCAATCAGTAGGAAAGGTATGTAAAGTTTTGGTTGACTTAGGGTCTACTGAGAATTTTGTGTCAATAGAAATGTTAAAGAAGTTGAAATTGAGGAGGATACCCCATCCATACCCCTATAAGGTGTCTTGACTCACAAAAGGGCAACAAACTCTTGTAGAAGAGCAGTCATGGGTAGAATTCCATATAGGAGCATATAAAGATAAGATTTTGTTTGATGTTGTTAACATGGATTCTTGTCACCTCTTGTTTGGAAGACCATGACATTATGACCTCAAATCACACCATGATGGCTTTAGGAATACCTATTCCATCACAAAGAATGGCAAGGTCATAGAGCTATTGCCCCTACCTGAAAACAATGAAGAGCGGAAAGAAACTGAGTCCAAAGTGATGATGATGGAGGGAAAACCATTCCTCAAGGAGATAAAGATGGAAGAAGGAATATGCTTTGCATTGCTTCCAATACCAACCTCAAAGGGGAACCCTATTGCAGATGATAGGGCAGAAGGGAAGGACAAGGATCTCAATCTGGAACTGAAGGAGATCATTGGCAGATACCAAGGAATAGGTGCAGATGGAGTACCAAGGAGTTTGCCACCAATGAGAGAGATCAGTCATTGCATTGACCTGATCCCAGGGGCTACATTGCCTAAAAAGGATGCATACAAACTCATGCCACAACAAAATGAGGATATGGCAAGGCAAATTCAGGAGTTGCTAGATTTTGACCTGATTGGAAAGAGCCTTAGCCCATGTGCAGTACCTGCAGTTTTGACACCCAAAAAGGATGGACCATGGAGGCTTTGTACTGACTCAAGAGCTCTCAACAAGATCACCATAAGGTATAGATTTCCAATGGCTAGGATAGAAGATTTGCTTGATTGTTTGGGGGGTGCAAAATATTTTTCTAAAATTGATTTAAAGAGTGGATACCACCAAATTAGAATTAGGCCTGGTGATGAGTGGAAAACAACCTTCAAAACAAATGAAGGGTTGTATGAGTGGAAGGTTATGCCATTTGGCTTGTCTAATGCCCCACATACATTCATGAAACTCATGAATGAAGTTTTGAAAGAATTCACAGGGAAGTTTGTAATAGTGTATTTTGGATGACATCCTACTATTTAGCAAGACAAAGGAAGACCACTTGAGGCATCTAGACATGGTTTTGAAAAGGTTAAGTGAAGAGGAATTGATGATCAATATGGAGAAGTGTTTTTTCATGCAGGAAGAGCTCATCTACCTAGGATTTGTGATCTCCATAGGTCACTTGAAGATGGATCAGGATAAGGTAAATGCAATTCTTTCTTGGCCTACTCCTAAGACTATTGGTGAAGTTAGAAGTTTCCATGGATTAGCCACATTTTATAGAAAGTTCATAAGAGGTTTCAATCAGATATGTGCTCCAATGTTGGAAACCATAAAAGGTGGTCAAAAGTGAAGGTTTTCTTGGACAAAGGAGGCGGATGAGGCATTTGAAACTCTCAAGAAAAAGGTAGCTCAACAACCGGTACTTGCTTTACCTGATTTTAACAAAGTATTTCAGATTGAATGTGATGCTAGTCATGTGGCCATAGGCACAGTCATAAGCCAAGGAGGACCTATAACATTCTTTAGTGAAAAACTCGATGAGGCAAAGAGAAAATATTATTCTTATGACCTAGAAATATATGCACTAGTTTAGGCATTGAAAAAATGGAGACACTATTTGCTACCAAATGAATTTGTGGTCTATACTGACTACCAAGCCTTGAGTTTCATTAATAGCCAAAAAAAGCTAAGCCATAGGCATATGAAGTGGGTAGAATCCCTACAAGCCTATACCTTTTCCATAAAACACAAGAAAAGAGTAGCCAACAAAGTGGTTGATGCACTAAGTAGGAGAGTGCTAACCATATCTGAAACCCAATTAGAAAGCATTGGAATTGATGCAATGAAAGATATGTATCTTGTGGATGAGGACTTTAAGGAGATCTACAAGGCATGTACTGAATTTGGTGAAAGGTATTATGTGGAGTTTTCTAATTTTCTGATCCAAGATGGACTTCTTTTCAAAGGTGGGCAATTGTGCATACCAAAGTGCTCAATGAGGACTAATATCATCAAGGAAAAGCATAGTGGAGATATGGCAGGTCATTTTGGTTTGGACAATACACTTGAATTGGTAAGAAGGCACTACTTTTGGCCCAAATTGCAAGTTGATGTAAGAATGTTTGTAGATACATGCACCATTTGCCAAAAGGCAAAAGGAAGAAATACCAATGCTAGTCTCTATCAACCCTTACCCATTCCCTCAAGACCTTGGGAAAGTGTGTCAATGGACTTTGTAATGGGTTTACCTAGGACCCAAAAGGGGTTTGACAGTGTATTTGTGATAGTGGATAGGTTTAGTAAAATGGTACATTTCTTGCCATGTAAGTCCACTAGTGATGCATCTTATATACCAGGTTTGTTTTTCAGAAAAGTAGCAAGGATTCATGGACTTCCATTGAACATAGTGTCTGACAGGGATGTCAAATTTGTTGGCCATTTTTGGAGAAATTTGTGGAGGAAACTTGGCACCAATTTGTCCTTCTCATCAACCTATTATACACAAATGGATGGGCAGACATAAGTAGTAAACCAGTCATTAGGGAATTTGTTGAAAAGTGGGATTCAATCTTACCTCAGGCTGAGTTTGCCTACAATGACACTGTAAACAGAAGCACATGGAAGTCACCATTTCAGATTGTGTATGGGTTGCATCCAAGAGGGGTATCGGAGTTGAGAAAACTACCCCATACAGATCCCATAAGTGCAGATGGTGAGAGGGGTGGCTGCAAGAAGTTGAGTCCCACTTTTGGGCAAAAAGTGGAAGTGTTTTCTCTGTTTTTCAAATTTTCTATCGATTGATGTCAAAATTTGATGCACTTAGAGATTGAATCTAAAAAAAACTTCAGTAATAGAAAATGTAGTGCTCGGAGTATACTTTTCAAATATGTAATTTATTTTAATAGCCACATGGTAGAAATTACTTTTTAGTAGGCATATTTAAAAACCTAATTTTCAAAATGCCTATTTCAGGACCATACTACACATGTGTACGACCACCCTTCTTTGATGCAAATAAATGAATTTTTGCGAATCCTTCTGGGAAATAATACCTAAGACACCAAATATTGATGAGAATATTTTTTCTTATTTTTTTATTGAATTTATTTATTTTTATTAATTTTTAACTGACAATAAAGTATATTTTCAAAACATCGGGTGTACGACCACCATAATTTGATGAAAATTTCATATTTTTCAATTTTTTTTTTTAATATTTAAAAGAATTGCATGTAGATCGATGTCATATAATTAATTTTTCTAAAATCCTAAAAACAAAAAAGTTATTAAAGGTTTAGTGAACCTTGGTATTTTAGGTTTAGGTTCCACTTTTAATTAATAAATAATACAAAAATAGTAAAAATAATCTTATCACTATGAAATTTACATTTCTGAAATCAGGACGCTGAAAACTCTAATGGGTTTTCGTTTCGTCAAAAAATTCAATCAGAAAGGCCCTCAAAAAATTAGGCCAAGGTAGAAATCTGATGTCGTTTTACCTTAGTCATTTTTTGGAGGTCCAAGCATAGGCTTGGTGGGACCAAGCCTATTCTGAAGCAAAAAACAATGCTAAGGGTTATTTCCCGCTCCTAATTTTAACAAACGAGCACCTATTTTTTAAATTCAAAAAATGGGCGCCCGTTTCGCTTTGCACCATTGAAAGTGAAAGGGGCGCTCATTTTTAAAAACGGCCACCCGATTCTAAAACAAGCACCCGATTTGAAAAAAAATGGGCGCCTGTTTAGCTTCGGTCACCCGAACCAAAATGCGCGCACGTTTCTGAAAAATGTACGCCTATTTTTGAATGGCTCGAGCACCCGAAGCGAAAGGGCCCGTTTCGAGCGAGCTCTTTTCCAAACCCACGAACTTCTGCAGGATTGGAACCCAACTTTGTGCATTTACCCAAAGATTTGTTAAAGCCATAAAGAAAGCTCATGAGAAGGTCAAAATACAACTTCAAAGGTCATCAAAAAAATACAATGAACATGCAGATCGGAAAAGGAGAGAAATGCAATTTCAAAATGGAGATTTGGTTTGGGCAAATTTGAAGAAGGAAAGGTTACCCAAGGGCATGTTGGCATTCTACACTCTTATGAGAATAGTTGATGTTGTCATTGATGGAAACCAACTGGCAATCATCTAGCAATCATTTGGAAACCAACCGACAGATACCGGCACTGGCAATAGATTTCTATATACACCATCAGGCACTTCACCGACATCGGCAACAATGCATACCGGCACTCAGGCCAACATGGAATAAACTTTTGTTTATTGTTTTGTAATGTACTTATATTTTGTAAGCTGACATGGTACATTGTAAAACACTCATATATGTATGAGATCTTTTAGGTCATTTTATATGATAGAGAGGTAAGTAGATGGATGAGAAGTATAAGGCAATCTCGTATAAGGTGATATAGTTAACATCGAAGGTTTTGATTATTGTCTGACCTTAAACCGATACTCAACCTGGCATATGAGATGTTGTTTTGAGCAGTACATTGTATTGGATTTTGATAATCCATTTTGTAGTCAGTGTGACTCCTATTTTATGATTGAGCAGTGAGCTCTAGGCTATTGGCCTCCCTGCATGTGTAGACCGCTCATTGTAAGTAGTATTTATTCATTGGCCAGTGAGTAAATATTGTGGGTCACAAATCCCACCGAGGTTTTTCCCACATCGGGTTTCCTCGTTAAATATCTTGTGCTATGGTGTTTTCTCTATGTTGACTTTGTTATTCTTATTTGTTGCATTAATTCTTATTTATCGGTACACTGTTTTGGAATGCAAAGTTTTAAATAAGTATAAATATTCTGCTAACTGGTTAGACACTGATTCACACCCCCCCCCCCCCAAGTGTCTTTGGGACTGTCATTGAATCTAACAATTGGTATCAGAGACCGATCCTCTATTTTTAAAATCCTAACAGGTTGAGGAAGATTCAGACACCGGTATAGATGGAGAACTTAAGAAAATAGTTGGAAGGAGCTCTTGAAGATTTTGATGCAGAGAAATTGAAGGATATCAAACTTGAAGATGGTCTAAGGATTGCATAGGAATTCATAAAAGCACTTCGGGAGAATTTTGCTATTGCACAAAACAAAACAAAAGAACTTTATGAGAAGATGCAGAATGATGATGATGAAAAAGAAACTCTTATAGACATTGCAAACAAGTTGAGACAAGAAAATAGTAATATGAAGATTGAAATGCAAGATATGACTATGAGGTTATGTAAAGATATTGAAGACAAGAAGAAGAATGAAGAAGACTTGACTTGGAGACTTAATGATGCTAGAAATGAAAATATGAGACTTAGTCATGAAAATGATATGTGAAAGATAGATCTGATTCACATGCACACGATAAAACTGAGCTTATGAGACAAGTTGGAATTCTGGAAAATGAGTTGGCTACTGCAAATAAGAACAAAGACAAATTCAAGAAAAGTTCAGAAGAACTTGATGACATGCTGAAGAGTCAGAAGCCTAATGGAGATACTAATGGACTTGGATTCGAAGTTGGAGAAAGTTTTGATACTGCAAACAATCAAGATCAAAACAAATCGGTAAGACAACCTAATGCTTATAAATTTAATGAGAAATGTTTCAATTGCAACAAATTTGGTCATAGAGAAAATCAGTGTAGATTTAGAAATAATCAGAATATGAACTCACCAACCAGTCAATGTTCCAAATGCAACAAAGTTGGTCATAATTCAGAAAACTGCAGAATGAATGTGAAATGCTATGTTTGTGGAAGATATGGACATTTATCTAATCAATGAAGAACACAAACCGGTCAAGGATATGGAAAGGATATTCAAAGGAATAATGTGACTTGTTATTCTTGTAACAAGATTGGACATATTGCTAAATTTGTGGAAGCAAGAATGCATCGGCAAACAATATGAGATCTAGCTTGAAGAGAAAAGAGAAGGTAGAAGAAGTAAATCAAGAATTTTCTAAACAATGGATTAAGAAAAGAGATCAAAGAACTGATGAAAGTATATATTCATTGGTAGAACATAGTAACTCTCCACCGATAGGAGATTCTTCATATAACTAAGGAATAATCCCTTGGGGGAATGACAGCGAATTGAAAAACATGCATTCTACCCTCGGTTGATGGTGAGAAGATACATTTCTTCCTTACCAGCATGTGTGTTAAGTTTTCACTTAACCAACGAGAATTTAATGATGCTTTAGAGAACATTTTGGCTATAGAGCACCGCGAAACCCTCATTTCAAACTCATCGAGCATTGAAACTTTTTGTGAGCGCGAAATAGAGCAAAGGCATTCAAGGTGAATCAAAGAAGTGTTCTTCAAGCATTCAACAAACATCCGGATAAGAGGTATTTTTCAAAATGGCGGCTTCATCTTCTGTTCCTGAATTTATTCTGAACCCTACCATTGTGGAGAATGTGAAACTCCCTAGGCCCATATTCAAAATAATTCCCGAGATTGCAAAGAAAGACGACTCTGTAGGAGCTTTTCAAAAAAACCTAAGGGTGTAGCATTTGTAGAAGACCCTAGGATTTACATACATTGCAATATAGAAGATCTAGGATATGAGGAGTTAATGAAAATGTTTAACAAGGTCATTTGTGATGAACATGAAATTGTTAAACCCGAACATAAGATTGTGGAAACTTTAGGTTTTGTGGAGATACTGAATATCCCTCAATTTCCAGAGGAAGTGGTAAGAATTGTATTTACTAGAGCACATGGAGAATTCTTATGTTTGGATTTTGTTTGTAAGATAACCCAACAAGCAATTAGGGCAGTTACTAGTTTACCCTCAACCGGTAGTAGACCTGATAAGACAAAGAAGATTCCCAACAAAATGGTGATAAGCCTAACCAAAGCAACATCTGACAATAGATCACTTAGAGTGAATGACATTAAGGACATCAATGTGAGATATGTAAGTATGGTCCTTGCAAACAGAGCCACACATTCTAACAGACTCAATTCTGTTTCCAGTCTTTGCATTTATAGTGCACATGAAATGATAAACAACAATGCTAAGACAGATATGTGTGAATGGTTAAAAGATGAGCTTATTGATAACCTGAAAAATATTAAGGGAGACAAAAAGGGTACTTTCCACTTTGGAAACCTTCTGGTATGTTGGATGTTATATTTCACCAAAGAGATCCTCAGTACAGGACCCAAAGACTTTTGGTTATGATACACCAGTAGGAAAACAACTATAGGAAGCTTTTACCGACACGGGAGCTGATAGAGCTAACAACATAACAATTTACTTAAAAAATTTCCAATCTAAGATGAGAGCTAGGAAAAGGATCCCTCAGAGCATAGTTGAGAAATATGACAAGCAAATCTGTTTTGTCATTAAAAGAGATGAAACCTGGATGGAAGTAGTAAGCCCTAGAACTTTTTGGGTTACTAAAATGGGTTGTGAGGTTGATCTACATGTTCTAGAAACGTATGCAAAAGCACATCTTGAAGCACCTAGAGAGCCATCTGAAGTTGAAGAATTCTTTGGAAATGTTGAAACCATAGAGAATAAAGTATCTATGCAGAAAAGGACTAAGAGAAGAGAAAAACTCATTAGGGATGCATCCAAGAAGGTAAAAAAAATCAAAGAAAATTTCATGAACCTTAGTGGCATATCGGCTAACGAGCTTGAAGGACTTCAACTAGAGGCACATATTTTACTAGTTGACACATCTTCTAACAATGATAGTGAGAAGGTTGTTAAGTTCAAAAGAGTGGAAAGGAAAAGGAAAGCCTCACCGGTACCTTCTCCTACTCTGAAGAAAACAATAACTTTAAGGAAGAAACAATAGGCGATTAGGGGACCCAGGAAGAAGCTTACTCCAAAGAGAAAACAGGTATCCGTTACCCCTTCATTGAATGATTTACTAAATTAAATAACACAGGAAGGTAATTTATCTAATGTGAATAAATGATATAATTCTTCAAATGATACTGACAAAAAAACTATTGAAGAAGCATTGTTCTTTATTTAGACATTTATAAGAAAGTTTTGATTGAAGTTGTTGATGAGCTACCAAATGATCTCTACATGAGACTAGAAGCTAAAAGGCTATCAGTGATGGAATTAGACAAGAAACTAAAGGTTGAAGCACTCTTGGTTGTTCACCTGGTTAACTATAGGGAAGAAATAGATGAACTTATTTATGAGGCTAACCGATCAGTATTTGCTAGTGGACACCGACAGGTAAGCCTGATGGTTGGAAAAGTAAAGGAAATTGCAAAAGAAACAACAGATAATTGGGATATATTCTTTGTAGAGAAAGAAAAACAAGAGGAAAAGAGAAGACCCAAGAAGACATTTAAGGTTTATCAAAAGGACAAAGGTAAAGGAAAAATTGGTGGAGTTACAAACATTAAGATTACTAACAATCTTCTATCGCCACCTTTGGATACTGCACCGGTAAACTCAAAAGATCCACCGGTTACTGACACTGAAGGAATAACACATGATGATACTAATCCTAAGTCAGAGATAATTTTCAAATTGAATGTGGATAAACAAGAGGTAAACATTTTTGTGGATAAGGAAACCTTTGAAGTTAAGGTAGACAATGTTGACAATAGCAACATAGCAGAAGATCTGATACAAACTGTTGAAACTGAGACATCAACACAAATAGAGCAACCGACACAGACTGAAAAACCTATTGAAGATAAAGGTACTAGCATAGGGCCACCAGAGACTGTGAATCCAACAGTTGAACTTTCAGAGAAACCGGAAGAGAAACAAACTAAAGCAAAGGTGCACACAAAGACAGAGAAACCAGCAATCACAGAAACATTGCAACACTTTGAGAAACCTTTAAAGGTTGAGATGCAAACATAGAATGATCCACAAGAAGAAAATGCAAGCAAAATGGACACATCTGATGGAAGCAAATAGGTAATAAAAATGATTGGTCAGACATCCAACACATCTATAGGTGAATTCAAACCTACCAATGTTACAGAGGTACTTTTGGATTCAATTAAAAAGATAACGGATTACAATGCATTGGCCTATAAGGCAATTGATAACACATTACCTATTCTTAAGTTGATTGTAGCAAATTGCAAAATAGATCACATTACAAATTCTTTAGGTAAATTGGACACATTGTCCAGATTTATTGTTGATAATGTAATAACTATTGACAAGGTGAATGAGGACACAATTAAGGAGAGAGTTGAAAAAGATAAAAACACATTCTTTGAAGACACTATAAAGAAATGTACAGATAATTTAAATACATTATTAATGACACTGTAAAAAGCTGTATAGGGAAACATGCAAACCTCACCTTTTAAAGAAATTGATGACATAGAAAATAATATAATTGGTTCATCCAGACATATATTAGTTTTTGAGCAGGAAATGGAAGGTTTTGAGGAGAAATTAGAGAAACTTGAGAAAGAAAAGGCAAGGATAAGGTCAAATGCCCGGGAACTTAAAGATTAAAATCTGATTACTTAGAGAATTGAAATATCTAAGGCATTAGTTAAAGGAGAGCGATCACCAGAGGAACACATGCATTATCTCACTTGCATGATCCAACAGTCCGAGGCAACTTTGAATGATAGCAAAAGGTTTATGCAGAGTTTGAATTTAATTTTGGCAGATATTTTTTAGATTGTAACCAACCAGTTATAAACTTTAAGGTGAAATTTTTGAACTCGTTTGACTATTTTTGACATCCTTTGTCATTGATGTCAAAGGGGGAGTAGTGAAGAGAAAAATACATGTACAGAGGAGATCACTTGCTCAGGGGGAGCACATCTTTTTGGAATCTTTTTGGACTTCGGTTTTTGGAGACAATTTTGGATTTTTCTCATGAGTGTTACCATCAATGCCAAAGGGGGAGATTGTTGGTATTATACACTCTTATTAGAATAGTTGATGTTGTCATTGATGGAAACCAACTGGAAATCATCTGGCAACAATGCAACAATGCATACCGACAATCAGGCCGACATGGAATAAACTTTTATTTATTGTTTTGTAATGTAATTATCTTTTTTAAGTCGACATGGTACATTGTAAAAGACTCATATATGTATGAGATCTTATAGGTCATTTTATATGATAGAGAGGTAAGTAGATGGATGAGAAGTATAAGGCAATTTTGTATAAGGTGATATAGTTGACAGCGAAGGCTTTGGTTATTGTCTTAGCTTAAACTGGTACCGAACCTAGCATATGAGATGCTATTTTGAGCAGTATAGTGTATTGGATTTTGATAATCCATTTTGTAGTCAGTTTGACTCCTATTTTGTGATTGAGCAGTGAGCTCTAGGCTGTTGGCCTCCCTATAGGTGCAGGCCCCTCATTGTAAGTATTATTTATTTAATGGCCAGTGAGTAAATATTGTGGGTCACAAATCCCACTGAGGTAATCTAACTCCTTTTAAAGGTGACTCTAATCTAGGTAACTCACAACATGTCCTAGAAGAAGCAGCAGATATAGATTTTCCAAAACATGAGCCACCTAAACTTGAAAAAGTGTTGAAAACCAAGACTGTAAAGAAGACTAGGAATAATGAGTACAAACAATACTTGGTTAAATGGAAAGAAAAACCAAACTCTAAAGCCATTTGGTTTAAGGAAGATCAGACAGATCAAGAAGGATGGCACTACATTACATGACCTCATCTCAAGTGGACTTGAGATTCATTCACCCCAGGAGTATGGTGCAGGAGCACCTCATGAGTAAGATAATAAGAGAAATAAAGACTAAAGGAAAAACATGAGAATGTGACCTTTCAATCTATGTAATAGGGTAGTCTTGTTTGTTTGATGTTTGATTTGTTTGTAATAAACCCCACCTTGTTACCCAATGACATGGATTTGGCAAATTGATAAGCCACCATGGGCATATGGGCCTAGGGGTATTTGGTCGAGTATTTTTATAGGTGTTTATGTGTTGGAGATGTCTTAGGAAGGTTTGGGACATGTTGAAGTACCTCTAGGTAGGTGGATTTAACATATGTCAAAAGTTGCTCAAACTTGACAACTTTATTGACAACTTTTGGTTGCAAATAGAAACTTCCTTCCAACGGTCACCTCGGTTCAAAAGGTGGTTTATAACCGTTGAGGAAGGTATAAAATTTCACCCCCAATCATCATTGGGAGGAGAGAATGACTTTGTAAACTTTTGGCAACATTGAAGTAATATATTTCTGAGAATTTCCTGCAATTTCGTTATTCTATACGGTGTAACGTACTATACGATCATTTTGGAATTAGGAAACTAGTGGGATGTGTTAGAGTTTCCAATCACCTTTTAGATGTATCAAGTCTAAGGTCCTAATTCGACAAGACAAGGAAGAAATTGGAAAATTTCTGGAAGTGTTCTAGATTTGATAGTTTTGTCTAGGGTTTTGCAAAGAAATGGCCTTACCTTGTTGATCCTTCATTGGTGGTTCATGGATTTGTAGGGGATTCAAGTATGGCCAATGTATATTAGGACTTTGAATGCCTTTTGTAGGTTAGGACTAGTTGGAGGCAAAGGTTTGATGTATTAAGGTGGGCAACTCCATTTGGCCACCATGCAAGTGTAAGCAAACAGGTCTCACATCAGGGGTTAAAGGCCTGATCATGCCCTAAGACTTAGGAATTGGTGTATTTTCAATGGATTAAGAGAATTCCTTGAGTTTTTTTGGTGAGTTAAGCTCTGTGTCTACACGCTCCTTTGCAAAATAGGCCTAATTGGTCTATACCAGTCTCCTAACCAAAGTAGGGTTTGGATTCTTGTGTTGCCTACTGGTAAGAACCCTTAGGATATGTTTAGTAACTCCCAAAAGGGTATGCAAATATGGGATTTTTTGTCTAGTCGTTTGGAGAAATAAAGAGTTAAGTGTGGAAAATCGGTCTGGCAGGGCTACTAGGTTTTGTAGGCCTTGTTGCAGCAGTTACCCAAACTGGTACAGGGAACCTAAATTCAATGATTGAAGGACGTCTCCCTGACCTAAGGGACTTCAAATCAAACCTTAAATATCCATTTTTGCATTGGAGAAGGGACCAAACCATTGTTGACCATAGGGTCCTTGTACCGGTCAGTGAAAGAGATGTTGTACGGGTAGTCTTTTGTTTGGAAGAAAGGGATGTGGGACTTGTCAAATTGATATTCCTTAATCCCTGGAAGTGTTGTGTGATTTCTAGGGTCCTTGGTGTGTTCTTGTATTAGGGGAACCTATCCTATACCTATACTGGGACTCTACATCAGCTTGAGTCTAGATTTGTAGTCACAACAAATTCATGCTTCAATAATTATTTAAAAATATTAGCAACTAAACCCTTCAAAATTTTCTACAACTTCTCTTAGCCGTAAAATCTCACTCTCAACCAACTAACACTTCTACATATCTTCCTAGCTCTGATACTGCTTTGTGAGTGGTGGATGGAGCAGGACACACAAAATTATATTTTGTTGCTGCACACAAATAATTTTATTAACTTCTATGAAACAATTTACATTTGCCTCTATTTATAGAGATATTTGGAAAAATGAAGTTGTTTTCGGAATGATATTTTTCTAGCCTAATCTAATTTCACAAACATTTCTAGATAATGCATTCAAAGTTGGTTGGTGGGAGAAACATCTAGATGGTTAGTGAGAAGTTTCTCAATTTGATTGAGGGGGAGAAATCAATGCTTTGCAACATATTTGTTGTACTTTGAAGTTATTTGTTGACATCCTTGTATTGGGCATTTCAAAATTTGATAACAATTTAAAATATTATAAAAATTGTAATATTTATCTTATTTTTAAATTATTAAGTATGTTTGATGGATAAATATCTATATATATCATATTTTCAATATTTCCTTTCATTGCTTTTATATCTATTATTTGTGACTCTACAGTCCAAATTAGATAAGCATTGATCTTGGTTCCACTTGACCAATCTAAAATCATGAAAATAAAATTAAAATATTTATCATTAGTGTAGAACTACAATGGTCAGTTAGTGCATCCATAACCTTATAATATATCTATGAATTTATCATCAAGAGTTGTAAACTGAATCTATTTCAATGGGTTATGGTTACAATTTTTTAGCAGTTGTATAGAGGTTTTGATATAGATAGTTGTTCTTCGCCTATTAATAAGCTTTGGGACTAGGTCAACATGTTGGATTTGTATTGTTAGACAGTGTAAAATTCTCATGGTTTAATGGTTATATCATGCATGGTTTATCCAAAGTCTAAAACCCTCATGATATTTATATTTAAAATCATGTTTTCTTAGCTTATATTTGATGGTGACTTCGTAGGTGAGTGGAAATTCTCTTAAATCACATACTCAATGTCTTGAGCCTCGTTATTTGATTGGCTCCATCATTTGTGTTATCAACTATATTATTTTTCTTGCCAATCAAATTATATGTCTTAGGCTACGCTCCTTCTAAAAGTTGTACTATCGTTGCTTATTATGTACAAATAAAAAAATTATTATATTGTGGATAGACTAGTGCAATGCAATTTCATTAAAGCATTCTAAATTCAAAGTTGTGCTCTCATATTAATACAATATGTTTCTCTGAAATATCTTTATACTAGCTGGATCAGTCCAAGAAATTATCATCATAGAGTGTGTCTATATTGATCTTGAATAATTAATGTGCATCTCCTCCTACAAACATGGGTAGTATGAGTCTTATCTCATTTTGTCAAGTTAAAACATCCCATTGTAGCTTAAAGTCCCTTCACAATGCAACTTCATTGTCAGGCTTTGTAATGCCCCAAGAAGGAACCCTAGAGGATATGAGCAAAATCACAAGAATAGACATGAAAATATTTTTATTCTTTTTAAATATTAAGTGAGAACATACATGTGAACTAAGATCATACCTCAAGATAGATTAATTGTTCATCTACAACTGTGCATTGCGAAAGAATCAATATTCAACTCTAACAAACTCCTCTAAGGGTTTCCTAATGTCGTTATCTTCATAACACATCTAAGCATGGTCCTTAACCTCATAAATGATTAAGAGATAACTCAATTAGTCTTTTAATCATTACATTACTTATCTAAGTTTAGTTTAAAGTACCAATTAAAGTGTTATTATGATAACATAATAATTTAGAATCAAATGAAAAGCATGCATAATTATGGGAGGTGGGTGGTTCAAACACTAGTCCACTAACATCTACTCTACTCATATTATTATTCTTGAATTAGAGTATTGATAATTAAATACTCAATAATTACAATGCTTGAATCAAATTAAAAATGCTTTGCATCTTTCAATGAAAAGGAAAAAGAAGACCAGGTAATGAGAAATGTGAAGAAGCTCTCCAAGGTTCTCACAAACTATGTCCATTGGTCCCCAACAATGGTGTGCAACACTACTCAACCATGTGGTACCCTCGGGCCCATCACACCATGCACGTGGAGATAGTCACATAGCCCAGGTTCTCAAGAAAGGAAACAAGAATATAATAGGCTTACACTCGCATCAAACATGGTGCAAACATGACATGCACTAACAAAAAACATGCAAAGAAAACTCATAAGAGATGATATAAACCATGAATATATATTAAGGTCACTACTCAAGACTACATAGCATTGGATGCTAAAGAATAATAAGTAGGAGTGTCATCGTATAGCTCGAAGGGATGGCTCATGCCAAATCAAGTAGTCTTTTTGTGAAGACAAGGAAACTTGATCATGCTAGATCAATGCCCCATGAATGACCAGGCCTTCCCAATATGACATTAGCCTCTACAAGCACAGGCATGCAAGGGACATCCATAATTATATTGTTAGTGTGTTTACTCCATTGATTTAATTATATTTTTACTTGTTAAATCAATTCTCCAATGGGTTATCTCAGTAGCCACATTGGGCCATGATCGCCATTGAGAGCCACTCCCCTTTCTGACTCTAAGTACCCACACCCTAGGCCTATCTCAAATACATAAATATAGAATAATGCATGAATATATACAAAAATCATCATAATATCATCTCAGTAGATGATATCCACAATACATAACAATGCCATTACTCTAGGAGAAACCTCTAGGTCTTCAAATCATAAATTCAATCCCAGATTTCTCTCAATTTTGTAAGTACAAATTAAATTTCTCTACATCCCTCAAGGAAGGTTCACTTCCTTACAAGGAATTCTCACTAACTTAAAAAATATTCGAGCAACAATTCGGAATCAAATCAACTAAAATAATAGCATTTGCAAATGGCTTATCACAGTTCCAGTTAAGCATATTTGTCTTCTTTGCAACACTTCAATTGATGAATAATGATGAACAGTAAGTACTCAATAGATACTGAGAGAGGGGGTGAGTCAGTATAGACAAAAACTTCCAAAAACCACTTTGACTGCAAAGACTACACTAACTAGTAAACAGGATCGCCGATCTAAATCAGGGCACTACCAATAAAATACAGTGAGACTGTGAAACACATAAACCAGTAACGCTTAGATCTTCTCAAAACCTAATAACTCACTTCCACTTCACCCATACACTTAAACAAGTAATACATCATTAGAAATATAAAGACCACTGGATCAACATGCATTACCACTTAATAGAAAATACTGATCATCACATGAAAAATCATCACACATGACACACTGATTTTTCACGTGGAAACGCAACTGGGAAAAACCACGGTGGGGATGAATGCCCACAAGTTGTTCTTTGAACTCTTCTGAAGTCTGCTCTGTTAGGACCCTAATCCGGTTAAGGACTTTACAATAGGTTCTGCTAGGAACCGATCTTGCTAGGGATCACTCAATTAAGGGATGGCTAAATACTCGGTTAAAGCTTAAAACCCTGCTAAAGGTTACCTCGCAAGAGGATTTGAAGAACTCAATGAATTTGAGTCACTCTGTTAAAGGATTTAGAGAAAGCTCGTTAAAGCTACCCAGTTAAGGGATTTTCCAACTGCTGAAATGGTTAGAAGTCAACAGGTAAAACACTGATCTGATAACAACACTCAATGCCAAGGTAGATCCACTTTGGTTCCTTTTCTTCTGCAATCACACTCTGCAGGTATCAACACACTTCTCCGGTCTAGCAAGAATCAAGTATCTCTTCACTTGGATACACACATAACATTTACCAACAACTTCACAATGCAAATCATCATCGACCTTATAGACAACTAATAGGTCAGTGGCATAAACCCTAAACCCTAAACATTTAGGTTATCAATACAGTCGGTTGAATCTTGACCATTCAAACACATTGCATTGAATAAAACAATCTTGAATAGATCTCAAGATGTTCTCCATCATTCATTCTTTGTTACTTCTAGAAGTTGATAACCCATCACGCGCTCTCCATCGTTTACTGAGACTTCGCACATTCCCAAGGTAGATAGAATAAATCTTCTTCGTGCAAGATCCTCAAGGAAATCCTTCACGCGCACAAGGTTGACATGGCAACACGATCTGATCTTCATTGTAATGCTAACTCATCACAGAATATCGTTGGTCAAATCACACAGACTTGGAATGCATCAACCGGAAACCCTGAAGCTAAGACTACCAACCGATAGTCATACCAAATGAAACCCCGATACAAAACTTTCCATATATCGGTTCACTTGAACAAACATACCGCTTCACTTTTTCACATATACCGATTCACATCATCATACCGATTCTCTTGCCAGTTTGCTTACTTTAATATACCAGTTCATACTTCAGCATATTGACATCAATGACAACATACAATATCATCATGTCATCATACTCTGCACATATGCCAACAATCTCCCCCTTTGGCATTGACGACAATATACAAAGATATCTCTATGCTTCACATATTCTCCCCCTTTGACAACAATGCCAAAGTAGAGGCACAAACATCTATGTTCCTCTATGCTGCTCCCCCTGAGGAGTAGCATCCTTCAACACACCAATCCTGAAAAGATTTGACAATGCAATACATGACTGATGTGGAGCACATACCTTTAGTTCACCTCTTGAAGGGGCAAAACCCCTAATTCACCTCTTAAATAGGTAAATTTAGCCTTCGGTAGAGGCTTGGTGAATATATTTGCTAACTGCTCCTTATTGGAAACATGTTCCAATACAACTTCTTTGTTCTGAACCTTCTCCCTCAAGAAATGATACTTGATCTCGAAGTGCTTGGTTCTAGCATGCAAAACCAGATTCTTAGAAATATTAATGGCACTTGTGTTGTCACAAAAGATACTCACCGGTTCAGATACAGAGACTTTGAAACCACTTAATACATGCTTCATCCAAATTGTCTGGGTGCAGTTCATAAATGCTGCTACATATTTTGCTTCTGTTGTAGATTGAGAAATACAACTCTGCTTCTTACTCATCCATGAGAATATTCTTCCACCAAGAAAGAATGGACCACCGGTTGTGCTCTTTCGGTCGTCCACATTACCAACCCAATCGGCATCTATAAACACTTTTAGATTGAAGTCATTACTATATGGATACCACAATCCATAGTCAATAGTTCCCTTTAGATATCTAAGAATTCGCTTGACTGCTACCAAGTGGGATTCTCTTGGACTTTTCTGGAAATGTGCAGTAATTCCCACTGCATGTGCAATGTCTAGTCTGTTGTATACTACATAGTGCAACTTACCAATCATTGATCGGTATTCCTTCTCATTCACCAATGCTGAGTCATCTTCTTTTGACAATTTACAACCGATCACCATTGGTGTACCAACCAGTTTGCTGTCTTCCATGCCAAAGGTCTTCAACGCCTCTTTGACATACTTGGACTGAGTGATAAAGATATCATCTTTCATTTGTTGAATCTGTAGTCCAATGAAGAACTTAATCTCTCCGATAAGTGACATCTCAAATTCCTTCTTCATCTCATCTGCAAAATCATGACTCATCTTGTCATCTCCACCAAAAATTATGTCATCAACAAATACTTCACAGATCAGAATCTGATCTCCTTCTGACTTCAGATAGATATTGCTATCTTCACTTGTTCTTTCAAATCCAATCTTCACAAGATGGGAGTGTAAACGTGCATACCATGATCTAGGTGCTTTCTTTAATCCATACAAGGCTTTATGTATCCTACACACCATATCACTGTCTTCTGATAGGGAAAACCCATCTGGTTGCTCTATATACACTTCCTCTTTAAGTATTCCATTTAGGAATGCAAATTTTACATCCATCTAATACACTTTGAATCCCTTGAAGGCTGCATATGCAAGAAGCATTCGAACTCCTTCAAATCTAGCTACTGGAGCAAAGGTTTCTCCATAGTCTTCTCCTTCTTCTTGAGCATATCCCTTACACACCAGTCTAGCTTTGTTTCTTACCACTGTGCCATCTTCATTCAGCTTAATTCTGAAAACCCATTTGGTGCCAATAATATTTTTATGCTCAGGTCTGGGTACCAAAGACCATGTACCATTCTTTTCTATCTAGTCAAGTTCCTCTTCCATAGCTTTGATCCAGTCTTCATCTTTATGTGCCTCTTTAAATGTTTTAGGCTCAAATTCAGAGATCATGCAAGAATTTTCTCTAACCTTTCTTCTTGTAAGAATTCCTGCATCATGATTCAACTTTACATACTTAGGAATGATCTTAATAGATTCCTCTTTCTTTTCCTCTTCATCCTCATTTTCATCAGTGTCATCATCTACCGGTGTAGGAGCACTATTATTGGTACTAGGCTATTTTACAATCGGTTCCCAGAAGGTTACAACCGGTTCATCTACCACTTGCTCACTACCAGTTTCCTCAGGTTTCTCAAAGGTTTCATCAACTCTAACATTGATACTTTCGATAATTCTCTGAGTGGTGGAATATCCTAGGAATATTCCCTTATCACATTTTGCATCAAACTTGCTCTGGTGTTCAGTCCTCTTGATATAACACTTGCTACCAAACTCTTTAAAGTAGCTTACTATAGGAGTCTTACCAGTCCAATACTCATAAGGTGTTTTATCCTTACCTTTCTTGATGAGTACCCAGTTCATAGTGTAGACTGCAGTGCTCACCGCTTCTCTCCAAAAGGTGTGAGCAAGCTTCCCTTGAATCAGCATTGTTCTGGCTACTTCAACTACAGTCTAGCTGTTCCTTTCTGCTACGCCATTCTTCTGTGGAGTCCGGGGGGTAGACAATTGCCTCTTGATGCCATTCTCTTCATAGTATTTATTGAATTCTTCAGAGGTGAACTCACCTCCTTGATCAGTTCTAAGGCATTTGATTGTCTTACCACTTTCTTTTTCAACCAGTGCTTTGAAGGCTTTGAACTATCCAAAAGCTTCAGACTTGTCTTTCAAGAATGTGACCCACATCATTCTTGAGCAATCATCAGTAAGAATCATAAAGTAACTATCTCCTTGAACACTCCTAGTTTCATAGGACCACACAAATTAGTATGCACAAGATAAAGTAAATTTTCTATTGTGAAAGATTTACCTTTCAAGTTTGAGGAAGACATTTTCCTCAGTTGACATTCTTTGCACAGAGGATTCTCCGGTTTGTTCAACACATGCAATCCTCTAACTGCCTTGATCTTACTGGCCTTCACAATGTTATCAAAATTTACATGGTAGAGTCTCCTATGCCATATCCAACTGTCATCATACTTAGCCATTAGACATTGGCTGATATTTGCATTTAACTGAAATAGGTTACCTTTGGTCTGCATATCGATGGCCATCAGTTCACCTCTCTTTCCTTTTATTTTGCACACTCCATCTTTGAATTCTAGAGTGAGTCCATTATCATTCAGTTGAGCAACACTTAGAAGGTTATGCCTGAGACCTTATACCCAATACACATTATCAGCACTGCTTTTTCCATTTAGAGAGATGGACCCTTTTCCTTTTACCATATAAGGTGCATCATTACCAAATCAGACTACACCTCCATCATACTCTTCCAAAGACATAAACTTTCTTCGATCACCATTCATGTGGTGAGAACAACCACTATCAATCATCTATTCATTAGAATTATCAAAGCAGGAGACAAGAGCCTTCTTGTCTGACACATCTTCCTTGACAGCTACAAATACTATGTCTTCACTTTCTTCATCTTCTAATTCATCATCAGTGACACCTTCATCAACTGCAACAAGACAGTTTCTCCTATTTCCTCCTTTGAACTTTTTGAACCTCTCTGGTTTGTTCTTATTATCGCCATTAGGATAGTCAATAGAAATGTGTCCAATCCTATTGCAAGAAAAGCATTTTAAAGGGAGCTTACCTCTGTATTTACCAGTTCCCTTGGGAAGTCTCTTGGCCTGAAGAGCTTCAAATTCCATCAGGATCTCCTCATCATCCATATCTCTTCTTTGTCTAGGTTCCAACTGGTACTAACTTCTTTACCCTTTCTAGATAATGCAACAGATGCTTTAAAGGCTGAAGCAGTCTTTTGAACACCGCCACCATAATTGTTTAGCTCATAAGCAGTCAACTTAGCAATGATAGAATCAAGGGACACCTTTGTCTTTTCAATAGATCTCAACTCCTGAATAGCGGCAACCCTTATTGCATAGACCGGTAATAAGGTTCTCAGAACTTTGCTAACAATGGTGGAATCATCAATTGTACCTCCTGCACTCTTTATGTCTCCAACAACAGTTTTAATCCTTATCCCATATTGTTGAATTGTCTCTCCTTCAACCATCTGCATGTCTTCAAACTTTCCTCTAAGGCTTTCTTCCTTAGCCTACTTAACATGCTCATCACTGCCATAGATAGACTCCAGAGTATCCGATACACCTTTGGGACTATCTTGTTCCTGACATCTATAAACTCAACATCAGATAGACTATTGATAAGAGCTTCCATTACTTGCCCATTCTCCTAAATTTCTCTTCTTTGATCATCGGCGAGAGTACCAGTAGGGACAACATAAGTATTCTCAACATAGCTCTAGTGTTGAGAACCCATGCTTTTAATGTATATCTTCATTGTGTCCTTCCATATCTTAAAGTTGTCTCTATTGAACTTAGGACCTTCCTTCTTCATCATTAGAATAGGATCTTTTCCTCTAGTGGTTAAACTTACAACACAAAGGACCTAGAGGACGCTCTAATACCAATTGATGAATAATGATGAATAGTAAGTACTCAATAGATACTGAGAGGGGGGGTGAATCAGTATAGACAAAAAATTCTTAAAACCACTTTGGCTGCAAAGACTGCACTAACTAGTAAATAGGATCACCGATCTAAATCAGGGCACTACCAGTAAAACACAGTGAGACTGTGAAACACATAAACCAGTTACACTTAGATCTTCTCAATACCTAATAACTCACTTCCACTTCACCCATACACTTAAACATGTAATACATCATCAGAAATATAAAGACCATTGGATCAACATGCATTACCACTTAATAGAAAATACTGATCATCACATGAAAAAGCATCACACATGACACACTAATTTTTTACGTGGAAACCCAACTGGGAAAAACTATGATGGGGATCAATACCTACAAGTTGTTCTTTGAACTCTTCTGAAGTCCTCTCTGTTAGGAGCCTAATCTGGTTAAGGACTTTACAATTGGTTCTGCTAGGAACCAATCTTGCTAGGGATCATCCGGTTAAGGGATGGCTAAATACCCCATTAAAGGTTAGAACCCTGTTAAAGGTTACCTTGCAAGAGGATTTGAAGAAGTCAATGAATTTGAGTCACCCTATTAAAGGATTTACAGAAAGCTTGTTAAAGCTACCCGGTTAAGGGATTTTCCAACTGCTTAAATGGTTAGAAGTCAACAGGTAAAACACTGATCTGATAACAACACTCAATGCCAAGACAGATCCACTTTAGTTCCTTTGCTTCTGCAATCACACTCTGTAGGTATCAACACACTTCTCTAGTCTGGCAAGAATCAAGTATCTCTTCACTTGGATACACACATAACATTTGCCAACAACTTCACAATGCAAATCATCATCGACCTTATAGACAATAGATAGGTCGGTGGCATAAACCCTAAACCCTAAACATTTAGGTTATCAATACAGTCGGTTGAGTCCTGACCGTTCAAACACATTGCATTGAATAAAACAGTCTTGAACAGATCTCAAGATGTTCTCCATCATTCATTCTTTGCCATTTCTGGAAGCTAATAACCCATCACGCGCTCTCCACCATTTACTGAGACTTCGCACATTCCCGAGGTAGATAGAATCAATCTTCTTCATGTAAGATCCTCAAGGAAATCCTTCACGCGCACAAGGTTGACATGGCAACATGATCTGATCTTCATTGCAATGCTAACTCATCACAGAATATCGTCGGTCGAATGACATAGACATGGAATGCATCAACCAGAAACCTTGAAGCTAAGACTACGAACCAGTAGTCATACCAAATGAAACCCCAATACAAAACTTTGCATATACCTGTTCATATTCCAACATACCGGTTCACTTGAACAAACATACCACTTCACTTTTTCACATATACTGGTTCTCTTGCTAGTTTGCTTACTTCAATATATCGATTCATACTTCAGCATATTGACATCAATGATAACATACAATATCATCATGTCATCATACTCTACACATATGCCAACATCAATCACTTCACAATCCCAATGCTGAAGGATGTATTTTCTTGATCACACCTTTATCATTCTTTGATAATACAGACACTACATCAACACTCAAATTCCATGATTAAATCATTTATATATACCGATCATCAACCCTATCAAGAAGGTCGGCTAAACCCTCATCTCACAATTACAAAATTATATCACACGATACAAAGATCGACCACCAGACCGATATAATGATATACATGTCATAACATGGACCTAAGCTAAATCTCCAAACACTCATCACCACCGAAATATCTCGCTAAAATCAATCGTAACATGCTACACCACCAAGAATACCGCATAACACGAAGAATATCACTAGATCAATAAAATTACCAAGAAATCGCACAAAAATCAATGCGGACCACCAAAACAAATAGAACATGATCAAGAAACACCAACAAGCATATTGGAACCATTTTCAATAGCTACACCAAGACCACTTATCAAATCTTCATCGATCAACACTTGAAACTCAAGAACACTCAAACAGTAGTAACTTGGACTAGAAAGATAGCTTGCGGAGCACCAAATCACGAACCATCTGAAATGTAGATACACATGACAATACAAAACATTCTCCCAAAATTGCAACACAATATTTGATAACACTAGAATATATCAGAGGAAATACCAAACTCTACAAAGTACCGATAAAAAAAATATTGCAAACCAGATCATATGATATGATCAATTAAGCTTCTGGATCACAGAAACCAATACAGAAAGATATGTTGATACAAGAAATATTCCATACACCAAACAAGATCCCAATAAAACAATCTAAAACCACCAAAACAATAAATCACAGGAATATGTTGACATCAATGACAACAACATATCCTAGCAGCAACAATGTCCAACAAGATTGACCACTTCTATGTTTCAAATGAAAAGAATAACTCTTAGGAAATTTATTCCATTTTATATGACTTGATTCAGATTACATTAATTATTAATAAATTATAGAGCACGATGATCTATATAGAATACAAAGTCTTTCAGCAACAAATAATGCGTCCACTTCTTGTGTTCCTGCATGGTTGGCAAAAATTATTGATCATAAACTAAATACTTCTTCTTAGCTTCATTCAATTTCTCACTAAAATATGTGATTGGTCTTCCCTCTTGGATGAGAACTCCTCCTATAGATTTTCCACTTAGATCATAATACACTTGAAATACATATCCAAAATCTGGCAATGCTTGGTCTCTATTATCCAATTCCACGTAGATTGAGTAGTAACCCTCGATGGATTCACAACTTGGTACCATCCCCATCCTCGATTATGCATTTCATTCTTGAATGCTAGAGATGTCATGTATTCTCTGTGTATGGTGTGAGTGTAAGCCATTGTGTTCTTGATTGTATTACTTGAGTGTTTCAGCCTTGCAATTATCTTCATGAGCACGGTGGGGTTGGATTCTATGAGTTCAATATGGTTGGGTGTTATTGCCAACCACTGTTGGGGACTGGTAGACTTGATCATGAGAATCTCTGAGGACTTCTTCACCTTGCTCAATATTTGGCCTTTTTTATCAACTTTCATTTGAGAATGATGTATGAATATAATTTGATACAAGATTTGTAATTATTGATCTATTGTATATTAAGATACTTCGATTTAGAGATAGATGTAACAAACTGAATGGAAATGTATTAGAGATTACTTTAGTGTACCGGTGTTGGAACAAACCACTGATCATGCTTATGTATGTTATCTTTTGATGTATAATCATGATGATATTTTATAGGAACACTTGGTTTATTACATAAAATGAATCTATTCACATTTCTTAGAAGTTAGGAGGTTGATTTAGTCATCTCCTTTTTGGTATCATATAACATTGATTAGCCCCATGCATGATTCAACCCTTTTTAACTAATCTAGGATAAACTGGGTGACAGCACATCAAAATTATTAAAAAAATTGAGTGCCTATGTTGAAAAAGTCAATTATATCACTCAGAAACACATTTAAAATATCTACTTCAATGGCTTACTTTAGAGGACCATAATTTGAAACACTATAACCTTCATGTAAAACCACTTGGCAAGCATGTTAACCTACTATAAGTGATTCCATTTATCCATTTTCATCCCCCCATAGTCAAATTTGATATGTTTCCAAAGCGGCAAGTTTTAGGGTTTTGAAACAATTTTACAGTCTCCATAAAACACATCTTTCAAATAGCCATTTTCAAATCTCAATATCTGGGTGCTTAGTGTCTTTCTACCCAAACCAATTGTTCCTCTCAATTTTCCCTATGACAATGTACCCCTTTGCCCATTTTAAGATCCTCATGATCAGATTTAATATCTTTTCAATGCCCAAAGCAAATGCAACTTTTTAGGTTTTACCACTATTATCTACAATATCTATTATAGCCTTTTGTGGAAATTAATATTTCACACCCAAATGAATTTTATGCCAAACCCTTTGGTCACTATAATTTTATATATCACAATAAAATCCTATGCAATTTTTTAGAGCCTGACCACTCCATTGATAGTTTTTCAAAATCCAAACTATACATAATTTATTCAAATTTGCAAACTGCACTACACAAATTTTCAAAATTCCAACTTTGAGAATTAATTTCTAGACACTCGTTGATCATCATGAGAAACTACTTTTCAAACATGCTTATGTCACCTTCATATACATGCCTCACAGTTTTTGTAGACATTGGACACCGTTGGATATTTCAACTTTTCTTGGTTTGAATTGTTTTCAGAATAGTGTTTTGTCAAAATAGCTTCAATGGCCAACTTTGACAAAGAAGATATTACACCTTTGGATGAGTTTTTTTTGAACGAATTCCCATCATGAATTCTCAGGTCAAATATCTATCAGCTTGTTAATTGTTGTAATTTGTGGATAAGGTTTGATTAGTTTTCCAGACCAATTCCAGATGCAACAAGTTCAGTTTGGTCACTTTCACAGGAATTCATAATGCACAATTTGATAATGTGTAACCTCATTTTTTATCTCAAATACATTCCAGACTATCCTCCGCAAAAATTTAAGAAGATTTTTAAATGCTCAATGGTTTTAGAGCAAAATTTTTTTTGGTCAGGCCCATAGGGGGCTGAGGTGTATCATGACATGTGACGGCAATATTAGTTTTAAGTCTAAATTTTTATTATTTAAATCAATTTTATGTGATAATTCATTTGAAGATACAATGGCTCTAATATTTATTCTCCCAGAGTTAAGAAGAAGAATTTTCATGTATGGTTCATCGATGAGAAGATGAGACAAATAAAATATCTCACCGATACTAGATGTCTCATCAATGAAAATTGTCCCCATTTTATGTTATCAGTGAGACAAATAAAATGTATCATAGATACATAATGTCTCTTCGATGAGGGTGGAAACCCTAAAATGTTGCTAAGGATATACATGAAATAAATTTGTTGATAAGGGTTTAGAAACTCTTGAACAAATGGGATTGGAAGGTGTAAAGCTAAATATTACAACGTTTGCCAGCAAGTTTCGCCGCCTGAGCTATCATGGAAGCTTGTGAATAGGTTATAGACATCCATCCAATCATAATAATAGGTATATTTTTTCTCTCACGAACATGCACACAAAGCTTGGAATCATAGACAACACTACTGAATTGTTTGACAATTATCTCAAGGTAATGTCATCAAGCTTAGTAATTGCAGAATGTGCATAGGATGAAACTTCCATGCGAGTGTAGTGGATAAAGGCTATGCATACTTCAACCCAAATTGCATTACATATACTGCTGACTAGAAGGCATGCTTCCTTGGTGCCCATATTGTAGAATTTTGAGCCTAACCTATCCTCTCTAAACCAGCTGATTAGCAAACAATAACAGCAAAAAGAATAAATTGCAAAAAGAAATCACAATTCAGAATAAGAAAACAAAGTGCCCTGTTTTTTTGGAATTGCACACACCAATTTCTTTATTGAAGCTTAATTAAAAAATTACATAGAGGTATATATAAAGAATTTGTAGCCTAGAAGAATTAATAATAACCACAGTTCTAAATATATTCCTAGCATTGCATGGAAAGCTACTAAGGCTCTCAAACTAAAAAAAAAAAACTACTCCCTAAATTAAGAATACAATAAGTGCATGCACAACATGCTTTATTTACTAAAAACAAACTCATGCAAAAAACAAAACTAAAAATAGCTTATGCATGGTGATGAATGGATAGATTCATGTCCAAACTGGAGCTGCATAGAGCTACATGCTAGAGCAGCATCAATTATCAACATACTCCCCCTTGATGCTGAGAGGGCTCACAATCTTATCTCGTAGTGCTATAAACTGACCTTTCGCAATAGCTTTGGTGAATATATCTACTAGTTGATCCTGGGTGTTGATGTGCTTCAATTCAACATCCTTCTTCTGCACCAAATCTCATATGAAGTGATATTTCAAATTAAAATCCTTTGTTCTGCTATGATGAACTGGATTCTTTGCTAACTTGATGGCACTCACATTGTCACAATAAATTACTGTAGGCTGAATTTTTTTTTCTCCAATTTCTTCCAAAACTTTTCTGAGCCAAAGAGCTTGTGTACCTGCTAAGGTAATTGCAACATACTCTGCTTTTGTAGATGAGAGGGCAAAAATACTTTGCTTTTTTGAGCTCCAGGTAATTAAACCAGAACCAAAAGAAAAACAATTTCCAGATGTAGATTTACGGTCATCCATACTACCTCCCCAATCTAAATCACTAAAGCCTACAAGATTGAACTTTTTAGAAGAGTAGTAATGAATACCAAAACTTAAATTCCCTTTCACATACCTTAAAATCCTCTTGGCTGCCTTCATATGTATTTCAGATGGATTTGTCATATACCTTGAAACAAGTGAAACTAAATAGGCAATATCAGACCTTGTGTGGATTAGAAACATCAAGCTCCCCACAATACTTCTGTAAGTTGTCTCATCAACTAAATTAGCACCATCATCTCGACATAACAAAACTCCATGAGCACTTGGAGTGGAGGCAGGGTTACAATCAGTCATATTAAATTTCTTCAGCATATCTTGTACATACTTTGTTTGACAAATGAAAATCTCATCCTTACTTTGATAAACCTCCATTCCTAGAAAATATTTCATCAGACCAAGATCTTTCATCATAGCAGCTTTGAATTCATCTTTCATCTTAGAACTACTACCCATATACAAAAGATCATCAACATTCAAACTTATGATGATGATATCAGTACCTTCTTATTTGTAGTATAGGGTAGGATCACTCTTACTTCTCTGGAAGCCATTCTCCTGAAAGTATCCATCAATCTTGGCATACCACGCTCTTGGTGCTTGCTTGAGGCCATACAAAGTCTTCTTCAACCTGTACACTTGATGCTCTTTTCCTTCCACTTCAAAACCTTGTGGCTACTCCACATATACTTCCTCTTTTAAGTACCCATTCAAGAAGGCACTTTTCACGTCCATATGATGTATGCTCCACTTCTTCTGAGCTGCTAATGAAATTAACAGTCTTATGGTCTCTTGTCTTGCTACTGGTGCAAATGTCTCTTCATAATTAATTCCATACTTCTGTGTGAAGCCTTTAGCAACTAATCTTGCCTTGTGTCTTTCAACACTCCCATCACTATTAAATTTGGTCTTGTAGACCCATTTGGTGCCAATCTTTTTCTTCTCATGCGGGAGTTTTGTTAACTCCCAATTGTCATTCCTGTGAATGGAATCCATCTCTTCTTCCATGGCTTTCACCCAAACCTCATTAGTACATGCATCTTCAAAACATGATTGTTCAAAATCAGCCTTGGCTAATAAAGCAAAATTCACTGTCTCACCTATTGGGTTTTCTTCATGTACATGACTTCCACTCTTCTCGTAGATATCACTCAATCTCCTTACCTTCTTTGTAGAACTTGGAGAAGAAGCTGGACTTGAACTTGGTACTAAAGAACTTGATGAGGGATTGCTTGGTGGAGTTAAACCACTGGATATAGAAACATTAGTTGGTTGCTCATGATCAATATCAACAATTATATCATCATTCAAAATAGATTTTGGCTTCTCAACATGGCCTTTTTGATGACCATAAACTCCCCCTTCATCAAAAATCACATCTCTTGAGACAATAAGCTTGTTAGTGAGGGGATTATACAATCTATAAGCCTTGCTTTTCTCACTATACCCAATTAAAATACATGACTCGCTCTTTGCATCTAACTTCTATCTATTCTGATCAGGTACATGCACATAAGCCAAATAACCAAAAACTTTGAAATGATTAACATTAGGCCTTTTTCCATACCAAGTTTCATAAGGAGTCATCTTTTCTAGTGCACTGGTGGGGCTACGATTGAGGATGTACACAGTTGTAGCAACTACATCTCCCCAATAAGAATTGCTCAATCCCTTGGTTTGTAACATGCACCTTGCCATTTCAACCATAGTACGATTCTTCCTTTCAACTACCCCATTTTGTTGCAATGTATATGCAGTTGTGAGTTGCCTCTTGATGCCATTTAGATCACAATAACTCTGGAAAGCTTTTGAGAAAAACTCTCCTCCATGATCAGTCCTTAAACATTTGATCTTGCACCCTTTCTCATTTTCCACAAGGGATTTAAACTTCTTGAATGTATCCAAGGCTTCATCTTTGGCCTTCAAAAAATATACCCAACAATTTTGTGAGTAGTCATCAATAAAAGTGATGAAATATGATGACTTACCCAAACTCTTAGTCTGCATAGGACCACATATATCTGAGTGAACAAGTTGAAGTGGGTGATGAGCCCTCCATGCATTGTCGTTTGGAAACTTTTCCCTTGCATGCTTTCCTTTAGCACAACCTTCACAAACCTCCTTGTGTTCCTCAACCTTGGGCAAACCAGAAACTATTGCATGCGAGGTTAGAAACTTCAAACTATGAAAATTTAAATGCCCATACCTGAGATGCCATAACCAACTTGAATCCTCATAAGCCATATTTGCCAAATTGTTGTTATGTTCACCAAACCTTAAGGGGAACATCCTATTTCTTGTCATAGGAACAATAGTGATCACCCTATTATCCTTATTCTTATCATAGATAGTACAAGTCTTATTCTCAAAGACTACTTTATAATTTTTCTCACATAGCTACCCAACACTTAACAAATTGTGCTTCAATTGTGGAGTATAATAAATATCATGAATACTCTTTATACCTTCTTTTGTTTGGACCTCCATAGCTCCTTTGGCAGCAACCTCCAATGATTTATCATCACCAAGCTGGATCTTGGATTTGAAACTTCAATCCTTTGTTGATAACAACTTCTCATTCCCTGTCATATGGTTAGAGCATCCAAAATCTAGGTACCAAACATCTTTACTAGTATTTTCACCCTTTGCATAAGACAAAAATAAGTGATCAAGAGGATTCTCACTACTTTCTTGAGCATAGTTAGCACTTTTACCCTCTTTCAATATGCATTCTCTTTCAAAGTGGTCATACCTGTTACAATGGTAACATTGAACATTTCTCTTATCAAATCTGCCTCTACCTCTTCCTCTGAAACCACCACTTCCTCTTGAGCCACCTCTTCCTCTACCTCTTGAAGAATTTTGGCTTTCCCCTTTACCTTGGCCTTGATTGATTTTGGCACTACTGCTACTTGCATCTTCATTTTTTGTGATTAACAATTTAGAGGAAACCAGTTTCTCTACACCTTCAAAAGAATCTTTCAATCTTTCTTCATGAGACATCGAGGATCCAACCAGTTGATCAAACTGTAATTTTGTCAAATCCTTACTTCTATGATTATTGCTACATGATTCCATCTGGGTGACAAAGATCTCAACACCTTTTTAATCAAAACTTCATTGCTTACAATCTCCCCAAGTGTAGCTAGTTTATTGACCACATCTTTGACTCTAACACAATAATCCCTTATACTTTCAACTTCTTGCATCTTCAAATTTTTGAATTCTTGCTTCAATGTCTGAAGCTTGACCACTTTAACTTGATCACTACCCTGGTAAGCTTCTTGTAGAGTCTTCCAGGCATCTTTGGCAGTTGTTGCTCCTGATATTCTTGGAAATAAGCTCTTATCAAGAGCTATCTGAATGTGAAACAAAGCTTGAGCATTCTTTTTCCTTGCTTCCTTTCTTGCTATTCTGTCATTGGCTGTAAGGGCATTCAAATCAATTGGCTCTTCATAACCTGATTCAATAATCTCCCACAAATATTTTCCAATCAAAAAGGTCAGCATCTTAATGCACCAATAATCATAATCATTCCCATCAAATTCTGAAACGGGCATATTGTTAGAATTCGACATGATTAACTTTGGCGAAATTCCAACAATAAAAATTTAACCCAAAACAATTTTACCTGCTCTGATACCACTTGTAGAATTTTGAACACGACCTATCCTCTCTAAACCAGCTGATTAGCAAACAATAACAACAAAAAGAATAAATTGCAAAAAGAAATCACAATTCAGAATAAAAAAACAAAGTGCCCTGTTTTTTTGGAATTGCACACACTAATTTCTTTATTGAAGCTTAATTAAAAAATTACATAGAGGTTGTATATATAAAGAATTTGCAGCCTAGAAGAATTAATAATAATTGCAGTTCTAAATATATTCCTAGCATTGCATGGAAATCTACTAAGGCTCTCAAACTAAAAAAAACAAACTACTCCCTAAATTAAGAATACAATAAGTGCTCGCACAACATGCTTTATTTACTAAAAAAAACTCATCCAAAAAACAAAACTAAAAATAGCTTATGCATGGTGATGAATTGTAATGCCCCGCCAGGAAACCCCGAAGGGATAAGCCAAACTACAAGAATAGAGTGCAAAATTTTTTATTTTTTTAAAGTTACAACACATAAGATGCAACAAGATATCAAAGATTCAGATTACATAGCAGAAGACATCAACTAACACCTAAAGAGTTTCCCAACGAGATTACTTAAATTTCACAAATCACTTAACTCTCACAATTATTCCAAAGTTGAACATCTTAATAACGAGATAATTCATAATCAGGATAATTTTCTTTCAAAAGATGGAAATATAATCACAAGCAAGATTCATCATTTAAGATCCATTCATAAACTTCATTCAATCTTTTCATTTAAAATTTCAAACCATACATCTAACAATCTAATACACTAGCATTTCATCATAACATAAGAGATCTTTCCAAGCATATTTAAATTCCTTAACAACAACTGAGTATAATTCATTACTCTAAGTTACATTCTTTCATATTCCAACTCATTGCATTTTAAAGACGATCACACATGCATCTACGATAAATCTCATCTAAGCTACTTACGCATTCGATCCACATGGCTTTCAAGAAAGAATTGAATATAAGCATTTATAGTTAATTCCAATTACCCACTTAACCATTCTAACATAAGTTAATCATACATGATAAAGCTGAATAAAGGAAACATAAGAGAATACATCACATAACGCCATAATGATCTCGGAGTTCACCCCTAAAGGGCTACATCTCCGGGTCTGCGCAACTGCAAGACCCCTCTGATAAATAATAAAGTTAAGAATACAAGAGGTTGCACCATTACAATCCAGCCATCAAGGCGATACATAAACAATATACAAACGACCACGTCGGTCCATCAATACATAAACGATCCTTGAAAAGAACAGGATCCAGCTGAACATAATCAAAGCTAAAACAAAGGTCCAGAAGAGCATCCATAACATTGAGCCATCACCACCCAAGGTCTAACATGAAACCGACACTCACAAGGGCAGAGACAAAAGGACGACTCACAAAGGTACTCCTAATAGGACAAAACGGCAACACACTAGCGAACGTAGGGACAAGTGTCATCACACAACCTGGTATGGATACCATGGCAAGTCTTCATAGGTCCCGGCCCCATACACTGGGTCACCCTGGCACCCTAATCCGAAATTTCGGCCCATCCAAGCCTCATGTGGACCCATGCATCCTCTCATGAAGACAAGGAAGATGGTTTGCCATTTCAGGCCTTCTCACAGCATGTCGAATCTATGATAGCACTCGTCCCATGTGTGAGGCACATTATCTTATTTAGAGATTATATTCTAATCTACTGTTAGGTTATCACTTATTAGACTCACTTTCGACGGGTTACCCAACAGCCACTTGGGGCGCGGCCCCCAATCGAAAGCCACTTTCCCATACGACACTAGACTATACTCGGACGAACTCAAAACCAAGGAATACACATGGTCAGACGAATGGAGTTCAAGAAGAGAGAAACAATCATCTGGTCAAACACGACTCACACAATCATCATTCGACTCACACACAAGGAGGATATGATCAAAACGACACTACCACAATACAATAGTCAACTCGGAATCAAGGACTGAAACAGGAACACCAAATCATCCATACGACAGGGTCCTTTTAAACAAAGCAAAACATGCTATTTCATAATTAAAGCGAATACAGAAATTAAACTCGCAAGGCAATAATCAGAAAAGACAATATTTCCCCAAATTGATTTAATCATTAAGAGTCGATCAAGTTTTCTACAAGATCTAAATCAGCTTCCAGTTATCTACCTCATCAAGGGATAAGTTGTTCTTGGTTTTCTAACTCGTCAAGGTTCAAAGCATCGAACAGGCAAATTAAGCCATAAAGAGTTTTTTAACCAATTCATATTAATAAAATTCAGACAACCATTAATCAACTAAAATAAGATATTTAATCTCCAATCAAAACGTCATTAACATACTGGTCTAAAATCAATCTCTACAGTTTCGTATTTTTCAAACCCAGATGCATTATACGGATTTCGGAAATAAAAATGTAGAAAGAGAGTCTAAGGAGGATAATCATTTCCAGAAGCTCATGGTTTCAGTTTCTAATGATCAATGGTTAATTATTCATTTCTAACCTTTCCAGATGACTTATACCCTTAAACTCTTCAAACAATATAAATCTAGGAATAAAGTGCGTTTTACCTTCAAAAGGATTATCCAACATAAACATATTTTATCTTCTCAAACTACACACCATTAAAATTATGCCTTGCATAATAACTACAAAAAATATAATTCATCAACCAATACATTCATGACACATTTTCATCATCAAGACTTAATTAAAAATCTTCATTAAATAATATTAAAACATTATATATATATTTTTTTTCTTTTAAAAAAATACATTAAAAAAAACATTGTTAAGAACTAATTTTAAAAACAAACATTTTAAAAAGGGTGCTAGGGCGGGCCCACCTCCCAATGGCCAAGGCTGGGCGCCCAAACCCTAGCCGGGGAAGGCCTCGCACAGGCGACGCCACGGCGGTGCCCGCAGGTGCCGCGGCGCCCTGCGGCCACCGCGACCCCTGCGGCCACCGCCGTGAGCGCAGGCACTGCGGCAACAAACCGTCTGCGAGCACGTTACGAGCACGGGGGAGGAGAACCAACGGGGGAGCGAGTGGGGGAGAGGGGAGAGGGAGCGGGTGGAGCTCCGCTCCCCGCCTCCAAACCCCAAACCCACGGGTTTAAAAAAAATAAACACGCCCCGTCCGAAAACAATAAAAACACCCAGTCCAACAAAACAAAAAAAAACGTTTTAAATCTTAATTCGAACACACAGTCCGAAATTCATCAAACGTCCATCACAAATTTGGTAATGAATATAAGTTTCGATTCAATGAAAATTCGTTTTAAAAAGGGACTGGTTCGGTTCAAACGAACTGGGTTTACTATCATATTTCTTGATGGTTTGCTCATTCCATTCAAAACTCCAAGGGTTTCAAACGCCCAAAAAGCAAAGAGGGATAAACAACACCTCAAGAACACTTCCAGCCAAGCTGGTTAATCTTCCAAATCAATTCATAAACATGGCATTCGATGGAGAATCTAAAACCAAGTTAAAACCCCCATTTTCATTTTAAACAAAAACTAAAAATGAGAGTTGGATCCTACCTGATCTCGCGTTCCTGGCAAGATCGGCTGAAGAATCCCAATCTCAGCTGCCAAGCCTCCAATTTTTCCATCTCCAATCCAAAACATCTCCAAAAATGTCCCTCCTTCCATTTTTTCCCAAATTTGGGTTATATGGAAGAGTTGACCCAGAATTTCTATTTTTGGAATTAAAATCTTTATTATAAAAATAATACTCAAATTAATACTTTTCTAGCTATTACAATAATTTAAATTGTTTTTTTTTAATTCAAAATCGATTGCTCTTTTAATCAAATTTAACCTTTCAAATTTCAGAATCCAACAGAATGCAATTACGTCTATTGCAATTAAATACCAAACTTTCTTTTTCAATAGCATATATAAAATGCATTAAATATTCCAAATCAATCATTTAAATCGAATTTACTCCCAATTCAAAACAAGCAATCCAATAACAACGAAAGTCGCATAACAGAAACCAGATTAATTTAGTCCATTAATCTTCAATGCACAAACGCATATATAATCAAGATAATTACTAAGGACTAATTAATCAATTTAACCAAACACACCAAGCACGCAAACCGAGAAGGTCAACCAAACAGACGACTCGCAAACCCAAACAAAAAGGGATTGACGACGACGACTGGCGATGCTCACTAGAGCACAACTAAGGTCAACTAGGGTCTTACGACCACCTAATCCAACTCTAAGGATTAAAAAGGGTACACTCAAACCTGCACATCCAGGTGAAGACGAACCTCGCACTCAAGCGGCATTGTACCTGAAATTTCCTGCAACCAAAGATCATACATGCATACATATATAATAACTTAATGAGAACGTTAGTCCGATTCCAATATCACGAAATAGGAACACAAAACAACTTGCATATAACTAGTGTGGAAAACCACATCAATAGCTATGCGTAAAATCAACATCTGACTGTAACATAATATTACGATAAACTGATCAAGATTAAACCAAGATTAGAGATCGATTACGGTAGGGGTACTACATTCTCCCCCCCTAGGTTCCGACTTACTCCTGGAAGTCGTAAGGCTAGATGGAGAACATGTCGTACGCATCAGCCCTAAAACTCATTCAACAAAGATCAAATTGCACATAGACAATCTTTCCATAATTAAATAAAATGTTATTGCAAAATCTTTACCAAACGCCATTATCCATTGGCAAGATACATCTAAAACCCTACGTTCCTTAAAATATTCCAGGAATTATCAATAATCATAGCAAAGAAACGAGAATTTTCTTCCTTTCATTACACCAAATTAAAACATTACAAGGAGGTAAACAACAATTACCATAATCATCGATCAAAAATGACAGGAAAACATGCCATAAGATCAATTTTCCTTTACCAATCCATCTTTATCATAAAATTTTATTGAATAGAACTAGCTTCAGAAATCAATTTCTACAACCAAATTAACTTTCATGAAATAAGAGCAACAAAATAACTCAATTGATTACACTTGCCAGGCATAAGAAAACCTTTCCAAAGACTATGTCCCATAACATAGTGACAAGTTAACACAATTTACTCCATGATACAAATAATAACCATCCACATAGCTGGAATGCATAACAGAAAAGGCCACATGTGAGCATGTCTAATGCTCGGTCAAAGGATAACATGCACGATCAGCATCTCTATGCCTGATCTCAGAACAACAATAAGATCATAAATATCCAATATCTCACTCAAGGGCTCGATGGTGCTAGGCACACCATAGCGGTGCTACCTTCCATACAAGACCTTTGTGAATATCCCTTGTTGAACAAGGTGGTTAGCCTCCAAGAGATAGTCACCACACATAGGTAGGTAGTGGGTACTAGCTGCGTCACAGCCTCACATACCCCCTATCCTCACGGTTCCTTGCGTCTACTTCCTCGTATACACTCATCCAAGCCCGTCTCCTACGTCCTTGGAGAGGAATTCACATTGCAACACAAGACCAGCATCCGAAAACAATAATGATAAACCAGTTTAGCCACCAAAGTACAGAAGAATAAAGATAATAAATCCTTAATTCCAACAGTAAGGCAAGAAAATAATCCGGAATCTCAACACCAAATCAAAGTGCAAAAGATCACAAGATCGTGGCCAAACCTTCAAAATCAAAGTAAAATAAACTGCTGATCCCCAAAGAAATATAAAGAATAGCACAACTGCACATAACATCACTGCGTGACTAATAGCTAGCCACCAACGAGGAAGGAAGGAACAATCGTCTTGCTATCCTAGTAGCTCATCATGTGGTGTGGCCAAGTCACACATCCACATGGCATGGCAGTGTGCACCTCGACATCACCCCGCATCACGTCGTCACGTGGCATGGCAATACCCCAAGTGGAGAAAACACACAATGGACGTATCCCGCATGGTAGTGCACCTCGCGGAAAAAGAACGCGCAAGCCACATCCTGCATAGCGACGTATCTAGAAGGATACTCGCCGTAAGTCAGAGGTATACATGACTATGGTCCACCCACATGCCCACCAACACAAACTAACTGGCAGCACAAGTGAATAAACCTACCTTTCATGAAGACAAGGCAAAGGATCCTCCAAATCATACCATCACTATACACAAGAATCACCATCCAAACTGCTCAAATAAGGAAGAGGAATAGGCTGACACACATAAACCTATAAATAGGTTCATCAAAGGGAAAGTATTGAGTACACCTTGATACAGTTTAGTAGTACAACTATATCATTCCTCGAAGTAGAGAAGCTAAAGTCGCTTCGCGCCGACATTACTCGTACGCCAATCCATACTATTCAAGGAATGGTTGCTTCGAATACTACCCCTTAACATACTGAGTTACCCACAACCCAAGGTTTGGTACTCAGTAGGGAACAATTAAGCAACATCACATAAACAGTATGGTTTCCCATACTCATAAGCAACATATCCTCCATGGTTGATTACTTCACCAATCCATGGGCACATATAATAAACACTGGTTTCTCACAACACACACGAAAACACCAGTACTGGTTTAGTCACATTTACAGGGAGTACTTTTCAGTACGCTAACATCTATAAAAGGAAGATTCCAATTATGCTTTCTACATAAATAACTGAATCAAGTTTACTTTAGATTCAAGTACTGAAATTATTAACAATTCACAATTACATAAGGAAATAACATCATTCCTATATCTTTCTCGAATCTTACTAAGCATTCATAACTAAATTACTAGCTAAGCAAATTCGTTTCTAAAGCTTAAGACTTTCATCTATCACTATGAAGCCAAAAGCAAACACACAATTTCACATGGTTTATAAGCATTCATTTTAAATCGATGCACTCTTTAATAACATTTCTAAAAATCTTATGATTAGGCAAAGAGAAGGGAAAGAGAGTTTGATAACCAAACCATTTCCTACAAAACACGCAAGATCAAACAAGATCACGCTGCATAATATATTTTCTCACTATAAGCCTATCATTTAAATTACACGGTTTTCATTTCACTACCATTTAGAAGGATGACAATTAGCCTAACAAAACATTCCAATAATTATGGTTGAAACAGGAGGTTCTAGTTTTCCAAACAAAATAGAGATCAAGACAGACAATCTTTTCGAGAATGCAAGACCTCTTAAGAACACTCACTTATAATAATACAATATAGACACATGTCAAGATTTGCAACCTATTAGAGAAGATCACATTACGATCAAAGATAAGCAAGGAGCTATTAACCAATTAGAACATATTAATGCATGCACATCAAACAAGCTTTTCATTCGCACTTTCTAAACACATCAAGGTAATTACATATACCCAAAAAGCGAGTTCAATGGAGCATTAGCTAAAATAAATCTTCAATCAAACTAGTTTAATGAAACACATAAGACAATCTTTCAGAAAACACATTAACACTTTCTCGAAGCTACACTAACATGCTCTTTTTAACACTTCTACAAACCAAGCAGTTTCACATAATTCCAGTATTCGCATATCAATGCACCTTACTAAGGTAGAATTTTAATCATGCTACTCCTACAAGATACATATGGAGAATTCTTTAAACGTACACATACAGTTTTCTCCCAATAACCAAAATAAATTTGTAAACCCATAGCCCTTTAATAATCTAAAAATGTAAGCATCATAAGGCTCACACAGGGGTTCAAGAAGTCACACCCTTTTCTCTCTTGCAAACAAGAACTCAAATCAAAGATAATTACACATATCCTAATCACTTCAATTTCCAGAAAGAGAGAGAGAAATGGTGATAATCATTTAATTTTCTACAAGATAAGCATTTAATAATTGCCATATTAGTCCTTCAAGTGGACAACACTAAGCTAGATCAAAATCTTAAACAGTCACAATACGCACTTTCAGATTCAAGACAAGCACGGACCAATCCAAATGGGTTAGTCAAAAGAGTACAACACTCAATAAGGGAAGGTACATACGACTCTCTTTCAGAATAAGAGTGATCGTAGACCAAGACATCAATAAGCACACAATGCACATATAAGCACTCAACCACCAACATCAAGAAGGCGAAAACAAGGTGTAAACACACACGTTACACACCAGCTAAGGTCTGCTCAATCACTCACATTCAAAAGGAGGACAAGCATACACATAAGGTCGATACACCTCACACCAATAGAGGGCACACGCGACACCAGAGATCCCAATGTTTGCAACATGAGCTCTGATACCAAATGTAATGCCCCGCCAGGAAACCCCGAAGGGATAAGCCAAAATACAAGAATAGAGTGCAAATTTTTTTATTTTTTTAAAGTTACAACACATAAGATGCAACAAGATATCAAAGATTCAGATTACATAGCAGAAGACATCAACTAACACCTAAAGAGTTTCCCAACGAGATTACTTAAATTTCACAAATCACTTAACTCTCACAATTATTCCAAAGCTGAACATCTTAATAACGAGATAATTCATAATATGGATAATTTTCTTTCAAAAGATGGAAATATAATCACAAGCAAGATTCATCATTTAAGATCCATTCATAAACTTCATTCAATCTTTTCATTTAAAATTTCAAACCATACATCTAACAATCTAATACACTAGGATTTCATCATAACATAAGAGATCTTTCCAAGCATATTTAAATTCCTTAACAACAACTGAGTATAATTCATTACTCTAAGTTACATTCTTTCATATTCCAACTCATTGCATTTTAAAGACGATCACACATGCATCTACGATAAATCTCATCTAAACTACTTACGCATTCGATCAACATGGCTTTCAAGAAAGAACTGAATATAAGCATTTATAGTTAATTCCAATTACCCACTTAACCATTCTAACATAAGTTAATCATACATGATAAAGTTGAATAAAGGAAACATAAGAGAATACATCACATAACGCCATAATGATCTCGGAGTTCACCCCTAAAGGGCTACATCTCCGGGTCTGCGCAATTGCAAGACCCCTCTGATAAATAATAAAGTTAAGAATACAAGAGGTTGCACCATTACAATCCATCCATCAAGGCGATACATAAACAATATACAAATGACCACGTCGGTCCATCAATACATAAACGATCCTTGAAAAGAACAGGATCCAGCTGAACATAATCAAAGCTAAAACAAAGGTCCAGAAGAGCATAAATAACACTGAGCCATCACCACCCAAGGTCTAACATGAAACCGACACTCACAAGCGCAGAGACAAAAGGATGACTCACAAAGGTACTCCTAACAGGACAAAACGACAACACACTAGTGAACGTAGGGACAAGTGTCATCACACAACCTGGTATGGATACCATGGCAAGTCTTCATAGGTCCCGGCCCCATACACTGGGTCCCCCTGGCACCCTAATCCGAACTTCCGGCCCATCCAAGCCTCATGTGGACCCACGCATCCTCTCGTGAAGACAAGGAAGATGGTTTGCCATTTCAGGCCTTCTCACAGCATGTCGAATCTATGATAGCACTCGTCCCATGTGTGAGGCAAATTATCTTATTTAGAGATTATATTCTAATCTACTGTTAGGTTATCACTTATTAGACTCACTTTCGACGGGTTACCCAGCAGCCACTTTGGGCGCGGCCCCCAATCGAAAGCCACTTTCCCATACGACACTAGACTATACTCGGACGAACTCAAAACCAAGGAATACACATGGTCAGACGAACGGAGTTCAAGAAGAGAGAAACAATCATCTGGTCAAACACGACTCACACAATCATCATTCGACTCACACACAAGGAGGATATGATCAAAACGACACTACCACAATACAATAGTCAACTTGGAATCGAGGACTGAAACAGGATCACCAAATCATCCATACGACAGGGTCCTTTTAAACAAAGCAAAACATGCCATTTCATAATTAAAGCGAATACAGAAATTAAACTCGCAAGGCAATAATCAGAAAAGACAATATTTCCCCAAATTGATTTAATCATTAAGAGTCGATCAAGTTTTCTACAAGATCTAAATCAGCTTCCAGTTATCTACCTCATCAAGGGATAAGTTGTTCTTGGTTTTCTAACTCGTCAAGGTTCAAAGCATCGAACAGGCAAATTAAGCCATAAAGAGTTTTTTAACCAATTCATATTAATAAAATTCAGACAACCATTAATCAACTAAAATAAGATATTTAATCTCCAATCAAAACGTCATTAACATACTGGTCTAAAATCAATCTCTACAGTTTCGTATTTTTCAAACCCAGATGCATTATACGGATTTCGGAAATAAAAATGTAGAAAGAGAGTCTAAGGAGGATAGTCATTTCCAGAAGCTCATGGTTTCAGTTTCTAATGATCAATGGTTAATTATTCATTTCTAACCTTTCCAGATGACTTATACCCTTAAACTCTTCAAACAATATAAATCTAGGAATAAAGTGCGTTTTACCTTCAAAAGGATTATCCAACATAAACATATTTTATCTTCTCAAACTACACACCATTAAAATTATGCCTTGCATAATAACTACAAAAAAAATAATTCATCAACCAATACATTCATGACACATTTTCATCATCAAGACTTAATTAAAAATCTTCATTAAATAATATTAAAACATTATATATATATATTTTTTCTTTTAAAAAAATACATAAAAAAAAACATTGTTAAGAACTAATTTTAAAAACAAACATTTTAAAAAGGGTGCTAGGGCGGGCCCACCTCCCAATGGCCAAGGCTGGGCACCCAAACCCTAGCCGGGGAAGGCCTCGTGCAGGCAACGCCACGGCGGTGCCCGCAGGTGCCGCGGTGCCCTGCGGCCACTACGACCCCTGCGGCCACCGCCGTGAGCGCAGGCGCTGCGGCAACAAACCGTCTGCGAGCACGTTACGAGCACGGGGGAGGAGAACCAGCGTCGGAGCGAGCGGGGGAGAGGGGAGAGGGAGCGGGTGGAGCTCCGCTCCCCGCCTCCAAACCCCAAACCCACGGGTTTAAAAAAAATAAACACGCCCCGTCCGAAAACAATAAAAACGCCCAGTCCAACAAAACAAAAAAAAACGTTTTAAATCTTATTTTGAACACACAGTCCGAAATTCATCAAACGTCCATCACAAATTTGGTAATGAATATAAGTTTCGATTCAATGAAAATTCGTTTTAAAAAGGGACTGGTTCGGTTCAAACGAACTGGGTTTACTATCATATTTCTTGATGGTTTGCTCATTCCATTCAAACCTCCAAGGGTTTCAAATGCCCAAAAAGCAAAGAGGGATAAACAACACCTCAAGAACACTTCCAGCCAAGCTGGTTAATCTACCAAATCAATTCATAAACATGGCATTCGATGGAGAATCTAAAGCCAAGTTAAAACCCCCATTTTCATTTTAAACAAAAACTAAAAATGAGAGTTGGATCCTACCTGATCTCGCGTTCCTGGCAAGATCGGCTGAAGAATCCCAATCTCAGCTGCCAAGCCTCCAATTTTTCCATCTCCAATCCAAAACTTCTCCAAAAATGTCCCTCCTTCCATTTTTTCCCAAATTTGGGTTATATGGAAGAGTTGACCCAGAATTTCTATTTTTGGAATTAAAATCTTTATTATAAAAATAATACTCAAATTAATACTTTTCTAGCTATTACAATAATTTAAATTGTTTTTTTTTAATTCAAAATCGATTTCTCTTTTAATCAAATTTAACCTTTCAAATTTCAGAATCCAACAGAATGCAATTACATCTATTGCAATTAAATACCAAACTTTCTTTTTCAATAGCATATATAAAATGCATTAAATATTCCAAATCAATCATTTAAATCAAATTTACTCCCAATTCAAAACAAGCAATCCAATAACAACGAAAGTCGCATAACAGAAACCAGATTAATTTAGTCCATTAATCTTCAATGCACAAACGCATATATAATCAAGATAATTACTAAGGACTAATTAATCAATTTAACCAAACACACCAAGCACGCAAACCGAGAAGGTCAACCAAACAGACGACTCGCAAACCCAAACAAAAAGGGATTGATGACGACGACTGGCGATGCTCACTAGAGCACAACTAAGGTCAACTAGGGTCTTACGACCACCTAATCCAACTCTAAGGATTAAAAAGGGTACACTCAAACCTGCACATCCAGGTGAAGACGAACCTCGCACTCAAGCGGCATTGTACCTGAAATTTCCTGCAACCAAAGATCATACATGCATACATATATAATAACTTAATGAGAACGTTAGTCCGATTCCAATATCACGAAATAGGAACACAAAACAACTTGCATATAACTAGTGTGGAAAACCACATCAATAGCTATGCGTAAAATCAACATCTGACTGTAACATAATATTACGATAAACTGATCAAGATTAAACCAAGATTAGAGATCGATTATGGTAGGGGTACTACATGAATGGATAGATTCATGTCCAAACTAGAGCTGCATGGAGCTGCATACTAGAGCAGCATCAATTATCAACACATATATCATGGTGGATGCATAGACACTACACTTGAATTGCTTCAAAGTGTTGTTGAAAACAATGTCATCTTATGGAATGAAATGATACAAGATTTCTTAAAAATGAATTTGCTGAAAAGTTGATATAAACTTTCATGGAAATGCAATTGGAAAACATTAGACCGATTAAACAACCCTTGCGATCATCTTTCCTTCCCAAGCCATCATGGGAGCTCTGGAATAGTGTATGGATATCCAATAAAGCATGCAATATGCAAGATGTGGAATCATAGGCAATACACTTGAAGTATTTGATAGAACACCTCAAAGAAATGAGACATAATAAAATGAAATAATTGCGATAACAACATAAAATAGACTCGTTAAAAAGGGTTTAAAGCTTCAAAGGAAACACAGTTAGCAGGTGTAGAGTTAAAAATTCACAAACTTTGCCAACAAACTCCAACCTACACCAAAATATGGAAGAGTAAACAATGCATGTGAGTTGTTTAGAAGAATCCTTCAATGAGATTCCATCTCATGGTTTGCAATAATTATAGAATGTGGTAGCACATGAATTGTTCTGGTAGAATGTCATAAAGAAAAGTTGTGTTATGTAATGAAAGGATTGATTCGAGGACAATGTTCATGTGGATATTACTGGTGATGCTAAATGAAACAATCTGAACAATAAAATTGCCCTATAATAATGTGAATTACGTTAGCTATCTGTAATGCCCTCCCAAGGAACCCCAAAGTATCTAACCTAACTAACATAACTAAGAGGTAAAATATATTTTTTTAAACATCTTGATGAAGTATTCTAACTAAAGATAACTTATCAAACTCAAATGCACATGCAGAAGAAATAATACTAAACTATCCTCAAAGGTTCCTTAATGTTGTTACTTACAACCCATAAAACATTAAGGAAACTAATTCCATTCATTCAACATAAAGCAAAAAGCTAACATATCTAAAGATTCATTCCCATTTATCTTCAATGAATTTAGAAACTAATTACATTCATTTTACCATTAACACTAGGCTCATTTTAAAACCCAAATCCAAATGTTCCTATGATACTCAAAACAATAAATGGTTAACATATACTTAATTCAAAACTACATAAGCTATCCACATCAGAATTGCTAGCATAAATCCTACAAAATCATATCACTTAAGTTACATCAAAATTCCATGATCCGCCTAGAAGGCATGTCCAATATTACAATTATATTTGACATAAACATAACAATAATATATAAAGGATGAATGAATCTTCACCTAATCTACTAAGTTGACTATATCCAAGAGAAGCAATCAGAGAATGAAGTAATGCCAATCAATGCATGAACATGTCCAAAATACCTGATGGAAGAAGGAAACTACCACCCAACCATGTGGAACTCAAAGGACCACCCCCCATGCTAAGAGACAGACAAATATCCCATATTCACACAAGCCAAGACTACAACAATAGAAGGCCACAACGCACTTCCACAGGATAAGGAAAAACAATAAAAGACATGAGCTCACATGAAAGACATAACAAGGATAACTCAAGAGGCTTACAAATATAACACAAGAGCAAGTAACTAGTGCTCACAAGGGGATAGTGTCATCACATATCTCAACATGAATTAGTTTGATAAGTCTCCATAGATCCCAACTCTCATCCTAGGTTATCCTGGTAGTCTCTCCTGACTCCTAACCCTCATCCAAAATTCATATAGAACCAACATACCTTTCGTGAAGTCAAGGCAGTTGATCTTTCCATTCCAAGCCTTCCCAATCTCATCCTGAGTCTAAACGAGCACTTCAGGTCATGAGTGGGGCATTATCATTATCTTGATTAATGTGAATTTCTACCCGAACCCCTATGTTCATTAATTAATGTTATCACTCATTAAATCAACTCTCTCAATGGGTTATCTTGCCAATCACTTAGGATATCGACCCCCATGGAGAGCCACTCTCCCTTATGACATTATGCTTACCGAAACATAAAACAAACCATAAGATGGAAAAATGAATCATCAACAAATGAATAACATAATATGATTCCAATTAGTCTCATGGTAGAAACCTAAAACATTATTACATCCATCAAGCATTAAATACAATATCCTCCATTAGAGAACAGGATATGGCTCAATCCCCTAAGGAAGGCAATGAGATAACACCCAAAAGACTGATAAACCACCATAGACATCCATAAACAAAGTCTAGATAGAAATCTAAACATTATATCACTGACAATCACGACCTAAGATCACAACCCAACCTTTGGAGCCCTCGGAAAACACCTGGGACAAAACAACTGAAAAGATAAAAAACTTGACACATTTTGGCTTAGATTACTATTAACATAATTGGTCAAGAGTTTGATTTTAATTTAATGACAATAAAGCAATAATTTCAAATATCAATTATATTAACGTTATAGACGTAAGGATTAAATTGGTAAATAAAACTCAGCCCTACTACCATCAATATAAATTTGGTCCCCACTTGGGTTGATTTTAATTAATAATAAAAGCACAAATTCAATTACACCCACATTGACCTTAATGAATCAAGGACATGTTTTAATAACAATGATACGAGACAATTACGATAATAATATTGATAATCACTTTCATTCGAGTTAAAATTATGTACATGTATTTAATTCTATTCTTTAATGTTAACTGACTTAGTTATCTTAACAAACTATATTACCAGTATACATAAGAATTATTTAATTACTTAATAACAGTAAACTTTATTTCATTAAATTTCCACTTTTGACATAAATAAAATAGCACTCAACACACAAACACACACACACAACAAAATAAAATAAACTGTTTAATCTTTAATCTTTGCTCAAAATAAGGAACTTAGGATACTATCTAATTCACAAATAATTTACTCAAACCTTACTTTCACCCAAGATATACTCTAAAAATGCCTTTGGTTAAATACATAATTGAATATTCGTTCTTGCATAATCTAGAAAATAAAGACATATCTCCTGAATTAATTTGCCCAATGAAAATAATAAATCATGAGCTAAACCCTAATATCAAATTACAGTAACTAGAAACTATAACATATAGAAATAATAATTATACAAGATACTCCCTAAAATCAATAACAATATTCAAACATTATAATAAAATAGCTATAGGTGGCTTAAACCCAATATAACATGATACATTAACATATTAATTAACATTATTTATTAACATTCTACACAACATATACACAGGAAACCTAAAATTCAATTTAAGAACAAGACATCATAACTTAATAAAACCAAAGGAAAAAAAGCCTATTTATCTAAAACATTCCCTCTAGAATATTACAATTAAATTAATATCAACATGAGAACCCTAGATACTAATAACACTACAACCAACTATATAATGCATGAATTATCAATGACCCAAGAATCATAACAATTTATAAATATATAAAAATGACAAAACCCTAAAATTTAATATAACCAACAAAACATTACATTATACCAAAAATCTCACACAAGCACCAACTTTGATTGGCTAGGTGGTTGTATCGTTGGCTGAGTGAAGGAATGGGCTTGGTGTTTGATTGTTTCCTCCCTGTGCAGTGTCGCCTAGGCATGGGGTTCTACTCACCCCCATGTTCCATGGAGGGGTTCCCAGTCTGTGTGGTGGATGCCACTTAGCATGGACACCCCCATGTTGCACGAACGGGTGCCCAGCATGTTTGGTGGGTGCCACTTAGCATGGACACCCCCATGTTGCGCGGAGGGGTACCCAGCGTGTTTGGCGAGTGCCACTTAGCATGCACACACCTCACATAGTGGTAGAGGCTCCCCATGCTACATGGGTTAGAGCCCACACACCTTGGAAACTTCCCATGCCATTGGTGAGGCCCATACCATGTCGAAGCCCCGCCCACACACAGACTAAAGCGCAAATATAAAATGCAACAAAAACAATGATTCACAAACCCAAACCAACTATTAAGAACAAAAACAAATACGTAAATATTTATGTCATATCAGAGGGTAAAAGCATTTATAAAATACAAAGGTTAAAGATCCTGCAAAAGGATTTATCCGACTATTACATAAACGATTCCACTAGTGAATAATAAATCTTAGACAATGAAGAAGCTACATGAATATATTTTAATGAAACATGAATTTGCAAAGAAACAATTGATTGACTCAATGTAGGAAGTAAAAATATGGAAGGAAGTAAGCAAATCATGGCAAGCTACATTCCATTCCTTCCAATGCTATGCATCAACCAAGGATCAACATTCCACAAACATTGCATAGAGAAACTGAAAAGTACCTGGTAATTGAAGCAGTCATCAGTGAGGAGGGAACCCAAAGAGATGAATCTAGACCAGTCAGCAAGAGTAAACACAATGAAAACACAAAGATACGATGGAGGCATTGCGGACAAATTGTTTTATTGCTTGAAAAATGATTACATCCAACCAGTAACAACCAAGTTACAACATACCATCTCATAGGCCTAGTAGAATAGGTCACAATCGGGACCTTGAATCTTAGGATCTATCTTCTACGCATAGTCTAGCTACCTAATTCTCCTTGATTACAATCTAATGCACAATTACAATTATATATATCGACCCAAAGGATCCAGTTTGTAATAACCCACTTAATTTAATCCAAAATGTCAACTGTTTTTTTTATATATATAATTATTGATTTCTTATTCTTACTTATTCTTAATTGTGTTTGATTCAATCACATACTTAGGTACATCTATCCAAATGTGATAGGCATCCATCCAACCGGGATAGGCATCTAACCATATAGGTTAGGCATCTAACCATACGGGTTACACATCTATCCATACAGGATATGAGGTTTCATCTATCCAATTCGGGATAGGCATCTACCCAAATGGGGTAGGAATCTATTCATAAGAATAGGATATGCTTTGGCCAGAGACTTTAGACTCATCGGGACTAGCTGGGTCCTGAGCCACTCTCTAAAGACTACACTCCCCTACTAGGAGTGCACCGAGGTCACCATCCTTAGGAGTATAAAAATAATTACATAAACAAGCTTGAGTTCTGCCTCAGAATTCGACCTAAACCCTCGGGAAGTCAAGCAAATCCATATGGGATTCCTTCTGAGTATGCATTGAATTAATTTTAACCTTTCAATTAGTATTTGCACTATTTGATTATAAGACCAAGGAGCTTCGAGAACCAACTACTCACCCATAATCAAATCCTAATCCCCATCCCCGAATGCCTGAGTACAAGGGACAACTCCGTCCCTAGACTACCTACATACCCATTTCAGAAAGGGATCAAGGCATAAAGTATGTAGTTCTAGTTTCTAACTTTGGTTTAATGTACACTGTTTGGTGGGTACGCAACCCTTTCTAGGGTCAATGTCCCAGACAATTTCTCTACGGTTGCTACCCACAATGGTAGCTTGATAGCAAAAAGTCTCAAGGTGGCCTCATGCTTGTGGCCTGAAACAACTAGGTCCTATTTCGTATTAAATACGTCACCCTTAACCCATTATCATCCGCCAAAATCCATCAAAATAAAGAAATTCCAAACATCACATGCAACCAAACCCTAATGGGGTTTTTCTAAGGTTTAACTGAGCGAATGTAAATTCATATTAAAATTAATATTTTTAGATTATTGATCCAAGGGGGATTACCCACCCTCTTGATTTTAACTTCCAAATGACCCTTATTTCTCCCCGATGGTTTACAAGGACGATGCCACATACGTCGTTGTTGCAGCTTTATTAGGCGTTAAGTGCAGTAGTTCAACACGACGACATTACTCATAAGCACTACCCAGAGGCACCATAGATACCAAACGGTGCTAAAGTTTTTGTTTTCCAACTCCTCTTTGTTTAGTTATCTAACTAACTCATAAAGTTTAAGTAACACTAAGCTTAAAACAACTTATGAAAGAAACTATTATTCTATTGAAAGCTTAAATAATCATTATCCTATTGCAGCTTGAAAATTCATAACATTATTTAAATACAAGGACTTTAAGTTAAAAAATAAATAAATAAATAAACTAATTCTATGAAAATGGAGAATCACTATTACTACTAGAAGAATTAATATTCAGTTTGAGAAGGGCTATTATATCTACCTAATGAAATATAATTTGCATGGTAACAACAATTATGTAACTTGCATGATGAAATAAATATGCAACTTGCATGATAATAATAAATGCGTAACTTGCATGATAACAAATAAATGTATAACTTTCATGATAACAATTAAATGTGTAACTTACATGAAAGATTGACAAATAATCTCAAATGAGGATGATTTTAAATAAAATATTAAATCATTTTGGTGCAAAAGCACCTAGCTCATTCTCAGCTTCTTTTTCATCTCAGGTTTGATTTGTGTTATTTTAAGTTGGAAAGTTGTTTAGCATGCTTTTTGAAGTTGTTCTAGGTTTTTTGGATGAGTTTTGAACTCATTGTGTGGTTTTGGTTTCCTGTTTTCAACTTTTGCTCAAAATTGCCAATTTTCGTGTTGCCTGGCAAAATGTTGTAAAAAGTGAGTTTTTCGTGTGTTTTTGTTTTTGAAAGGTTTTAGACATGTTTTATGTTTGGGTTTAAGGTATAAGAAGTGTTTTTAGATGATGGTTAGTTTTGGAGGTCAATCTTGCATTTTCTAGGCACCAAAAGTTGTCATTTAGGCATCAAAATGTCAAAATTAAGTGCCTTTGGACATGTACCTATCCGTAAAGGAGGTTAACCAACTTGCAGAGGTATTTAAACTCCTGTTTTACTTTTTGTAATGGTTGATCATTCGAAGTTATGAGATGTTTTGCAAACTTGCACTAGTTTTTACTTGGTTTTCTCTAGTTTTTGGCTCCATGTGAACAGCAGTCCGTACACCTGTTGTACTTGGCCATACTGTTCTTGTATTTTCTGATTCTAACATGTTTTCCTAAACTTTTCCCTTTGGTGGCATTTGATTTCATCAAGTTCTGAGTTTTGTGCAAAAATATTTCGTTTTGATAGTTTCACTGCCCAGTCTAGGAATTTGGGCAAAATGCTTGACCAACTTGGTTTCTTGGAGCCCTAAAGTGTTCATGGCTGCTCAAGAACTAGTTGGTCAATTTGTAAAGTATGTAAATATGAGTTTTGGTTTCAATAGTGCAGGTACAGGGAATTTTTATGGCCATTAAGCCCTAGGCAAGTGTGCCATTTGGCTAGGTTCTTGAAGAAACTTTAATGCTTTGCTCTTCTATAGCAAGTGCATTTAATATTGGAATGGACTTGCCTTGATGATGAAGCTTGTAATCCAAGGCAAAGAGGTTTTCTAAGCCATGAGGAGAATGTTTCCATGTTTAGTTTGTGAAAATAATGTAAAAACAGTGAGTCATTGTTTTAAAAAGCAATCTCCTTTCATTAGCCTACTCTCCATCATGTGTTGGAGATTGTAAGGTTGTTGTACCTCCTTCTAATTGCTTGCAAACAAGCACAAGGAGTGTTATTTATGTCATCCATGAGTTTGGAGTTTCCAAGATCAATCAATGATCTTTGAGGCAAGATTTTTGAAATGCCCATTTGCTGTCCCAGTCAACTAGGACTGAGTTTTACTTTTTTTTTCCTTGAAGTTATACTCGTATTCTTCTCCTCCCAAATGACAGGTATGAAGGACAATAAGTCAGAAAAGATTGAGCCTTGTTAAGGAGCACTAAACAGACTTTTTGTGAGGAGTTCTAATAGTGAAAGTGCAGGTCACAGTGAACTACAAAAAACAGTGAAAGACAAGGGGCAGCAACAGTCAGCTTAACAGTGAATTAATTCCATTTTTTAATTTCCTAATGCTTGTATGCAGGGATAACAAGATTCTCTTTGTTTCTAAATGATAGGCATTCTTACATGTTGAATGTAATTGGTTTTGGTTGCAAAAGATGTGTTTGAAAGAGGGAAAATTTGAAAAGTTGTAAAATGTTGCATTTTCCTCATAAGTAACTTTTTGTAAATACTTGTTCTTTAAACTTGGAAGTGTAAATATTCTTATTTGTGGCTTAATTAGTTATTACTATGATGGCACTAATGCGTCTTGCCCATATTGGAGGTTTATAGGTAGAATCTTGGTTTTTCACCATCAAAACCCTTCAAGACCCTCATTTTTCACCCATTTTTGGGACAGTAACGGAGAAGGACTTAGGGACCCCCAAACTTGATGAATCTTCAAGAACTCCCAAAAGGGTATCCAAAAATATGAACCTTTCAATCTGGAAGTCCATTGCTTGAACTAGGTGAGCACAAAACCCCAAAAGGAGGGCTAATTGCTTGTAGCCTTTTTAGGCCTTAAAATTGAATTTTGGTCAAATCGGGTACACAAATGGTGAATGAAAAGCACAAAAGATATCAATGCCAGTTGAAACAAGTTGTCCTCACATTAATTTGACACCTTTTGTGGGACAGACCCCAAAAACATAGTTTTAGCAAGCTAGAGTGGTTATGGGGTTGAAGCCTTTCAGCATACAAGAGGTCTTGACTTAGGGAGGTGAAACAAGAGGAAGTTTGAGATGGTCTATGAACCTTTGCATTCTGATTATAGCAACAATTCCTTGAAAACAATAAGGTCCTATACTTAGTGAACATATAAGTCACTTGAGCATTCCACTTGCACTGCCTCCCTATCATAGTGGTATCAGAGCTCAGCTACACTTGGGACGAAGTAGTAGTTTGACAACCATGGTGACAAATGAAAAATTAACAAAGAAAGTGGAAGACTAGGAAGAAGAAAATAGGTTACTCAAAGAGAAGTTAGATCTCTTAGAGCAGAAGTTGGGTGAAGTAGAAGTGAAGGCAAATGAAGCCAGCAATAAGATAGAGGGAACAGAAGGTAAGGGTAAGCTATTAGCTATAGAGGATGAGACCCCTATACCAGACCCTATGATAGAGAATGAGCCCTTTTTGAAAGCCTTGAAGGCTATGAGTGGGAGAACACTAGAAGGAGTCCCACTATTCAGTGGTAAAATAGACCTAGAAGTGGTCATGGAGTGGATTGAGGGGCTTGAGAACCATTTTGAGTGTGATGGTGTGACAAAGGCCCAGAAAGTGAAGGTGGCTAAGTCCAGGTTGAGAGGAGCTGCCTTAACATGGTGGAAGTTCATTTAGGATGAACGTGAGAAAGAGGGCAAAAGGCCCATAGCAACTTGGAAGGGAATGTTGTCCAAGATCAGACAGGCTTACATTCCAGAGGACTATGAAATACAACTCCATAGGAGAAGGCAAAACCTTAGGCAAAAGGAGTTAGATGTCAGCACCTACACCGAGGAGTTTCAGAAGTTATGCCTTAGGTCAAAGATTCAAGAGGATGAGAATGTCAAGGTGGCTAGGTATCTCAATGGTTTGAGATGGAACATACAGGAAGAGTTAAGTTTGTTGTGCCCTACAGCAGTCCAGAAGTGCTATCAACTTGCACTCAAGGTAGAGGAAAGGAGTAGGAAGAAGCAAGAGCAGCATAATAGAGGCAGAGGAAGAGGCAGAGATGGTCAAGGCCATCGAGGCAGTTTTGGGGGAAGACACATAGACCAAAGGTCCCAGGGGGAATCTAAGCTTATTGAGCAAAGCAGGGATTCTTAGAGAAAACCTAATTTTAGGGGAAGGAGATCAAGCAACCCAGGAAGGGGTAGGTCTAGTGGCCCAGGTAGAGGGCCTTATTTCTCCACAATGAAATACTACAACTGTCAGAAATTGGGTCATCCTGCTTATAGGTGTCCTGAAAAGCCTAGTTCTTCCCATGGAGGTGAAAGGAAAGTGAACTATGTTCAGGAGGAAGGGAGTAGTACAAGAACTCCAACAATGCACCTAGCACCCGAAGATGGTGAGAGTTTAATGATAAGGAGAGTATTGATGCAAGAACCTCATAAGTGTGAAGTGTCTCAGAGAAGAGCCTTGTTCAGGATAAAGTGCAAAATCTTGGGCAAGGTATGTAAGGTTGTTATTGACTCATGCTCCATAGATAATATCATCTCAGAGGAGGCAGTTGGCAAATTGAACCTACCTAGAATGAAGCACAGTGAACCCTACAAGGTAACCTGGTTAAATAAGGGGCAACATGTCCTAGTGAATGAACAAGCATGGGTAGACTTCAATATAGGTGAGTACAAAGATAGGATTCTATGTGACATCCTTCCCATGGATGCTTGCCATCTACTATTGGGTAGACCTTGGCAATTTGACAGAAAGGCACACCATGATGGTGAAAAAAACACATATTCCTTTCAAAAGAATGGCATTGTCTACAAAATTCAGTCCCTTAGTGAAGAGACAGAGAACAGCAAACCATAGGCACCTAAAGTGCATTAGTCAATTAAAAAGAGTTCATCCAAACCATGAAAGAGGGAGATGGGATTGGCTATGCACTTGTATTGAAACCTAAGGAGGATAAGAAAGAAAAACAAGTAGAGATCCCACAAGAGGTGCAGCAAATTCTTGATAGTTTTAAGAACATCATCAGTGATGGACACCAAGCAACATTACCTCCTCCTAGAGCCATTAGTCATCAAATTGACTTTATACCAGGAGCTTCTTTGCCAAACAAAGCAGCATACAAGATGACTCCTGAACAAAACAAAGAGGTAGCTAGACAGATTCAAGAGTTATTGGGTCAAGGATTAATCGGAAAGAGTATAAGTCCTTGCGTAGTGCCCACTGTGTTAGCACCTAAGAAAGGGGGCACATGGAGATTGTGTACAAATTCCAGAGCTATCAACAAGATCACAATAAGGTACAGATTCCCCATTCCCAGGATAGAAGATCTGATGGATTGTTTAGGGGGTGCGAGGTGTTTCTCCAAAATAGACTTAAAGAGTGGTTACCATCAAATAAGAATAAAAGAGGGTGATAAGTGGAAAACTGCTTTTAAAACAAATGAGGGTCTTTATGAATGGTTGGTTATGCCTTTTGGACTCTCTAATGCTCCCAGTACCTTTATGAGGTTAATGAATGAAGTATTGCAGGATTTTCTCAGTAAGTTTGTGGTAGTCTATTTAGATGATATTCTCATCTTTAGTAATACTAAAGAGGAGCATTTGAAACACTTAGCTATTGTTTTACAAAGATTATCTGATGAGCAGTTAACTATAAATCTTGAGAAATGTGATTTTATGCAGCAAGAGCTAGTCTATCTTGGTTTTGTTGTGTCCAGTGGAGATCTTAAGATGGATCAATCTAAAGTTGTAGCCATAACAAGTTGGCCAACCCCACAATCAACCAGTGAGGTTAGGAGTTTTCATGGTCTAGCCCAGTTTTATAGAAAGTTTATCAGAGGATTCAACGAAATTTGTGCACCCATGTTAGATATAATAAAGGGTGGTCATAAGGTCAAGTTTCAATGGACAGAAGCAGCCAATAGGGGGTTTGAGTTACTCAAAACTAGAGTTGCTACATAGCTAGTGTTAATCCTTCCTATCTTTGATAAGCTTTTTACTATAGAATGTGATGCCAGTCACCATGCAGTAGGTGCAGTCTTGAGTCAGGATAACAGACCAGTTGCCTTTTTTAGTGAAAAAATGAATGATGCAAAGAAAAAGTATTCATCTTTTGATTTAGAGTTATATGCATTGGTGCAGGCACTCAAGAAGTGGAGGCATTACTTGCTTCCTAAAGAATTTGTTGTGTATACAGACAACCAAGCAATCAGTTTCTTGAATTCCCAGGACAAACTCAACCATAGGCATGTGAAATGGGTAGAGTACCTACAAGCATATACCTTCACTCTTAAGCACAAGAAAGGCCAATGTAACAAAGTAGCTGATGCTTTAAGTAGGAGATTGTTGACTATCCAGGACGTCCAAGTAAAGAGTGTTGGGATAGATTGGTTTCGAGATTTATATCCTAATGATGATGATTTTGCTGCTGCTTATAAAGTTTGTCTTTCTTTTGAGAATCATTTTCATAGTGAGTATGCTGACTATACATTGCAAAATGGTTTGTTATTCAGGGGAGGACAGCTATGTGTTCCTAAAGGTTCCATGAGAGAAAATCTCATTCAAGAGAAACACAATGGGTGTTTGAGTGGCCATTTTGGTCTCAACAAGACCTTAGAGTTGGTTCAACGTTTTTATTACTGGCCTAAGATGCAGAGAGATGTCCGGAGGTATGTTGAACAATGCATGATATGTCAGAAGGCCAAAGGACATAGCACTAATGCTGGTTTTTATCAGCCACTTCCCATTCCTTCTAGGTCATGGGAATGCATCAGTATGGATTTTGTTGTAGGCTTACCGAGGACAAAAACAGGGCATGACAGTATCTTTGTGGCTGTGGACAGATTTAGTAAAATGGCTCACTTTATTCCTTGCAAAACTACTAATGATGCTAGTCATATTGATTTTCTTTTCTTTAAAGAGGTTGTCAGAATACATGGTTTTCCATCTAGTATTATATCAGATAGAGATGTTAAGTTTTTGGGTCATTTTTAGAAGACTTTGTGGAAGAAATTGGGTACTAACTTGTCTTTTGGCTTAGCTTACCATCCATAGATAGATGGTCAAATAGAGGTGGTGAATAGAACATTGGGTAATCTACTCAGATGTCTCACCAAGGAGTATGGACAAAGTTGGGATCAGCTTATCCCATAGGCAGAGTTTGCCTACAATGACAGTGTAAACAGATCCACTGGTAAGAGCCCATTTCAGATTGTTTATGGTATGCATCCAAGAGGTGTTTTTGAGTTACATGATGTGACTAACTTGCAACATGTTAGTGGGACAGCAGAAGACATGGCACAATCTCTCAAAGAGATACATGAACAGGTTAAACAGTCTTTGCAGGATACCACAGCAAGAGTCAAGGCAAGGGTGGATGCTTCAAAGAGGGATGTCCAATTTACAGTTGGGGATTTTGTGATGGTGCATCTCAACAAGTCTAGATTACAGAAGGAAGTTCCTACCAAGTTACAGATGAGAAGAATTGGACCTTGCAGGATTTTGGCTAAGTATGGTCCAAATGCTTATAAAATTGATTTACTTGCTGATGTTTCTTTATCTCCTATCTTTAATGTTGCAGATTTGGTACCTTTCAAGGGGTGGCCTCCAGTAGAGAATCAAAGAGTTTCAGACATTTCAAATTCCCTTTCTGATCTACCTCTCCCCTCTTCTTCTTCTCCCATTCCTTAACAGGTACTTGATTCCAGAATCATCAAGAAGACTAGAAGGCATGACTACTTTGAGCATTTGATCAAATGGAAATATCAACTAGCTTCTGAAGCCACTTGGATACCTGAAAGTGACTTCACCAAGGCTGGTATTCCTCTCTCTATTATGCCCAAAGGAGTCACATGACTTCTTTGTCACTGGGGGAGTATGGTGCAAGAGCACCTAGCTCATTCTCAGCTTCTTTTTCATCTCAGGTTTGATTTGTGTTATTTTAAGTTGGAAAGTTGTTTAGCATACTTTTTGAAGTTTTTCTAGGTTTTTTGGATGTGTTTTGAACTCATTGTGTGGTTTTTGTTTCCTGTTTTCAACTTTTGCTCAAAATTGCTAGTTTTGGTGTTGCCTGGCAAAATGTTGTAAAAAGTGAGTTTTTAGTGTGTTTTTGTTTTTGAAAGGTTTTAGACATGTTTTATGTTTAGGTTTAAGGTATAAGAAGTGTTTTTAGATGATGGTTAGTTTTGGAGGTCAATTTTGCATTTTCTAGGCACCAAAAGTTGTCATTTAGGCATCAAAATGTCAAAATTAAGTGCCTTTGGACATGTATCTGTCCATACAGGAGGTTAACCAACTTGGAGAGGTATTTAAACTCATATTTTAACTTTTGTAATGGTTGATCATTCAAAGTTATGAGAAGTTTTGTAAACTTGCACTAGTTTTTACTTGGTTTTCTCTAGTTTTTGGCTCCATGTGAATAGCAGTCCGTACACCTCCTATACTTGGCCATACTGTTCTTGTATTTTCTAATTCTAACATGTTTTCCTAAAATTTTCCCTTTGGTGGCATTTGATTTCATCAAGTTTTGAGTTTTGTGCAAAAATATTTGGTTTTGACAGTTTCACTGCCCAGTCTAGGAATTTGGGCAAATGCTTGACCAACTTGGTTTCTTGGAGTCCTAAAGTGTTCATGGATTCTCAAGAACCAGTTGGTCAATTTCTAAAGTATGTAAATATGAGTTTTGGTTTCAAGAGTGCAGGTACAAGGAGTTTTTATGGCCATTAAGCCCTAGGCAAGTGTGTCATTTGGCTAGGGTCTTGTAGAAACTTTAATGCTTTGCTCTTCTATAGCAAGTGCATTTAATATTGGAACAGACTTGCCTTGATGATGAAGCTTGTATGCCAAGGCAAAGAGGTTTTCTAAGCCATGAAGAGAATTGTTTCCATGTTTAGTTTGTGAAAATAATGTAAAAACAGTGAGTCACTATTTTAAAAAACAATCTCCTTTCATTAGCCTACTCTCCACCATGTGTTGGAGCTTGTAAGGTTGTTGTACCTCCTTCTAATTGCTTGCAAACAATCACAAGGAGTGTTATTTATGTCATCCATGAGTTTGGAGTTGCCAAGATCAATCAATGATCTTTGAGGCAAGATTTTTGAAATGCCCATTTGCTGTCCCAGTCAACTAGGACTGAGTTTTACTTTTTTTTTCCTTGAAGTTATACTCGTATTATTCTCCTCCCAAATGACAAGTATGAAGGAAAATAAGTCAGCAAAGATTGAGCCTTGTTAAGGAGCACTAAATAGACTTTTTGTGAGGAGTTCTAATAGTGAAAGTGCAAGTCACAGTGAACTACAAAAAACAGTGAAAGACAAGGGGCAGCAATAGTCAGCTTAACAGTGAATTAATTCCATTTTGTAATTGCCGAATGCTTGTATGCAGGGCTAACAAGATTCTCTTTGTTTCTAAATGATAGGAATTCTTACATGTTGAATGTAATTGGTTTTGGTTGCAAAAGATGTGTTTGAAAGAGGGAAAATTCGAAAAGTTGTAAAATGTTGCATTTTCCTCATAAGCAACTTTTTGTAAAAACTTGTTCTTTAAACTTGGAAGTGTAAATATTCTTATTTGTGGCTTAATTAGTCATTACTATGATGGCACTAAGGTCTCTTGTCCATATTGGAGGTTTATAGGTAGAATCTTGGTTTTTCACCATCAAAACCCTTCAAGACCCTCCTTTTTCACCCATTTTTGGGACAGTCACGGAGAAGGACTTAGGGACCCCCAAACTTGATGAATCTTCATGGAATCCCAAAAGGGTATCCAAAAATATAAACTTTTCAGTCTGGAAGTCTATCGCTTGAACAGGGTGAGCACAAAACCCCAAAAGGAGGGCTAATTGCTTGTAGCCTTTTTAGGCCTTAAAATTGAATTTTGGTCAAGTCGGGTACACAAATGGTGAATGAAAAGCACAAAAGACATCAATGCTAGTTGAAACAAGTTGTCCTCACATGAATTTGACACCTTTTGTAGGATAGACCCCAAGAACATAGTTTTAGCAAGCCAGAGTGGTTATGGGGTTGAAGCCTTTCAGCATACAAGAGGTCTTGACTTAGGGAGGTGAAACAAGAGGAAGTTTGAGATGGTATATGAACCTTTGCACTCTGATTACAGCAACAATTCCTTGAAAACAGTAAGGTCCTATACTTAGTGAACATATAAGTCACTTGAGCATTCCACTTGCATTGCCTCCCTATCACATTTGCTTTGAAATAAGAAGCCGAATAAGGAGACTCTAAACATGTTTATTTGGAAAGAAGTTCCTTTAAAACTTTAAACAATTTCGGAAATAAATTAAGTTAAATTGATGTTTATAACTATAAGATTTAATAATTCATAATTAATTGAAATTACCAAATAAATAACCCAACGATTCCCAAATTATAAATTTAGTTACAAATTAGTCTATAAATTTACCAAGCCAAAATTCAATTAAACAAAAATTCCAATTTGTAAGTTTAGTTATTAATCTAAATATATTAATTTACCAAACTAGTATTTAACTTAAATTAATCTACAAATAATATTTACCAACTAAAATTTACCATGGATTTCATTTTACCAAATTAGAACTTAATTTTAAATTAAAGTACTTTTTTTTTTTCACCAAATTGAAACTGAATTATAACAAATCTAAATTCTAATTTAAATTAATCTACAAATATAATTTTACCAACCAGAAGTTTAATTGGAAAGTACTAGATATCCAAATTATAACTTAATCTAAATATCAATTTACTAAACTAAAATCTAAATTAGAAAGTATTAACTAATTCCAAATTGTAAAATATAAATTACCCCACAAAAAATTTAATTAAAAATATGTTCGAGTAAAATTTACATTGAATGAAATTTTAATTTTTAATTTTTTAAAAATAAACATTGATTTTCTTTATGTGGCCATAGAAGGGAATAAGAGGAGAGGGAGTGGGGAAGTGGGCCCACAGGCCCTGCCCCACCTCCTCTTCTCGAAAAAAAATTAGAAACAACAAAAAAATAAAATATCAACGTTTTTTTTCTTTTTTTTCTTTTCTTTTTGCATTTAGTAATATCGTTTATTATATATATATATATAATCTAGAGATGTCTATTTACAAAGGATTAAATATTAAGGAACAATTAATCTCAGGCAATAAATTAGAGATGTATATTTAGAGGATTAAATATTGAGAATTGATCCATGCAAAATTAATTATTGACAAAGTGGGGGTTACATGCAAGAAAGTGGAATTTGAAATCTACTTCTAGAAGCTTCTTATTTCCTCCTACGACATGTGCTCAATTGGTATTTTGAATAAAAGAATAGTTTTCAAAATTAAATTTATGACTTTCAAGTGTGTGTGTGTGTGTGTGTGTGTGTGTGTGCACTATTTCATTCCTTTTTTTAAAAATAATTTCAAACATAATAAATAAAACATTTCTAACAATACTCACAAAATGATATGAAATATAGTAGCAATAATTATAATAGTAGCGAGTTTTTTATCAAGATAGAGAAAGAGGGTTATGACACAGTCAGCCCAAAAAGGGAACAAAGCTCGAATAACAAGACCTAATGTTTAAAAATAACAAGGTCGGCCTCCGCCAAGAGATTCCTCCAAAAAATCCAAAGGGTGAAACGCAGATCGCGGGAAAAGGCCGACCACACACCAAGGAACATCGAAATCAATGCCCAAGGCTCCACAAGCTTCGGAAGGGGTTCCAGCAGATCACCAAGATAGGTCTAGGCTACTGGTAACAAGAACTACCAACTAGTAACAAGAAACTGTCAAGGAAACTGATAGTGATATCTTGCCAAAAAATGATCCAAATGCGATGCGGTCTAGAAGCAAGAAAGATGATCAAGTCTTCAAGTAGAATCCAACTCCTCGGGATCTAGTGAACCAAAACCGAGACACACAGAAAAGAAAACTGAGACTGCAAACTGAAAACAAAATAGAAAGAAATTTTTTTTGGTTGATGCAAGATTGCTATGAATCGAGGATGCTCCTGCATCAGTAATGCAGTACACCAAACCCTGAAACAAATTTTGAAATCTTTCAATCTAGTCCAAATCTCCTCTGCACTCTCCTCACTTGTAGTCTCTTTCAAATTTTCACCCCCAATTTTTTCCAAAAACAATCACTCCCTCTTAAAATGCTTCAGGAGATTAAAACCTCTTCAATCATTCAACCAACCATTCATGAACGATAAACAAATCATTAAATTAATATTACCACTAACTAGTGTTTAAACATTTAATTATTAATACTATTGAATTTATTTAATAACTTTGGTTAGTTAGTTGTATTTTGTTAATTAAATTGTTCATAAGGTTATAAAGTTTTATACATTATATATGTATATATATTATATTATTAAATATTAAAATACAATCCATTAGGTTAATGTTTATAATTAATCATTAATACTAAGGACGTGGGCAAATAATCTCTAACACAACCACACACATACTCAAACCAGATTATCGGATATTACCTAAGTGGCATTTCAATCAAGTGGACACTCAGCAAGGATTTTACCATGATATGGAGCAGAGGTTTAAGGTTGGGATAATTAGGCCAATACGCTATCTCCCACAATCTCCAACGGGATCATGTAAGCACGCTCAGACCTATAGAACCAGGTGAAGTCGATGCCCTGTACCTACAACCCTGCATCATAGATGCACACATATATAAATATAACATATATATGTAACATGAACATGCACATCAGTGAAGGGAATTTGTGACATCCTATGTCTTTCCTGAGAGAGTGATGACATTATCCCCTCACACCAAAATCAAGATTATACATGAAACATGAATCAAATCTTAATACATCTCATAGTCTAACTAGATTCGTTAGTACATGGGTTAGTATCCATAAATGATATATATCAGCTAATCATTATTTATTTATAAGGAACATCTATTGAAACATAAACATTATCATGACATGCCTCAACTCTAGCATCATAGCAAAGTTTCAAAAATCTCTTACAAATCCAATCACAAACGATGGATCGGGGAGGGGCACTACATATCCAATAACATTGGAAGGATATCTATCAAATCATAAATATATTTGGTTAAAAGTTTTAGTTACAAATGCCCCAAAAATGGATGAAGCTAGGTTTCATAAGTTCTGCTAGCATCTCTCAAATTACGCAAAAGGTGGATTTTTGTTAGTTATTATAATTTGAGTTACCTAGTGGACATGTATATAAAATGTAGAAGCACTAACAAAGCATATGAACCTTTGCGAAAATACCTCACAGAAATACATTATGAATAGCGTATCAAAGACGCATAAAAATTTTCATCGATGCCATAAAGTCTCCTCGATGAGTAAGAAGATTACCAAAGTAGATAATCATCAGAGAGACATTTAAATTGCCTCCCCGATTGTAGTTGTCTCTTCGATGAAGGGTGAAACCCTAAGTCATCAAATACATTGACACGTGGAATGCAAGGACTGGAGAATATGTATTTATTGAAAAGGCTTTCGAAAATTGCAAGCAAAGGCCATTGGCAAGCGTAAAGTTAAATTTGACAACCTATACCAACATCATCCCTGCGTGAAAATGAGAGAATTGGAATAGTGTATAGAGATCTTGCAAAGTATAGAGGAATTCTGACAAAGGCTGGAGTACTACCCATCAAATAAATATATACGAAAGATATTGAAGTGTAAACATAACATTTGAATTATTTAAATAGTGTGCCTCAAGAAGCGGTCTACAAAAATACTATTAACACAATAAGAAAAAACATAAACAAGGCACACAAACTATTTGATAAGAAAGCACAAAGAAAGATGTTTTCATTATACATTATTATTTTGGATACACACATGATAAATTTGTTGACAAATGCTTAAATATTATATATATATCTTATCAATGGAGTATTGGGGAAAGAAAGAGATTCAAGACATTATAAAAAAGTCTCATCAACGTATATGTGTCTCTTCGATGGAAGGCTTGCACAAGACACAATACAAGTGAATAGGATGACAAAATTTATGCATATAAATGGTCAAAAGCATGAAGTTGTGTTTCACTTGGGGCTAACTAGGGTAGTCTGGCTGGACTGAGTTTGATCGGACTGAGTCCAACCAAACTCAGTCCGATCAGACTACCACCCAGCCACATGGTGCCCCGTGTTGTTGGAGTGGTGCCTAAATGGTGCCAAGAGTTTGGTCAAACTATTGACTACATTATCCCGATTTGTGAGTGCTTGAGCTTAGAATTTCTAAAAAAATTCAAAATAGTTAAGCCAAAATTAGTTCAGTCGGACTGAGTTCGGCTAGAATCACCTATGTGGCAGGTGATGTGGTAGCCAAATCACCTAGTTTGTTTGTATTTATGAAACTTTTGACTTCTGCTCAATTTTTCTTCAGGTAGAATATTTTTTTACAAAAATCAAGAAATACCCTTTTGTGAAGTCACAAATCTAGACATATATTTTATTAGTATTTTGATATATATATATATATATATCACTAGATGAGAGAATCTTCTCCAAAAGGGTAATTTTTTTTTATAGTCATAAATTTAGTAGACAAAAGGTGACGCCAAATGAAAACTACCAAATTCATCTATATTGGACTTAAAAATATTATTACGAGAAAAATATACATCAAAATTTAATTTTTTTTGTTTTAACACTGCATATATATGTCTTTTATTTGGATAATTAAAATTAGAAAAAAATAAGTTCATTTTCATTTTTTTTGGTGACGCTGACTAGAACCCTTGATTTTTAGCATTTTTCATCAATAAAAAATCTATCTTTGAATATATAAAACAAATGTCTTTTTAAAAAAAAAAATTAAAAATAACACACATAAATTTCATTAATATTTCTATATTTGATTTGTTTACATCATTTTGAAATTCAATTAAGAAATATAACTTTTATGTGGTTGAAGTTAAACAGTTTTAGTTGTGTTGGTCACTTCCTTTATAAAAATGTGACACAACATTGTGCTTTTACCCTATTAATGACAAAAGACAGTATGGGTCTACTATGAACAACTTTTTTTTTTAGATGTTGATGATGATTTTGTGAGAGACGTCATGGTAAATGTTGCCAAAAAGGAACCACAAAATATACACTTGAGAAGATCGAGAAAGAGATCAAGGATCTCATTATAAATAGTGCCACCAAGCCTCAAGCCCCGATTGAGAAAGAAAAATATCCTAGAAATGAGGTAAGAAAAACATACTCTATACTAATTCTAAATATTCTTTCATTTGACATGGTTCAAACCTTTTTTTAGATCAAAGTTTCAGTACCATTATTAGAGATGATAAAAATTAACAAGTGCAAAAATAGTGTCATGTCTTTACTTTCTAGTGTGTCTACCAAGCCAATTGTACACCAAAAGGTTTTCAACACTTTGGAAAAGGTGAACAAACAAATTAATGATGTGCAATCAGAATAAATGAAAGCTCTTGAGGTGTATCTAGGGACCACCATCACCAAGTACGCTTCCCTAGTTGATGCATTTTATATAACCCTTTTAGCAAATAACAAATTAGTAAAAAATTGTATGATTGATTTTGGAGAGCTACCATAAATATAATACCAATGGAAGTTGTGAAAGAGTTAGGGTTATGGGTTGATACTCCTCATGGGAAATGATATGCAAAAGACAATAGGTTAGTCCCAGTCATAGGTGTCAGGAAAAATATGGAGGTAAAACTTGCATCCTATGCAAAAGCCACTTATAGGGTAGACATAGCAATTGTAGACATAGCCCCTAATTATGGAATGCTACTATTTAGATAGTGGAATATTGTTGTAGGTGTAAATATACAAATAGATCTATCATGTACAACAATCCTTGTGAATGGGAAACAAGTGAGGTTAGACATGTCAGACTTGTGTGAATATTGTCATTATTGTCATTGATGTCAAATCTGGTTATTTGGTTTCGATCAGATGGTGCATGTTATTGGTGTTGCAGTTTTTGGTATTGCTAGAAGATATGTATGTATGAAAGGTATGAGATATGATCTAATGGAGTCATTTCTGGAAGATCCTCATCTCTGGAATCTTGAGTTATGCTTATTTTGGTTTATATTTTATCCCAACATTAGTTGTATGTTTAGACATCTACCATGTCAGTTATATCAGTTGTATCTATCATATTTTGTGCTTTGGCATATGGTAAATCTGACATCTATATATTGGAATTCGGAGTTGTTGTTCTTATAGTTTTATGTTGGTGTAGGAGCACCCCATTGTAGAAGCACAATCAGGATGTTCAAGGTCACTATCTGATTATATTTGGGTCATTTATGACTTGTAAAGAATATATGTATGTATTTGAGTTCATTTTTATCCAATGGAGTCATAATGTAAGGCTACTTGAGCCATTTGTGTAAAAGTTGCATAGTTGTCCATTTAGGACCTAGTGGGGTCAAAGAGTCAAAACGATGTAAACATGCCATGAAAGGGCATAAATGCTTGTAAAAGGTCATTTAAAGGTTATTTGATATATTTATAAGATTTTTGTCAAGTTTTGGGGTCATTTGTGAAAATGTCACAAAAAGTTGTCAAAAAGATGAAGAGTGGCAAAAATGCAATAATGCAAAATTGCATTAAAAGTTGTAAATGCGAAGTTGAAAGGTCTTGGAGGTAGTTACAAGGTCCAAACTGACCAAGAGTCTATAAAAAGGCATTGTATGGTCATTCCAAAAAAAAAAAAAAGGAAGAAAGGGAAGAAAGAACATTTTGATACATTTTGGTGCATTCTACTATTGCTATTTTGATTGGCTTTCTAGTTTTTATGTTGGTTCTAGGCCTTGTACAACCATGTATGGCCTGGAAACCTTTGTATATGTATAATGGATAGTTAGATATGCGATTTACCTTTTTTTTCCTTTTGGTTTGGAGTGATTATTTTTAGAAATGAAGAAGTTATGGAATTTTTAGTGAAAGTTGTTAATTGTAGATTTGATATTTCCTGAGAACAGTCATGTTGCAGCGTATGGTATGAACTCATATGGGATGATTAAGACCTCTAAATAGATTTATTGGAAATATATGTGAATCCAATTTCTTTTCCCTTTGTTCTGAGTTGTTTTTGTTTATATTTGTGGAAGTTATGAAGATTTTGGTGAAAAGTGGTTTTAAACCATCTTCAATGGAGTTGCAGGCAATGGTTTATCTTTATATAATGATTAAACCATTGGAAAATTTAATGGTTTGCATATTATGAAAGTAAATCCATAAAGGGTTCATGTGAAATTGGTTTGGGATCATTTTGGTTTGTTGTTTGAAAGATATTTGATGCCCTAGGCGGACTGGGCATGCACATGATTTGTTTGGGACAACAGAAATGGGTCTCAATGTAGCGAACATAACTTTTAATCTAACCGTTGGATGTGGCTAAGTTTTGGATATGTTGTTTGTAATCCAGTTATTTAGGGTCTGAGAGAAGGGATTGAAGTGTTAAAATCTCGTTAGAATGTTATAGACCTTTGTGTACAGGTCTATCCAAAGGGACAGCAAGTTGGCAAGTTTGATACCTAGATTATGTTTATGTTTTCTTGATTGATTGATTGTTGAAGAATGATGAAATATGCCTCTAATGAATTGTTATAATTATTAAAATATGGATGGATCAATATGATCCTAGAGTTGTGATTGGTTTTCTTTGATGCTCTCCATCAAATTGGTATCAGAGCTCAACAAAAGGTCTGGGTTGAGCAAGTGATTGGTATTTTGGTTTGCTAATGGTTGTGGTTGCAGATGTATATCCACTAGCTGCAAGTAGGCAAACATGAAGGTCTGTCATGGGGCCATAGGAGATGGTCCGAGGGGCTTGAGAAGAAGGTCTAGTGGGTTGCCAAAAGACCTGGGGAGAGAGGCAAGGAAAGGACTCCTGGGTGAGGCAAAGTAGTTGGTGAGTTTGGTGTAGTATTGAGGGTGGATTTATGTTTGGAGCAACATCTTGAGGAGTAGCCAGTATGAACTCCATTGATGGGAGTTTTGATTGAAGTAGAAGACAAAAAAAAGTAGCAAAGGCATCAAGAGAAAGCAAAGAGACAAAGAGAAACAAAGAGGCAATGTTGAAATAAAAACAATGATGAACATTTTTTGGTCTAATTCTTCTTTCAGGTTCTATCCCTCATTTCCAAGAGACGTCGAAACTTTTGAGGGCCGGTAGTATGGTGCAGGAGCACCCCATTGTAGAAGCACAATCAGGATGTCCAAAGTCACTATTTGATTATATTTGGGTCATTTATGACTTATAAAGAATATATGTATGTATTTGAGTTCATTTTTATCCAATGGAGTCTTAATGTAAGGCTACTTGAGCCATTTGTGTAAAAGTTGCATAGTTGTCCATTTAGGACCTAGTGGGGTCAAAGAGTCAAAATGATGTAAACATGCCATGAAAGGGCATAAATGCTTGTAAAAGGTCATTTAAGGGTTATTTGACATGTTTATAAGGTTTTTGTCAAGTTTTGGGGTCATTTGTGAAAATGTCACAAAAAGTTGTCAAAAAGATGAAAAGTGGCAAAAATGCAATAATGCAAAATTGCATTAAAAGTTGTAAATGGGAAGTTGAAAGGTCTTGGAGGTAGTTATAAGGTCCAAACTGACCAAGAGTCTATAAAAGGGCATTTTATTGTCATTCCAAAAAAAAAAAAGAGGGAAGAAAGGGAAGAAAGAACATTTTGATACATTTTGGTGCATTCTACTATTGCTATTTTGATTGGCTTTCTAGTTTTTATGTTGGTTCTAGGCCTTGTACGACCATGTATGGCCTGGAAAACTTTTTATATGTATAATGGATAGTTAGATACATTATTTACCTTTCTTTTCCTTTTGGTTTGGAGTGATTATGTTTAGAAATGAAGAAGTTGTGGAATTTTTGGTGAAAGTTGTTAATTGTAGATTTGATATTTCCTGAAAATAGTCATGTTGCAGCGTATGGTATGAACTCATATGGGATGATTAAGACCTGTAAATAGATTTATTGGAAATATATGTGAATCCTCTTTCTTTTCCCTTTGTTCTGAGTCATTTTTGTTTATATTTGTGGAAGTTATGAAGATTTTGGTGAAAACTAGTTTTAAACCATCTTCAATGGAGTTGCAGGCAATGGTTTATCTTTATATAATGATTAAACCATTGGAAAAATTTAATGGTTTGCATATTATGAAATTAAATCCATAAAGGGTTCATGTTAAATTTTTTTGGGATCATTTTGGTTTTTTGTTTGAAATATATTTGATGCCCTAGGCGGACTGGGCATGCACATGATTTGTTTGGGACAATAGAAATGGGTCTCAATGCAGTGGACATAACTTTTAATCTAACCGTTGGATGTGGCTAAGTTTTGGATATCTTGTTTGTAATCTAGTTATTCAAGGTCTGACAGAAGGGATTGAAGTGTTTAAATCTAGTTAGAATGTTATATACCTCTGTGTACATGTCTATCCAAAGGGACAACAAGTTGGCAAGTTTGATACCTAGATTAAGTTTATGTTTTCTTGATTGATTGATTATTGAAGAATGATGAAATATGCCTCTAATGAATTGTTATCATTATTAAAATATGGATGGATCAATATGATCCTAGAGTTGTGATTGGTTTTCTTTGATGATCTCCATCATGTGCTTATGGGTCCAGTTAACCCTTATTCTATTCTGGAAATTAAGGTATATGCATTAGTAAATGAAATGTGTAAAGGAAATGTATAGGAGATCTTGTGGAGGCCTACTTTGTTACCATGATTTTTTTTTAAGGCTTTATTAGATAATGTGTTGTTCTGAGTAGCATATTGCTTGTGCTTGGCCGATATATTATTCCAGTGTATAAGATTTCCAATAAATATGAAGAAGAGTAGTAGAGTGTGAAATGCATGATGAGAAGTGGTAGATAAAAGGGTGCATTGTGTGTAGTGCAAGTTATGGACAACGAAGCAGTTGGAGTAGAGTCTAAGTACAAACAACATTGTAGTAATCCTTTATCGTATCTACTGCAAGTGATTGGTTTGATAGACCAGTGTAGTAATCCTACACTGGATCTATTGCAGGTGTTTGTGGGTAGTGGTGTAAAGATCCTTTGTTGGATTTGTTGTAAGATTTGTGAGTTGTGATCTGAGCTTATGTTGGAACTAATTTCATGCATTTGGAGATACAACTTTCCTCAGTTCATTTATATGTATTGCAGTGAGCGTTCCAGCAATGAGCCACTTCGTTTTGTAAACACCAAACATCACAATCTTGTGCATCAGCATTAGATGAATCATATGCATCCACAATAGTGTATGGATGAATGGAAAGAATATTAATAGTGTGATCTACATCATACTATTCATATTCTTGATAATAATATGGTGTATTAGCATCTTGAATAGACTAAACTACCACACATTGCAAGGGAGAATGAGGAAGATTACATGCAACACACCAAGGGTTGTCATCCACCATGTTAACATTTGGCCTTTTCAATAGATCTGGTATTTCTTTATTAGATGACCCTTTAGAGTTACAGTTGCTCACTGGCTTACCATCACACCAATTAGTATTGTATGGCATGTCATGCAGTCTTGACCTATCGTTTCCTTGGAAGTTAGGCTTGTCATGAGAGAGCCCCCTTTTTTTTTGGCTACCTTGTAAATTAAATCCTTCAGGACACTCATAACCTTGTCTAAATTTTCCTCCACTTTAGGCTATTTGTTTTAATGTATTTTTGGATTTTCAAGGATCTTAATATCATCCCTTTTCCTAAATTTTCTTGATTCTTCCCTATTGTTCACAAATTTTTACGTTATCCTGAAAGCATCAACAAGTGTGTGTGGGTTTATGCTTCTAAACTTGTAATCAGTCTTAGGATCAAAAGATTTCTTGTAAAACGTAAGGCACATAGGATCAATTGGTATCAAATGCACAAGGATATTATTATAGAGCTTCATAAATTTGGTGTAAATTCTATGGCAGACTAGTTGTACCCTTAAATTTAATGTTTGTAAATTCATGCAGTGCAAATTGAGGATCAAAATGATCACAATATTAATTTTTAACTCTCTTGAATTCATTCTAAAAATTAATAGAGGCATCAAGTAGACTCATATACCAATCTCTAGCATCATCAATAAGTGATTGCATAAATAACTTCATGAAAATATCTTCGTGGTCTACTTCAAAATTATCCAAAATGTTAACAAAGGCCCTAAGGTGATCCTCTCTATATGTTGCATCATTTCCAAAAAAAATTAAGCAATAAGTTCTTGATTTCATTATATATTGTATTTGGATATCCCTGTATCCCATTAAAATCAAGTTTCCTAGTTGCATAAGCCCTCTAACAATAAGGTTTAGGATGTTATTTGGATGTTTTTGTTGTTGATGTACATACTATTATACACCAGTGTCAACATTTAGATTTCCTTGGTTAAATTATTGATATTGGTGACCAAACTATTGTTGGTATTGTTGATAAGCATTTATGCCACCAAGAGAATTTTTTGTTTGGTAATGTGGTGTATTTTGGAACTACTTCAATCCTTGCTGAGCAAATGGATTGTGTACATAATATTGATAACCAATTCTTCCCTGGCTTGTAATCAATGGATGGGTGCACATATGAGGTTGATAAATATTGGTAGATACATTTGATGTATTCAAAGCCATAGTATCTTGAGGGGAATATATTGGCACACTTCCCTAGACTACATGTGATGTACTTGTACTCATTTGAGAGAATTGAGTGCTATTGACAAAAGAATATGAAGATACATAACATGTCATAGGGGCCAATTTATGAATATTGGTTATTGTAGAAGTCTACACATTTGACACATTTAATGTAGAAGAAATAGACTTTGGAGCTGCTACAAAATTACATGCTAAAGTGCTCATAGGTACAAAATTTTGCATTTCTTCAACTAGATTGTGTATACCCAATTGAGGAGAGGTAGGCATCATGAATTGGGAAGACAAATTTAGAATTTCTTGATTCATAGCCTCTCTTTGTCTGAAGAGTTGCAATCTAGCTATCTATGCTTTCATTTTTTCAATCTCAACATGTATTTCTTGTTCATTCAATTCTCTTGAAACATTACCATATGTGGAACAAGTATTAGCATCGAAAAAATGGCTAAACTGAGGGGGTTGAAAATTTGATTGATCAATAGATATAGGATTTGGCATACTAGTAGGATAATTAATACATGACATTGAGGCTTCCTATCCTGCCAATCTTTGCTTATATTCTCTTAAATGCTCAAGTTTTCTAAATTTTTGCTTCAAAAATTTCCTAAAAGGCCCTTTCCTTATCAAGATCTTATTGGAAGGTAAATAAAGTCTTGAGTAGATTTCCACTTGCCATGAAGAAGGTTTGATTCAAATACGGATTTACTCTAGGGGAAGAGTACTCACTGCTAGTTTTCTCAAGCCCATGAATAGGTGTATGTGAATCATTAAAGTAGTCCTCAGAAATACCTTACCATTTCGATAGTTTGGCAAATGCAAGCTACCCACAAAGCTATAAATAGTAGCCTTTATATTATTATTTAATAAATCTAAAGTTGTAAGAGATTCAGTGGTATCTTTATTTTTTGCATCCCAATGTTTATTCATTACTCCTTGATTAGAGTGTTTTTTAGGATGCCTTCCTTGCTTTGGTCCTTTATTTTGTGTCTATGCAACCTTTGCAAACTTCAGGTTCAGAATTCTCAGACTTCTCATCATAGTTTACTGAACCTTCTCCTTGTTTATATACATAGGTTCAAATGTGATCATCACTAATTCGAAGATTCTTATTTTAGAGTCGCCATCCATATATAAGAAATTTAATTTTATTGAAGATATCACTCACTCAAAAAGGCTCTCACAAAATTTTCAATAGACAACTAAAATATTTAAATCTTAGAACCCATAACAGACTACTAGACTAATTAACAAACTTTAAAAAATTCCCCAACATAGTCACCAATTTGTTGGTGTTTCCAATTGATTACCCAGACATTCCTAAGGATTAGCCTATTTCCTATCAAAAAACATCTGGATCAGTGGCCAAAAAATATGAATTAATCAAATGATGAATAATTTCCTTTGCACTTTAGGCTCTATAGGACGATGGTGGTTAAACCTTGCAATATTGAAAAACTTTATGCAAATATCAATAAATATTTATATAATGCAAATAATTCCCAATTGAGTTTAACATGAATGATTATAATTTTACCCTGAACTAGTTCTATTCATAGTTATTTATCACTATTAGGCTCAATTGAGAATTATTTCTACTCTAATCCTACTCCTACGAACATGGAAAGGAAATATATACTTAATATGAATGAATTGGTATCTAAAATTTAACAAAACTTTTAAAGATCAATGCCTAATCCTAGGGTAATAGAGTCAAAACACAAAATAATTTAACATTCATTGGACATTTCAAGATTGAACCATTGAACCTAAACATTCATGCATTATAAAAATGTATGTTTTCGTCACACTCCAAATTATACTTAAAGATACCATTGCATTTCCTAATTCACTAAAACAAATTCACAAAATTTAATCTCTTCCTTGAAAAGAACTTACAAACATACTTCACATTCACAATAAACTTGCAAAGACAAATTATACTATCATTTATAGAAACAATTTATATGAAATAGAATATATAGATGGGAGACAATTTGAAATGGATTTTCATTGGTATTTCATAATTGACGAATACAATCCATGAGAATGCAAAGTTCTACAAAAATGACTTTCTATTACTCATAATTATAACCCTATTCTACTCGCCCAATTACAATATTTAAGAACCACCTTAGAAGTGATTTTTAATTCCATTTTATAGAAAATGAAGGGAGAAAACAAGCTTCGGATCACTTGTACATATGTAAAAAAATTGATTCTACTACTATAGAATATGACAAAGGAATCTTTACATTACATATGAGACAAAAAAATATTTGCATTCTTAAGAGGGAAATGCAAATTTAACTACTTTGTATTCAAAATGTTACTAACTTTTTTTGTTGAGGTTACATGCTTAGATGATGCATTCATGACTATGTTGTTGATGACAAAATGTTTTGTTTCTTACATGATTTTGTTGAAATGAAAACTAAAATAAATTATCTGAAATGAGAATAAAGTGTCTATCAAAGACCACATACAATTGTTGACTGACGGACTTGCACTTCAATGAACAATCAACTCCTCTAAATCAGTGTAAGGTACTCATGATTAGTTGATCTGGCAAGGTCCTTATGTCAATAGTTGAGTTGTGATTGAAAGTGTAGTCCATCCCTTCTTCCACATGGCTCTTCCTTCATCCTCTATGAGTGCAATATTATTGATACCACTACATCAATGTCAACTTGTATGGCCATTGAAAATCTTGTAATTGTCGTAATCTTGATGGGCTTTCCCTTGTTTTATTGTCAAGAATGGCCCTAGTATCATTAATAAATTTTTTATATCCTACACTAATTTCAATTAGCTTGTCTAGAACTACGTAAAATACCACCATCTATAATTTATTTCAATCACCAATCACTGAAAGAATGAAGGGCACACACATTTCCAATTCATTTTTCCAATCTTCAAAAATTCTTTACCCTTTTATCTTTATCATATATATCTAGTATTGACAAATGTGTCAGGGATTGAAATAATTCTATCTTACTTTTTATTAATTGTTGCTTTCCTTCAACGAATGAAAATTGTTCAACCAACATAGTAATCATTTTGTCAATTGGCTTTATTTAAGAAAGGGTTGTTGGTGTGAACTATGTAGTAGCAACTATGTGAATTTTTGGTTGCCACCTTTCAAAAATTGGCCTCAAACCTGGCAACATTTCCTTGCATTGTTGCGTTGCTTGCAATAAGACTTGATAATCTTGGTACACATCTTGAATTGTGTCCAAAATATTGAGAAATGATTGTTTGAGAATACATCCCATGACATATAAACCCTTATCTTTTGCAATTTTCCTAGTCAAAAGAAATGCCTCCCCCAAAACATCTAATTTTCCTACATATTGATTAAGCTTTTCTTTCATTTTTATTATTTCATTAGTAGAAGACTCCCCCTAAGTCATGCTTGGAGAATGATAGATGGTTAGAGCCCCTTCTAGAGAAGGAGGTTTTAAAATAATTCATAAAGCCTTTTTCAATCTTATGTTTTTCATGTATGTGTTACTAAATGCCTCAATTAAAGCAACTTGTTTCATCATCAATTCATCCATTTTCTTTTGCCAATCCTCTACCACAGCCTAAGTAAGCATGGAAAAATGCAATGTATCCATTGTTTCTTCTAATGCAAAAGTACTCTTTAAATTTATGATCACTACATTCCCCAAAGTTTCCTCAAGCCATGCAATAATTTAGGCTTGTTAATCCTTGGTGGTTTGGTCCACTATACTAATGACTTGAGGTTAGTACTATATATTGTTCCTCTCACCCCCTAGCACTATCAAATTTTGCTACAAACATGAGATCATATTGTTTCCTGACTTGATCCAGCAAGAAGACCTCCTCAAGATCCTAGTTTGGGACTAAGAGGATCCCACTTTCTCTAACCATTATTGCTTCATCAGGGGTAATGTCAATGTCATTAAAATTAATTTGGGAAACTTCTTCTTTAGCAGATTAAAAATATTTCAATTATGAAAGAATTGGTCCTTATGCATCTAAATGTACTTTCAAAGAAGATAAAAATAGAAGAGGAGATGATAGAAACAAAAGAGGAAAAGATAAAAGAGGTAAGCCTAGAACAAGTTTTTACTCCAAAGAAACTAGGCGCTCATTTGAAGATGAGGAATGCGATCATTAAAATGATGAAACGCTAATATTTATGGTTGAGCAAGTTGATAATATTGAATGTAAGGAGTGTAGTTCCCTAACTATTACTGAAAATAGTGAAAAAAATTTGTTCATGTGGACTTCTCTTCATGCAAAAGAAGAACCAAATGCTTGCGTGATTGATAGTGGGTGTTCCAATCATATTATCAAGGGTAGAAGAAAGTTCATTAATCTTTAAAACTGAAAAAAAGACTAGTTAAGTTTGGTGGTGAAGAGTCTACTAAAATTTGTGGCAAAGGAACCATTAACATTAATGGAATTAACAAGATAGAGGATTTTCTCTATGTTAAGGGATTAAAACATAATCTTATTAGTATCAATCAGACATGTAACAAAGGATAAAAAATTACATTTCATGAAAAAGGATATAAAATCAAAATAGGTAGATCAGGAAGGTTGATTACAAATGTAATAAGGACTGATGGAAATATTTATCATCTAAAGCAAGCCAAAGGGAATAGTTGGTTCATAGCTCAAAGTAGTCAATTTTGGTTGTGGCACAAAAGGATGGGACACATTGATTTTGATAAAATGGTGAAGATCAGATCTACACATGGAATAAGAGATATGTCAAAGGTTAAGAAGCCTATAAACACACTATGCAATAAATGTCAAAAGGGAAAGTAAACAAGTAGAAGATTCAAGAACAAGGGTTAATCTACTACAAAACCATTAGAGTTGATACATACTAATCTTTGTAGACCTACTAAGGTAGGAGGACTAAAAGTTGAGAGGTAGTTTATGTTGCTTGTTGATGATAATCCCTGAATGACATGGGTTAATTTTTAAGAGAAAAAATAGAAGCTCTAGATAATTTTAAAACTTTCAAGTCTGTGGTTGAGAATAAAATAGATGCTAAGATAAAATGCTTAAGGTCTAATAGAGGAGGTGAGTTTACATCAAATGAGTTTGAAAAGATTTGTGAAGATCATGGTATTAGAAGACATCTATATGTTATTATTACCCCTTAGTAGAATGGGGTTACTAAAATGAAAAATAGAACAAGTCAAGATATGGCTAGGACAATGTTGAAGGATACTAATTTTCTTGATATATATATTTGAAAGAAGTTGTGCATACTTCTATCTATATTCTAAAGAGAATATAAGTGAGTGTTAACAATCCTAAGATCTCTTATGAGTTATGGTATGGAAGACCTACTATTGTCAAGCATTTTGGAATCTTTGGAAGCCAATGTTGTATCAAAAGAGATTAAGAAGATCTTGGAAAGTTTGACTCAAGAACCAATGAATGAATTTTCTTTTATTACTCAACAAGAAGCAGGGCTTATAGATGTTATAATAAGAGACTCGAGATGATGGTTGAAATTGCCTATTTTAGAGTAGATAAAGATTGGAATCAGACTACACATGAACCTGACGATTGCAGATCAAAAGGTGCTACCTACACTGTAGAAGAAGATAATGAAGAAAAGGAAATAGAGGAGAAGGATTTAGAGGAGGTCCCTAAAAGTCCAAAAAACTATGTTAAAAAGAATTATTCAAAAGATTAGATCATTAGTGATAAGAATGAAGGTGTGCAAACTAGAAGAACACTTGACAAGGCAAATGAGCAGTTAAATCTTTGTCTTGTATCAAACATACAACCCAAAACTCTTTTAATGCTAGCAATGACGAAGGATGGATTAAGAAAATGGAAAAATATATTTAAATAAGATTGAGAAGAATTAGACATGGGAACTAGTCCCTATACTAGAAGATAAGAATGTTATAGGAACAAAGTGGGTGATCTAAAACAAATTGAATGAAGAAAGAGAAGTGTCAAGTAACAAAGCTAGGCTAGTTTGCAAAGGATATTCTCAAGTGGAAGACATTGATTTTGATGAGAATTTTTCTTTGGTGGCTAGAATGGAGGTAATTAGGATGTTTCTTACTTTTGTAACTCACAAGAACTTTAGAGTGCATCAAATTAATGTCAAGTTACCATTCCTGAAAGGAGACCTAGAGGAAGAAGTGTACATAGAGAACCTTGATGGCTTTTAGTTGATAGAGGATTAAAAGATGTTGTACAAACTTAAAAAGGCATTATATGGTCTCAAGCAAGCTCCTAGGGATTGGTATGCAAGGTTGGATAGGTACTTACTTCAGTAATGCTTCAATAAAGGTACTGTTAGCAGAAAAGAAGAGGAAGACTAAGAGGGGGGTGAATCAGTCTTCACTAGATCTACAAATTTAATCACAAAAATAGATCTGATAAACTGCAATAACAACAAAGATAAGAAAATTGAAATCACAACACACAACACCAAGAATTTGACATGGAAAACCCGGTGAAGGGAAAAACCACAATGGGAACCTACTCACAGTAAGATGATACTCTCCAGTAGTATGTGCAAATATTATAATGGGGAATGCACATGCATTCAAGCACACTGCCTAGAGCTCACTACTCAAATACAATGACCTAGAAGGCTACAATCCTTAGGGAAGTCTCACTGACTTACAATAAGATTCGGACAACAATCTAGAAGAAATGAACTGAAACAATAGAATCTCCAAATGCCTAATTACAGTTCCAGTTAAGCACAAATGTATGCCCTACAACACCAATCTTTTCTCAATCACAATTTCGAAGGATAAATCACTGACCGCACATACACAACTCTCTGATAACACATGCACAACCTTGATACCAAAAATTACATAAATATATCACCTATATATACAAGTCATCATCCTTGATAACAAGGTCGGATAAACCCTCAACTCATAAATACAAAATTACATAACACGATACAAAGATCGACCATCGAACCAATATAATGATTTACATGATATAATAGTTAGCATTATACACTCAGATGAGAATAGTTGATGTCGTCACTGATGGAAAACAACTAAAAACATGGTTTACAGGCTACATCAGCAACATACATCATCTATCGACACTGGCAAGCACTACAAGTCTATTCTCACTGGCATCCAGTCTACACCGACAATAGTTCATACCAGCACTCTAAGCCGACTTGAAATAATATATTTTTGTACTGTAATTATATTTGTATAGCCGACATGATGTATTGTAAAGAATCATATATCTATGAGATCTTGTAGGTCATTATAAAATGTAATTAGGTAATGTAAGGAAGCTATATATGATATGTGATAGCTTATGATAGCGAATTAATTGTATATGCATTTTGATATAATTATCATATGAGCGAATAAGAGCATAGCAGAGCAGAGCGAATCAAGGTTTATGGAAGAGGTATCAGACAGAGCTTAAACGAGTATTGAATCCAGCATTGCAGATGCTACTTTGAGGAGTACATTGTCATTGGATTTAATTATCCAATTTTGTAGTCAGTGTGAGTCCTATTTTGTATTGAGAAATGAGCTCTAGACTGTTGGCCTTCTTGCATGTGCAGGCCCCTATTGTACAAGTAATATTTATTCATATTGGCGAGTGAGTAAATATTGTGGGTCACAAATCCCACTAAGGTTTTTCCCTTATTGGGTTTCCTCGCCAAAAAATATCTGTGTTATGGTGTGTATTGATGGTTATACTTTTGTTTCTCTTTAATGCATTATTATTTGTTTACCGGTATATTAATTTGGGTTATAAAGTTACAAACAAGTTTAAATCTTTCATCCACTGGTTAGACACTGATTCACACCCCCCCCCTCTCAGTGTCTTTGGGACTTATCTAGTATCTAACAATTGGTATCAGAGCTTGGTCCTCTATTTACAAAAGCCTAATAGCTTGAGGAAGATTCTGAAACCGATATTGATGGAAAGTATGAGACAACAGTTGGAAGGAGCTCTTGAAGATTTTGATGCAGAAAAATTGAAGAATATCAAAGTGGAAGATGAACTCATAACTGCTCGTGAATTTATCAAAGCACTTCAAGATAACTTGGTTATAGCAAAGAATAAGAGAAAAGAATTACATGTGCAATTACAAAACCAAGATGATGAAGAAAAGGAAACTCTTAGAGATATTACAGAAAAATTGAGACAAGAGAATAGTAACATGAAGAATGAGATGCAAGATTTAACCATGAGACTATGCAAGGATATTGAAGATAGAAAGACGAATGAAGAAGATTTGACAAGAAGACTTAATGAAAGATCAAATGAATCTCTAAGGCTCAGTAATGAAAATGATATGCTCAAAACAGATTTGATTCATATGCAACATGACAAAGAGAAACTTATGAGACAAGTTAGCACTCTGGAAAGTGAGTTGGTCACTGCAAATGAATACAAAGATAAATTCAAGAAGAGTTCAAATAAGCTTGATGATATGTTGAAAAGTCAGAAACCTGATGGAGAAACAGTTGGACTTGGATTTGAACATGGCGAAAGTTCTGGAACTGCAAACAATCATGATCACAACAAACTGGTAAGGCAACCTAATGCTTATAAATTCAATGGAAAATGTTTTAATTGTAACAAATTTGGTGATAGAGAAAATCAGTGTAGATTTAGGAATAATCAGAATACAAACTCATCCACCGGTCAATGTTCCAAATGCAATAAAAATGGTCATAACTCAGACAATTGCAGAATGAATGTGAAATGCTATATTTGTGGTAGATTTGGACATTTATCTAATCAATGTAGAGATCAAACCGGTCAAGTTTATGGAAAAGCTATTCAGAGAAACAATGTAACTTGTTATGCATGTAACAAGATTGGGCATATTGCAAAATTTTGTAGAAGTAAGAATGTATCGGCGAACAAAAAAGGATCTAATGACAAAGGTAAAGAAAAGGTAAATGAAATCAAGCAAGAATTTTTTAAACAATGGGTTGGGAAGAGAGATCAGAGAAATGATGAATCTGTCTCTGCACCGGTAGAACAGAGAAATTCTGCACCGGCGGGAGATTCTTCATCTAACTAAAGAACAATCCTTAGGGATAAGGAAACTAGTTGAAAATCATGCATTTACACTTAGTTGGTAGTAAGAAGTTATAATTCTTCTTTACCTCTAGATATGTGGAGTTTAACTTCACCAGCAAAGCATTTATTGTGGTTGTAAGTTAACTTTTGGTTATAAAGGCACTATAACTTCTCATTTCAACTCACCAAGCATTTAAATATTCGAAGAGAGTGAAATTGAGCAAAGGCATCCCAAAGGCGAAGCAACAAAAGGTTTTTTAGAGAATTCAAGGATTTCTCAGCTAAAAGGTATTTAACTTACGTAATGGCTTCTTCATCCTCCATTCCTCAATTCGTTGCAAACCCTACCATTGTGGAGAACATAAAACGCCCTAGACCCATTTTCAAAGTAATTCCTAAGATAGGAAAACTGGACGACTCCATTGGTGTATTTTACAGAATCCCGAAGGGAGTTCCATTTTCTAAAGATCCTAGGGTATACATACATTGTAACATTGAAAGTATAGGGTCTGAAGATTTGAAGAATATATTCATAAATGTTATCACTGACAAACATGGGGCAGTTAAACCAGAACACAAGGTAGTTGAGGATTTAGGGTTCATTGACATCCTCCATATGCCGAAATTCTTAGATGAAACCATCGGCTATGTTCTTAGCAAGGTTCATGGTGAATTTATGTGGTTAGACCCAGTATTTAAGATCACTAAGGAAGTTATAAGACCTATTACTGGTTTACCCTCCACCGGCACTAGGCTTGACAAGAAAAAGAAAATTCCAAACAAAGAGGTTATGAGCTGAACCAGAGCTACATTTGACAACCTATCACTTTGGGTCAATGATATAAAAGATAACAATGTTAAATTTGCAAGTATGGTCATTGGTTATAGAGTTGCTCATACTAACAGACTAAATTATGTATCTAGTTTATGCATTCATAGTGCTCATGAGATGATCTTGAATAATGAAAAAATTGACATCTGTGAATGGTTAAAGGATGAATTGCTAGAAAATTTGGATAAAATAAAAGGAGATAAGAAGGGAACCTTTAAATTTGGAAATCTGATTGCACGTGTTTAATGCTTTACTTCTCAAAGGATATTCCTGGTATTGGACATAAGGATTTTGCCTATGATGATTCTATTGGAAAACAGATAAAGGAGGCAATTACCGGCATGGGATCTGATAGTGACAACCTGGTAAAAGAATATTTCAAGAATTTTCAAGCTAAAATGAAACAAAGGGAAAGGATTCCCCAAACATTGTTGATAAGTATGATAAACAAATATGCTTTGTTGTGAAAAGAGATGAAATTTGATGGAGGCAGTTACACTTAGAACTTTTTGGATTACAGAGATGAGATATGAGGTGGATTCACACATCTTAGATTCATATGATCTAGAATACTCCTAGATGCTCCACCAAAACCGATAGAGGAGATATTTGGTAATGCTGAAACTATACATAGTGGTGTTGCTATGCAGAAGTAGAGAAAGAAAAGAGAAAAATTAATAAAAGATGCTTCTAAATTTGTAAAAGATGTTACAGAGGGGTTAATGAATCGTAGTGTTATTGATGCAAGTGTAAAAGAAAGTAAATCATAACAGAAACCGGTAGCACATATTTCCCCTGTGGCTACCTCATTCGATTCTGACAGTGGTAAAGAAGCTGAATTCAAAAGAGTGGATAGGAAGAAAAGAAAACCCTCAACGACACCTACTCCATCTCCTAAGAATTCAAGGACACTCCAAAAGAAGCAATAGGCTATAAGAGAGCCTAGTGGTCCTAAGAAGAAAGTTACTTGAAAGAAGAAATATGAACCAAAGGAACCGGATACTCTTTCACCTGAAGAGTTAGTCAATGAAATCACCCAAGATGTTAACATGAACAATGTAAACAAATTTTATCATTCTTTTAAAGATTCAGATAAGGAAACTATACAGGAAAATATTATTTTGTATCTAGCTATCTACAGGAAGGTTCTTATTTTGTACTTAAGACTAGAAGCCAAGAGAATGTTTGTTATGGAACTTGATAAGAAATTGAAGGTAGAATCTTTTTTAGTTGTGCATCCTGTTAATTCCAAGCAAGAAATTAATGACCTTATATTTGAAACCAATAGAACTATTTTTGTGAGTGGTCACCGAAAAGTTAGTCTTATGGCCGACAGAGTTAAACAAATTGCAGATGAAACAACTAATAAGTGGGACATATATTTTGTTGAGAGAGAAAAGAAAGAAGAGAAAGACAGACAAAAGATGGATAAGTCATTTACTAAGGTATATCAGAAAACAGATAAAGGTAAAGGCAAAATTGGTAGTATACCAGATATTACAGTTAAGGATATCTTACCGCTACCGGCACAAGACACCCCACCATTAATTTCAGAGGTACCGACACCAACGGATAGTCAGCCTAAAGAAGATAAGTTAGAGGAAGTAAAAGAAGATAATGTTGATCCGGAGTCAGACATTCTTTTTACCATGAATGTGGACACTCGGGATTTTAATATTGTAATGGACAAGGAGACAACTGAAGTTAAGAAATCTGAATCCATCCTTGATGATACTCAGCTTAAGACTCAAATATTGACAGAAGCAGAAGCAGGAACTAGAACTAAAATAGGGCATGAACAGAATATATCTGAACCGGTAGAGAGTAAGACAGAAAGTAAGGATGAAAATAAGAATGAAAACAAGAATGAGAATAAGGAAGAAAAAGTGAATAAAGAAGATATTAAGGATGGAAGCAAGGCAGCAGAAGTGGTCAAGGTAACTGTACAAACATCCGGAGAAGAAAAGAAACCAATTGCAGAACCAAGCACTCCGCCTAGCACTTCAACTATGGATTATAGACCATCAAATGTTACAGATGTACTTTTAGATTCAATAAAAAGGATTACAGAATGCAATGCCTTAGCATTTAAGGCCATTGATGATTCTTTACTAATTTTGCAATTGGTCGCACTGGCGTGTAAAGTTGATCATATTGATGGATCTTTAGGTAAATTGGACACATTGTCCAAATTCATTGCTTCTAACATTCAAACTATGGATAAAATAAATAAAGAGACCATTAAGGAAAGGCTAAATAAGGAAAAGGACAATTTGTTTGACAAAACAATTAAGGATTGTACAGGATAGATTGATTCTTTGTTACCGACACTTAATTCCACCATTCTGGAATACAAAGAATTGTACAGGGAAGCATGTAAGCCTCACCATCTAACTGAGGATATTGATGAGGAAATAAGAAAGACACAAAAGGAAACTGATGATATAGATGATAATATGATTGGTTCTTCGGAACTTACTTTAGTTTTGGATTAGGAAATGGCAATCTATGAAGAGAAGATTGAAAAATTGGAAAGAGAGAAAGCAAAGCTAATAATAAAAACCCAGGAGTTGAATAACAAGCTTGGTCCTAGATTGGACAACTTATTAGCACACCGGAATGAGTTGTCTAAAGTGACTATTCATGGAGAATGATCACCGAAGCAACAAATACATTATCTCGCTGGTATGATCCAGTAGATAGAGACCATAATTTCTAACAGTACTAAGTTTTTGCAAGGTCTTAACTTAGTTTTGGCAGACAGTTTTTAGATTGTACATAACTGGTTATAGGTTTCTAGGTAAATTTTAAAATTCTTTGATTCTTTTGACATCCTTTGTCATTGATGTCAAAGGGGGAGTAGTGTAGGATATGAGAAAAATGTGCAGAAGGAGATCATTTTCCCAAGGGGAGCACTATCAGTTTTTGGGTTTTTCTCATGAGTGTTGCCATCAATGCCAAAGGGGGAGATTGTTGGAATTATACACTCAGATGAGAATAGTTGATGTTGTCATTGCTGGCAACCAACTGGGAACATGGTTCACAGGCTACACTGGCAACAGACATCATCTACCGGCACCGACAGGCCCTACAAGTTTATTCTCATCGGCATCTAGTCTACACAAACAGCAGTTCATATTGGCACTCTAAGCCAACTCAAAATAATAATATTTTATATTGTAATTATATTTGTATAGCCAACATGATTTATTGTAAAGACTCATATATATATGAGATCTTGTAGGTCATTATAAAATGTAATTAGGTAATGTAAGGAAGCAATATATGATATGTGATAGGTTATGATAGCGAATGAACTTTATATGCATTTTGATGTAATTATCATATGAGCGAATTAGAGTAGAGCAGAGAAAAGCATGGTTTATGGCAGAGGTATCAGACAAAGCTTAAACCGGTATTGATTCCAGCATTAAAGATGCTATTTTGAGCAGTACATTGTCATCGGATTTAATTATCCAATTTTGTAGTAGGTGTGACTCCTATTTTGTATTGAGCAGAACAACTATTAGATATGTTCACTGGCATGGGGACAGATAAGGAAAACAAAATAACAGAGTATTTCCGAGCATTTAAAGAAAAAATTAAAACAAGGGAAAGGTTACCACAAATCATTGTAGACAAGTATCAAAAAGAAATTTGTTTTGTAATTAAGAAGGATGAAATTTGGATGGAGCCAATTCTTCCTAGAACTATTTGGGTGAAAGAAATGGGATATGAGGCTAATGTGAACATAATTGAAACATATGCCAAAGTCCTACTTGAAGCCCCTAGAGAACTAGAAGAAAAAGTTTTTGGTAGTGTAGAAACAATAGAGAGTGGTGTGCAGACACTTAAACAAAGGAAGAGAAAAATATATAAGGATTGCATCTAAGCAGGTTAAATAAATAAAGGAAAACATAATGAATATCATTGGTATCAAGGAAAGTGATCTAGAAGGATTACAACCGGATGCTTATCTCTCACCAGTTCATCTCTCACCAGTTGGTACATCCTCTGACAATGAAATTCTTGTAGAGTTTAGAAGAGTTGATAGGAAGACAAAACCCTCACCAGTACCCTCTCCTCCTCCCAAGAAAACAAGGACAACAAGGCAGAAACAACAAGCAATAAGGCCACCAGCTAAGAAGATGACACCTAGAAAGAGAAAGAGAAAATAGGTTATACCTTCACTTGACAACCTATTAAATAAGATAATAGATGATGGTAACCTATCTAATGTTAGCAAATTGTATGATACATTTACCAATGAGGAGAAGGAAAGTGTTGAGAATAGAATCATTCTACATCTTGACATTTATAAGAAATTCTTAATAGAAGTTGTAGATGATTTTCCTAGTGATCTATATAGGCGATTAGATGCTAAAAGGGTAGCCATTATGGAGATAGACAAGAAAATCAAGATTGAGAAACTGCTAGTTGTTCACCCTGTAAAATCAGTTGAGGAAATTGATGAATTGATCAGTGAAGCTAACAGAACAGTCTTTTCTAGTGGACACTGGCATGTAAGTCTAATGGCTGACAGGGTAAATGAGATCTCAGAAGAGACAACAGACAAATGGAATATTTTCTTTGTTGAGAAAGAGAAACAAGAAGAACTGAACATACCTAAAACATTCAAGGTATACCAAACAGATAAGGACAAAGGAAAAGGCAAGGTAGGTGGACTACCTAATATAAAAGTGATAGATAACCTTCCACCACCTTTAGTTACTCCATCGGTATAGTCTGACAACACACCGGCTACTGAGAATGTGGAGACTCCACATGAGGATACAAATCCTGAGTCTGAAATTTTGTACACAATGAAAATAGACACTCAGGAGGTCAATATTGTAGTTGATAAAGAAAGTACCGAGGAAAGGAAGAAATATGTTGCTACTGAGCAACTGGCTAACAATGTTGGAACACAAGCTAAAAATGTTGAAGTTGAAACACCAGATGATAACATGGAGATTGGGGTTAGTAAAATGGTTACTGACAGTACTGTTGATGCAAACATTGAAAAACTGACAGAGATAGAGAAACTGACTGCAGATAATACAGTGAAGCCAACTAAGTCACAGGTAGTGGATAGTGTAGAGGTACAGATTGAGAAACCGGCAATGGATACAATTGAAAAACCATCAGAAAAACTGGTTGATAACACTAAAGAACAATAAAAAAAAAATGATAGAAGAGAGAAAAGTGAAACAGACCGAGACACAAGCAGAGAAACAGGTTGAGAAATAGGTTCATATAGAGACAGTGCCACTGACAAATGCTGAGAAGCCTAAACCTTTGCTAGTTGAAATGCAAACACAAACTGACCTACTAGAGGTCGAGACAAGCAAAGTTGTTAGTACCACCGGCAACATGGAGATTGTTAAGGTAGTTGGTCAATCATCTTTTACTTCCATGACTAAATTCAAACCAACAAATGTGAGTGAAGTACTCTTGGATTCTATTAAGAAGATTACTGATTGTAATGCATTGGAATATTGTAAGGAAGTTAAGTAGCGGAAACAACTTCCTACACTAACCTTGAGAGGAGGGTAATGCAAAACTTTTTCAGATCATTACAACAGTTACAGAAAATAGAAATAGATATAATAGCATTCATACCACAACACAATGATTTACGTGGGGAAAACCCTTTCGGGAGAAAAACCCCACCCTCCAAAAGCAGCTCAATATTTTATTCAGCAATCAAAAACAGATTACAAAATACTTGCAGAGAAAGCTCTTCTCAGGAGTAGCACTAATCAGAGATTCAGAGGCAACTCAATAGCCATAAGACTCTTACACACAACCTCTATCTCACACACCTCATAAATAGGAGATACAATACAAGAAACCATCAAACGGTATTACAAAACCATGGGCTAAAACCACCCAATAAGGTGTAGCCGACCTTATCTCCCTTCTATGACATGTTAAAGCACACATCAACACGTGTCGCTCCCTTTTACAGCTCATTTATGTATCCGATACAAATTATTTTTCCTATTTCAGGAGTACAAACTTCCGGAGGCCATAACTTGAGAACCGGGTGTCCGATTGACGAACCGTTTGAAGCGCCGGAAAGCTCGCGAAGTGCTCTATCACCTCGTAACCCGCTTCGCCGGTTACGACCACTTTTCAGGGCGTTTCGGAGCCTCTAAAGTCCCCAAAATTAAGTTTAAACATTTTATTGCACCCCTCCAAGATGAAAACTTTAATATCTTCAAAACTAGCTGTGACCTTGCGACGCAACTTTACCGAAATGCTTATCTAACCAACCAGAAGCTTCAGGGAGAGTTTCGCACCATTTCGTGCTCAAATGAAAACTTACTATAAATAGTAACCTCACATAAATGCAAGGTTGAGACACCATTTTTCCCAACAAATCTCCCACTTGTCGAACACCTTGCATGAGCGGAAGGGAATGTCAACACAATGAATCAATTGCTAGGGGCCATAAGGCCCATAGACTCTGAACACCATCTGAACTTCTCTGTGCTCACAGCCTTAGTTAAAGCATCTGCAACATTCATCAAAGTTTCCACCTTAACCAGCTTCACCCTACCATCTTCGACCATATCTCTAACAAAATGATACTGAACATCAATATGTTTGGTCCGGGCATGAAATGTCGGGTTCTTAGCTAGGCTAATTGCACTCTGACTATCACAGTAAATTGTCACTGTACCTTGTTTTATTCCAATATCCGAACACAGTCTCTTAAGCCAAATGGCCTCTTTACAAGCATGAGTAGCTGCCATATACTCTGCTTCAGTAGTGGATAGAGCAACCACAGCCTGTCGCTTACTCATCCAACTAATTGCACCACCAAACAAAGTAAACACATAAGCACTGGTGGATCTTCTTCTATCAATATCACCTGCCCAATCTGAATCCACATAACCATGGATATCAAGGGAAGTCATGTCTCCAACTGAATTACCATGATAACACAAAGAATACTCTGAAGTACCCTTCAAATATCTGAAGACTCTTTTGACTGCATCCCAATGAACTCTACTAGGATTAGACATATATCTAGAAAGTACTCCCACTGCTTGGGCAATGTCTGGTCTAGTACAGACCATAGCATACATCAAGCTTCCAACTGCACTCTGGTAAGGCACTCTGCTCATGTCTTCCATCTCCAATGGGGATGTAGGACAATCTGAAATGGATAGTTTCATTCCAATTGTAAAAGGAACACTCAATGGTCTACAGTTCTGCATGTTGAACCTCTGTAACACTGAATTCACATACTTACTCTGGCCTAGCCATAGCTTTCTGTTCACCCTATCTCTTCTAATTTCCATCCCAAGAATGTGCTTTGCTGCACCAAGATCTTTCATTTCAAATTTAGCAGCGAGCTGAGACTTCAGTTCTGAAATAATACCTTTCCCTTTACCAATGAATAACATATCATCAACATACAATGCAATGAATAAGAAATGATCACCATAAGATTTATAATAAACACAGTGATCTGATTTAGAACGTTCAAATCCCAAACTCAACACATATTTATCAAATTTCTGGTACCACATCCTAGGACTTTGTTTGAGGCCATACAAAGATTTCTTCAATTTACAGACCAAATTACTTTTTCCTTTCACCACATAGTGCTCCGGCTGTGTCATATAAATATCTTCCTCCAAATCACCATGAAGGAAAGCAGTTTTCACATCCATTTGCTCAACCTCTAAATCATAAGCAGTAGCAATAGAAAGCAAAAATCTAATGGACGTCATTTTTGCAACAGGAGAAAATATCTCACCGTAATCAACACCCTCAACCTGAGAGTAGCCTTTTGCAACCAACCTTGCTTTATACTTCTCAATGCTTCCATCTGAACCAATCTTTTTCTTGAACACCCATTTACAACCAACAGGTTTTCGTCCTTCAGGCAATGGTACAAGATCCCATGTATCATTCTTTTTCAAAGCTACCATTTCTTCCTCCATAGCAATCTTCCAGGATTCTGCATCATTCATACCTAATGCCTCTTCTACAGATTTCGGTTCATCCACACTAGTATTCAAAGCAAAAATACATCTCCAATCATCAGGTGAATACCTTTCAGGTGGTTGTCTATGTCTTGTAGACCTTCGAACAAGCTGAGTTGGAGGTTCTTCCTCTTCTTCTGAAGATTCAGAGCTAGACGAGCTCTCCTCAAATTCTTGCCTATCTAGGGGTCTCGATTCAACTCTTTCAGGTGTAGAAGGAAGTTGAATCACATCTTCCTTTTTAGTCTGTTCTGGCTGCAGTGTAACAGAAGGAGACTTAATTTCTCTAAAAATAACACTTCTACTGTGAATTACCTTTTGTGCAACAGGGTCCCAAAGCTTGTATCCTTTCACACCATAACTATACCCGATGAAGATACATTTCACAGCCTTGTTCTCCAACTTTGTTCGCTTCTCCTTTGGCACATGTGCATATGCCTCGCAACCAAAAACTCTAAGATGTCTCAATGAAGGCTTGTGACCTGACCATGCTTCCATAGGCGTTTTATCAACAAGAGCTGATGTAGGAGACCTGTTAATCAGGTAGCAAGCAGTGGCAACAGCTTCAGCCCAAAACTTTTGTTCGAGACCAGCACCACTCAACATACTCCTAGCCTTCTCCATCAGTGTCCTGTTCATTCTTTCTGCAACTCCATTCTGCTGTGGAGAATACGGAGTTGTCTTATGCCTGTTAATTCCACAGTCTTTACAGAATCTATCAAAATCATTAGAGCAAAACTCACCGCCATTATCAGTTCTCAAACATTTTATTTTCTTTCCAGTCTGCAACTCAACCATTGCTTTAAATTCTTTAAAATGACTAAAAACTTCAGATTTACTCTTTAGAAAATATACCCATGTCCTTCTACTAAAATCATCAATAAATGAAACATAATATGTGGATTTTCCAATCGAAGAGACATCTACTGGACCAAACACATCAGAATGGATAAGATCCAAAACACCACAAGTTTTATGAGAACTCGAGTAAAACTGAATGCGGTTTTGTTTTCCATAAATGCAATGCTCACAGAAATCAAAGTCAAGATTACAATCATTCAAACCTTCAACAAGATTTTTATTTTTCAAGGTCCTTAGACCCTTTTCTCCAATGTGGCCAAGTCTCTGGTGCCATAACATAGTCTTCTCTGCAGGTAACTTTGCTTCAGACGAAAGAGCACCCTTAGGTACCCAAAAACCATTTCCATCTGCTGAAGGTGAAACCTTCAAATCTTCTAGTGAAGTATCCGCAAATTTGCTTTTTACAGAAGTGCTATTACATTCAACAGTGTATGCTTCAAGCTTATACAAAGTGCCAAACCTGACACCTCTAGCAACTACCATAGCACCCTTAATCATCTTACATCCTGCTTTAGAAAAGACTACCTGCACACTTGCATCTATCAGTTTGCTCACAGATAATAGGTTTCCATTTAATCCAGGGATATGCAGCACACCATTAATCCTTTTTATTCTACCATCAGAAAACCTGATTCTAACTTTACCTCGACCAACAATGTCTAGTTGTGAATCATCACCCAAGTACACCTTACCTCCATTAAATCGTTCATATTCAGAAAACCAATCTCTATTGGAAGTCATATGAAAAGATGCACCTGAGTCAATTAGCCAGGCATCATTACCTGCATGAGTCGCCAAAGCCGCAATAAATGCATCGCCATCTTCCTTGTCGGACTCAGAATCAGAATCGAACTTTTTCTTTTTCTTCTTCTTTTCTTCTTTGCAGTCCTTATGGATGTGACCCGGTTTACTGCAATTCCAGCAAATGACTTTGGACTTTCCAGGAGATTTTGATCTCCCTTTGGATTTGGACTTGCCGCGCTTCTCATTCTTCTTGCCTTTCTCCTTAGGTCTTCCACGAACGGTTAGGGCTTCCTTTGAACTGATGGATACCTTCCTTCGCATCTCTTCACCGAGTAGGGCACCCACCACGTCTTTAGATTTCAAAACAACAGAAGTACTACCGATAGCCATAACAAGAGAATCCCACGAATCAGGCAAAGAACAAAGCAAGATCTGACATTTCTCCTCCTCATCCATCTTAACACCAACGGATACTAATTGAGCCACAATCATATTGAATGCTTCTAGGTGGTCTGCAATTCGTCCACCCTCTTCCATCTTCAAGGAATACAATTTCTTTCTTAAGAAAATTTGATTTAATAAAGATTTCACTTGATACATCTCACCAAGCTTAGTCCATAGCTTCTTTGCAGAGTTTTCTTCATGGACATTGATTAGAATAGAGTCTGCCAGGCACAGTCTGATTAGACCCTTGGCTTTTTGGTCCATAACATCATACTGAGCTGCTGCAGTAGGATCTGAGGGTCTTTGGACATTCACATCAACAGCATCCCAAAGATCTCGATCTATTAGCAGATCTTCCATCTTCAGCTTCCACATCTCAAAATTACTTCCATTAAATTTCTCCACCTCTATTCTCCCTGACGAACTCGCCATCTGAAAATTCCTGCAACAAGATCAAAAAGTGTCTTCTGCATAAGCTCCCACTCAAATCTGGATTAGTTCAAAAAACCCAACTGCCCACAATTGAAACCAAAGGTGATCAGGCTCTGATACCACTTGTAAGGAAGTTAAGTAGCGGAAACAACTTCCTACACTAACCTTGAGAGGAGGGTAATGCAAAACTTTTTCAGATCATTACAACAGTTACAGAAAATAGAAATAGATATAATAGCATTCATACCACAACACAATGATTTACGTGGGGAAAACCCTTTCGGGAGAAAAACCCCACCCTCCAAAAGCAGCTCAATATTTTATTCAACAATCAAAAACAGATTACAAAATACTTGCAGAGCAAGCTCTTCGCAGGAGTAGCACTAATCAGAGATTCAGAGGCAACTCAATAGCCATAAGACTCTTACACACAACCTCTATCTCACACACCTCATAAATAGGAGATACAATACAAGAAACCATCAAACGGTATTACAAAACCATGGGCTAAAACCACCCAATAAGGTGTAGCCGACCTTATCTCCCTTCTATGACATGTTAAAGCACACATCAACACGTGTCGCTCCCTTTTACAGCTCATTTATGTATCCGATACAAATTATTTTTCCTATTTCAGGAGTACAAACTTTCAGAGGCCATAACTTGAGAACCGGGTGTCCGATTGACGAACCGTTTGAAGCGCCGGAAAGCTCGCGAAGTGCTCTATCACCACGTAACTCGCTTCGCCGGTTACGACCACTTTTCAGGGCGTTTTGGAGCCTCTAAAGTCCCCAAAATTAAGTTTAAACATTTTATTGCACCCCTCCAAGATGAAAACTTTAATATCTTCAAAACTAGCTGTGACCTTGCGACGCAACTTTACCGAAATGCTTATCTAATCAACCAGAAGCTTCAGGGAGAGTTTCGCACCATTTCGTGCTCAAATGAAAACTTACTATAAATAGTAACCTCACATAAATGCAAGGTTGAGACACCATTTTTCCCAACAAATATAAGGCTATAGATGATACCATTCCTATTCTTAAATTGATTGCACCCAAGTGTAATGTAGATAATAAGGATTCTTTGAGTCAGTTGGACACATTGTCTAAATACATAACCAACAATATACTCACTGTGGACCAGATAAATGAAGAGACATTTAAGGAGAAAATGGACAAGGAAAAAGATAAATTCTTTGAGGAAACAATAAAGAAGTGCATGGAACACATTGACACTCTTTTACCGACACTAAACAACACAATTACAGAGTTCAAGGAACTGTACAAAGACACTTGTAAGACAAATCTTTTGACAGTGGAAATTGATAAGGAAATCAACATAGTGCAAAAGGAAATTTATGACATAGCTAATAATATCATTGGCTCATTTGAACCAATATCAGTTATTGAGCAAGAAATTGCTGGATTTGAGGAGAAATTGGAGAAGTTAGGGAAGGAAAAGAAAATGTTAAAGGGCAAAGAAAAAGAACTTAAATGCAGACTCAGTCCAAAATTGGATATCCTCATCTCTCTACGGAAAGAGATTTCTGAGGCACTTATTCAATGGAAGAAGACACCAGAAGAGAAAATGCATCATCTCACTAGTAATATTCAGAGAATAGAAGTAGCATTGAAGGAAAGAAATAGGTTCACTCAGAGCCTAAATATTAATATTAGCAAGCCTATTCTAGATTGTAACCAACCAGCTACAAGGTTCTAGCTGAGCACTCCACTCATCGACATTTTGACAACCTTTGTCATTGATGTCAAAGGGGGAGTAGTAGAACTGAGAAAAATGACTTGTAGAAGAGATCATCTGCTCAGGGGGAGCACATAGTTTTGGTCAGATTTTTGGACTTCAATTTTGGGGACACTTTTTAGATTTTTCTCATAAGTGTTGCCATCAATGCCAAAGGGGGAGATTGTTGGAATTGCACATCTAATAGTAGTTAAAGGTGATTGAAGGTATTGTCATTGATGGAAACCTTGCAATCTTATGGCACCGACAGACTCTACACCGACAGATAGTTCACTGACAACGACAACAATGTTTACTGGCACCCTAGCCAACAGGACTATGATTATTGTATTTTGTATTTAATTGTAATATCTTTTTGTAAGCTGACATGGCATGTTGTAATAAGACTCATATATAAGTATGAGATCTTGTAGATCATTTGAGTGATATACATAGAGGATAGATATGATAGATATGTAGAGCGAATATTAAGGTAGATTTTGTAGAAGGGTTTATGGTTATTGTATGAGCTTAAACTGGTACTGAACCTAGCATAGCAGATGTTGTTTTGTAGCAGTACATTATACTAGATTTTCATAATCCACTTGTAAGTCAGTGAGACTTCCTTTTGTAATTGAGCAGTGAGCTTTAGGCAGTTGGCCATTCTACATGTGCAGGCCCCTCTTGTAAGTAATATCCATTCATTGGCCAATGAGTGAATATTGTGGGTCACAAATCCCACCGAGGTTTTTCCCACACTGGGTTTCCTCATTAAACATCTTGTGTTATGGTGTGCTTTCTATGTTGTCTTTACTATTCTTATTTACTGCATTAATTCTTGTTTACCGGTACACTGTTTTGGAATGCACAACACTTAATAAGCTCAGAAATTATGTTAACCGGTTAGATACTGATTCACCCCCCGTCTCCGTATCTTTGCGACTATCATCAATCCTAACAACTTCAAGTAGCAATTGAAGACTATGATGCTGAAAGATTGAGTAACATGAAGATGAAATATGAGTTGAGATCTACGAAGGAATTAATTTTTACTTTGTAGGAGAGGTTGTCATCTGCCCAAGTTAAAGTGAAGGAACTTTTATAAAATTAGGATGATGAAGAGAAGGATGCCCTTAAGGAACAATGTTAGAAGCTGAGTCAGGACAATATTGTCATGAAGAATGAAATGCAAGCCTTAAATATGAGGATGTCCAAGGAGATTGAGGACCAGAAGAAGAATGAAGAAAATATTGCTATATCTCTGAAAGATAGATTTGAGGAATGCATTAGGTTGGTTCATGAAAATGATGTGTTGAGAACTGAATTGGTGCAATCACATAATAATGAGCAAGAATTGGAAAGAATGGTAACAATCCTAAGAGATGAACTGACTATTGCAAATGAATACAAAGATAATTTCAAGGTTAGCTTTGGTAAGCTTGATCAATTATTGAAGGATCAAAGGGACACTGGAGACACTAGAGGTCTTGGATTTGAGCATGGAGAAAGCTCTGGTACTGCAAATGAAGATTAGAATGTCAACCGGAATCAAAGGTCATTGGTAAGGCAACCCAATGCATATAAATTTAATGGTAGATGTTTTTTTTGCAACGTATATGTTCATATGGCTAGGCATTATAGAAATAGAGAAAATAAGAATAATAATGGAGTTCTCGGACAATGTTCAAATTGTAAGAAGTATGGTCATAGGATAGAAGATTGTAGAATGAATGTGAAATGTCATGCATGTGGAAAGTTTGAACATATGCCTAATTAATGCAGGTCAAGGAATGGTCAAGGTTACAGTAAAGCAATTCAGAAGAACAATATCACTTGTTATGCATGCAACAAAGTAGAAAATATTGCTAAATTTTATAAAAGCAAGAACCCACCAACAGGAAGTGATAAATCTAATGAGAAGGGAAAGCAGAAGGTTGATGACACTCAGAAGGAGCATGAGAAGAAGTGGGTTATGAAATCTAAGGCTCAACCAATAGAATAAATTGCACTAGATGTTCATTTTGTTGAAGGATATACCTCGGTTACTCAACCGATAGAGCATAATGTTCCTGCACTGGTAGGAAACTCATCTGGTAACTAAGGCATTCACCTTAGGGGGAGGAAAATTGATGACAGATCTTGCATTGCCCCTGGTAGTGGTTTGAAAGCCTATTTCAGATCTTTGGAAGTCAGTTTGAAGGTTAACCAACAAAGATTTCTTGGATCTTTGATCTTGGACCTAGTTTGGTTTACCAGTAAGTCACTTTATGAGTTATGGTTTGGTCATACATATACAGTTAATTATCTTTGGTAGTAATTGTTATATCAAGAGAGATGATTTCATTGGAAGTTTGATCCTAGATGTGATGAAGGAATATTTCCTGGTTATTCTAATGAATGAAAAGTATATAGATTTTATAACAAGAGATTGAAGAGAATTATGGAGAGCACTAATGACAAGGTGGATGAATAGAACATAAGTCAAATTAGAATTTATGAGCAAGAACCAGTAGTGGAAAGGGTCTTAATTGAACTGGTAACATATTTACCGAAACAGAAAGTTGAACCAATTACTCCGGTAGTATCAGAAAATTCTATAGTAACTGAAGAGTAGGGAAGAGGAATAGAGAGTCAGAAGACTCTTATGTTAGATATTTGGTTAGTCCCAAAGACACTGAGAGGGGGGTGAATCAGTGTCTAATCGATAGATGAAAATTTTAAACTTATTTGCAACTTTGCAACCCAAATTAATATAACGGTAAGAAAGTAATAATGCAATAAAGAGAAACAAAATAATATGCATCAATGCACACCATAACACATATATTTTTGGCGAGGAAACCCAGTAAGGGAAAAACCTCAGTGGAATTTGTGACCCACAATATTTACTCACTGGCTAATATGAGTAAATATTACTTAGTACAATAGGGTCCCGCACATGCAGGAAGGCCAACTGCCTAGAGCTCATTGCTCAATACAAAAATGGAGTCTCATTGACTACACAGTTGGATGGTTAAATCCAATAACAATGTACTTCTCAAAATAGCATCTACAATGCTGGATTTAGTATTAGTTTAAGCTTTGTCTTATACCTTTGCCAAAACCTTGCTTTGCTCTACTCTTCTCTTATTCGCTCTCAAGATAAAATAAATCAAAATGCATATACAGTTATTCACTCTCATATACCGCTTACATGCATACCTACATACATACTCTCACACTATTCAAATGACCTACAAGATCTCATACATATATGAGTCTTTTCAATACATCATGTTGACTATGCAAATATAATATTACATTACAATACAATTCGCATTCACAATATTAATTCCAAGTCAGCTTGGACTGTCGGTATGATCTGTTGTTGGTGTACCTGGATGTCAGTGTGAATAAAATTTTGCAGTGACTGTCAGTGCCAGTAGGTGAAGTCTGATGCTAGTATAACCTTTGAACCCTATTACTAGTTGGTTGCCATCAATAAAAACATCAACCATTCTTATCTGAGTGTATAATGCCAACAATCTCCCCCTTTGGTATTGATGGCAACACTCATGAGAAAAATCCAAAAATGATATCCAAAATTTGAAGTCCAAAAACTGAGAGTGCCCCCCTTGAGCACAAGTGATCTCCTTCTGAATGTTTTTCTCATTACGCAACTCCCCCTTTGACATCAATGACAAAGGATGTCAAAAGGATCAAAAATCCAAAACTTACCTAGAAACTTGTAGCCGGTTATGTACAATCTGAAAAATATCTGCCAAAACCAAGTTAAGACCTTGCAAAAACTTTGTACTGTCAGAAATTATAGTCTTTGTCCACCGGATCATCCCGGTGAGATAATGCATCAGCTGCTCCAGTGATCTTTCCCCTTGAATAGTTGCCTTAGATAGCTCATTCCAATGTGTTAACAAATTATCCAATCTAGGACCAAGTTTGTTCTTTAACTCCCAGGTTTTCATCTTTAGCCTTGCTTTTTCTTTTTCCAATTTCTCAATCTTCTCTTCATAAGTAGCCATCTCTTGATCCAAAACTAATGTGAGTTCCAAACAACCAATCATATTATCAGCAATGTCATCAATTTATTTTTGCGTTTTCTTTATTTTCTCATCAATATCTTATGTTATGTGGTGAGGTTTACATGCTTCTCTATACAATTCCTTGTATTCCAGAATGGTGGAATTCAGTGTCGGTAACAATGAATCAATCTGTTGTGTGCAATCCTTTATTGTTTTGTCAAAGAATTCATCCTTCTCCTTATTAACTCTTTCCTTAATGGTCTCCTCATTTATCCTATCTACAATTTGAATATTAGAAGAAATAAATTTGGACAATGTGTCTAATTTACCTATAGACCCAACAATGTGATCAATCTTGCACGTCGGTGCAATCATTTGCAAAATTGGTAAGGAATCATCAGTAGCCTTAAATGCTAAGGCATTGCATCCTATTATCTTCTTTATGGAATCTAGTAATACATCAACTACATTCGTCGGTTTGTAGTCAATAGTAGAAGTACTAGGAGGAGTGCAAGGTTCAACAATAACTTTCTTCTCTTCTCCAGATACCTTAACCTCTTCCTTATCCACTTTTTCTTCCTTCTTATCTTCGCTCTTATCCTCATTCTTATTTATTGTCAGTTTTGATTGTGTCTATTCTTGTTCCTTTTCTTTTCCTGCAGGTATCTCAATATTCTGCTGAGTGTTAACTGTCTTGACCGGTGATTCAGGTTTCTTAATATATTCAGACTTAGATTTCTTTTCTTCTGCAGTTTCCTTGTCCAACACAATATTGATGTCCTAAGTGTCAACATTCATTGTGAATAGAATGTCTGACTCGGAATCAACATTATCTATTTTCACTTCCTCTGATATCTTTTCTTTTTCAGGCTCATTTTCCTTTTATGTCGGTGCCTCTGATACTACCGGTGGGTTGTCCTATGCTAGTGGTGGTAAGTTGTCTTTAGCTGTGATGTTAGGTATACTGCCAACCTTATCCTTGGCCTTATCTATTTTCTGATATACTTTAGTAAATGATTTATCAATTTTTTGTCTATCTTTCTCTTCCCTTTTCTCCTTCTCAACAAAGAATATATCCCATTTGTTAGTTGTTTCATCTCCAATCTCTTTTATTCTATCGGCCATAAGACTAACTTGTTGGTGACCACTCACAAAAATAGTCATGTTAGCTTCAGATATTAAGTCATCTATTTCTTGCTTTGAATTAATAGGATTAACAGCTAATAGTGCCTCAACCTTCAATTTTTTATCTAACTCCATAACAAACATTCTCTTTGCTTCAAGTCTTAAGTACAAATCATTAGGAAGAACATCTACAACTTCAATAAGAACCTTCTTATATATGTCAAGATACAAAATAATACTTTCCTCAATAGTATCTTTATTTGAATCAACAAATGATAGAACTTATTAACATTAGCGAGATTTCCTTCTTGAGTTATTTCATTTATTAGCTCTGCCAGTGAAAGAGTGTTCGGTTCCTTTTGTTCTGGTTGCTTCTTTGGTGTGACTTTCTTCTTCTGACCACTGGGCTCTCTCACAACTTGTTGTTTCTTCCTGAGTGTTCTAGATTTCTTAGGAGATGGAGCAGGTGTCGGTGAGGGTTTTCTTTTCTTGCTTTCCACCCTTTTGAATTCAGCAGCCTTACCACTATCAGAGTTAGATGAGGTAGCCACAGGAGAGATATGTGCTACCGATTGCTATTCTAATTTTCTTTCTTGTTCAGCAACACCTCTCATAGGATCTAGCTTCAATAATCCCTTCTTAACAACTTCTACAAACTTCGAAGCATCGTTTATTTCTTTTTCTCCTTTCTTCCTCTACTTCTACATAGAAACATCACTCTCTATTGTTTCAGCATTACCAAAAATCTTCTCAATGGGTTTCGATGGAGCATCTAGTAGTATCTTGGCATAAGATTCCAGGATGTGTGAATCCACTTCATAACCCATTTCTATTATCCAGACAATTCTAGGTCTAACTGCCTCCATCCATACTTCATCTCTTTTCACAACAAAGCATATATGTTTGTCATATTTGTCTACAATGCTCTGAGGGATCATTTCCCTTTGCCTCATTTTTGCTTGAAAGTTCTTGAATACACTTTTACCAGTTTGTCACTATCTGGGCCTACGCCGGTAATTGCCTCCTTATTTTATTTTCCAACAGAAATATCATAGGCAAAGTCCCTGTGTCCAACACCGAGAATCACCTTTGAGAAATATATCATTAAGCATACAATCAAATTCCCAAACTTGAAAGTTCCCTTCTTGTCACCTTTGATCTTTCTCAAGTTTTCTAACGGTTCATCTTTTAGCCATTCACAGATGTCAATTTTAGCATTATTCATAACCATCTCATAGGCACTATGAATGCATAAAGTTGAAACATAATTCAGCCTATTAGTATGAGAAACTTTGTATCCAATAACCATACTAGCATATTTAACATTGTTGCTGGTTATATCACTAACCCTAAGTGATCTGTTATCAAATGTAGCTCCGGTTAAGTTCATAACCTCTATATTTGGAATTTTCTTTTTCTTCTCAGGCCTAGTGCCGGTAGAAGGTAAACCAGTAACAACCTTAATTGCTTCCTTAGTGATCTTGAAAACTAAATCTAACCACAAAAATTCATCGTGTACTCAGTTAAGAACATAACAGACAATTTCATCTGAGAATTCAGGCATGTGAAGGATGTTAGTGAACCCTAAATCTTCAATAACCTTGTGTTCTGCTTTGACTAAACCTTGGTTGTCAAAAATAAAATTCATGAACATGTTCCTTAAATCTTCGGACCCTAAATCTTCGATGTTATAGTGAATGTATACCCTAGGGTCTTCAACAAATGCGACTCCCTTCAGAATTTTTGAAAATGCACCAATGGAGTCATCTAACTTTTCTATCTTAGGGATGATTTTAAAAACTGGTCTAGGATGCTTGATATTTTCCACAATAGTAGGGTTTGTAATGAATTTGGGAGAGGAAGATGAAGAAGCCATGTCGTAGGATAAATACCTTGAGAATCTTGTTGCTTGCTTCCTGAATGCTTGTGCTCAACTTTCGTGCTCTTCGAATGCTTGAATTCTTTGGTAAGTTGAAATGAGAAATTCAAGTGCTTTATAACCAAAAAGTTAACTTACAACCGCATTAAATGCTTTGTTGGTGAAGTGAATTTCCAACATAGGTGTCGGTAAAGAAGAATTGTGACTTCTTACAACCAACTGAGGGTAAATGCATGATCTTCAATTAGTTGCCTTACCCTTAAGGATTATTCCTTAGTTAGATGAAGAATCTCTTGTCGGTGTAGAATTGCTCTGTTCTATCGGTGCAAAGACAGATTCATAATTCCTCTGATCTCTCTTCCTGATCCATTGTTTAGTGAATTCTTTCTTGATTTCATTCACCTTTTCTTTGCCTTTGTCATTAGATCCTATGTTGTTTGTCTGTACATTCTTGCTTCTACAAAATCTTGCAATATGCCCAATCTTGTTACATGCATAACAGGTTACATTGTTTCTTTGAATAGATTTTCCATAACCTTGACTGGTTTGAGTTCTGCATTGGTTAGATAGATGTCCAAATCTACCACAAACATAGCATTTTACATTCATTCTACAATTGTTTGAGTTATGACCATTTTTATTGCATTTGGAACATTTACCAGTGGATGAGTTTGTATTTTGATTATTCTTAAATCTACACTGGTTTTCTCTATGACCAAATTTATTGCAATTAAAATATTTTCCATTGAATTTATAAGCATTAGGTTGTCTTACCGGTTTGCTGTGATCATGATTGTTTGCAGTTCTGGAACTTTTTCTATGTTCAAATCGAAGTCCAACTGTTTCTCCATTAGGTTTTTGACTTTTCAGCATATCATCAAGCTTGTCTAAACCATTCTTGAATTTGACTTTTTATTCATTTTCAACGACCAACTCACTTTCCAAAGTACTAACTTGTCTCATAAGTTCCTCTTTGTCATGTTGCATGTGAATCAAATCTGTTTTAAGCATATCATTTTCATAACCAAGCCTTAGAGATTCATCCGATCTTTCATTAAGTCTTCTAACCAAATCTTCTTCATTCCTCTTTCTATCTTCAATATCCTTACATAGTATCATGGTTAAATCTTGCATCTCATTCCTCATGTTACTATTCTCTTGTCCCGGTTTCTTTGCAATATCCCTCAGAGTTTATTTTTCCTCATCATCTTGGTTTTGCAATTGCACATGTAGTTCTTTTCTCTTATTCTTTGCTATAACCAAGTTATCTTGAAGTGCTTTGATTAATTCCTGAGAAGTTGTGAGTTCATCTTCCAGTTTGATATTCTTCAATTTTTTTGCATTAAAATCTTCAAGAACTCCTTCCAATTGTTGTCTCAAACTTTCCATCGGTACCAGTTTCAGAATCTTCCTCAAGTTGTTAGGCTTCTGCAATTAGACGACTAGGCTTTGATACCAATTGTTAGATATTTGGTTAGTCCCGAAGACACTGAGAGTGGGGGGTGAATCAATGTCTAACCAGTAGATGAAAGTTTTAAACTTATTTGAAACTTTACAACCTAAATTAATATACCAATAAGAAACTTGGAAAAAATGCAGCGAAAATATCGAGCGAATTTCCCTTTGCGATTTCCTTTGCGGAAATCGATAAACGACCCAATAGAAGTGGTTTTTCAAGTGAACCAAATATGCCATTAGGGTTTGCAACCCAAGGATTAGGAATCCGCTGCCTCAAGAGCAGATGGAATGGCAAGTGGTGAAACCTAGGAGGTCATGCAGGGTAGCTACAAAAAACTCTCTAAGGGTTATGATTGGCAATGACCGCTGCCAAGGAAATACTAAGCCAACCATCTCCAATAGTTTTCATCAACTGCAAAATCTTGAGGAAGGTTTCATAAAACTAGCTCCTTGGATCACCAATAATGTTAGAAGAAGAAGAAATAATAATCACAGAAGGCCGGTTGATATTCAATCCAGACCTAGGGCTTCTGAGGGCAAGGGAAAGATAGTTGCAACACCTCCTAAACCCTCAATGGCCGAGCCCATTACAAATAGGAACCCTAATTCAAATGTGGCAAATATTTTAGTGATTAATGATAACTTGGTTATAGGGATTCAACAGTCTTGTAAAGCCTTTGGGGTTTTCGCTAAATGGCGGAGACTTGGAATTCCGCCAGAGGTTATTGCAAACTTGTTTATGTCTTCCTTAAAATGGATAGTAAGTATAGCTATCTTGATTGAGGACTTTCTGCATATTGATTGTGGAAATTCAAGACATAAGGAAGAATTCTTAACAGGTAAATCTCCAACTTTCAAAGGTTTTGATTTCAGTTTTTTAGATTGGCATTCAAATTTTAACCCTAATAATTTAAAATATTTTAAGATAGATCGACCAGTTTTGATCCCTAACTTACAAGTAGATAATGGACATCGAAATTATTAGGAAAATAGGTAATCACTTGGGTAAATTTGTAGAGATTAGTGATAAGAAAAGGAAATACTCGAATTGTGTAATGATAATTAACATGGATATTAGTGTTAAAATTTTAAAACCTATTGAAACTAAATCAGGGATGTCATCTTTCCTTATCTACCGTTAATTTTACAAAGGAGTTCTAAATTTAGACCCTGCTCCCACATTGATCCCAGAATTCCCCTCTTCTCAATTAAGATCTAGCAAGATTCCTGGGGTAGACATTAGTTTCAATTTGAAGCAAGGAGGGTTTGTGATTAGGGAAGTCTCTTTGCTGCCTATGCAACCTGAGGATATAGAAGAGGGGGAATTTATAGAAGACCAAAGTAGGGATGATCAGCTTATCCCCTCCTCTCCTTGCCCCCTTGTGGAATCTTCGTTGGATAAGCTAGGTATGACTCCTAATCCAGTGACACCCCTTGTCAAGAAGGGTGAACATTCTCTGACTTCTAAAGATGGGATGGGTAGGGAGATGGAAGTTCTTCCTATTTCCTCAGATCAGGATACTAGATTGGATGATCGAAAAAACTTTAATGGTTCTTCCCATCTGATGGAAGACCCCATTATTGTGGAAAGGGTTGATCAAGAGGAGGATCTAGCCCGCAAAGAGGAAGAGGTTAATTGCATTATTAACTATCTATTTGACTCAATTACTGAGGATATCATGGATAGATTATTGGATGAAATAATAGATAAGGATGAACTTGATCTTCAGAAGAAAAAAAAAATGCTTAGAAAGGTAATTTTGGCGCTCTCCCCCCCCTGTGGTCTTAGACATGGAGGAACTTTTTCTAGATTTAGATAATAAGGAAAATGAAACCTTAGGCATTGAACTCTAGGAAGATGATAAATCCACTCCAGATTGTGCCAAGCCCTGCAAAAAGAGAGGTAGAAAATCCTTATCGGAGTAAGAGCCAATGACGAAATCATGGAAGGTCAGGTTAAACTCACGGACATGTTTCATGCATGGAAGGGGAAGGTCCTTCCCAAGGCATCATGAAAGTTGTTTCATGGAATGTTAGGGGTTTAAATGCCCCTAATAGATATAGGTTAGTCAAGTGATGTTTATCCTCTTTCAGTCTAGAATTAGCTTTGTTATAGGAGACTAAATTAGGGAACAAAGATTTAGTCTCCTTCAGTAAGAGATTAGGATTTAGACAGATTACAGGGGCTCCAACCAATGAGGCCTTTGGAGGACTTGCTATAATTTGGGGCCCACGCAGTATCCTCTTTTCATTTATGGAATCTCACAACAATTGGATGAGCAGGAGGGTTACTAGCCTCAAAAACAATCTAGATTTTTTCATTATTAATGTTTATAGGCCTATCCTTAATATGGATAAAAAAAGAGTATGGGAGGAAATTAAGAATTTCACAAACACCCTTAATCGGATATGTATCTTAGGTGGGGACTTTAATGCAATTTTGCTTCATCATGATAAGTGAGGAGGCTTAGGTATAAATGCTTGTGCTTCTCTTGACTTTGCATATTGGATCCATCGGAGTGGCATGATTGAGATTAATATGGTTAAGGAAGCCTTTACCTAGAATAATCGTAGGCTAGGGTTTAGTAACATTGCAGAGAAACTTGATAGATTCTTTGTATTGGGCAGTCTCATTATCTTTCCCTATACCTTGGATGCCTCTATTCTACCTTTCTCAAGATCGGATCACTTTCCTATTCAACTTGGCATTCAGGGCGAGGCTAGTCCAAAAAGATGCCCTTTTAAATTTGAGAATATGTGGCTGAAGGACCATAACATACTCAAGCTTCTAAAGGAGAGGTGGAATGCAGCCAAGGTCTTCGGGTCTGGGATCTTTAAGATTGTTAACAAACTTAAGATTATTAAGCAGAATCTCATTCATTGGAACAAGGAGCACTTTGGCAATATTTTTGACAATAAAGCCCAAGTGGAAGCCGAGTTGGTAGAAGTTAATGAGAAAGTGATGAGACATGAGATGGATGAGGCCCTGTTTCTCAGAGAAAAGAAATTCCTTGCGAATCATGAATCTATTATTGTCAAAGAAGAAGTCTTCTGGAAACAAAAATCTAGAGAGACGTGACTGGAGGAGGGTGATAAGAACATCAAATTCTTCCACAATAGTGTGAGGGTGAGGGTGAGAAGAGTCATAAATCATATCTCCAAGATTAATTTAAGTGATGGCTCTAAGGTGGCTAACCCTAAATCCACTGCGACAGAGGCTGTAGATTTATTTTCTCTTATCCTCAATTCCGACTGGAGCCCTCATGGCTCTATCCATGAGAAGTTTATCAAGTGTATCCCAAAGCTTCTGAGTAAGGACCAAACTGATTTTCTTACTGCTAAATTTTCTTTAGTAGAAGTAGAAGCAACTCTTATGTAGATGAGCCTAGACAAATCTCTTGGGCTGGATGGCTTTCCGACTAGCTTCTTTCAAAAATGTTGGCCCTTCTTAGGTGTGGAAGTAACGACAGCTTTGGAAGGAATGAGGAACCCAGGTAATATCCTCCAAGAAATTAATAATACTTTTTTGGCCCTTATCCCAAAGAGGGATAAACCTGAGCATTTTGATGAGTTTCGACTCATCTCCTTGTGCAATACTATCTATAAATTTTTTTCTAAAAATCTAGCTATTAGGCTTCAAAAACTCCTTCCCCTATTGATTAGTGAGGAACAAATGGGTTTTGTTCCTGGAAGATCTATTTACGATGGGGTTATTATAGCTCAGGAGGCTATCCACTCTGTCTAGAAGAATGGTAATCCGAGTACGCTCTTAAAGCTTGACATTAGGAAAGCATATGACAAGGTGAATTGGAGATTTCTATGCAGATCCTTAGATGCTTTTGGGTTCCCCTCTGTCTGGATTAGTTTAATTTTTGAATGTATCTCTATGCCTAAATTCTCAATACTGGTTAATGGCACTCCTGAAGGATTTTTTAGTTCCTCTAGGGGTTGAGGCAGGGAGATCCTGTATCCCCTTTTATCCTCATCATTATGGTTGAATCCTTGGGGAGATCGATTTCTAGGGCCAAGGAGAATAGTCAGGTGACAGGAATTAGAATCACCAGCAACCTTGACCCTATAATGCATCACCAATTTGTGGATGACACTATGTTATATGGGCTTAGCGATCTAGGTGAGGCTCGAGATTTTAAGAAAATCTTGGACTCTTACTCAAAGGATTCAGGTTAGGAAATCAATCCAGCTAAATCGAGAGTCTTCTTTTTAACACTAAGTTAAGTTTACAAAAAGACATCTATGGCATTCTGAATTTCAATCTAGGAAGCCTCCCTTGTAAGTATCTAGGCTTTCCCTTGGATAAGGGCTCTGGGTCATCTAATATGTGGGATGGAGTAGTAGAAGAGATTAAAAGTAGGATAGCAACCTGGAAGGGTAAATGGCTATCCTCTGCGGGCAGAGCTACTATGCTTAAATTAGTTCTGGTTGCTATGCCTATCTACCAGCTTTCATGTTTCAACTTGCCTCAGTCTAAAAATGAAGTACTAAATAGACATCTAAGATCTTTCTTTCGGCAAGGGGCGGAAGAGAAGAAATGGATCTCCCTAATGGCCTGGGACAATATTTGTAGGCCTAAGTCAGTAGGGGGTATTGGGATTAAGGACATTAAGGTCCAGAGCAGGGCGTTAGGGACCAAATTAGTATGGAGAATGTTCAGATCTCCTCATCTTAAGTGGGCCCAAATCCTCTATCACAAATATCTCCAAGGTAGGGACCATACGAGCCTCTTCAGGGATTCCTCCCCTCTGAGAGGCTCGTGTCTATGGAACTTAGTGCTAGATTGTAGGAAAATCATATTAGACAAATTATCATGGAATTTGGGAAAGGGGGATAAATCCCTCTTCTGGTCTGACTCTTGGGGAGGTTTTCCAGTCCTTCAAGAAAAAGTTAACCTAGATTCATCAAGAGTAGTGCTTGAATTTGTGTGGGGTAGGTATGTCAAGGACTACATCATGCCTTCTAAGGGGGACTTAGCTAAGGGTAGGTCCTTGATATCCCTTGATCAGGTAAACATCCCTGTCAGGGAGAAATTGTTACTTCAAAACATCCTTAAGAAACGGATGGTCACTTTCAACTTAGGGTCAGATACTCTTGTTTGGGATGGGTCAAAATCGGGAGAATATACCTCAAAAGATGGATATAATCTCCTCCTGAGTCAACAGCTTTCCTTTTCCACCTTTGTCCTTGCACCCTTGTGTTGGGACAAGATGTGTCTACCAAAGGCAAGATTGTTCTCATGGTCAACTCTCCAGAATAATATTTTAACAACAAACAGATTTAGAATGATGGGCTATGTAGGCCCTAGCAAATGTCCCTTGTGCAAAGAGGTTGAAGAAGACAAAGACCACATCCTTCTCAATTGCAATTATACCTCTAAGTGCTATTTGTGGTTGTGCAAAAAATTAGGGTGGTTCTCAAGCTTTCCCAATACCATCCTTGGGATGTTTCGGGCATGGCCAATCCTTTTTAAGATCTCCCTTTATGGGGGGCTTTGGAACCTAGCCCCCTCTTTGGTTATATGGGAACTCTAGAAGGAATGCAATAGGATACTCTTCAAGGATCATAAGATGGAATGGACCCTTCTGGTGAATAAAATAGAAGCCTCAGTAGTGGAGACTTTAAATAGTAAACCTCTAAATTTCCTAGCAATCTCTCAAAGATGACCTACTGGGATGAGAAGATTAGGGGGCAGTGGTTTGGTCTGAGGATCCCTCTCTTTATTGGAATTGGCAACTCTAACAATTAGAAGCTAAGAAAATCCTGCAAGTGGAAAGCCCCTAAAAGAGGTTGGGTTAAGCTAAAATTTGATGGTGCCTCCCAAGGGAATCCAGATCCTGCAGGCATCGGATGTTGTCTGCATGATGAGTGTGGGAGGGAATTGGCTAGGGTAGCAAAACCCATAGGGTTTGAATCCAACAACAAGGCTGAAATCTAAGCCCTAATTGAAGGTGTCTTTATTTGCTAAAATAGAGGTATTCTCAAATTGGCCATTGAAGGAGACTCAACCATTATTATCAATGGCCTTAGAAAAGGATCTCTCTCTGATTGGAAGCTAAATGCTCTCTTGTTTAGAGCTCTTGGTCTCCTTAAAGATTTCAAGAAAACAACATTCAACCATATTTATAAAGAAGGAAACTCTAGAGCGGATGAATTAGCTAATGTAGGAGCTGATGGGTAGCTCATTAGGTAGGAGGGGGTCCTCCCCCTTTTCTTTAGCCAATTGTGTTATCCTAGCCCTTTGGCCTTGGTCAGCTTGGGTGGTCTAATGGAGGAGGAGAGTCTCTGCTCCCTTAGGAGGCTAACCCGAGATTGAAGAATTTAGTGAGCTTGTCTCTAAGCTCTCAATTTTTATTTTTTGGCTCTCTAGTCTTTTCGTGGAAATCTTAATTTCATACATCTTCTTAAGATCACCTCTTAAAGCCTTATAAGATTTTATGTCTATTAGTATGCATATGTATATATGGATATGCATATTTATATAGATATGCATGTATACAATTAATTATAGATATATATATGCTTGGATGTATATGTATTAATATTTATATAGATATAGTGTATACTAATAGGAATAAGAGATTATGGTGCTTCAAGAGTTAGTATTATCTACTTTATTATTCTATTTTTAGCAATGATTTAGATCATATTTACCTATGGCTTTTAGCCATTTTTTTTTAGGCAGCTGATTCCTTTTTTGGGACATCACTTGTCAGTAATTCCCCTTGATTAGTACCAACTTGACAACATTTTTGTGATATTGACGTGACCCCCTTTCTGTGTTTGCAAGCAATTGCTTAATAGCTTGTTTGTGTAGAGATGATGGTAATAATTACCATGATCATGGAGATTGCTTTCATCATATCTTGACCATCCGATCTCTATCATCTATTAGTATCTATCATCCCTATATGGTAAGATGAGCTATATTTCTCGATACATTTAATTCTATCTCTATTTAAGTCTATTATGCTTGGGTTTTGGCTTAAATGTTTTTTCAAAAAGCTCTGATGTATACTCCACTAAGACTAATAGGGCTCAAGCAGCAAATGGCTTTTATAGGAGAAATTAAGGAGGAAAGATTGAAAGGCATCCTGGTCCATCAGAACCCTCTGGTCATCACGTCGGTTTTGAAAACCCTTGGGAATGACTATATCATGAATGAAGATCGTACTAGAGCCAATTAAGACATTGCCACAATGTTCTTTGCAGTGGCTATGCATTTTGAGAATGACAGGAATGTGGTAATGAAACTCTGTAAAAAGGTCTTCAAGAAGAAACTGCTTGGTGAATTGGAGAGGGTGGTGGTTAATATCGACAAGGAGCTCACCGCCCCGAAGCCTCATGACTATGATATTCTCATCAAGATGAATAATTGGGTGCAGAGATATCCAATTCTATCAATAGAGGACCCGATTGTTTATGAAGCCTACAACCCAATTAGGTGAAGGAATTTCTTCTTCCTTATGTGGCTTCTGCAGGTTAAGAAATTGGTGTGCAACAGATGGTTTGCTAACTATCTAGAAGCTAATAATATTGAAGTGGTTCTAGACGATGTGGCAATTCCTCCTTCCCCTGCTTCCCACCCTGCTAATTTTCCAGCCAACTTTGGAGAAAAGGCTCCATAGGAGTGGGCTAGGAGAGTTCGGGTGGGTTAGAGGGGCTCGTCATGGTTTCAAGCTTCCTACCCCCTTAAGTCTCTCAAGTGTTTATAGTTTGCTTTCAACCTAGAATAGTCAATACTTTTTTAGACATATGACTATTAAGGAAGATATTTTACTCTAAACTATAGTTCTGCTTCTTTTTCCTTTAGCTGGGTCGTTCCTTCGTAAGTCAGACTTAGTATTTTGATAATGCTTATGATTAAGTTTATTGTTTTTACTCTGGCAGTATTTTCTTATCCTGGATGAATTGATGGCCCTTGATGTCTGATAGTTTATTTCAGCTCATTCCAAGCTTTTAATCAGTTGATAAATTTAAATTTAAATTGATTTTGATATATATGTACACTCTCGTGTATATATATATATATATATATATATATATAGATATATATATATATATATATATATATATATATATATATATATATAGATAGATAGATAGATAGATAGATAGATAGATAGATAGATAGATAGATAGATAGATATAAATTAGTATTTCTAGAGATGGGTTTGTATAAGTAAAATTTCTTATATAAATGTATAGAGGTTTATGTCTAGTTTTGTCTAAGTAGTGCTTGGCCTTTGTTTTCTTTTAAAAGTTATTGAGTGATTTAGTAAGGTGATTTTCCTTATCTGCTATTGTAAGATTCTATGGTAACTCGGCTCAAGGTCTTTAGCTTTTTATGACATGAGATTTTATTCTTAACATCTCCTATAGTATCTGAGGATGTTGCAGATTAATTGTGAAGGTTTGGCACCACTAGTTGTGTGGTTTTTCCAAGCTAACATCTTGTTAAGTGCTTGTTGCAGGATTAGTCTGGAGGTTTTTATGCAGGTTTGGTCATGATAAGCCTTACAAGGCCTTCCCCTTGAGGTTTTCGGTGCTTCATTACCCATTCAAGGAGTTTCTTGACATTTCTCTCTTATTTAAGCTCTGTAGTGTTTCCTCTGACACTGATCTTGGCCGAAAGATCTTTTGCAGATCATTTGTAACTTGCTTTTGAGGATTTGATCTAGGCTATCATGGGCGAAGTAGTTATCATTTTTTAGGCTAGAGTAGCTCTTTCAGAACTTCTACATTTCTAGAATGATATCTCTTTGTCATATAGCTCTGCTGGATGGGATTTTCCCAAGGGCAATTATATCTGGTTCTCTTTCTTGTTTATGGGTATCATTAGATTTTGATCCTCTAAGGGATCTGGGTGAGACCAGAGGTTTTCTTCCTCCATTCTTTCCTACCGGTGCCCGCACTGAATGGAGTTTGTAATCATTTTCTTTAATTAATAAAAAAATTTAGGATTTGGCCTTTTACCAATCAAAAAAAAAAAAAAAAATGCAGTAAAGAGAAAAAAAGAATAAGCATCAATGCACACCATAACATAGATATTTTTGGCAAAGAAACCCAGTAAGGGAAAAACCTCGGTGGGATTTGTGACCCACAATATTTACTCAGTGGCCAATATGAATAAATATTACTTGGTACAATAGGGGCCTGCACATGCAGGAAGGCCAACTGCCTAGAGCTCGCTGCTCAATACAAAAATGGAGTCCCATTGACCACACAATTTGATGGTTAAATCCAATAACAATGTACTGCTCAAAATAGCATCTGCAATGCTAGATTCAGTACCGGTTTAAGCTTTGTCTGATACCTCTGCCAAAACCTTGCTTCACTCTGCTTTTCTCTTATCCATTCTCAAGATAAAATACATCAAATTGCATATACAATTATTCGCTCTCATATACCACTTACATGCATACCTACATACATACTCTCACACTATTCAAATGACCTACAAGATCTCATACATATATAAGTCTTTTCAATACATCATGTCGGCTATGCAAATATAATATTACATTACAATACAATTCGCATAAACAATATCAATTCCAAGTCGGCTTGGACTGCCTCTATGATCTGCTGCTAGTGTAACTAGATCTTGGTGTGAATGAACTTTTGTAGTGACTGCCGGTGTCGGTAGGTGAAATTTGATGCCGGTATAACCTTTAAACCCCGTTACCAGTTGGTTGCCATCAATGACAACATCAACCATTCTCATTTGAGTGTATAATGCCAACATCCTAGGTATGTAAGGCCGAATCATTCAGAAGATCAAATAATTGAACAAGAAGAAGGTTGGCAGCTGATGAGGTATGCTTAATTTCTTTAATTGTACCGACGTTAGTTATTGAAGCTTGTAAGGATGAATGTTGGATGAAATCTATGGAAGAGGAATTGGACCAGTTAGAAAAGGACAACACATGGTCTTGGATAAATATTGTGGGTCTCTAATCCCGAAGTGGTTTTTCCTCTTTGAGGTTTTCTACGTATAAATCTATGGTGTTATGGTGTTTATCTTTGTGGTTGCAATATTTCTTATTATTATATGCTTTTATATTTACCGGTTGCTGAGTTGTTGTATTTTTAAGGTTAAAATTCTCCATTCTGATAGAACACTAATTCATCCCCCCCCTCTCAGTGTTCTTGAATCCCAATAGACTAGGATTTTTAATGGATTTTACACTGATGATTATGTTTCACATTTAAAAGCCAACATTCATTAAGGTTCCTAAATTTATGTTTTAAAGACTTAACAAAAAGAATGTAAATCTTGTTAAAGTTAACTTTATTAAGGTAAAACCATCACACCACTTGAGATTATAATATATTTTAATGTTGAAACCAAGATGAATGCGAAAAAGAAAAATTATTGCATGCTTTCCTAAGTGTAAAGTATGTGGGAGTTATGGAGACTGTACTCCATACTTAGGGAATTCCAAAACTTCAACTAAATATTGTTTAAAATCTTTCCAAATTTTCTATTATCTTTACTAACCTAATTCTTAATAGATAAGCCTTCTAAAAGAGTCGGGAGTTTTTTATTATATTGGAGGTCCTACCACATTAAACTAAAGATGTAAATTTTATTCTCCTCTTCACTATAGAAATCTTTATCTTTTACCCAATTCTTGACACATTCTCAAACTTTACAAATACTCTTGAAAATATTAGAGCCAAAAGGGGTAACATAAAAGATGCCAAGAAGAATCCAAGAGAGTGCATGCCCTTCCAAGATTTGGCCTTCACAATAACTTTTTAGGGTTCATGACCATTACGTGACTTTATAGTCCATTTAGTAATTAGAGAGATACCCTACAATTTCAAGTCTTTTAGCCGAGACCACCATCTACTTTATCTAAGAGACATTAATCTTATTTAACAATAGTTTTTCTTTTCTTTTTTCCCTTACCATTTGACAATAGGAACTTTCTAATACACCTTTGTATCTCATTGACTTGATAACTTAAAAAAAAACCACTTAGAAACATGATATAGGCAATAGGAAGATTAAATCTTGTGGTAGATTTGAGCTCTCCTAGCCAGGGAGAGAAACTATATATTCCATTTTGTAATTTTCCCTTCAATATTTTATTTGATCTAATTCAACGTATCTTTTAGAGAGGGTTTAACTATAAAAGGGGTCCCAAGGTACCCAACCTATTGGTTAGGTCCCCCGTATTGAAAAGTCAAACTTTTCAAAGTAGTTAGAAGGAGAATCATCCCAATTGAGCATCATAGGTTTAGCCATAATAATATTTACATCAAAGTATTTACAAAACACATCTAACATACTCATTAGAGTTTCAAAATTCCTTTCTTCAATTTTTACAAATAGATCGATATCATCAATAAATTTTTTTTTAAGGTCATCATTATTAGATAGGGTCAAATCTTTGACGTTTAATCCAAAATTAGCATCTCTCAACAACTAAAATATATAATAAAAATAAATCACAAATAAAGAATGAGAAATGGGACATACTTTTCTTATAGATCTCTATAGATGGAATGATTTGGATAAAGATCCATTTATATCCACTTGAGTAATAGAATTCTTAAATAGGGTTTTATATATTTAATAAAATTCTTGGCGGAAACCAAATACATCAATTGTCATCACTACTTAATGAGCCTTACATATATTATATGCCTTATAAAATTCTTGGTTAAGACTTTTTGATACCTTTGTTAATGTTGCTACTTAATGAGCCTTTAGTAATCAGTTCTATATAGAGTTTTAGAATGTCATCACTGATCTAGTCAAAATTCCTCTTAAAACTTTAATGGTGACTCATCAATGCAAAAAGATTTATGCGGAAACCAAATACATCAATTGTCATCACTACTTAATGAGCCTTACATATATTATATGCCTTGCAAAATTCTTGGTTAAGACTTTTTGATACCTTTGTTAATGTTACTACTTAATGAGCCTTTAGTAATCAGTTCTATATAGAGCTGTAGAATGTCATCATTGATCTAGTCAAAATTCCTCTTAAAACTTTAATGGTGACTCATCAAGGCAAAAAGATTTATCTATTTTGAGGGTTTTAATTGATTTTATTGTTTCCTCTTTAGAGATAGCTCTAGCAAGCCACTTGTAGTGTTCTTAATTTTCCTTAGAATAATCATTTTGTAGAATTCTCTAATTGTTTTATATTCAATATTATTATAATCAATAAAGAACAAGTTTTTATAGAAATAAAAAAAAATCACTATTGATTTGATTAGGATCTTTTAACAAAACATTATTTTCCTAGTGAGAGTCAATGCCCACCCTAACATTTTTCTCTTAAATATTAACTTGAAATAATCTTTGGAGCCTTTTTCTCCATTTTCAAGCTAGTGCATCTTAGACTTGATCTTTAGGACCTAAACTTTCTTTGTTTCGAGTTTTCTCAAGTTGTGTTTAACTCTTACCAATTTTTCATCAAGCAACTTCTTATAGAAATAAATTTACAATTGAGATTCACTAGAGAAGAGTTTAGTTGAAGCTCATTTTCAACTTTTCTATCATCTAATGCTCTTTTCTATCCTCAACTGGGAGAAATTTCCAAACTAAGACAAGTGATAAGAGATAAAAGCCCATGTTTGAGGTGGGAAATTTTTAACAATCACCCATTTGAAAGCTAAATTTCTTTGTACCTCTTCATTTACAATATTTGGAGACCAAAACACTATCTTGAAGATTAAGGTACCCACATTCCAAAAATTTCTTCTTAAATCCTTCTTTTGCATAGAATGGTTCTTAAACCAAAAATAGGTAATTTTGAATAATTTTGTATAATAAGACATGAAGACCAAGATTCTTACCATAAAAATTGAGAATATATTCATCAAGAATATTTCTAGTGGGGAATATATTCATGTCAAGAGTAATGGAAAACACTACAACATTATTTAGATTATTTTCTTCCTTCTCTACAATGACAAGTATATACTTTTAGGTCCAAATAAATGAGTTTTCACGGGGGGGGGGGGGGGGGGAGAAATCTTACCTTCTCTTCCATCTTGTAAACTTGCAGAGGGACCTCAAATTCCAAACTCTAAGATATCAAACCTATTCGCCTCTAAAACCTTCTTATGTTCATCACTCGCTGATACATCCTTAAAGGATTTCTTCATCACTATTTTTTTCTTAAAAATCTCTAATTGGATCATCCTCTAATGCATCCTTTGATAGATCCTCTATGATATCATCTCCATTGGGCATTAAATATAGGCATTATTAGGCACCTCAATATTGATAAGGAAAATTTTAGATTAATTAAAAAATTAAAAGACACAATAAAAAGTAGGAAATAACAAAAAATAAAAAAACAACACCCTAAAGAAATAATAAGGACTAAAGATGAAGAGATGCAAACAAGACCTATAGAAAGAGTGAGAGCAATAAGAAGATAAAAAATGTTATAGTTTTTTGTTGACCTTTGGGGGCATTGCTCATGTTCACCTAGTTGACTTTTGCAACCTCTATAATATCCTTTTTTGAGGTAATTAATGAATTTAACGCACTTCATGTACTTAGTGTTGTTCATCTTTCTAGCTACTTTAGTGTGGCTAATCTTTCTATATGATCAATTCACTAAAGTGGGCAAAATGTAGAGTTGTAAAATGTGTCGTATGTCAATTTCATAGTTACACATTACATCCAAAACATTTCTGATAAAATTTATGATTGGGATTTCATGATTCCATTTTCATGAATAGAAAATATGAAGCATTAACAACTTGTGGTATGGATTTAGGATTAAATTAGCTAGACAAAAGTGTGATGCCTGGCGTCTATGTGACATGCAAACATCTTGAAATATTTAGAGATACAAATGAGCACATGAATGTTCGTAATGACTATACACACCCATTCTACGAAACATAACTCTCAATTTCCTACTCATTCTACACATTGGCTACTCTAAAACACTCTATCTCTCTGATCTTGCAATAAGCTCTACTAAAATGTTTCTACGACCTTGACATTCATGGTAGTAGCCAAGATTTCTCTCAAGTTGCTATCAAGTCCTTTATCATAAGAGCGGATCCATAGCTATTGGTAAGGATCTCTTACTCATCTATTGAACTTATACAATGATCTTACCTTTTTATTTATCTATTGTATCTTGTGTATTATCTTTTGATCTCTAGTAATAGGAGTTTTCCTCCATAGCATGGATTATATTTATTATGTGTCATTATTTGATCATTATATGTTTGTCTGTGGAGGTAGAAATACCAAAATAGGGGGTTTGATTGAGGCAAGCCCCTCTACAACCCTGATATTTTTCCCTGTCTCAATGTGTGCAAGTGGTGAATAGTTCAAAGAAGTGAAAGGATATACTTTAGCGACTTTCTAGAATCATTTTGGGGTTTTGATCATATAGATAGCAATGTGGTGCATAGATTATTAACATTTTTTTATGAAAAATAATAAAAATAAACAAAACAGAATATAAAAAATTAAACTACGTACCTGGAAGGAGGAAAAAAATGGTCTGGGGGGTCAGCTGGGATGAAAAAAATGGGTACCTATGCTCCTCTGAAATGTTTACGTGTTTTTGAAACAGTGAAAATGACGGAAAATGGTTTTAAAAAAATAAATAAATTCCAGAAACGGGCACCCATTTACTTTCGGGTGCCCGTTTTTTAATGGCTCGGGCACCCGTTTCTAGCGGGCTCTTTTCTCAACCCACAGACTTCCGTGGGATTGGGACCCAACTTTGTGCATTTACCCAATTAGATATTATTGTCTTATATATATCACTTATTGATGATATAGAAACTAAATCTTATAATTTAAAAATATTTCAAGATTGTAATAGATCATGAATTTTGTGTTGGTCAAATTTATGTTGCACAAGATCAATCCCATGCTTTGTAGAATTTCTTGATGTGCAAAATCACTTTGTAACATGAAAAGGTAATATGATCATTTGTAGACTTTAAAAATTGTGTTGCTGATATCTCTCTTATTCATCAATATGTAAGGATTTGTGGTATTAAATAATACTTTGAGGAGATCACTAGATTGCAAGGGCCATTCTCTTCTAGGTTGGCCTCATTATTAGATTGGATCTCTTATTATGAAAGAGTACCAAAGATAAAAAATCTCATGCATGTAGAAATCATTAATGAATTTGATACAAAAGATGTTTCCTTTCAATGCTTTCAAGTTAAGTATTCCTAGTACGATCTTGGCTTATTCTCTTTATTTATCCATATAAATTTTATATATGAATTAATGAATATTAAATTCTTTTAAAAATAAAGACATCAATAAATTATAGATGTATGTACCATGTTGACTCCTAAAAACTACTAAAGGGTTGAAAAAATTAAATTTAAATTTAAAATGTTAGGGATCAATGCCATATGGTGAAAGATTCAATTTGCATACTATGCAATTGAATTCAATAGGGAGCCATAAACATTAAAACAGAAGAAAGGAATATATAAAAATGGGTACAATAATAAGGAAATAAATGAATAGTAATAAAAAATGTATAGGAATATTTGCCAATATAATGGAATGTGGTTAAGTATTTATAAATGGGGATGGATAAAAGACTCGAGAATAAGCCTAACTTTGTACAAGAGTAGACAATTTGTTATTATCTAATTATAGTAAGATATTTCATTGAAATAGATCTAAAACTAATTGGGCTTACAAGTTTCACTTTTACATTTTACCCTACTTTAGACTTACAAATTTAATCATTACATTTTGCCCCTATTTTTAATTTACAAATTTCATAATTACATTTTCCCCTACATTGAGGTGCATGAAAATCTTAAAATGGACATTTATTTCAAAGAATATAAGCACTCACAAGCATGTGTGAAAATTAAATATTCATGCATAAAAAGAATAGGGGTCTATATACTAATGGATCTCTTTGTGTTTTTCTCCTCCGTAGCATGGGTGTTCCATAGGAACCTACAAAATTGAGAAAAAAAATGCAATGTATTGTTTTTTTCATGAAGAAAAGATAAGGACAACTACAATTTTACTTTACAATCAAAGATATAGAATGATAGAGACTACCTACACAAAAAGTGGTAATCTACAATACATTTCCCAATGCAATGCCAATGAGTGATATGTTGCTTCATGCATAACCATGCCATGTGGTCAAGATCTATTTGGACATAGTGATGAGTCCATATATGCATATATAGTTAATTTTTATAGATTGGTACTAATAATGAAACTACATAAATTTGTCCTCACATAGGAAAATGAGTGAGGTGAGGTAGCCCTTAATGTGGTTCTAGGAACATGCGATTGTTGGCATTATGTGAACCGGCATGAGCCTTATGTGAACCGGCATGCAGACATAATGATATTGTATGTTGTCATTGATGTCAATATGAGACATAGTGTGAACCGACACATGTGATAAGTGAAGAAAGAGAAACCGGCATATGTGTGAACCAGTTTATATGCCAAAGTGAAGTGGCATATTTGTTCAAAGTGAATCGGCATATAGTTATGGGAACCGACACATGGAAGCACTGTATGACTACCGGTTGGTAGGCAGCTTCCACTTCAGGGTTTCCGGTTGGAGTACCTCTAGTCTATGTGACTCAATCGGTGATCTTTATGTGATGAGTTAGCAGTATGATGGAGGATAGATCTTGTTGCCACGTAAGCTCTGTGTGCGTGAAAGATCTTGCATGAAGATGACTATTCCTATCTACCTCAGGAATGTGCAAAGTCTGTCAAACGGTGATAACGCATGATGGGTTATCAGCCGCCATGAAAATGGTGGATAATGGATGATCGAGAATGTCTTGAGATTGATTCAAGACTGGTGCATTTAATGCAGTATGATTCAACGGTCAGGATTGAACCGTTTGAATTGCTCAACCTAACAGGTTTAGGGTTTAGGGTTTTTGCTACCGACCTATATGTTTCCTATAAGGTCGATGTTGGGTTTCTGTCTGAGGTTGTTGGCAAAAGTTGTGAGTCTCTATCCAAGGAAAGTGATACGTGATTCTTGCTAGACCAAAGGAGAAGAGATACTTGCAAAGTGAATGTGCAGAAGGAAAAGAGGAGCCTAAACGGATCTGCATTAGCATTAAGTGTTGTTAACGGATCATTGTAATACCTGTTGATCTATAACCACTTCAACAGTTGTAAAATCCCCTAACAGGGTAGCCTTAACTGACTTGATTCAAAATCCCTTAAATCAGGTGGTCTTAACCGGCTTGTTTCAAATCCCTTAACCGGGTAACTCGAGGTTGATGAGTTCTGAGAAGCTAGAGAAGCTTAGGAGATCCTTTCAGCTATTGAGTTCTTAAAATCCTCTAACAAGGTGACCCTACCGGGTTTAACCCTTAACCAGGTATCCCTTAACCGAGTGGTCCTTAACAGGATCGATTCCTACCAGAACCTATTGTAATGTCCTTAACTAGACAAGGCTCCTAACAGAGTGGACTTCTAAAGAGTTCAAAAAGTAGCTTGTGGGTGTTCATCCCCACCGTGGTTTTTCCCAGTTGGGTTTCCACGTGAAAAATATGTGTGTCATGTGTAATGCTTTTGTCTTGTGATGCTCTGTTTTATCTGTTCAGCACATGAAGGTTCTATGTTTTATGCCTGTCTATAAAACATATTGAACTCACTGTTGTGAAGATTTGATGATTAAGTTTACTAGTTTATGCATGAGAATATAATGATAATGTCGTATTGAGCTAAGAGAAAAGCTTATTGAGTGACCGGTTCATGACTAATTGAGCTATACTGGATGTTACCGGTTGCACTCTATTTTACCGGTATCTCTGTTTATCAGTCATTTGAGTATTTGTTGTCAAACCGGTTTTGGACTGTATTTGTGTTTGTACTGATTCACGCCCCCCCCCCTCTCAGTACATGTTTGGTACTAGTGGTTCATCATTGAGTTATCAATTGGTATCAGAGTGCTCTAGGTCCTCTGTGTTGTAAGCTTAACTGCTTGAGGAAAAGATCCTAGCCAAATGATGAAGAGGGAAGGTCCAAAGTTCAACAGGGAAAACTTTGGTATATGGAAAGACAGGATGAAGATATTCATCAAAAGCATGGGTGTTCAACACTGGAGTTATGTTGAAAATGTATATGTTGTTCCTACCGATACTCTCACTGATGACGAAAAGAGAGAGATACAAGAAAATGGGCAAGTCATGGAAGCCCTCATCAGTAGTCTATCTGACATTGAGTTTATTGATGTTCAGGACAAGGCAAATCCCAAAGAAGTATGGGATGCTCTTGAAAATATCTATGGTGGTGATGAGCATGTAAAATAGGCTAAGAAAGAGAGCTTGAGAGGAAAGTTTGAAGACATGTGAATGGTTGAAGGAGAGACCATTCAGCAGTATGGAATAAGAATCAAAACAGTTGTTGGAGAAATAAAGAGTGTAGGTGGCAAAATAGAAGATTCCACTGTGGTAAGTAAAGTCCTAAGATCCCTGTTGCCGGTCTATGTAATAAGAGTTACCGCTATTCAGGAGTTGAGATCAATAGACAAGTCTAAGGCATCCTTGGACTCCATCATAGCCAAGTTGATAGCCTATGAGCTGAATAGTTTTAATGGTAGTGTTCAAAAGATAGAATCAGATTTTAAAGCTTCTGCAATACCATCCAGAAAAGGAAAAGAGGCTAGCACTAGTGGGGAACCTAGTCAAAATAGAGAAATGAAGGATGAAGAGTTTCTGATGGAATTTGAAGCTCTTCTTGCCAGGAGATTTCCAAAAGGGACCGGTAAATACAAAGGTAAGCTTCCTTTGAAATGTTTCTCTTGTAACCGGATAGGACATATTGATATGAACTGTCCTAATAGTGACAACAAGGATAAACCAGAAGGGTTCAAGAAATTCAAAGGAGGAAATCGGAGAAATTGTTTTGTGGCAGTTGATGAAGGTGTCATAGATGAGGAATCAGAAGATGAAGAGAATGAAGACATTGTGTTCGTTGTTGTAAAGGAAGATGTGGCAGACAAGAAGGCTCTTGTCTACCGGTTTGATGATTCCAATGAGTGGATCATTGACAGTGGCTATTCTCACCATATGACTGGTGACCAGAGCAAGTTTCTATCCTTCGAAGAGTATGATGGTGGTGTGGTTCGCTTTGGCAATAATGCACCATGCATGGTCAAAAGCAGAGGGTCCATCTCTTTGAATGGAAAGAGTAGTGTTGACAATGTGTACTAGGTTGATGGTCTCAGACACAACCTTCTAAGTGTTGCCCAGCTAATGATAGTGGTCTCACTCTGCAATTCAAGAATGGAGTTTGCAGAATCAAAGGTGAAGATGGTAAATTGGTAGCCAGCGGCATGCAGACTAAAGGTAACCTATTTCATTTGAATGCAAATATAAGTACATGTCTTATGGCTAAGCTTGATGATAGTTGGATATGGCATAGGAGATTCTGCCATGTGAACTTTGATAACATTGTAAAGGCTAGTAAGATCAAGGCAGTTAGAGGGTTGCCGGTGCTGAGCAAACCGGATAATACCTTGTGTAGAGAATGTCAATTGGGGAAAATGTCTTCCTCAACCTTTAAAGGTAAATCTTTCACTGCTGACAACTTGCTTGATCTTGTGCATACTAATTTGTGTGGTCCTATGAAAACTAGAAGTGTGCACGATGATAGGTACTTCATGATTCTCACTGATGACTGCTCAAGAATAATGTGGGTCACATTCTTGAAAGACAAGTCTGAAGCTTTTGGAAAATTCAAAGCTTTCAGAGCATTAGTGGAGAAGGAAAGCGGTAAAAGGATCAAGTGTCTCAGAACTGATCAAGGAGGGGAATTCACTTCCAATGAATTCAACAAGTATTGTGAAGAATTTGGCATCAAGAGGCAACTGTCTGCCCCTTGGAATCCACAGCAGAATGGCCTAGTAGAGAGGAATAACCAGACTGTGGTTGAAGTAGCTAGAACTATGCTGATCCAAGGAAAGGTTGCTCACTCCTTTTGGAGAGAAGCGATGAGCACTGCAGTTTACACTATGAACTGGGTACTCATCAAAAAAGGTAAGGACAAAACTCCTTATGAGTATTGGACCAGTAAGACACCTATGGTTAACTACTTTAAGGTATTTGGTAGCAAATGCTACATCAAGAGGACTGAACATCAGGGCAAATTTGAAGCTAAATGTGATGAAGGAATATTTCTAGGATATTCCACCAAGAGTAAAGCTTTCAAGTGCTACAACAATAGGACTCAGAGAATTATGGAAAGCATCAATGTAAGAGTTGATGAATCCTCTGAGAAGACTGAGGAAACTAGTAGTGAGCAAGTTGTAAATGAACCATTTGCAACCTTCTAGGAACCGGTTGTTAGTCAACCTAGTACCAGTAACAGTGTTCCTGAATCAGTGAATGCTGATACTGATGAAGATGAGGATGAAGAAGAAAAGCAAGAAGAACCAGTTAAGACCATTCCTCGGTATGTCAAGTTGAATCATGATCCCAAGAAGATCATAGGTGATAAGGATGTAGGAATCCTTACTAGAAGAAAGATCAGAGAAAACTCATGTATGATCTCTGAATTTGAGCCTAAGTCATTCAAAGAGGCTCATAAAGATGAAGACTGGATCAAGGCAATGGAAGAAGAACTTGATCAGATAGAGAAAAATGGTACATGGTCCTTGGTACCCAGACCACAGCATAAAAATGTCAATGGCACCAAATGGGTGTTCAGAAATAAGTTGAATGAGGATGGCACAGTGATTAGGAATAAAGCCAGACTAGTATGCAAAAGATATGCTCAAGAAGAAGGTGAAGACTATGGGGAAACCTTTTCTCCTGTAGCCAGATTGGAAGAAGTTTGTATGCTTCTTGCATATGCAGCTTTTAAGAGGTTCAAGGTATATCAAATGGATGTAAAATCTGCATTCCTAAATGGTGTACTTGAAGAGGAGGTGTATATTGAGCAACCAGATGGGTTTTCCCTATCTGAAGACAGTGACATGGTATGTAGGCTACATAAAGCATTATATGGTCTAAAGCAAGCACCTAGGGCATGGTATGAGTGCCTACATTCCCATCTTGTGAAGATTGGATTTGAGAGAACAAGTGAAGATAGCAATATCTACTTGAAGTCTGAAGGAGATCAGATTCTGATCTGTGAAGTTTTTGTTGATGACATCATCTTTGGTGGAGATGACAAGGTGAGTCATGAGTTTGCTTATGAGATGAAGAAAGAGTTTGAGATGTCACTCATAGGGGAGATTAAGTTCTTCATTGGATTGCAGATCCAACAAATGAAAGATGGAATTTTCATCACTCAATCCAAATATGTCAAAGAAGTGTTGAAGACTTTTGGCATGGAAGATAGCAAACCGGTTGGTACACCAATGGTGACCGGTTGCAAATTGACAAAGGAGGACAATTCTGCACTAGTTGATGAGAAGGAATACCGATCAATGATTGGTAAGCTGCATTATGTAGTGCATAGCAGACCAGATATTGCACATGCAGTTGGCTTCACTGCAAGGTTCCAGAAGAGTCCAAGAGAATCTCACTTGAGTGCAGTCAAGCAGATTCTTAGGTATCTGAAGGGAACAGTTGACTATGGATTGTGGTACCCATACAACAATAAATTCAATCTGAAAGTATTCATAGATGCTGATTGGGCTGGTAATGTGGATGACCAGAAGAGCACAACCGGTGGTGCATTCTTTCTGGGTGGTAGACTGGTCTCATGGATGAGTAAAAAGTAGAGTTGCATCTCTCAGTCTGCAGCGGAAGCAGAGTATGTTGCAACTTTCATGAACTGCACTCAGACAATCTGGATGAAGCATGTACTGGAAGGCTTCAAGATCCCTGTATCTGAACCGGTAAGTATATTCTGTGATAACACAAGTGCTATCAATACATCAAAGAATCTGGTTTTACATTCTAGAACCAAGCATTTTGAGCTTAAGTATCATTTGTTGAGGGAAAAGGTTCAGAATAAAGAGATTGCACTGGAGCATGTGTCCAGTAAGGAGCAGTTAGCAGACATATTCACCAAGCCTCTCCCAAAGACAACATTTGTGCATTTGAGAGGTGAATTAGGGGTATTGCCCCTTTAGGAGGTGAACTAAAAGTGATTGTTCCACATCAGTCAGGTACTGAAAAGACAAACCTTTTGTTGATTGGTGTGAAAATGGATGCTACTCCTCAGGGGGAGCAACATGATGAATCAATGATGATTGTACCTCCACTTTGGCATTGTTGTCAAAGGGGGAGAAGGAGTGAAGCGAAAAGACATCTGCAACAAATGGGGAGAATATGTGAAGCAGAGAAGATATCTTTTGTATATTGCCATCAATGCCAAAGGGGGAGATTGTTGGCATTATGTGAACCGACATGAGCCTTATGTGAACCGGCATGAAGACATAATGATATTGTATGTTGTCATTGATGTCAATATGAGACATAGTGTGAACCGGCACATGTGATAAGTGAAGAAAGAGGAACCGGAATATGTGTGAACCAGTTTATATGCCAAAATGAAGCGGCATATTTGTTCAAAGTGAACCGACATGTAGTTATGGGAACCAGAACATGGAAGCATTGTATGACTACCGGTTAGTAGGCAACTTCCACTTTAGGGTTTCCGGTTGGAGTACCTCAAGTCTGTGTGCTTCAATCGATGATCTTTGTGTGATGAGTTAGCAGTATGATGGAGGATAGATCGTGTTGCCATGTAAGCTCTGTGTGCATGAAGGATCTTGCATGAAGATGACTATTCCTATCTACCTCGAGAATGTGCAAAGTCTGTCAAACGGTGATAACGCGTGATGGGTTATATGCCGCCATGAAAATGGTGGATAATGGATGATGGAGAATGTCTTGAGATCGATTCGAGACTGGTGCATTTAATGCAGTATGATTCAACGGTCAGGATCGAACCGTTTGAATTGCTCAACCTAATAGGTTTAGGGTTTAGGGTTTTTGCTACCGAGCTGTATGTTTCCTATAAGGTCGATGTTGGGTTTCTGTCTAAGGTTGTTGGCAAAAGTTGTGAGTGCGTATCCAAGGAAAGTGATACGTGATTCTTGCTAGACCAAAGGAAAGAAGAGATACCTACAAAGTGAATGTGCAGAAGGAAAAGAGGAGCCTAAATGGATCTACATTAGCATTGAGTGTTGTTAATAGATCATTGTAATACCTATTGATCTCTAACCACTTCAACAGTTGTAAAATCCCCTAACAGGGTAGCCTTAATTGGCTTGATTCAAAATCCCTTAAATCAGGTGGTCTTAACCGGCTTGTTTCAAATCCCTTAACCAAGTAACTCGAGACTAATGAATTCTGAGAAGCTAGAGAAGCTTAGGAGATCCTTTCAGCTATTGAGTTCTTAAAATCCTCTAACAAGGTGACCCTACCGAGTTTAACCCTTAACTGGGTATCCCTTAATCGGGTGATCCTTAACAGGATCGGTTCCTACCAGAACCTATTGTAATGTCCTTAACCAGACAAGGCTCCTAACATAGCGGACTTCTAAAGAGTTCAAAAAGCAACTTGTGGGTATTCATCCCCACCATGGTTTTTCGCAGTTGGGTTTCCACATGAAAAATATGTGTGTCATGTGTAATGCTTTTGTCTTGTGATGCTCTATTTTATCTATTCAGCACATGAAGGTTCTATGTTTTATGCCTATCTATAAAACATATTGAACTCACTGTTGTGAAGATTTGATGATTAAGTTTACTAGTTTATGCATGAGAATATAATGATAATGTGGTATTGAGATAAGAGAAAATCTTATTGAGTGACCGGTTCATGACTGATTGAGCTATACTCGATGTTACTAGTTGCACTCTGTTTTACCGGTATCTCTGTTTATTAGTCATTTGAGTATTTGTTGTCAAACCGGTTTTGGACTATATTTGTGTTTGTACTGATTCACCCCCCCCTCTCAGTACCGGTTTGGTACTAGTGGGTCATCATTGAGTTATTAGCGATAAGGTGTGTAAATACAAAATGACCTTATATGTAAGGAAAAGTCCCTTAAAGATCAATCAGTTCTATGCACATCAGACAATAGGTGAGAAATTAATAGTGTAGGAGAAGGCATGGTGCCTTTAATGTGCCTCCAAGTGCATGATAATACATGCAAGCACATAATAAGGTGGGGTAGGAAATATTTTCCTACTATAATAAGATAGCTCTAGGTAAATAATAATATATACAAGCACAACTATACAATATGTGTTAGACACAAGATACCGCTGATAGGGGGTGAATTAGTGGTTTCCAATTTTCTTCTCCCTTGATTACCTAAGTATGTGTACCGGTTAGCATCCTAATACTTAGTAGGCCTGTGGATAAGATAAGCCAAGAAAATGCAATGCAAGCATACACAAGGGCACATCACATGACACTAGTATATACGAGGAAAACCCAAGATGGGAAAAACCTTGGTGAGAAGTGGTGCTGGAGTCTATTGCTCCAATCTAGCCTCACAATGGAAATATCATTACAATGTTTAGGGCACCAACCCAAGGAGCACCAACCCCTGATTTAGGGCACCAACCCAAGGAAAACTAACCCCTGATTTAGGGAACCAACCCAAGGAGCACCAACCCCTGCACCGAGCTCCAACTCAGTGATCTTCAATGAAGATAAATCAATTGCAAATGTAATGGTATTGTTACAAATGAACTTTGTAACTCTTCTGCAAATCTCTTCACATGATCTTCTATCCAATTCACTTTCAGTTCTTTGCTTACCCTCTCACCGTTGCAGCCTTATTTCCTGCTGCAACCTTACCGGTTCAACCTCTTCTTCTTCTTTGTTGGTTCTACTCTCTTCTAGTTCTCCTTCCTCTCTATTATACTGCTCCTTATCACCGTTGGTCTTCTTCACTCAGTCAGATATCCATTATCTGATTACTTCTGGTTCTTAGCTTACCAGTTCTCTTATGTTTCTCACTGTGCTCTTCTCTTTTCTACAATCCTATTTGCCTCTTCTCTGTCGGTTCAATCACTACTGATATACTCCTCTTCCAAACTCAATGGCAGACTACTGGTTGCCAAACTATTGCCGATTGAACTCTTCAACCCTGTTTTCTCTCACACTCAGTCTCTTCTTCTTCTTCTTCTTCTCGTTGAGCACTTGACTAATTTTACTTCTTCACTAGCAGCACCACAATATAATTTAGCAGCCTCTATCATCAATTCTGACTTTCATATTTATAAACAAATCTTCCCGCCAAAAACCAATTCAAACTTCAAATGGTTAGGGTTTCTTCATCGACCTCGAGGCAAACCAAATCCAATCAGATCTCATTCCAGTGATTTACCTCCTGCAATGGATCAATCAACTCTTCCAATCATGTTGCCTTCAACACAAGTTTTTCATATTTAGCAAATATGGCAACCTGCATTCTGATACATCATTCTCATGTTTTATCGATTATCGTGCATGATGTGGTTTACTTCACCTACTCTTATTGGCTCGATTAGTGTGTCTTGGATCTCCTATGTTCATTTGACCTTGAACCGCTATCCTCTGCTACACGTCACATGAATCAGGAAGTCGACATAAATGTTGACCTACCACCATCTACCTCGCCGACATACACTACACCAATACACCACACCATCCTGTGCATGCATGCTTGCCACTTCTACTCCACGTGGCCACTCTGTCGGCATCCACCTTTTCTAGGTCATTTGTGTCGATCTGGATAGGGTCACCGACCAACCTCAGAACTAGGTTCATCTACCGGTTCACAAACCTTGCCGGTTATACCCTAACTGACATGTCATCAACCTTGCATCTTTCTTCTCTTCTAGTGGGATACCTTCACCGGTCATCACTCTTGCCAAAACACCTCATGCACCTTGTCAGCTTTACCAATGGACATACTTATCGGTAACCACCTTGACGACACCATATCATCAACCTTCAACAAACTCCATCTTCAATTTGACAATGTCCTATGTCTGCACTTGCACCAACTTTGCCTTCTTCATCATTTGACCAGTCCTCCTCTTAACTAGTTTTCCAAGATGGCAAGCACATTCTTCTTTCTTTGTAGAGGCAACTCAACATGTCTACCTTTGCAGATCTGGTACACATCTTTGATCTTAATGCACCTAAGGCAACTTAGTATTTCACCAGTTAATCCGGTGTGAGCCTTCAATCACTTGCCTTTAACTGTGTTGTCTTATCTCCAAGAATTATGATGCATTTCATGCATAATAGGAGATAAGCTCCACTTACCGGTGGGAGTGGATCCTTGTCATCTACATCCTGCCATGCACCAATGTGGCTTCCCTGTTTGAGCAACATATCTTCAAACAGACACATGTGATCCAGTTGGGGAACATTCACTGTCAGCCATCTCTGCAAATGGTGACTGCATCTTTATCCAGTGGGAGTCCATCTATTTGACATCCACACAACATAATGGTGGCCTGTACATACTTCACCTTCGGTGTCGATGTTATTTAGATAACATTCCCCCTCTTCATCACAATCAACTGACCAACATCTTTCTCTCTTACATATGCCATCATTTACCTGTTGTTATATCATATCGGTCTCTTTTCCATATATTCAACACAATTCAAACACTAACTTGTGTACCGGTGACTCCAATAGGTGTTGTTGCCAAATGACATTCTCTCCCTTATCGGTGACTTGCTAAGATAGGTGACATCAAAGGCATCACATCTGGTATGCATCAATAACAATACTACACATACATCTCCCATACCGGTTGACATCAATGATAACACAATGCCAACAATATGTGGTCATGAGAGAACATGTAAAATCTATCATCCCCACAAGGGCATGATAGTAAGATGGGGTTGAAAGAATTTTGTGACATGATAAAGATCGTAAGTGATGTAGAGGCACCAAAATCATAAGGTAAAGATGTCCTTCAAAGGCCAAGTAAAATTGTGTGATAGTCCAAGTAATTATATCAATGAATATAATAAGTGTGTGGGTGAGTAACATGTGAGCATGCAAAAAACTTTATTTTTTTAAATTTTCATTATAAAGGTTATAATTGAATATATAATAAATACACTAGGCACATAGTGTATGGTGAAAATATTATAGTAATATTACTATCATTGATGTGAATAATGAATTAGCTATCAAAGGAACTATTTTCATTGATGTCAAAGGAATATTCAATATGAAGTAATAGAGACAACAAAAAATTGAAGAAAGGATTGATTGAAGAAGACTAATGGTAGTGATTAAGATTAGAAATGTTGGCAGCAACAATGAAGAAAAACTAAGAGGGGAACAAGGGGGGGGTGAATCAATTTTCACCGGATTATACAATTTAAGCACAATCTCATATTTAATTAAGTGGAGAAATAACAAAGATGAACACAAAGACAACAACACACATAACACCAATATTTTGACGGGGAAAACCCGGTTAAGGGAAAATCCACGGTGGGAACCTACCCACAATAAGATGATACTCTGTAGTAGTATGTGTAAATATTATAATAGGGAATGCACATGCATTCAGGCACACTTCCTAGAGGTCATTGCTCAAATATGATGACCCAGAAGGCTCCAACCCTCAGGGAAGGTTCACTACCCTACAATAATATTTAGACCACAATCCGGTCAAGATGACAGTTCTAGTAAAGCACATTTGTCTGCCCTACTATAATCTTTGCTCAATACACCACATCGAAAGATAAATTTTCTTATGCGCACATACACCACTCTCTGATAATGCAAACACAACCACCATACCTAAATTACATGAATCTAACACCTATTTATATAATTCATCAACCTTGACTAAAGGTTGGCTCAAACCCTCAATGCCTAATTATAAAATTATATCACACGATACATAAATAAATCACCAGACCAATACAATGTCATTAACAACATAGCATGGACCTAAATCAAATCCTCAAATATGCAACACCACCATAAATCTCGCCAAGATCAACCGCAACTTGTTACACCACTAAAGATACCGCATAATAGGAAGAATATCACCAGACCCAAATGATCTTCAAGAAAATGCACAATAATCAATACGAACCACCAAAAAAAATAAAACATGATCAAGAAACACCAACAAGCACATTAGAACCATCCGCAATAGCTGCACCAACACCACTTAACCAAATCTTCATCGATCAACATGCTAACACTCAAGGACACTTAATAACAACAATTCAAACTAGAAAGATAACTTGCAGAGCACCAAATCATGTGCCATTTGAATTGAAGATACACATGAACATCTTAAACACTCTCCCAAATCCGCAGATCAACATTTGATCATACCGGAGCACAATGGATCAATCACCAAAACACTGAAAACCAATCTCCATACCAGAATCCACAACTCGACCAAATCGACACACATCATCATGAAATCAATAAAAAATGAAGTAGAGATACTAGAGATACTTCATTACTGAACCACAAATCCGCATCAAAAAACCAAACCAAATCAATTCTCTGCAATCACCGAATTACCAAAAAATTCTCAACAAATACCAAAACATAGGAATATGTTGACATCAATGACAACAACATATCCTAGTAGCAGCAATATCCAACAAGAAAGGGCAGTGATTAAAGGTGACTTTTGAAGACTAATATTTAGTCTAAAGAACAACAATTTATATGTTATAAAATAAGTGATTAAAATAAATTTGATTAAGGATGATAGAGGTCGACTATGGAAGAGAAATTAAAATAATATTTGATGTCATGGAAATGGGGAGAAGGCAACAACAAAGTTCAATGTTAATAAGTTGGTTTCAACCATAAAACCAAAACAAAGAACTAAAAACCATTCCAAACATATCAAAAGAGATTTCAAAAAAGCATGAAAGAAGTTTAACAAAACAAAAGAAAGGAGAAGATCCTCCCTAAGATGCTTCCATGATGCCTTTTGATGCTTCTCCCTTGTTCTCCCCTCTCCAAGTCCCAAATGAGTGTAGCTCTCAGCTTTTAGCACTAGCCATGGATGCCATATGGAGATTCAAGATGGTTGAATATGATAAACAAATGCTATGCAAACTGTGTAGATAGTGATGCTGTGAAAAATCTCTATGCTAATACCAATATAACAACAACACTCTAATGCTTCCTTCTTTGCTTGAGGAGAACGATTCTATTTATAGAAGAAATGGGGAAATAAAGGGTTAAGATTGAGCAATCTTAACAAGGGTTAGGATTGAAAGATATTCAATCCATGTGAGACTTTCAATACAATCCCATGTTGACAAGTGTCACCATGAGGAGGCTTGAGGAGAGATAAGGAGCATTAAATGCTTGAGGGGACATGATGGTTACCCTAGGGGGTTGGCTTAGGGTTAGGTTAATGGATATTCCTTTTATCCAAGGGATAAATGAATTTGCAAGGGTTAAATGGCTACCTTAGTCAAAGAAATAAATGCTTTTAAGAGACCCATGAGTCAAAAGGATGGTTAAGTTAGAGGAAAGTCTCTAACCAAAGGTAAAAGGTGAGTTAACCATAAATGGTTATGTAAGAGCCTTTAATGGTTTGGAAGACTTTAGAGGTTAACCATTTGAAGACATAAAGCCTTTAATGGTTATTGAAGACTTTGGAGGTTTTTGAGAAGTGACTTCCTTTTATTTAGGAATGTGACAATGATTAGGATAGGATTAGGCTAATTAAAAGGAGTTAGAAGAATCTAGAAGGGATTTAGGCATGCAAGTGGATTTTGTTGGAGAATGCAAGTGGGAGGAAATTTTGGGATTTTCAATTAAAATAAAATCATTTATTTCAATTAAATGGTGTAATTTGCATTTGGATAGATATTTAAATAAATATTAATTTATTTAAATGTGAATGTGAATTTTGGATTTTATTTAAATAAATTTTAATTTATTTACATGAGAAAAAGGAAGATAAAGCATTAAATGCTTGAAGACTTTGAGGGAAACCATTAAAAGCTTGAAAAGACTCTAAAAGGAAGCCATTAAGTTTGAAGAATTTAAGGGAAACCATTAAAGGCTTGAGAAGACTCTAGAAGGAAGCCATTAAGTTTGAATACTTTAAGGGAAACCATTAAAGGCTTGAGAAGACTCTAGAAGGAAGCCATTAAGTTTGAAGAATTTAAGGGAAACCATTAAAGGTTTCAAGTGGGTGAGGATAAATAGGATTTGAAATAAATAATTTATTTATTTAAAATATGGTGTGCAACTTGCATTTGTAGGAAAATGCAAGTGGGTGGAGGATAAAGATGATTTAAATAAATGTTAATTTATTTAAATGTGAGAGATGGGATTTTGGGGGATTTAAATAAATATTAATTTATTTAAATGTGAGAGAAGATTTAATTAAACAAATATGAATTATTTATTTAATTAATGGTCTGAATTTGGTTAAGTGAATTAAATCAAATAAATCAAATAATTTATTTAATTAATAAGAGAAGAGGGTTAAGATGAACTAATTAAATATTAATTTAATTAATTATTGATTGATGGTTAAATAATCAAATAAATACTAAATATTCATTTAATTAAGTGGACAGATTTATGTGACTACAATATTAAATGGGTAAACTTGATTATATGGGATGACTATACCTTGACAAAGGCAATGATCAAGTTTTTATTTAATAATAATAGCATTGATCTTCAGATGGAGTTGTAGATTAAATACTAGCAAACAATAAAAGGGAATTAAAACTAAGGTTTCAACTCCCTTGGTGGAATCGCCCGTCTTAGAGGCATGAAGATAGTATTTAAGAAGCTTAGGGTGGAGGTTTGAAGTGTGTGATGAAATGAAAAATCCACAGATTTAAAGTAGACCTACCACAATCCAAAATCTAACTTTGTATGGTGGAGTAAAAGAATATCTTTTGAAGTACAAGTAAGAGGACAACATGAGAAATTAGTGAATGTAAGAGAAAAATATTTTTAAGTATAATAGAAGATCCATGAAGAGTATATGATCATATTTGTAAGAGGTATATGCAAACTTGAAAGATATTGCATTGAATTCAAATTTGAAGGTGAGATGGGAGTTAGAAAAGAAAGCAATTAAAGGAAATATCATTTAGATTTTAGAAAAGATTTATGGAGATGATAAGAACAAATTTTGGAGTAGAGCTATGAAGCATATTAGAGAGAGTATTTGAGAAAATTTAAGGAGAATAGAGAAGACATATGAAGACTTTGTGAATACTCTATGAGAAAATTTATGACGACCTTATGGGAGGTTGTATGAAGATCTTGTGAGTAAACTTTAAAGGATTTAGAACAGGTTTTAAACGTGATTTAAGGTATAATTATAGAAGACTCTTAAGGTTATTTATATTGTATTTAAAGAAATATTTGGGTAAGTTGGTTATAACAGTTTTTGGGTTAGATAGATTTTGTTGTGATTAAGGTTGGTGCATCCTATCAAAAGTGACTAGAATCTCTTGTGAATTTGGTGCTCAATTGTGGGGATCGGTGTCTCTAGTTGGTTGTTGGGTACAAACTATTCAAGAGGGGATTGTTGTCTCTAGTAGGTTAGTGCCTACAAAGTTTGTAAAAGATTTTTATATAAGTAATATTTTATTGTGATTTTCTCTTGATAGAGTTTCCACATAAATATTGTGTTCTTATGTTGATGACATTGTGCAATTGATATTATTGTGGTTGTTAGTTTCAAAATTAAAAGTTTAATATCTTCTATTGATTCACCCACCCTATTAGTATAAGATTATTCTCATCAATGCAAAGATAATTCATGAAAATTAACACATGTATGATCAAACAATACCTTAGAATGAATAACAAGTATTACGAGTCAATTTGATCATTGATGGATATCATATATTATAAATATCAAATTGTTATAAGATAAGTGCCATAATAAATGCGTGATAATGACATATGACTTGAAAGTGTAATTGAGCAAGTTTTCATTATTGAAAATTTGTCATCATCAATTTGATTAGTGGTGTGCAAAAATGGGGTTTGTACGACTCATAAAGTGTGATTTGTAAAAGTATTCCTTACCATGTAGGGAGGATGCATAGTAAAAATTAACTTCATTTTCTGATAGCACCCTTGAGAGTTTTACCTCTTAGAGCTCAATTAGCATTTCATAATTTAACATGATGGAGTAGAGATGTAGTTGCATCATAACATGAGGTTATAGGGTATGCACTAGAATTGACCTAAGCAAGCAATTGGATGAGGTAAATTATTTTTTCTCTAAATTTTTAATTTTCATAAATTTTTTAAATTATAGAAAAAAATTTGATTTTTTAAAAAATAGTGCAACCTTGTTATTGTTGACTTTTGAAACTCGTGAATTTGATTAGCTAGGCATGAGATTAACTTTAGCTAGTATTATTTTGGCAACTTTTAATGATGTTATTGATTAATTGTAACGTAATATACTATCATTTTTGTATTATTTATGTATGTAAACTAATGTAAAGAGATTAGTGAATATCCATATATAATCAATAGCTACATAGTATGAGATTGCTTTATCCCAAATGCAGATCAAGTCTTGTTAGTGGTAGCTAGGGTGAGATGCATATGATCAATTTTCTACCACTATACTAATATGTGTATGCTTAAAAATTTGGTTGAGAGGTGGTATTTAGACACAAACGTATTTCCCCTTGCCACAAATAGGATCACGTTGACACTAGAGGATCTAGAAAGGATTAGCCACCTCCACATTGTGGTAAGGTACATGGAGATTTGCCAATAAACATAACAAGGTCATAGAGACTTATATTGTTGGTGTATTAGTCACACTAAATATGGATGGGTTGAGATTGTTACAATGAGATTATGCATTCTAGTATGTTGTATCAATGCAAGTAGTAGTATTAGTTATTGATATTATTATGTTGCTAGATAGTGAGGTTTCAATCATATCCTTTGTTTCATTCCTTGAAGAGCACTAGAGGCTCCTTGTTTGGGGTAGGCATAGTTTGGCCTACTTATTTGATGAATTATAGAGATTTATATATGATACATGGACTAAAAGTTGGTTACCATCACTAGTAGTAGCATGAATAAAACTAGTAGTTCAATGTGATACTAGTAATCAATGTTGATAGTAGGGTTAGGACCCTCAAGGGTTGGAAAGAATACATACCTTTAATTATCTCATATGTACCAATATTACATAAAGATAATCTTAATAGCTATGGAGGATTAGGTAGTTCAAGTGGTTGACTAGGTACTTGAGCATAATTATGAAAATGTTTTTGTTTAAAATAGTGATATATAACTTTGGTATTTTATAGAAAATGCCCCAACATTCATTTTTGTACACTTGTCACTAGTAGTCTTTATTTTGAGAGAGAGAGAGAGAGAGAGAGAGGGTCCCCCATTATTGACTTGAATTCTATAGAAGATGATGAGAGAGAGAGGGTCCCCCACTATTGACTTGAATTCTATAGAAGATGATGAGAAATATGATTAGATAGGTTTGGTTGGTGGTGATGATGTGGGGTTATATTATATCATTAGAGAGTGTGAGAAGGAGAGAGTCGCCCATTATTTTATACTTTAGATTCCCTTAATGGACCACCAATAGCTAGAGTGAACCAATAACCATTGAGAGTACAAGAACTCTAAGACTCCATTTGCCAACTTATACCACTTCAATAATTTCATATTGATAGAGAGTACAAAAATGGCGATCTAGGTATGATGTGATGATTTTTCTAATTTTATTCTAGGTATTTCATATTGTTTATATGTAAATATTGATGATTGTATGACATGTAGCTAGCGTAATAGATTAGTGGCACTCATATCCTTCGCCCCATCATCACACCTAGGGTATCCCATTAATTTTTGTAGATTAGATTACATTTGATCATGAACATGATGGGAATATTACCCTTGTTTTATTTAATTACTTAAGTATGCAAGGCCTACATGGGTATAATCAAAGTGTTTCATGATGCCATGAGGGAGATATGTTCCTTTGTTAGGAAAATCTAGGTAAAATATAGAAACAAATATATAATATATTTAGAGAGAGTAGATTTAGATAGAACATAGAAAGCTTTGACTAGATTTATATATTGTTAGATTAGATTACATTTGATCATGAACATGATGGGAATATTACCCTTGTTTTATTTCATTACTTAAGTATGCAAGGCCTGCATGGGTATAATCAAAGTGTTTTATGATGCCATGAGGGAGATATGTTCCTTTGTTAAGAAAATCTAGGTAAAATATAGAGACAAATATATAATATATTTAGAGAGAGTAGATTTAGATAGAACATAGAAAGCTTTGACTAGATTTATATATTGTTCAAGATAAAAAATTAGGGGCTTAGAGTATGATTTACATGAGAGGTCTAGTGTAGAAGTAGATTGAGGATGACAACCCATGATAATAGGTGAAGTGAGGAGGAGGAGGGATCATCTAGGGAGCCTCCCATTGATTGATATAAACTTGATTCTTATTAGGTTTCATATATACTTGTTATATTGGAGTTAAATCACTATTAATATTATATATCTTATTTCTCATGTGATTTAGATATTGTGACACAACATGAATATGTATATTTATTTTTAGATTTTAGATTTGTGCTTGTATTCTTTTTGTATGGGTGTATGTTCATGATTTTATATATATTCTTTATGTGTATAAGGGATGTGTCACGAGTAATCAATACACACATTCGTCATTAATAATCAATAAAAACTAAAATTTTTAATGGAATCCTTGAATAATAAATCAAATAGCATATAAGGAATCCTATATAATTGAATATTCACATGTAATGAATGAACACGATATCTATTTAAGGTTTATAATAGATCCAATATTAGCTTCTTTGTTTTCTTTTGTATTTGTTTAGAAAACATGTAACCTCTTCAAATTTGTATACTATTTTATAGTGCCCACCAATTTCTTGTAGTTCTAGAAATAAATGATTATTTTGTTCTTTTTTTTAGTCCTTTGTCTTTATATTTTAGCTTGTGCATAAGCTTATATTCATGCCTGTATATTTATTTTAATGATGGAGGAGGAGAAGGTGGCCCATTTGTATAAGTATGACTTACAAGATCGCTATCACACATTCATTTTTGTATGCTTCTTTTTCATTGTTGTATGTCTAAGTTATTTATCTATAAATGGATGGATCCATATAAAGAGATAGAATGTTGTAATATTGAAGATTAACATAGTTCTTATCAAAACCACAAGATGTAAAATCTAGTAGACCCTAATTATCACAATGCATATTAGTGTAAAAAGGGTTCATGATCTACATCCACTTGTGTTGGAGTAATTTTAGGACAATAATCTAAAAAATTATTAATTAGGTCCTTTATTATTTTTTCACTTAAGCTAAACTTAGGTGCTTTATTTTATCTAGGTGTTATGCTTTTTTAGTTGAGTTCACTTAGAGGCACTTCTGTTAGCTTTTTTAGCTTGTAGTTGAGCTTAATTTATCTCCTACTTTGAAATTTATTTAGTTCTTCTAATTTTAGGATTAGCTCATCTCTTTCTTTCTATAAAGAAAGTATTTCATTCATTATAATTATACCTTCAATATTGAATCTTCTATTCTTTTGTGCAATAATACATAATTCTTTAGCTATAGAGCATAAATATTTGCTTGATCTCTTTTGTGTGACAAGTGTTTTTCTTGCAGATGATTATTGGTTCCTGTGGTTGATCATCAACTTCTACAACTTGTATCCCAACTATGGTTTGTGCAAGAAATTTATTTGCTTACACACATTATATAATTGAGGATCAATAGATAATGATAAAGCTTATTATTTTTCCAAAATTTTACATATTGTTTCAAAGAGGAATGTATGAACCTCAACATGTAAGCATGTACAATCAAGAAGAATATAAAACTATGGATATCATGTGGAACAATGTGTCTAATGTGCAAGTTCTAACTTTTATTGGGAGAAAAATACTACCAATGCAAGATCTATCCACATTATAAATTACCTAATGCTAAAATTAAAATAGTTCTATATTAGAAGTGTTTATTTTTAATTAGTTTACTCATTCCTATATCCACGTGTTTAACCTATATTTCTTATCAACTAAATCTTATCCACTGCAAAGTTTTCATGTTTTACCATGATATATAAAGGTGATGCTCCATTAGTAGCTTTCACATATGGGAGTTCCTTTTCATAAAATAATATAGCTTGATGTTCCTTATGGCTAATAGATAGTGAAAGAGTTAATAAATGATGTAGTATAAGGGCTAATTTGTATGTTCTCTAAGAATCTTTACATAGTATCTTTAAAAACCACAATGAAAATTTGTCTTGTGCCTCTTCCCAATCTTTGGTGTGTATGCCCCACAAGGTTATAATCATGTGGGGGACAACATGAAAAGAAGACATGGTAAAAATATAAGCCATATGGATGTTAGGAGAACAAGGACTGTAAGATAAACCACAAACTTATCATTATGTTTCATACTATCCTTCTAAGTGTCGGGCTTAGCTTTAAATAAAATAAGAATGAACATGTGTGCTAGGTTCATAAATGTGTGCTAGGCTCAAAATGGGAGTGTAGACAAAATATGATAAGTTGAACTATTTCAACTATTTACAATATTAATAATACATCACCATCTAAACATTAATAAATAGAAAGTAATTTAAATAATTTCACATGCAAAGAAGTATTTGTAGGACCACCATAATCATCATGTAATAGTTCTTCACAAAGGCTTATAATATCATTGTGTAATATAGGATAAGGGAATATAAAATCAATAAGAGATACATGAAATCATAATGAATTATCATCAAGGTGTAAGCTATCAACATGTAGTATATGACCATGTGAAACTTTGTATTACCCTATAGCCCCTCATTTTAACTAAAATTAGTTATTGAGGCAAAGCCCTAATTGGTATTACAGAAGGGGTTCAAATTGAGAAGTTGGATATTAAGCTTATGATAGTCATCAATATAAGTATTATAATTTTTGGCTATATGATACTATAAAATCTCAATAGAAACTACTAATATTGATATAAACATTAATGTGAGTTGTATGACAAGGTAATATCCTTACAATAATATCTCTAAAATATTGATTATCCTTTTAATACATTTAGACTAGTTAGAGTTTAATAAGTGGTTGTGTGATTATCCTTTTAATTTTGTGTTTTCATATTCACATGTATGTATCTTTCTTAATTATGAAATCAAATTATATTTAACATGTAAATTTCTATTATGTTGAATTGACAATTATCACTCAATGATTGTGTAGTCACAGAAATCCGTCCATTTCAATTAAATAAATATTTTGTATTTATTTGATTAAAAATCCCACTAGACATCAGTTAATTAAATTAATATTTAATTAATTCATCTTCAAACATTCTCCTATTAATTAAATAAATTATTCAATTTATTTTAATTCATTCATTCAACCAAATTCAAAAATCAATTAAATGAATAAATCCTATTTATTTCATTTAATACCCTTTTCCTCTTTTAAATAAAATAAATAAAACATTTATTTAAATCATTTATCCCCCCACTTGCATTTTCCTACAAATGCAACTTGCACCCATTTATTTGAAATAAATCAATTTTATTTTAATTAAAATCCTATTTTCCCTCACCCACCAAATCCACTTGCATTCCTAAAACCCCTTCTAGATTCTTCTAAACCTTTCCTAATTAGCCTAATCCATCCCCTAATTAGCCTAATCCATCCCCTAATTATTGTCACATTCCTAAGCAACTTGGAGTCACTTCTCAAAGACTTCAAAGTCTTTGAAAAGCATTTAATGCTTTGTGTGTTCAACAATCTAACCTCTAAAGTCTTCCAAAACCACTAATGGCTCTTACATGACCATTAATGGCTCTTACATAACCATTCATGGTTAATTCAACTTGCACTCATATGTCTCCTCAAGCATTTATTGCTTTGACCATAGTTATCTCTTTTGCCTTTGCACAAGAGTTTATCCATTGGATAAATGCTTTATTCTTTGAATAAAGAATTTATTCATTCAACCTAACCTTGACCTTAACTCCCAAGTTAACTCTCAGGTCATGTCAAGCATTTAATGCTTATTCCCTCTCCTCTCAACCTATCTCATATGGACACTTGTCATCCTGGGATTGGGTTGAAAGCCATCACATTGATTGAATATCATTCAATCCTTACCCTTGTTGAGATTAGTCAATCTCAACCATCCATTGCTCCCTTTTTCCTATAAATAGAGCCCATTTCTTCACAATCCAAATCCTGAAAACTTGTATGCATCTAAGTTATAGAGAATTTTAGAGAGCATTTAGCATAAATCACTAATATCTTGTTATTTTGGCCTAAAATAAATCATTTTAGCACCATAGCATCTAATATTAGCTTTTATTCACATTTGCATAGCATTTTAGAGTACATATTTCAATCTTGAACCTCCATAAGCATCCATAGTGCAAAAAGCTGCTGAGAGCTACACTAGTTTGAAACTTGGAGAGGAGAGGAACAAAGGAGAAGGAGCTAAGAGCATGTTAGGAGGCATTTGGAGATGTCTCATTATATTTACTTTCCTAGTTAAATATTTCTTCATGTTTTTGGTGTCTCTTTTGATATGTCTGTTTAGATTAGTTTTTGGTTGATTAACACGAATAGTTTGTTGTGTTTTTGTGTGTTATACGACCACAGGCTTTTGTCTAACCATGTCCTTTTTGCAGATCATCATTTGGTGAACCCAACGTGAATCGAAACTTCCAAAAACAATCTTTAAAAAGGAAACTGACTTGTTTGAATGTTTAGCTTGACACATAGGTTGCGCTCTGGCACTTTTGATCCCATTTTAGCGCTATTGCAATTTGATATTCTAACGCTATTGTATTTACAATAGTGCTATTGTCTCAAATTTAGCGCTATTTCTCGTATATTAGCACTTTTTGAGGCTTAAGTAGCACATTCGTAAATGTTTTAGCACTTCTATTTTTGTTGTTAAAGTTTTGATTTTAGCGCTTTTGTCTTCTTTTTAGCGCGTTTGTGTTAAGTAGAACTTCTGTTTGCACACAAAATAGCACTATTGTAACAGAACATTGTAAAAAAGGCCATGTAACCGAGAAAATGAGTTTTCTTAGGCTTGTAGAAGCCCACCATATGTTCAAATTTTACTAACTATTCGTTTCTTGTGCAGGTTTAAACTAACTCCTTTTGTTGTTTAAAAGTTAAAATTTTTCATTTAATGCAATAAAAACTGAACAACACAAATTTCATTTCTCGCAAGTTAGGATGAATTTTGTTTTGGTGCTCTAAAAATGAACAACACAAATTTCCTTTCTTGCAAGTTAGGATACACTCTCTTTTTGGTGCTTAAAAAAAGATAAGACAAAATTTTATTTCTTGCATCAAACTAAGAATTCACAATCCACACTTCCACTTTTGGGCAACTAAAAGAACAATCAACTTGTCTTATTTTTGCCAAATGATTTACTTCATGCATACGTGCTCTTATTTCAGTTGACTAGGATTTCAAATTCTAGTTTACTCAAACACATTGCTTTGGAAGTTAAAAAGAACATCATGATTGTTGGAGCAACATCTCCAAATGGATAAAACATAATTGCAATGACAAGTTAAAAAGAACAAGTGGATTTTGTGTTTGGCACACTTGTGCAAAAGAGTTTGTCAAGTGGTCCTACTTCTAACACACACTATCCTCTCCCTTGGCTTTCGTGGTCCCAGGTGCAAGAGAAAAGTGTTAGTAACACTCAAGTTTTATCTTTTTAAGAGAGGCCTACCAAGAGACACATCACTCTTGGGAATGACCTCACGCGATAAATCCTTTGAGCCACTATAGAAATCAGGTGAGAGCGAAAGTTGTAGCCTTCGATATAGCTGTTCCTACAGTGTAACTTGCCGAAAGGACAAATGGGCCCCACCACAAGTTACAAGGCTCTTAAGTGAGTCACTGCAGAATGAACTTATGTCCAAAAACATTGAACATTACTAAACACCTTTAAATATTAGCCCACCCATTCTATTGATTGAGGATATTTGTGATATAATTCAGTGCAAGAGCATAGATGGTTTTTCTCCCAAGATACTCACCATACATATTTCCTTAAGTAGAAACATAGCTTTTTGAAAAGTCACTTGTGGCTTGATGAAAGTGATGACTCCCCCATCATAGGGATCATCTATTTGTTATGCTTGTGCAATACTTAGTATATCACATCCTTACCTGCCACGACGGGATTCATAAGGTATGTAGTACCAAAGTCAAAGAAATATCAAGATGCAAGCTGAATTTATCGCAACTAGCCATTTGACCTTAGGGATAAAGAGTGTTTGAAGTGTTTTCATTTTAGTCAAAGACCAAGTGCAAATTGAACCGGCTTCATGCTTTGGAAAACACCTAAAATACATTTAAAGGAAAAGGGTCATAAAAAGTCCAAGGATTGGGTTGATCTAGACCCATACTTATTTGTGCCTTTTGAGGCAACATTCTTGTGTTTGTGTGCTTGCTTTGTTTTCTTGTCAAAGAAAAATCAAAAATCAAATTCCAAGAACAAGTATTCATCCAACATAAACATTTCCAAACACCAACAAAAGATCAAAAACAAAGAGAAACAATCAAAATATCAAACTATATGACCATTCTTCACATCTTGAGAAAGAAGAATCTTCATCAAAACATCAACTTGAAGAAAAGACCATTGAGCTCAAAGACTCTTATCAAAAAGAGGAAATTCTTCTATCTTAATAGACAAATCTTTGTCTCTCATAGAGCCTTCTTACGTCACATGCATCTTTATCTTCAAGGGAAATCAAATGAATTTGATCAAGAGTCATTGAACCGCAGAGCTTTCACACAATATCGAGCTTTGAGTTATCACAAAAACAAAGGAGGCAAGATCAATCCTAACTTCTTTCCAAACATTTACATCACATATAACGTAGCTTGGGAAGAACCACCAACTCCCGAAAGAGAAGAGGAAGAATTTATCCCATATGTGACACAAAGATTTTATTGAAGTTAAACATTTCATCCATTATCATATCCATATCTCATCAACTCCATTCCAACTCTCAACACACCCAAAGGTTTTTGCCCTAAGTTCTATTCTAATATTGCTTGAATCAAATGCAAAACATCACTTTTTAGAGTGTCTCTACATCTAGGATAAACTTGTCCTAAGAGACATTTCTACGCAGGTTAAAACTAGTCTATGAGTGAATCCTCTCATTACTAGGTAGTTAAGTCTGTAACACATCTCAGATTTCTCTAAACCTTATCACATCAAACCTTATAAAAAACAAACAAGCAATTCAAGAAGAAAACTTTGGTCACATCTAACTTTAAAGTGCTAGAGATCCATATGCAACACACCACACCAACCATAAATCTCTCATTTTCATCAACAACTCATCATCATTTTCACCCAACTTCAACAAAAACTTATAAACAAAATGGCTCATACTAGATCACGATCTAGACAACAAGAAATTAAAGAAGAAGAGGAAGAAAATATCAATGAGTTCCAAGAAGCCCTTGGAGGAAATGTAAATGATGAAAATCCAGGCACTCCTACTCCTGCGGCAATAGAAAGGGTGCAACACAACCCTCTCTTCAATAGGCTTTTTGATGAGATACTCGAGAGTAATGTTGATGCTCACTTTTTAAAACTTGCTCAAGAAGGAGCCAAACTCCCCTCTGACTTTGATCTTGCACAACTAAGACAAGCATCAGAACACCAAAGTCATAATGAGGATGAAAGAGGTCAAGAACACATAAGATACAACTTTCATCAAGGTAATCCCCCTCCTCCTCCTCCTCCAAGTGAAATAGACATGTTGCGGCAACAAGTTGAAAATCTTGCCCAACAACTTCATAGTGGTGTAAAAACCAATCAATTTTCACTCAATGACATTTGTCCCTATCCCTTTGATAGGAATCTTCATATGCCACCTTTTCCCCGAGGGTTTGAAACACCCAAGTTCGAAAGGTATAGAGGAAAAGGAGATCCTCGTGATCATGTTAGAGAATTCCATTCAGCTTGCCTCAAAGTGGCACACTAGGATATATACCTAATGCACCTTTTTCCCCAAAGCTTGGGAGGAACAACCACATCATGGTTTTCCCAATTACCAGGTGGCATTAGGACATTTGAAGAGTTAGTCCAAAAATTCTTGGCACATTACTCACACAACATTGAACGTGATATCACCATGGCTAATCTATGTAACACTAAACAAAAACTAGGTGAGCTATTTTCAGTCTTTCAGCAATGATGGCGTCAAATGTCTAGCAGACATTCTCTTCAGTTACCTGAACAAGAACTAGTGGAAATATTTATTTCCAACTTAAATGACGAAATGGAATTTCACCTAGATGTAAAAGACACAGTCTCTTTCAATGACATGATCACAAAAGGCTAAAAATGTGAGCGGGCTCTCATCAAAAAAGGGCTTATCAAGATATATAATGAGCTAAAGGATGGCCCTTGCCCACGCTTCAATAATGACAAACCAAGCTTCTGGAACAAAAACAAAAATGTCATCAATGACGGGGTTGTGGATGCAAGAACTATCAAAAGTGCACAACCTGTAGTTCGATTTGCAAGACAAAATCCCCCACCTAAGACTAATAGAGTTGCTCCTCCAAATCAAGGCCGCATCACATCTCAAGATGAACCTAGACAGCGTCAACAAAAACCAAAGCGAACATACACTCCCTTACGGGAACCCATCGAAACAGTATTATGTCAACTGAATTCTCAAAATCTGGTAACCTTACCCAAAACATCAAATTATGAACCTTAAGTCAAACCTTCATGGTGGAGGGATACTGAACATTGCGATTTCCATCAAGGGAGAGGACATAAGACAAGCAATTATCATAGATTGAAAGATCTTATTTAGGATCTTATTGACCGAGGTGAAATCAAAATCGAAGGACATGACCCAAAGACAATAAACAATGATCATCTCATGTTTAAAAATCCACTTCCATCACAAGATCAAAGGGGTCCTTCCACTTCAGGGAGAAACATAGATACCACCAATTATATGATGCCAGTGAACCACCTATACGATGCCAGTGAACAAATTGCAACTATAACCATAAAAAATCTCAGCTCCACTTGCAATGTTGTTACACATCGCAACAAGATTACCATAAAAGCAGCTCCACAAGGCACCCCATCTATCCCAAAGCAGTATAACCTTGTGGAACAATTAGACAAAATGCCGACACTGATATCTATCTTAGAGCTATTGCGCCTATCTCCATCCCATAAAACAATCTTGGATCAAGCTCTCCAAGAGGCATCAGTCCCTCAAACCTAAATACAGATTAGTTCCAAGCCATGGTCGGAAATCTAAGATCATCACCTTGTTTCACTTTCTCGGAAAGTGACAACTCCTCCTTCCAGCAACCTCATAATGCCTCACTCCATATTGAAGGGTTTATCAACTAGCATAGGATCAAGCGAGTATTGATCGACAATGGAGCAGGCCTGAATATCTGTACTCTACAATTAGTCACAGCTTTGGGATATGCAATTGAATCAGTGGATCCCCGCAAGAAGATCATAATCAAAGCCTATGATGATGCAAAGTGTTCATCCAAAGGCGTTGTAGTGCTACCAATCTGAGTGGGCCTTGTGGTGAAACACATCATCTATCAAGTTCTGGACCTTCCTCTACCATACAATTTATTGTTAGGAAGACCTTGGATACACGCCATGCAAGTTGTTCCATCCACCTACCATTAGTGTATCAAGTTCCCTCATAATGGTGTAGAGATCACAATCCTGGGAGATGCAAACCCCTTTGCATATTGTCATAATATCAGTCATCAACCAGAGATTACCGTTCCTAACAATAGAGAAGCCATCTCCTCCACATCATATGTAAGTCTAGCCTCTCTTTCTAGTTCAAACACCATTATACCCAACCAAGAGAAGCTCAAAATGAAAATAGCAGAGGAAGGTCCTAGGGAATACAATCTCAACCAACTCTTTTGTGTGGAACAAATGCCTACTTCTCCTAGAACACATGGTAAACCTCAATGGTTACTTCAACAACCACTGATCAAGCCAGCATGTCCTTTGACACCATTCATCCTAGGAAAGAGTCAAGAAGAAGAAATGAGAGATGAGGACTTAGCAGAATGGATCTATAAAGATCCCATCACCACCAATATTCCACAAGCTAAGCTTCCCACAGATCAATATGGCAAAGGCCTTCTCATTATGCAAAGAATGGGTTATGATGGTCAGAGTGCTTTGGGACCTTGCAAGCAAGGAAGACATGAATCTCTATAGCCGGAATTAAAGCCCAAGGATAATACAGGACTAAGCTTTCAAAAGGAGATCTTTCCTAAGCTCAGATTCAAAGGAAAATCGAGCCAACCACTATATCAACCTATTACAAAGAGGTCACCTTTGATTATAAAAGCAACATCAAACACGATATCAACTTCCCCATTTAAGCTAAAAATCCCAGTGCAACCATCTACAATACCCCTCATCCCACCAATCAAACCAGCGATCCCATCAGCAATAGCAATAACATCAATAGGACCATTGGCAACAACAACTGTATCAGAACCCATAGCAGTATCTACGACACCAGCACTTCCACCACAAGTAGTAGAGTCAACACTACCGATACTCCCCGTATCGGATTCATTGATCCCTATAATCCTTCCTGCAGCACCAATCATTTCAGCTACAAAACTGGTCACACCTGCAGTGTTTAACTCAAAGGACATCCCAGTATAGTATAATAATCAGATACTAGAAAGTGACTTAGAGACCGACTCACATGAATGGGAATTTGATTCCATCCAGCTTAATACTTTAGATGAGGAAGACGCATCACCACCTCAACCTCATAAGGACATCCCTATTTATGGAGAAGCACACATAAAGACCTCTTGGGTTCCTGAGCTGGAAACATCTTCCACAGACCCTATGTCCCATCCTACGCCTGATTCTGATAGGGAGAGTACCATCAACAACCTTCACCACAACGTCTTAACCCTCACTGACACATCTAACAAACTTAACCTAATTGATGAGGTAATGCCCATTATCCATCCGGAACTCATCGAATGGAACCAACCTAATCCGTCGTGTCTTGACCTTTTCCAAAACGATGAGGTGATCATTGACTTTTTGGAACTACAGGATAACATACCAAGTGGGGATCACAAAGCTAGATTCGCCATTGAACTTAATAGTGCAACATACTTTGGGGCGGATGCCAAACCTTTTAGTTGCAAAAATATAACAATAAAACATGGATCTTCCAGTGAAAACCACACTGTGGCATTGTTTGATCCCACAAAAGTAAAAAGAAAGAGCGTATCCAATGGTGAAAACCTCTCTGAGGCACCAGAGGATGAAAGGTTTGACATTCTCCTTTCTAGTACACAGCAGGAACGGTTGACAATTCTCATTGAAGAGATAAAAGAATACAACATGGGGACTCCTGAAATGCCTCACCACATACATCTGGCATCTCTTTTAACTCCAGAGGAACAACCTAAGTTTGTAGAATTCTTCTAGAAGCGTCAAATCAACTTCACATGGTCATATGTAGACATGCCTGGGCTTGATCCTGATTTAGTCATGCATCACCTCACCGTAGTAGAAGGAGCCAAACCTGTCAAGCAAAAGCTTCACAAGATGCATCCTCAGATTGCAGTACTAGTCAAAGCAGAACTTAAGAAGCTCCTAGATGTTGGTTTTATTAGACCAATTGATTATGCAGATTGGATATCCAATATTGTGCCTATCGGAAAACCAAATGGGGGCATCTGTATCTGTACCAACTTCAGAGATTTAAACAAAGCATGTCCTAAGGATGACTTCCCCCTACTGAACATCGACATAATAGTAGACCTAATAGTAGGACATGCCATGCTTTCACTCATGGATGCTTTTCAGGATACAATCAGATAAAGATCGCACTAGAAGATCAACATAAGATAGCCTTCACATGTCCATGGGGCACATACTGCTGAAATGTAATGCCTTTCGGTCTCAAGAATGCAGGAGCGACCTATCAACGAGAAATGACCACCATCTTCCATGACATGATGCACACCATAATGGAAGATTATGTTGATGACTTACTGGCAAAATTACTCACAAGAGAAGGTCATCTATACATATTGGACAAAATCTTTGACAGACTGGAACAATATCATGTTCGGCTCAACCCAAAGAAGTGTGTCTTTGGATTAACCTCAAGGAAGCTTCTAGGATACATCGTCTCAAGCAAAGGTATTGAGGTCGATCCAGCAAAGGTCAAAGCAATTATGGACATGCCACCTCCAAAGAACATCAGTCAGCTAAGGACATTACAAGGATGACTTCAATCTATCTGAAGATTCATTGCACAACTGGCAGATAAGTGTCACCCATTTACACTCCTATTACACAAGAACATCCGATTTCAATGGGATACCAGATGCCAGCAAGCATTCCAGATGCTTAAAGACTATCTCATGAATACACCATTGTTGATTCCACTAGATACAAGTAGGCCTTTACTACTCTATATATCAGCAACAAATAAAGCATTGGGTGTACTATTGGCACAACATAATGCAGAAGGGAAAGAGTGTGTTGTTTACTACATCTCTCGCACACTAGTTGGCTATGAACTCAATTACACACCTATTGAGCGAGCTTGCTTAGCAGTAATCTTGGTAGCCACTAAGCTGAGACACTATCTGTTGACACATAAAGTAAAGTTAATTGCAAAGATCGATCCACTCAAATATTTACTCAGCATTGACAGGCCGCTTGGCCAAATGGGTGATGATTCTAAGTGAATTTGACATTGAGTATGTGGACTGTAAAGATATCAAAGGTCAAGTTATTCCAGATCAATTGGCCGATGCACCACTCATAGGCGATCATCCTCTTATTTCCAATTTTCCAGATGAAGAGATATTCATGATCACAACAGCACAACCATGGAAACTATACTTTGATGGTTCATACACTAGGCATGGCTCGAGGGCAAGCATTCTATTTATCACACCTCAAGGTGACAACATCCCGAAATCTTACAGACTCACATTTCCATGCACCAACAACATAGCAGAGTATGAGGCGTTGATCATAGGACTCAGGCTAGCCATACAATGGAAGTTACAAGAACTACAAGTATATGGCGACTCCCAATTGGCCATTCGACAAGCAACTGATGAATATCAAACTAAAGATGACAAACTCATGCTATACAAACAAATGGTCGACAAATTAAAGGCATCATTTACTACTATCACCTTTGAGTAGATACCAAGAGATCAGAATCGAGTTGCTGATGCTATGGCTACCATTGCATCTCTCCTAGATCTTCCACAAAATTCAACACGCTATGAGTTCTTAGTAGAACAACTTTGGATCCCCGCTTATGATATCCCTGAATCCGAGATGATATGTCACCTTATCGGTTCTGAATCCCCATGGTACGGTGAGTTCTATACCTACCTCCACGATCACACACTTCCTCCTAACCAATCGAATAACCAACGTAAAACCTTCATTCGTCGAATCGCTCGATATACCATTATTGTTGAAACCCTATACCGACGCAGTCTTGATGATACTCTTCTTTGATGTCTAGAATAGGATGAGATAACAAAGGCCTTGGAAGAGGTACATGAAGGAATTTATGGAACTCATGCAAGCAGTCCGTCACTCGCCAAGAAACTCCTACGCACTAGATACTATTGGCCATCTATGGAAAAAGACTCCTCCTACCTTGTCAGAAAGTGCAAGAAATGCCAAGTTCATGGAGACCTGATACATGCACCGGCACAGGAATTGCAACCAATCACAACACCATGGCCTTTTTGTCAATGGGGCCTTGACCTTGTGGGTAAAATCCATCCATCTTCATCCAACGGCCACAAATTCATTATTGCTGCCACCGAATACTTCACAAATTGGATCGAAGTTGTTCCACTTACCCAAGTCACCGGCAAGCAGATCCCCTCATTCATCCTCAATTACATCATCTGTCGATATGGTGTACCAATGTCCATCATCACAGATAACAGTCTTCCTTTCAAGAATCGGGATGTTCGTGAGCCTTGTGAGAAGTTTCACATCCAACACCGCTTTTCCACGCCCTATTACCCACAAGGCAATGGTCAGGCCGAAGCATGAAATAAAAACATATTAAGAATCCTCAAGAAGACAGTCAATGATGCCAGTCGTGATTGGCACGTTCAATTGAATCCAGCACTATGGGTATATCAAACTAGCATTCGAACCCCTATAGGAGCAACTCCCTACTCACTAGTCTATGGCGCAGAAGCTATCTTACCTATTGAGGTCGAGATACCATCACTACGGGTTTCCTTGCACAATCTCATCGATGATGAGGCATACAAAGTATCATGACTTCGGGACTTAGAGCTACTTGATGAGAAGCGACAAGATGCATACAATCACCTCAAGGCCTATCAGTGGCGCATGAGTAGAAGCTATAATCATTGGGTTAGACCTCGTACATTTGAGGCAGGCGATTTTGTTCTTCAAGAGAATCCTCATAACCGACCAAACCATGAACATCAAGGAAAGTTTAAATCAAATTGGCTGGGTCCATATGTTATCACTATTGTATTTGGGTCCGGGACATATCAGTTGGCTACTTTAGAAGGAGAACCGCTAGCAGATCCGATCAACAGCGTGCACCTCAAACGGTTTTATACATAAGATGCATAGAGCATCAGGCTCCCATACATACCGGCAAAAACACCAAAAACATTTAGATAAATGACCTGAAGAAAATACAAAAACATCAAAATAGTAAAGAAAAATCATGCATCCAAACAGTGAACAACCACTCTGGTGGCAGCTTGGGTAAGTACGATGGTGAAAACCTAGCAAACAGACACCACTTGTAAAGGCTATGACTCCATTGTCTTTCAGGCTTGTTGCGATCACATTTATTTCATACACACATCCATCAGTCCAAACCATGGCTTCTTATTGATCTGCAATCCAAGATAGTACTTCATGCGTCTTGCATCCCGCTTTTTCATAGTCATGTCTAAACTGGGGGCAATGCCCTTAACCTATTGATTAAAGTGGATTCTACATTGTTTTGTGATTCACTGAGTTCTTCATTTCAAAACTATCTCACAAACTACCAAAAACATTCAAAAATATCTCATAAAATACCAAAAACATTCAAAAATGTCTCACAAAATACCAAAAACATTCAAAAATGTCTCACAAAATCCAAAAACATCAGAAAACATTGAAAATCACACAAACACATGGCAACACATTGTACATACTCATCCGAGTAGATACCAAAATAGCATTGAAAAATACTCGCACGATGACCACCTATCAAATCGACCAAACAATCAACATCAACACTCAAACTGTCTTCAACAAGGATGCATCCTTCCTTACCAAAACAAAGACAAGATGACATTTTCTTTGACAAGAAAATTTTGTTTAAAGCTATCAAATGCTTGGTTGATTTGTCGGTTATTCATTCGTTTATATATATCAAGTTCCTACAGCATTGTTTGTGTATCTTCTGCGCATTATTCTGATGAAGTTCTGGGGCATGTACTAATGGTGTCTACGTGGGAAGTTCACTAAGCTATGTGATCATAGGCAAAATACAGTCATAGATCACTATGGCTTGCTGACTACATCTTATACCTCGACCATATGAGCATGAACCATTACCAAGGATCCATATTCTTTATTCTTTATATATGTTGTTTGCTTACAGGTACAATGCTCTTTCTTTGGTTCCTCCTCCCTCATCCAAATTGGATAAAGGTTTTTATCTCTTATTACGGTATGAACTTGTCTCAGGATATGATCAGCCCAAGATCAAGGAGGACAATCCAAGTCATGCATGAAAGGAGATGATCCTTGTCTGTTCCACAAGCAATACTCAGGTCAACTTGACCCACTATATCAAGTTGTTTGTATTAACTTGCTATATCAAAATCCATGTAAGGAATACTCAGGTCATCTTGAATCATTATGTCAAGTTGCTTGTATTTTCTTACAACATTTTAAAGCTCGATGATGAACAATAAAGCACTATAGATCGTCACTTCATTTCATTTGTTTATATTGCATTCTGTTGCATACCATCCATCCATTTACTCATTCATTATTCATATACATGATTTTGCATGCAAGTGTGAGCAAAGTTAAAAGTGAGTAGTTATGCGAAAATTGAGCTGGTTTTGGATACAATCCCGATAGAGTACTCTGATACATCATCAAGTGCATCATGCAAAGTCTAAAAAACCTTGCATTCATCTATCATCATCCCATCATCATTTCATTACATTTTAGTTGCATTTGCATTACTCTTTAGCCATTCATTAGCGTACATTTAAATATCATTTAGTTGCACTTACCCCATATAGTTCATTCTCATTTTACTTGCATTAGTATCATTGTATCCTTTCATTATTACCCTCATAACATTTAGATTCACTTACATAGATAAATGTCCTCATTTGCATTTCCTACCATGATTACTCATTACTATACATTCATTTAACATCCGTTAGTGATCATCATTTATCATCATTTTCACACTTATGTATCATACATTTGTTTAGGTTTCCATAGTTGCATACATTCATTTATCTATCCATTAGTTAAAGTGCATTCATTCATCCATTTTAGTATATTCTTATACTTATTTTGTCTCACTTAGGATTCATTAGATTACATTCATTATCCCTCTTAATTGCATTAAGGTGCAGTTATTCATCAAACATGAGTTGCATTATAATCACATTATCATTTTACTTCCTCATATTTTGACATTTAGAAATCATCATTTAAGCATTTGTACTTTACATTTTGTTTATCCACATATACATTCATTTTTAAACCATCTAGATGCTTATTCATAAATAAATCATTCATTCAAAAGCATTACATTAACATCATTGCATATCATTATCTCATCATTATATTATAAAGAACAAACTACTATCTATACCATCACAAATCATCATTTTCTTATGCATACATAAACATCATGACATTGCATACATTTGGCATTTTATCCCAAAACATCAAAAGCACACATATATCAACTTGCATCCACATGTTAGCATCCAACATCATACAACATGCATATAGACATCATGTAAGAATAAATCATCATAAAACATGCATATAGGAATCATCTCATAAACACATATATATAGCAAAGTACAAATATCCATCTAAGCATAACTCATGAAATCACTAGAAAGCATAAACTACATACATATCACAATGCATATCATGACAAAAATATGGGATCTCCTCATATATATCATCTCATGTATCAGAGTAAAATGAAGTCTACAAAATCGGCTACCAAGAGCCATCCAAGACATAGTCCAAAATGAAAATATAAATACATGCATGCAAAATGCTCTCTCAGATGCCACTCTGACCAGATGTTGCAACACCATCACCACTTGCTCCCCCACTAGTCCCTACACCATCTGATCTCTCTCTCCATGGAGGCCCCATAAAACCCCCACTAGCTACTGCACCACCTGACCTATCTCTCCGTAGAGGACCCATCACACCCCCACTGCTCTGCATCCTCTGCGACTGCTCTGATCTAGCCTACCGCATCTGTGAATAACTCAGTACCTGTCGACTAGATGGCACCTCCTTCTCATCTAGGCCCCACCAGTAATCCACCTCTGCACCTGCTCTCCATATCTCCCTTGCCAAAGCCTCCACAGACGGCCCCTATCCCGGTACTCCCTCCAAGACCTGTACTCTCTCTTGCAATTGGATCACCCTATCCATGGCCTGATCTCTCTCCTGTAGCACCACCGTCAGCTCTGACTCTCGTGCAAATAGCTGCACATCTCTAGCTACAACCTTCGCCTCCAGATCCTCCACCTGTGTCTCGACTGTTGTAAGTCGAGTCTACAAATGTAATATCATATGATCCCGAAGATCTCTAGTGGCTCTCTCCCTTGTATCCATAGGTGCTTCACCTGTAGCTCCCTCTCCAATGGCTCCCTCCCCTCTATCCATCGGTACCTCCCTCTCTCCCATACCTCTCCCACCCAATCTAACTCCTCCATGCATCCAAGGTCATTGTGATATCCGCAATGGCAAACCGCCTCTCCCTCTCCACTGAACTCAACCACCATCTCCACCTTCACCTCCAAATCCACCACCTCCACCATCCCCCCACCTCCACCTCCAAATCCACCACCTCCACCATCCCCCCCTCCACCTCCTCCATCACCACCATCCCCTCTCCCTCGTCCATCTACTATAGGTCCTCGACCTCCTCTCCTCCTCCATCTCCGTCCCCTCTCCTCCTCAAAATCTAGAATCGACTCTGTCGGATCTAATATCCGAGGAATCAGATGAGCCACCATATACTGCGTATACTCCTCCGACACCCCTGCATCTACCATCCTTGGTATTATATCACATGGCCTCACATGTAGCATCTGAAACTCTGCCAATGCCTGATCATAAGGTAGTACTGGCCCCCATGCATACCTCTCTCGGACCACTCTGGCATACTCTCCCAATCCCCTAGGCAATCCATGTTGCCGTCCAAACTGTCTCAAAACTCTGCCAGACAATTGTCTCTCCACATGGTAGGTTGTCCTCCCAATGAGGAATCGAGTCATGAATACATACGGCAATGCCTCCGCATCATCCTCCCAGGGCTCACACTCAATATAGGGTCTCCAGATCACTGCATCCGGATCATCTAGTGCCCACCACCACCACTTTAACTTCCCTAGGTGGGGCTGACTAATCATACCACTATACATATACACATATGGCTGGTCGACTGCCCGAAATCTCAGACTAACTAGTCAGATAACTAGTAGGTGCTCTCACACCCAAATATGCAGCAGTGTGACTCCCACTGCCAATGAGCCCCTCCCTCAGTATGCTACCTCATGAAGCTTCTGATATAAGTGCGCCAGCACGCATGGTCCCCATGCAAACCAGGTCCCCTCGGTCATCATCTGCTCAATCACCTACCCCCAACCAACAGCAAGTCCATGTGATCGACGATCTGGGCACAGTAGTCCCCCCATAATCCCTAACAAACTGCTAGTAATGGCTCATACAATGCAACAATATCCTCCCAGGCTATCGAACCATCATTAATATAGACGTCCTCATCAAAGAATCTTTGCACCGCTAGGGTCCCCCATGCTCTATCATATGTCACCAGCTCACCTCGAATGGGAATATGCATGATGTGCCATACATCCTCCAGTGTCACAGTCATCTCCCCCTGTGCCAAGTGAAACATGCATGTCTCACTATTGCAGCACTCTGCCAATGCTGTCATCAAACCGTGATTCATCCGAATCATGGGCATATACATCATATCATAGAGGCCAGTCACTACAATACAATCCACCTTGGCCTCTGTCAACTGATCGCGCAGATCCTCCTACACAAGTGCATCAACCATCATCATCAGTTGTTTTGTTTCAAATTTTCTTAAGTTTAAACCTAAACTATCGACAGATACTTTGATCAAGTATCTTCGAGTCTCAACAAGTAAGCAATCATGGCACACCTAGACTTCAACAGACATTTATCCTAATGACCTAAGTCTCATCAGGGTTGCTATGGTTCAAAACAACTCTCACGTCACATCTCCATCCATCCATCATTGGCATCCAGAGATTATTGTTTAATCACACTGCGACATTTATTTTTCTACACAAAAGCGCTATCTTGCACCCAAAAGCGTTATTTCTTCACAAAAGCGCTAATACCCTAACAAAAGCACTCAATAAATTATACAACAACGCTTAAACTACAAAAGCGCTACAGTAGCTATATAATAGCGCTACTTCACAGCAATAGCGCTCAATTAACTCCTCAATAACGCTAAACCAGCAATAGCGCTCAAACAGCTATGCAATAGCGTTCATATTTGCAAAAGTGCTCAAACAACTGCACAATAGCACCATTGCGACACAAAAGCGCTAATTAAATCATCAAAAGCACGAAAACACAGTTTCAGCGCTATTGTCTCAATTCAACTTGGACCTAGTTAAAAACACATCCAAAATGCATAAAATTCAAAAACTCAAATTCACATACTGTTGGTCTGTAGTCATCTGGCTGCTGGAATCGTCAAACTCGCTCTAATCGATGCTCTGCTACGGGTACCGACATCCTAACTGCTGCTTACTCTTCTAGAAAGTCACTATCAGAGCTATAATTTCACTATGGTCACGGATACGAATGAGCCTATTTTCATCCCTTTCTCCCTATATAAACCCTTTTGCCGTAACTCTTATTTTCCCCCACTCACCGTCGTGGTCCCCGTAAACTTCCCTAGCCTCCCATTTCTCCATTTTATCTATGATTTCTTCTATTTTTCACTAGCATACCTAACTTATCTTCTATCACCCCGCCAATTTTCATTCTTTTTAGAGAGATCGCTCGATTTTTTGACATTTTTCGGCCCATCTCTCGAGGGGGCATACCACCCATTAAATTAACATTTTATGGGGCATTTCTTCACACCTATTTTTCTTTCCTTGAAACGACGCGACAAACCGCACCGTCTCAAAGAGGGGAAAATGTAGTCACATAAATCTGTCCATTTTAATTAAATAAATATTTCGTATTTATTTGATTAAAACCCCACTAGCCATCAGTTAATTAAATTAATATTTAATTAATTCATCTTCAAACATTCTCTTATTAATTAAATAAATTATTCAATTTATTTTAATTCATTCATTCAACCTAATTCACAAATCAATTAAATGAATAAATCATATTTATTTCATTTAATCCCCTTTTCCTCTTTTAAATAAATTTAATAAAACATTTATTTAAATCATTTATCCCCCCACTTGCATTTTCCTACAAATGCAACTTGCACCCATTTATTTGAAATAAATCAATTTTGTTTTAATTAAAATCCTATTTTCCCTCACCCACCAAATCCACTTGCATTCCTAAAACCCCTTCTAGATTCTTCTAAACCCTTCCTAATTAGCCTAATCCATCCCCTAATTATTGTCACATTCCTAAGCAACTTGAAGTCACTTCTCAAAGACTTCAAAGTCTTTGAAAAACATTTAATGCTTTGTGTGTTCAACAATCTAACCTCTAAAGTCTTCCAAAACCACTAATGGCTCTTACATGACCATTAATGGCTTTTACATAACCATTCATGGTTAATTCAACTTGCACTCATATGTCTCCTCAAGCATTTATTGCTTTGACCATAGTTATCCCTTTTGTCTTTGCACAAGAGTTTATCCATTGGATAAAAGCTTTATTCTTTGAATAAAGAATTTTTTCATTCAACCTAACCTTGACCTTAACTCCCAAGTTAACTCTCAAGTCATGTCAAACATTTAATACTTATTCTCTCTCCTCTCAACCTATCTCATATGGACACTTGTCATCTCGGGATTGGGTTGAAAGCCATCACATGGATTGAATATCATTCAATCCTGACCCTTGTTGAGATTAGTCAATCTCAACCATCCATTGCTCCATTTTTCCTATAAATAGAGCCCATTTCTTCATAATCCAGATCCTGAAAACTTGTATGCATCTAAGTTATAGAGAATTTTAGAGAGCATTTAGCATAAATCATGAATATCTTATTATTTTGGCCTAAAATAAATCATTTTAGCATCATAGCATCTAATATTAGCTTTTATTCACATTTGCATAGCATTTTCGAGTACACATTTCAATCTTGAACCTCCATAAGCATCCATAGAGCAAAAAGTTGCTGAGAGCTACACTAGTTTGGAACTTGGAGAGGAGAGGAACAAAGGAGAAGGAGCTAAGAGCATGTTAGGAGGCATTTGGAGATGTCTCATTATATTTACTTTCCTAGTTAAATATTTCTTCATGTTTTTGGTGTCTCTTTTGATATGTCTGCTTAGATTAGTTTTTGGTTGATTAACACTAACAGTTTGTTGTGTTTTTGTGTGTTATATGATCACAAGATTTTGTCTAACCATGTCTTTTTTGCAGAGCATCAGATTGTATATGAACATATGAGCTATTTGATGTGACTTGGAGTTGTGATTGCTTAGAATGAACAACTCATAAGTAGAATTATTGAAATTTGGATTGCAACTAAAATGATTTATTAGGGTAATCTAATTATACTTGTAATTGTGTTATGCAAGAAGGTGGGTGAACACAAAATAGGAATGAGAGACAATAATACTTAAGCACATGCCTCTTGAAGAAGTTGCAAGAATAACCTTATTCACTTAAGAAGGGAATGAGAAATATAATTGTCACGCTTAAGGGTCTTATACTAAGGGTCAAGTTTATATGTGTTGAGAAGGTATATAATTTTTGGTCATATTTTGAAAGAGGGCATTATGGTTTGGAAACCCTTGGGTTAGGATAAAACTCGTATGGATCTTTGTAGTGAATTTTAAATAGGTCGATATGTGATATTGTCCTTTGGACTTGATGAGACCCTTTAAATTTCCACTTGTTTGAAAGTGATGGGTTATAGTTTGAGAGAGAATGTTTAGGGTTGAGACCCCTATATATCCTATGGATATTGAAGGTAAGGCTATTTCCCACTTCTCCTTCTGGAGAATATGTGGTTGAAGAAAAGAAGAGATGGTAGTAGTAGAGAAGAAGGAAGATCTCACACTTGGAGAAGGATATCAACTTGAGAACTCAACAAGGAGAGATAAGTTATCCTTCACTTTCATTCTTAGTTTTAGTATAGATGTTGATTATGGATGGATTACAAGGAAAGACAAGAGTTAGTGTGAATGCTAGGGAGAAGTGTGTTAATGAGAGATTGTTGTATGCTAGTATGATATCACCATAGATTTTCATGGTGTATATTATTTCCATCTTGCTCAGGGGTATGGTTGTGACCCTAGAGGTCTCATGATGCCATTAAGGATGGGAGGAGAGAAAGATTTCATTTTTTATTTTTCATTATTTCATCTTTAATGAAAAATCATGTGTTTGTCTTGAAAATGGTAGCATGTGGGATATTTTCTTATGTTTTGGTTGAGTTAAAATCATTTTGTGATGGAAAAGCAAGCTCTTAAATGATATTTTCTATTGTACTATCTCTAATGTAAATCGTATGTTCTTGAAAATGATAGCCTATGGAACATTTATGTGGATATTCTCCTTCTTCAATACTTGTGTGAATGGGAAAGCCTTGAGTAATTCCCTTCCTTCATAATATTCTAGTAAATAATATATGATGGTTGAGACATGGTAGTTTAAGAAATACCTTGTTGTGTTTTAGGTTGAGAAGTTTTGTAGAGAAACTCGTATCGGTTTTCTTTTTTTCTTTGGAGTACATTTAATGAGCATTTTATGAATGTCTAGAAATACTTAATTTGAGCAATATTTCATTGTGTTGATAAAAAGTATCATTGTGTAATGAAAGAGTATGCTATGTAAATTGTTGTTAAGATCAATTCCTTCCTACTAAGTGTGATAAACTTGCTATTTCAAGTAGTATAAGCAACGAGTGTACTATATTTAGATGGTTTAAAAAAAAGGATAAGAAAAGGCCCTATGATAGTAGATCATACTAAACAAAAGGGGATCCTTGTCTTATTTCAACTTTTGAGCTGATTGATTCTTATTAGTCACTTAAAATTTCAAAAAGAAAATAAATATAAATAATTTTATTAGTCACTTAAAATTTCAAAAAGAAAATAAATATAAATAATTTTTTTTGTACAATTCATACTAATTTAAGCATGTTGCTTCTTCTAAATTGCCCATGTTCTATCAGGGGAGTAATACTATAAAACTTGGCTAGTTGTAAATTCCTTGTCCTAATAAATTGCATCATGTATATGTCTGTGTATATTTGATGTATCCTAATATCTAAGTGCTTGACTTTACTATCAAGTGACAGGTAATGGGTATTAGCATATAAAGATCGGCTTGGAAGTAATCTTGCCATGCACATGCACTTTGGATCTTGCACAATTGCATTTAAAAATGTTGTTGTTCTAGGCTACTGAGGTGCATATAAATAAAAATAATCAACTTAAAGAAAATCTCCCAAGCTATGCATATTAGAATGAATACCATCATTCTTGACTCAGTTTTATATGTTGTTCGCAAGATATTATGATCCATCCTCACCAGTGTTTGTTGGTAAGTGTCCAACATATCTCCTTAAGATACGTGACGTGGCTCAACTCCCTGTAAATGACATTAGAGTGGGGTCAGAGATTTGAATCCACTGAAGTAACACTGATGGTGAGATATTTGTTGGTACCAGCTTCGACCAACTCAACTCTCTATAGTGTGAATAACCTCATGCACTAGGAGATTTTTAATTATTAGGAAAAATAAAGTTATCTGATGAAATAAAATATATTTTAATCTGGAGATGATCAAGATCGATATCCCATATCCAGGCATGGAGGTCAATGATGCCTCGGAGACGTACATTTGATCTGCAAAGTATAATCATATCATCACTAAAGTATCCATCGTTTTTTTAGAAATGCCACAAAAAATGATAAAATATAAACTTAAGCCATGCAAGTGTCAAAATGACTAAGGACTCAAAAGATTCACGACTAACATAGTTGAATCAATTTTAGACTTGACTATAGAGATTTATTCTTTGTTGTTGCATCACTTCCCCCTCATGTGCACTATATTCGCTCAAGTTGCTTCTGTGGGTCTTGAGTTGGACGTCTGCTCACCCTTGATTGCAATGATAATTTTTGCATGGAAAGGAACCAAATCAGTGCCACACAATATGAAGAAAACGTATATAAACTATTATAGTTGATGCACATATAAGGAAACTGCTATACAGACCTTGTAAGGCCGAAATTCACACTATTCTTAGAGTACGACTTGTACCGTACTATTTCATCACCCTCTATACGGTGGGATCTTTTAGCAGCGATCCTTGGTAGATTTGGGTGCGCTGTCGTCTCATCTGGCCTTGAGCGATAGATCAAATCAACTTTTAGCATCAGAAATAAAATCTTAGAAAGTGTGTGTGCACGAAGGATAATCCGTGCGAACTACCGAGAAAAGTAGTGGGGGGTCTCATTAACAGCCAGCCAAACTAGTTATAAATTATCATCTTTATTTCTGGAGGCGAGCTGTCACGTTCGGCTAGGGAGTCCAGTCACTTTCTACAGCAGTATCCCGACAAATTATGTACATATGATAGAGACAAGTTTAACTTTCGATAATATATAATAATACCAAAACATATGGGGAGCAACGTCAATCAATTGGCATTAAAAGTTACTCTTATTCAGTTAAGTTTGAGCAATACATGAATCACCTCGTTGCATGTAATCAAATGCGCATGTGTTTCTTTTTAGAGTTGAATTCTATAATGTTGAAAGTTTAAGGTTGGTGCCAGAAGACGTGGGCTGCGCAACAATGGGGATTTAAGTATTTGACGACATAGTGACCCTAGGAAGGACAGATAATTGAAACAATGTCTTCAAACTCTTAGTGATTCCTATCATGTTGAGCAATAAACTATGTTATATTAAATAGGGAAGAGGATCTCGTAGTTGAGCATCTTAATTTTGCGCAGAATCTTATGTAGAAATTTCAAAACACTCCCAAGTTTCAATAGCGGCTTCTTGGCAAGTCCTTGCTTATAGCTAAGGTTTCGAGGTCAAATCATCAAATATGCTGCCACATCAGTATGCTTTTTGCCAAGGTATCTAAAACAGCCAAAAAAAAAAGGTGAGACCTACAGATATGCATCCCACATGGTTTCGCAAATCATCAAATATGCTGCCGCATTAGTATGCTTTTTGCCAAGGTATCTAAAACAGCAAAAAAAAAAAGTGAGACCTACAAATATGCATCCCACATGGTTTCACAAAGACAATAACGGCTTTCTTTATTTTATTTTTATTCATGATAAGTTGCAGTTAATTGCAGAGTCTTTTCTTAGCTGCAAACTTTTTTATTTTTTATTTTCATCAATGCTTAATAAATCTGCACGTGTAGAATGTGACTGGCACTTATATTTTAGTTTTTTTGGTTCTTTCTATAGTTTGTTTTCTATAAATCTCTTACATTCAATCCATGCGAGATTATTTTTTTGGATCTTTCAGTTATTTTTTTAGCTTGCTATTATTAGCTTGTCTAATCTTAGAACTCAGTCCTATATATATGTAAGCTGCTACAACGTTTTGATGTAGGAAATTTCAATATAGTAAATTTCAATTTTAGATCTGTGGTTTTTCCATTTATCTTTGTCGTATGCACTGAATAGATAAATCTTTATTTTGTAAATAGTGATTTTGTAGAATTCATTTATGTATTAATCTTCAGCATTGTGTAAGCACTTAATTACTTAAACCCTTCAATTGGTATTAGAGATTGGTTGCAGACTTTTTCTATATGCAGATAGCACTTCTTTCTTGAAGAAATTTCAATGACAAATGATAACATATACTTGCGAATTCTGCTTTTCACTAGAGAGAACTATGAACAGTTCCGACTTAAGTATGTATGAGTGATTGTGTGCAATTTCAAGTGCGCAGTTGAAGGATTTATGCTCTGGATTACAACATAACATTAGAACAGAGCAGTGTTGCAGAGTTGAGTAAGATACAATATTTTGTGCTTAAATCGGAATTGTTTTTGGCATTTGTAGATGTTGCTTATCAGTTCAGACATTCCAATTATTATATGTAATCATTTGTAAGGCAATGAGTCTTCCGGATTGTAGCGCTTAATGCAATTTGAGCAGTGAGCTTTAGGCAGTGTGCTTGAATGCATGTGCATTCCCCCTATGTAATATTTTTATACTTCTATTAGAGTATATAATATTGTGGGTTTAAATCCCACCATTGTTTTTCCCTTAATCGGGTTTCCACGTAAAAAATCTGGGTGTTATGGTGTTGTTGATCTTTGCTTTGTATTTTTGTACTTTATTTTTTTTCATTTGCATTAAGTGGTTGAAAGAACAGGTTAATGAAGTTAAAAATTGCAAAACACTGATTCACCCCCCCTCCCCCCCCCCTCTCAGTGTTCCTTGATTCCAACAAATATTAGGTCTATAAGTAGAAAAAGTTTAGTAGTCCTCCAATCATAGGCCTATAGAGATATTTATCAACTCCTAGGGACTTATCACCCTTACTCAAATGACAACTAGTAGACATGGGGCTAGTCATTATTTAAGAATTTTTCATACAAAACTTCTTCAAAATCTCTTTAAAATACCTAACCCAAGATATAATACCATCGTCTAGTTGAGCAACTTGAAGTCTAGGAAAGAAAGACAACTCACCAATCATTGATATCTCTATTTTTTTTGCATTTTTTCTGCAAGTTTCTTACATGCACCATTATCTCTACCAATGATAATGTCATCAACATATAAAACAACTATCAAAAACTTTTCTTCCTTAACCTTAAAATAAATATTTCTATATGTTGTACCTGTTGGAGATTGTTGGTCATTGATGCTGCTAGGATATGTTGTTGTCATTGATGTCAACATATTCCCATGATTTGCTCCGGTGTGTTTGGGACGATCTTATGATCCGGTTAAATTGCAGTTTTGTTTTGTTGATCACTTTTTTGCAGAGTTCAGTATTTCCTCCAATATATTCCAATGTGATCAGATCTTGTGTTGAGATTTTGGGAGATTGTTTAAAATGGTCTTGTGTATCTTCATTTCAGAAGGTTCATAATTTGGTGCTCCGCAAGTTATCTTTCTTCGTGATAGTTGTTGATTAGTTGTGTTCTTGAACTTCTAAACGTTGACAGATGAAGATTTGATAAGTGGTGTTCATGCAGTTATTTCTAATGTTTCTAACGTTCTTGTTGGTATTTCCTAGTCATGTCCTATTTGTTTTGTTGATCCGCATTGATTGTTATGCAAGTTTTTGATGGTTTCTATGAACCGGTGATGATTTGCGTGTTATGCAGTATATTTGTTTGTGTAGTGTGTTGCAATTGATCTTGGGGTGATTTTCGGTGGTGTTGAGAGTTTGGGAATTTAAATTAGGTCCATGTTATATCATGTAAATCATTATATTGGTCCAGTGGTTGATCTTTGTATCGTGTGATGTAATTTTGTATTTGTGAGTTGAGGGTTTAGTCGACCTTGTTATCAAGGCTAATGATTTGTATATATAGGTATTATATTCATGTAATTTTGGGTATCAAGGTTGTGTCTATGTTATCAAAGAGTTGTGTATGTGCGATCAAGTGATTCATCCATCGACGTTGTGATTAAGAAAAGATTGGTGTTGTAGGGCAGAAATTTGTGCTAAACTGGAATTGTAATCAAGGATTTACAAATGGTATTCTTTCAATTCATTTCTTCCAGATTGTAGTCCGAATCTTGTTGTAAGTCAGTGAGACTTCCCTGAGGGTTGTAGCCTTCCAAGTCATTGTATTTGAGCAATGAGCTCTAGGTAGTGTGCCTGAATGCATGTGCATTCCCCATTGTAATATTTTCACATACTATTGCAGAGTATCATCTTATTGTGGGTAGGTTCACACTATGGTTTTCTCTCTTAACCAGGCTTTCCACGTCAAAATATTGGTGTTGTGTGTTGTTCTTTCAATTTGATTATCTTTTTTGTTACTATATTTTATTAGATCTATTTTTGTGATTAAGTTTGTAGATTTAGTGAAGACTGATTCACCCCCCTTTCAATCTTCCTCCTATTTGCTGGTAACAATTGGTATTAGAGCTAGATCCTTTAGTAGAATCTTAACCGCTTGAGGAGATCAGAGATGGCAGCTCAAGGAGTTATCTTTAAGAAGGACAATTTGAGGTTTGATGGAAGTAACTATGCTATATGAAAGAACCGAATGGAAGTGCACTTGAAATGTCTTAGTGAAGATTACTGGAAGATTACAAAAAATGCCTATTTTGCTCCTCTGAATGGACCGGTTACTACTAATGAGATCAAGGAAGCTAAAAATAATACTAGAGAGAAGGAAGCATTGCTTAGTGCCTCGACTGATTTTGAAATGACAAATGTAATGGAACTTTAGACCGCACATGAGATCTGAGAAAAGCTTGAAATCCTATATGAAGGTGATAAACAAGTGAAAGTTGCTAAGTTACAGAGTTTGAAAGGAAAGTATGAGACATTAAAGATGGGAGATGATGAGAATATACACTCTTTCATGGCTAAGATGAATGATCTAGTCCTAGGTATCGAATGTGTCGGTGGAACCCTTGAAGAAGATGAAATTATTGCTAAGGTGCTAAGATCTTTGCCTCCTGCAGACAAACATAAGGTTGCTGCTATTGATGAGATCCAGAGTGTGACTACAGTGACAAGAGATATGTTGGTTGGAAAGATTGTTGCCTTTGAGCTAAGCAAGTTTGGAGATTCACATGGAAAATCATAGATTGCATTTAAAGCATCAACATCTATATCCGGTAAGCATAAGTATGATCCTGATGAGTGTAGAATATCTAGATATGAAAGAGAGAGAAGAGAGATGGAAGAGCAATAAAAGGAGTTGTATGAGCTTGAAGCATTGATTGCCCGAAGATTGTCTAAAGGAGCTGATAAGTATGATGGAAAATTGCCTTTGAAATGTTTCTCTTGTAATAAGATAGGACAATTTGCTTCTAGATGCCCAAAGATAATGGCTAAGTATGACAGGCATGATAAGTTTGATAAGCATGATAGGAATGATAGATATCAGAAGCATGACAAGTATGAAATGCCTTACAAGCCTAACCTGAAGTATATAAATTGTACAAGAACTGTTATTATGTTGCTAATGAAGGTATTACAGATGAAGAATCAGAAGGAGATGAAGTTGTATTCCTTACCATTAAGGAAGATGGACCTATACCTGTTGATTCCATAAGTTGTACTATTCAAGAGAACACTTTAGCTGCTAAAGTTGAAGAGAAAAATGAATGGGTGATTAACAGTAGTTGTTCACATCATATGACCGGTGATAAAAGACAATTTGTGAGTATGGAAAGATATGATGGTGGAATAGTTAGATTTGGTGATGACAAACCCTGTGTGATCCATTGGAGAGGTTGTATTTCTTTTGATGGTAAGAACTTGATACTGATGATATCTTGTATGTTGAAGGTTTGAAGCATAATCTTTTGAGTGTTGGATAGATGGTTGATAAAGGTTATGATCTACAATTCAAGAATGGAAAATGCAAGATCCTAAATGCCTCCGGTATAGAGATTGCATCTGGAACTAAGACTGAAGGTAACATTTTTCATTTGAATGTCAGTGAGAAAAGTTGTTTGATTGCCCATATAGATGAGAGTTGGCTATGACATAGGAGAATGTGTCATGTAAATTTTGATTTAATGATTGAGATCAGTTCTATACAAGTTGTTAGAGATCTGCCTAAGACTGTTAAGCCTGCTAATCTAGTATGTAAGGAATATCAATTGGGTAAGCAAACAAGAATTTCTTTCAAGATAAAATAGTATAGATCTGATGGATTTCTAGATATTGTGCATACTGACCTGTGTGCACCTACAAATATTAGAACTATGTAGGGTGATAGATATTTTATACTGCTAATTGATAATTATTTCAAGATGATGTGGGTTGTCTTTTTGAAGGAGAAATCAAAAGCATTGGAAAAGTTCAAGAAATTCAAAGCAAAGTTTGAGACTAAGTCTGGTTTGAAGGTGAAGTGTCTGAGATCTGATAGAGGTAGGTGAAGTGTCTAAGATCCGATAGAGGTGGGGAATTTTGTTTCGGTGAGTTCAATTCATTCTGTAAGAAGCATGAAATTAGAAGACAATTATCTGCTCCTAGAACTCTTCAATAGAATGAAGTTGTTGAAAGATGGAATAAAACTATCTTGGATGTTGCAAGGACTATGTCGATTGAAGGAAATGTTTCGAAGATCTACTAGAAAGAAGCTATTATTACTGTTGTTTACACATTCAACAAAGTTCATATTAAAGGTGATACCAATAATACTCCTTACGAGCTATGATTTGGTCATGTTCCTACTGTGAGATATTTCAGAGTACTTGGTAGCAAATGTTATATCAAGAGAGATGAGGATATAGGAAAGTTTGATGCTAGAAGTGATGAAGGAATTTTCATGAGATATTCAACTACAAGAAAAGCCTACCAGTGCTACAATAAGAAACTGAGAAAGATAGTAGAAAGTGAAAATATGAAGGTAGATGAGAACCTTGGGAAAGAGATCAAAGCATGTGGATATGATGATGGACAACATATTATTTTAGCCCCTATTTAGACTGAAGAGCCTAATCAGAATGATCCGATAGAAACAGTTAATCCAGATGTTGTTGCTACTGGTGACGAAGTACAGGAACCTGAAAAATCAGAACAACCAAAAGACTTCAAGGTATGTAAGATTGAATCATTTTGAAAATTAAATTATTGGTGAATGAAGTTGGTGAAGTTGTCAGAAATAAAGCTAGACTGGTTGGCAAAGGATATTCACAAAAAGAAGGAATTGATTATGAGGAGACTTTTGCTTCGGTGGCTAGACTTGAAGTTGTTAGACTATTACTTACATATGCTGCTTATAAAGATTTCAAGGTAAATTAGATGGATGCCAAATTTGACTTTTTGAATGGTGATCTTGAGGAAGAAGTCTACATTGAGCAACCAGATGGATTTTCAGTGCCAGATGATGGAGACATGGTATGTAAACTGAAGAAATATCTTTATGGATTGAAGGAAGCCCCTAGAGCTTGGTATGCTAGAGTAGATAAGTATTTATTGAAATTGGGATTTAATAAAGGTGTTGCTGACAGTAATCTGTACTTTAAGATTGAAAATGATAACAACCTGATTGTTGAAGTCTTTGTTGATGATATTACCTTTGGAGGTGATGATGACTTGAGTATGAAGTTTATTAGTGATATATAGAAAGAATTTGAGATGTCTGTGATTGGTGAGATGAAATTTTTCTTAGGTTTGTAGATTTCATAGACTGGAAAAGGTATATTCATAAATCAAACTAAGTATGTGAAGGAATTGTTGAAGAAGTTTGGGTTAGATGACTCCAAACTAGTTGGATCTCCTATGGTGACTAGATGTAAATTGTCTAAAAATGATGAATCTTCGAAAGCTAATCAAAGTTTGTACAAATCTATGGTTCGTGGACTGCTATATCTTACTCAGAATAGACCAAACATTATGTATGTTGTGTGAATGGCTGCTAGATATCAAGTTGATCCAAAAGAGAGTCATGTCACTACTATGAAGAGGATATTCAGATAGCTGAAGGGAACTGTGGATTATGGTTAGTGGTATCTGAGGAATGATGATTTCATGCTATGTGTCTACACTGATGTTGATTGGACTGGTGATGTAGATGACTGGAAGAGCGCTATTGATGGAGCACTCTTTTTAGGAAATAAATTAGTTTCATGGGCTAGTAAGAAACAAGATTCAGTTTCCTTATCTACTATTGAAGCCGAGTACATTGTTGTTGCTAGTAATTGCACTAAGGTAGTTTGGATGAAGCAAATGTTGAAAGATATTAGTTATCTATGATGACCCTACTGTCATATACTGTGATAATTCCAGTGCTATTAACATGTCAAAGAATTTGGTGCAACATTCAAAGACTAAGCATGTGCCAATCAAATATCATTACTTGAGAGAGCAAGTCAGTGAAAAGAAGGTGAAGCTAGAGTATGTATCTACAAAGGAACAAATAACTAATATTTTCACTAAGCCTTTACTAGAGTATCATTTGGTGGAGTGGTCTGTTGTCTTTGTTGTGTGTCTCAGGGAGAGATAATCATGATTTAGTTATCTGTTTTGAGATATTTGGCATTGTTCTCAAAGGGGGAGAGAGATCATGTGAAAAAATGCTTTATATGTCTTGATCTTAGGATGAGTTTTCGCCGAAGATACTTTCTTTCTTTGCATTGACTGTTTTTCACATTCATATGTTGCCATCAATGCCAAAGAGGGAGATTGTTGGAGATTGTTGGTTATTTCTATTGCTAGGATATGTTGTTGTCATTGATGTCAACATATTCCTGTGATTTGCTCCGGTGTGTTTGGGAAGATCTTATGATCCACTTTTGCACTTTTGTTTTGTTGATCACTGTTTTGCAGAGTTCAATATTTCCTCTAGTATATTTTGGTGTGATCAGATCTTATGCTGAGATTTTGGTAGATTATTTGAAATAGTCTTGTGTATCTTCATTTCAGATGGTTCATGATTTGGTACTCTGCAAGTTATCTTTCTTCATGACAATTGCTGATTGGTTGCATTCTTGAGCTTCCAGACGTTGATAGGTGAAGATTTGATAAGTAGTGTTGGTGCAACTACTTCTGATGTTTCTAATGTGGTTGTTGGTGTTTCCTAGTTGTGAGCTATTTGTTTTGGTGATTTGCATTGATCGTTGTGCGATTTTTTGATGGTTTCTATGAACCGGTGATGATTTGCGTCTTATGCGGCATTTCTGGTTGTGTTGAGAGTTTGGGAATTTGAATTAGGTCCATGTTATTGTTAGATACTTGATCAGCCCCAAAGACACTGAGAGGGGGGGTTGAATCAGTGTCTAACCAGTGGATGAAATATTTAAACTTGTTTGTAACTTTATAACCCAAATTAATATACCAGTAAAAAAATAATAATGCAGTAAACAGAAACAAAAGTATAACCATCAATACACACCATAACACAGATATTTTTTGGCGAGGAAACCCGATAAGGGAAAAACCTCGGTAGGATTTTTGACCCACAATATTTACTCACAGGAAAATATGAATAAATATTACTTGTACAATAGGGGCCTGCACATGCAGGAAGGCCAACAACCTAGAATAACCAAAGTCTTTCTTGCCAATACCGGGAACCTCTTTTGTAAGATACAACATTAAGCATAATAGAAGATTACCAAAATGGAAAGTACCTTTCTTATCTCCTTTTATTTTCTTCAGATTGTCAATCAACTCATCTTTCAACCATTCACATATATCTATCTTAGCATCATTGTTAACCATATCATATGCACTTTTAATACATAGACTTGAAACTGGGTTCAGTCGGTTAGCATGTGTGGCCTTGTAACCTAAAATCATACTTATGAATCTAACATTGTCATCTTTTACATCATTAACTCTCAGGGATTTGTTGTCATGGGTTGCACCAGTTAAATTCATCACTGTGTTATTAGGAACCTTCTTAGTTTTACCTGGCCTGCGACCGGTGGAGGGTAAGCTAGTCACTGCCCTAACTGCTTCTCTAGTGATTTTATGAATAGAGTCAAGCCAAAAGAATTCTCCATGAACTCTGCTAAGTACAATCCTTACAACTTAGGAAATTTCGGGATGTCAAGGATTTCGACAAAACCTAGGGTCTCTATAACCTTATGCTCAGGTTTCACAGTTCCATTTTCATCACAGATAACATTTTTGTACATTTCCATGATTTCCTCATAACCTAATTCCTCAATATGGCAATGTATGTAAATTCTAGGGTCTTTTGCATATGCAACTCCTTTAGGGATTTTTGAAAAAGCACCTAGGGTATCATCATGTTTGGCTACTTTGGGGATAATCTTGAAAATGGGCCTAGAGCATTTAATTACTTCTATAACAATAGGGTTTGCAATGAATTCTGGAGCAGAGGAGGGAGCCATTGATAAATACCTTAATCTGCCTGATAGGTTTAGATGCTTGAAAGAACTTGCTTCACTTCTCGCTTTGGATGCCTTCGCTCGGGTTTCTCGCGCTCTCTGAAAGTTTGAATGCTCGGTGAATTAAAAAGAGGGAAAAATATTGATTTATAAAGTCTTTCCCTTCAACAACCACAATAAATGTCTGTCGGTTAAGTGAAACTTAACACATTTACCGGTAAAGAAGAAGTTCATATTCTTACCATCAACCGAGGGTAAAATTGCATGATTTTCAATTTGTTGCAATTTCCCCAAGGGTTACTTTTTAGTTGGATGAGAAATCTCCTGTCGATGGAGTGATACTTTGTTTTATCGGTGAAGGAATAGTCTCATCAACATTCTGATCTCTCTTTCTAATCCATTGTTTTGAAAATTCTTGCTTTACCTAATCTACCTTCTCTTTGCCTTTCAAAGTGAGTCCTTTATTATTTGCCGGTGATGCCTTGCTTCTACAAATTTCACAATATGTCCAATCTTGTTACAAGCATAACAAGTCACATTATTTTTCTAAACAACCTTTCCATATTCTATGTTGGTTTGTGTTCTGCATTGATTAGATAAGCGTCCAAATCTTCCACAAACATAACATCTTACATTCATTCTGCAATTTTCTGAATTGTGACCAATTTTGTTGCATTTGGAACATTGACTGGTGGGTGCAATAGTGTTCTGATAGTTTCTAGATCTACATTGATTTTCTCTATGACCATACTTGTTACAGTTAAAGCATTTCCCATTAAATTTGTAGGCATTAGGTTGTCTTACTGGTTTGTTGTGATCATGATTGTTTGCAGTACTAGAGCTTTCACCAACTTCAAATCCAAGTCCATTAGTGACTCCATTAGGTTTCTAAATTTTCAGCATATCATCAAGTTCTTCTGAACTTTTCTTGAATTTCTCTTTATGTTGATTTGCAGTAGCCAACTCATTTTCCAAAAATTCCTTCTATCTCATAAGTTCAGTTTTATCATGTTCCATGTGAATCAGATCTATCTTTAACATATCATTTTCATGACTGAGTCTTATATTTTTAGTTCCAACATCATTGAGTCTCCTAGTCAAGTCATCTTCATTCTTCTTTTTGTCTTCTGTGTCTTTACAAAATCTCATAGTTGTGTCTTGCATTTCATTAATCAAGGTCATGTTTTCTTGCCTCATCTTGCTTACAAGATCATTAAGAGTTTCCTTTTCATCATCATCACTCTGTATCTTCTCATGAAGTTCTCTTCTTTTGTTTCTAGCAATAGTGAGATTATCCTGAAGTCCTTGAATGAATTCCTATGCAATCCTTAGATCATCTTCAAGTTTGATTTTCCCCAACTTTTCTGCATCAAAGTCTTCAAGAGTTGTTTCCAATTGCTTTCTCAAGTTTTCCATCTGTACCAGTGTCAGAATCTTCCTCAAGTTGTTAGGCTTTTGAAAATAGAGGACCAATCTCTGATACCAATTGTTAGGATTGATGATAGTCCCAAAGATACTGAGAGGGGGGGTGAATCAGTATCTAACTGGTTAACAGAATTTCTGACCTTATTAAGTATTGTGCATTCCAAAACAGTGTACCGGTAAACAAGAATTAATGTAGTAAATAAGAACAGTAAAGACAACATAGAAAGCACACCGTAACACAAGATGTTTATTGAGGAAACCCAGTGTGAGAAAAACCTCGATGGGATTTGTGACCCACAATATTCACTCACTGGCCAATGAATGGATATTACTTACAAGAGGGGCCTACACGTCCAGGAAGGCCAATTGCCTAAAGCTCACTACTCAATTACAAAAGGAAGTCTCACTGACTTACAAGTGGATTATGAAAATCCAGTATAATGTACTGCTACAAAACAACATCTTCTATGCCAGGTTCAGTACCGGTTTAAGCTCATACAATAACCATAAACCCTTCTACAAAATTTGCCTTAATATTCGCTCTACATATCCATCATATCTATCCTCTATGCATATCACTCAAATGATCTACAAGATCTCATACTTATATATGATTCTTATTACAACATGCCATGTCGGCTTACAAAAAGATATTGCAATTAAATAAAAAATACAATAATCAAAATTTTGTCGACTAGGATGTCGGTAAACATTATTGTCGTTGTCGGTGTAGAGTCTGTCGGTGTCACTGCCTACCGGTGCCATAAGATTGCAAGGTTTCCATCAATGACAACACCTTCAATCACCTTTAACTATCGTTAGAGTGTGCAATGCCAACAGAAGTTCCTTCCATAAACTAATCTCCATAGATTCCAGAAACAGTATCTTCCTCAAGTTGTTAGAATTAGTCTTGAGGCATCAGGCTCTAATACCAATTGTTGAAATTCAAGAACACTGAGAGGGGGGGGGGGTGAATCAATGTTCTACCAGAATGGAGAATTTTTAACCTTATTAATACAACAAATCAGCAATCAGTAAACATAAAAGCATATAACAATAAGCAATAATGCAGCCACAAAGATAAACACCATAACACCATAGATTTATACGTGGAAACCCTCAAAGAGGAAAAACCATGGTGGGATGGGACACCCACAATATCTATCCACTAATAAGATGAATAAATATTACAATAAGGATCCTACACATGCAAAAAGGCCAACAACCTAGAGCACACTTCTCATCACAAAAGAGGTCTCACTTACAGAAAACATCGAACAACAATCCAGAATGAAGATTGAACTGCAAGTATAGCATCTTCGATGCCTAAATACAGTTCTGGTTAAGCTCAATACCAAAATCCTTAAACCTCTTCCACAAACCCAATTCGATCACCTATGATCGACTAAATCCTCTGCATGAATGATTAAAACATTGTTTGCATTTAATCCCATACCATAAAAGATCTCCATAACAAATGTAAAGAGATCTTACATCATATTTATCCCAACCCAGGACCTAAACAATTAGGTCGGCCACCTAAAAGATAATACAATAAATTCATAACTTAAACCTGCAATCTAATGATCAACCAAGTTGGCCAAAGACCGAAACAACATAATCCAATCAATGAATCCAATCGATAACACATCGGAAGCATCAACCCACACGTTACATAATCCGGTCCATAACCTAGAAGAATAACCACCAAACCTATAATAGGTCACCATAAGACAAATAAAATACCACGAACATGAAAATAATCAACATCTTGGATCCCTTTTAGAAGCCGGACCAACACCACTTATGAATAATATCAGAAAGATCTTCAAAAGCTCTACTGGTGAAACCCTCACCTAATCAACAAACCAGGCTTACCAGCATATAAGATAGCATCAGATCACCAAATCAATACCAACTAGCTGAACATATATCTTAACAACATGAATAGCAGATCTAAGCCAAAGCATACCGAAGTATACTGGATCAACATGATCTCACCAACCAGAAACCAAACATCCTACTGGGACCAACTGAATACCCATAAATAGCCAAAGCAGCTAGTCTTGACATCAATGATAAAACATCAATGCAACACATAATCAATTCCTCCAAATTGCCAACAATCTCCCCCTTTGGCATTGATGGCAACACTAGATGTGAAAAACATTGAAGTGCCAAGAAATGCCAAACAAGTCTCCCCCAATGGAAGACAACCAACAATCTCCCACGACATGATATGACAATAAGGTTTTGAAAAGAGATATTTGGTTCAGAACCAAACTCCCCCAATGGGATACAACCAATCTGAAATTCAGTTCCTCCTCCTTGTGCCAATAATCTCCTCCTCAGACTGAGATCCCTATTAAGCTCTGTATTTCACATAAATATCTCTCCCCCTAGTGTATATAACTCTTTATGTTTTTCACATGAATATATCTCCCCCTTTGACATCAATGTCATAAATTTGAAATAAATATCAAAGCAAAATCGTAAACCACTAAACCATATGGCTGACTACCCCCCCTAAGTAGTAGCATCATCACATCAATTGAGAATGAATGATAGCTCTGATAATGCATACCGGATTGATGCCAATCAACATCACTCAGGTCTCTATCGGAGGGCAAAAAACCTCAACCTGTCTCTCAAATGTTCAAATGATTCCTCAAACCAATGTGACTTCATTTGCTTCCACCTATTCTTTCAGATAATTATACTTGATAGAAATACCGAATTCATTGATATGTCAATAGCAACAGAGTTATCATAGTGAATAACTACCTGTACATTACAATCCAGTTTTATATCCCTCAACATATGCTTCATCCATAGAACCCGTGTACAGTTAGTGGCAGCAACAACATACTCATCTTCAGCACTAGATAAAGAAGTACATGATTGCTTCTTGTTGATACATGAAACAAGTTTCTTTCCAAAAAAGAAAGCTTCACTGGATGAGCCTACCTGGTTACTTATATGGCTATTCCAATCCACATCTGAACATGCTCAAGGTGTAAAGTCATTATAAAACAAAAAACATACCAGATAATCCGTGAAAATATCTGAAAATCCTTGCTACCAAAGCAAGGATTCAACTGATCCAATTCCTCTTCCATAGATTTCATCAAACATTCTTCCTTACAAGCTTCAATAACTGATGTCAGTACAATTAAAAAAATTAATCATACCTCATCAGCTGCCAACCTCTTCTTGTTCAATTATTTTATCTTCTGAATGATTCAACCTTACATACCTAGGAGTCTTCTGACTCTCTGTTCCTCTTCCCTGATCTTCTATTACTATAGAATTTTCTGATACTGCAAAAGTAACTGGTTCAACATTCTATTCTGGTAAAGATGTTACCAGTTCAGTTAAGACCATTTCCACTACCGGTTCTTGCTCATAAATTCTGATTTGACTTCTGTTATGCTCATCCACCTGGCCATTATTGCACTCCATAATTCTCTATAATCTCTTTTTATAACATCTATATGTTTTGCATTCATTAGAATAACCAGGAAATATTCCTTCATCGCATCTAGGATCAAACTTCCAATGAAATCATCTCTCTTGATATAACAATTACTACCAAAGATACTTAACTGTAGATGTATGACCAAACCATAACTCATAAAGTGACTTATCGGTAAACCAAACTAGGTCCAAGATCAAAGATCCAAGAAATCTTTGTTGGTTAACCTTCAAACTGACTTCCAAAGATCTAAAATAGGCTTTCAAACCACTACCAGGGGCAATGCAAGATCTATCATCAATTTGCCTCCGCCTAAGATGAATACCTTAGTTACTAGATGAGTTTCCTACCAATGCAAGAACATTATGCTCTACCAGTTGAGTAACCAAAGTATATCCTTCAACAAAATGAACATCTGGTGCAATTGATTCTATTGGCTGAGCTTTAGACTTCATAACCCACTTCTTCTCATGCTCCTTCTGAGTTTCATCAACCTTCTGCTTTCCTTCTCATTAGATTTATCACTTCCTGTCAGTGGGTTCTTGCTTCTATAAAATTTAGTAATATGTCCTACTTTGTTGCATGCATAACAAGTGATATTGTTCTTCTGAATTGCTTTACTGTAATCTTGACCATTCCTTGACTTGCATTGATTATCCATAAGTCCAAACTTTCCACATGCATGATACTTCATATTCATTCTAAAATCTTCTGTCCTATGACCATACTTCTTACAATTTGAACATTGGTTGAGAACTACATTATTATTCTTATTTTCTCTATTTCTACAATGCCTAGCCATATGACCAAATACGTTGCAAACAAAGCATCTACCATTAAATCTATATGCATTAGGTTGCCTTATGGTGACCTCTGATTCTAGTTGACCTTCTGATCTTCATTTCTAGTACCGGAGCTTTCTCCAATCTCAAATCCAAGACCTCTAGTATCTCCAGTGTCCCTTTGATCCTTCAATAATTCATCAAGCTTCAAAAATCTAACCTTGAACTTATCTTTGTATTCATTTGCAATAGTCAATTCATCTCTTAGGATTGTTACCATTCTTTTCAATTCTTTCTCATCATTCTGTGATTGCACCAATTCAGTTCTCAACACATCATTCTCATGAGCCAAGCTAATGCATTCCTCATATCTATCTTTTAGAGATATAGCAATATTTTTTTCATTCTTCTTTCGGTCCTCAATCTCCTTGGACATCCTCATAGTTAAGGCTTGCATTTCATTCTTCATGACAATATTGTCCTGACTCATCTTCTGATGTTGTTCCTAAAGGGCATCCTTCTCTTCATCATCCTAATTTTATAAAAGTTCTTTCCTTTTAACTTGGGTAGATGACAACCTCTCCTATAGAGTAAAAATGAATTCCTTCGTAGATATCAACTCATCTTTCATCTTCATATTCCTCAATCTTTTAGCATCATAGTCTTCAAGTTCTACTTGAAGTTCCTTTCGTAAACTGATCTCCAAGAGATTTCGGAAATAGGATCTTCCTTAATTTGTTCGACTTAATCCCGAGGCACCAAGGTCTAATACCAATTATTGTGATTCAAGGAGACTAAGAGGGGGGGGGAGGGTGAATCAGTTTTTTACTGGAATAGAGAATTTTAACCTTATTAATACAACAAATCAGCAACCGGTAAACATAAAAGCATATAACAATAAGCAATAATGCAACCACAAAGATAAACACCATAACACCATAGATTTATATGTGGAAAACCTCAAAGAGGAAAAACCATGATGGGATTGAAGACTCACAATATATATCCACTAATCAGACGAATAAATATTACAATAAGGGACTTGCACATTGAGGAAGGCCAACAGCCTAGAGCACACTTCTCATCACAAAAGGAGTCTCATCGAATATAGAAAACATCAAACAACAATCCAAAATGAAGATTGTATTGCAAGTATAGCATCTCCCATGCCTGAATACAGTTCTAGTTAAGCTCAATACCAGAGGCCTTAAACCTCTTCCACAAACCCAATTCGATCACCTATAATCGACCAAATCCTCTGCATGAATTATTACAATATTGTTCACATAATCCCATACCATACATGATCTCCATTACAAATGAAAAGGGATCTTACATCATATTTATCCCAACCCGAGACCTAAACAATTAGGTCGGCCACCTAAAAGATAATACAATAAAGTCATAAGTTAAACCTACAATCTAATGACCAACCAAGTTGGCCAAAGACCGAAACAACATAATCCTATCAATGAATCCAATCGGTAACACATCGAGAGAATCAACCCACACGTTACATAAACCGGTCCATAACCTAGAAGAATAACCATCGGACCTATAATAGGTCCCCATAAGACAAATGAAATATAGTGAACAATTAGAACATGCAAAATGATAATAATCAACATCCTGAAACCCTTCTAGAAGCTGCACCAACACCACTTATGAATAATATCAAAAAGATCTTCAACAAAGCTCTGTCGGTGAAACCCTCACCGAATCAATAAACCAGGCTTACCAGCATACAATATAGAATCAGATCACCAAATCAATAAAAACTAACTGAACATATATCTTAATAGCATGAATAGCATATCTAAGCCAATTCCATAAGCCAAAGCAAACCGAAGTATACCAGATCAACATGATCTCACCAACCAGAAACTAAACATCCTACCGAGACCAACTAAATACTAGTAAACAGCCAAAGCAGCTAGTGTTGACATCAATGATAAAACATCAATGCAACACATAATCAATTCCTCCAAATTTCCAACAATCTCCCCATTTAGCATTGATGGTAACAGTAGATGTGAAAAACATCCAAGTGCTAAGAAATTGCAAACAAGTCTCCCAAAATGGAAGACAACCAACAATCTCCCACAACATGATATGACAATAAGGTTCTGAAAAGAGATATTTGGTTCAGAACCAAACTCCTCCAATGGGATACAACCAATCTGAAATTCAGTTCCTCCTCCTTGTGCCAATAATCTCCCCCTTAGACTAAGATCCCTATTAAGCTCTGTATTACACATAAATATCTCTCCCCCTAATGTATATAACTCTTTATGTTTTTCACATGAATATCTCTCCCCCATTGACATCAATGCCATAAATCTAACATAAATATCAAAGCAAAATCATAAACCATTGAACCATACAGATGACTACTCCCCTTGAGTAGTAGCATCACCACATCAATCCAAAATGAATGATAGATCTGATAATGCATACTGGACTGATGCCAATTAGCATCACTCAGGTTTCTATCGGAGGGCAGAAAACCTCAACCTATCTCTCAAATGTTCAAATGATTCCTCAAACCAATGTGACTTCATTTGCTTCCACCTATTCCTTCAAAAAGTTATACTTGATAGAAATACCGGATTCATTGATATGTCAATAGCAACAGAGTTATCACAGTGAATAACTATAGGTACATTACAATCCAACTTTATATCCCTCAACACATACTTCATCCATAGAACCTATGTACAGTTAGTAGGAGCAGTAACATACTCAGCTTCAATAGTAGATAAAGAAGTACATGATTGTTTCTTGTTGATCCATGAAACAAGTTTCTTTCCAAAAAAGAAAGATTCACTGGATGAGCCTATCTGGCTACCTATATGTCTATTCCAATCCACATCCGAACATGCTCAAGGTGTAAAGTCATCATAGAACAAAAAACATACCAGATAATCCGTGAAAATATCTTAAAATCCTTGCTACCGAAGCAGGGATTCAACATAATCAATTCCTTCCTTCTAACAATATCCATTGCAAACCAATCAAGCCAAGTTTCAATAACATCCAAGACTGTGTGTTGTCATTTTCTAACTGATAGAATTCCTCTTCCATAGATTTCATCAAACATTCATCCTTACAAGCTTCAATAACTAATGTCAGTATAATTAAAAAAATTAAGCATACCTCATCAGCTCCCAACCCTCTTCTTGTTCAATTATTTGATCTCCTAAATGATTCAGCCTTACATACCTAGGAGTCTTTTGACTCTCTGTTCCTCTTCCTGATCTTTTGTTACTATAGAATTTTTTGATACTGCCAAAGTAACTAGTTTAGCATTCTGTTCTGGTAAAGATGTTACCAGTTCAATTAAGACCATTTCCACTACCGGTTCTTGCTCATAAATTCATATTTAACTTTTGTTATGCTCATCCACCTTGCCATTAGTGCACTCCATAATGCTCTGCAATCTCTTGTTATAACATCTATATGCTTTGCATTCATTAAAATAACAAGAAAATATTCCTTCATCACATCTATGATCAAACTTCCAATGAAATCATCTCTCTTGATATAACAATTACTACCAAAGATACTTAACTGTAGATGTATGACCAAACCATAACTCAAAAAGTGACTTACCAGTAAACCAAACTAGGTCCGAGATCAAAGATCCAAGAAATATTTGACGGTTAACCTTCAAACTAACTTCCAAAGATCTGAAACAGGCTTTCAGACCACTACCAGGGGCAATGCAAGATCTATCATCAATTTGCCTTGGCCTAAGGCGAATGCCTTAGTTACCAGATGAGTTTCTTGTTGGTGCAGGAACATTCTGCTCTACCGGTTGAGTAACTAAGGTATATCCTTTAGCAAAATGAACATCTGGTGCAATTGATTTTGTTGGTTGAGCCTTAGACTTAATATCCCACTTCTTCTCATGCTCCTTCTAAGTGTCATCAACCTTCTTCTTTCCCTTCTCATTAGATTTATCACTTCCTATCGGTGGGTTCTTGCTTCTACAAAATTTAGCAATATGTCCTACTTTGTTGCATGCATAACAAGTGATATTGTTCTTCTAAATTGCTTTACTATAACCTTGCCCATTCCTTGACTTGCATTGATTAGCCATATGTCCAAACTTCCCACATGCATGACATTTCACATTCATTCTACAATCTTCTTTCCTATGACCATACTTCTTACAATTTAAACATCGTCCAAGAACTGTATTATTATTCTTATTTGCTATATTTCTACAATGCCTAGCCATATGACCAAATGTGTTACAAAGAAAGCATCTACCATTAAATTTATATGCATTGGGTTGCCTTATCAATGACCTATTATTCTGGCCGACCTTCTGATCTTTATTTGCAGTACCAGAGCTTTCTCCATGCTCAAATCCAAGACCTCTAGTGTCTCCAGTGTCCCTTTGATCCTTTAATAATTCATCAAGCTTAGAAGAACTAACCTTGAACTTATCTTTGTATTCATTTGCAATAGTCAGTTCATCTCTTAGGATTGTTACGCTTCTTTCCAATTCTTGCTCATTCTATGATTGCACCAATTCAGTTTTCAACACATCATTCTCATGAACCAACCTAATGCATTCCTCAAATCTATCTCCTTGGACATTCTCATAGTTAAGGCTTGCATTTCATTCTTCATGATAATATTGTCTTGACTCAGCTTCTGGCATTATTCCTTAAGGGAATCCTTCTTTTCATCATCCTAATTTTGTAAAAGTTCCTTCATTTTAGCTTCAGCAGATGACAACCTCTCCTCTAGAGTAAAAATGAATTACTTCGTAGATCTCAACTCATCTTGCATCTTCATGTTCCTCAATCTTTCAGCATCATAGTCTTCAAGTGCTACTTGAAGTTCCTTCCGTAAACTGATCTCCATAGATTCTGGAAACATGATCTACCTCAAGTTGTTAGACTTACTCCTGAGGCACCAGGCTCTGATACCAATTGTTAGGATTCAAGAACATTGAGAGGGGGGGATGAATCAGTGTTCTACCCAAATGGAGAATTTTAACCTTATTAATACAACAACTCAGCAACCGGTAAACATAAAAGCATATAACAATAAGCAATAATGCAACCACAAAGATAAATACCATAACACCACAGATTTATACATGGAAAACCTCAAAGAGGAAAAACCATGGTGGGATTGGAGAACCACAGTATCTATCCACTAATCAGATGAATAAATATTACAATAAGGGGCCTAAACATGGAGGAAGGCCAACAACCTAGAGTACACTGCTCATCACAAAAGGAGTCTCACTAACTATAGAAAAGATAGGACAACAATCCAGAATGAAGATTGAACTAGAAATATAGCATCTCCCATGACTGAATAGAATTCTAGTTAAGCTCAATACCAGAGGCCTTACACCTCTTCCACAAACCGAACTCGATCACCTATGATCGACCAGATCCTCTGCATGAATGATTACAATATTGTTCACATAATCTCATACCATACATGATCTCCATTACAAAAGCAAAGAGATCTTACATCATATTTATACCAACTTGGGACCTAAACAATTAAGTGGGCCAGCTAAAATATCAGACAATATGATGCACTGCAAAAAGGATGTTAGGAAACACACAAGACATGCAAGTCAAACATTAGTGTTAGTAGTATCAATCATAAACAAAATACAAAGGAAACTACAATCCTAAGCATGCATATCAAGAGAGATATCAAACACTTTAAAGAAAGCATACAAATATGGAGAAAAGATACAAAACACTCCCAAATGCTCTCAAACATGCTCATAGCTTCTCCTCCCTTGTTGCTCTCCTCTCTAAGTTCCACATGACAGTAGCCCTCAGCTTTTTGCACTACTATTGCAGTCTAATGGAGATTCAAGATTTATGAAAAATGATTAAAAGTCTATGCAAATGCAAGATAAATATGAGAAATCCTAATTAAGCTATATTGATTTTAACCAAAATAACAATGTAGATTATGATTTACTCCTAAAATGCTGTCTCAAATTTAGTATAGATTAGATGCATACAAGATTTATGGATCTGGATTATGAAGGAATGGGCTCTATTTATAGGAAAAATAGAGAAATGGATGGTCGAGATTGAGTAATCTCAACAAGGGCCAGGATTGATGGGTTTATGATCCATGTGAAGGCTTTCAACCCAATCCCAGGATGACAAATGTCAACATGATATGGCTTGAGAGGAGAGGGAAGAAGCATTAAATACTTGAGATGACATGAAGGTTAGCTTAGGAGGTAAGGTTAGGTTTGATTTGAATGAATAAAATCATTATCTAATGAATAATGCCTTTATCCAATGGATAAACTCTTGTGCAAGAATTAGTGAGGATAACCATGGTCAAAGCAATAAATGCTTGAAGAGACCCATGAGTTAAATGAGGGTTGAGTTAGAGAGAAAGTCTCTAACCATGTGGGTGAGTTGAGTTAACCATTAATGGTTATCTAAGAACCATTAATGGTTTGGAAGATTTTAGGGGTTAACTTGTTGGAGACAAAGCATTTAATGCTTTGAGAAGTGACTTCAAGTTGCTTAGGAATGTGACAATATTTAGGAAATGGATTAGGCTAATTAGGAATGGTTTAGAAGAATTTAGAAAGTGGTTAGAAGATTCTAGAAGGGGATTTAGGATGAAAGTGGGTTTGGTGGGTGAGGGAAAATAGGATTTTAATTAAAATAAAATTAATTATTTCAACAAAATAGGTGCAACTTGCATTTGTAGGAGAATGCAAATGGGGGGGTAGTTTAGGGATTTAAATAAATGTTTTGTTATTTATTTAAAAGAAGAAAGGGGGTTAAATTAAATAAATGTGTTATTCATTTAATTGGTTTAGAGTGTGGCTTAGTGAATTAATTTAAATAAATTGAATAATTTATTCAGTTAATAGAAGAAGAGGTTGAGGATGAATTTAATTATATATTAATTTAGTTAACTAATGACTGATGGTTAAATAATCAAATAAATACTAAATATTCATTTAATTAAGTGGACAGATTTATGTGACTACATTTTCCCCTCTTTGAGACGATGCGGTTTATCGCGTCGTTTGAAAGAAAGAAAAATAGGTGTGAAGAAAAATGCCCCATAAATGTTAATTTAGTGGGTGATATGCCCCCTCGAGAGATGGGCCAAAAAAATTCGAAAAAGAGAAAGAAAATGGGGATAGGTAGAATAGAAGAAATTATAAATAATGGTCAAAGAATGGGAGAAAACGAAGTGAATACGGATAAATGGCAAGCCAGTGAGTACCCTTAGGTCATGCAGGAGAGACGGTGCAAATGCGGTGTTTGTGCTTTTGATTGATACTATACAATTTATCAAAATTGGTTGGACAATCTGGTGCAATCGGTTTAATTGCCCTGGTCGAGTCAAAGTGTGACAATTGATGTCAGTTGTTCGCTTGGACAAGATAAAGTCTGAGTAAGTGAATCAAAGTAACCTATTGTGACTTAGACAATTGATGTAATTGCCCGATGAAGTAGAGGTATCTGAAGTAAAATACTCGTTGAGACTTAGACAATTTATGTAATTTTTCATTGTGATTGTGTTTGATTGGTTGATCAATTGATAGTGTTTGTGTTGTAGGTTGTTTGTGGTGAATCATAGCAGCCTCGTTGAGACTAGGTCATTGTAATAAATGCATGTTGTAGTCTGGGTTTGCCATAATCGATTACCTCTTGAGACCCGAAGATACTTGATCAAAAAGTATCTGTTGATAGTCTAGGTGTGCGTGAATCAATGTGCCTATGTAAACAGAGTAACTTGCTTTTCTTATAGGATGACTTAGGATGGGAAACACAGCCCCTCATGTTAGAGATGGATGGTGATGAACGTGGCTTGATTGGGTTGATGGGAAATGATGTAGGGTATGTGATTTATGATGATGACCTAGATGGGGAGGGTGAGGGGGGGGATTCACTGTTAGATAGAAGGTATGGAGGACCTAGGAATTATTCCTATGGAAGAAGATTGACAAAAGAGAGTATGCATTTTCATTACTATGTATGAATGATATGCAGCAATATGGATGTATGGATGGATAGAATGCAACAAAATGCAATATAAATAGATGAGATGAAATGACAATCCATAGATTATTCATAGTGTTTTATTTTCATCATCGAGCATGGTAGTACCGTTCTTGGTTGAGGTAGCAGGAACCAAGTTTGAGCATTTCACCTGCAAGCAAGCATCATAAATAAAGAAAATTACCCTCCATTCGGGTTCATGCGCAAATGGTCTATGTATACGATGTAGTCAGTAAGACATAGTGATTCATGACTGTATTTTTGCATATGATCATGTAGCTTAGTGAACTTCCCATGTTGACACCATTAGTACATGCCCCAGAACTTCATTGGAACAATCCATAGACAGTAAACAAAACGATAATTAGGAACCATCCCAGCTACTCTAATCACTTGTGGATATCTTGGAGTAGCATAGGAACCTGATATGAATAAATAAATAACTTAACAAACCGACCAAGTATGTGGTAGCTTAAACAGAATTTTCTTGTCAAAGAAAATGTGACCATGTCTTTGTTTTGTAAAGAAGGATGCATCCTTGTTAAGACAGATGCGTGTACCTGTTTTGATTGATTTCTTGATTTGATAAGTGATCATTATTTGGGTAGCTCAAAATGTTTGTTTGGTGTCTTTTGCGATGTGTATGTACATAGGATTTTATATGCGTTGCAGTGTTTTTTATTGATTTTTGATGTTTTATCATTTTTTTTGGATTTTGTGAGTGTTTTTTAATGTTTTTGGTATTATTTCCAACCAATTTTGAATAAAGAACTCAATGAATCACAAGTAATGTAGAATCCACTTCCATCAATAGGTTAAGGGTATTGCCCCCAATTAGATGTTGATATGAAAGTGGAATGCAGGACACATGAAGTACTAACCCTAATTGTAGATCAATAACAAGCCATGGTTTGAATAATGAATGGATGGATGCAATGGATGTGATTGCAACATGTCTGAAAGACAATGGAGCCATAGCCTTTATGAATGGTGCCTGTTTGCCATTTTTTCACCATCGTACTTACCCAAGGTGCCACCAAAGTGGTTTTCACCATTTGGATGGATGATTTTTCTTTACTATTTTAATTGTTTTGTATTTTCTTTAGGACATTTTTCTGAATGTTTTTGGTGTTTTTCTAGTATGTGATGGAGCCTGATGCTCTGTACAACTTATGTATGCAACCATTTGAGGTGCATGTTGTTGATCGGATCTGCTAGCGGTTCTCCTCCTGAAGTGGCCAATTGATATGCCCCAGACCCAAATACAACAGTGATAACATATGGACCCAGCTAGTTGGATTCAAACTTGCCCTGATGTTCGCTGTGTGGTTGATTACGAGGATTCTCTCTGAGAACAAGATCACCTACCTCAAATGTACAAGGATTAACCTAATGATTATAGATTCTTCTCATTCGTTGTTGATAGGCCTTGAGGTGGTTGTATGCAGCTTGTCGCCTTTCATCAAGTAGTTCCAAGTTTCGAAGACGTGAGACTCGATATGCTTCATCATCTATCAGATTGTGCAAGGAAACTGATAGAGATAGTATCTCAACCTTAATAGGAAGGATGGCTTCTGCTCCATAGACCAGTGAGTAGGGAGTTGCGCCTGTAGGGGTTCGAATGCTAGTTTGATACGCCCATAGTGCTGGATTTAATTGAATGTGCCAATCATGGCCAACATCATTGACTGTCTTTTTAAGGATATGCAATATGTTCTTGTTTGATTCTTCGGCTTGACCATTTCCTTGTGGGTAATAGGGAATGGAAAAATGGTGTTGGATGTGAAACTTCTCACAAAGCTCACGGACATCCTGATTTTTGAAAGGAAGCCCGTTATCTGTGATGATGGACATGGGTACACCATATTGGCAGATGATGTAATTAAGGATGAATGAGGCAATCTTCTTGCCGGTGACTTGGGTAATTGGAACAACTTTGATCCACTTTGTGAAGTATTCACTGGCAGTAATGATAAATTTATGGTCGTTGGATGAAGATGGATGAATTTTACCCACAAGGTCAAGTCCCCATTGACAAAAGGGCCATGGTGTTGTGATTGGTTGCAATTCCTATGTTGGTGCATGTATCAGGTCTCCGTGAACTTGACACTTCTTGCATTTTCTGACAAAATAGTAGGAGTCTTTTTCCATGGATGGCCAATAGTATCCAACGTGCATGATCTTCTTTGTGAGTAAAGGACCGCTTGAGTGAGTCCCACAAATTACTTCATGTACCTCTTCCAAGGCCTTTGTTATTTCGTCTTGTTCCAGACATCGAAGGAGAGTACCATCAAGACTTCGTTGGTATAGGGTTTTGATAATGATGGTTTATCGAGTGGCTTGGCAGATGAAGGTTTTTCATTGGTTATTGGATTGGTTGGGAGGAAGTGTTTGATTGCAAGGTAAGGGAAGAACTCACCATACCATGGGCATTTGGAACCGACTAGGCGACATATCATTTCAGTTTCGGGGACATCATATGTGGGGATCCAAAGCTGTTCTACCAAGAGCTCGTAGCATGTTAAATTTTGAGGAAGATCCAGGAGAGATGCAATTGTAGCCATTGCATCGGTAGTTCGATTCTAATCTCTGAGTACTTTCTCAAATGTGAGTTGTAAATGATTCTTTGTAACTATCCACCATCCTTTTATATGTCATTAGCTTATCATGCTTAGTTTGTTACTCATCGGTGACTTGTCGGATGACCAACTGAGAATATCTATATACCTGTAGCTTTTTGAGATCTACATTCTTTTCCTTTTGCATTGTGTTGTGCCAGCAGTAGTCCTAATGCTGTATTTATAGCTGAAATATATAGTAATAGAGGTCTACTTGGATCTGGTGGGATCAACAATGGTGTATTCATCAAGTAGTCTTTAAGCATTTGGAATATGTGTTGGCACTTTGTATTCCATTGAAAGCATATGTTCTTGTGTAATAGATGTGTGAAGGGATGGCACTTATCAACCAATTGTGCAATAAATCTTTGAATTGACTCTAGCCGCCCTTGTAGTGTCCTTAACTGACTGATGTTCTTGGGAGTTGGCATATCCATGATTGCTTTGAATTTCACCAAATCTACTTCAATGCATTTGCTTGAGATAATGTATCCTAGGAGCTTCCCTGAGGTTACTCCAAAGACACATTTCTTTGGATTAAGACGAACATGATATTACCCTAATATGTCAAAGATTTGACCCAGTATTGCCAGATGTCCTTCTCTTGTTAGGGATTTAGCGAGTAAATCATCGATATAATCTTCCATTATTGTGTGCATCATGTCATGGAAGATGGTAGTCATAGCTCTTTGATAGGTTGCCCTTGCATTTTTCAAACCAAATGGAATCACATTCCAATAGTAGGTAACCCATGGGCATGTGAAAGCAGTTTTATGTTGATCTTCTGGAGCAATCTTGATCTGGTTGTACCCTGAAAAGCCATCCATAAGAGAAAGCATTGCATGTCCTGTTGTGAGATCGATGATCTTGTTGATGTTTTGTAAGGGGAATTCATCCTTAGGGCATGCCTTGTTCAAATCTTTGAAGTCTGTACAGATATAGATGCCTCTATTAGGCTTTCCGACAGGTACAATATTGGAGATCCAATCTGCATAATCGGCTAGTGTGATGAAACCAACATCTAAGAGATTTTTGAGTTTTGTCTTGACAAGCACATCAATCTGTGGGAGCATCTTTCTGATATTTTGTTTGACTGGTTTAGCTCCTTCTACCTTGGTTAGGTGATGCATGACTAAATCAGGATCTAAGCCAGGCATGTCTGCATATGACCATGCCAAGTTGATTTCACGCTTCTGGAAGAATTCCATAAATTTTGGTTATTCCTCTGGAGTTAGTAGAGATGCCAAATGTATTTGGTGAGGAGTCTCAGGGGTCCCCACATTGAATTCTTTTGTTTCTTCGATTAGGATCGTCGATCTCTCCTGATTTGTACTAGAGGGGAGGATGTCAAACCTTTCATCGTCAAGAACCTCAGAGAGGTTTTCAAATTTGGATACGCTCTTTATTTTTACTTTTTTGGGATCAACAAGTGTCACTATGTGGTTTTCACTAGAAGATCCATGTTTTATTGTGATGTTGTTGCAGTTGAAAGGTTTGGCATCTACCCCAAAGTACGTTGCGCTATTAAGTTCGATGGCAAATCCAGCTTTGTGATCTCTGCTTTGTATGTGATCCCATATTTCTAAAAAGTCTATGAGCGCCTCATCATTTTGGAAGTGATCAAGACATGGTGGATTCAGTTGGTTCCAGTCGATGAGTTAGAGGTGGATGATAGGCATGACCTCATCGATTAAGTTGAGTTCAGAGGAGCCGTTAGTGAGGGTTAATATAGATAAGTGAATTTCATTGATGGTACTCTCCTTGTCAGGTTTTGGTGTCAGATTTGACGTAGGGCCTGTGGAAGGTTCTTCTTGTTCACGAACCCAAAAGGTTTTGATCCATGCCTCTCCATAAACTGGGATATCTTTACGAGGTGGTGGAGGTGATGTGTCTTCCTCATCTGAAGTATTTAGATTCACTTAATCAAATTCCCACTCATGTGAGTTGGTCTTTGAATCACTCTCTAACATCCAATTACTGTACCATGTTGAGATGTCTTTTGTATTGAAGAGTGTATTGGTCACGGGTTTATGCACTTTTATAGGTGGGATTGTTGGTGCTGTTGGGAGGATTATCGGTGTTGTTGATGCTGCTACTAGGAGTATCGATGTTTTTGGTATAGTTGGTACTACCGCTGTTATAGATGAAATTATCAATGTTGTTGATGTTGCTGCTAGGACTATTGGTGTTGTGGATGCTACTAGTGCTGCTGCTACTATTTTTTAGTTTGGTAGGTGCGGTTGGTACAATTGCTAGGAGTATCAGTGTTGTTGGTGTTACTGCCAGGGTTATTGGTGTTGTTGATGTTGCTGCTAGGAGCATTGGTGTTGTTGATGGCTTTGATGCTACTGACGGGATTATTAGTTTGTTTGGTGTCATAGAAATAATCAAGGAGGGCCTCCTTGGAGTAACTGTTTGATACATGGGTTTGTTGGGTTTACCTTTGAATCTAAACTTAGGAAGAGACTCCTTTTGAAAACCTAATCCACTTTTATCTTTGGGCTTCAAATCAAGCTGGAAGGGCTCATGTCATCCTTGTTTGCAATGTCCCAAAGCACTCTGACCATCATAGACCATTCTTTGCATGATAGTGAGGCCTTTGCCATATTTATCAGTAGGAAGCTTAGCCTTTGGGATTTCGATATTGATAGGGTCTTTGTAGATCCATTCTGTGAGGTCCTCATCTCTGGTTTCCCCTTCCCGACTTTTACCCAGGATGAACTATGCCAAAGTGCATGCTGGCTTGGTGAGTGGTGGTTGAAGCAACTTTTGAGGCTTGCCATGAGTTCTAGGGGAAGTGGGTAATTGCCCAACACAAAAGAGTTGGCTAAGATTATATTCCCCAGAACCCTCCTCAGTCATTTTCATTTTCAACTTCTCTTGCTTTGGTATAGGGGTGATTGAGTTGGAAAGAGAGGCTGGACTAACATATGATGTGGAAGGGATAGCTTCTTTGTTGTTAGGTACGATAATATCTAGCTGATGGTTAATATTGTTACAATATGCAAATGGATTTGCATCGCCAAGGATTGTGATTTCTACACCATTATGGGGAAACTTGATACACTGATGATAGGTAGATGGGACGGCTTGCATGTCGTGTATCCAAGATCTTCCTAAGAAAATATTATATGGCAAAGGAAGGTCCAAAACTTGGCAGATGATGTGCTTCACCATTGGGCCCACTCTGATAAGTAATACAACAACTCCTTTCAAAGAACGCTCTGCATCATCATAGGCCTTAATGGTTATCTTTTTGCTAGGATCCACTGATTCTACCGCATATCCCAATGTTGTGACCAACTGCAAGGTACATATATTCAAGCCAGATCCATTGTCAATTAAGACTCGCTTGATTCTGTGTTGGTTTATAGATCCTTTAATGTGAAGGGATATGTTATGTGGTTGTTGGAATGAAGCATTGTCACTTTCAAAATGAGTGAGGCATGGTGATGACTTGAGACTGCCAACCATGGCTTGAAATTGATCTGTGTTGAGGTTGGCGGGGACCGACGCTTCTTGGAGAGCTTGATCCAAGATTTTTTTTTTGTGAAAGGGATAAGTGCAAAATCTCTAATATGGATATGAGTGCAGGCGTTTTGTCCAATTGTTCAACAAGATTATATTTCTTGGGAAGGGGTGTCATTCCTTGTGGCGTTGCTCTCATGGTAATTTTGCTATGACGCATAACAACATTGCATGCAGGATTTGGATCTTTGATGGTGAGTGTTGCAACTTGTTCATTAGCATCATAGAGGTGATTCATAGTATAATTATAGGTATCTTGTGTATAATTAGTTGTAGTATCTGTGTTTTGCCCTGAGGTGGAAGGACCCCTTTGATCATGTGATGGAAGTGGAAATTATTGAACATTAGATGATCGTCATTTGATGTTTTAGGGTCATGTCCTTCAATTTCAATTTCTCCTCTGTCAATGAGATCCTGAACAAGATCTTTCAATCAATGGCAATTGCTCATCTTATTCCCTTTTTCTTGGTGGAATTAACAATGTTCATTATCTATCCACCATGGAGGTTTGACCCGAGGTTCATAGTTAGATGTTTTCAGTAAGGTCACAAGATTGGAAGAAACCAATTGACACAATATTGTTTCTATGGGTTCCCCTAAGGGTGTGTATGTGTGTTTTGGTTTATAGTTCTGTTGTTCTTGTCTTGGTTCCTCTTGTGGTCCATTCGACCTTGATTTTGTGGATGAGTGATGGTGTTGTTTTTAGGAGGGGGATTTTTCCCTGTGAATCTGACCACAGGTTGTGCAATATTTACTGTTCATGCATCTACTACCCCATCATTGACAATGTTCTTGTTCTTGTTCCAAAATTTGGATTTATCACTATTATAACATGGATGAGGGCCATCTTTGGGTTCATTGTAGATTTTGATAACTCCCTTTTTGATAAGGGCTTGTTCACATTTTAATCCTTGAGTGATCATATCTTCAAAGAACTCTATGCCTTTCATGTCTAAATGGAATTCCATCTCGTCATTCAAGTTGGAAATGAATATTTCCACTAGTTCTTGTTCAGGCAAATGAAGAGAACGGCTGCTAGACAGCTGCCTCCATTGTTGTAGGAAAGCTGAGAACAACTCCCCTAGTTTTTGTTTGGTGTTGCATAGATCTTGCATGGTAACATCTCATTTTATGTTATGTGAATAATGAGCGATGAACTTTTGGACTAGTTCCTTGAATGTTCTAATGCCACCTGGTAATTAGGAAAACCATTGTGTGGTTGTGCCTCCCAAACTCTGAGGAAAGAGGTGCATTAGATAGGTTTCCTCATAGGCCACCTCTAAACAAGCTGAGTGAAATTCTCGTACATGATCTCTAGGGTCTTCTTTGCCCCTATACTTTTCAAACTTGGGTATTTCAAACCCTCACGTAAAAGGTGGCATATGCATGTTCCTATCAAAGGGATAGGGACAAATATCGTTAAGTGAAAACTGAGTAGTCTTCACACCACTATTGAGTTGTTGAGCGAGATTTTCTACATGTTGTCTCAACATGTCTATTTATGTAGGAGGAGGAGGCAGGGGATTCCCTTGATGATTAAGGTCATATTCGAAGTAATCTCTATCTCTTCCACCATCATTACGGCTATTTTGTTCTGATGTCTTTCGTATCTGTGTGGTATCAAAGTTGGAGGGTAGTTTAGCACCCCCTTGAGCAAGTCTTAGAAAATGAGCATTTGCATTGTTTCTAAGGATTTCGTCAAAAAGTCTATTGAACTTGGGATTATGTTGTGCTCTTTCTATATCTTATGGAGTGTGAGTGCTAGGATCTTCATCATTTGTGCCTCCTCCAATGGCTTCTTGAAAATAATTGAGGTTTTCTTCCTCCTCATCTTCGATCTCTAGTTGTCAGTTTCTCATTGATCTTGTTTGAGCCATGTTGTTTAAAATTTTTGAGGTTGGTGAAGGTGATTACGAGTTGGTGATGAAATGATTGATGGAAGGTAAATGTTTTGTGAAATGTTTAGAAGATGGATCTCTAACACTAAAGGTTTGATATTACCAAAGTTCTTTTGTGAATTTCTCTTGTGTTTTCAACAATTTTGATGTGATAAGGTATAGCAAGGTTTGAGATGTGTTACAAACCAAGTTGCCTAGCAATGAGAGGATACACTCGTAAATTAGTTTTAAACTATGTAGAAATGCCTCTTAGGATGATGGATCCTAGATGTAGAAACACTCTATAAGTGATTTGTTGGTTTGATTTAAGCAATAAAAAGAACTTAGGACAAGACCTTTTTGTGTTTTGAGAGTTGAATGGTTTTTGTGATGTGTGAAGGTGAAAGTGGATATAATATGAACCTCAATGAAAAACTTATGTCACAAAGCGGGTTTCTACTTCTTCCTCTCTCTCAGGAGTTGGTGGTTCCCCTCGAGCTATGTTGTAGGTGATACAAATTTTTGGAAAGAAAGCATGGTTGATCTTGCCCCCTTTGTTTTTGTGATAATTCAAGGCTCTATACTGAGTAAACGCTCTATTTTTTAAAGTCTCTTTGTCAAATTCATTGGATTTTCCTTGAAGATACAAATGCATATGATGCAAGAAGGCTCTGTGAGAGAGAAAAAATTGTCTATTGATATGAAAAACTTCCTTCTTTTGATAAGAGATTTTGAACTTAATTGTCTCTTTTTCAATGTAGTCTTTAGATGAAGACTCCTTTTTCTCAAAATGTGAGGGATGGTCATACAAATTGATACTTTGTTTCACTTTTTGATGTTTGTTTTTGTTGGTCAAGGTTGATGTAAAATTGTGTTGGATGAATACTTGGTTTAAATTTGTTTTGAATTTCTTTGACAAGAAAACAAAGCAAGCACACAAGCACAATAATCTTGCCTCAAAAGGCAAAATAGGTGTGGGTCTAAATCAACCCAATCATGAAGTCTTTGACCCTTTTCAATTGTTTTGTATGGTTTTCTCCAAAATCCTGAAGTCGGCTCAAATTGTTACTGGTTTGACACAAGACGAAGACAACTCAAACACACTTTATCCCTAAGGTCAATGGCCAGTTGCGATATTTTGAGCCCACATATTGATATTTCTTTGACTTTGGTACTACATACCTTATGAATCCCTCTGTGGTAGGTAAGGATGTGATATACTAGGTCTTGTGCGAGCATAATAGATAGATGATCCCTATGATGGGGGAGTCACCACTTTTATTAAGCTACAAGTAGCCTTTCAAAAATTCATGTTTCTACTCAAGGAAATATGTATGGTGAGTATCTTGGGAGAAAAACCATTTATTCTCTTGCACTGAACTTTTCACAAATATCCTCAATCAATATAATGGGTGGGTTTCTATAATAAAAGGTGTCTAGTAGTGTTCGATGTTTGTGGACATAAGTTCATTCTGCAGTGACTCACTTAAGAGCCTTGAAACTTGTGGTGGGGCTCATATGTCCTTTCGGCAAGTTACACTGTAGGAACAACTATACCCAAGGCTACAACTTTCACTCTCACCTAATTTCTATTGCGGCTCGAAGGATTTACCACGCAAGGTCGTTCCCAAGAGTGATGTGTCTCTTGGCATGCCTCTCTTAAAAATATAAAAGTTTGAGCATTACTAACACTTTTCTCTTGCACCTATGACCACGAGAGCCAAGGGAGAGGATAGCGTGTGTTAGAAGTAGGACCACTCTACATATTTTTGCACAAGTGTGCCAAACACTGAAAACACTTGTTCTTTTTAACTGGTTTATTGCAGTGTGATTTAAATGCTATTTGGATATGTTGCTCCAACAAACATGGTGTTCTTTTAAATCCCTCAAAGCAATATGGTGTCTAACTAGGAAAATGGAAATCCTAGTCAACCAAATTGAAGCACGTTTTTGCTTGAAGTAAAATCGTTGCATGTAAACAAAAATTGACAAGTTGTTTGTTCTTTTTAACTTGAAAAACATGAAATGTTGATTGTGATTTTTAGCCTTGCAAGAAATGAAATTTGTGTGTTTGTTTTAAGTCCAAAATGAAAATTTGTTCCTAACTTGCAAGAAAACAAAGTTTGTTTGTTTGAGTTTGTGGTTCTAATTAACTTGCAAGATGAAGTTCTTTTTGAGCCCCAAACTAAAAATTTGATTGATTTTTATAACCCAAAATGAAAAGTGAAGTTGTTTTTAATCCAAAAGGGAAAGTGAATTTTTTTTAATCCAACTTTAAAACAAAGTTAGAAAGCAAAAAGAAATTAAAATTCCTAACTTAACTCCTCGAATCCTGCAAAGAAGATAGCAAAAAACCTGCACAATAAAAACAATTTGTTAGTGAAATGAAGGTCTTGGTGGGCTTCTACAAGCCTAAAATTTTGATTTTTCGGTTACATAATATTTTTTTGCTACTTTCTATTACAACAACGCTACTCTGTGTAGACACAAAAGTGCTACTTTAATACAAATATGCTAAATGACTAACAAAAGCGCTAAAATAATGCCAAAGGCGCTATGAAATGGACAAAAGAGCTAAATTAATCGGTCAAATAGAATGAAAATTTTGTCAAACAGAGAGCGCAAAAGTGCTAAACTAGTGACAATAGCGCTATTTAGAGAACAATAGCACTAAAACAAGGACATATGCACTAATTTGCAGATAAAAGCGCTAATTCGCCAATAGAAGCGCTAAATCTCTAACTTTCAAAGGTGCTAAAGCATATTCAATAGCGCTAAAGCGCAACTTGTGTATCAATTTCAACAATTTTTCAAAAAAGTTACTAGTTTGATATCAAAAGGTTGCGTGTTCGATTCACGTCGGGTTCACCAAATGATGCACTGCAAAAAGGATGCTAGGAAACACACAAGACAAGCAAGTCAAATGTTAGTGTTAGTAGTATCGATCATAAACAAAATACAAAGGAAACTACAATCCTAAGAATGCATATCAAGAGAGATATAAAACACATTAAAGAAAGCATACAAAAATGGAGAAAAGATACAAAACACTCCCAAATGCTCTCAAACATTCTCATAGCTTCTCCTCCCATGTTCCTCTCCTCTCCAAGTTCCACATGAGTGTAGCCCTCAACTTTTTGCACTACTATGGAAGCCTTATGGAGATTCAAGATTTATGAAAAATGATTAAAAGACTACGCAAATGCAAGCTAAATATGAGAAAGCCTAATTAAGCTATATTGATTTTAACTAAAATAACAATGTAGATTATGATTTACTCCTAAAATGCTCTCTCAAATTTAGTATATATTATATGCATACAAGATTTCTAGATCTGGATTATGAAGGAATGAGCTCTATTTATAGGAAAAATAGAGAAATGGATGGTTGACATTAAGTAATCTCAACAAGGGCTAGGATTGATGGATTTATGATCCAAGTGAAGGCTTTCAACCCAATCCCAAGATGACAAATGTCAACATGAGATGGCTTGAGAGGAGAGGGAAGAAACATTAAATGGTTGAGATGGCATGAAGGTTAGCTTAGGAGGTAAGGTTAGGCTTGATTTGAATGAATAAATTCATTATCCAATGAATAATGCCTTTATGCAATGGATAAACTCTTGTGCAAGAATTAGTGAGGATAACCATGGTCAAAGCAATAAATGCTTGAAGAGACCCATGAGTTAAATGAGGGTTGAGTTAGAGGGAAAGTCTCTAACCATGTGGGTGAGTTGAGTTAACCATTAATGGTTATGTAAGAGCCATTAATGGTTTGGAAGACTTTAGGGTTTAACTTATTGGAGACATAAAGCATTTAATGCTTTTCAAAGACTTTGAGGCTTTGAGAAGTGATTTCAAGTTTCTTAGGAATGTGACAATATTTACGAAATGGATTAGGCTAATTAGGAATGGTTTAGAAGAATTTAGAAAGTGGTTAGAAGAGTCTAGAAGGGGATTTAGGATGCAAGTGGGTTTGGTGGGTGAGGGAAAATAGGATTTTAATTAAAATAAAATTCATTATTTCAACAAAATAGGTGCAACGTGCATTTGTAGGAGAATGCAAGTGGGGTGGTAGTTTAGGGATTTAAATAAATAAAAAATTATTTATTTAAAAGAGGAAAGGGGGTTAAATTAAATAAATGTGCTTTATTCATTTAATTGATTTAGAGTGTGGCTTAGTCAATTAATTAAAATAAATTGAATAATTTATTTAGTTAATAGAAGAAGAGGTTGAGGATGAATTTAATTAAATATTAATTTAATTATCTGATGACTGATGGTTAAATAATCAAATAAATACTAAATATTCATTTAATTAAGTGGACAGATTTATGTGACTACACAATAAATTCATAACTTAAACCCACAATCTAATGATCAACCAAGTTGGCGAAAGACCAAAACAACATAATACAATCAATGAATCCAACCAGTAACACATTGGGAGCATCAACCCATGGGTTACATAAACTGGTCCATAACCTAGAAGAATAACCACCGGACCTATAATAGGTCGTCGTAACCCAAATGAAATACCACGAATAATTGGAACATGAACATGATAACCATTAGCATCCTGAATCCCTTCTACAAGCCACACCAACACCACTTATGAATAATACCAAAAGGATCTTCAACAAAGCTCTACCGGTGAAACCCTCATCGAATCAATAAACTAGGCTTACCAACATATAAGATAGCATCCAATCACCAAATCAATACCAACTAACTGAACATATATCTAAATAGCATGAGTAGCAGATCTAAGGCAATTCCATAAGCCAAAGCATACCAGAGTATACTAGATCAACATGATCTCACCAACCAGAAACCAAACATCCTACTGGGACTAATTGAATACTGGTAAACAACCAAAGCAGCTAGTGTTGACATCAATAATAAAACATCAATGCAACACATAATCAATTCCTCCAAATTGCCAACAATCTCCCCCTTTGGCATTGATGGCAACACTAGATGTGAAAAAATCCAAGTGCCAAGAAATGCCAAACAAGTCTCCCCCAATGGAAGACAACCAACAATCTCCCACAACATGATATGACAATGAGGTTCTGAAAGAGATATTTGGTTCAGAACCAAACTCCTCCAATGGGATACAACCAATCTGAAATTTAGTTCCTCCTCCTTGTGCCAATAATCTCTCCCTTAGACTGATATTCATGTTAAGCTTTGTATTTCACATAAATATCTCTCCCTCTAATGTATATAACTCTTTATATTTTTCACATGAGTATCTCTCCCCCTTTTACATCAATGCCATAAATCTGACCTAAATATCAAAGCAAAATCGTAAACCACTTAACCATATGACTAACTACTCCCCCTAAGTGGTAGCATCACCACATCAATCTAGAATGAATGATAGCTTTGATAATGGATACCGGACTGATGCCAATCAACATCACTCAGGTCTCTATCGGAGGGCAGAAAACCTCAACCTATCTCTCAAATGTTCAAATGACTCCTCAAACCAATGTGACTTCATTTGCTTCCACCTACTCCTTCAAAACATTATACTTGATATAAATATCAAATTCATTGATATGTCAATAGCAGCAGAGTTATCACGGTGAATAACTACTGGTACATTACAATCTAGCTTTATATCCCTCAACATATGCTTCATCCATAGAACCTATGTACAATTAGTAGTAGCAGCAACATACTCAGCTTCAACAGTAGATAAAGAAGTAAATGACTATTTCTTGTTGATCCATGAAACAAGTTTCTTTCCAACAAAGAAAGCTTCACTGGATGAGCCTATCTGGGTACCTATATGTCTATCCCAATCCACATCTGAACATGCTCAAGGTGTAAAGTCATCATAATATAAAAACTATACCAGATAATCCTTGAAAATATCTGAAAATCCTTGCTACCAGAGCAGGGATTCAACATAATCAATTCCTTCCTTCTAAGAATGTCCATTGCAAATGAATCAAGCCAAGTTCTAATAACATCTAAGACCATGTGTTGTCCTTTTCTAACTGATCCAATTCCTCTTCCATAGCTTTCATCCAACATTCATCCTTACAGGCTTCAATAACTGATGTTGGTACAATTAAAGAAATTAAGCATACCTAATCAGCTGCCAACCTTCTTCTTGTTCAATTATTTGATCTTCTAAAGATTCAACCTTACATACCTAGGAGTCTTCTGACTCTTTGTTCCTCTTCCCTGATCTTCAGTTACTATAAAATTTTCGGATATTGCCAGAGTAAGCGGTTCAGCATCCTGTTCCAGTAAAGATGTTACCGATTCAGTTAAGACCATTTCCACTGTCGGTTCTTTCTCATAAATTTGTATTTGACTTATATTCTGCTCATCTACCTTTCCATTAGTGCTCTCCATAACTCTCTGCAATCTCTTGTTATAATATCTATATGCTTTGCATTCATTAGAATAACCAGGAAATATTCCTTAATCACATCTAGGATCAAACTTCCAATGAAATCATTTCTCTTGATATAACAATTACTACCAGAGATACTTAACTGTAGATGTATAAACAAACCATAACTCATAAAGTGACCTACCGGTAAACCAAACTAGGTCCAAGATCAAAGATCCAAGAATTTTTTGACGTTTAACCTTCAAACTGACTTCCAAAGATCTGAAATAGGCTTTCAGACCACTACCAGGGGCAATACAAGATCTTTCATCAATTTTCCTCTGCCTAAGGCAAATTCCTTAGTTACCAGATGAGTTTCCTGTTGGTGCGGGAACATTCTGCTTAGTCGGTTGAGTAACCGGGGTATATCCTTCAGCCAAATGAACATCTAGGGCAATTGATTCTGCCAGTTAAGTCTCAAATTCCATAACCCACTTCTCATTCTCCTTCCGAGTGTCATCAACCTTCTGCTTTCCCTTCTCATTAGATTTATCACTTCCTGCCGATGGGTTCTTCCTTTTACAAAATTTAGCAATATGTCCTAATTTGTTGCATACGCAACAAGTGATATTGTTCTTCTGAATTGCTTTATTGTAACCTTGACCATTCCTTGACTTGCATTGATTAGCCATGTGTCCAAACTTTCCACATGCATAACGTTTCACATTCATTCTACAATCTTTTGTCCTATGACCATACTTCTTACAATTTGAACATTGACCGACAACTACATTATTATTCTCATTTGTTCTATTTTTACAATGCCTAGCCATATGACCAAATATGTTGCAAAGAAAGCATCTACCATTAAATTTATATGCATTGGGTTGCCTTACCGATGACCTCTGATTCGGGTTGACCTTCTGATCTTCATTTTTAGTATCAGAGCTTTCTCCATGCTCAAATCCAAGACCTCCAGTGTATCCAGTGTCCCTTTGATCCTTCAATAATTCATCAAGCTTTGCAGAACTAACCTTGAACTTATCTTTGTATTCATTTGCAATGGTCAGTTCCTCTGTTAGGATTGTTACCATTCTTTCCAATTCTTGCTCATTATTCTATGATTGCACCAATTTAGTTCTCAACACATCATTCTCATGAACCAACCTAATGCATTCCTCAGATCTATCATTCAGAGATATAGCAAGATTTTCATCATTCTTCTTCTTGTCCTCAATCTCCTTGGCCATCCTCATATTTAAGGCTTGCATTTCATTCTTCATGACAGTATTCTTCTGATTCAGCTTCTGACATTGTTCCTTAAGGGCATCCTTCTCTTCATCATCCTGATTTTGTAAAAGTTTCTTCCTTTTAGCTTGGGCAAATCACAACCTCTCTTGCAGAGTAAAAATGAATTCCTTCGTATATCTCAACTCATCTAGCATCTTCATGTTCCTCAATCTTTTAAATTCATACTCTTCAAGTGATATTTGAAGTTCCTTCCTTAAACTGATCTCCATAGATTCTAGAAGCAGGATCTTCCTCAAGTTGTTAGACTTACTCTTGAGGCACCAGGGTCTGATACCAATTATTGAGATTCAAGAACACTGAGAGAGGGGGTGAGGGTGAATCCGTGATGTACTAGAATGGATAATTTTAACCTTATTAATACAACAACTCAACAACCGGTAAACATTAAAGAATATAACAATAACCAATAATGCAATCACAAAGATTAACACCATAACACCACAAATTTATATGTGTAAAACCTCAAAGAGGAAAAACCATGGTGGGATTGGAGACCCACAATATCTATCCACTAATCAGATGAATAATATTACAATAAGGGGCCTGCACATGCAGGAAGGCCAACAACCTAGAGCACACTGCTCATGACAAAAGAAGTCTCACTAACTAGAGAAAACATCTAACAACAATCTAGAATGAAGATTGAACTACAAGTATAGGATCTCCCATGCCTGAATACAGTTCTGGTTAACCTCAATATTGGAGGCCTTAAAAATTTTCCACAAACCCAATTTGATCACCTATGATTGATCAAATCCTTTGCATGAATGATTATAACATTGTTCACATAATCCTATACCATACATGATCTCTATTACAAATACAAAGAGATCTTACATCATATTTATACCAACCCAGGACCTAAACAATTAGGTTGGCCACCTAATAGATAATACAGTAAATTCATAACTTAAACCCGTAATCTAATGATCAACCAAGTCGGCCAAAGATCAAAACAACATAATCCAATCAATGAATCCAATCGGTAACACATTGGGAGAATCAACCGACACGTTACATAAATCAGTCCATAACCTATAAGAATAGCCACCAAACCTATAATAGGTTGCCATTATACAAATGAAACACCACAAACAAATGGAACACGAACATGATAGCCATGAGCATCCTGAATACCTTCTAGAAGCCGCACCAACACCACTTATGCATAATATCAAAAAGATCTTCAATAAAGCTCTATCGGTGAAACCCTCACCGGATCAATAAACAAGGATTACTAGCCTATAAGATAGCATCCGATCACCAAATCAATACCAACTAACTGAACATATATCTGAATAGCATGAATAGCATATCTAAGTCAATTCCATTATCCAAAGCATACCAGAGTATACCGGATCATGATCTTACCAACCAGAAACCAAACATCCTACCGGGACCAACTGAATATCGGTAAATAGCCAAAGCAACTAGTATTGACATAAATAACAATACATCAATGCAACACATAAGCAATTCCTCCAAATTGCCAACATAGTCTTGTTGGCCATTTGGTGGAATTGATTATGTGTTGCATTGATGTTTTGTCATTGATGTCAACACTAGTTGTTTGGATTGTTTACCGACACCCTTCTGGTCCGGGCAAGTTGAGTGGTTTTTGATTAACTTGGATCCGACATGATCCTGTAGACTCCGGTACAATCTGGTGATAAAATTGGCTTGTTCATGATACTTATACTCATATTTGGTCAGTTGGTTTTGGTCCGGGGATTGGATGCTATCCTTCTCGCTTAGAAGATTGGTTTCTGGTTCCGGCGAGGGTTTCACCAATAGAGATTTTGATGGAGATCTTTGATGAATTACATAAGTGGTGTTGGTGCAGCTTCTGATGGAGGTTTCAGGATGTTGTTGGTGATCATGTTTGAGACTTTCTGGTTGGAGATCATTGCTGAAGCGTGTGGACCTATACTTGGTCCCGGTTGATCTAGGTTATGGACCGACATTAATGTAACATGTGGATATGACCTATTGTTGTATTTCTGGGATGTCTTATGTGTTGATATTATTTGTTTGGTCTAAGGCTGACATGGTTTGTAATTATGTAATTAGTTTATTGTCTGGTGGTCAACCTGATTATTTATGGTTAAGGGTTTGTATAAATAAGATGTAAGATCTCATTGTAGATCATCATGGTTAATGTAAGAGGTCATGGTCAAGGAATGTAATGTGCGAATAATGTAATATCATTTAGGCAGAGGAGTTGGTCGATCATTGGAGATCTAATTGGCTTTATGTAAGAGGATTTAGTCCTCCGGTATTGAACTTAACCAGAACTGTACTCAGGCATAGGAGATGCTATCTTTTGCAGTTCAACACTTCTTCGGATTGTAGTCTGGATTTATATGTAGTCAGTGAGACTCCTTTTGTGATGAGCAGTGTGCTCTAGGCTGTTGGCCTTCCTGCAAGTGCAAGCCCCTTCATTGTAATTCACATACTTACTGCAGAAGTATTATCTGACTGTGGGTAGGCTTCCCACCATGGTTTTTCCCTTTATCGAGTTTTCCCTGTACAAATCTTGGTGTTGTGTGGATGGCTTTTATTCTGTGATTATTGTTTATTCTTAATTGGATTAACTGCTATTTCAATATTATTGTTTTGGGTTCTGGTATTAAATTTTAAATTGCTAATGCTTTCGGTAATCTGTGATAACTGATTCACCCCCCACTCTTAGTTGTCTTCCGGTTATCTGAACTATCTAACAATTGGTATCAGAGCTTTGGTCCTCTCTACAGTAAGTTTAACCGCTTGAGGAAGATCCTATGGCGACTAATAGTTCAAGTTCATCCAGTTCTTCTAGAGCTATCTTTCGAAGGGATATACCAAGGCTTGAAGGAACAAACTATACAATATGGAAGATTCAGATGGAAGACTCATCTAAGATGGCTTGGCAAGGAGATTTGGGAGATCACACAAAATGATATCACACCCTATAATCTGAGATCTAGAAATTCTCCTTCGGTAAACCTGCACAAGGATCTTGAGAATGATTGTAGAGCAAGAGAAGCCCTCTTGTGTGCACTTTCTGATCAACAAATAATGGGATTAATAGACAAATCATCGGGAAATTCTATATGGGATAAGTTATAGTCTCTTAATGAAGGTGACCCTACAATGAAGATTGCTAAACTTGATGGTTATCGGGTGAGATATGAAAACCTGAAGATGGAATAAGATGAAAGGATTACTGCATTCATGGAAAGGGTAAATGAGATTGTTATGGGAATTCAATGTTGTGGTGGAACTCTGAGGGAAGATGAAATTATTTCTAAAGTCTTGAGAGCCCTACCACCGGCTTACAAAATGAAGGCTAATGGTATTAATGAATTGAGAATAATGGCTAATACATCTGTCAACAGATATACTTTGGTTGGGAAACTATCTTCTTTTGAGCTTGAGGAATTTCGACCTTCTGGAGCTGTGAAAACTGAACCTTCTTTTCATGCATCTACATATGCAACCGGTAAGCAAGATTGGAAAGCTTTATATGCAAAGGAGTTAGAAGATATGAAGAGATAAGATGATGAGTTTGAGAAACTTGAAGCATTATTTGCTAGAAGAGTACCGAAAAGACCAGTAGGAAGTAAGTATGAAGGAAAAGAACCTTTTAAATGTTTTGCATGTAATAAGATTGGTAATTTTGCATCTAGATGTCCTGAAATAAATTCAAGATTTGAAGAAAGAGTTAAAAGATCATTTAAGCCTAACCCTGGATATCAGAACAAGTATAGATTCAAGAAAAACATAGACAAATCATGCTACATAGCGGATGAGGAAGGCATTACTGATTCAAATGATGAACTGGTAGAAGACTCTGCTAGTGGATCCGACAATGGGAAGGAATGGGTATTCCTGGCTATCAAGGAAGATGATTCGGCACTGGAAGAGAATGTACCTGAGGAGAAGGCACTTGTTGCTAAAATTGAGGACAAGGATGAATGGGTAATTGACAGTGATTGTTCACATCATATGACTGGAGATAAAGGGAAGTTTCTATCTTTGCAAGAATTTGATGGTGGACTAGTTAGATTTGGAGATGACAAGGCATGTATGATTAAAGGAAAAGGAACTATATCATTGGATAGTAAGAACAATACTCACAATGTTTATTATGTTGAAGGTTTGAAGCATAATCTTTGAGTGTAGGACAATTGGTAGATAACGAATTTCAATTATAGTTCAAGGATGGAAAATGCAAAACCATTAACAGTCTGGTAGGGCTACTAGGACTTGTAGGCCTTATTGCAGTAGTTGGCACGAACCATTAGAGGGAACCTAAATTGGTGATTGAAAAGAGTCTTCCTGACCTAGGGGACTTCAACCCAATCCCTAGATAGGCACTGATGAATTGGAGAGAGGACCAAACCTTGTTGGGCTATAGGGTCCTTAAGAATCACTAGAAGACCTTGTGAAACACTCAAGGTAAGTGACCTTGTGAGGAACCATTTAGGAAGGTAGGGATTTGGGACCTGTCAAATTGATCTTTCTATACCCCTAAGAGTCTTTTGTGATTTCTAGAGTCCTTGGTTTGTCCTTGGATTGGGGGAACCTATTCAATACCTACACCGGGGCTCTGCATCACTTCTGGTGGAGCTTTCTTTCTTGGAAAGAAGTTGGTTTCATGGATCAACAAGAAACATTCATGTACTTCTCTATCTACTACTGAAGTTGAGTATGTTGTTGTTGCTACTAATTGTACAAAATTTTTATGGATGAAGCAAATGTTAAAGGATATAAATGTGGATTGTGATGCACCGATAGTTATTCACTATAATAACTCTGATGTTATTGATATATCAAAGAATTCGGTATTTCATTCCAAGACAAAGCACATATCTATCAAGTATAACTTTTTGAAGGATAAGGTGGAAGCAAATGAAGTTAGACTGGTTTATGTGAACGCTAAAGAACAAATTGCAGATATTTTCACTAAACCTTTATCCAAGGAGTCATTTGAGTACCTGAGAGACAGATTGGGAGTTTTTGCTCCTCCAGTAGAGACTTGATTGATGCGGTTTGGCATCAGTTTGACATGCATTATCTGAGATACTATTCATTTCGGCACTGATGTGGGATGGTACTACTCAGGGGGAGTAGTCAGTTTTGAGATTCAAAGGCTTATGTTTTTGCTTTGATATTTCTATCAAATTTCTGGCATTCATATCAAAGGGGGAGAGATAGTGATGTGAAAAAGTAAATGTCAAAGGGGAAGATATATTATTCACAAGGGGAGAGATATTGATATTCAGAGCTATATGTAGATGAGTGTTGGCTATCTTCCACAGGGGGAGACTTGTTTGACATTTCTTGGTACTTAGATATTTTTCACATCTAGTGTTGCCATCAATGCCAAAGGGGGAGATTGTTGGCCATTTGGTGGAATTGATTATGTGTTGCATTGATGTTTTGTCATTGATGTCAACACTAGCTATTTGGATTCTTTACTGGCACCCTTATGGTCCTGGTAGGTTGAGTGGTTTTTGGTTAACTTGGATCTGGCATGATCCGGTACAATCTGCTGATGGAATTGGCTTGTTCATGATACTTATACTCATATTTGGTTAGTTGGTTTTGTTCTGGTGATTGGATGCTATCCTGCTTGCTTAGAAGATTGGTTTCTTGTTCCGGCAAGGGTTTCATCGATAGAGATTTTGGTGGAGAGCTTTGATGAATTGCATAAGTGGTGTTGGTGCAACTCATAATGGAGGTTTCGGGATGCTGTTGGTGATCATGTTCGAGACTTGGCGGTTGGAGATCATTGCTGAAGCGTGTGGACCTATACTTGGTCCCGGTTGATCTAGGTTATGGACCGACATTAATGTAATGTGTGGATAGGACCTATTGTTGTATTTCCGGGATGTCTTATGTGTTGATATTATTTGTTTGGTCTAAGGCCGACATAGTTTATAATTATGTAATTAGTTTATTGTCTGGTGGCCGACCTGATTGTTTATGGTCGAGGGTTTGTATAAATAAGATGTAAGATCTTATTGTAGATCATCATAGTTAATGTAAGAGGTCATGGTCAAGGAATGTAATGTACGAGTAATGTAATATCATTCAGGCAGAGGAGTTAGTCGACCATTGGAGATCGAATTGGGTTTATGTAAGAGGATTTAGTCCTCCGGTATTGAGCTTAACTGGAACTGTACTCAGGCATAGGAGATGCTATCTTTTGGAGTTCAACACTTCTCTGGATTGTAGTCTGGATTTATATGTAGTCAGTGAGGCTCCTTTTGTGATAAGCAGTGTGCTCTAGGTTGTTGGCGTTCCTGCAAGTGCAGGCCCCTTCATTGTAATTCACATACTTACTGTAGAAGTATTATCTGACTGTGGGTAGGCTTCCCGCCATGGTTTTTTCCTTTACCGGGTTTTCCACATACAAATCTTGGTGTTGTGTGGATGGCTTTTATTTTGTGATTATTGTTTATACTTAATTGGATTAACTGCTATTTCGGTATTATTGATTTGGGTGTCGGTATTAAATTTTAAATTGCTAATACTTCCGGTAATCTGTGACAACTGATCTCCCCCCTCTTAGTTGTCTTCCAGTTATCTGAACTGTCTAACAGTGATAAAGTGACTATGAGCTAATATGACACTTTTGACAAAGGTTTTGTAAACATTCAAAACTTATGAAACATAAATATGAAAGAATTGAGACAAATGGGAATTCATGAAGGTGAATATTTTTTTATTTTTTTTTAAGTGTAGGAGTAAAATGTAAACTTTTAGGATTCAAAAAGGATTTTTTGAGGTTTTTAACAAGGTTAAACAACAATAAATCGACACACCAAACAAGATGTTATAAAGATGTGAATTTGGTTAATATTATATTTAAATTGGCATAGTAAGACACCTATAGAGGCTACAAATCTAATTTTTTCCTCTATGAACATATTACTATCAATCCTTGTAATAAAGGTCAGGTCATTTGAAATAATACAATTCAATAAAAATAATATATCTCATTATAAAAAGAATTATTTGTTTTCCTTGCAAACATCGTAAGTAATTAGTCACTTTTTTTATAAATAAATTCAAGTTATTGAAAAATGTACAAGATAAATCAAAATTATTCATTACTCTATTTATTTGGCAAAATTATCTAATATTATGCTTTTTACATTATCATATAGAATTCTTACTCACATATGTACTTGATATAGCATAAAATTTATCTAATTGTAAAGTATTTAGTTGAAAGAAGGAAGATAAGTAAATTGAACTTAAGTCATTTGCATATAAGGATATTAGTTATAGTAAATACATAATTCTAATAACACTTAAAATTTTGTTTACTTAAACTTATCCTTTTGTTTTTTGTTAGGGGTCAAATAGGTTTAGAAGAGACTCGAAACCATTTACAAATAGATTTTGGGGGGTCCAAAACCTGTAGACAAAAGACTATAAGAAGATAGTTCATAGACAAACAACAACCAAATCTTAGACAAATAGCAGGTAAACAACAACCAACCAACAATGGAAAAGAGCTATTACAATATAAAGAGAATAACCATAAAACCAACCAGCTCAAGGATACCACCATCTTGAGCCTATGATAAAAATTGATTATCAATAAGAAGACAATTTTTAATCACCACTTTCCTTCGATTGAAAAGTATGACACCTCCAGCTTCCCAAAGCTCCACCTCAATAGGAGCCACAAAGACAACACTAACGACACTACTAGAACAAAGAGCATCAACAAACCCCCTTACCGCAAAACACATCTCCTGCAATACCCACCTCCACCACAATATGAAACATGACTACCTCTATATGAAGATCAAAATAAGAATCATCAAATAGTTGCTTGACTTCAAAATAGCCCACAAACTCACTCTCCACCTCAAAAGGAGACACAAGGGTCAGATCACCGAAATACAAAGGAAACTCCATGTGGTAGCACCAGAAGATAAAAGCAATGATATCCAAGATATCCAAAAACCAGTCAACATGGGGATCAAAAAAAGAATTGGTCATAGAGCACTCCACCTAAAGAGGAATAACTTGAGGAAGAGCCAAAGAGAACCCCCTAAAAACCCCACTAACCAAAAACAAAACTTTGAAACTGGGCCAAGAGAAAAAAGGCCACAATTTTAGCCAAAGGGGAAAACACAAAAAACCCCTTCACAACATGGGAGGCAACACCACCCAAACAAAATAGATAAATATAAACAAAGGGGGAAGAATCTCGTAGTTGACCCCTCAAAACAACCAACACAGAAAAGAGGGTGAAAGAAAAGATTGGAAGAATACTTGATCATACCCTCCAAAACAAAGCTCCTAAAACAGACAAAACCAACCCAAAATAAGCCTAGGAAGCCATACCTACAACCAACATCAAAGGAAATGGAGCACACCAAAGCCAAAACAACCACAATAAACCCAGGGAAAATAAAACCCCACTGCACAATAGAGAGATTTCTACCTATGGAATGGACACATAAAAGAGTCCCCACCTTGATCAAGACCACAACCCATCTGAAGAAAAGTAAAACACAACTCTCAGTGAGGCCCAAAAGAGAAAAAACTAACAACTCCCTCTAGAGTGTGAGCAAGAAAAATCTCCTTGACAAAATGATAGAGGAGACAACCTGCAACAAGAGTCATGAAGTCAATAGGGCGAAAGAAGAGGTTACCAACCCCCAAGGAACAACATAGGTCCAAATACCTCAAACAACACATAACCCCATCCATGAAACAGGGCACCACAAGATCGGCCAAAGAGTCCTCCCCAAAGAACAAGACCCCAATCCAAAAAGAACCAAGGTCCTAGATCAAAAAAGAGGCTCTACCACGCCAGATCTGCGGTGGAATAGGGACAAGAAAGGACAAAGCCACATCGGGAATCACCCTGCCATGCTAAAAGAGAAACACACATGCAGAGACTCCAACATAATCACTATTGGCAAGATAAGAACCATGGAGTCTAACGACCTCCATAAGCAATTGGCAACCAAAAGGGAAACCTTGGAACCAATCCACAATAGTCGTCGACTAGCCTCCATCATCATCATCATCATCCAAATCATCTGCATCTCCCATTCCATCTTCACTATCAGTAGATGAAACCCTACCTGCAACACTCCCGCTCATCGTCTCTTGCTCATGAGTTTTTTCTGAACAAAAAGATTTGTTGTTTGTTTTGTATTTTTAAACCTATCCTTTGTTTACTTTCTCTAATTTTTTGAGTAAAATTAAGGAATAATGCTCTCCAAAAATATTGTTTTCATATATTTACCAAATGTCTTTTGTGTTCAATAGGTAATATAATTAAAGAATGACATGTCTCACAAATACAATACCCTCATATATCCTTGTATTAAAAGAATCCAAGAAAGTTGCACTATATAAATGAATTGAAATATTTCAAACAAGGGATTCAATGCAGCATGTTCCTCCAAAATAGTATAGTTAGGTGGTTAGTTTAGAGTAGAAAACATAAAAAGATTTGATTAGTTTAAAGATGGAGGGGCAAGAGAAATATAGATATATTGTAGTATACATCCTTCAGAATTATGAAACTATGTTATACTATACACCCTTCAATTATAATAAAAAACCAATTATAGTTAGACACGTAATGAACTCGTGGGAACACAAGAACCAACACACACTCTGGGTTCTTCCATTCACTAAATGTGCACATCCATTTCACAGAGCCGCTTCCAGAGCTTTCCGACTGTCCCGACTCCCGTACAAAAGTTATTTGAGCTTTTTATCCAATTCTTGTAATAAAATCAATGGTTTCTCTTGTCCAATAACCTACCGCAACTCCGCGCAAGGAAACAGAGTAATTAAGAGATAACACAACCATTGAAGGATTTTTATTAACCACTATTTTGCGCGGACTTCAATGAAAGAATTTTATTTTTAGGGTACATACAGTGACTGCGACTCTTAACAGAAAGCCTCCTTCGCATATCATCTCCTCGGCAATTAATTGAAAGTGTACATTCCGAAACGTGGAAGGTGTTGATTCAATCCGGACAGCTTATACTGCATTCTGCAGGAAAAATCAGACAAATCAGGAAATAATCTTTCGTATACTACCCTGTAAAAGAGATAAAACCTACCTAAAATAGCATCGTATCTTATCCTTTCATTGTATACTTAAGGCTGGATTTGAGAGGTTTGATATCATAACCAGAGCACGGCTCGCCGGTATGGATGTTTTTCTGTATTTTACTTAGGGTTTCGTTAAGTTTTGCTCGTTCTGTAAATAATTGTGAAATTTCAAAAGTTCTTTGCAGGTAGAGTTTTTTGGGGTTTGAGATGGGGAGAGAAAGAATAAAACTGAAGAAAATAGAGAAAGTAAGGGCGAGGCATGTAACTTCCTCGAAGCGTAGGAAGGGTTTGATAAAAAAGGCTAAGGAGGTTTCCGTTCTATGTGACGCGGATGTGGGGCTTATCACTTTTTCTGCAACGGGAAGGCTCTTCGAGTACTCCACTTCCAGGTATCCTTCTTCGTGCCTGCTTTTTTTAATTTTCTGAAAAAGTACAGTTTTGACTAGATCTACATATACGAAAGTTCGTAGCTATGACGAATTCATGACAAGGCAGTCTTCATAAATATTTGCATACATTAACAGACGTACAATGCAAGTGGTTTTTCTGGACTTACGAATAGTGGTATTAAATTTGTATAATGCAAGTGATTTTTCTGGACTTGCGAATACTGTTATTAAATTTGTAGAATGTAAGTAGTTTTTCTTTCAGAGTTACTAATTTATCTGTATGTTTAAAAATTTATTAAAGTGTTTATGTTTTTTGGTTTCATTATTATTTTAGTTTAATTTTATTCAAGTTTGTGTTTATTTGAATTATTTATATATTTAAAAATTTCAGATTTAATCTAAATTATTATCGATTTCTATTATTTAATTTTATAGTATCAATTTTGCAGAGTGACAATCTTGTCTTCATTATTTCATATAATATTTCATGCTAATAAATTTTTTTTGTTTTAAATTCAAGGTATCTTATAAGAACAGTTAATGTTATAGACTCTACTCTTCATTTTAACATTAAAATTATTTTTTGATGCTTTAGCAACTTTCTTTAGTTTTTGGTGAAGAAGAAATGTAAATCTCAATTTTAGATACTCTTAACTTGTTGATCTTTTATCACAAATATTCACATTATAACAAAATCTAGAAAAAATTATACACATTCTTCTAATTTTTTTTTCACTTGTTGATGATATAGAAACGAGTTCTTATAATTTGAATATATTTCAAGATTGGAATAGATCTTGATTTTTGAGTGGATCAAATTTGTTTTGTGTAGGATGAATCCCATGCTTTCCTGTTGTCTTGAAGTGAAAAAACACTTTGTAACATGCAAGATTGGGTTGGTTGACCGTAGGCCTTGGAAATTATGTTTCTTAAATCTCTAATATTTGTTAATTTGTAATGATTGATTGTGTTAAAAAAATTGTGAGGAGATCACTAGATTGCAAGGGTTGTATTCTTCTAGATTGAACCCCTTTATTAGACCCAATCTATTATTGTGAAAGAATATCAAAGACAACAATCTCAAGCGTGTAAGAATTCTGGATGAATTTGATGTAGACTAAGGTTCCTTTGAGTGCTTCCAAGTTGGTTCCTCTAAATATCACGAAATAATAATAAATAGTATATACATGTACCAAGTTGATTCTTAGCAACTAGTAAAATAGGTGAGTTAAATTGAATTTGAAACCTAAAATTTTAGGGGTCAATGCCATGTGGTGTGAGATTGCAATTGCATGCTAAATATCAAGGTAGGGTATGAATATATAGAAATGGGTACATTGATAGGAAAATAATGAATATTATTGAAAAATGTATAGGAATATGTGTCAATATGATGGATTGTGTTTAAGTATGTGTAAATAGGGATGGATAAAAGAATAGAGAATGAACTCAACTTTGTACAAGTATACTTTTTCAATACGAGATTATGTTAGGGAATTCCATGATTAAATGGATTTAAAATTAATTGGGCTTATGAATTTTACCATTACATTTCTACATTTCTCCCTTATTTTGAGGTGCATATGAATTATAAAATGAGCATATACTTCAAATTCTATGAAAACTCACAATAAAGTAAATATTCGTACATAAAAAGGATATGAGGTTCATGTACATTATTGATAGCTTTGTGTGTTTCTCATCCTTAAAATCTGTATTCGAGGAACCTACAAAATTGAAAAAAGATATACAATACATTGCTTCTGTCATGAAACAAATGATATAAGAACTACAAGCTAACATTTCTATAAAAAAGATAGAAAGAAAAAGAGAGTCTACTTGTACAAAGTGGTAATTTGAAATGCTTTTTTGAATGCAACAATAACAAAGCGATATAAAACTTTATGCACAGCCATGTCATGTGGCAGAGGTCCATTTGGACACAATGGTGAGTCTTTGCATATGCATTTGTGGCTATTTTAATAGTCTATGGATTGAGTATCTCTCATGCAAGTAAAGATAAACACAACTATAATTTGATTTTACTATCTAAGCGAGAGAGTTGGTACAAAATTTTGTGTGTATAGAAAATGGTTCTACTTGAGAGTAAAATGCTATCACTACCTATCAATTTTGGCAATTTGAGCCGTCTGCGGCATCTAGATTTGTCACTTAACCATGAATTGAGGAGGTTGCCGGTTTCTTTTCAAAACCTGAGGCTCCTGGAGCATCTCAATTTATGGGAGTGTAGTCAACTCATATTCATGTCAGAAGAGGACTTAAACTGTCTGCAAAACATAACAAAGCTTAAATATTTGGTTCTCAATTTCTTCAAGTAATTGGAAGAGTTGTCCCATCACATTGCAAATAATGTGTCCTTGACAGAGCTCTATTTGGAGGGTACCAGTTTAAGGGGACTGCCAGATAACATTGGTCAACTCAGCAAGCTGAGAGGGATGCGGATAGAAAATTTGTCGTCGACAAGCTTGCCGAGCTCTCTTGGAGCTCATCTTTGTTTTCAAAATTTGCTAGAGTTGCCCAAACAGGATGTGTATATGAACTCTGAGCTTCCCATTTGAAAATGATCTCAACTATAGGTTTTAAGGATAGGGTGTAGGTGTATTTATTTTGATTAGTTTAAAAATATAAAATTATTTTCTTAAAACTATTTAAAAATATTTTTATATTCATTTTCAACATTGAATTTACATTTTGTATTTTTTTGTCTTTTAATAGAAAATATAAGAACAAGCACCCAGAAAGTGTGGGAAGGGCAATGAAAATCAAATCTGGAAAATATCCTTACATACACCCCACTCCATGTAATAATAGAAATTAATACCAAAATTGACAGCCACATCGTTGAAGAATGGGAAATTGGACACTCCACGCATGAGTCCTATCATATTTCATCAAGGAGTTAGCATCCTCTGGCACATGAACTTATTCGCATGAACTCCCTCATTGGCAAAGAAATCCACCACTCTATTGGCTTCACGGAAGGCATGAGAAATATAAACCTTTTGAAAAGATTTTGAAATGTCTAAAGTTTTATTAACCCACTTTTCAATAGTCCATGAAGGTTTTTGAATGCCCTTAAGGTATTGTATAATGTTGTTCGAGTCTCCTTCTAACCACACGATCTTGTAGGCAACAATAGTTTCAGCAAGGTGGTTTGTTTGACATCCCAAGGGGAGTGCCACTACTGAAAGGAACCTACCATTATCGTCATGTCTTCCTTTGTTATTTGCCATATTTAAAAGAGTCTAATATTATGTTTATCTAATTAATTTAATTACAAAATTATTTGTTTGGGTAAGATTTGTACCTAGATTTGTTGAAACTATTAGAGTTTGGATCTCAAATTCAATGGAAAGAATTAGTCTCTTCCCATAGATTACTTCATAGGGATTAAATCTGGCAGTTTCTTTTCATGTGATGTTGTAGGTCCATATTGCTTTTGGTAGTTTATTTGGCTAATTCTTTCTATTAATCATCTTTGTGTTTGTTAATATATTACGTAATTCTTAATTAGTTTGTGGCTTGACTTGTTCAATGGATTAAGAGTGGTAGGGAGATGAGTTTCTTTGTGTGACTTGGTATTGCTTAATAAAGGCTTGAATAACTCTTGACAAGAACTATGATCATTAATTAGATACAATAAATTTGGGTTCTAGTAATCATAAAAGACATTTATATACATTAAGTCAATAACTTCTTATCTTGAAACTCACAAACATTATATTTTTCTCCATTTCGTCACATAGCCAATGAAAACCAAAATATGTTTCTTTTCTTTTGATGCTAGGCTAATAGATCTAGTAAAAGAAAATCCCCATCTCTTCAAAGGTTACGCAACTAGTTGAGGATGAAGCAATATTTTATTTGAATGAGTGGGTTTGTGGGCCCATTGGTATTGGTCACACTACTTAATATATTTGTGATGTTTTTATTCCACAAGGGCTAGTAATATTGGATGCCCATAGGATTGTGCATAGTTCTTCTAGTAGAGCAATGCTCTTTAGATGGTTACATATGGTTACAAAGTGCTAGGATAAATAGTTACAATAAATGTATGAGTATTATATGAGAATTATGTGTGCTATATTTTAGAAATGATGATGGAGGAATGGTGTTGAATTTGGATAAAATCAATTCATCTTTGTTTAAAAATTAGTATTCTTAGTTTGATGATACCTCAAGATCTATATTATCTTAATAAACTATATGATTCAAATCTCAATACTACAAGTGTGATCATAATTTCCACAAAAATGATTAATTGTATGGATATAATTTGCATCATGTGAGAATGAAATATTAGAATGTATTTATATAAAATTACTTTGATTTAGCTTATTGATATTTGAGTTTGTCAACATAGTGTCTAGAGAGATAGTTTAAGAGTTTGTTAACTTGATGGGTTAATAATTTGTTGTAATTCAAACTCTTATAGTAGGTTGGATCGATGGTGATGAGAAATATTAAAAGAAACATACATGAACATGCATATGACTTATATGCAAATGTGAGTCTTGTCTCCTAGCTATTTAAGTATGATATGCTAGTTTCCTTATTTTTATGTATTCCTAGATAGACTAATTAGTTATATATTGAATACTTTAAACAACATTAAATAGAAGAATGTTGTACAAACATGTGTTAATTAATCATACAACTAGTAGAAGGGGATGGGAGACTTAGAATTTGATTTTGGAAAAGTGAGTTTCATGTTCATTACTACTCACCTCTAGATTGAACTAAGGTGATCTCGGGCCACTTAAAATGAAAGTTTGGGAAAAATGATATTTTTTATGTAGTTGGAGAGCACATGATTATATTGAGAGGGGGAGCGAGGGCATGAATTAGTATATCAACAAACTTTTACTTTTCAACACTTGATTAGTCATAGTAGCAATATTTCAAAAACTTAATCAATCACAAATGCAAGATATAGAAAGAGGAACACAAAAGAACACGCTATCTATGTGGAAACCCTTACAGGAGAAAACCACAACAAAATATTTATTTTGTATTAAAAGATACTTACAAATTTTGTAGGCACAAACCCACAGGAGACAACAATCCTCTCTAGATTATTTTGTAAGCACCAACCTATTGGGGACATTAGTCCCCACAACTGAGAGCCAACTTAGTAAGATAAACCAATCCATTTTAAAGAAAGGCACCAACCTCCAAAAGAATAAAGTGGTTAATATCCTTCTTGAATCAAATCTGAAACACCTTCAAAAATATGCTCAACTGGTTCCTTAAATATACTTATTCTCTTCAAGAATCTCTATTAATAGGTCTGCAAATATTCACCCTTAAGTTTTGCAATAAATAAGCTCCAAAGTCCACTTATTCTCCTCATACTCTTTAAAAAAATTGCTTAAAAAGGTCTGAAACTAACTACTCAAAAGCCTAATCAAGTTTGCCCACAAGTCTTAAAATTATTTGCTCATAGTCTTCACAAATTTTTGGTCATAAATGTTACTTAGATCTACTTAAAATTTCCTTGAATAGGAAAGATATTCAATGAATTTCTTGTAGAATAACCTCCGAAAGATTTCTTATTTATACCTATCAAAGTGCACCCCTTCACTAAAGATTACACGTCTTCATGTAGATTAGCCAATGAGGAAGAGGATTTTTTATTTAATTTAGGGTGACTCCCTATGCAAGGTCGAATCAAACTTAAAATTCATTTTGTTTTAATTATTTTTCTAAGGAGGTTGACGCAAAAACAACAACCCATTAATTTAATTTTGATTATTTTGAGAAATGGGTACTCGATATTAATAAGGTCAACCAACCAAGAGGTTAGCATTTGAACTTTTTAAAAAAGGATTAAATGACATCAACATAAATCCTTTTTTCTCATGAAGTCCCAATGCTTCACCTCTATGAGCATCACCTAGATGCAATGAGTGCTAAGTGTTCCATTCATTCTCATGAGAGATGGGTTCTTGTGAACCACTACTCATGAATCATGGGTAAATGAGTTTGACTCAAAAACTACACAGTTAAATCCTGATAGAAATATCATAATCTGACTTGCTATGGAAAATATCTCCTACTTATCCTTATTTCTACTTTTTATTTGGTCTAGCAATGTCTTGACAATAAATATTTGATATCAATGCCAACAATTTTTTAACATTAAAGGTTGAATATATCGAAGTACATGCAAGCGAGGGCTCCATAATGATGAGTAAATATTGAATATATGGGAATAAATGTAAATTAAGATAGATAAATATGGACAATGATCAAATCATGAACCAAAATTAAAACAAAAGTTTGTCATTGTTGATAAGTTATTACATTAAAATACAACAACAAAATAAATACAAATCTAAAAAAATTACATATATAATAATTTTATTATTATACTTTTTTTTTAAAAAATCATTAAATATATAATATTTCACATGTTTATGATTAAAATTCTTTCAGGTTCACACTTAATTTAGAGTTAGTGAGAGTACCCAACATTTAAAGATTGCAATATTGAGTTTAATAATGAAGTGAATTTGTCATGTTTTTGAATAGGGGAAAATAGATTTTGAAGGGCCCCTAAAACCCTTTACATCATTAGATCAAAAGATAGACATTAGAGAACACCAGAAAAGCAAAAGACAACAGACATAGAAAAGACAGCTAGGCCAAAAATAAAAAGCCAACAGCAGAAAGACAACACAAAGAAAATAAACACCAGACAATAGAAAAAGCAGAGAAGAAAAGGCAATCCTAGGTGAAGTTCTTTAGCAACTCGACAACTTCTAGCTCCAGTTGCTCCATGGTATCAACAGTCCGCTTGATATCATCAATGTCCCTGCTTTGGTTTTGCTTCTTTCTGGTACTTGCACGTGTTCGTTTTCTAGGACCCGCCTTCTTATCTTTAGGGGTACCATCCTTCTCCTCAGTAGTGTCCCTGAGGGCCTTTTCCCCTTGGACAAGTTCGAGTTTGCTGATAAGGACCTTGATACTATCAGAGGTGGCCTTTAAAATATTGTAACTCTGCTCCCCAGTCTTTTTGAGAGTCTTCTCAATCCATTCCATCCTCTTTCCAGTTGCCCCAGCTCTATCTTCCAGGGTTTGAAACTATTGCGTTGGGCATTTATGATTTCCTCTGCATTGCTGATAGATTTAGTAAGCTCACTTAAGCAGTCAGGTAAAAACCTAAATTTACCAGTGCCAATAACTTCCAAAGCTTCAAGTTTGCTAGCCTCCTAGACCTGTTTGGCTTTTATGCTTTTTATTTCCTTTTGAACCCAAAGGAAGACTTTATTGAAGCAGTCCATGTCGTTTTTGATACAGAGGTCGAAGTCTAGAGGGGAGCCATCCTGAGCCTTGTCTCCCACAAGGTCTAAGTTCACCTCCAGACTCACCTCCTTCCACTCTGCTGTCTTAATTTCCTTCATGGGGGTGTTCTCCCCAGTCAAGCCCTTACTGTGATCCTTGGAGCCGGTAGTAAGGGGAAAACGATTCTTAGCTCCCAACTCCTCACCTCTCAGCATCTTTACCCTTTTTCTTGTGGATTGAGATAATTTGAACCTTCTCACTGTTTGTCTACATGTCATCTTCAGTCTCCTCTTCTTCCTCGTACCAACTGTCATCGTCTCCCCCCTTCTATTTTTGACTAATCGACCCTTTACCCTGATCCTCTTGCCCATTTTTCCTTTTATGCTTGCTCGACTCAGTGATATGGGGGTCCACCTCGACATCCACCTCTGTGTCGTATCCATCATCATCCAAATCACCCAAATCCTCTTCCGACTCAGAAACCTCAGATATAGCTAGTTGAATAGTGGTGTTCTTGATATGGTTGTAAAGAACCACCATAAGACCCTCATGTAGAGCTAGATTGGTCTTGGGATTAGAGATAGCATCCATAATCCCAGCATTTAGGGCACATAACAAGTAGTAGGGGAGGGAAATTTTCTCCTTGTACCGGAAATGATTAAGAATAACAAAGTGCTAGATATAAATTCTGGTATATCTACCATCTAAAGTTATGAATTCCATGACAACAAACAAAATCCGTCACCAAATCAACTTGATTACCTTAGGGGAGTAGTAAGTGTGGCTTCCCTTCACCAGTTTCGCTTTCTCCACCTCGTCCTTGGGGAATTTCTTCACAACATCATCTGACAGCTTCTGGTCCCTGTAGAATTTGATTCCATCCATTGACATACCCGTAGCCTCAGCAATCATGGTTTCATTAACCTTAACCTTCCTACTACCAATGGTCAGGGTGCCCTTATTCCACCTCTTTTTGAAAATCCTAGTGATTTCATGCCTTTTTTCTTGCATTCTTTCCATGTAATCCGTCATTTTTGTTGCTTGCAGCACAGCCCAAACCTGGGGACGGTCCCACCATTTATTTATTTTTGTAGCCTCCACGCACTTGCGATTTCCCCCTATTTTCTTATCGATATTAGACAAATGTAAATTCCAACAAATACCACTCTTCTTTATAGACTTTCTTTTTAGCAAGGAAGAAGCCTCTAGAAGCAAATAGATGTTTCTTAAGCTTCTGCTCCAAATGGAAAGAAGCACCCACAAAGCATGCAAGATGTTAAGGCAATTAATAATGTACCTCCCTCTTGGTTGCTTACGATACCGTTTCATGATGTCACAACCACCCCTACCATTTCAAGAAATGATATCAAATCCTGCCTTGTTTTCTATGATATCTTTCATAATTTAAAATTTTATGTGCCACTTGAGGGAGCTTCCCCTCTCCATACCAAATCTTTATTTGCCTGCTTTGTACTGCCTCATTGGCAACCCAATTAGCGTTCTTGTTGGACTCTCTAATTCTATAATCATGAGAAATGTGATACTAGTTGAATCCCTCAAGCAACTCCCTAGCCATGTCAATGATTTTTAATCATCCACGAAGGTTGTTGCTTACCAAGGAAGCAATTGATAATATTTTTAGAATCCCCCTCTAGCCATGAATATTTGTCTCTTAGTTGATGAGCTAATTTAATAGCTTGGAGGGTGCCCATAGCTTCAGCCAAGTGATAAGTGAATTTGTCATGTTAGTTTATGCTTTTAAATTATGATATATTTTTGAAATTATTATATATATTTTTCACGTAATAAACAATTATTTTAGGTTAAATAACAGTATTTAATGTTTAAACTTGTGTAACTTTTTTTATTTAAGATTTAATTTATGTGGATTAATTTATTTTAAAATATATAATTAACATTTTTATATTAATTTTTATTTTCCATTTTTATTGTTTTCTAAAGCATGAAGATGATCTTGAAGAAATATTCTGAAACTTTTACTGGAATTTTAAATATCGAGGTAAATTTTCACTACCATATTTTTATTTATACCTGCTAATAGAATTTATTTTACAATTTTTTTATTCATTAAATGTAAAAGACATAAATGAATAGAAATATATGAAAATTCATTGCATGGATATCAATATATTCTTTAAATATAAGTTTTTTTTGTTTCTTCAATTAAAGAAATCTCTTTTATTTATGATTTAATGGAATCAAAGGAAATTATAATTCTATTGCATTAGTACTATAAGTTATGTAACTAAAACCTTGAGATAGATGCTTGTTTTGGAAAAAAAAATTAAAAAAAATCACGAAATAATTGACATTTAAAGTTGGTTATTCTATTAAGTAAAAAATGGAATTCAAATAGATTGACATCTATTTGTTTTGAGCTTCATTTATTTGTTTAAGATAATATCCAAGCAAAAGGCTATTTCTTGTTGAGATGAGCTTAAGGTCCGAGAGTTTCTTCATATATATATATATATTAAAGTATAAGTTTATTTAAGATTAAGCATAATATATATTTTATGCACATTAATAATTCTTAATAAGTCTTTCTAATTTTTAATAAAGATCATGCTTTGAGTTTTTTAAGTTTTTAGTAATATCTGTAGGATATATTTCTAAAATTATTGATAAATGATTGAAATAATTCCTTTCTAAAATTATTTTCTTGAGACAAGTTGGGTTTATTTAGGATGTCAAAAATCTTGAATGTAATCATTGAATTTTTATGATGTCTCCCTAGTCGTTTAAATATTTAATTTATTTAATCGCCTTTTCATGATAATTTAGATTAGTCTCATTTTTAACCAAATCTATTCCAACTATTAGATCATGAAGAACTAAATAGGTGACAAGAAGAGTAATCTAGGTTTCTAAGGTTTTAATTTTGAGGGTTTAATTCTCATTTAGCTAAGAATTATTTTCTTAACATTGGATGTAATATTTATTGCAATGAGTATTTAAGGAGTATTTATTAGCTATACATCACCATTTGAATATTTTAAGGTTCTGGAGGAGTATCCAATTTACCCATATTTTATAGTTTTTCATAATTCTAAAATAAAATCACTTGAAGTATTTTTTATTTAATTTTAGTAATATATTGATATATCATGCTATTGTATATAAAAATTTGGACCTTAATCTACTACATTTAGCATAACTTATTTTTTATGTTTTGTACTTACCACATTTCAATATCTTTTTTTTAAATGTATATATTGATATTAAATTTAGATGTTGGATCGCTATAACATTTATATATTAATTGTTTAATTATAAATAATTCTATAAGGAAAATGGTATGAAAATTTAGGCTCTAATCTCCTAAATTTACCACATATATTTTACTTGTGGCATTTCAATATCTTTATTTAAAATTTATATTGATAGGAAATTTGTATGTTGAATCACTATAAAAATTATATATTAATAGATAAATTTAGTTATTGTTCAATTACAAAAAATATTGTATAAGGAGATGGCATAGAAATCTTACCTAATATTGAATATTATGCTTCTTTGTACCAGATTCACCAAGGTTCATCTAGTATTTTCATGAGGCCATTCTTAAATAATACCATATTCTGCCATTCCTAATTTAGAATCTAACAAATAATTTGATTTATGATTCTCGACATAAGAAGTAGAATTAAGGATAATTTTAGAATCAAGGTCAATAAAAAAGTTACAAACTCAATTCCTATCATACTTTGAACCTTAATTACAATCGTTTGATATTTGGTCAAATGTATCTCCATAGCTACATGAGTATGGTTGTTTCACTAGATTTCTTGTAGATGATCAACTAAAAGAGCTAAATTCAATCTATTTTATACTTGGAACCTCAATATTATTATACCTTGATGTTTGGTTGAATATTGTTCCAAAACTACTTGAATCTAATGATTTGGATGGACACATCTATCTAATAATCTTGGTCCAATCCCAGATGCTTTATCCTTTAATAGACAATTATCATCACTCCTAAAAAGGTTATTGGTCAATTGGTCAATTGGTCTTACTACCTTTTCTATATAATTTGTTTTGGATAATTCCTTTCTATAATTATAAAAATTTCTCACCTCTAGAATTTATTGTGCATTCATTCAAACTCGTAATTTCTCCTATATGCAAATTGGAAAGACCTAAGTTTATTAGCTTAGTATCAACCTTCTTATTTACACTCTTTGAGATGACTCTAGTTGATCCTTTTAATTTTCTTGAAAGTAGGACTTTGTACCTTACATATTGCATCAAATAGTGTTGCAAGTTCTAAAGTTTGTACCTCCCCTTCAAATCAGGATACAATCCAATGATATACTAGTTCATCTTAGTCCAGTTGTCATGGATATTAGCAGCAAACTTTAGTAGACATAGGAATTTAAAATTATATTCCACCAACAAAATTACCAACCACATCAAAGAGTGGAATTTGTTCTTCTAGGTAGAAAACTATTTATCTTTTAGTATATTTACAACTTATTTTTAATAAAATCCTAAGTAACAATGTCACTATCAATAACTAATATTATCTCTTGATATTCATACCATTTTTTTTTTATTAGTGGTAAAATAGGTTTTGAAGGGACCCAAAACCCTTTACAAATGAATTTTATTGTGATCTAGAACCCACGTACATGTTGATGCAAAGAGATAGATCATAGAAAAAAAGTAGCCTTACAATATTTTGCAAGAAGACAGATCATAGACAATTAGAAGTGAAACAACAACTAACCAATAATACAAATAGAAAATTTAATGGTAGTAATTTTGAGTTGTGGAAACTTATGATGGAGGATATTCTCGTGGATAAAGAGCTATGGGTTGTAATAAATAATAAATTATACCACTAAGTATGAAACCAATAGATTGGGAATCAATGGATAGAAAGACTAAGGCTCTTGTGAAACTCTATTTGGTGGATTCTGTTCTATTAAATATTCATGAATAGAGTGCAACAATAAATTATTGGAAAAAAATTGGTGAAATTTATTATGCGAAATCCTTGTAAATAAATTATTATCTTGGAACTGAGGATGGTTGATCTATAATCAATCATTTGAATTCATTAAATATGTTAGTTTCTAAATTGATCTCCATTAGAGTTAAAATGGATGAGAAGAACTATTGTTTGATTATTATGTTTATTTTCTGATTTGGGGGAAAACCTTGTTATAACCATTGGAATTAGTAATACCAAGTTCAAGATGCATGAGGTGGTTACATCATTACTTTCTTAACAAATTTAGAAGAAAATTTATAATATTACTAAGGAGGCCCTTTTAGTTCATGGAGCTCTAATGAAAATGGAAGAAGATCTAAATCTTGTTAGAGATCCAAGTCTCTTGGTAAGTCTAAGACACTATGTCAAAATTATAGAAACTTTGGTAATTTATAAAAGAATTGCAAAGAGGAGAAGAAGAATAAAAGAAAAAAGGGAACAATTTTGATAATGACTTCGATAAATCATTCTAATATAACCGTGATGTCTTTGGCTTAGCCTTAATTATAGAGACATTAGAAGATGTGTGGCTTATTGATTTTGGTGCATCCTTCCACATAACCTCACATTAGGGTTGGTTTACAAGGTATGGAGAGTATTATACATGGGAAGGTCTACTTGGGTGATGGTTGTCCCTTGAACATTATTTTCTATGAAAGATTTTTTAATAAATTCCCTTACAAATAATTGGAGGGGATCAATGGCATGTTACATATCCTTGTTTTGGCATACAACATTTTATCTATAAATAAATTGAATAATGTAGGTGTGTACACCATTTTCTCTAATGGAGGACTAGCTAAGGGTGTTAAGATTGGTACCTTTTTGTAGCTTTATCTATGCACAATTCAATAGAAAATTTCTGCTATAGTGAATAGAACTGTAGAACCTTCACCTTCATCATTCAAACTAGCAAAAAAGAGGTGTGTTATAAACACAGATTGCTATCAAGAAAATATTTTTATGGCATTACAAAATTGATCACATAGGTAAGAAGGGTCTTTAGACTGGTATTAAAAGTGAAAACCTTATGGAGGGGTTGAATGATAATAATATTAAATTTATACAATTGTTAGATTTTACTTTGACAAAACTTAAATGAGACATTGGACTTAGTATATTTTGATATATTTTATGTTGCTAGTGTTTCTTCAAATTTTAAAATTATAAATATTTATGTATCTTTCATCAATCATTATAACGGGGTATGTATTTAGTCCAACAAAAGTAAAATTTATATATTTAGTAATTTTATAGATTTGAATGGTCTTTAGAAAAATTAGACTAGTTAAAGGATAATGTGTTTGAGAAATGAAATTGGTAGTGAGTTTTATTTAGCAACCTTTGATAGGAGTTATAAGTATCATGGAATAGAAAGGCATTAGACAACTCTATATTCCCTTGAGTAGAATGAAGTCGCAAAATGGACAAACAATAATTTCATGAAAATCTAGGAGCATGCTTTTGTGGGTTAGTATAAAATAATTGCTTTAGCAAATATAGTTTACATGACTTGTTACTTGGTTAATAAGTCTTGTTTATTAGCTTTTGTTAAGAAGACACCTATGTAGGTTAGGAAAAAATCACTTATTGATACTGTATGCCAAAAATGTGGTCTTCAACCCGCAAGAAGAAAAACACTTCAAATACACAAATGAAGCATTGCATTAGAGTTAGAAATCATACACAAGTTAGTGGATTTAGAACTCCTAAAATTGCCTCATTGTCCTCTATCTCTAAAAATCTTCAAGATTCAAGGTGGCCCTCACTTGGAAGAGCACTTTATCTCTTACATAACAACTTAGAGAACGAGACTTTAGTGATGTGCTAAGATCAAAATGGATGCAACTAAGATCTTAGCTAAGATGAGATGATGGATGAAGATAGGATGCAAGATGCAAGACTAGATAATTAAGATATTAAATGTATTCCAAATTGAAGATTAAATGATGCTACATGAGTTAATTAAACTAGATGAGTATAAAATACTATGAGATGATATGCAATTAACTAAATGATATGCTAAAATGAAGCTAAAACACTAATCCTAATTCTAAATGGCTTGGATGCTTGAATATGGCTTGAATGATTGAAGATGACAAGATGAGCTCCTTAACTTGCAAAATGACTATAATTTAGATGCACAAGATTGAGATATCAATTGAAGGAGAAATGGGCTCTATTTCTAGAAGAATTGGAGAATTGGATGGCCAAGATTGAATTGGCTTAAGGAGGGTCAAGATTGAAAGTTATCAATCCATGTAAGATTTTCAACCCAATCCTCCCATGTTGACAAGTGTCACCATGAGATTGCTTGAGAGGAGAGGGAGGAGACATTAAATGCTTTAGAAGACTAAATAGTTAATCCCACGTGGGCAAATGCATAGAATAAAGCTTTTATCCAATGGACAAAATCTTGTGCAAATCTCAATGTGTTGAAAATGTGAAGTTTTTTAAGAGCATTAAAAGCTCTTTGGAGACCTTGGAGGTTATCTTGTTGGAAGGTAGATAACCTTCAAGACTTTTGTGTGAGTCCTACAAATTTGGGGAACTCAACAAAGTTAGCTTGTTGAAAAGATAAAAATTTAAATGCATTTCGAAGACTTTCTTATAAAATTAGAAGTGACTTCCCTAAAATTTAGGGATGTGACCATGATAGAAGAATTAGACTAATTAAGTGGGTTTTGAGAGGTTCTAGAAGAATGCTTAGGAAGTTAATGGAAAATGTAGGAGAATGCAAGTAGGAGAAATAAGAATTTTTAATTAAAATAAAAAGATTTATTTCAACTAAAATGAATGCAACTTTGCATTTGGATAGATATTTAAATAAATATTAATTTATTTAAATGTGAATGTAAATTTTGGATTTTATTTAAATAAATCTTAATTTATTTAAATGTGAATGTAAATTTTGGATTTTATTTAAATAAATCTTAATTTATTTAAATGAGAAAAAGGGGAATAAAGCATTAAATGCTTGAAGACTTTGAGGGAAACCATTAAAGGCTTAAGAAGACTTTAAGGGAAACCATTAAAGGTTTGAGAAGACTGTAGAAGGAATCCATTAAAGGTTTGGATTTGTAGGAAAATGCAAGTGGGTGGAGGAAAATATGATTTTTTAGATAAAATAAAAGATTTATTTTAGCCAAAAGGAGATACAACTTGCATATGTTGTAAAATGAAAGTGGGGTGAGGGAAATAGAGATTATTTATTAAATGAATTTAATTAAAATGGAAAGGGGATTTTAATTAAATGTTGAATTTGATTAAAATGGCTAGAAGGGGATATTTAATTAAATGTTGAATTTGGTTAAAATGGCTAGAAGGGGATATTTAATTAAATGTTGAATTTGATTAAAATAGCTAGAAGGGGATATTTATTTAAATGTTGAGTTTAATTAAAATGGCTTAGATTGAAGAAAGCGGGAATTAATTAAATCTTTAATTTGATTAATGGTTGATTAGAAAAAAAAGGGATATTGATGAAACCTTAGTTTAGTCAATAGGCAGATTAGGGTAATTAATCAAATGTAAATTCATTTAATTAGTTGTGCAAGTTTTAGGTGTCTGCATTTTGCCCCTCTTTGAAGTAACGTGTGAACACATGTTGATTCATAGAAAAATGTTTGATTTGTCGTCAATTTTTTTTTGATATGATGTTGCTTGTCCAAATGTCGATATGATGCCCTAGATATGAAAAATTGTATCGATATGAAATTTGATGATAGAAACAATGTTGATATGAAACTGATATGATAATGCCCCCTCGAGAGATCATTCGTGCCTTAAGGGCATGAAGGATCTCTTGAAAGAAGAATAATGTTATATGAAAGATAGAATAGTGAATAGGTTGATGACATGTATGGGTTTGATTGGATTGATAAGATTGATCAGATTGATTGGATTGATAGAATTGATAATATTGAGATCAAGTCTGGTTTCAGGAATGACACCTCCTGTATAAGACAAAGATGATCAAAACGTTTGGTTTCAGGAACGGTATATCTTGTATAAGACATGATCAAAACGTCTGGTTTCAAGAAAGATGCATCTTGTATAAGACATGATAAATGATAATTGGACAAATGATGAAGATATGAAGCTTAAGAAAGATTCCATGATGATGCATTAGATATGCATATGATGGATGTAATGATGAAATATGATGATGCAACTAAATGTAATGATATGTCACTAAATGCAATGATTAAAATGATATGCTACTAAATGAAATCTAATATGCACATTAACATGATAATTCAACTAATGCTTGATATGATATACAATGATAATGCAGCTAATACAAGATTAAAATGCATTCTCGTTCCCAAATGTTGCCATCTGTTTGGATCAAATTGCTAGTGCTTCCTTTGTTTTCATAATCGGGCCTTGATATGTTGAAAGTTGATACAAGCATCATGGTATAATTAAACCATAATGACCTGAGTATAACTTACATGGATTTTGATATTGCAAGATAGCACAAGCGTTGAGGTATAATTGAACCAAGATGACCTGAGTGTTGCTTGCTTAAACAAACAAGATTAAACAAGAGTTAACCTTAGGGCAATGCAAATCCGAAATGTCCTCAGTGATATGCCACCTAATTGCTTCGTAGGAAAAATTTACATGGTAAAAGGCTTCACTCACATATAGCAAAAAAAGAAAACATCACATTCCTTCCTTGCTTCTCTAGTTGTGAGACATCGTGGAGGTGCTCAGGAGATATGGTAAGCAAAAAATCAAAACCACAAGTAAACATGCATGCTATTTGAAATGTATTTTTATCATATAAAAAATCTTGCAAGTATGATCTTTGTTTAGTTGTAATCAGTTCAAAGATCCTTGATGTTTTCCCTCTCGTGTTTTTGCTCTTACGTTGATATGTTCCTCGTTGATTGGCACAATCCTTGTTTTTTTCTTAATGTGTGTTTGATCTAATGCTAAAACTCAAAGCTGAGATGACCCAAGCAAGGTCAATATTTTGCCTCCACCTTAGATACTACTCGATATGGATATGGACAACTGATCACCAAGCCATGGTAGGATATGATACAGATAACTGTTTAGATAAGCAAGGACATGGACTACGCTAAGTATGTCCGGGATAGGTGCTGTGTGACAAAGTTTTCTTTGATGGCCATTGGCCTAGATCAGATGGTGCCAAGATATGTACAAGCACTTATAGATACAACAATTTCCTATCACAAGTACCGTGTGTTGCTAGGTTTTCACCACTTGTTTTTATTGCACTTTTTTATTTGATTATCTATTTTTTCTATTTTTCTTGCTTTTAATTTTTTTTTTTTGTGTGTGTCACAAGGCACCTGTTTGCCAGTTTTTCACCATAGTGACGCTTTTGATATCTTTTTAATTTTTTTTTTTCTTGCTTGATCCGTGTATTGGACAACTCAAGTGTAGAACCTCTTTAGATGAATGCTATTGGTAGGCTCGTCGTGAATGTCCGCTTCTGATGTTGATAGTTGATAGGCCCCTGATCCATAGGCAGCTATGATAACAAATGGTCCCAACCAATTGGGCTCAAGCTTCACCTTCTTCTCTCAGTCTTGTTGATTGTGGGGATTCTCCTTTAGGACAAGATCACTAACTTTAAAGGCCCTGGGAATGACCTTATGGTTCTAGCTTCTACACATTCTTTACTGATATGCCTTGAGATGGTCATAGGCACGTTATCGTCTCTCATCAAGAAGCTCTAGTTCATGCAACCTATTCACCCGATATTCCTCATCAGGGATGAGGCCTTTCAAAGATACTCAGAGAGATGAGATTTGCACCTCAAGAGGCAAAATTGCTTCTGAACCATACACCAATCAATATGGTGTAGCCCCTGTAGGTGTCTGGATACTAGTCCTGTATGCCCAAAGTGCTGGATTGAGTTGCACATGCCAATCTTTGCCAGCATCATTTACTATTTTCTTGAGGTTTTTCAAGGTTTTTTTGTTTGATGCTTTTGCTTGGCCATTCCCTTGAGGATAGTATGGTGTGGAAAAGTGATGTTGGATATTGAATCGCTTGCATAGCTCTTTTACAACCTGATTATTGAAAAGACGTCCATTATCTGTGATGATGGAACTAGGGATGTCATATCTGCAAATGAGATAGTTGAGGATGAATGATGAGATCTTCTTTCCAGTCATGGTGGTCATTGGGACTGCTTCGATGCACTTGGTGAAGTACTCAGTGGCTGTGATGATGAACTTATGTCCATTTGACGAGGAATGATGAATCTTTCCCACTAGATCGAGTCCCAATTGATAGAAAGGCCAAGATGTGGTGAATGCTTGCAACTCTTGTGCTGGTGCATGTATGAGGTTACCATGAATTTGGCACTTATGACATTTCCTAGTAAATTGATAGAACTCTCTTTCCATTGTCAGCCAATAATATCCCATTCTCAAAAGTTTCTTGGCAAGAGTAGGACCACTTGAATGCATACCACAAATACCTTCATGAAGCTCATGTAAGGCGAAGTTAGATTCATTATGATCAAGGCATTGAAGAAGAGTACCATCTAGACCTCAGAGGTAAAGTGTCTCAGTGGTTAAGGTATAGCGGGCAACTTGTCTGATAAAGCTTTTTTTTTGGTTGTAATATAGGGCGAGTGGGAGGGTATTGTTTTTGAGATAGTCATAGATCTTCCTGCATAGAGGGGAATCAGAACCGGTTAGGGCACAAATGACTTGGGATGTGGAATTGTCATAGGCTGGGAAAAACAATCGCTCCACTAGGAATTCGTAATGATTTTGTTTATCTGTAATTTGTAGAAGCGAGGTGATAGTGGCCATTGCATCAACAACCCTGTTGTCTAGCCTTGGAATCTCCTCAAAGGTGATGTGCACAAAGTAGTTTTTGAAATCATCCACCATGCGTTTGTAGGGCATTAGCTTATCATCCTTTGTCTAATAGTCATCATTGATCTGATTGATGAATAATTGAGGGTCTCCATAGACTTTAAATTCTGTGATTCTCCATTCCACGGTACTTTGATTCCTGTTACTAAAGCTTCGTACTTAGCAATGTTATTGGTGCATGGGAACATTAATCTGTAGGATCTTGGAATTGTATGTCCTTCTGGAGTGACAAACATGATGCCAGCACTCGATCCATGTTGTGTATAGGATCCATCAAAGTATAGGGTCCATTGCTTAGGTGTGATAGTGAGCACATCCATATCCGGAAATTCCACCTGTAGTGGGTGTTGGTCTGGGAGTGGTGCTTCTGCCAGTTGATTTGCAATTGCTTGTCCTTAGATGGCCTGTAGTTCTGTGTATTGAATGTCAAACTCACTTAGGATCATAACCCATTTTGCTAACCTCCCTATGAGAGCGGCTTTGCTGAGTAGATACTTGAGAGGATCAATTTTTCCTACTAGCTTGATTGTGTGGGCTAGCATATAGTGGTCGAACTTTTGGAAGGAAAACACCATTGCTAAGAAAGCCTTTTCGATGAATGTATAATTGAGTTCATATCCGTTCAAAGTCTTGTTGATGTAATAGATAGCCCTTTCTTTGTCTGTTGGACCTTCTTGTGCTAGCAGTGCCCCCAATGATACTTTCATTGCTGATATATAGAGGATGAATGGCTTGCCTGCTATTGGTGGCACCAAAACTGGTGGATTCATCAGGTATTGTTTGAGCTAGTGGAATGATTTTGCACATTTGTCTTCCCATCTAAAAAGCACATTTTTATGTAGTAGATGTGTGAATGGGAGACATTTGTCAGCTAATTGAGAAATAAATCGTCTAATGGATTGTAGTCGACCTTACAGAGATCTGAGTTGGCAAATATTCTTAGGAGGTGGCATCTCCATGATAGCCTATACCTTGGCTGGATCTACCTCATTGCCTTTTTTTGATACTATGTAACCCAAGAGTTCTCCATATGTGACCCCAAAAACACACTTCTCAGGGTTTAATCTGACATTGAATTGTTCCAGTCTTTGAAAGATCTTATCCAGGATGTCCAAGTGTTTTTCTCTTGTGAATGATTTGGCTAGTAAGTTATCTACATAATCCTCCATGAAAGTATGCATCATGTCATGGAAGATTGTTGCCATGGCCCTCTGATAAGTTGCACCAGCATTTTTCTAGCCAAAAGGCATGACGTTCTAGCAATATGTTCCCCATAGATAGGTGAATGTTGTTTTATCTTGATCCTTTGGAGCTATCTTGATTTGGTTCTAGCCAGAGAAACCATCCATGAGGAATAACATAGCGTGCCCTGCTATTAGATCAACAATAATGTCGATTCTTGGCAAAGGAAAGCCATCTTTCAACCATGCTTTGTTGACATACCTAAAGTCTGTACAGATTCTGATGCTTTTGTCAGGTTTAGAAACTGACACAATGTTTGAGATCCATTTGGCATAGTCTATAGGTTGGATGAATCCGACATCTAATAACTTCTTCAACTCTAGTTTGACCAATAATGGCACATGTGGATTCATTTTCCTTAATTTATGTTTGACAGGTTTAGCTCTGGGAGTGATGTACAAGTGATACGTGATTAGATTTGGATCTATCCCTGACATGTCTGCATAAGACTAAGCAAAGTTGATTTTCTTCTCTCTAAAGAATTGGATGTAGTCTAGTCGTTCCTGTTCTATCAGTGATTCTGCCAGATGTATGGTTTTTACTGTTGCTTCAATGTCGATATTTATTGATTGAGTTGGCTTAATCAAGATTGGTGACCTCTCCTTATAATGTTTAGGAAGAGTGACAAGTCTCTCATCTTTAGGTGCCTCAAATAGGTTTTCACCCTTTGATACGTCCTTTATTTTCACTTTTTTGTTTTTTTGATCTAATATTGCCATTAGATGGTTTTCATGATTAGATCCATTTTTTTATTATACTTTTGCTACTGAGAGACTTGGCACTCCCCTGATTCAAGATATTGTTATGTGGTTCACTGGTGGAGCATGTTTTGGGGTTAACTGAGCAAAGGTATTGAATAATAGTCTCATTGTTTGGGAATATAGGTATATCATGGTGCTCGGGTTCTTCTGAGTCTATGAGGTCAGGATATATGAGCGGTAGGGAGTCATTTTATGGGTCAAGATCAGCTTTCGTAAGTGTCATGATGGAGATATTGTCATTGTTGTTTATGACATCGGTGAGGTCTATGATATTCTCGAGGTTTTCGATGGTACTCTTGTCGACATTGCCTCATTCGTATTGTCGTTGCTCATTCTCACTAGCGTCATAGATATGTTGTGGTCCGAATTCAAATGGTCGAGATCTTGAGCCTTGTCCCTCATGAGAAATGGGTGTGTATGCGTGGATTGTATCCACCTCAATATATTCAATAACATCACAACAACTATCCCACTCATATTCATTGGAATCGGTTTCAGAATCATTGTCCCAGGTTACCTCGCTAAATCTGACAGGTATATTGTATGGTGAGAAAATATTACTGATAATTGACACAAGTTTAGTAGATTTCTCTGATTAGGGATTGGTGCTTGTTTGTACTCTTTGAATTTGTTCATACAATGTTTCCTTTCTGAGTAGCAATTTCTTTAGGTTGCAGCTCAACCTTGGTTTGATCAGGTTCTTGTACATGATGTACTTTTTTATAAGAAGCTTCCTCCCTTTGAATAGCGAGTTCTTCTTGTTATTTATTGTTTTCTTCATGTTTTTGGTCCTTCCTTGTCTTTTCTGATGCTTGGTTAAGTGCTTCTTGCCGTGAGTCTTTGCTATGTTTTTTCTTTTCTTTCCATTGAGGTCTTTGATTGCGATTTTGTTTTGCACAGGCGGAACATGTTGGCCATACCCAAGTCCTATTTTGTCTTTTGCAAATTGTGAATGAGGTTGTATGTGTTCTATGATGCCTTCTTGGCGCTTGCCAATAGGCCATTTTCCTTTGTATCCCATTCGTTGCATGATCGAGAACCCATTTCCATATTGTTCTGTTGGTACGACTACTTCTAGAGTAGCAACTCTGATTTCTTCCTCATCCTTGTATAGCTAGCTAAGGATGTCTTTATCTTCTAATTCTTTAGCCAGTGTGCCTATTTGGATAAATTTACCATCAAACTTTGTGATGGGTTGTATTGCCTGATGTCTTGATGTGGAAGGTTGTCCATAAGACCTTGGTGAAGTTTTTGATTAAGGAAAATTAGGTTTTAAGGGACCCGAAACCTGCTTACATTATGATAGAAGAACAAGAAAGAAACAAGAGAAGATAAGAACAAGACAAAACAACTGCAAAAAACCAGCAGTGAGGACAAAAGGACAGCAAAGAGCCAGCGAGAAACTGGCATCCAAAACCCAGCATTACAAGTCAAATAAAAACTTTTATAGACTCCTCAGCATTCTTAACCAACAACATCATGGCCTTAGCGGCTTCTCTGAGATCATTGTTCTCTTGTTTCAACTTAACGTCTTTCGTTTTTGTCTCCATATCAGTGGTGGTCTGCCTGGTCCTTCGCCTGGAGATTTGATGAGTAGAGCTGGAGGTCGGTATATCTTCAATGATTACCAAATCCTTTTTCTAATTTTTCCTCTCTAAGTGATCCACCAAGGCATTCATGTTTTGAGAAGAAACTCTCAAGACCTCAAGACTGTGGTTCATGAAGCTTTTCAATGTCTTCTCAGTTTGAGCAACTCGATTGATGATGTTATCGTTATCCGCCTCAATATTTTCTTTTACAATTCTAATAACATCCTCTAGATGTTTCAAATCCTCTTTTATTAGGTCTTTTTCCGACCAGTCCTGCATCTCAATTTCCTCGTTAGCTTCACTGATTTCCACCTCCTCACTTTTTTTCCCCAAATTTGTTTCCTTAATCAAACTGTGTATCTTATTTTACGGGTCCCTCTGTTTGCTCTGAATGCTTGTTATATTGTCAATAATCCACTTCTGGAGATTGAAAGACTCTAGTGTGCAATTTCGGGTATTATTCAATATAGTATTCGTCGAATCCCTACCTTGCTCAGTGCTCACGGATTTAGGGTTGTCTTCCTCCATTGAGTTCGGGGCAACATTCCTGCTATCCAAACCCATAGGGTTAGAATTAGGGTTTTCAGAATTGGCATCTTTTTTCCCTTCCTCCTCTTCTCCAACATTCTCTTCCTTCTCACTCTCCATTTCAGTCTCAACCTCCTTCCCCTTATCCTCCTCCAAATCATCATTCACCTCTGTGTCCACAATATCAATGTCAGCGCTCCCTTTTTTATGTGTAGGGGCATTAAACAGGTCATCATCAGACTCAGAATCATTACAACTCTCATAAACATGTGCATTAGTTACTAGGTAATCATCCTTGCTAACCCTAGCTTTTTCCTTCAAGTGTTCGTAAATGAGCAAAATAAGCCCTTGATGGGCTATGGGGTAAGATTTGGGCTTTTTGGCATGGTCAGCTAAGCTCTCATTTAGAGAAGCTAAATAAAAGGGTAGAGAAATCTTAACCCTATTGCGGAAATGATTGAGAATTGCATAATGATAATTATAGACTTTAGTAAATCTACCATCAACAGTAAGGAATTCCATCACAACCCTTAACACTTTCTACCAAAAAGACTTTACCTGCTGGGGGAGGTAGTAAGAGACGTTGTCTTTCTTTGCAAGCCGAGCCTTCTCATCCTTAGTTTTCAGGAAGTTTTTAATTGCTTCAGCAACAAACTTCCGGTCTCTATAGAATTTTGTTCCCTCCTTTTGGAGTCCCGTGACCTCCGTAACCAAATCCTCATCAATCTTCCAGGTCTCCCCAAACAAAGTGACTTTGTTGCTATTCCAGGCCCTAGTAAAGCCTTGAGACACCGAATTTCTGCTACCATACAACTTTTCCATATAATCGATGAATCCATATCTATGAAGCCTCCTCCACACTTTCTGCTCACTCTTCCAGTTCTCGCAACCAGAGGGCTCATTCTGGTTTAAGTTACCTCCCATATTGAACAGCAGGTCGAAGTCTCCAATGGTGTATCTCACAATTTGCAGACCAAGATTTAACCACAGATTTGGGGTACCAAAACAGAGTCCCGTCCGTGATTTAAAAAAATAATAATGGCCGCACAGATCCAACACTTATTATTATAATCCCCATCACACATATGGTCATAAAAACGATGCCTAATAGCAATCATTAACTGACAGTTCATTTGCCCCCAAACTTTGTCTTTGACTTTCAGACCCCAAAAGGTAATCATGATTTTAACTTGACCCATTGATACGGTCAAATAATAATTGCTCCCTAACATCCCTTTTATATTGGGCCTCTCCGATATATTTAACATCCACCTCTAAATTGACCCCTTCATTAGCTAAAAGGTCCACAACCTTATTGCCTTTCCTTAGAGTGTCAGTTATGAGGATACTAACATAGTCATTTAATAACTTTTTAGCACTTTCAATCAAATTAGTAATATTCCAAGATGAGGAACTAGTACCTTTAAGAGCTTGAATGATGTTGAGGGAGTCCCCTTCCAACCAATTTTTTTAAAATTTGAATCCCTGAGCAAGCTGGAGGCTTTTTAGCATAGCCCGAGCTTCAACCACATGATTATTTTGGACCCCAAAAGGAGAAGCAATAGCAGCAATACAAACACCTTGAGCATTTATGATGACTCCTCCCCCATCGACCTTCCCAAGGTTGCCTTTAGCAGCCCCATGAAAATTCACCTTAATCCATTCATAATCAGGAAATCTCCAAACAATATTATCTCTCCTTGTCTTATTGTGGATTAAGTTCCATTCAGTAAAGATGCCTTTTTCAATTTCATTCATGTCAGTAAAAAACCATTGTTTATTGTTCCTGTGAGGAATATTTATGTTATCTTTTATAGCCCTACATACTTTTTCATGTTAGGTCTCGGGGACAACTGAGAGGGGGGGGGGGTGAATCAGTTGTCCAATGAATTCAAACAAAAAACAACTTAACCAACTTAATGCTTAATACCGGTAAACTAGCTAAGTATGCTGGTAGACAGTTTTAACAGTTAATTGCTATATTGGTAAAGATTAGTGCATGAAACATAAAGACAAAGTCATCCACAACACATAACACCAATATTTGTACGTGGAAACCCTGTAAGGGGAAAAACCACAGTGGGAAACCTTACCCACAATCAGATGATACTACTGCAGATAGTAAGTGTACATAAATGGGGTCTGCACATGCAGAAAGGCCAAGTGCCTAGAGCTCACTGCTCAAACACAAATGGGAGTCACACTGACTACAATTGGATGGTTAAATCCAATAAGAATGTACTGCTCAAAATAGCATCTCCATATGCTGGATTCAGTACCGGTATAATGCTGATATGCTTTCACAAAAACCTAGCTTCACCTTCAAATGATGTCTGCATGTATAGCTCTGCTTAATCTCGCATATACCTTCACACAATTCTTTTTCACATTCCACACTTGATCTTACAAATAAGATCTTACATTTATACCATAACCTAAGACCAATTTTAGTAGGCCGGCTCTACAAGATATTACAATAAAAACATTTTACAAACAATATAATATCCGATGCAATAACCGATTGAACATGTCGGCTTAATGCATTTACAATAATAATTAATCATCTTCATAGTATGCCGCGCTGATCTGGAAAAGATAAACCTGTCGGTGTAACCCTGGACCTATTTGCCGGTAAAAGCAAATATACAAATATGAATATACCAATGATTAATTCATTAAGACAAGATGTCCACACGATGTCTTCGATATTACCAAGTGTTTTCCATATCTTTCCAAGTGCCGGTGATCATTATATCCTGCCGGTGTACCATATACCAGTAAATATGCAATAGTTGCTTGCCGGTGAATGTTGTTGGATCTCCAAAGTGCTAGTGTTTTAGTAGGTGTTGACATCAATGACAAAACCATACCAAAATACCAACAATCTCCCCCTTTGGCATTGATGGCAACACAAGATGGAAAAACCATCAAAGTGCCAAAGTAGAAATGCCAAATACCAAAAACCAACAATCTCCAAAAAGATCATAACCAGAAATCAAAATACATACAGAGAGTAATAATCTCTCCCAAACAACAATCTCTCTCCCTGGGAGCAACATGTGTTTTCCTTGTGGTTTTCAAAGTTTTTCCATACCAATCTCTCCCCCTTTGACATCAAATGCCAAAGTTACAACAAAACCAAGTTCATATACAAAATACCAATCAATTCAATATACCAACTACTCCCCTTGAGAAGTAGCTTCCTCATCAAAGACCGGAATAAAAGATTTGTCTTTAAATTCTGTCGGTTGATGACAATCATCAACTTCCTAAGTTTCTACCAGTGGGGGTATGACTCCAAGCTGGTCTATGAGATATTCAAAAGTCTCCTTAGGTATGACTCCAAGCTGGTCTATGAGATATTCAAAAGTCTCCTTAGGCAGAGGTTTAGTGAAAATATCTACAATCTGCTCTTTAGTATTCACATAAACCAGTTTTATTTCCTTTGCTTCAACTTTTTCCCTTAGAAAATTCAGTTTGATAGAAACATGTTTTGTTTTAGAATGTTGTACCAGATTCTTAGATATATCAATTGCTGCAGTGTTATCTAGGATCTGTTCTGGTGAAGAACATTGCAAGACCTTAACCGGTCTGGTTTCTATTCTGTAGATAGTGACTTGTGAGTTCCATCTCACCGTAGTTTTTCCCATTTGGGTTTCCACGTCAAATATCTTGTGTTATGGTTGTATTGATTTTGTGGGTGAATGCTTTATTTGCATTTTGGTTTGCATGTGTGGTAATCGGTCTATCTGTTAAACTGTTTTACCGGTTTATCTTCAGACTGTTTAAGTGTTTTAGTGCAGTGATTTTGGCATACTAATTCACCCCCCCTCTTAGTATTCATCAATTGGTATCAGAGCCAACCTTTCTATAAGTTTAACCACTTGGAAAGAGATATGGGGGAATACACCTTGAGGGAACTTACTAAACGGCTCACTCAGTCTGAGCAAGCCTATGATGATCTTATGGTCAAAGACAAGGCATCTCAAGCAAAAAGGAGAGAACATGCACAAAAGCTGATGGAACTATCTAAAAATAGTTCTGCAGATGAAGCAGATATGGAAGCCATGATAGCAGAAATAAATAAGTTGAATGAATCAAACTCCAACCTAAGAAAGGAGTTGGAAGGACTAACTATCCGATTTAGTCAAGAGCTTGAGAATAGGAGGAAAGCTGAAGATCTGGTGAAGAACAGAGATCATGAGATCTCCAAGTTGAAACAAGAGATTAGTACGCTGATTGCTCACCTTCATGAGAGCTAAATGGAAAAAGAAGGAGTACAAGATGAACTGAACATAGCCATCTCTGAAAATGCAAGCCTAATGGAGACAAATATTGCTATTTCCAAAGAACTCTCTGAGTCAAAGGAAATACTTGCTAAGTTCAGCAAAAGTACTGTTAAGCTAGAGAAAAAGCTTGAGACATCTAGGCCAGTAAAGAATACTAATGGACTTGGTTTCTCTAGACATGAGGAAGGAGAATCCTCAGGAACAAATGCTGAAGCATCAAAGAAGCAACCAACACTCAAAGGAAAAGGTAAGCAAAAATTCAAACCTGTTTGCTTTAACTGTCTTAAAGAAGGACACACTACCAATGTATGTAGGAGCAAAGCCTACAATAATTTTCTTTACTTTATTAACAATGTACCTAGATCCAATAAATTCAATGGTCATTGTTATGCAAGCAACAAGTTTGGGCATAGAGCATTTGAATGCAGGTCTGTGATGAATAACACCGGAAGATATCCTCAAAGGACCCAAGGAATTGGTCCTAAACCTTTTGTGAACCGGAACCACAACCGGTTTAGCGTTGTCAATCATCAGCCAAGAAGCGGTGGCCATCAAGCGGCAACCAGATGGAGAGAAAATTTTATGATCTGTCATGGTCATGGTCACACTGCTGCTACATGCAGAAGGAAGAATGGAAACATGAACAATGGACCTTGGAGAGTGCCTGGATTGGTTTGCTATCACTGCAACAAACCGGGTCACATTGCAAGATTCTGCAGAAGCAGAAAGAGTATATTTGATGATATACCGGTCACTCAGGAAGGAGAAATAGATGTTGAAACTGTTCAAGCGGACATGAACAAACTTGGAGGAAGAAACCAACAATGTTGGAAGAGGAACCGGTTTCTGCACCTTGTGTGGAAATATCGGAACCGACAAACTAAGCTTCAAAAGGCTTAGGGGGAGCAAAACAGGGAAATGTTTTCGAACCCCCAGTTTACACTGGTAAAAGACCTTAACCGATATGTGATACCTGTCGCATGGCAAGAAGACCGGAAACGGTAAAAGGCAAATTAGGGTTTACGCCCTAATAGAGGAGCATTAATGGCGGTAGGTGAGAGACATGTATAAAAGCATTTTTCAAATCATTTCTCACTATCTGTTTTCGAGCAAAGAAAAGTTTTTCAGAGAGCAGAGCGAAGAAAAGGCGATTTGAGCTGAGATTTCAAGAGATTGACAAATCGTGAAGGAGATTCAAATTCAATTTGCAAACGGTCAGGTGAACACAAAGCGGTGATTCGACAACCAACGGAGTGTGGAGTGAAGGAGAATCCGAAAGCCCTAAATTCACGTTTTAAAGGTATTTTTCGAGTTCTTAAAATATTCTACAATGGCTTCCGCATCTCATACCAGTTCTAGTACATCCATTAAGTCTGAAGGTTTCATTCAAAGGAAGTCAAAGTATAATGCCCTATCACAAGTTCCGGTCGGAGTGATAGTGGAAGAGGGAATTTCTGACTATATTGATTGCAAGATTGAAGACCTAGGGTCTCTAGCCATCCACTCTCAACTAGGTCTATTTTGTGGAAAGGACAAGAAAATCAAACCGGAATATAGTATCTTAGAGAAAAAGAAACTCCATAATGTTGTATACTTTCTGGAAGACTTTATAGAGGATCATATTAGGATCATTTTGAGCAGAGCCCATGGTGACAAGATGTACCTGGAGAGGACGTATGATATCACGCCAAAAGCAATTCATGCAGTCACCGGTTTCTACAACATCGGGGAAGTGCTAGCCCTAAGAACGGTAAGCAAAACTAAAATGGCCAAGCTCACCGGTTCAACAAGCGACTCACGAGGCATGACAGTCAACTCCATCAAGGATGATCTTGTTAAGTATGCCTGCATGGTGATAGGCTACAGAACATTCTCAGCCAGCAGGATTAACTCTGTATCTGCTGCAGCAGTAAATGCCACTTACCGGATGATTAAAGAGGATGCATCATTTGACCTGTGCATCGGTATACAGAGGCAACTCCTGTCTAATCTGAAGTCGATCAAACAGGATAATGCACTGAGATTCAAGTTCGGACAACTATTGGTTGGGTTGTTCTTCTATTTCCAAGGCTACTTTCCTGGAGTAGGAGATGTCCAGTGGTCTCATGACCAACCGGTAACCAAGAAGATCAAGGAAAGCATTCAAGCTATCAGAACCAGTTACCCTGATGTGCTGAACAAATATTTTGATGAGTTCAGACAGAAAATGAGCCAAAGGATGAGGATCTCAGGTGATATTGTTAAGAAATATGAAGATGACATCTGTTTCACCATCCAGGTGGACAAATGCCTAATGGAGGTTGTTGAGCCTAGAATGGAAGAAGTGGAGCCAATGGGCTATGAGGTGATGTACGATATGATCGAAGGGTATGTCTCAACCCTTATTGCCTCACCTCTTGACCCTAAGGAAAAAAGGACCAGAACCTATCTGAAAAGGATTGCACCGATCGAGGAACCCTCTGTTAAGAAAGGAAAAGAACCGACAGCAAAGAAGGCAAAGGTAGTACCTGCAGCATCGACACCAGCTACTACTGCAACTCCAAGAGTGACCAAGCGGTCACCTACAAAGAAGAAACCAGAAGTGGCACCGACAAAAGTCTTTGAAAGAAAAAGGAAGACTAAGTAAAATGAATCGGACTCTGAGGAGACTGAGTCTGATGAAATGCCAAAGAAGGCTAGACAGACAAAGAAGATGAAGAAGAATGAACCGGCAGCGTCTGCACCGGTAAATATCGATATCTCCTCATATAAACCTTTGACACATTGTCAAAGAACAGTAAAGAATATTAGGAGAAAATTACTTCATGACTTAGTAGATTATTATGATGATTTTAGTGATGAGGAGAAAGAAGAAGTACTATAGGAGATTATTATTTATTTGTGTAAGAATGACCGGTCGCCATCAGAGGTTAAATCTCAGACACCGAATTCATTATATAAAGCATTAGATAATAAATGGCGCATTGCCATAGAAAAAGAACATGAAATTAGGGAAAAAGTCTTTGCACAATACTTTCCCGACCTCTCCAACTCAAAATTATTTGATGTTTTGGACCAAAATAAAGGACTCTTCTTCACAAGGAGAAGAAGACTCTGGCTGTTAGAGGGAAGAATTGATGATGTTGAAAAAGACACTCATTAGCATATGAATCATGCTATCCAAGCTCACAAAGCACGTATGGCCAACTTGCAAGCGGAAAAAGAACCGGTTATATCCAAACCGGATGAAGTTTTTGATGAAAAAGGAAACCCGGTTGAAGAACCAATCGACACTATTGATGTCAATGCCCTGGACATAGAAGATGTCACTTAGGACATACCTTTTGAGGGAACAGAATAGGTGCAACAGGCCGAATAGGGTAGTGAGCAACCCGAGGACAGACAGGAAGCGGCTGAGGAACGGGCAAAGAAGAAGAAGAGGGATGAAGATGAGAAAAAGCAAAAAGAGGAAGAGAAGAGAAAAGAGGAAGAGGAGAAAAGAAAAGATGAAGAGAAAAAGAAACAAGAAGATGAGAGGAAAAAGAAAGAAGAAGAGGATAAGGAAGAAAAGAAGAAGAAGGAAGAAGAGAAGAAGAAGAAGGAAGAGGAGGATAAAGAAAAGGAAAAGCGGAAGGAAGAAGAAAAGAAGAAGAAGGAAGAGGAAGAGAAAAAAGAGGAGAAGAGGAAGGAAGATGAGAGGAAAAAGAAAGAAGAGGAAGACAAGGAACAAGAAAAGAAGGAAGCAGAGAACAAGAAGAAGGAAGAAGAAGACAAGGCAGCGGAGAAAAGCAAAGCGGACAAGGCAGCGAAAGCGGTGAAGAGCACACAGATGGAGACTCCGAAGGCAACCGGGAGTCAAGCCAAACCGGCTGATATCTCCAGTCCTATCGATCTCCAATCTGCAAGTGAATCGGAGGTAATGCAGAGCATCAAGGTTGCTCAAGAGCGCCTTGAAATCATTCGAAGGAAAAAGGAGCAAGATATAATTCAAGCTGTTGTAGACACCCTTACCGGTTTGATCCCCGGTACCAATCTTCCCAACACTGAATCATCACTAGCACAGCTTAAGCTACTATGTAATCTAGTGGATGATCAGGTGCAGAGCCTGGAAGAAGCAGTTGAGGCAAATGTCAAGAAAGAGCATCAAAAGGCTCTTAACATTTCTCTGGTAAAGAAGTTGAATGAACTCTGGTCTGAACTATTGAAAGACCAAAAGGATATAAGGGACGCTTTGGATGAGGGAAACCTGCTACTAAGCAAAATCTGTCAACCCCATCTATTCTACGATGATGTGCTAGCTCAGAAGCAAAAACTTCAAACGGACTTACAGTCTTATTTGAGCACATTTAAGCCACCTTATGATTCCTTTGCAACTTATGGGCAAACCTTTCACCGGTTTCAGATCCAGTCAGCCAAAGTGGAGCAAGAGATTAGTACACGGTCTAGAGATTTGTAGGAGCTTTAACTGGTTTTACTTCCACGACTGCAAATTCTTCAGAAGTGTTATTTGAACCTGGATGCCTTGACAGTTACGCAGGAGATGAGCACAGTTGATGCCATGGAAGAACAGGTCTCCCAGATGCAAACAGAGAAAGAAGTGGCCACCTCCCTACTTGAGTCCTGGTCTCTATCAATGAAACAATTTTTGCAGGACTATAAATCGGTTTTTGACAAGTATTATTCCTTGTTGTCATAAACTTTTATTATTTTAATATCAAATGGAAACAGGGTTATTCCGCGGTGCTTTGTCATTGTTGGCAAAGGGGGAGAAGTACTCTATCTATTTTGGAGAAGTATAGGGAGAAGTATCTGGTTTTAAAATTTTGCTATATGCTTTGATATATGCTATATGCTTTGATATCTCAATGTTTATGCTCTGTATGCAAAATTGATATACATTGTATTGATTAAGGGATAGTGTATATGCTTAGGGGGAGCAATTTTTGTTAATGGCATGTTTTTGTTGTAAAACACTTAGATGTTAAAATTTTATTCTCCTAAGTGTTGCCATCAATGCCAAAGGGGGAGATTGTTGGCATTTTTGATGTTTATGTTGTGATTGTCATTGATGGACACACACTTGCATTGAGATCCCCTTTATATGTATGAGCTGGAGCTCAACCGGTATCTGTTCCAACTGGTATGTTGTATTCTAGTCTTTAGACTATTGGTGATTTTACAGAATGTGTTTCCCGGTCTGAAGCGGAATGTCGACCCCAAGCAGTTCGTAGATCTCAAGCAGTACGAGGGAGCAAAGCGGCATAACACATTCTTACCAGTCTTCTTTTTTGTCAAACCGGCAACCGGTATTTTGTATGAACCGGTAATACTCTGTGATGAGTTACCAATTGACATTTTGTTATGAGTTACCAATCCACTGATTGTTTGACGGTGCCGGCACACTGGCGGTGCTTCTTGTGTTGTGTTACTGAGTATGTCTAGATTCATTGAACCTAGGAAATTGAAATGTAATCCTATTGGACCGACATGAAATCAGACTCCTTTAAAAGGACATCATGTCTAGGGTTTTAGGTTGTTGCTGAAAGGGTTAATGTTGAGCTAGGGTTTAAGGTGGTTGTTGAGTTGTTGTAAGAGCAATCTTATCTGAGAAGATCAAGTTGTAACTAAGTGAGAGATAGAGAAGACTGAAGTAATGCTGGAATGCATTAGCTGTGAGCTATACTGGATCTAACCAAGCAGTCTATGCTATTAGATAGATCAAACAACTTGTTGATTACTCACATCTTTGACAAGTCTGTAGCCCTTAACTGGGTAGGCCCAAAAGCCTTTTGTAAAATCCTCTAACAAGGTGGTTCACCTCTGTGAATCTAAAATCTTCTAGCAAGGTAGTCTTTAATCGGACTTATCTCCTAATAGAGATTGAGATTCCTAACAGGATCTGTTCTGGTGAAGAACATTGTAAGACCTTAACCGGTCTGACCTTAACTGGTCTGGTTTCTATTCTGCAGATAGTGACTTGTGAGTTCCATCTCACCATGGTTTTTCCCATTTGGGTTTCCACGTCAAATATCTTGTGTTATGGTTGTATTGCTTTTGTAGGTGAATGCTTTATTTGCATTTTGGTTTGCATGTGTGGTAACCGGTCTGTCTGTTAAACTGTTTTACCCGTTTATCTTCAGACTGTTTAAGTGTTTTAGTGCAGTGATTTTTGACATACTAATTCACCCCCCTTCTTAGTATTCATCATTATCATAATAGATAGTAATAGGTTCCTTGCATTTTACCTTTATGTCTTTCAACATTTGCTTAAGCCATAGTACCCGTGTACAGTTAGTTGCTGCTGCAACATATTCTGATTCTGCTGTTGATAAAGATGTACAACTTTGTTTCTTACTCAACCAAGAAACTAATCTATTTCCAAGAAAGAATGCTCCGTCGGTGGTGCTTTTTCTATCATCCACATCTCCCGCCCAATTTGCATCTATGTATGCACACAGATCAAAATTTTTATCTCTAGGATACCATAATCCAAGATTTGTAGTGCCTTGTAAGTACTAGAAAATCCTTTTTACTGTTGATTCATGATTTTCTCTAGGATTACTATGAAATCTTGAAACAATACATACTGCATTCATAATATCAGGTTTGGTTTGTGTCAAATATAGTAAACCTCCTATTATAGATTTGTAGCTAGTCAGATTAACAGGTGTAGATTCATCCCTTTGTGATAATTTGTCATTTGTTGTCATAGGTTTGCTTACCAGTTTAGAGTTTTCCATCCCGAATTTCTTAAGTAACTCTTTTAAGTACTTGGATTGACTCAAGAATATACCTTTATCAGTCTGTGAAATCTGCAATCCTAAAAAGAATTTTATTTCCCCAATCATAGACATTTTAAATTCTTGCTGCATTTTAATAGAAAATTCCTTACATAATCCATCTTCTCCTCCAAAGATTATATCATCAACAAATACTTCTATAATTAAGATGTCATCATTAGTTATTTTGTAATATAAATTGTTGTCTGAATTTCCTTTAGTAAAACCAATCTTCAAAAGATACTTATCCAATCTTGCATACCAAGATCTTGGAGCATGCTTTAATCCATATAGAGATTTCCTTAACCTGCAAACCATATCATTGTCATCTATCAAAGAAAATCCATCAAGTTGTTCGATATAGACTTCCTCTTCAAGATCTCCATTCAAAAATGCACATTTAATATCCATTTGATAAACTTTGTAGTTCTTGTGTGCTGTAAAAGCCAAGAATAATCTGACTGCCTCAATTCTAGCTACCGGTGCAAAGGTTTCATTGTAATCAACTCCTTCCTTCTGTGAATATCCCTTACACACTAGTCTTGCTTTATTTCTGACAACATTGCCATCTTCATTAAGTTTGTTTCTAAATACCCATTTGGTTCCAATTACATTTTTATCTTTAGGCCGGGGAACTAATGTCCAAGTGTTATTTTTCTCAATTTGTTCTAATTCTTCTTCCATAGCTTTAATCCTAAATTTATCTTCACATGCCTCATTAACAGATGATGGTTCAATTTGAGAAATAAGACATACCTCTTCATTTGCCAATCTTCCTCTTGTCATAACTCCTTTAAACTTATTTCCAATTATTTGATCTTCAGAATGATTCAATCTTACATACTGGGGTGTCTTTGTTTGCTATTGTTCCTCAATTACTGAGGAATCCTCAAAAGGTACCGGGGTAACTGGATCTTCATTTTGTACCGGTGGATTTAGTGTAGGTTCATTTGTCAAAATTTCTGTTGCCGGTTCATAGTCTATAAACCTTGAAGTTCTTCTGAATTGTTCATCAATCTTTACATTTGTACTCTCAACAATTTTCTGTAATCTTTTGTTAAAACATCTATATGCCTTGCTCTTAGATGAATAACCAAGAAATATTCTTTCATCACTTCTAGGATCAAATTTTCCAATATACTCATCTCTTCTGATATAACATTTGCTTCCAAAAATTCTGAAATACTTAAGAGTAGGAGTATTACCAAACCATAGTTCATGAGGGGTCTTACCGGTTTCACCTTTGATGTGAACTTTGTTGAATGTATAGACCACTGTACTGACTGCTTCTCTCCAATATACATGTGGTAGGTTTGCTTTTGATAACATACTTCTTGCTACATCCAAGATAGTTCTGTTTTTCCTTTCAACAACTCCATTCTGCTGTGGTGTCCGAGGTGCTGATAGCTGTCTTTTGATTCCATTCACTTCACAGAATGTATTAAATTCCTTAGATGTGAATTCTCTTCTTTGATCTGATCTTAAACATTTGATTTTCTTACCGGTTTCATTTTCAACCATTGCTTTGAACAGTTTGAATTTTCCAAGTGCTTCTGATTTTTCTCTGAGAAAAGTTACCCAACACATTCTAGAATAGTCATCAATGATTAGCATGAAATGTCTATCACCTTGTAAGCTTTTAGTTCTAGTTGGACCACATAAATCAGTGTGAATCAAATCAAGAGCATTATTGGATTTTTCTAGAATACTTTTGAAACTAGCTCTAACTTGTTTTCCAAATTGACATTCCTTACATACTATATTGTGAGGTTTGACAATTTTAGGTAGATCTCTAACTGCTTTAGTAGTACTAATCTTTACCATGCAATCAAAGTTTACATGACAGAGTCTCTTATGGCATAACCAATTTTCATCTATATGTGCAATCAAGCATGTCTTTTCACTGATATTCAAATGAAAGATATTAACTCTAGTCTAATTACCAGTTGCAATTTCCAAACCAGTTCTATTCATGATTTTGCATTTTCCATTCTTAAATTGTAACTGAAATCCTTTCTCAACTAATTGACCAACACTTAAAAGATTATGCTTTAATCCTTCAACATAGTAAACATTGTTAGTGTTATGCTTACCATCAAGAGATATTGTACCCCTTACCTTTGATTGAACAAGCTTTGTCATCTCCAAATCTTACTAAACCGCCATTGTATTCTTGAAAGTTCAAGAATTTACCTTTGTCTCCTATCATATGATGTGAGCATCCTGAATCAATGATCCATTCATCCTTTATTTCAACTTTAGCTGCTAGGGCTTGTTCTACCGGTTGAGCAGTAGGTGCCAGTTGATCTTCTATTATAGCAACAAAAACCCATCCATTGTCTGCTGGATCCTCATCAGAATCATCAGTCACACCTTCATCAACAATGTAACAAGATTTGTCTTTATTCTTCTTAAATTTGTATTTTTGATATTCAACATTAGGCTTGTATGTTCTTCTAGCTTCTTCTCTTAGTCTAGCATGTCTATCAGGGCATCTTGAAGCCATATGACCAATCTTATTGTAGTTAAAACATTTAAAGGGTGCTTTACCTTCATACTTACTTCCAACTGGACCTTTAGACATTTTCCTTGCAAATAGTGCTTCAAGCTCTTCAAGTTCTTCATTTTCTTTCCTGCTTTCTTCAAGTTCTCTTGCATAAAAGGCTTTCCAATCAGATTTGTCAAATGATGGAGCAGATGATGTTGATGCTTTAAAGGCCAAATCTGTCTTAATAGTAGCAATAGGACCAAATTCTTCAATTTCAAAAGCTGAATGGTTTCCAATCAATGTATCCTCTTAAAACTTTTGAAACAATTTCATTCTCACTTAAAGTTCCTCCACAACATTTAATACCCAAAACAATTTCATTTACTCTTTCCATAAAAGCAGAAATCCTTTCATCTTCTTCCATTTTCAGATGTTCATACCTGACCCAAAAGCTTTCAAGTTTTGCAATTTTGACTATGGAATCTCCTTCATTCAGTGTTTCCAAATGATCCCAAATAGCTTTAGCAGTAGACCTATCTGATAGTCCCATGATTTGTTGATTTGATAATGCGCTCAAAAGTGCTTCTATTGCTTTGCAATCATTTTCATCATCTTTTGTCAAGTTAGCTGGACTAGGCTGACCAGGTACAGCAACAGTATAACCATTCTTTTTAAACATCCCAGATGTCTTTTCCAATGCAATTTAGATGTGTCTCCATTCTGATCTTCCATATGCCATAGTTGGTTCCATCAAGTTTAGGACTGTCCTTCTTGAAATAGTTAGTAGACATTGGATCTCTTCAAGTTGTTAAACTTCTGCAAAAGAGGACTAAGCTCTGATACCAATTGTTAGGTCCCAGGGACAACTGAGAGGGGGGTGAATCAGTTGTCCAATGAATTCAAACCAAAAACAACTTAACCAACTTAATGCTTAATACCGGTAAACCAGTTAAGTATGCCGGTAGACAGTTTTAACAGTTAATTACTATACCGGTAATGATTAGTGCATGAAACATAAACACAAAGTCATCAACAACACATAACATCAATATTTGTACGTGGAAACCCTGTAAGGGGAAAAACCACGGTGGGAGACCTTACCCACAATCAAATGATACTATTGCAAATAGTAAGTGTACATAAATGGGGTCTGCACATGTAGAAAGGCCAAGCGCCTAGAGCTCACTACTCAAACACAAATGGGAGTCACACTGACTACAATTGGATGGTTAAATCCAATAAGAATGTACTTCTTAAAATAGCATCTTCATATGCTGGATTCAGTATTGGTTTAATGCTGATATGCTTTCACAAAAACCTAGCTTCACCTTCAAATGATGTCTGCATGTATAGCTCTGCTTAATCTCACATATATCTTCACACAATTCTTTTTCGCATTCCACACTTGATCTTACAAATAAGATCTTACATTTATACCATAACCTAAGACCAATTTTAGTAGATCGGCTCTACAAGATATTACAATAAAAACATTTTACAAACAATATAATATCCGATGCAATAACCGATTGAACATGTCGGCTTAATGCATTGACAACAATAATTAATCATCTTCATAGTATGTCGTGCTGATCTGGAAAAGATAAACCTGCCGGTGTAACCCTGGATAACCCTGGACCTATTTGCTGGTAAAAGCAAATATGCAAATATGAATATACCAATGATTAATTCATTAAGACAAGATGTCCACACGATGTCTTCAATATTACCAAGTGTTTTCCATATCTTTCCAAGTGCCGGTGATCATTATATCCTGCCGGTGTACCATATACCAGTAACTATGCAATAGTTACTTGCTTGCCAGTGAATGTTGCTAGATCTCCAAAGTGCTAGTGTTTTAGTAGGTGTTGACATCAATGACAAAACCATACCAAAATACCAACATTTCAAAGACCACCTGAGAGGTGCACTTAGCTTGCCTAAATATTCTGTTATTTCTCTTTTTCCAGATTCCCCAGCAAGTCATGGGAAGGATCAGGGACCAAAGGTTCTTGATAAGAGGAAATTTAGTGGGAAAGGACCATTGCCAAATAATTTCCTTGAGACTCTTGTGCATAACCCAATCAACTTTCCAATTCACCCAAAACTTACTCCTGATTTCCCAGGTGAAGGAGCAATGGATAAACAGATGATCAACTGATTCTTCCTCTTTCTGGCATAGCTCACATCTGTTAGGGAACATAAAACCTCTTCGGACCAAATTATCAATAGTAAGGATCCTATTGTGAGTAGCAAGCCAAAAGAACATGTTGACTTTAGGGATAAGAATTCTATTCCAAACTTTACCCCATATAGGGTTGTTGATCTGGGTAAAAGTGTTTTTATAGGCTGAGGCAACCGTAAAGTCACCCCTTGGATAACTCTTCCAGAGGAAAACATCATCGTAATCTTTGTTAATAGAAAAGGACAACAACTCCTACTGAAGCAGGGAAAACCGAACATGTATAACATCAAGCTTAACCCATCTGTTCTCCTGCCAGTAGTTACACACCATAGACCCAAACCTCCTTTTACATTCCTCAATAACTTGATTGTAGTCTTGATTAAAGAGAGGTTCATTTTTCATCCAAGGATCCTCCCAGAACCTAATTTTGTCACCTTTTCCAAGGACCCATCTAGCTCCAGCTTTGGCCACTTTTATGGATTTAATAATACTATTCCAAATGAAAGACCCAACAGGGATATCTTCAGAATTGAGGAGATCCTAGAGAAGCTGACCATGAATATATTTGTGAAACCAAATCCGGTTCCAATCTTTCTTAATGTCATAAGCTCTCCATATTTGTTTAGCAAGAAGGGCTTTACTGAAAGTTTTGAGAGCTTTAATACCAAGACCTCCTTTTCTCTTTGGCTTACACACTTTGTCCCAATCAACCAAGGATAATCTATTTCTTTCTTCAACCCCTGACCAAAGAAATCTCTTCTGAATCCTTTCTAAGGCATCAACAAATTTAGCTAAGATGCCAAATAGACTGAGAGCATAGATAGGGAGATTCTGGAGAGTAGCTTGAAGAAGCTGCAACTTTCCAACCTGAGATAAAATGTATCCTTTCCAGCCAACAAGTTTTTTGTTGAGTTTGTCAATTAACATATTCCAGAAGGAATTTGGGGGAACTAATCCCAAAGGGGGACCCAGATAAGTGGAGGGGAGCATTTCCACCTTGCACCCAATAATTTTAGCAATTCTCTGCTGTCTTATGATAGGAGTATTCATGAAGTATATAGCAGACTTGTCCCAATTGACTTGCTGGCCAGTAGCCAAAGAATAAGAATTAAGAGCACCTTTAAAGGCGATAGCCTCCCCAACAAAAGAGTATCCCTTTAAGATAGTGTCATCAACAAACTGTTGGTGAGAACAAAAAACATTAGTAGAGGAAGGTTGAAAACCCTTGATAATTTTATTCACTTTCATTTTTTGGATCAGTCTACTCATGGTCTCTGCCAAGATGGTGAAAAGGATAGGAGATATGGGATCTCCTTGTCTGAGCCCCCTAGATGATTTAAAGAATTTAGAAGGAGATCCATTAATGAGAATTGAAAACAATGGGGTGGAGATCAACTCTCTAATAATTTTGATTATCTTCTCATCAAATCCAAAAGCCTCCATAATTCTGAAAAGAGCTTGCCAATCCACTCTATCATAAGCTTTCGCCAGATCCAACTTTATCAAAAATCCTTCTTTATTGGCATAATTGAGGGAGTGAATATTATCATGAACAAGAATGATAGTCCAAAATCTGCCTGCCAGGAACAAATCCTTTTTGCTCCTCAGAGATGATGAAGGGGAGGATAGCCAAAAGTCTGGAAGTCAAAAATTTAGATATGATCTTATAAAAGGAGTTACATAAACTTATTGGCCTAAATTTTCCCATGGAATCCGCCGCAACCACCTTAGGAATTAAGGCAATAAAAGTGGAATTGATTTCCTTAAGGATTCTTCTTGAACCAAAAAATTCTTTTATCGCATTGACCATGTCTTTTCCCACAATATGCCAAAATTCTTGGAAGAAGAACATGGGGAAGCCATCAGGTCCCAGAGCCTTATCCCCTTGAAAGGACAAGAGAACTTTTTTAATTTCCCCAGTAGAGGGGATAGCAGAAAGGGCCTTATTTTGATTAGGATTAATAATCTTGGGGATGATGTCAACCAGATCCTGTTGTTGGGTATAATCAATCTCCTTGCTACCAGTGAGGAGTTGAGAAAAGAAACTAATAACTTCATCCCTAATATCATCCTCATTATGAAGAATTTTTTCCTCAACAATTAATTTGGAAATTCTATTCGCAGCTTTATGTGACATAGAAGTCATCTGAAAAAATTTAGTGTTTCTATCCCCAGCCTCTAGCCAAATAGCCCTAGATCTCTGCCTCCAATAGGTTTCCTCCCTTGAAATAATGTTGTGAAGTTTGATTAATATATCATCTTCCTTAGCTTTTGGATACTTTTTATAGCCATATTTCTGTATTGAGTTTTGGATCTGATCTAATTCCTCCTTCAACTTTTTTTTTGAGTCAAAAATATCACCAAAGACGTTCTTGTTCCATATCTTAATGTTATCTTTGATGTTTCTAAGTTTTTTGGCAACTTTATACATGGCTATTCCATTCACATCAATATTCCACCAGTTGGCAATGGATTTTTCAAGAGAGGGGTAGGAGATCCACATTTTCTCAAACTGGAAAGGGAAGCACTGTTTACTCTTAATGGACTTAGCAACAAAGGCAATGAGATAATGATCCAAACCAATTCTATTGACAACTGACAGGGAGCATCTATGAAGACCTTGGTGAAGTTGGCAAAGTTTAGATAGACACAATACTCTTCAAAAGAGTACTCCCCCATACCTTGGTCCTTTACCTTCATCTTTTTCTCAAAATTCATAGATAGGGACATGAGTTCTTCTTGATGGTTGGATACTGAGGAAGCTTGGGCCTCCCTGTTATGTGGAACCAGGCTATCTTGAGCTGCCCCCATAGGATTGAAATACTGAAAAGGGTTATTATCTATAGATATTGAAATTTCCTGTCCATTGTAGGGGAACTTGATACATTGATGGTACGTGGAAGGCACCACTTGCATTTCATGGATCCATGGATGACCCAATAATATATTGTATGTCAAGTTTATGTCCAAGACTTGGGACATAGTGTCTCTTTGTACATGACCTACCTGAATGAGTAGTATTATAGTTCCTTCAGATGACCTCTCTTCATCATCATAAGCTTTGATAGTGATTTTCTTTTTGGATCAATAGATTGCTGAGAGAAGCCCAATGCACAAATAAGCTTTAGAGTACATATATTGAGACTAGATCCTCCATCTATTAATACTATTTTTACTCGATGTTTATAGATTGAGACCTCGATATGGAGCGGGGTGTTATGCGGATGACTCAAGGAGACATCATCATGTTCCAAAAAAAAAAATTATGTGGCGCCGTCATATTGCCCACCATGGCTTGGAATCGATTGATATCCAAATTGTTTGGAATGGTTCTTTTGACAAGAGCTTGCTCCATGATATCCTTGTGTTTTGGTGAAAGTTTGAGCAACTAAAGTATAGATATCTGAGTGGTTGTTCTCTGTAGTTGGTCGACCAAGTTATATTGAGTCTTGGGGAGAGTTGTTGATGTTGATGTGTTCCCCTTCAAGACATATTTCTGCGCTCTTGTTGTCACATTTATCGACGCATGTTCTTATTTGTCTTTGATTTTTATGACATTCACTTGATTGTCATATGTCGATATGTGATTGATGGTGTTTTCGTATATGTGATTGATACGAGCTCCTTTGGTGTTGTTTGGCGTTGATGCTCCTCCCTTGTCGTAATTGGGAAGAGGATATTTGAAAGCTTCATGGTCACCATTGGTTTTATGACCATCGACCGTTAAGTCTCCCTTGTCTATTATGTCTTGAACTATGTTCTTCAACCTCATGCAATCATTTGTGCTATGCCCCTTATTTCGATGATAATCACAATAATGTGTCATTCCACCATGGTGGTTTGACTTGGGTTCAAAGTTGCTTGTGGTTGGCAATGTGATGATCTTATTAGTTCTCGAAATGCTGATTCCAAGGTTTGTCCTAATGGTGTGTATATTTGTCGATACGGGAAAGTATTAGTATTGCTTCTTTGGTTTGTATTGTTCCCTTGGTTGTTGTTGTTGTTGCCTTGGTGATTTTTATTGTTTGACGTGGAATCTCCTTGGTTGGTATTTCATTGATAAGTGTTAGTGCCTTGATTAGAACTTCTTTGATCAATATTGGATGGTGTGGGTTGTCTGATAATGTTAACACTGGTTGTTTAGACTTTACATTGTTGGCATCAATTACCCCATCATTAATAACGTTTTTGTTTCTTGTCCAAAATCTGGACTTGTCTGAGTTGTTGTTATTGTTTTGATTGTTAAAAGTGTTATTGTTTGACAAACTCACACCTTCCTTAAAGAACTTCAAGGTTCCTTTCTTGATGGAAGCTTCTTCTACTTGGATACCATTTTGTATTAATTTTGCAAAAGATGGTATACATTGTAGTTTGAGATGATAACTCATTTCACTATTCAGATTGTCTATGAAGATTTCCATCTTTTCCTTTTCAGGCACATCTCGTGGATATCTTGTGACCATGCACCTCCATCATTGTAGAAACACCATGAATGTTTCAATGTTCTTTTGTTTTGTATTGCACACATCAAGCATGGTGATCGTGTGTTGGATATTACAGGAGTATTGTGTTATGAATTTATTCACCAACTCATCAAATGATTTGATGGGAGGTGTGAGTTTTGACAACCACTCCATTTTTTTCCCTCCCAATTTTTTTCGGAATAATCTCATTAAGTATGTGTCATTGTGAGCAAACTCCAAGCTCATAGTATAAAATTCCCGAACGTGATCACAGGGATCACTCTTACCATTGTATTTGTCATACTTTGGTATATCTGAATTTGGGGGAAAAGGTACCATGTTCAATCTCCTATCAAAAGAATAAGGACAAATTTTGTCTAATGAGTATTGTACAGTGGTTCCTTGTTGCATGTCCTGTATTTGTTTTTGAAGTGTTTGGAGTTGTTGTGTAAGAACAGTTAGGGGTGCATTTGTCCTTCGCTGGGGAGCTTCTCCTTTTTATTAAGATTGTCCCAATTGCGGGTATGGTCTTGTTTGTGAGTGTTATCTTGTTCATGGGTGTGATCTCGGTTGCGTATGTTTTCTTGATCGTACACTTCTTCTTCTCTTAGTTGTTCTTGATTGTTAGCATAGTTTCTCATCCTTGTTCGTGAAATTATCTCATCTGTATTCCTTAAAAACTTAGGAATATTGACTCCTTTACTAGTAAGCATGAGTAGATATTTTTTCTTATCTACTTCTATAAGTTTTTCTATGAGTTTTTGGAAAGCCGCATTCTCTTGACATTCTTGGAGAAGTTCTTCGGTGATCTCTGTTTCTCCCATATTTTCATATTCATCAAAAGGATTGGACAATCTACGAATCAGGCTTGATTTTGGTTGTGATTCCTTCTTTTTGTTTCTCTGAGATCGAGTGATAGTGGGCATTAATATATGTCTACAGTAATGAATTTTTCTTCTTCTATTGGGGTTCTTGGTGGAGTTGGTGGCTCAGGTCGAGCTTCGTTGGAAGTGATAAAAAACTTTGGAAATAAGGCAGGGTTAATCTTTCCTCCCCTATTAAGGCGTTGGTTGAATGCTGCTTTCTGAATGTAAGCCCTAATTCTCAAAGGTTCTTTGTCAAATTCGTTGGTTTTTCCTTGGATATACAACCGCATATGACGCAAGAATGCGCGATGTGATGTAAAGAGTTGATGGTTGATATAGAGAAATTTACTCCTCTTGGTAAGTGACTTAGAACTAGGTTGTCTCTTCTTCAACTTAGTCTTTTGATGAAGACTTCTTATTCTCAAAATATGGGGAGTGGTCATACATAAATGAGCAATGGTGATGTTGATGTTGGATATAGATACTTCGTTTTAGAAACTTAAGTTTACTTGTCAAGTAGAAGTTTAGTTTGATTCGCTTCCACGACAAAGTGTGTCAAATGATATGAGTCAAGTTTCACCATGTAGAAACTTAATTTGATAACTTGGGAACCTAACTAGGTATTTGTTTTGATAGGATTTGTTGGATGGTGGAACCTTTCATCACTATTTTGATACTCCTTAATTTTGTTGGATGAAATTTGATCTCAAGAGAGTTGAAAATTTGATACCTTTTTCTAAGGGTGCTTAATTGGATTTGAAAATTCTCTTCTCACCAAGGTTGCTCGTTGGTCTTTGTTTTGAACTTGATTGTTATATTGATTGATTTGCAAGATATTTTAATGTTTATGACAAGAAGACATAGCACACATGAAAACAATGGTCATCCCTATGCTAAACATTGAGTGCATGTTTTGTGAGGATGTTTTCAAATCTCCAATGTTATCACTGGTTTGATTTACAACAAAAGACACATCAGATAGACTCTTTATTCAAAATGTCATTGACAATATCATAGCCCACTATTCTTGATACTCCATCGGCTCAAACAACCTTGTCACCCCCTAGAGGATGACTGGTTTTTTTCCTTTTGCCAGAAATTAACCCAAAGTGAATTTCTTCATAGTTGAGTAGTTATCTTGGGAGATATATGGTGAGTGATCTTGGGGGCGGATTCTTCCCCACCCTTGCACTATGATATTTCCAATGTATGGCAACTGACTTGGTTCAAAGATTCTAATGATAAGGCTTGTAGTAAGAATTCCGTTCGATGCAGTAAATGATAAACTCAATTAAGAGGCTTCCCAACCTTTAGAAGAAAGACTTTTCACATCACAAAGATACTAGGGGAAGGCTATCAAATACATACTTCTGTTGGAGGGGATTTTCCTCAGCCTTCACATTTGCTTATAGTGGGTTGGTAAACTTGACGATAAAGTCGTTCCCCACTTGGGTTATACCCTTCACATTAGCTCTTTCGAGGCTCCAGGAAGGTAGACCCTCTTAAGGTTTTAATGCTTTGAAAGTAAATAAAGCAATGAAAAAGTGGATTTGACTTTTTGATCACCCAAATAAGGGGAGAGCATATACCTACCACTTTAAGACAAAGTAAACAAAGTTCTTTTTAACTTTCCAAAGCAATGATTTGCTAAGTCCTATTTTGGAGATGTTTCTCCAACAAGCATGGTGTTCTTTTAAGCCCTTCACAAAATGTGTGTTTCAAAACTTTGGAAAATAAACGTGGTCAACAAAATAAAATCGTGTATTTGTGAACAAAATGAAAATTGTGTAACCAGTCATCAATGAGGTTTTTTTATTTTGTACCAAATAAATGAGGTTCTTTTTAGTTTGCACCAAAATAAAAGTGAGATCCCTTTTAACTTTGCAAAAAAATAAAGGTTTGTTTGCAGTTCTTTTTAACCTTTTGCAAAATAGGAAGTGAGGTCTTGTTACAAACACCAAAGAAATGATTAGGTTCTTTTTAGTTTGCACCAAAATGAAAATGAGATCCTTTTTAAGTTTGCAAAAATAAAGGTTTGTTTGTAGTTCGTTTTAACCTTTTGCAAAATAGAAAGTGAGGTCTTGTTTTAAACACCCAAAGATATGATGAGGTTCTTTTTAGGTCCTTGCAAAATAAAAGTTAGTTCTTTTTTAAATCCCTTTGTAAAAGAAAATTTTGAGAAAAGAAATCAAAATCTACTTTAACTCCTTGGAACCTGCAATAAAATATTAGACCTGCAAAAACCTCTCAAAAATTTAGTTCATATGGTGGGCTTTACAAGCCTAAAATTTCCTTGTGTTACAAAAATTAGCTCTCTTCCTATTACAAAAGTGCTACTCTCACTAGTACATTCAGAGCTGATTTGTGACGAATTTTTGTCGGAGTGCCGACAAAATCAACCGTCGAAAACTCGGAGCCAGATTGGTCAACGATGCCATGCCTGTCAAAAATACGACAATCCAATGGACTCTGTCGACGCTGTATGTCCGCCGATTACATTGTCGGTCGAAAGCTTGGTATTCGTCGTAATTCCGACGATGATAATTTTTATCAAAAAAAAATAATTATTATCGATGAGACCCAGCGATGTCTCATCGATACAAAAGAGCCATCGAAGAAAGGAAACGCCGATGAATTCCAGAAAGGACTCACCGAAGATAATAACTTCATCGACAAAAGATATCGAACCTGAGTCTGATTTAAACTTTTAGGGATGAGAATTAGAAAGCAACCAGACTAGGAAGATTTTGAAAGCTAAAGTCAAACTAGGAAAATTCTAGAATTTGTTAAACAAAGTCTGATTTAAAAAAAAAAGAAAAAGCAAACATGTTCTTCTAATGAAATTTGAAAAAATTGATGCAGAAAACCTAGCACAAATCTGATAATCAGAATTTCAGAACGAGAGAAGGAAATTTGAAGTTCAAAATCTGAGAATTCCGCCTTGACCAAGCTTTAGACCTGAAAGAAATGAAGAAATTCCTAAGAGAATTGCTTCTGCTTTGTCTTTGAATGCCTGAATTCTTCCTAAGAATCTGCTATGAACCTGCATTTACAATTCAAATTTGCCTAGAACTTTGGAAAGGATGCTTGGAAAAGTTAGAATTCCCAAGGATGAAGAGAAAATTGTGAATAGTAAATTGCCAACGTTGATGTTTATAGGCAACTCAAACTTTTCTCTGCCTTGTTTTTTAGTTTTTAAAACTTAAGGGCAATTCCCTTTTGTGTTTTTAGAAGCTTCTCTTCTTCATGAGCGAACTTTGCTTTATTCACTCTATTTCCAAACTTGGCCTTGTTGTATTCCCTTTGCCAAGTTCAAACCTTTTTATTTGATCCAACACTTAGGCAAATTGTGCTTTCTTGCTTTAATTTGTTTTTTTTCTTTTCCTTCGATCACTTTGCCAAATTCAAACATGACTTGGGCGAATTCTTGCTTTTCCTCTCTTTTTTGTTCTTACCAAATTTCCAAACATGACTTGGGTGAATTCCTTCTAATTCCACCTTTGCTTTAATTGTTTTTCTCTTTGTTTTTGTTTTATTTTACGTCTTCCAAGACTAAGCAAATTCGTCTTGTGTTCAGCTTTTTTGTTCTGGTCCACATTTTTATTCTCAACTTGAGTGAATTTCATCCTTGATTCTGACTTTGCTTTTCTTGTTTTAATTCACTTCAACTCAACCAAACTTTCCCCTCTCAACTTTGGCGAAGTTTATTCTTGCTTTCTTTTCTTCCAAAACTTACCTTTGTCCACCAAAGCCAGACTTCATCATGACTTGGGGAATATTTCCATGCTGCTAGGCAGACTTTGCACATTGGTACGCAACTTTTCACATGAAGTAGGGCGGACTTTGCTATAGGTGATAACAAAATGATGTGTTGCATAACCCATGATTACATCAATGATACACTTCTCACATCATAAACAATATGAAATAGAGAAAAACCAAGATCTGAATTCAATGGAAGAAAATCAACATCAAACAACAAAATCACTAAAAAATACCTCTACCACTCCGAAGTTGACAAAACCAGCTTTTTGTCAATATCTAGGTTGTGGAAAAAGGCCTCTGTTTGCAAAAGTTATGCAAAAATGAAAAAAGGCCAATATTAGGCACTTTTGAAGCACAAGGGGGCTACAATTGACTGAGCCTTTAGTTCGCCATGTGACCATGCCTAACGTCGCAGGTGAAAAATAAGCCCAGGCTATGAAGATAACAATTGCACGAATTTTGTTGGGTAATCCATTCCACAAAAAGATCCTCAATCTTCCTCAAGCTCCACGCCACTGTGAGCTCACAAGAACTTTCACCATATAAGGCAAACGCTGCCACATATAAAGTGCTTAAAACCGAGTGATGCAGGCAATGTGGGATAATAAGACCAATGCACAAAGGACACGAGCCCATCACTATATATGGTTTTGCCTCAACCAAGCCCTAATGTGAGACTTTATAAACTTTCCTTGAAGTCAATAAATCGACCAATAGGAAGCCTCGAAATATATAACCATAGGGCCAAAACAATCAATCGGCCAAAACATGAAGAACGTTGATCACCATGCAAGGAGTCGCACCAAGAAATAGAACTCGTCGATGCAAACTTGGTATAAGCTATCAATCAACAACAATAAACGCCCACTAAAAAAGCGACCACCTCTGGTTAATGAAGTGTACAAGGCAAAAAAGGATGATAGGTAATAATATAGAGAAGCTTACCAATGATGAGGAAAAGTGTAGGCTGCCAAAGTTCTAACGTAAGCCCTCTGAAAACCAAAACTGCCTCTTCATTGATCTAAGCACCAAGCCAAATAATGTGCTTACAAAACAGGGCACATGACAATAAAGAAAATCAGACTAAGAAAAATAATACCCAATCAATTTGATTTGAAAGACTCCACCAAGAACATAAATCTTAGCCAATGAAAACAAATGCATTGATCATCAAATGAAATGCTAGAAAAGGGAAAACCACAGCTAATAGGAATGATCAATGTCTTCAAATACGGCCTAGCGAACACAAGAAGTTCCCAAGCAAAACGTTAGTCTGATCGGACATGAATAAGCCGAAATGAATATGAGCCTGTCAAAATAACAGAAAGGGCTAATCTGCCAAGTAAGCTTCACGGGCCTATGAAATACAAATCGTGCCAAATAACAGTGGAAGCCATCCAAACTAATGGATCTACCAACGCAGCCAATACTATAACAAAGAATAAAATTTGAAGGAAATATCACCAATTTGGAACTCTCGGGACTTCAACAACTCAGGCTAATGATAACTCTCAATGAAAGGGGGCGTAGCATTGTCTGCTTTGATACCATGTTGGTGAAACCACCCAACCCAATAACAACAATCTACAAATAAACAACAAAGTGGCTTGTCTGGAAATTGTGAGGCAACTATCAATAGTGAATACAGAACATCTGATAAGCCATAGGAAACAATCAATTGTACTTGGGTTGTTAGTATTTTCGGATTTTATTGTGAAAAGTTCAAAGAGTTATGGCCTGCTGCAGACAAAATTGGAATATTATGGCATGGCTATGGGGGATCCAAGGCCCAATTTTGATCCTGAAGGATACATAAGGATAGCTTGGTCATCACAAAAGTTGAAGGCTAGAGAGCATAAATCTTACCTACCGGATGATCTCATTAAGAACATTGGTAGAGAAGAGGCCAGAGTGAACTGAATAAATTTTGAGAAAGCAATGCAGGCTTATAAATGGAAGCTTTTTAGAAGGAAAATGGATGAGAACGTGTTACAAAATATTGAAGACCCCTTGGAGTTGGCCAACAAACTTATGGAGCATGAATTGAAAATACTTAAGGGAGTCCCCACTCATGTTTTTAGGGATTATATTGATACTATTAGGAATACAGAGCCTTTGGCTCATATGTCTCCCACTTCCACATCTGGCATCATTCCATTCACTCCTCGAGAGGATTACCCTTGGTTATGCAGAGGATACACTGATAGACTTGGCAATAGGAGAACTGAATGTCCGAGAAGTGGCTGACATTAGATTCTTGGAGCATGAGGATTTCATTGCTGATAGTGACTTCATTGCTTCCAAGGAGTTCACCGCATTCCTCTATCAACATAAAGGATTTCAAATTAAGAATAACATGAGAAATAGTGAAGAAGAGCAGCAGCTTCAAAAGTTACAAGAGGAGATGGATCTTGTGATGAGAGAAATGACACCTGAGAAGGGAAGACAGTTGCTTAAGGAAGCTGGTGTGCTATTATACTCTAGATGGGACATGAACTCTGCCTTGTTGTTTGATGGATTCCTCAAGAAACAAGACCCAAGTAGGCAAATGATGCCAAAAGAGATTGACAAACTCTCTAGAGGATCAGGATATGATCTAGATCAGAAGGCTCTTCTACAGTGGGCTATCTATCCCAAAGATAAAAGACGTATATTGGTTGATACAGAAGAAGCTTTTGGACATTTGATGGTGCAGTAGGTTGGAAAGACTAACCCTAGAACAACTGCCAAACTAAATTTGGATGTCGCTAAACTAAACCAAGATCAGATAGAGTTTCTGGTCTGAGAAAATTCTACATACAAAAGCCTATATGAGAAAACCGATGAAGAAAAATAGAGGTTGCAAGCAAGATTGCTTCAAATTGATACAGGTACCAGTCAAATAGGGATGACATATGGTGTTGACAGAGATGCCATGGATGCCTTGATAGACACTATGTATTGGAGGAACATGGCCGAAAAGACATCTCGACAAGTAAAAAAGGAACAACAAAAGATGGATAAGTTAGTTCTCGAGGTCATTGAGCATAGATTCGACTGTATGGTGCAAGTTGCAGAAATATATTGGAAGACATACACTGGAACGGTCAAAGCTTTGAAAGAGCATGAAAGGCTCAAGTCTCGGTTGGAAGGCATGATGAATGACAACAGTCTGATGAATCCATGTGAGAAAATTGAAGCTGAGGCTTACTTGAAGTCCCATGATGAATTGACAAATCAATTAAGGAAAGAGCTTCAGAGGATGGATGATGGGAATACCCCTAGGGTGCCCTTTTTTTACAGTAATGGTGAGTATCGATGGAACAGTGGAAACAAGAGTTCAGTGATGAGAAGAATCGAGCAGTAGCAGAGTTGGATTTTGACAAAGAATCGTCACTTTGTGTTAACCATATTCTATCCAATCATATCCAGACAAAAAGCGACATGAGGACACTAAACAATGACGTTCTAATGTATAAAGATGATAAGTACATTGAACACATAGGAATGCTGAACTTGTTTATCTCCCAGTTTGTTAACAAAAGTGCTAATTAATAGTTATGTGCTGAAAAGCCACGATGCTTGGTGACAATGTATACCCTCATATAAATGAGGGAACTTTTGTAACAATAAGGATCATTAGAGAAGAAGTAGAATATAGCCTCAGGCTTACTATTGTACCATTTTGCGAACATACATAATATAATCAGTCATCTTTCCTTTGTGTATATGTTGTGGATTACTGCATCTTTCTGTAGGTAGTTGCTTGTGATATTATCTAAAGGAGATAAGGTTACTTGTGTTCTTCCAGTAAAACTCTGTGTTTCATATTGTGGATTTGAATAAAAGATTTGCTTGCGAATATAGTTTTGTATATAGTGTGCCTGCATATTATATCAACCATGGTGCGCTTGCATATGTATATAGTTTTGTTTATAGGTGGAAAGCCTGAGGTTCAATGTCAAACTTGGTTGCTCTGATACCATATGTAATATTCCATTAATTCTATACTTAAAGAAAATAAATTGTGATCTATATTAAGATAAAAAATTGAGCATTTCAAAATAAAACATAACTACTTTAGTTGAAGGAGAAAACTAACTAAATGTTCTTCAACATAATAAGAATCTAACTAATTTATCTAAAAGGAAGGTAATCTTTTAACAATAAAAAATATTGAACAAATATTATTAAGCTAATCAATATGAGAAAGGAATTCAAATGGCAAGTTTCATTTTTTAGGGAAGAGATAAAGATTTAGAGGTTACAATTCATTTAACTTTCCAACTGAAAGTTTTTATATCAAGCCTCGACATAGTTTGGAATAGGGAGAGCATCATCAAGGGCTTCTCCATTCAATTGTAGACTTGCCAGTCTCCCATGCCCCTTCATTGGAAGAGACCCAACCCTTCATGAGGGTGCATTCTAAGGATTGGGTCTCTTTTACATCTGGCCATCTGATCTTGGTGTTCAAAACCTACACGCAACTAGTCAGTCACACACTATAGGTAACCCCTAACTACTATGACCATTTGACTAGTAGGTGTATCTAGTTCATGTGATCTAACAATCACTTAGATAAAGCATCACCATCTTGGCCAAGTTTTTAACATTGCAAGCACCAATGCGTTGTTAGTGTTCTCCTCCCTTGCTCGACTTGTACATCCAATTCTTGAGCTCAACAAACTCACTAGTTACCAACCATCTAAACAAGCCATCTGCTTAATGTATACTAACAATAATGATTATTAACGACCATCATATGATAAATAGCATACACTTGAGCCAACTAACTCACTGGTTTACTAACAAACTATCTAGCGAACTGCTTAATGTCTACTAAGAATAACGGTCATAAATGACCATCATAAGATAATTAACATACACTTGAGTCAGTTGATTCATTGGTTACAGAACTTCTAGGTTTAGCTGATCCAGTTCGTTAAATAACAGTCTCATGTCTACTGACATTAACGGTTTACAAGGACCTTCATGGGATTGTGACATAACCCTATAAGCCAACTGCTACAAATCCCCTATCTCTAACAAGCTTCAACTGTCATCATGGAATTAAACCTAATACAACATTGGTTCCCTTATTTAGTTAAATTAACACATCATATTATGACTCAACAAAAAATACGGTTCTAATATATTTTTTTGTCTTTGTATATTCCCAAAAGTATGCATCTAATTGATGATAAGAATCCTTCTTCAGGTCTTGCAACCATGGAGATTGGTTATAATCTGATTATAACCGATGTGCATTGATTCCAAGATAAACCATATTCAGTTGAACTATGAGTTAAGAGTGGAAAACAAATAAACATAGAATAGATGCAATACTCGGCTATTATGCCCTCGTGGGCTAGCAAACATATTCTATAGTGAATGCTTTGAGGTTGCTACTCAACCATACTATGCACAAGATATGAATGCAGTATTCAATTTTCTTATGAATAAGGTAAGACAGTGTATTCGATGAAAAGTAACAGAATATCGTCATGATTTATATCTGTGAATAAATTTATCTTCCTTAAGTTCAAGACTTGATAATGAATGAGTAAATCATTTAGGCTCTACAATTTATCTTAACAAGAAAGATCATGAACATGCAATAGCTATACATCGGCTACTCAAGGCAAAATTTACACGGCTATGCAAGACAAAATAATCACAGTTAGGCATGATAGTATGCTCACAGCTATCAGAGCAAGATTCTTTTCAATTTATTTTACTTTTTCTTTTAATGAGTAATATTTCCACAGTCAATTATTCATACACGATTAACCTCTGCATTTCAGTCAGATATGAAATAGATACATACCTGATGTGAGAGGAAACGAGGAAGGAAATACCCCTCGAATGCAACATTTGCACGACTATGATAGAAGAGAATCTGGAATAGTCTTTGTTTCCTCCTTCTTTCCCCACTACTAAAAGTTCACATATGCAAAGGAAAAACAATTGATTATATTATATATATTCTCCAAAATAGTATAGTGGTAAGCCTGAGGCTATAATCTACTCCTTTCTCTAAATTTCCCTCTATATAAAAGTAATATAATATCTAATACTACATTAATAGTAATCAAATTTGCTAAATGTAATATAATATATAATACTACATTAATAGTACTTAGAATTGCTAAATAGATAAATAAGTTTTTAATCTATAATGTAGATATATGTAAACTTTCAATCTATTAATCGTAAATGCTTTTGGATATTAAGTAGATGATATCCAGTCCGATAAATATACGATATAAAAGTATGGGAAGAAGTGAGCAAGGTCTTTTACATATAGGGTAATAAAAGTAATGAATAGTGGCCCAGAATTATTCAAAAGGTCAAGAAATAGAGCAAGCTCGAGAGTCAAATTCAAAAGACAAAGACATCATATGATCATTGAGCAGTGATCTGAAATGCAAATTATAGCAAGGTATTGTGACTATAAGATAGAAACCATCCTAGGAGCCTCCAATATATCAAAAGTTGAGAAAGTAGCAAGCTTACTGTACAAAGACAGTGATCACTATAAAGTTGCAGTCAAGTTCAAAGCATTGATTTGTGGGAACAAAGGGTTTTATATGGGGATTAATAAACATGCATTAGGAGTTGTCCTCCTTACAAATAGTGCAACATTAAAAAGGTATTATCAAAGCTACAACCACAATTCAAAGAGGAAGCTTACAAAGATAGGACAAAGCTAGGTACAGTCATAAGTCAAGACAAATACATAGTTGAAACTCAGTCCAAAATAGTGAAGAAGTGCAACAAATGACATGAGAAGTCTAAAGAAGTTTTATAGCAATCATGAGTCAAGGATTAATGAAGAGATTTTTTGCATCCATGATAGAATCCTTAAAAGCATCCATGATATAATCTCAAACACACTTTTTACCGTTCTCTTGGTGATTGTGCCCAATTGTGTATGTCATGCTTATGTATGAAAATGGCATTTTGCAGCTTTCCACCGACGATGTATTTGAGATGTCTTTGATTTAGATATGGCATGAGCTTAGTCGTAGAGTGAGACTAGGGAGTTGGACCATCTCAACCATGGTGCACCTGCATATGTATATAGTTTTGTGTATTCATTAAAGATTTTCATTTAATTTTAATCAACTAAAGAGCAATATTCATGACTTACAAGTAATAAAAAAACTTACAAGGATGAGGCATATTCATTACTTACAAGTAACAAAAAATCTTACAAGGATGAGGCATATTCATAACTTTTGCAGTTCGACCTTGGATATCAACACTAGAAGCAACTCATATTGTTCATGTACATACAAGACAATATGGGAGTTCATTATACCCAGCAAATTGTGGTGTTGTTGTTTGTGTTGGCTCTGTTGGACCCTGCAATTAAGATCCAATATTCATTATTCAATAAGATTATTTGTGCAACATAATGAAATATTGAAAAGTGTGTTATCTTGTTGAGCTTCTCTTGGTTTTGAGAATAGTTTAATATTCTCTACTTAATAGGGCCAACCATGTGAAGGTGGAAGCTCATTTGGCCCCTCCCTCCCCCCCCCAACATCACTCTAAATTCCCCGTTAACATCTTATAACATTCATTCATTCATTCTTTCTACCATTAATAAAACATAGCATTCATTCATTAATATCACATAACATTCATTAACACATAACATTGATTAACATTAATTAACACACAACATTCATCAATATTAATTAACACATATCATCCATAACCATTAATTAGCACATAATTACATTCACCGGCACATAAAAATTAGTCATTATCAAATAAGTTAGATTACAATCATTTCTTTCTTTGAAGCTATGAAAAGACTAAGTGGAACATCAGTTTCTTCATCATTTCCCCCCTCTGCAGATGTTCCGCCAACTGCTCGTGATCTTGATGTATGCCTAGTCCTATACTGAGGACGAGGACGCTGAAGCGAAGGGGGGTCCTCTGCAATAACAAAAAAATGGGTTAAATTCAAAAAAAATTTATTGTTACAAGTATTTCATTAATTTATAGAACATAATTGTTGTGCTCTTTACCTGATGGGGCCACATCATTTTGTGTAGCCTCAACCTCAACATGTTGAACACCCTCTAGATCCTCTGGAGTTGAAATACTAAAGGTTACATTAATGCTGAACACCAATTGCAATTATATTTGTTTAAAGCAATAACAGTGGTCCTCTTTACCTGAGTGGAGAACATCGCGTTCTTGATGTTGTGTACCCAGATCATGCTCCACTTGCTCACCACTGACTACATGCTCTAAAATATTAACAAAAAAGGTTACATTAATTACTACTCTAATTACAAATTAAGATGTTTAATTGTATTAATAGCTAAATAAATCAATTTGAATAGCAAATGAATACCTCCACTACTGGGATGCACATCAGGACCTTCATGTGCAGGTGGTGTTTCACAATTAGCAGGTTGCATTCCAATGACATGCACATTGTTATCATTGCTTGCTTATTTAAAACAAATATAGTCACTTTATATTGGAACTCAACAACTCTGGAATGATGTTCTTGTTACTACTTACTAAGATTGCCATTAGTCTTATGTTCAAAGTTATTCTATATATTCTAGTCGGTTACTTCTACCGAATCTTACAATCGGTAAGCACAGAACAGTCAGTAAGCACAGTGCAGTCGGTTATAGAAGAAAGTAGTCACAGAGTGTAGTATACACCGAACACTCTACCGAGTAACACTCTATGTCTACCGAGCAGCAAGAATGATATACCGAGTGAACACACACCGAGTGAAACGTGTTACCAGATTCACTGAACCTGGACATATATGGGAAACGTGTTACAATGATTGAGGAACAAGTAATCGTTATCACATTGGAAATTGCACTTAAAGATTGTGTATGATTTTGAGGTCATCTAACCAATGAAATATTTTGCATGGTTATTCATTCAAGAAATCATGTTTGTAAGATCGAAGCATGGACCAGATCACCGACATAAGAGATCTATTTATACAGTATGAATTCAAGATTAGATATATGTGCAAGTATATATGTGCATGTGTGTGTGAAGCAAGACATGTACAAAAAGGAAAATCATAAGATATCACAGAATGTTATGACTGTTACAGTTGACAGAGAAACACAAAAGTCACTGAGAAGGATTTCAGAGAATAGTCAAGGAACAGAGTAAACGAAAGGGTTTACCAAGTTACTATATGGGTTACCGAGGTATGCTATAAGCTAAGTAATATCATTTTGAGCACATAGAATTTGCTATAACATTTCAGATGTAAAGTTGCAGATATTTGTAATGATTTATTGTAATATTTTGAAGTTGTAAGAGAAACCTTTAACAGGGTAAAAGACTCTAACAAAGTCTATAAATTGTAAAGCCTTTAACCAGGTGCAACATTTAGAATAAGTGTTGTAAAATTCTTTAGCAAGGTAGATCTAACAGATCTTGATACTCTTAACAGGGTAAGCTATCAGAAATAGCTAAACATGTAGCTCTAACCGAGCAACCTTTATTATTGCAGTAGTGAAGTTGTGGGTGTCATCCCCACCGCAGTTTTTCTCTCTAACCAAGAGTTTCTGCGTAACCAAAATATATGTGTTATGGAGTGAATCATGTATGATTGTTATCTATTTGTTTTAGCATTATATTATGTTACTGCACTATTCAGTTTATGCTTAACAGTAAAGTTATTGTTGAAGAAAAGTTTTGAAGTACTGATTCACCCCTCCCCACTCAGTACATTAGCTTTCCATATTGGGCCTAACAGTTCTTGATGTTAGATGCATTTACCTTGTTTAATAACCCATTGATACTCTTCTGAAGGGCATCCCATGTCGTGCGTTGGTATTCCACGCTGCTCTTGTCTTCCACATCTTTCATCATTTGAGCCAGCTTAAATGGGGGAAAGTAAGACATAATAGATTAGAAAGGTCCACATATGCACTAGAATATCTGGGCATGAACCTGTGGAAAATTTGTTGGAAAATTGTGGGTTGCCCCACAGTATGCGCCAAATAATGTATGCCAAAATGCGGTCTTCAACTTGCGAGAAGAAAAACACTTCAAACACACCAATGAAGCATTGCATTAGAGTTAGAAATCATACACAAGTTAGTGGATTTAAAACTCTTAAAATCACCTCATTGTCCTCTATCTCTAAAGATCTTCAAGATTCAACGTGGCCGTCACTTGGTAGAGCACTTGATCTCTTAGATGACAACCTAGAGAATGAGATTTTAGTGGTGTGCTGAGATCAAAATGGATGCAACTAAGATCTTAGCTAAGATGATCGATGAAGATAGGATGCAAGATGCAAGACTAGATGATTAAAATGTTAAATGTATTCCAAATTGAAGATTAGATGATGCTAGATGAGTTAATTAAACTAGATGAGTATACAATACTATGAGATGATATACAATTAACTAGATGATATGGTAAAATGAAGCTAAAATGCTAATGCTAATGCTAAATGGCTTGGATGCTTGAAGATAGCTGGAATGCTTGAAGATGACAAGATGAGCTGCTTAACCTGCAAAATGACTATAATTTAGATGCACAAGATTGAGATATCAATTCAAAGAGAAATGGGCTCTATTTATAGAAGAATTAGAGAATTGGATGGCCAAGATTGAATTGGCTTAAGGAGGGTCAAGATTGAAAGTTATCAATCCATGTGAGATTTTCAACCCAATCCCATGTTGAAAAGTGTCACCATGAGATTGCTTGAGAGGAGAGGGAGGAGGAATTAAATTCTTTAGAAGACTTAATGGTTAATCCCATGTGGGAAAATTCATGGAATAAAGCTTTTATCTAATAAATAAAGATATTATCCAATGGAAAAAATCTTGTGCAAAGCTCAATGTGTTAAAAATGTGAAGTTTTTTAAGAGAATTAAAAGCTCTTTGGAGACCTTGGAGGTTATCATATTGGAAGTTAGATAACCTTCAAGACTTTTGTGAGAGTCCTACAAATTTGGGGAACTCAAAAAAAGTTAGCTTGTTGAAAAGATAAAACTTTAAATGCATTTAGAAGACTTTCTTCCAAAATTAGAAGTGATTTTCCCAAAATATAGGGATGTGACCATGATAGAAGAATTAGACTAATTAAGTGGGTTTTGAGAGGTTCTAGAAGAATGCTTAGGAAGTTAATGGAAAATGTAGGAGAATGCAAGTGGGAGAAATAAGAATTTTTAATTAAAATAAAAAGATTTATTTCAACTAAAATGAATGCAACTTTGCATTTGGATAGATATTTAAATAAATATTAATTTATTTAAATGTGAATGTGAATTTTGGATTTTATTTAAATAAATCTTAATTTATGTAAATGAGAAAAAGGGGGATAAAGCATTAAATGCTTGAAGACTTTGATGGAAACCATTTAAGGCCTATGAAGATTTTAAGGGAAACCATTAAAGGTTTGAGAAGACTCTAGAAGGAAGCCATTAAAGGTTTCAAGTGGGTGGGGATAAATAGGATTTTAAATAAATAATTTATTTATTTAAAATTGTGGGGCAACTTGCATTTGTAGGAAAATGCAAGTGGGTAGAGAAAAATAGGATTTTGTAGATAAAATAAAAGATTTATTTTATCTACAAAGAGATGCAACTTTCACATGTTGTAAAATGCAGGAGGGGTGAGTGAAATAGGGATTTTTTTATTAAATATTGAATTTAATTAAAATGGAAAGGGGATTTTAATTAAATGTTGAATTTGATTAAAATGGCTAGAAGGGGATATTTAATTAAATGTAGAATTTGATTAAAATGGCTAAAAGGGGATATTTAATTAAATGTTAAATTTAATTAAAATGGCTTAGATAGAAGAAAGAAGGAATTAATTAAATCTTTAATTTGATTAATGGTTGATTAGAAGAAAAAGGATATTGATTAAACCTTAGTTTAGTCACTATGCATATTAGTGTAATTAAACAAATATAAATTCATTTAATTAGTTGTGCAAGTTTTAGGTGTCTACAGATACATACAAGAGAATTTGACTATGAGGGATATGATCATATGCCTAGAGGGGAGGTCAAATTTGGAGAACAAGAATTGTAAATGCATCTTCATTGGTTATGACATTGGTGTGAAAGGATATGTAGCTTTGGGGTACTATTGTTGAATGAATTTTATATAATAAAAATGTTACTTTTAGAGAAGCTAAGCCTTCTCCTTTCACTCCTTTACAACCACAAAATTGGTAAGAAAAATATTTAGTACAGGAAAACCGAAATATCAAGGAATTTAAAAGTAAAGCCCATAAAGGACCTAAAGAGCACGAGAACTCATAGAGCTCATATAGTTTCAAAGAGGAGGTGGAACGGATACACCTTAGCTCTCGATGAGGTCTATTTGGCACAAATAGTAGCCAAAAAGATATTCTCCCCCTTATAGATATATTTTTTTACTTTGATTACTAACATGATGAGCCTAGAATAAAAGGAGGTTAGAGCATGGGTAATGTAAATTACCAAAAAATCCCAATTGAATAAGAAACAAGTCTTAAAGAAACATAGTGCATGGGTTCTATTACTTTTTCATGATAGACATAAACAAATTCAATATAAATGGAAGTTTAAGAAGAAAATTTCTTGAGATGAAAATATTGATATGAGGTTGGTTGTAAAAGGTTATTCTCAAGTTGAGGGAATTTCAATTATGATGATATTTTCTTTAGTTTCAAAGTTGACATCCATTCAATTCCCTCTATCACATAAGGGAGAAATTATTCATTTGATACATTTTTGTAAAAAATATTTTCTCTCCTAGGGTTGTATGAGGAAGAGTGAAGGGCTTTCACATATTTATAGGAAGAAATCAGACTTTGTTCACTATATTTTTCTTCTCTTCATTTGTGTTTTGCATTTTTTATGCATCTAGAAATTTTTGTTGTCAAACTCACTAAGTTTCTAGTGATTACGCAACAAAAACAATGGTGAGTACTCTTGAGAAACACAATGAGTTTGATTGGTAAGTTAAACTATGAGGAACTTGGTAAGGTGAAAAACTTGCGAGTACTTGTTGACTTAGCTAGTGGTCACCAAGATTACCAACTCTATCATGGAGAATAAAAAATAGTTTCTAGGGGTTTCATCATTTAAATTGGTAATTGTATGCTTTTTGAAGCTTATTGAAGATATTCTTAGCTCACCACTGAGTCCAAATTATTTGAGGAAGTCATATATTCTTTTTTCTAACATCTATATTGGACACTAGTGGATAGATATTGAAGTATTTGATGTGGGAGTTTTATTACTAGATCCAACAAGTAATCAAAATTACAGAGCATTTTGGGTCAATTTTGATGTTGCCATCATGCTTGGAAGAGTTGGAAATCCTAAAATTAAGTGCTAAATCATTAATTTTGGAAAATTTTACAAAAAGGAAAAGCAACTGTTCAGAGAATTGAACAACCCCCAAGAACCAATTTGTACTTCGAAAAAGATTGTGCCTCAATATTGAATTACAGGGTTTGAAAATAAATTAAAAAAATTAAAATTTTGTTATTTAAATAAAAGTAAAAAATAATGAGAAATATTGTCTTAAAACATAGTACCTATGTAGAAGTTATGTAAAGTACATACATGCATAGGCCTTTTTTTGGGCATTATGCCTAGAAAGAGGCCACATGCCTTATAAATGATATAAACCCATAAGCATGGGGTTAGGCAATGCCTTTGGCTCCCTTTTTAAAGTTTATGATTTTTTAAAAGGCATTTATGTTTGACTTAGCCTCATAGGCATTATCTATTGTGAACCTCATCCAACTTAGCCTTTAATTCTATTATATATTAGGCAGGCTTTGTAGCTAATATTTGACCCTTATACCAAATCTTACCCTACATATTGCAAATTTTTTAAACTTAGGAAAACCCTAGATTTTTCTAACGGTTTGTTAACTTTAGCAAGATCCTATATTATTTGAAAATCTAATTATTTTAGCAGCATCCACAAATTTGGTAATAATTCCACCAAATTTTGTGGTAGGAGGCTTTTCAAAATTATGACCCCTCTCTGTTGATATGTTGCACTTTGAAGACTCATTTTGTGGGCTCTTGTACTTATTTTGTTTAGTATTTTCTCATTTGGTGTAATTTTCTATGATCTACACATTGGTGAAGAAATTTTCTTATTTTAAAGCATGGATTTTTGAGAATCTATAAATTATGTTAGGTAATATTTACATAGTTCTCATTTTTTGAAGTTTAAAGTTGTATAACTTTTGCATACAACCTTAAATTGAAGTGATTGTTCATTTGGAAGTGCATTATTTTTATGTGCTTTACAATGGTGTTGTTTATTTTACTTGGTATTAGCTAAAAAATATACTTTTCACATACGCTAATTGCTTAAGGATTTGTAAGAGAATTGAAGTCAAGTCTACTCATTCTTTCTTGCTAGTAATTTTAACTACACTAAATATAAGGTGCCAAATTATACTGCTTTGGGTTTCCTTCATTGAGCTAACTAAGGGGTTTGCAAGTGGTGTATTTGTGCTTGTGCTTTTTTTCCTTCACAAGTGGGTCTCTTTAAGTTTGATTTTCTAACACCATACAACTATACCAAGTGGCATAAAATGGGTGGAACACCTTTAATGTGGTGTAAATGGAGTCTTAGCCTAAGAATGTTCTGATTAAATGAGAAAAACAGGTTTTAAGGACCCGAAACCTTTAACAAAAGAGAGTAATATAAAACATTAAGAGTCCTGAGCATAAGAACCACTAACAGAACGACTGACAAAAAGGCCAGCAAACCAAAAGGACAGCAAAAAAAAAAACAGCGAGGAAACAAAGAAAGCGCTACACAGCTATAGTCTTCAACAGATCCTCCGCCTTCTTCACCAGCTGGTCATAGGTGGCCCCAACAACTTTGAGATCTTCCAGGTCCTTGTTGGGTTTGTTTTCTTTCTTTTTTCCTTGGAAGAGTATGATGGTGGCATGGTTCACTTTGGTAATGATGCACCATGTATGGTCAAAGGTAGAGGGTCCATCTCTCTGAATGGAAAGAGTAGTGCTGACAATGTGTATTGGGTTGATGGTCTCAGACACAACCTTCTGAGTGTTGCCCAGCTGAATGATAGTGGTCTCACTCTGGAATTCAAGAATGTAGTGTGCAGAATCAAAGGAAAGAATGGTGAATTGGTGGCCACTAGCATGCAGACCAAAGGTAACCTATTTCAGCTGAATGCAAATATCAGTACATGTCTTATGGCCAAGTTCAATGATAGCTAGATATGGCATAGGATACTCTGCCATGTAAGCTTTGATAACATTGTGAAGGCCAGTAAGATTAAGGCAGTTAGAGGGTTGTCGGTGCTGAGAAAACTGGAAAATACCTTGTGCAGAGAGTGTCAACTGGGGAAAATGTCTTCCTCAACCTTTAAAGGTATACCTTTCATTGTTGACAATTTACTTGATCTTGTGCATACTGATTTGTGTGGTCTTATGAAAACTAAGAGTGTGCAGGGTGATAGGTACTTCATTATTCTCATTGATGTCTGCTCAAGAATGATGTGGGTCACATTCTTGAAAGATAAGTCTGAAGCTTTTGGAAAGTTCAAAGCTTTCAGAGCATTAGTGGAGAAGGAAAGCGGTAAAAGGATCAAGTGCCTTAGAACTGATCAAGGAGGGAAATTCACTTTCGGTGAATTCCACAAGTACTGTGAAGAACATGGCATCAAGAGGCAACTGTCTGCCCCCGGACTCCATAGCAGAATGGCCTACAAGAGAGGAATAATCAGACTGTGGTTGAAGTAGCAAGAACAATGTTGATTCAAGGAAAGGTTGCTCACACCTTTTGGAGAGAAGCGGTGAGCATTGCAGTCCACACAATGAACTGAGTACTCATCAAGAAAGGTAAGGATAAAAATCCTTATGAGTATTGGACCGGTAAGACACATGTGGTTAGCTACTTTAGAGTGTTTGGTAGCAAATATTACATCAAGAGGAGCGAACACCAGAGCAAATTTGATGCGAAATGTGATGAGGGAATATTCCTAGGGTATTCCACCAAGAGAAAAGCTCTCAAGTGTTTCAATAGTAGGACTTAGAGAATTATGGAAAGCATCAATGTGAGAGTTGATGAAACCTCTGAGAAAACTGAGGAAATCGGTAGTGAGCAAGCGGTAAATGAATCGGTTGTAACCTTCTAGGAACCGGTTGCCAGTCAACCAAGTACCAGTAAGAGTGTTCCTACACCGGTAGATGTAGATGCTGATACCGATGGAGATGAGGATGAAGAAGAAAAGCAAGAGGAATCTGTTAAGACCACTCCTTGGTATGTCAAGCTGAATCATGATGCTAAGCAGATCATAAGAGATAAGGATGTAGGAATCCTTACAAGAAGAAAGGTCAAAGAAAACTCATGTATGATATCTGAATTTGAGCCTAAATCATTCAAAGAGGCACATAAAGATGAAGACTGGATCAAGGCAATGGAAGAGGAACTTGACCAGATAGAGAGAAATGGTACGTGGTCTTTGGTAACTAGACCAGAGCATAAAATGTCATTGGTACCAAATGGGTTTTCAGAAATAAGCTGAATGAGGATGGCACAATGATTAGAAACAAAGCCAAACTGGTGTGTAAAGGATATGCCCAAGAAGAAGGAGAAGACTATGGAGAAACCTTTTCTCTTGTAGCCAGATTGGAAGGAGTTCGTATGCTTCTTACATATGCAGCTTTTAAAGGATTCAAAGTATATCAAATGGATGTAAAATCTGCATTCCTAAATGGTGTATTTGAGTGTATATAGAGCAACCAGATGGGTTTTCCCTATCTGAAGACAGTGACATGGTGTGTAGGCTACATAAAGCCTTATATGGTCTAAAGCAGGCACCTAGAGCATGGTATGAACGCCTGCACTCCCATCTTGTGAAGATTGGATTTGAGAGAACAAGTGAAGATAGCAATATCTACTTGAAATCTGAAGGAGATCAGATCTTGATCTGTGAGGTATTTGTTGATGACATTATCTTTGGTGGAGATAACAATATGAGTCATGAGTTTGCAGATAAGGTGAAGAAAGAGTTTGAGATGTCACTCATAGGGGAGATTAAGTTCTTCATTGGACTGCAGATTTAGTAGATGAAAGATGGAATCTTAATCACTCAGTCCAAGTATGTCAAATAGGTGTTGAAGACCTTTGGCATGGAAGATAGAAAACCGGTTGGTACACCAATGGTGACCGGTTGTAAACTATCCAAAGAGGATGACTCAGCATTGGTTAATGAGAAGGAATACCGATCAATGATTGGTAAGTTGCATTATGTAGTGCATAGCAGACCAGATATTGCACACGTAGTTGGCATTACTGCAAGGTTCCAGAAAAGTCCAAGAGAATCCCACTTGGTTGTAGTCAAGCGGATTCTTAGGTATCTAAAGGGAACTATTGATTATGGATTGTGGTATCCATATAGGAAGGATTTCAACTTGAAAGTATTCACAGATGCTAATTGGGCTGGTAATATGGATGACCGGAAGAGCACAACCAGTGGTGCATTCTTTTTTGATGGTAGACTGGTCTCATGGATGAGTAAGAAGCAGAGTTGTATCTCTCAGTCTACAACAGAAGCAGAGTATGTTGCAGCTTTCATGAACTGCACTCAGACAATTTGGATGAAGCATGTATTAAATGGCTTCAAAATTCCTATATCTGAACCGGTAAGTATATTTTGTGACAATACTAGTGCAATTAACATCTCCAAGAATCCGGTTTTACATTCTAGAACCAAGCACTTTGAGCTTAAGTATCATTTCTTGAGGGAAAAGGTTCAGAGCAAAGAGATTGCACTGGAACATGTTTCTAGTAAGGAGCAGTTAGCAGACATATTCACCAAGCCTCTCCCGAAGTCTACATTTATGTACTTAAGAGGTGAATTAGGGGTGCTGCCCCTTCAAGAGGTAAACTAAAGGTATATGCTCCACATCAGTCAAGTATTGCATAGTCAAATTTTTCTTCAAGATTGATGTGTGGAAGGATGCTACTCCTCAGGGGGAGCGGCATAATGGAACAGGGAAGCTTGTGCCTCCACTTTGGCATTGTTGTCAAAGGGGGAGAAGAAGTGAAGTGAAGAAGATTTCTGCAGAAATTGGGGGAGAAGATGTGAAGTGGAGAGATATCTTTGTATATTGCCATCAATGCCAAAGGGGGAGATTGTTGGTATTATGATAACCAGTATGAGGACATGATGACATTGTATGTTGTCATTGATGTCAATATGTTCAAGAAGAGAGAAACCAGTATGTTACCAAGAACCGGTATATGTAAGAACCGGTATATGTGCCAAAGTGAACTGGTGTGTTTGTTCAAGGTGAACCGGCATGTGAACATGGGAACCTGCACATGGAAGCTTTGTATGACTACCGGTTGGTAGTCTCAACTTTAGGGTTTCCGGTTGAAGTGCTTCAAGCCTGTGTGACTCAACCGGTGACTTTGTGTGATGAGTTAGCATTGTAATGAAGAACAGATCGTGTTGCCACATCAGCCTTGTGCGCGTGAAGGATCTTGCATGAAGGAGAGTGTTCCTATCTACCTCGAGAATGTGCGAAGTTTGTAAACGGTGAAAACGTGTAATGGGTTATCAACCGCCATGAAAGCGGTGGAAAACGAACGATGGAGAATGTCTTGAAATTGGTTCAAGACTGTTGCATTTAATGCAATGTGGTCAACGGTCAGGATTGAACCATTTGAATTTCTTAACCTAACAGGTTTAGGGTTTAGGGTTTATTCTATAGACCTATCTGTTTCCTATAAGGTCGATGTTGTGTTTCTTTTTGAGGTTGTTGGCAAAAGTTGTGTGTGTGTATCCAAGTGAAGTGATACGTGATTCTTGCTAGACCAGAGGGGAGAAGTGATACCTGCAAAGTGTAAGTGCAGAAGGTGAAGAGGAGCTAAAGCGGATCTGCATTGGCATTGGGTGATGTTACCAGATCATTGTAATACCTGTTGATCTCTAACCACTTCAACAGTTGGGAAATCCCTTAACAGGGTAGCTTTAACCGGCTTACTGTAAATCCTTTAACATGGTGACTCAAAACCATTGAATTCTTGAAATCCTCTAACAAGGTAACCTTTAACAGGGTATTCTAGCCATCCCTTAACCGGGTGATCTCTAACAGAATCGGTTCCTAATAGAACCTATTGTATCAGTCTTTAATTGGACAAGGCTACTAATAGAGCAAACTTCTAAAGAGTTCAAAAATAGCTTGTGGGTATTCATCCCCATCGTGGTTTTTCCCAGTTGGGTTTCCACGTGAAAAATCTGTGTGTCACGTGTGGTGTTATTCATGTGATGGTTTAAGTGATTTGTGTCTGAAGGTAAATCATGTCGATCTAGCTGTTTATATATCTTTGATGATAGATTACCTGTTCATGCACTAGGGTGAAATGGAAATGAAGTATTAGATTGTATGAAAAGATAAGTGTCGACCAGTTTATGCTTGTCTCAGTTATTCTGGGTTTTGTCGGTTGTACTCTGTTTAAGACCGGTGTTACTATTTGTCTGCCAAAGCACAATGTCTACTAAAAAACTGGTTTGATTCACCCCCCCCTCTTAGTACCGATTTGGTACTATCCGTTCATCATTGAGTTATCAGATACTAGAAGAAGAAGTATACATTGAGCAACCATATGGTTATGCTCTGACTGATGAGAAAGACATGGTGTGAAGATTGCATAAGGCTTTATATGGATTAAAGCGGGCACCGAGAGCATGGTATGAAAGGATTCATACACATCTGATGAAGATAGGTTTTCTGAGAACCAGTGAAGATAGCAACATATATCTCAAATCTAAAGGAGATAAAATACTGGTCAGCGAAGTTTTTGTAGATGATATCATATTTGAAGGTAATGATGACATTAGAAATGATTTTGTAGATGAAATGAAAAATGAGTTTGAAATGTCTCTAGTGGGAGAAATAAAAATTTTCATAGGCTTGCAAATACAACAAATGAAGAATGGTATTTTCATTACACAGTCTAAATATGTGAAAGAGGTCTTGAAGACATTTGGTATGAGTGATTGTAAACCAGTTGGGAAACCAATGGTTACAAGTTGTAAGTTGTCTAAGGAAGATGAATCCACATTATTGATGAGAAGGAATATAGGTCAATGATTGGAAAATTGCACTATGTTGTTCACAACAGACCAGATATAGCTCATGCAGTTGGGCTAGTTGCTAGATTCCAGAAGAATCCTAAGGAAACACATTTGATAGCAACCAAGAGAATTTTTAGATATTTGAAAGGTACTGTTGACAATGGATTATGGTATCCATATGGAGGAAACTTTGACTTGAAGGTGTACACAGATGCAAATTGGGCAGGAAATGTTGATGACAGGAAAAGCACAATCGGGGGAGCATTTTTTCTTGGAGGAAGACTTGTTTCATGGAGTAGTAAGAAGAAGAGTTGTACATCACAATCTACTACGGAAGCTGAGTATGTTGCAGCTTACATGAATTGTACCTAGGCTATCTGAATGAGGCACATTTTGGAAGGTTTTAAGATAAAGATTTCAGAACCTATAAAGATCTTATGTGATAATACAAGTGCCATAAATATTTCCAAGAACCCTGTTTTGTACGCACGAACCAAGCATATTGAATTGAAGTATCATTTCTTAAGGGAAAAAGTGCAGAGTAAATGTGATCTTGGAGCATGTTTCTACCAAGGAGCAACTTGCTGATATCTTTACTAAACCTCTGCCTAAGACTACTTTTGAGTATCTTAGAAGTCAGCTAGGGGTTGTACCCCTTCATGAGATTAGTTGAGCATGATGTAGATTACATATCTCGAAGCTACTTGCAGAATTTTACAGCAGGATTAGTGTAGGAGTGGAATTATTCAATAGGGGGAGCATCAAGTTGCAGGTTATTGATTCTGAACAGTGACATTTGATATTACATGTTTTACTTTCAATTTGGCATTGTTGTCAAAAGGGGAGAATAACTATGTGATTTATAGGATTGTCAGAGAGAAGGAAGACAAGTGGAAGACAAGGTGAATACTTGGTAATGTAAACCAAGATTCTTATTCACAATCACAACAATCAATGGTATTTGTATTTCTATCAATGCCAAAGGGGGAGATTGATGGCTTTTGCATGAAGATTGCATTAATGATATGTTATGTTGTCATTGATGTCAATTAATTGGTAATGATATTGTTGTAATGATGTTTTGTAACCGGTAGGAAGAGCTAGTGAAGGAAACTATAACCGGTAGGAAGAATTTGTGGAGTGAACCGGTATTGCTATGTATTGGAGAGCTGAACCGGTAAACCCTACCTATTGATTTGATAAACCCTAACCGATTAAGTTTGGTAAATTGGTTATATTGATTTATGATCTGATAATGAGCGGTAATGATTATGACACGTATGATTATTGTATGAAGAGAATTTGAAAGTGTTTTTGGCGCATTGTTGAAATAGTTTTTGTCTAGAGAATGAGCAAATATATTGCATATAATGTGAATCACATGATGAGTTACTGAGTTCGATGAAGCGGTGATCAAGGAGCGATCGAGGTTTTCTTGATTGATGTGCAGAGATTGCTATGTAATCCAATGGTCATAATTGAACCGACTTGTTTGTAATCTCTATGAGAGAATTAGGTTTTTGTTGTGTTACCGGCCTAATTGATTTATTTATAAAGTCGATGAGTTGTTTAGTTTCAGAGTTGGCAAAGTTTTAGTTAAGTGTGTGGTTGTCGAATCGGATGATGTATCTGCAGTTTGAGTAAAGGCAAATAGGAGCATGAAAAGCATTTGAACAAGCAAGTTTAGTGCTATTCAAACAGATCAGCAAACTCCTGTTGTTTTCTAACAATTACAACATAATTGAAATCCCCTAACTGGGTAAGCTCTAACAATTTTGGTGCATTTCAAATCCTCTAACCAGGTGATCCATTAGCTTGGATTTCAAATCCTCTACCAAGGTTACTCCTTACAGGGTATTGCTTTTGACAAGGCATTATAACGGGACTTTTGTAAAGCTTTAAAAGGCTAGGCTCCTAACAGGGCGAACTTCAGAAGAGTTCAGATAGTTATCTTGTGAGTCTCATCTTACCGTGGATTTTCCTATTTGGTTTTCCACGTCAAAAATATTGTGTCAAGTGGTGAATATTTTTGTGCTTGATTTTCTTAACTACTTAATCCACTTTGATAAGTCATGATAACCAGAAGCATTATGAAATGAAGTTTTACTTATGTTAGTAAAAGCATTTGGATGTTTATGAGTTTGAAGTTATTTACTGTTAGTTTGTTGTAACAGACAACCGATTCATCTTGAGAGTTTTTATTTTGACAGTGATATTGCATTGATAGTTTTAAGTTTACTTTGAGAGATTGATTTTGAGATTGGTGAAGTTAGTATCAGTTTTTCTTTCTACTGATTCAATCCCCCCCCTTTCAATAGTTGACCGGATTCTTATTCTTTCATCATACCATCAATCCTAACCGCCTGTGATTTAAATTGGCTTTTGGCTGGAAGAATGGGCTATAAATATGCAAGCCAAAGGTATTGTTAAGTGCTGCTGAATGGAAGAGGATAGAGTTGCTGCGAAGTGATTGAGTGCTTCATGAGAGAGTTAGATCAGTCAGAGTGAAAATAGCAGAAGATAACAGTGACTGAGTGAGTGAAGGTTAAACCGGTGATAAGATTTGACAAAGGGTTTAACCGGTATGGTTTGAGCAACTAGTATAGCAGCTAGATTGCATCAGAGAAGATAACTGGTAGGTGCTTGTACTGACGGGAAGACTGCAGAGGGTGTTGAAGTGCATCTCAGTGTAGGAGAGATACGGCGAAGCAGTTGCAAAGAAAGGTAACCGGTAAATCAACAACAGAGAGAGGTGAACCGCTGCAGCAAAGAAGGTGTCTCACCAGCAGAGTGAAGTATATGAAATGCCTACAAGATTCACTTGTAACAGTATAACTACTTTTTTATTTGATGCTATCATTGTGATCACTGAGTTGTAGGTCGATGCAAGGGTTATAGCCAATAAATCAGTTAGGGGTTGGTTCTCCTTAGGTTGGTGTCCTAAATCAAGGGTTGTAGCTCCTTGGGTTGGTGCCCTAAACTTTGTAACATATTTAATTGTGAGGCTGTATTGGAGCAATAAACTCCAACAATATTGCTCACCGAGGTTTTCCCCATCTCGTGTTTTTCTCATACATACTGGTGTTATGTGTTGTCCCTTTGTGTGTGTTTGTATTTGTGGTGGTCTCTCCTCTAACCAGTAAGTCTGCATTGAGTTAGAATCCATGAACCGGTATGCTCACCTAGAATAGTTGAAGGGAAATTTTTTGAGAACCAGTGATTCACCCCCCTCTTAGTGGTGCATTGTGTCTAACAATTGGTATTAGAGCATAGGTACCCTGTTTATCAAGCCTTCTCTCACTAGGGTTGATCCTACCTAGGACACAATGGTAAAGTGTGATTCAATCCCTACTCATTTGTTTAATGGATCAAACTATGCCATTTGGAGTTGCAGAATGGAAGTCTACCTTTCCTCCCTAGGTTATGATGTCTGGATGGTGGTTATTAATGGTCTTCCTAGGAATGTTAGTCCTCCCACCGGTCCTCAAGAAAAAAGAAGATCCTTGTGAAATGATGAAGCCATGAAGGCTATTTTTAGAGGACTAACTATTGATGTTCTCTCACAAGTGGGTAAGTGAAGATCGGAAAAGAGTATGGGATAGAATAAAGAAGCTTTCTATGGAAATGAACCCTGCACCACTAGATCAGTTTGTGAGAGTGAAAAGAACAATGCAATAGACACATGTACAAATGACAAAGGCAGATCAGATTGTTGTTGTAGCAATGGTGATGAGGAGACTCATCTCTGCATGGCCCATGAGATAGATATTCGGTATCACACATCAAAAGGGGATAATATAGATAGGTCCCACCGATTTGATGTGTCTGGTAGTGATAATGAAGAAGATGAAGATGAAGGAGATAAGGTAGATAGATCTATCCAGCAAGATCTATTTGATAGTGAAGCTGAAGCAGAAATTAATCTTTAATGAGAGCTTGTAAATGCACTTGAAGAACTCAAAAGAGTAAGGAATGAATACAAGCTATATAAGAATGTTGCCATTGTAGAGAAAAACCGATTGATAAAATGCCTTGAAGAATCTGAGAATTGCATCTCAGAGATGAAGTCTCACAAGGAAGATACCAAGCAGTGTCGATGCAGTGATCTAGCCTCTAAGCTTGAAGTAAAAGATAAAGAATATCAGAAGCTGCTTGGATAAATGGAGGTTCTCTGAAATGATCTCGTGAAATGTCAGGATGAGCTCAAGGTAAGGATCCGGTTTGACAGCAACAATGATGCCTTGGACAAGATGTTGAAGAAGCAAAAACATGCCAAGGACATAGAAGAATTAGGAAGTGGTCTCGGTGAATGCTCGACTAGCAAGAATGTCTCCCACAATGACATTCTGTTTGTCTCCTCAAATGGAGATAGCACGGGACATACCTTCACTATCCGGAATACTCCCCGGAAGAAGGTTGACCTTACCACAACCAGTGAAGACTTGCAAACAAGAATGAAGACCGGTGCTGCAAGAAGGAGGAACAATGCAGATCCTAAAGGTAAAGGGAAGGTGGGAGAAGACAGCCTCATCGAAAGCAGGAAAATGAGAAGACAACAAAGAAGACCTCCTTGCGGTAGAAGACAAGGAAGTGCTACTGCCCACAGAACAAACCAAGTGTGGGAGAAGAAGAGATCGGATGGAAGAGCTGCACAAAATGGACAACCTAAAATCCATCCGCAAAGAAGCAGAAATGGAGATGCTAAACCGACAACATCTCCCCATGCATGGAAGAATAAATTTGCAAGTCATATGCCCTCCTTCTTCGGTTATTTGTTTGCATGTCATGGTTATGGTCAAAGGGCAGAAGATTGTAGAAAGAGATCTAGAAGGAATAATCTAGGATCTGATAGACATCATGCATATGAGCATAATATATCCAAGAGTAGATGCATGCATATCCCCTCTTCCGACTATGCTAGGAAGAATCCATTTGTTGTTCCTAATAATGTAAATCTTGTGTGTTATAACTGCAATGGATTAGATCATAGAAGTTATGAATGCAGGAAGAAGAATATGCATTCCTATGGAAAATAGAGGAATAATCATGCTCAGTGTGAGAGCAGTTACAGGTGATATGAGCAGCATAGACCTGCTTTGAACAAGAGGAGAAATGTCCCTGTAGGAGAAAGAGGTCCACCAGTTTCAGTTGCTAGTCACAACAACATGACTAGAAGAAGATGGTGAAACCGGTATGCTAGAAAATTCCCCAATCATGAGGTTGGGATGGATGTTGTGTGCTACTATAGTACTACTTCTAGTTGTGATGCAAAATCTGGAAGAGAAAGGACCTATCAGTGGAAGATGGCAAGACCTACTCTCAAGCATGAAAATAGGAAGAAGAATGAGACCAAGCAGGTATGGAGGAAGAAGAACATGGACCGGTGCTGTGCATTCAATGAACAGGTGATATCTCCTAAGGCTTAAAGGAGATGTAGGACCTTAGGGAGAGTAGTATATTGAATTAGATCATTCACTCCCTCAGTGAAGGACACTTGGAAGAACAAGGTGCTGCCGGTATGAAGGAAGAAAATGAGATGATAAGTCTTTGTAGAGGTTGTTGTTGGCATTGAGTTGTCATTGATGTCAACCGGTATTATAGGCTATCGGTAGAAGTATGTCAAATTGGTATGAAGAAGATTAAACCAACATAAGAAAGATTAACATGAAGGCTTGTCAACCGGTATGGTGGAAGGCAAGTAGTTATTGAGACTATCAGTAACCTTACTGATATGAGGAGAAATGCAGGCGTGTGCTAGCATGTTGAGTGATAACCGGTAGAGCATAAACCGGTTTGGAGGTTGGTTGCCTGTTTATGATGAAGAGGCAGAATGTTAAAATGATCACAAACCACCGGAGGTGAAGATGTGCACTACTGATTAGCAGGAGGAGAAGGTCTCACCAGTAAAGGCTTGTGCCAGTATGGGTTTGGTGAATATTAATGTGTAAACCACCCTTGTGTCGGTGAGATGAGTATATGATCGATGTGATGCCATGTGGAGCTGAGGTGGCAAATACGCAAAGGTCGGTGAAGTTTCCATCGACATGGTTGTTGAAACAACTAGTCGAGACTAATAAAACAACCACAAATCACGGGATGATAACAGATTGATGTGGCTTGAGGAAGAAATACTGATAGAGAAAGATTAGGAAGTTGTTGGCGCCTGGATCGAAGCAAAGAAATTAGACTGCAAGTGGACCTCGCGAAGGAAATAGTTGGGTCATAATTAAGTTGATAGATTTCAAGGCCGAGGATCATGGTCGGGATTGCTATCTTTAGCAAATATACATTGGATAATGGAAAAGGCATATAGATGCATTCCTCAAGTGCAGGTGATTGATCCAAGGCAGATCGGATCGGATCTGATGTAGATTTAGTCGGGTGAAGGAAACCTAGCCACCCTTAGTTTGAATTGATTCTTGGTGGGAAAGCTCAAGTTTAAAGATAATGACTTGAGACTGTGATTGTTGCTGCTAAAGAGTGAAGGCAAGTGTGAAATTGTTGTCTAAGAGACGAAGAGAAAAATAGTTGAAGTGTTTATGAGTGAAGGCAGTATCGGTAAGGAGAAGCAGAGTAAATCAGTGTAACGAACAAACCGATGAAGTGTGCATTGAACACATAGGTGACAAACCAGCGAAAGCTGCACCTGATAAAGAGTGATCAAGTGTGAGTTGAAGAAAAAAGACATTGTGAGAGGGGACTTAGAAAATTTATCAACAAAGAAAACTTGCAGAGTAGGTGGAGAGAATACAGACCGGTAAGGTTGAAACCGACGGAGCAAAATATTGTAAGGTTGCAAAACTTCATTTTCAACAGTGATTTTATTTGTATAACTGAGTTTTATATTATTTTCACTAAGTTGGAGCTTAGTGTAGGGGTTATAGCCTATAAATTGTGTAGGGGTTGGTGCTCCTTTGAGTTGGTGCTCATAAATTAGGGGTTGGTGCTCCTTGGGTTGGTGCCCTAAATATTTTAATCAGAGATTCTTTGTGAGGTTGGATTGGTGCAGAAGATCTCCAACAGCTATTCTCACTGAGGTTTTTCCCACATTGCATTTTCCTTGTATATCTGGTATTGTGTGATGTATTCTTGTGCATGTGTTATGTTAATGTTTTAGCAAGTCCTTTCACACACCTTGTTTGCACTATTTGAGCTACCAGATAGCACTCAATTTATTTTATATATTACTGGTATCTCCCTGTTGAGGTGAAAGTGTTTAAATAACTGATTCACCCCCCTCTTAGTGATCCATTGTGTCCAATAGCTCCCTTGTCTACACACCTTCAGATCAGTGTTGGATCACTACAATTGTGTCAATCTATGACAAGATAACAATTGGAATCAAGTACAAGGTGACACAAAATGTCAGGAGTCTCAGGAAGGGGTTCCAGTAGTAATGATGGACCAGTACAGGAAACCGGTATGTGCAGGATGTTATCGACATGAATACTAACAGGTACTTGTAGGTTATGTAAGACATTGAGGTTGGAGATCATTACAATAGCTCCGATAGCATGGAATGTGGAGTTTATGTCTCAAGTGGTGTTGATAAAGACCTGAGAGATATATGGTGGTTCGGTTGTTGATCATGCATATTTTTGGGCTAACCAGTTTAACTCTTGGCACAATGATGACATTGTATGGCATTGTGTACATCCAGGATCATGTCATAGGTTGTGGTGAAATAATGGATCTGAAAGATCATCAGATGATCACATATGCAAAACTCAACAGGTATATGGAGATGATTGGAGTCTCAGTATTGAACCTTAGATGTATGAATCAGGGGGAGTTCAAGTGTTTATGAAGCAGAGCTGGCATGCTTGAACTTGTAAGGATACTGACTGCCCAAATTGCAGATGATGAAAATTACAGTAGGAATACCCAGGAGAATTTCATGGTCGAGGGTATCTACTTGTCTTTTGGCTGGTTGTATTCATAGTACAATCACATTTGATTATAAATAAATTTGGGATCAAACGGGAGGTGATGCAATTTGACCGACAAGCAAGTAGTATTCACTAACACATCTTTCTGCATTTGAGTGCTTTAACAAATAGTATCATATTTGCATACTCAATTGGTGTCAGTTGATGGAATGAGTCCTCCATCTCTAGTATTGTGTCTTGAGAAGATTTAACAATTTGTAACAATCGGTCTCAAAGGAGGAGATACCTCCGGAAAAGAAAAAGGGGAGAAGGATTTCTGTCAGTGTTTGCTAGAAACAAGGAGGAGTGAGACCCTGATAGTACCCTTTTCCATTGTTGTCAAAGGGGGAGAAGGATTTTGTAGTATACAACATACTACATGTGTTATAATCCATGGTATGTCAGATACTACATGAGTTGACATAAATGCCAAAGGGGGAGATTGTTGGCATTGTGTTGTCATTGATGTAAACCGGTATGGGATGACTATGGGTAGAAGAGATGTTCGTGCAACATTGTCATGTAGGAGTACAAGATGAGACATCTTTGATATCACCTTGTGTTGCAGAACACTGGTACGGTAAGGAAGAGAATTTCATTCAGAGGAATGATCAGTGGAGTCACCAGTGCACAAGATTAGTGCTTAACTTGTGTGGATGAAATGGATAGGTTACCGATACAGTGTATCATCGGTAAGAAAGAGTATGTCAACTGGTAAGTGAAGGGTTGACAATGAGTAGGATGCTTGGATGTTGTTTGTGATGGAGAGGTAGAATGTTACCTAAATTACATAAACATCGGAGGAGAAGAATGAACAAGTCACTGTTATGTTGTGCGGATGCAGAACAACATGACTCCCACTGGATAAGTAATGCAGTCACCATGTGAAGTGATGACTGACAATGAATGCGCCCACACCGGATCACATGTGCCTGTTTGAAGATATGTTGCACAAATAGGGAAGCCACATGAGTGCATTGCAGAAAGCAAATGACAAGGTATCACTCCACCGGTAAGTGGAACTTATCTCCTATTATGCATAATATGCATCATATTTCTGTGAGATAAGAAGAGGTAAAACCAGATGTTTAAAGGCTAACACTGAATCTACCGGTGAATAAAAGGGATGCCTCAAGTGCATGAAATCATGGATATGCATTGGACCGACATAGAAGGCATGTTATGCCACCAGAACAGAAAAGGAAGAGTAAAGAATTGATGAGTTTTCCAACTTGACAAACCGGTTGAGATGACATTCAGTCTAATGATGAAGAAGGCAAAGTGGAGCAGTTGAAAAAAGAGAATGAAACCGGCAAGCAAATTCTTTAGATAGAAACCGTTGAAGGTTGATGACATGGTGTGATCAGGATGGCTACTGGTAAGCATGAGAACCAGTAAGGAAGCAAAGAAGGTAAGAGATGTGCTTCTACCTGATGAGAATGAGCATGCTATGGATAGACATGTCTAGCGACTAGTCAAGGTGTTCCACCGACAGTTCAGCAAAGAGCAGACATGAAGGTTGATTGGTAAAGTATGAGATACTGGCAAGGTTAGTGAACTGACATAAAAAATAACCGGTTGAGTGTTTGGTTGGTGATCCTATCTGAACCGACACAAAGGTCCAAGCTGGCAGTTAGTCAACAAAGGTGCCACGTGGAGTCAAGGTGGTGGACTTGCATGCAATGGTAGATGGAGTGTGCACCGATGAGGTTGTTGCAGAGTTCGTCGACATTAATGGTAGATCCAATAAATCATGGGATGTGTGGCTGAGGCGTTGCAGAGGTTTGTGGCTCGAGATCTAGGGAAAATTGATTGTGCAGGTTAGGTTGGCGAAGGAAACAGCTAAGCCATTTATGGCGTTTGACCAAGGGATCAACTGATAGATTGAATGCAGAATGTAAAACATAGAAAGCATGTTCTAGAAGGCACGAAAATGGCAGTGATGTGAAGATAGTTGTCTGGGCGATCAGATCGAATAAGATCTGATTGGATTTGGTCTGCCTCGAGGTTGAAGAGGAAACCGTAACCGCCTGTGATTTGAATTGGGTTTTAGCGGGAAGATTGGGCTATAAATATACTAGCCAAAGATATTTTTAAGTGTTGTTGAATGGAAGAGGATAGAGTTGCTGTGAAGTGATTGAGTGCTTCATGAGAGATTTAGATGAGTTAGAGTGAAAATAGCAGAATATAACAGTGACTGAGTGAGGGAAGGTTAAATCGGTGATAAGTGTTGACAGAGGGTTTAACCGGTTTGGTTTGAGAAATCAGTATAGAAGCTAGATTGCATCAGAGAAGATAACCGATAGGTGCTTGTACCAATAGGAAGACAACAGAGGATGCTGAAGTGCAGCTCAGTGTAGGAAAGATCTGGCGAAGCAGATGTAGAGAAAGGTAATCGGTAGAGTGTAAACCAGTAAAGAAGTAGCAGAGAGAGGTGAACCAGTGCAGTAGAGAAGGTGTCTCAACGATAGAGTGAAGTATATGAAATGGTTACAAGATTCACTTGTAACAATATAACTACTTTTGTATTTGATGCTATCCTTGTGATCATTGAGTTGTATCTCGGTGCAGGGGTTGTAGCTCCTTTGGGTTGGTGCCCGTAAACTAGCCGGGGTTGTAGCTCCTTGGGTTGGTGCCCTAAAGTTTATAACAGATTTCATTGTGAGGCTAGATTGGAGTAGTAGACTCCAACAACATTGCTCACCGAGGTTTTTCCATCTTGGGTTTTCCTCGTACATACTGGTGTTATGTGTTGTCCCTTTGTGTGTGTTTGCATTTGTGGTGGTCTCTTCTCTAACCGGTAAGTCTGCATTGAGTTAGAATCCATTAACCGGTATGCTCACCTACAATAGCTAAAGGGAAAAATTTTGAGAACCACTGATTCACCCCCCTCTGAGTGGTGCATTGTGTCTAACATCCTTCGAGTGTTGATTAAATTAAATGATAAATCATAACAAAATTCATCATGAAAACATATTTGAAGACAACTTGTTGTAGCTTGATGGTCCTTGTACTCAAATTTGCTCGAGGAAGAATATTTTCTCTTGAATTAGAATGATAACTTATTGTTCAAAGATATGCAAATCAATTAGAGATGATACCTTTATGTGGGGTTCTCAAGGTATTTGCACTTTTAGGTTGATCTTCAATAGTCAAGTTAATTTATTGTGATCGGATCACAAATGGTGATAATTGACACTTTGACAATTTCAAATTTGGGCTTTTTAGGAGGGACTATGGTGCCTAGTGCCCTAGTCCACTAGGAGTATGGTCCTAGACACCTTAGTCTACTAGGACTATGACATTTAGAGCCATATTCCATCCATGAAAATGAAATAGAGGAAGATGTGGAGTGCACAGGCCCAAAACATTGGATCATGTCACCTCATAAACTTATGATGACAATTTGGACATGAAAACGCAAAAATAGGCTAGAAATGACCTAGAAGGAGGCACACTAAAGCGAGGGACCAAAAAGGAGTGTGAATTTGTGAAGGGTTTACAATTTATAATGTTACATTTAATACCAACTTTAGCGGGAGTATGAAATTATGCTTATACTCATAGTAAAGTAGAGATGAAGAGATAGAGCATATGTGGACAAGACAAGCTACGGATGGATGACACTAATTTTGAGGGATGACCAAGCCCCCAAGAATAGGATTCTATCAATCTATGCAAAAACCTTCAAATATACACAAAGCAAATGCCACTAGTACTAAAGCAAATAAAAGATTCCAAGACAGCTAGTTGAAGAAACCTTGATTTCAAAAATGTCTTAAGTGCTAATATCATTATCAAAATGTTATTGTAAGAGAAAAGTGGATTATAAAAAGAATAAGGATATACAGTCATCTATGAGACAAGAAGGCATGAATTTCACTGACAATTGACACTTCAGCTGAAATTTTTTCAGTAACGGACATCAAACAAGGTATAAAGAATCTGGCAAGTGGTAAAGCATAAGATATTGATGGTCTACAAGTAGAATTTTAAAAATGGAGAGTTGAGCTCCTAGCTCCACATATCAAGTAGATTTTCAATGGAGTTATCCGAAACATCTTTCCAGTTGAATGAACAACTAGTATTGTTATTCCTCTCCACAAACGTGGATATGTCAATAATCCTTCTAATTACTGTACTATTATGGTCAACCCTCTCTTTGGAAAACTTTTTGGGAGTAAGATAGAACGTAGGATCAGTAAATGGGCGGAAAAAGAGGGAAAAAGGGCTAGAGGACACGTTGGTTTCTGATCAAAACACTCCAACATTAATCATTGCATTACGCTAAGACATTTCATTGAAAAAGTGTGGGACAATCAAGGTGAAAAAGCCTTTTGTTGCTTCGTGGATTTTAAGAAAGCCTTTGACACTGTGCCTAGGGACAAGATTTGGTGTAGAATAGAAGAACTTGGTTTTCCAAAGGAACTTAGGGTTGCTGTTCATAAACTATATGAGCAGGTTAGAGCTAAAATCAAAACTAAAGATGGAATGTCTAAATTTTTCGGCAGCGTCATCGAGGTCAAGAAAGGGTGTCCTTTATCTCTCACTTTGTTTGGCTTATATATTGATAAAGTTGAAGAGTGGTTAAACAATACCAAATGGGGAAGGTATCCAGTTGGCAAGATATGTGGTGAAATTGCTTTTATATGCTAATGATCTTATTCTTATTGCAAAATCTGCACAAGGTTTGAGAGAGCACTTGAAGGATCTTGAGTTATTTTGTCAGGAAGTTGGGATTTAAGTGAATACCACCAAAACCAAGGTCGTGATCTTTTCTTTGAAGAAGAGGCAACAACAGGTTGACTTTATATTCGAAGGCAGCCCCTTGGAGGTATTGGTTGAATATAAGTACTTAGGAATTGACTTCCACAATAAGCTCAGCTGGGAAACATGTAGATAAAAAAAGATACAGGGGGGTTGGAGAGCTTTATACCTTCTTCAAAGTAGATGTAGGAAAGCGGAGTTGTGGGAGTGGAAGACTAAGAAAATATTTTTTTGGCTTGCTAGTGGTTCCGGTTATCTTTTATGGGTGTGAAGTTTGGGGAAATAGCATGTTATACTTCAAATGGAGACAAATAGAGAGAGTACAAAAGAATCTAATCACGAGCAGCCTCAAAGTCAAATAAACAATACCATATGAGATCCTTTTGGCTGAAGTTGGTATGTACCCAATTGAGGTTTCGACGGTCATTCAGTTGTTATTTTACTAAAAAAAGGTAGAAAGTATGGATAACAAAATAAGTCATAGGAAAAGGACTTGGAAGAAACAAAATAACAAGTGGATGAACAAGTGGGACATAAATTTGCACGACTGCCCCAACAACAAAGAGGAGATAAAAAAGTGGGTCTTAGAGAAATTTAGGAATGCCATGTGGATAAACTAGCTAGGAGGCAAAAAACCGTATTATATTAAAGAATTCAACCCTACTTGGGCACATGAGGAAAATGAATATTTGAGATCCACGACCAACGGTAAGGCCAAAATTCTAATTGCATAATTAAGGACTGGATCTCACCATTTGAGATGTGAAACTAGTAGATGGAAGGTTCCTAAAGAAGAGTGGGAGGAAAGAGCATGCCTGTTTTGCAGCAAGAGGCTAGTAGAAACAAAATGGCATTTCATTATGGAGTGTACAACATATGAAGACATTCACAACCAGTTTGGGAATGAATTAAAAGTAAATAGTCTGAACGAGCTTTTTGAAGAGTTAAGACTTCACAAAACAACAAACCTCTTAATCAAGATTCACAAGAGAAGATCCAGCATGGAAAAGAATTTGAAACTGGGATAAGTTGAACCTCTGGGTCCCTTACGCCGTTGGGTCTCATGGACATCATTAAAATTCATTCATTCATTCATACACAAGAAAAAAAAGTGCCAAATATGCAATTTTGATCTGTGCACTTTGTTCTGTCTCTATTAATAACAAGATTGATAAATATAAATAAAAAGGCATGTCTTACAACCTATGTACCTTTATCTTCCATTTTTAATTATGTAATTTCATATTTTGATGAACCATTATAATAGATACAACTCTATATTCATTATAATAATTTATAATAAAAACAATATTTTATTATCATTATTAAATTAAATTTTTATTCTTAAATTTTTTTAATAACTTAAATGTTTATAATCATATTCTATTAAATTTTTTAATTTATCTTATTATATTTTTATTATCAATTTAATTTTAATTATTGCAATGTAAATTAAATATTTTTTATTGATATATAATAGAAATGATAATGTGACATTTTGTGTAAAGTTTAAAGGTATACTAGCCTTACATAATTTACTAATTTTTTTTCAAGGTACTTGTAGGCTGATATTGAAGATTTAGGAAGGATAAAAGAAGAAATGCAAAACAACCACCGTACTTTAAGGTAAAACATAAGTAAATGTTATTTGAAATCATGAAGCAAGTATTTATTGTGAGTAAATAGTCTTTTTTTAACAAAAGATTTGTTATTGCTTTTTCATAGGCATATGGATGGAGAGGACCTTCAAGAGCTAACCATGCAAGAGTTACAAGAGATGGAACAAAAGTTGGAAGTGGGACTACATAGAATTCGATCAACAAAGGTATACTGTTATTTTATTGTAAGGGGAAATAACATGTTTCACATAAATAAGCAATTAATTTTAATAAATAAATAATCTAATTTAAGATAAAAAGTTGAGACAAATTATGTTTTTGATTACTTTAGTAGGGAAGGGGCCCTGAACCCTTACAAAACAACAAAACTAGAGAGCAAGAGCACAACCATTGGCATTAGATACCCAGTTAGCACAGAGACAACTCTCAAAAGTAATAAAAAGCTAACATACCCACATAACTAAACATAATAAGCTTATCCAACTTCCTATTATCCATAATACAACTACTAGCATATGATTGAAAAGAGTCAATAATCATATTAGAGTACTTATCCAAATAGAAACACCCAACATAAGGTACACAAGCCTATTTAGATAAAATTCCAAAGTTAAACTAATACTATCAACTTTTAAAATTAACACGGACCAAAAAAATCACCAACCTAACAACAACCCAGTCGTCCTTGATGAGGTTTCGCTACCGCACAAGCCACTGCATCTGTTTCTTCTAGATCTCAGGGTACAACGTGTCCTCTTTTTGCTCCTCTTGCCAATTGACATCCTTCTTCATTTTCTTTGCTTTTTTCTTCATCTTGCTCTTTCCCAAGACAAACCCCATGGTTGCTTTCCGTATGATTCCATCAGTAATAACACATAGGGAATTTAGGCCCTCACCCATTAATTGATGTCTTTGCCTATACTCCTCCACCTTCACTCCCAATTTCATGACCTTAACTTGTAGCTCAATTATTTGGTTTTTCTATTTCTTGGCACTAAAATTCTCCTTTTTAATAGGAGAGTCTTGGGAACAGGGTACCATTTCCACATCCTCAAAAGTATTTTGAGGCAGGGAGTTCTATTCTGAAACAAACCTTGTCCTCCAGAGAACCACTCAAATTCTCCAAATTGTTCTTATTGTCCTCCCCTTGTTCCACCACTTGCACAGAAATTCCTCATCCTCCATCTCCTTACTAGAGGAGTTGTCATCATTATCAAGGGTAAAAACTTCCTCCAATTCAGGGGAAACATCTTTGGCTTCAATTTTTTCCTTTTTGTCTTTGGCAAGGAGATGAGCTGACCTTCATTCACTAGAACTACCCTCATGCTTCTCTTTTTCATTTAGGTTGTCTTCATCTGCCTCAAAGCCATGCAAATATAAGTCAATTGTAATGTGCTTCTTGCTAGAATCCTTTCTAGTCTTTCTAGCCTTAGCCAAGTTATTATAAGGGGTTCTATCTTTTCTTTTTTCAGGATTAGTCTTGAGTAGGACAACTTCTAGGGATTCTCGTTCTAACTCGATAGAGGTTTTTTTACCTTTAGATTTGGCAATAGGGTTATTCTCATTCATAGGCAGAGGGTTAGTTTCAATGAGTTCAATTCTCACATATGAGTGTTGGGCCTCATTTATTTTCTCAAAATTCCCTAGTAGGGTTAACAAATGGCTATGGCAAGGATTGTGGTCAAACACATACTTATACAAGACATAAATAAACCCTTGGTAGAGATCGATTGCCTCATTCAAAATGCTAGTAGACATCAAAGTGAAAAGATAATATGGCAAGTTAATTCTCTCACCATGCCTAATTTGGTTCAAGATATGGAAACAATAGCCGTGCATAGTAGTGTATCAGCTATCTAAAGTAAAATATTTCATAAGAAAATAACTTGCTTTTGTATAGGGTTTAGGGAGGACCGAGCGATCATACCCATTCTACACCACAACCGGCCTTTTGCCCTTCTCAAAAAACTTCTTCAGATAATTCTTGTAGTCACTAGTGCTTCTTTTCTCAACTTTCTTGCCCTCATTCCTCAACCCAGACACCCCCGCAATTAGCTCCAGTGAGACGACAAAGGAGATTCTACCAATTGAAACTTCACCATTCTGCTAGGAGTTGCATAATATCGACGAGAGAACTTTATTATAGCCTTTCATGGCAAGGAAAAAAGGCATCATCCCTGCTCTAGAGAAAAAGTCCAAAACCTTTTCATTTTTTGGACCTCTTTGCAACTTTTTGGCTCTTACCTCTTCAATGAACCCCCCATGTTGATAAACAAAAACATAGTAACTTTGTTAAAGATTTGAAAGCAACACAGAGAGAGCCCACAACTCATAATTCTAACTCCACCAAATGATGAACAATTACCAAAAAAGTAATTTTTAAAATGATCTTCACCACTGCCCTTACAAATGAAAAAGATATTTCACATCATGAAAAAACTTGCCAATATGAGAGATACAACTGCTGCCTTTCCATCTAAATATTTCCTCATCCTTAGTCATTAAGGCCAAGTGCTAAAAATAGTGCTCCATACCACTGACATCATAAATAAAATTAAAATATTTCTCTCCACCATAAGTCCTAGTAGGAGTCCAACATGGTCCCCACAACACTAACCAGGTCAGCATCCAAGTCATCTCCATAGTTTAAATTCAAAAAAAAATGGTGCTCATTCTCATAACAAAAACAAAAACATCCAAATCATTTCTTCATTAATACCAGTATAGGATATTGAGTTGGACAAAAATGGCTTAGCCCTTTCCTTCACCAAATGTTTTTTAATCCTAGTAGGGCTCTATAGATAATTGAAAAAAACCCATTCATTATGGTTTAATCCTTGATTAGCAACTTCATCAGATGCACTATTCCCCTCCCTGAAAATGTGCTAGATCTTAATTTTGGAAAAGAAGCTCATAGGCCTTTTACTTTCTTCCACAATATTTTTTGATTTCTCAGGGAATATTTATCTTTCCATTCAAGTAGTCTATAATAAATTTTGAGTCACCTTCCAAGATGACATTTTGACAATTTAAATTATACAGGTGCCTAGGCCCTTGCCAAGTAGCTATTGCCTCCACCCTGTTAGTAGATCCTCTTTCTAGATTTATATAGTACCCTTCTATCAAATGTCCCCTCTTATTTTTGATAATGCCTCTTGCTCCTGATAAACCAGGATTTCCCTAAGAGCAACCATCAAAATTGCGTTTGACCCATCCATCGTTTGGAGGGGTCCAATGGTAGTCTTTTCTTAATATCAATTTATCCCAATTCAATTTTAGAAGATTCTGAGTTATGCTCCACTGTTGTTTTATTCTTAATTCCAATAGACTCAACATTACCTTAGAAGGGCTGAAGGAAGCAACATTCACATTCTCTTTAATTTGTTGTTTTATTATATGGAACAACGCTTTAGTGTGTTGAGGCTATTCTCTAAATATCCCGTTGTATCACTCCTTCCAAATATTTCATGCAATGAAAGGGGGGATTTGAGACCACAAGTTTCTTATAACTAGATGTGTAAAAGGATTGTGATTCCACACTCCATTAAGTACTTCATACTCTTTGGAAAGGTCCACATTATCATAAAATTAGCCAATAACTCCTCCCATATATCCTTTGCAAATTTGCAGTGTAGAAAGATATGGCCTATAGTTTCAAAATCCTTGCAGCAAAGAGTGCACCTATTGACAAGAGAGAAGCCTCTTTTATTCAATTTATGTATTGTTAGAATTTTACCATGGGCAATAATTGACCAGAAACAATCAATTTTTGGGATTAGGCTTTTAACCCATATCATATTCCAATTTAATTTCGCCTTTGGATCTTCCTTAGTAGCCTTTTAAGCAATTTTAATTGAGAATGCACCTGATTGATTATGATGCTATATCCATTCATCCTCTTTATCGAGAGAAAAAAAAAGGTACAGTCACCCAGGGTAGAGGCTAACGACTGTGCCTCCACCATCATTTGTCTTATTTTATCACTAGAGATGTTTTTGTTGTTCCTAACTTGATCCATAAAGTTTCTCCACCTGACTAGATCCCCTTGCTATGAAAGATAATCATAAATAGAGGTGCCACAACATTGGATTAGGACCTTTTCAATCATACTAAATTGGTTCAAGTTAGTAAGAGATTTATCTTTTAACTAGAAATCATCCTAGAACCTGGTACACCTTTGATTTCCAACCAATTTTTTCCCTCTTGTTCGTAATATAGACCTGATTTTGGATATATTATTTCATATGTAGGATCTAGATGGCACCTCGTTGTCAAGAAGAAGAATGCTACTATTGGCATTGTTTAAATATTTGGTTTTGAATATTTTGGCCCAGTCCTTGACACCTTCAACCAACTGCCATCCAATTTTAGAAATTAAGGCCTTGTTGAAAGGTTTAAGTTTTCTTATCCTAAGCCCTCCATCTTATTTGGAGCTGCACACTCTATCCGAAGATACCAAGGACATTCGCACTTTTTCTTCTATACTGGTCCAAAGGAAACATTTATTATTTTTTCAATCTTGTCAACCACACATCCAGGCATCTCAAAAAGAGAAAGATAGTAGACTGAGATGTTCTGTAAACAATACTTGACCAATTCGACTTTAACAGCCAAACTTAGAAGTTTTTCTTTCCATCCTGAAAGCTTTTTCTGAAACCTTTCAATTATGCCATTCCAAAAAAGATTCGTAGGGTTTTTAAAAATAAGAGGCAGTTCCAGATAGGAGTCCAGAAAGGAAGCAACACTACAAGGAGTAGTTTAGTGATTTTAGATTGAAGATTAGGGAAAACATTCAAAAAATACATTCTGCTCTTTTCATAATTATTGTATTGACCAAATATCTTGGCACAATTATCAAGGATCTCGTTCTAGCCTTTAGCTTCAGAGATGTAGGCTTCCCCAAAATTAATAGTGTTGTCCTTCAATTGCTAATGGGTGATAGGATCCATAATAGAAGAAACTTTAATACCTTTTAATCTATATGCCTCTTTAAGCGTTTGGGTATACCTCTCTGAGACTTTGGCAACAATGATGAACAGGTAGGGAGAGAGAGGTTCTCCTTGGCAGAGGCCACAACCATAGGAGAAGTATCCATGAAGGCGATCCATTAACTAGTATAGAGAATATCGGAGTGGTAAAACATTCTACAATTATCCTTAGAAGTTTTTCTTAAAACCAAACTTCTTAAGCACTTCAAAGAGGAAGTTCTAGGATACTCTATCGTAGGCTTTTGAGATGTCTAATTTGAAAGCCATACGAGGTTTTCTACTATGTTATATCAAGTGGACCAGTTCATGAATGAACTGTGATAACAACATCCATAATATGCCTCCTTTGACAAAGCATTTTTTGTTAACATATATCATTTTGTCTAGCACTAATTTGAGCCTATTAACAATAACTTAAGAAAAAAAAATTATACAAAGTACTGCATAGGCTAATAGGTTTGAAATACTTAATGAAATAACATTATCATTTTTTGGAATGAAAGTAATAAAAGTATAATTGATTTGTTTAAGGAGTTTGGCAAAATTGAAGAAGTCCTTAGCAGCATTGAAAACATCCACTCCAACAATATCCTAGAAATCCTGAAAAAAGTTGGGGGGAACCCATCTGGTGTCGGGGCATCATAAGCCCCAAAAGAAAAGACAACCTCCTTCACCTCCTAAAATGAAACTTTGGAATTAAGAAGTTTCAGGTCCTCATTTGTGATAACCTCGGGAATAACCTCAAGAAAGCCATCACGGTCCCTAAAGCCACCCCAACCATTATTGTTTTGATTTACAAAGAAGCCAACAACAAGCTCAACAATCTCCACCCCATCCTCTGTTATAGATCCATCCTCCTTTAGTTATCATATTTTGTTCCTACTTATGTGCTTCATAGTAGACTGGTGAAAGAACTTGGTATTCTTGTCTCCTTTTGTGAGCCATTGAATCTTAGATTTTTGTTTCCAAAATACCTCTTGTTTTTTATTTAGTCTAAACCATTTCTCCCTCAGAAAAATATCCTCCAAATATTTATCTTGAGACACAAGATTTCCTTCAATCTTGTTCTGTATGGCCTTCAACTTGGCTGAAATTGTCTTTTTTATACAAGGATGTTCCCATAGGAGCATTTTTTCCAGCCTCTCACTTTGTTTCTCAGCAATTTTAGCTTTTTGGTCACATGAAACATGGGGGTGCCATTAAGCGAAACATTCCACCATTACTCAACCAAGGTTCCAAAATTCAGATGAAGATTACACATGATCCCATATCTAAACAAGTAGCGCCATTTTTTGACACCATCCTCCCATGAAAAAATAGTAGCATTATGGTTCGATCTTGACTTTGGGAGGGAGGTAAGTGACAGGGAGTCAACATTTCTCTAGTTACTTGAGACCAATAATTCTTCTAGTCTAACTTGGATAAGGTTTTGTCCTAGTCTTCTGTTGGTCCAAGTGAATTTTGAACCATTAGGTCTATATCCATCAGACCTGCCAAGGAAATAAAGTCTACGAGGTCATTCATACTATCATAATAGTCTTCAAGGCCACCAAACTTCTCAGAGGAATACAGGGGGGATTTGAAAACCCCATCCAACATCCATAAGTCACCTAGGGAGCTCGAAATAAAGGATGCTAGCGAAGGCCAAAGGCCAACACAAGGGGACCTTGCATTGGGAGCATAGATATTTATTAGGATCCACTCAAAGAAGGTTTGCAGGCTCTTTAGTTTGACAATAAGACATTTTTTGGTAGAGTGGATCAATCTACTTGTAAAGGAGGTTAGACTCCACATAGTAGTAATACCCCCTGATCTTCCTTTAACATCACTAACAAAGAGCTCAACAAAAGGCCAGATGGCCTTGACAGTTTTTTGAAAGGTTTTTAGATCTCATTTTTTATGCCTGTAGCACCTGAGAATATCATATTTTTGATGGAGCAACATACATTTTGACATACGCTGTTTCACAAGTCTATTTAAGCTTGCCACGTCCCAAGATAGGATCTTCATCAAAAAACAAGTTCCAAGAAACCACTAAGTCTTGAGTAGTTCAAACATCTCTCATTTGAGGGACACACATTTGCTTTTTCTTCTTCTTTGTTTCCGAGAGACCATCCAAGGTCCTCTATGTTTTACTAGCAATATCTCTTGTTGCATCCTTGTTTCTGGTGTCTTTCTATGATGGTCTACCAACTCCATTCTCACCTCCCACATCGACTTTCATCTTCTTTTCATTTTTAGCACCTACTTGAGTCCAATACAGGTCATCCTCATCTTCTTCATCAAAGATCTTTCTTGACTTATTGGGTGTGTGAATTGAAGAAAACCCAAGGATATGTAAGTTTTCTTTAAGATTAATAAAATTGGCCTCCGATTTCTCCTTGGGGTTCCCATTCATATTGTCCAAATTTATGTTCACCTTATTAGGATTTAAGCAACTTATGGCATTCTCTATTTTAATTTCTCTTGGCTTGACCATTCAAGTGGTCTGTCAAGGTAGCTCAACAAAGTTATTTTTTAAATCCACAACCATATCCACATCTGAAATCCCATCTTTCTCAATATTATCCTTTAGACTATTTTGTGGAGCAATATTCAAACTTTGCTAGGGATTAGGCCTCAAGATCGGATTCGACTTCATCCAAGAAGAAGCAGTTGTTAGGTCATCCAACTACTTTTTCTTGTTTTCAAGAGGTTGTTCTCAATATCCTCAATTGAGGGAGTAGGCACAGATTTGGGGTCCCCTTTTGGTTGTGACCCATTGTTCACCAATCCCATGTCAAGTTGAGTAGGAGTATTCAAAGTCAGTTGTTTCTTACCAAGCTATTTTTTGCAGTCGGAACTAAGATGACCATATCTTCTGCAAGATTGACAAAAGGCTAGAATTTTAATATTCTATAGTCTGATCCTAAGACCCAAGCCTAGAAAAGAGTCAGACCTAGGTAAGCATAATATTGTTAATAGCCACATTAACACAAATTTGAGCAAACACGAGTCTAGATTTGGATTGCGTGATTCTATCCACCGCTATGAATTTACCAAAGGAATTAGCTATCCCTTTAAACATACCCAAGTTCCAAAATCCTAGGGATAACCCAAGAAGATGGATAGAAGTAGGTGCAGCCACTCCCAAGTCTTTCCGAGGGTCCATTTTCATAGGGATAAGAAATTATTACTGACATAAGTCCACGAACCTTTCATAAGAATCATGACTAAATCTTCATGATTAACAAAACTAAAAAGGAAAAAGCCATTTTCCATAGCATTGATAGATACACTGCCTTTAAGTTTCCACCTAGCACTAGTCCATTTCTTGACCTAATCAATAGAAGGTTGAAAAGAAAAAAACTTTCGAACAAGAGAGAGGCTAAGCTCAACAATAGCCATATTGAGTAGCACATAAATAACCTCAACATGTATCTCTTTCATGATGCAACCCACTAGAGGATTTACCCATTTTAGGGGGACTTCCCCCTAACAACTTATCAATGAATCTGTTAGGTTCCTGATCTACAAAAAAATATTTAAGATGGTACTAGGGTGAGGATGGAGGTGGAACATTTACCTCGATCTAAGAGTCAACTTTCTGACTTTGCATAGAGGAATCAACAAGGGTCACATGATTACAATATAACTATAACTATGATATTTATTTTTTAGTCTGATGCGTGTTCAACTAAGATATTTAAGTTATCAACTATTTTGTCAACATGTTAGAAAATTAAAACTTTAAAACACTTTTTCTAAACTAAAATAATTATGTTTGTTGTTGTGGTTGTTGGACTCAAGGAACACTGAGAGGGGGGGTGAATCATTATTCTGCAATTTTTAAAATTCTTAATCTGTCCTTTAGACCATTGATTCAAATCAACAAAAGTAAAGTGTAGAAACACAAAGCAAACAACAATAACACCATAACACCGAGATTTTTATGTGGAAACCCGGTTAAGAGAAAAACCACGGTGGGATTGAAACCCACAATATTAATATACTTCTAACAGAGTATAAAAATATTACATAAGGGCAATGCACATGCATTCAGACACACTACCTAGAGCTTACTACTCAATATTTACAATAAGGGCTACAAACCAAAAGGCTTATTGCCTTACAAAATGATTACATATTATAATTGGAATGCTTGAATTGATAAATAGAATCTATAAATGCTTGAATTAGTTCTGGTTAAGCACAAAATACTATATCTTACTCATCTCTGCAACACTGCTCTGTTCTGATATTCTGTTGTATTCTAGAGCACAAATCCTTCAACTGCGCACTTGAAATTGCGCACAATATCTTATACACGCATCACACACCATCATTGATCTCCGAAATGATCATATCAATCGGCCTAATATATCCGCATGATTAATTTAGATTTATTTCATGTCGGCCCAAAAACTGCATAACACATAAATGAAACGTGTTACCCAAGTCGACTTAATCCAATCCAAAACAATGAAGCAGACCAAAAATAATTGTCCACGCACTTGCCGCATGTCAGTACAACAACCTCGAACACACAAGCAACCATCAAAATCAGTCTGCATGATCCACACAGAATCTTCACACGTTGTTGCTAATGAACACTATTTTACTCAAAAACATGTCTACCGGATCTCCCAACTTACACAAGACTTATCACCAGAGGCCACAATCCTGGAATAAGGCATATTACACAACCACAACGCATATTTGATATTCGCGACACCAAAAACTCAACACAACCGATCAGCCAACCAAAAAATTGTACACTTTGTCGGATGCCCTATGTGTTTCACTGGACCTCAATCAATCTTCCAGTATGAATGAATTATGACTTGCAGATAGAATATCTGACACTAGTTTCCATCAATGACAACATTTGATCATCAATGTAGTGTCTCTTGCCAACAGTGGTTCACTTTAATTATTATGAAATCAACCTCCTCCCATAGTAATTGAAACTTTGTAAGAGGATCTAAAATTTTCTATTTTTTTAAGAAATTATTTACTTTGATGTCTACAAATTGTGTTTAAAAAGGGTGGTGTTGACAGGGATTGTTTAGGAGTTCCCTAGTCTAGGTTCATTCTCCTCTAGTTGAACTTTAGTTACTATGTCAATAATATAATATAATGATCAAAGATAACTAGTGATCATGCATATATGTATTGTGCTAATGTAATGTTGATGCCACATGATAATGGTTTGTTTTCCATAGATCCTTTGTTCTAAATATGTTCCATGATTCCTCTTAATTTTAATGTCCTAGTAATGAATTAGGGTTGACTAGTTTATAAAATCCTAACATTCAAATTTAAATATTTGCACTTTAGTTGGATCATAATGGTTAGTCAGAAAGGATAGGCATGGGCCATATTTAAAGGTTTAAATTTACACATGTTTAGGGGTCAAATTCACACTCACATATCTAAATAAGGTTCATTTACTCATTATCAAAATCGATTGAGTGTGATGGAAAATTGAGAAAGAAAATTGAATCTAGAAACTTTGGATGCACAATGAGGGAATTGGGTGAGAAATAGATTATTTTCTAAGTAGAATATTAATCATTTTTCATGTTATTCATTGCACTAGGATCAAATTTGGTCAAGAAAAGTAAAAAATAAATGGGAAGTATATAAGGTATATTTTTTTACTATTCCATTTATCCTCCACTTAGAATTGATTATGAGCTACTATGAGGATATTTGCTAGATAAAATGAGTAGTCAACAAGAAAGTGAATATGTACACACTCATAAAGTGTACAAATAAGTTGCGTAACATTTTGTTATATTATCCTCATAGTAAGTGTTCCATCTTGAAACTTATCATAATAAAAGAAAAAACTTCAATAAGTTTCATTTATTAAGAATTAAAAATGTTAGGATAAAAGTGCAACTTATCTTGTAATCCTTTGTATATTTTATGTAAATTGAGAAAGTAAGTGGTAGTAGATCCTATACGAGATGTGGAAGTTGAAGGAAAAAATCTACTTGAAGAAAGAGATCACTAATTTCTTGTTTCATAAGAAGAGAAGAAATCTCAAATATGTCTAATGAATATTGGTTGATATTAGATAAGAAGACATAAATAGATCCTCTTAACAATGGACCAACGAGCGGGAAATTCAAATTTCAAATAGGTTGATGGTGGAATTTTTGTGCCTGGTGTTGGTGATCATGAAGGTTCCCAGGCCCCCCAGGGTCCTGTGGGGGACAAGGCGACAAACAAATAGGTTGAAGATAAAGATTCCAAAGTAGGGGACCCACATGATAGAGGTAAAGTAAAGAAATGGACGGCTCTATTTGGAGTTAGGCCTTTCCATCATTCTGGACTTCCAGAAGTTAAAAATCTTTCTGATCCGACGACAGGGTTTTTTCTATATCTATGTCAGATAAGCTATTTGATTTCTCTGTCTCTGGTCTGGCTATGACTTTGGTTGGGCAATTTGTTGGTTTTAGACCTAACATTGATATTGTTAGGAACTTTATAAGGAGAAAATTCTTTCTCAAAGGCCAAGTGGATGTGGCGTCTTTACCTAGGGGGTTTTTCTCCTTTGCTTTTAATAATGAAGAAGATTTGAATAAAGCACTCTGTGAAGGTCCGTGGATGTTCGGCAAGTCAACTTTGGCTTTACAGAAATGGGCTCCTAAATTACTGTTGCATGATTCCTTCTTCGTGTCGGCTCCTATGTGGATGCGTCATCCTGGCCTTCCATTGAAGTTTTGGAATGAGGAGGTTTTTAAAGGGATTGTGGGCTCCTTTGGGGAAAACCTGTCAATCGACCCAATGACTGCAGCCAAATCTAGGTTGGTTTTTGCTCGTATTTGTGTTAATGTTAATCAAATGACGGATATGCCTCAATCCATTGAGATTTTGTCTAAACTAGGGAAATGGACCCAAGTGATTGAATATGAATCTCTCTCGTTTGTGTGTTTTCATTGTAAAAAGTCGAGTCATTGGGGGAAATCTTGTCCTTCCAAGAAGGGTAAGAATAGTAAAACTAATAGTAATCCAAAGAAGAAATGGAAAATGAAAGGGAATAATGATGGTCCACCTTCAGAGTTAATCCCTGAGAAAAGGCGACCGAGTTGGAAAATGAGGAAAATAAGGGTATGAATAACTAAAAGGAAAACTCTGATTGCACCTGTTCTAATAGTCAAAAAGAAAGTAATGAGGAGGGAGAGGATGGTACTTAAGACCTGGTTCAAAATACGGAATCTGTGGATTTGAAGGTTGATCTTATCATCCAGGGTAAAGTTGCTGATTTATCCAGTAATGATGTTTCAACTTCATCTAATAACAAGGAAAATGAGGAAGACTTTAATGAAGCTCGGGATTGTAATATCTTGGAAACGGTGCCTTTGTTGTTATTAACCAATGGAAGTCCTAAGCAGATTGAAAATATGAACCTGAACTCCCAATGTAAAACTCCTACTAGAAGTATAGAGACGGTGGGTCTTGAGAGAAATCCCTGGATTTCTGGTAATAAAGAAGGCAAGTCAAATAAGGTAGGACCCAATGGAGGTATTTCAACCAGAAGCAAGAATAAGAAGGTTGCAGATGTTGGAAATCAGAACAAAAAATAGGGGAGACCCTATCTAAAGAATCAGAGGGAACAAGAAAGTTGGAAGAACCGTGCTGATGGAACACAAATTTCCATCGAGTCAACCTTATCTCTGGTTAAATTATGAAGACAATTTCATGGAATATCACAGGGTTGAACTCCCCCCACAAGAAGAATGTGTTGCGTAATATTGTTAGAGATCATAAACCGAATGTAGTTCTTATTCAAGAAACTAAGATGTGTAAGGATAAAGTGAAAAAAAATAGAATTTTCAAAAATAATGGGGTGACTCATACTCACTCAGAGGGTGCCTCAGGAGGCACAACTATCTTTTGGAATCAGAATTCCATTAAAGGTAAGGAAATTGCTTCAGGGGTTAACAGGACCTCAGTTTTGCTTGAGCATATTAGGGATAACTTTGTCTGGGTTATCTCTAATATCTATGTGCCTAATACTAAAGCTGGAAGAGCTAAATTTTGGAGGAGTCTGGCAAAAGAGAGACAAAGGTTTTTAGATAAAAGCTGGATGATTATGGGAGACTTCAATACTCCCTTAAAACAGGATGAAAAGATGGGAGGATTTCCTTTGCAGTTAGATGGAAGACAAGATCTTATGGACTTTATCAAAGATCACGCTTTTATGGATGTGAATCTCAAAGGGATTAATTATACCTGGACCAATAGAAGAACTGGCCCTGATCTCATTCAAGTTAGGTTGGATAGATCCCCGATCTCCCCCGATTGGCTCTGTAAGTATAATTGTTCTCTGGCGTCTATTATTAAGGTTGGTTCTGATCATTATCCTATCTCTTTCACCGCCAATCCTTCTTCCTCAAAACGTAATTTTCTGTTTAGATTTGAAAAAGCATGGTTATCCCACCCCTCTCTGGAAAACTTAGTTTCTGAGTGGTGGAATTCGGAGGTTGAGGGTACTACTTTATTCAGTGTGGCCAAAAAGCTTAATATTATCAAAGCCAAAGTCAAAATCTGGAATAAAGAGACTTTTGGAGATATCTTCAAAATGAAAGCCAATATTAAGATAGATATTAAAGAAGTTCAGGATAAAATTCAAGAGGGGCCTTTCTGAGGATTTGAGGAATTCTGAAAACAGGATGCTTTCCAAATACCATGAAATTATCTCTAATGAAGAAACCTTTTGGAGCCAAAGATCAAGAGCGTTATATTTGAAGGAAGGCGATAAAAATACCCGGTTTTTCCCCGTGACTGCTCTTAAGCATAGGGCGGCCAACAAAATTTCTAGTTTATCTAGTAATAGGGGTATTTTGTCGGATGAAGATGAAATTAGAAAGGAAGCTGCGGATTTCTTTAGTAATGTTTTGGGTGGTGAGGATTCTCTAGATATCAGAAATCAAGACCTTCTTTGTCAAGCTATCCCTACCAGTTTAAATGAGGATGACAACAAAAATCTTTCTAGGATCCCTTCGAATCAAGAGATAAAAAAGACAATCTTTTCCTTTCTTGGAGACAAGTCTCCTGGTTCGGACAGATTCCCTATGTTCTTTCAAAAAATTTGGAATATTGTGGAGAACGACATCTGTAATGGTGTTAAAGAATTATTTGGGTCTAGATGGCTTCTCAAAGAACTCAATGCTACCTTTATTGTCCTCATCCCTAAGATCTATGGAGTTGATTCTCTCAATAAGTTTAGACCTATTAGTCTTTGTAATTCTTTTTACAAGATAATATCTAAGGTGCTCACTTCTAGAATGCTGGATATCCTTCCGCGCATAATTTCTGTCCAACAAAATGGTTTTGTTCCTGGTACACAGATTCTAGATTCCATCATTTCGGTTCATGGGATCATTCATTCTCTAACTTTCGCTAAAAAACATGGCTTTTTTCTGAAGTTGGATATGTTCAAGGCCTATGACAGAGTGAATTGGCAATTCCTTTTCAAAATTATGAAAGCTTTTGGGTTTGGGGAAAAGGTGATTCAGCTATGTTCTCAGTTGACTAGTACGACCTCTTCTGCTGTTATTATTAACGGATCTCCCTCCAGTTTTTTTAAAAGTTCTAGAGGCCTAAGACAGGGGGATCCTATCTCTCCTATCTTGTTTAGTATTTTCGCAGAAAGTTTGGGAAGATTTATTATGAGAAGTGTGGAGGAAGGGAAAATCAAAGGCCGTAAGTCTTCGTCATCCAACTTAACCTATACTCATGAACAGTTCATTGATGACTCTATTACCATGGGAGAAGCTACCATAAGAGAAGCTAGAAATATGAAGATTGTCATGGATTCCTATGGAGCTGCTTATGGGCAAAAAATAAACTAGGATAAGAGTTCTTTGTTCTTCATCAACACCCCTGTGGATAGACAAAGAAGGATTGAAAGGATCCTTGGATGTAAAATTGCAGAGTTTCCTTCTACTTATCTGGGTCTCCCTTTGTGCTTAAAGCCTTCGGAGAATTTCTGGATGAAGCTGGTTGATAGATTTAATTCTAAACTAGCTAGGTGGAAGGGAGCCCTCCTCAACCAAGCGGGTAAGGTGATGATGCTTAAGGCTACTCTTCAAAATTTGCCTATCTATTCCCTTAGTCTGCTTAAGATCCCCATGAAGTTTGCTGAGGCCATTGAAAGAATACAAAAAAAAAATTAATGGCCGGGAGTGGAAGATAAAAATAGAATCCCCCTTATTGCCTGGAATAATATTTGCACTCCTAAGGCTTTTGGGGGCCTGGGAATAAGGAGCATTATGACTATGAACAATACCCTATTAGCTAAACAAATTTGGAGAATGAAAGGGGAGGAAAGGGAATGGAATTCCATTTGGAAAAGAAATACCTTCATATGCAACCGCCCGATGAAGAATTTATGGATAATTCCTTCCTTGTGGATGGCTCTGCTATTTGGAATGTTGTTCAAATTGCTTAAGTCTGGGCTAATGCTGGAAGAAAGTGGAAACTGGGTAATGGGAGAATTATCAGATTCTGGGAGGACAGATGGCTAATGGATAAACTGCTGGAGGAAATCTCCATTCTTAATGAATGGAAAGACTGGTTTAAAAGCAGGTATGGAGACCTTGTTAGGGACTATTGGAGAAATGGTAAGTGGATTGAGTTTAGCCAGGTTTGTTCGGGCCTAAGATTTTTGGAGACCTTGCTCTCTTCCAAAATCTTCATGGAGCATTCTGAGGATTTTATGATTTGGAAGGAAACTTTTGATGGGTGATATTCTGTTTCTCCAACTGTCTCTATACATTACAAAGTTCCAGATGAGATTCCTTTGTGGGTGAAAGTGTGGATGAAGAATTTGACTCCCAAAAATAATATCTTCTTTTGGATCTTTATCCAAAATAAGGTTCTAACCCTTGATAATCTCCATAAGCGTGGATTTGTTTTTCCTAACAGGTGCTCTCTTTGCTGCAGGGAGGAGGAGTCTGCCAGCTAGGATATTTGGAATATTTGGAAATCCCAATTCTCAAGGAGTCTGTCAGTCAGGATATTTGGAATATAATTCTTAACAAGTGGAAGTTGAGCTGGGTTTTCCCGTACTCTCTGGAAGAGTTCTGGTAGCAAGGGTTTTGCCCTAGCTCTAATTCTAAGAATGTTGAGCTTTGGAAACGTATTCTTTCCATTGTCATCTGGAACATCTGGAAGGAGCGTAACAACAGGATTTTTAGGGAAAAAAGTGTGAACCCTGAAGTGGTGGTGGATAAATTTATAGAGGGATCCACGATTGCTTATATGGCATTGATATTGGATTATCTACTAAAGAAGATTTTAATGAAAGATGGAACCTTTCCAATTGCATAAATAGCAAGGATAAAGGAAGAGAAGGTCTTTTCTAGAGATTTTCTCCCCAGGGATGGATCAAGGCCAATTTCGATGGGGCATCTAAGGGAAATCCTGGCAATGCTGGATATGGGGAATTGTCAGGAATTTTGCTGGAGGTTGTATTGTGGATGTTGCTGGTCCTTTGGGTAACCAAACGAGCCATTATGCTGAAGCTTCGATTGCCCTTAATACTCTGATTATTGCTAAAAATCTCAATCATGACAAATTATGGTTGGAGGGAGATTCTCTTAATATTATTAAATGCCTAAAAGGTGAAGTTGAGCCTTCGTGGTCCATTGAAAATATCATTTTTAAGGCCAGAGAAATTATTACTAGTTTTAAATCTGTTATTATTGAGCATGCCTTTAGGGAAAAGAATGTCGTTGCAGACGGACTTGCTAACCTTGGCGTTATATCCGAAAAACAAAGCATATGGAATGATGAAGATAATATTGAGTTCAATATTAAAGACCTCATTAGAAAGGACAAAATTAAGGGAAAAGAAAGATTGCATTATAATCATGGTTGTATCAATGATTAAACATCAAAACTTTAAAAAGGATATGATAGCTTATCAGAAGGGTCTACAGAGTTTTAAATAAGAATATTAAAAATTTGCATGCTTTGTGGGTTCTTATTTTCAAGTATCCGAGTGTCATCTGGAAGCTCGCTTTGAATTTGCTGAAGAAGAAAAATTGCAGGATGAATTCAAGAATGGGAGGTGACCTTAGAAGTGAGGAACCCGATAACCTTTCTAGATGGCAGGAGATGCCCAAGGTCTAGGCAAAGCTAGAGAAGGGTTTTATGACGCCGTTCATGGAAAAACTGGTGGATTATGACAAAAGTAGAGTTAACTTCATGGTTACTAGAGTGACTGAAAACTGGACAAATGACACTTTCAAAATCCATGGTGTGAAATTCAAGCTGGACCCAGACCTCTCTATGGTCACAGGTATGCCCCATACTGGTCTCAATTTATTTAGGAACTTGAAAGTCTCCAATAATGCTGTGAAGCTCTCTTCGCGTAAAGATAAGAAGAGAGCTAAATTAGGCAAAGCATCTAGGGGGTATTATGATACGTCTAACATTAAAAAAATTTGGTGTTTTGTGCTTAATGCCATCATGGAGTATATCATTGTGGAGGGCCACTTCACTAGGGTCCATACCTATCACTTTGTGCTTCTAAACCACTTTAGGCATGAGAAAAGGGTGTCTCTTCCTTATTACATTTTGAGGTCCCTGTCGTGCTCGTTGAACAAGCACGGTAAGAATCCCTCTTCTCCTGTGATACATTATGGTCTTATTTTGCTCATTTATGAGCAATGTAAGATTTTGGCGATTCAGGAAAACAAAAGGCTGTCGGTGTCCTCGAGCAAAGGCAAGAGGAAAAGTGAGGATTTTGGGCCCAACAAGGATGAGCAGAAACAAAGTAAAAAGGCTAAAAAAGGCTCTGCGGAGAAAAATGTGGAGGACACGGATTTGGGCCATAAACATAAGGATGTGGAGGTTGATCCTAAGTATATGGGAAAAGAAGGTAGTGATATGGAGTCTGATGATACTGATAGGGTGGAGAGCTCGAAAGATGAGGAAGTGGGGGAAGAGGAAGGTGGAGAAGAGGAAGATTCCGATCAGAAAAGCTCCGTCAAGGAAACATCGAGAATGGACAGTGGTAATGAGAAAAAATCAGGAAGAGGATGAGGGTAATAAGGAGGAACCTACCCACAATGCGAGCCCTGGTGATCTCAACAACCAGCCCATGGAGGAGCTGGATAACCAGAAAAAAAATAGGAGGACAAGGAAATGGAAACAAAGCTAAACAAGGATAAGGAGGATACGAGCATGGAAAATGATAGAGTTGGTGATGAGATGAATACTAGTACGCTTATCATGGATAAGCTTAAGAACCAGTCTGATGCTCGTCTAGGTTTCAATAGATGGGTTTATGAAAGAATTAATAAAATGGAAAAAAAGGCTAAACTTTAGGGAGAGCAGGGACATAAAGGTGAAAGTAACCTGGAGCAATAGAAAAAAGAAATGGACGAAAAGGTGGAGAAGCTAGAAGTTTAGATTAGCAAGCTGGTGGAAGGGAAGGCTACCATGAAGAACTTCCTGATTTTGATTCCGGAGATCATCAACTCTGCGACTAGGAACGTGGAGGAAATAGCCAAATACCTTGATGGTCCCAGCCCTACCAAGTCTATTGTGGACCTTGATGCTGAAGAGGCTTCTACTGAGGCTGGAAATGTGGATAGTGGTCCTGGTGGTGCGGCTAAAAGGACTAGGGCGAGCTTGAAAAAGGATGCCTTGGCTTCTTCAAAGGAAATCCTAATTCTCAAGGAGAATATCAAAGAAATGCAAGGGATTAGCGAGAAATTGGCTAATGCCCTTAAAAACATAATGGAATTTGTCTTTTTTCTGTTTTTGCTGGTTGTTGCTGGTAGTGTTGGACTTTTGTGCTAGCTTTTGTCCAGTTCTTTGTTGGTTTTTCTGCTGTCTGTCTCGTTTAGTTTCTTAATGCCTTTATCTTTTATGGTTCCTTTGTAAAGGGTTTCGGGGTCACTTCAAAACCTGATTTTCCGATAATAAAAAACTATTCAATTGCATTTTGTAGATTCTTTCATCTTGAATATGTTTTAGAAGTATGCCACTTAGAAGCTAGATGGATAAGGATAGATGATATCTTTAAAAATGGTTGTACTCACTAAAAATTGAAATATGGTGATTCTATTATGAACCATTCAAATATGTCTAATTTGATTTAAGTTCTGCTTGATTTTCTAATTATTATCTAATTATTAAGTTTTAAAAAGAACCAGTGCTCCATTCGGATGCATCCCCCCCCTTTTTGGCTGCATCTCGAAAATGGGGACATCTCTGGGATGGGGGGATGGGGATGTGATGTCTCCCACCATCTCGCCACCGCCACCCAAGTGCCGCCGGAGACAGGGTAACGTCTTCGCGTCTCCCAAGGAGACATGGAGACATCTCCACGTCTTCTTGGGAGACATCTAGATGTCTCCCCATCCCTCAAGAGTCGTGTAGACGTCTACCATCACCCCCACATATATGCAATGTTTAAAATTAATTTTCTTTTAAAAAGTGAGTTTTGTCATTTTGTCTTTGATTCTAGTCTCTTTTGGAATGCTATTGCTATTAGTATTTGTATTTGGCTACTCATTATAATGATGAATCATGCAATCATCTTTATTATTATAGACTTTGCAATGGCATCAGATATTCATATTTTCCTTTTTCAATATAATATAAATCTCCAATTTGACAATTTCAGTTGTCAAATTTTATTTAGCAATTACTAATTAGCATTGAAGAAATCTTGGTATTTAGATTTAGTATTTCAAATTTTCTATAGTTTCATTTGAAATGTAATTCTTATACTGTTACAGTTATCCTGTCATACATCTTTTCAAAACTAGTTTTTCAAGTACTATATGTATATGTATAACTATATCACCAACACTACCCCGCAACCCCCCCTCTGTTGTCCCCCCGTCCCGCAAACGTGTCCCTGCATCCCCCCGTCCTGCAAACCTGTCCCTGCATCCCCCCGTCTTCAACGTTGGTGGAACACTAAGAAGAACACAAATGCATCTTACTACTCTCTTTACTTAATTCCTGGTAAAATTTGATTGTTGTCATTAGTAGTAGTGGGGTAGAGCCAAAAATGCATAATATTATTGCTACTCTACTTTTAGAGGAGATGAGAAATTAAACAATGAATGAAGGCTCAAAAAATGATTTGCATGTACAAGGAATACTCAATAGAGGGGTCTAGTCATCAAATAATTATAGAGCCTTCCCTTAAGAGAAGCATGCTATTATTGTAAGACACCTTATTATAAGCAAAGAAAATTGCTTAAATAAAACTCAAGGCACCAAGTAAATTTATAATTCTGATGGATAATTTAAGAAGTCAAAGATGTATATAAATTCTAGGCACAAATGTTGATATAGCATTCCAATGAATTATTTAGATGCCTACTTTCATAAATTTTTATATAAATAAATCAAAGTAGTAAATATACAATTATAGTCTTTTAGATTGAACCATTGAGGCTTTCAATCTATGGAATATGTGCAAAACATACATGAGTATTGAAGATGATAAGATGTCACAAGTGAAAGGGTTTTAATGATAGGAATAGGAGAAAGGAAAATAATATGAATGCTGTAAATAGAAGGTCATATAGATATTCATATTCATAGCATCTAAGATGTGAGAGGGGTACAAGAACATAGGTAGAAAAGAAGAATAAGAGAATAAGGCATTCAAGGGGAGATTATAAAGGATTGGTCATGAAACATACATCTAAAGGGAAAAAAGGATAAAGTAACATGGACCATGAGATTTAAAAAAATAATTATTCTCTAAGAAAGGGCTAGCATATGGAATAAATAAATATCATTGGTTCTTATAATAAAAGAGTAACTTATGAGATAAGAGAACATAGGATAATAAGTGAGGAGGATGAGTTATCAATTTTGTAAAGTTATTATTTAAAGTGGACTACATTTAATGAGATTACCTCCATGGGACCAAGAATCCAAATTACATCCTAGTAAAACATTGGATTTGAAAGGGTGTGGATCAGTCCAAGGAATAGATAGAAGATGATAAAATGATGGACTAGGAAACATAAAGAGAGTAAAGATATTGAAGTTGAATTTATATTTATCTAGGGATTTACAAAGGAATGTGAGGCACAATATTAAGCTTGTTGTAGAGCCTTAGCATAATATTTATTATCGAAAGTGTTATCTTGTTGGTTAATTGTAGGGAAAGTAGTAGAAAATGAGATACAGGGGTAAGTAGCACATGTGATTAAGTGGTTTGGAAATGTTCATTGGGGGTCTCATTTTGTAGGATTACATGTGATTTAACCTTGCACATGTATATTTTTTAATGACTAAACATTGTATAGGCGGTTAGTACTTAATAGCAGTTAAGAATGCAGTGACTAAAACTATGAGTTTCTGCATCTTCGCCTTTCTTTGCCTCTATAAATGGTTGCCCTCGTCGTTGAATAAATAATGAAGCATTCCTCTCCTTCATATGTTATCAGAGAAAATCATGTTCTTGTACTTGTGCGTTGGAAGTTGATTGTTTTGGCGGTTTGTAGATCAAGATTTAGATCCTGTACTAATTGTCATTGAGGAAGAGACGATTTGTATGAATTAATCCCATTTACAGATGGAATGGAGATTAGGAAGCGTAGCCAAGTGAGAGAAAAGCTGTCTTTGCTGATGGATGCGTGATGTGATAATGTTGTGCTACAATGTAAGGGACTTAAGAGAAGCATCTGATCTCTAGGAGTCGGGTAAGGATTGAAATAGTTGATTAGGCCGTTATGAACTTGCGCCTGCACTGAAATATGAGATTTGACGATATCTGCAGATCCGAGCAAGTGAGAAATAAATGAAAGTTCTGCAAGCCATATTGATTTGCCTGTTGCTGTTACACATTACTGCGATCCACTCACTGGTTCTATTGAGGATGGAATTCAACGCAGAAGGAGAAATCAGATTATAAAGATGAGGCATTTATCCTGCACTTTACAAATTGTGTTGTCCGTTCCCATTACTTACAATGTAACTTAATGACTATTTCATCTCCTTTCGTCATTCTAATTGTGATTGCAAAAAGAAGAAACAGAAAGATTTACACAATTATTTTCAAGTGGACATATACTGTGAAGAATTGATTGCATCTAGTCAAAAATCAAGCAAAACAAAAGACAGACCACAAAACACACAATAGTAAGTTATGAGCGGCTACCTTTTCTTATGAGCGAATACCTCATAATCACTGCCACCAGTCTTCGTGGGGTAGTGTTCATGTTTCTCAATTGCAGCATCAAAGGAATCAGATTATATGGTTAATGATCATATTTTTAGTAAATAGATTCTTCTGAAGTATGACGCATTGGAGTTGACAAGCTATTTGAAAAATATACTTCTTCTTCTTCTTGAAACCTGAACCTTTATGCTGGTAACACCACTCACAAAGGAAGAATTTATGAAGGTCGGCATAGTTTCATTGTGTGGAAATTTTGGTTCAAACAGTACGTAATTGGTAGAAGTAGTTTCTGTAGCAACATTAGTTGTGAGTGTGTTCTTGAGCTTGTATTATTAGTTTTGGGTTTACCATTGAAGACTAGAAGAGAGTTCTGGGCAAAAGCATGGATGATCTTGTGATAGATATGAAGGGAAATGGAGCATTCCAATATAACCTCTAAGATCAGTATGCATCTAGAGTATGATGGTATTTCTTCAAAATAGATTATAACATGCTGATACGAGCACATATTTCTATGTCATAAAAGCAGAAACAAATATAGTTGGTTTTCCATACATTAAATTTAAAAGGAAAAATGATGCAATCTACAAATCTAAGAAAATTTCAGCAGCATTGCGGCATACAAATTCAACGCTCTAAAATCATGAAACAAGAAGAATGAGATAGAAGAGAGAACACATATATACGTGATAAAAAACCTTTTAGATAAAAAACCCTACACTACAAAATGTCAAGCCAATGTATTATTCAACAACAAGTTACAATACATTTTCAAGCTCTAAGCCTTTAAATGGAGGTTTACATCTTGTTCCATCTTGGAGAAAATTTGATAGCATAACCTGTATGCAATTAACTCCTCTCATCTCATCAAATCAGCTAAGACATCAACATATATGTAGAGCTCAACACAAAGAGATAGGCACCCATGGTTTCTAAAACTATCTTCAATGCTTAAGAGGTAAGTTGTGTCATAAAAAGAATCTTGATATTCCCATGACACAGTTCTCATAGCAACTTCCAAGGAAACAACACCTATCTCATCCATAATGGTCATCTTGCCAAATACAATGTAAGTACAACACAGAAATTACTAAGACTAGTAATAGGCACATTTCTTACCTCACACTAGTTGTCAAAAATGAATTTCACCACAAATGTCATTTGCTAAAATACAACTCCAATACATAATAGAGGTTGAAAACCAAGACCCTTTAGTCAACATAGGAAATTGTCAAATCAATTTCCATTCCAAAATGAAAATATATGACAATATCTTCCCAAAACATATCATCTTCCAAGTGGGTGCCAACTTCCTGAGAAATAGGAAATATGTTACATCATCACCTATCATGTAGAATGCCACCTCACCAAGAGGTCCCACAAAGTGAATGGCAACTTAGGAAGTTGATAACTTAGGATAAATTAGTTAGGCAACAATTTATTAAATAATTCAACATGTTAGGATTCTTAAGGCTAAGACACCTAAATCTCAATATTCTCCCACTTGTCGAGGACCTGTCTGGAGTCTACAACATCAACTTCTAAGGAGCCAAAATGATGAAACCACATCATCAATGTCGTCCATGAAATCACATAGATCTTGAACATGCTCTTGTGCTCCAATCAAGACATTCACAATAATATCCATGATGTCCACCATCTCAAGCAACAATCCTTGTCATCCTCCAATATGCTACCTATAGAAGAAAGGAACAAGCCAAGGTGAATATGCACCATTCCAAAGATCACAAGCATAAGATCACAGTGATATCAACTTGGCTACAGGATATTGCCACCACTCCACTATGCTCGCAAGCTATATAGAAGCATCAACAATGTCAACTTCAAAGCCCATAACCAAAACACAATTGTGAAGTAATCCTCCAGAAAACAAGATAGAACATCAACGAAAACAACAATCTAAGCGACTACTCCCATCCAACTAATAAAACCGTGAGATTGAAAAATAGTACCCACAACAAGTGCTAATCCATCGAATCACACATACCTCAAAGGTATCCAACAACAGTAAACTCATGCCACTAGCATAACCAACCCATAAATTGCAAGCACAATTTGCATGTGTAAACAACTTGATGAAGACCAAACATATCTAGGAATTTCCATTGCATGGGTAATACCATATCCAAAGAGATCAAAGTCATATTTAGTCTACCAATTACAATACATTAAAAATGTAACCATGTAGTACCAAGAACCATCCACAAAGATATGCAAATCCTATAAGCAAAATTGCTACAAAAAACATATCTCGCAACAAGTCTCCATAGCTCTCCCAGGTTCTCCACATCTAACAAAGGAAAGAGATAAACGAACCTACATGTCATCACCAAAAAATAGTAAAGTACAAGTGACAACATATGACCACAAACTAGTGATCACCATAACTCCTCCCAAAATCTTAAAAAACAATGTTATGTGAATCCAAACATCTTGGAAGATAACCAAGACCAAAGAGAGAACTTCCCAATCATAAGCATGTAGCATGTCCTACTACATACACCTCTAAATGCAAATTGTGCCAAATATGATCTTCTCCACAAGCCCAAGAGAGAAGCCACAACAACATCCAAACCCATTCAACCTTGAGAGATCAAAAATAAAGTATGCATCATGTATATATATGGATGTAAGCCTCTCAAAGAAGACCATACTACTCCATTTCCCATTTCAAGGAAATAAACTACTACAATCCCCTATGATCATCATAAAAGAAAACATATACCAATGAGATAACCATGATTTCCATCTCTCACAATGTATTCTTCATTGGTATTTTGGTATGGTTTTGTCATTGATGTCAACAACTACTATCACTTATCAACTCTGGCACTTTGAAGAATTGGAAATATTCACCGGCAAGCAAGTGACTTATGCACAGTCAATGGTATCTGGTACACCGGTAGGATATAATGTTCACCGACACTTGGAATGATATGGAAAACACCTGGTTATGTCGAAGACATCGTTTGTACACCTTGTCTTGAAGATTTGTTAATTGGCATATTCGTATTTGCATATTTGCTGTTACCGGCAAATAGGTCCAGGTTATACACCGACAGGCTTATCTATTCCAGATCAGCACAACACAATATGCATATGTTTTATTATTGTTGTATATGCATCAAGCCAACATGTTGAATCGGTTATTGCATCGGATATTGTTTTATTTGTAAATTGATTTTATTGTAATATCCTTTAGAGCCGACCTACTAAAGTTGGTCTTAGGTTATGATATAAATGTAAGATCTTATTTGTAAGATCAAGTGTGGAATGCAAAGGAAAAGATAATTCAGTATATGTGAGAATAAGCAGAGCTTTACACACAGACATCATTTGAAGGTGAGGCAAGGTTTTTGTTAAGACAATCAGAACTACACTGGTACTAAATCTAGCATAGTAAGATGCTATTTTGATAAGTACATCCTTATTGGATTTAACCATCCAATTGTAGTCAGTGTGACTCCTATTTGTGTTTGAGCAGTGACCTCTAAGCGCTTGGCCTTTCTGCATGTGCAGACCCCATTTGTATACACATATTATCTGCAGTAGTATCATCTGATTATGGATAAGGTTTCCCACCGTGGTTTTTCCCCCTACAGGGTTTCCACGTACAAATATTGGTGTTATGTGTTGTGGGTGTTATTGTGTTTCTATTTCATGCATTAATCTTTACCGGTATTGTAATTAACTGATAAAACTGTCTACTGGCATAAAAGTTTGGTTTACCGGTATTAAGCATTAAAGTTGGTTAAGTTGTTTTGGTTTGAATTTATTTGACAACGGATTCAACCCCCCCTCTTAGTTGTCCCTGGGACCTAACAATTGGTATCAGAGCATAGTCTTCTTTTTGCAGAAGTTTAACAGCTTGAGGAGATCCAATGTCTACTAACTATTTCAGGAAGGATAGTCTTAAACTTGATGGAACCAACTATGGCATATGGAAGATCAGAATGGAGACACATTTGAATTGCATTGGAAAGGTCATCTAGGAAGTTACAAAGAATGGCTATATTGCTCCTACTCTCGGTCAGCTTAATCCACTTACCTTAGGAAAAGATGAGGAAAATGATTGCAAAGCTAGAGAAGCACTTTTGAGTGCATTATCATATCAGCAAATCATGGGATTATCAAATAGATATATTGCTAAAGCTATTTGGAATCACTTGGAAACATTGAATGAAGAAGATTCCACAGTGAAAATTGCAAAACTTGAAAGCTTCCGGGTTAGCTATGAAAATCTGAAAATGGAAGAAGATGAAAGGATTTCTACTTTTATGGAAAGAGTAAATGAAATTATTTTGGGTATTAAATGTTATGGATGAACCTTAAGTGAAGATGAAATTGTTTCAAAAGTTTTAAGAGGATTGCCACCGACATATAAAATGAAAGTTACTGCTATAAATGAGTTAAGAACAATGCCTAATACATCAGTAACTAGAGATACATTGATTGGAAAACTTTCAACTTTTGAAATTGAGGAATTTGGTCTTGTTGCTACTATAAAGATAGATTTAGCTATTAAGGCATCAACATCATTTGTACCATCATTTGACAAATCTGATTGGAAAGCCTTTTATGCATGAGAACTTGAAGAAAGCAGGAGAGAAAATGAAGAACTTGAAGCACTATTTACAAGAAAAATGCCTAAAAGTCCAGTTGGAAGTAAGTATGAAGGTAAAGCACTCTTTAAATGTTTTAACTATAATAAGATTGGTCATATGGCTTCTAGATGCCCTGATAGACATGCTAGACTAAGAGAAGAAGCTAGGAGAACATACAAGCCTAACCGTGAATATCAGAGATATAGATTTAAGAAGAATACAGATAAATCTTGTTATCTTGCTGATGAAGGAGTCACTGATGATTCAGATGAACATCCAACAGACAATGGATGGGTTTTTGTTGCTATAACAGAAGATCAACCGACACCTACTGTTCCACTGGTAGAGCAGGCCGTGGCAGCTAAAGTTGAAGTTACGGATGAATGGATCATTGATTCAGGATGCAGAATATAATGGAGGTCTAGTAAGATTTGGAGATGACAAAGTTTGTTTAATTAAAGGTAAAGGTACAATATCTCTTGATGGTAAGCATAATACTGAGAATGTTTACTATGTAGAAGGTTTAAAGCATAATCTTTTGAGTGTTGGTCAATTAGTTGAGAAAGGATTTCAGTTACAATTCAAGAATGGAAAATATAAAATTATGAACGTAACTGGTTTGGAAATTGCAACTGGTAATCAAACTAGAGGTAATATCTTTCATTTGAATAACAGTGAAGAGACATGCTTGATTGCACATATTGATGAAAGTTGGCTATGGCATAAGAGACTTTGTCATGTAAATTTTGATTGTATGGTAAAAATCAGTACTACTAAGGCAGTTAGAGATTTACCTAAGATTGTCAAACCTCACAATCCGGTATGTAAGGAATGTCAATCTGGAAAACAAGTTAGAGCATCTTTTAAAAGTATTCCAGAAAAATCCAATAATGCTCTTGACTTAATTCACACCGATTTATGTGGTCCAGCTAGAACTAAAAGTTTACAAGGTGATAGATATTTTATGCTAATCATTGATGACTACTCTAGAATGTGCTGGGTCACTTTTCTCATAGAAAAATCAAAAGCACTTGGGAAGTTCAAACTATTCAAAGAAATGGTAGAGAATGAAATCGGTAAGAAAATCAAATGTCTAAGATCAGATCAAGGAGGAGAATTTACTTCTAAGGAATTTAATGCATTCTGTGATGTGAATGGAATCAAAAGACAGTTATCAGCACCCCGAACACCATAGCAGAATGAAGTTGTTGAAAGAAAAAACAAAACCATCTTGGATGCAGCTAGAAGTATGTTATCTAAAGAAAATCTACCACATGTATATTAGAGAGATGCACTAAGCACAGTGGTCTATACATTCAACAAAGTTCACATGAAAAGAGAAACTGGTAAGACCCCTCATGAACAATGGTTTGGTATTACTCCTACTCTTAAATATTTCAAAATATTTGGAAGTAAATGCTATATTAGAAGAGATGAGTATATTGGCAAATTTTATCCTAGAAGTGATGAAGGAATATTTCTTGGTTATTCATCTAAGAGCAAGGCATATAGATGTTTTAACAAAAGGTTGCAAAAAATTGTTGAGATTAAAAATGTGAAAATTGATGAACAATTCAGAGGAACTTAAAAATATATAGACTCTGAACCGACAACAAAGATTCTGACAAATGAATCTATATTGAAGCCACCAGTACAGAATGAAGATCCAATTACACCGGTATCATCTGAAAATTCCACTGTAACTGAGGAACAACAGCAAACAAAGACACCTCGGTATTTAAGACTGAATCACTCTGAAGATCAGATAATTGGAAACAACTATAAATGAGTTAAGACAAGAGGAAGACTGACAAATGAAGAGGCATGTCTTATTTCTCAAATTGAACCATCATCAATTAATGAGGCATGTGAAGATAAACACTGGATTAAAGCTATGGAAGAGGAACTAGAATAAATTGATAAAAATAACACATGGACATTAGTTCCCCGGCCTAAAGACAAAAATGTGATTGGAGCAAAATGGGTATTCAAAAACAAACTCAATGAAGATGGTAAGGTAATCAGAAATAAAGCAAGAATAGTGTGTAAGGGATATTCTCAGAAAGAAGGAATTGATTATAATGAAATCTTTGCACCGGTAGCTAAAATTGAGGCAGTCAGATTATTCTTGGTTTTTGCAACACACAAGAACTACAAAGTATATCAAATGGATACTAAATGTACATTTCTGAATGGAGATCTTGAAGAAGAATTTTACATTGAACAACTTGATGGATTTTCTTTGACAGATAACAAAGATATGGTTTGCAGGTTAAGGAAAGCTTTGTATGGGTTGAAGCAAGCTCCAAGAGCTTGGTATGCAAGATTGGATAAGTATCTTTTGAAGATTGGTTTTTATAAAGGTAATGCTGACAACAACTTATACTATAAAGTGACTAATGATGACATCTTGGTTATAGAATGCATGGTTGGAAAAATTATGGCAATGGAGAAAAAGGTTAACCAGATGGGAGATCCCAAGGAAATGGAAAACAAAATGAAAGATTTCAGCACCAGAATTGATAAGGTAGAGCTCAATGTAAAGAAGATAGCCGATCAAAACTTCCAAATCCTCAAATCCTCGGTGGACAACATGAACATCCTTATTAACAGGTTTGAGAATGATGCAGATAAGGAGGGTGATAAAGAGCAGTCGAACAAGAAAGGGCATGAAAGGAGGACTAGAGCGAACACAAAGAAAAAAGGTGACATCGAAGGTCGTGAGCTGGAGGATCTGAAGACCTCAGTGAATAGCATGAAACAAATGGTTGTTCATGCTAAGGAAATTATGAATAGTATTTAGTTTCTGTTGTTGTCCCTGTTTAGGTCTCTTTGCTGTCTTTTTGTTTTCCTTTAGCTGTCTATTCCGAGATACTTTATTATGCTTTGATGTGTTTAGTTGATCCCCTTTGGTGGGTTCATTTTGTTTTTTAAAGTGACCAGGCACTTTTTTTAAGCAGTTCTCTCTCCTGGCTTGTATAAGGTTTGGGTACCTTTCAAATACCTGCTTTTACTTAATCAAGACATCTTGGTTATAGAAGTTTTTGTTGATGATATAATCTTTGGAGAAGATAGATTGTGTAAAGACTTTTCTATTGAAATGCAGCAAGAATTTGAAATGTCTATGATTGGAGAAATAAAATTCTTTTTAGGATTGCAGATTTCATAGACTGGTAAAGGTATATTCTTGAATCAATCCAAGCATTTGAAGGAGTTACTAAAGAAATTTGGGATGGAAAACTCTAAACTGGTAAGCACACCTATGACTACAAATGAGAAATTATCACTAAGGGATGAATCTACACCTGTTAATCTGATAAGGTACAAATCTATGATAGGAGGCCTACTGTATTTGACACAAACAAGACCTGATATTATGAATGTAGTATGTATTGTTTCAAGATTTCAGAGTAATCCTAGAGCAAATCACGAATCAACAGTAAAAAGGATTTTCTGATACTTACAAGGCACTACAAATCTTGGCCTATGGTATCCTAGAGATGAAAACTTTGAATTATGTGCATACACAGATGCAAATTAGGCAAGAGATGTGGATGATAGAAAAAGCACCACCGACGGAGCATTTTTTCTTGGTAGCAGATTAATTTCTTGGTTGAGTAAGAAACAAAGTTGTACATCTTTATTAACAGCTGAATTAGAATATGTTGCAGCAACAACTAACTGTACACAGGTATTATGGCTTAAGAAAATGTTGAAGGACATAAAGGTAAAATGCGAGGAACTCATAACTATATATTGTGAGAACACTGCAGCAATTGATATATCTAAGAATCTGGTATTACATTCTAAAACTAAACATGTTTCTATCAAACTGAATTTTCTGAAAGAGAATGTTGAAGGGAAAGAAGTAAAACTAGTTTATGTGAATACTAAAGAGCAGACTGCAGATATTTTCACTAAACCTCTACCTAAGGAGACCTTTGAATATCTCAGTGACCATCTTGGGGTCATACCCCCACCGATAGAGACTTAGACAGGTGATGTTTGTCATCAACCGGCAGAATCAACAGAGAAATCTTTTACTTTGGCTTTGATGAGGAAGCTACTTCTCAGGGGGAGTAGTTGGTATACTGGATTGGTTGGTATTTTGTATTTAAATCTGGTTTTGTATTGGCTTTGGCATTTGATGTCATCAAAGGGGGAGAGATATCTATGGAAAAACACTTTATCTTTTGGGGAGAGATTATTCATTTGGGGAGATTGTTATTTTGAGAGAAATTGATTACTCTCTGTATCTGTATTTTGATTTATGGTTATGATCTCTTTTTGGGAGATTGTTGGTTTTTGGTTTTTGGCATTTCTGTTTTTGCACTTTGATGGTTTTTCCATCTTGTGTTGCTATCAATGCCAAAGGGGGAGATTGTTAGTATTCTGGTATGGTTTTGTCATTGATTTCAACACCTACTATCACTTATCAACTCTGGCACTTTGAAGAATTGGAAATGTTCATCGGCAAGTAAGTGACTTATGCACAGTCACCAGTATCTGGTACACCGGTAGGATATAATGTTCACCGACACTTGGAATGATATGGAAAACACTTGGTTATGTCGAAGACATCGTTTGGACACTTTGTCTTGGAGATTTGTTCATTGGTATATTCATATTTGCATATTTGCTGTTACTGGCAAATAGGTCCAGGTTATATACCGGTAGGCTTAGCTATTCCAGATCAGCACGACACGATATGGAGATGTTTTATTATTGTTGTAAATGCATCAAGCCAACATGTTGAATCGGTTATTGCATCGGATATTGTTTTATTTGTAAATTGATTTTATTGTAATATCCTTTAGAGCCGACCTACTAAAATTGGTCTTAGGCTATGATATAAATGTAAGATCTTATTTGTAAGATCAAGTGTGGAATGCGAAGGAAGATATAATTCGATATATGCGAGAATAAGCAGCGCTTTACACGTAGACATCATTTGAAGGTGAGGCAAGGTTTTTGTTAAGACAATCAGAACTACACCGGTACTGAATCCGGCATAGTAAGATGCTATTTTGAGCAGTAAATCCTTATTGGATTTAACCATCCAATTGTAGTCAGTGTGACTCCTGTTTGTGTCTGAGTAGTGAGCTCTAGGCGCTTGGCCTTTCTGCATGTGCAGACCCCATTTGTATACACATACTATTTGCAGTAGTATCATCTGATTGTGGGTAAGGTTTCCCACCGTAGTTTTTCCCCCTACAAGGTTTCCACGTACAAATATTGGTGTTATGTGTTGTGGATGTTATTGTGTTTCTATTTCATGCATTAATATTTACCGGTACTGTAATTAACTAATAAAACTGTCTACTGACATAAAAGTTTGGTTTACCGGTATTAAGCATTAAAGTTGGTTAAGTTGTTTTGGTTTGAATTTATTTGACAACTGATTCACCACCCCCTCTCAGTTGTCCCCGGGACCTAGCATCCTTCACAACCATCTAACTACAACTCAAGGTCCAGTAATATGAAAGAAACGCATAAAGCACATAAGAGGAAAATAGGTCATATCTCTCAAGTAATAAACCATTGAGTAGACCAAGATTGGGAAATGGGGATGCTTGTCCAAGATATCCTTGTCAACACGACTCATCCAAGAACAATCTCCTCATAGGTCTATGTTTAACTCACTCCAACTGACAAATCATGAAGGGTAATCATCTAAGCACATATATCTCATCTCAAGAGAACTACAACCTTACCTATGTCTCCTTGTATCTATTAGTACTAACAAATTATCAATCCATGCTAATGTCCAAAAGCATCTCTGTATTCACATGAAGCTCTCAAGCATATGACCAAATGTACCCAATACAAAGAGAACCATGCAAACCACTATCAAAGCTCCAATCATGAAAACATGAACCCATCATGATATTATGATATAACCATCGTTACCTATGACATCACATGCTCTAAGTGAACATACCATGGTCTCAAGAGCATTGTATTATGCCAAAACTCTAATGCATAATCAAGAGTATACAATGACATAACACCAAACATACTCTAAACCAACATCACCTGTCAAGCACCACCAACACCTTAATAAGTCAATTCAATAGTCCTCCATGGAATCAATATGTTACCCATCCTCAAATAGTGTACATGCAAAGGTGAAAGAACCCTTTTGTGGCAACAGGATCTAAGAATCCCTCTAAACCATCTGGATCACTAAAAAGGAACATCCATCACCTTGTGATGAATACATAGTCATTGTTAATACTCCCACTAAACCATGCTACCAAGCTCTCTAAGAATCACATGAAATGAAATCAAGATCTCCAAACCAAGGAATACACCATGCTAGAAGACCCCATATTCAACTATCCAGGTACTCACCCATCATCCATCCTCTCATCTCAAAAGAAACCACTCCAATGCATAAGTGACCACAGACAAGGCCAACTAACAAGTCTAAATTTAACATTGAATCAAACCTCGTGGATATAGATATTCCTCATGCGAGTCATCCCACTGCAACCAACTAGGCTGTATACACCTACAGATCGCATGACTCATAGATCCAATTGTTGAAACATGCAACCCCATTATTGCATTAGCAAATTGCAAAACTGAGATCTCAAAGAGAATAATCATGTAGACAACATGACTCAAGCATCGAATCAAGCACATATCTAATTGGCTAATCATGTCCATATTGAACACCATAGTCTAGGAATGCATCAAGCATCACTACAAGAAAGCTAAGTGACTAATAATGTACCAACATCTCCATGCAGAGGCAGTGTCACACTTCCTCTCACCATACATGGCATATACATGTAGAGTTGCAACTATCTCATCCAAAGTCACTCTGAAGAAGAAACGAGATCTACAAAAATAGCTTTTTAATTTTCCACAAAAATGCAAATTTTCTTGACCGTGAAAAATAAAAAAAACCACTATGTTTGAGAACACCCATACAAATCTATACCCACTTCACATCTGGAAGACTTAAAAGTCTAAAAACACCAAAAGATTAAACCAAAACAATGGAAACATTATCGTATATGAGCATCACCATAGATTTTATGCATAAAAATTATAAAACAGTTAGATCCAAGGAACATGAATGCAAGCCATGCAAGTACAACCATCCATAAAGAAAAAGTAGTTCACGAATTCTAGACCCATTTATAAACCAACTCCACAACCACCACAAGTACATACATTCGAGGGAGATTAGCTATTCCAAAAGCTTCCAAATTATTCAATGATCAACTTCGTAGCCTTCATGAATTTGGGGATAATGAAAAAAATGCCTAATAATATCAGGGACTAAAACAAGTACCCGGTACAAGCACATTCACACCATAGCTTAGACAATTCAAGTTTCTCCATATTGCCAGGGAGCCTAAAACAAACACCAAACATGAAAATATTGTTGCTCACAACCATAAAATGTAACATCGCCACCATGCATTAGGGTTATAATGTTGTCAACTAGGAGATCTAGATCAATATCATATTAAATAAAAGCTTGTGATCAAACTTCATGAAACTTTATCTTCACCATTCTTCAAAATGCCTATTATCTCTTGAAAATCTCAATTGATTGTAAGACATCCACTCATCAAGGATTAATTATTAACCAATTTCTTCAAAACAATTTTTTTCAAGCTTTCCAAGCTAAGAAATATTAACAGAAGAAATACCCAGAATCTCAACACCATGAATCCTCACATGCAAGCACATGCAAATCATGGAACTAAGCTTTGATACCAACTGAAGGGAAATGGGGTATCCCAATATGAACTTTGAGATCAGTATGCACCTACAATATCATGTGTTTCTTAAAAATAGATTGCAACATGCTGATACAAGCACATACTACTATGTCGTAAAAGTGGAAACAAATATAGTTGATTTCCTATTAATTCAAACTTAAAAGGAAAATTATGCGATTTATAGATTTGAGAAAATTTGAGTAGCATTATGGCATACAAATTCAATACTTTAGAATTATGAAACAAGAAGAATGAGATAGAAGAGAGAATACATGAATGTGTGTGAAAAACCTTTTCAGGTAAAAAACCCCAATCCAAAACATTGAGCTAATGTATTACTCAGCAATAAGTTACAATACATTTTTAGGCTCTAAGCCTTTACATGGAGATTTACATCTTGTTCCATTCTGCAGAAAATCTAGTAGCAAACCCTTGTAAAATGAACTCCTCTCCTCTCATAAAATTATCCAAGGCATCAACATATATATAGAGTTCAACACAAAGAGGTAGATGCCAATGGTTTTGAAAACCATATTCAATGCCTAAAAGGTAAGTTGTGTCATAAACAACATCTTGCTAGTCCCATGACATGTTGCTCATAGCAAGTTCCAAGGCAACAACACCTATCACATCCATAACATTCATTTTGCCAAATACAATCAAAGTACAACATAGAAATTACTATGACGAGGAATAAGCACCTTTCTTAGCTCAGAGAACCTATCAAAATTGAACTTCATCATAAATGTTGTTTGCTAAAATACAATTCCAATGCATAATAAAAGTTGAAAAGGAAGACTATTTAGTCAACATAGAAAAAGTTGCCAAATCAATTTCCACTCCAAAATGAAAATTTATAACAATATCTTCCCAACACATAGCGTCTTCGAAGTGGGTGCCAACTTCCTAAAAAGTAAGAAATATTCCATATCATCACATGCCATGTAGGATGCCACCTCACAATAGGTCCACAAATCGAATGACAACTTAAGAAGTTTATAACTTAGTATACATCAATTAGGCAGTGATTAGTGAAATCTAAGCATAAATGCATTACATAAACACCCATTATCTTTGTTTCTCTTGTGATCGTACATTAAGATCCTGCATGCATAAGACATTATTCTTCATCCTACTAAAGCAGTTTAATCTCTTCCTTGAAGAGAAGAAAAAACAAGATGAACACCAGAACTTGCGAGGACAAAGTAAACAACCTTTGATCATTAACTTCATAAAAAGTGCTTTTACATGTTGGAGATAATGGCAAGGCAAACAATAAACATTGCATACATTCTTGGTTACAACTACTCAAAGTATAAAGCACCTACAAACTGAAAATACAACTCTTAGTGTCATTAAGTTTTGCACTACACATAGCTCTCTTGGAGACAAAATCTGGAATTGGAACTTCCTAGAACCCTTTCAGAATGAGAAAGAAAGAGAATAAGAAAGTGCAAAGAAAACCCTAGAGAAGCCCTAGAATGCTTCTCATTGGTTTGTGGATTTTCAAGATTTAAAATTGAGTCTTCAAAATCTGCACCTTGACATTGGATTTTGCAAATTTAAAATTCTGCACTCTCCCATTCTCTATCTTGAATCAACACTTTGAGTCTGCTAAAGATCCTTCGAAAATCTGAAAAAATCTCCTTCCAATAGCTTGTTAAACTTAAATTTTGCTCATTGTCCAAAACCTTCTATTTTTAGTTGTTGTCCTGCTCCTTTTGCAGTAGACTTTTTCCCTTTGATCCATAAATATAAAATACCTCCTTTGCTAGAAAGGTGCTTTGTCATATCACTTTCTTGCGTGAAAACAATTTACCTTTGTGTAAACAACTTTCAGATTTATCAAGATTGTCCTTTTACTACAATTTTTCATTTAGTGAAAAATAAAATAAACCCTTTTGGGATAGTTGCTCAGTCACTTTCACCTTTTGTATACTCTTCCTTTTGATTGTCAACCCATAGCATTCATTTTCTCTTTGTGGCCAAAAACAGAAAACCTTCCTCTTTGTGATAGTCACTTTTTGCACATTTCCCTTTGAAAAATACTTTATTTCTAATAAGTATTCATCTTTTGTACCTATTTCATCCTTGTACTCTTGCGAGAGAAAGACATTGTCATTGTGCCTTACTATTGGTATGTGGCGACTGATCATGCAAGTACTCTAGACTCATTGGGCGAACATCTGGCAAGCGGAGCTTGCCAGACGATTTATTGTACGTACAAGAATATGAGATAACGTGAATACGAGAATACCTGTATGGGGAGAAGATTATGAGAATATTCCTTTCGGGTTAAAATTATTCTTTGTTAGCCGACTTTGTATGTTGTCCTCAAACTGTATGTTATAAGCAGATGGACTGCATAGGACATGTGATATGTTGTACTGGTTTACTGGATAATAAGAAAATATTGGATGGTTGTGTTCTGTGGATGTAGCCCATCTTGGGTGAACCACGTTAAATCTTTGTGTTATCTGTGTTATGCATTTTCTTCATCTTTTGTGTTTGTATCTGCATATAATTGTTAATTTATATTTGCTCTGGATCTGCGTAAACCCAAAAAATTAGTATCAGAGCTGTGTATTTCTATAAATTGACAGGGACTTTCAGATTTGAGTGGGAGCAATGGAAGAAACCAAATTCAAGGTCGAGAAGTTCAACAACTAGAATTATGAGTTATGGAAAATGCAGATAGAGGATAATTTGTATCAAAAGGATTTGTGGTGGCCATTGGAAGGAAAGACAAAGAAACCGATCATGATGTCAGATGAAGATTGGGATAGTCTGGACAGAAAGGCAGTGGGAACCATTCAGATGTGCCTTGCACCATCTGTAGTATGCAATATATCAAAAGCAACAACGACAATATATTTGATGTCAGCACTAGCTAAACTGTATGAGAAACCCTCAACTTCGAATAAGGTATTTCTTATGAAGCATTTGTTTTATATAAAAATGAGTGAGGTAGGATCTGTAGCAGATCATTTAAATGAATTTTATACAGTTACCAACCAATTGTCTTTTGTAAAAGTTAACTTTGATAAAGAGGTTAGGACTCTCTTAATTTTATGTTCTTTACTAGAAAGCTGGAATAGCTTGGTTATGGTTGCAAGTAACTATGTCTCTGGTACAAACACTTTGAAAGTTGATGATGTTGTTGGTGTTATCCTAAGCGAGGAAATGCGACGGAAAATCACAAATGAGACTTTAACATCACCAGGTACTGTTTTGAATGTAGAGAACTGGGGAAGATCTAAGGAAAGAGGAAAAGGCCCTAGGCGTGAGAAGTCAGGAGGGAAGTCAAAGAAAGGATGCTCTCAATATAGAGGACGAAAGGATTGGTGGTACTATGGAAAGCCAGGACATTTAAGGAAATATTGTTGATCTTGGAAAAAAAAAACAAGGAGATGGAAATGAAGATGACAGTAATGAAGCTAATATTGCAAGTAATACTTTACAAGATGCATTGATTATGTCTTTAGATAATGTTAGTGATTCTTGGGTAATAAATTATGGGGCTTTATTTCATGCCACACCCCATAAAAAATATTTTTTAGATTATGTTTAAGGTGATTTTTGATAGGTATATTTGGGTGATGGCGAGCCCTACTAGATTGTTGGAAAAGGTAAGATAAAGATCGTTACAAAATGGAAATAATTAGTTATTGCAAGAGGTAAGGCATGTTCCTAATTAAAGAAGAAATTTAATTTCTACAGGACAACTAGGCAGTGAAGGCTACATAGTTACCTTTACAGACAATATCTGGAAGGTCACTAAAGGTGCATTAGTAGTAGCTAAAGGTGAAAAGGTAGGCACATTATATTTGTGTATTGGTAATACTTATTCTACCTTAGCTACTATAGAAAAAGTTGTAGGGATAACTACAATAAATGTTGCAAGGACAGATTCAAAACTGTGGCACCATAGTCTTGCGCACATGAGTGAGAAAGGGATGAAAGTCCTTCACTTTAAAAATTTGTTGCCAGGATTGAAGGAGATATATTTAGAATTCTGTGAAAATTGTGTTTATGGTAAGTGTATGCGGGAAAAGCAGGTCGATAGAACTCAATATGTGGAAAACGGAGCTCTATGGAGCCTTGCTCACACACACACAGGACTTCTTGGTGCAAGCTATGGAGTAATGAAGTATTACTCAACTTCCCAAGGTTGGTCCCATGGTTCTCTATCTTACAATGTCCCTCAAACCAATGTTTTTGCTCTCAAATCACTGAGCAAAATGGTTTAGGGATGGCAAATGCAAGAACGAGGGATGCTTTGATAGATTTTAGTATGAGATGCATCCTAAGCTATGCATGATTCTAGAAATGCAATAAACTAGATGATAAGATGACAAGGTTAGTATGAGTACTATCCTAACATGATATATTTAGTCTCTGATTGAGCTAAAATGATAAAGAAATTATTCTAAACATGCATATTTAGACTAGTTCCTGATTTAAAAGAGGCTAAAATGATGAGCATAAAAATGATATGAAAGCTTGAATGTATTTGAGCATAAGTATGATACTACAAATTTGGAGGATGATTTCAAATGGAGGAATGAGAGCTCTATTTATAGCAAAAGCAGGGCAATGGATGGTCAGGATTGAAAGAGTTGATCAAGGGTTGAGTTTGAAAGTTGGGGATCCATGTTTGCAATTTGCACCAATGAAATGGTGACAAGTGTCAACATAGGGTTGGGTTGAGAGAAGGGGTTGGAGACATTAAATGCTTGAGAAGACCTTAGGGTTATCTAGAAGGTAAGGGTCAAGCCTAAATTAAGATTACCCATTGGATTAAGAGTTAATCCAAGGATAAACCCTTGTGCAAATGATTAAGAGATAATCATGGTCAAAGCATTAAATGCTTGATGAGACCCTTGGGTTGGATGAAGGTTGAGTTAAAAGAAATTCTTTAACCATGTAAAAGGGTTTGAGTTAACCATTAATGGTTATGAAGACTTTGGGGAATTAAGTGGTTGAAGGCTTGAAGCCTTTAATGGTTATCAAAGACTTTGAGGAATTAAGTGGTTGAAGGCTTGAAGCCTTTAATGGTTATCAAAGACTTTGAGGATTTGAGAAGTGACCTCCCCTTGCTTAGGGATGTGACAAAGTTTAGAAGATGGGTTAGGCTAATTAGAAGTGATTAGAAGAGTCTAGAAGGGATTAGAAAGGGGTTTAGGAAGGCAAGTGGGAGATGTAGGAAAATGCAAGTGGATGGAGGGATAATAGGATTTATTGAATTAAATGATTTATTCAATTTGGTTGCAATTTGGGGAAATTAAATAAATTAGATTTATTTAATTTAGGATAACTATTTAATTAAATTTGAATTTAATTAAAATTGGATAGGGGGAATTTAATTGAATAAAATGATTTATTCATTAAATGGGTATAGTGAATTTAATTAAGTAATTTACCTAATTAAATAGAGGAATGCGGGTAATTTAATTAAATTGGATTTAATTAAATAGAGAAATGAACATAAAATATTCATTTAGGAATATGGTCATTTTTATACGTCTACAGTAAGCAAAAAAGAGTCAAATTTCTGAAGGTTGGGAAAGAGAAGAAGAGTGAGAAATTAGAGCTTGTGCAGTCGGATGTATGGGGACGGGCTCAGGTATCATCTCTTGGGACATTATTTTCATGATCTAATTCTATTTTTAGGTAAACAAAGAAGAGTGAGACATTATTTTCATGCTTAGCTCCCATTGTTGTTTAAATCATATGAGTTGAGACTTAGTCCCATTACTTGTAGGAAAAAGAGGCATGCCAAATAAATGGGTCTATTGGTTGAAGGAGCAGGATAGAGGAGAGAAAAAGATATAAGGCAAGACTCGTGTTTAAAGGTTTTACACAGAAAAAGGGAATATATTTTGATAAAATATTTTCTCCAGTTATGAAAATGACTTAAATTAGAACTGTTCTAGTCTTGTGGCTGCAAAAGACTTGCATCTTGAACAACTAGATGGTAAAACAATTTTTTTCCATGGGGATGTGGAGGAGGAAATCTACATGCAATGACCACAAGGATATGAGGTCAAAGGTAGGAGGAATTAGTGTGTAGGTTGAAGAAGAGTTTGTATGGCCTAAAGCAAGCAACCCGACAATGGTATTTAAAATTTGACAGTTTCGTGGCTGAACAAGGTTACCACAAATCTCATTCTGATCATTGTGTTTATTTTAAGAGATTGGATAATGGCAGTTATATTATCCTGTTACTTTATGTTGATTACATGCTTGTTGTTGGGTCTAACATGCAACATATAAATGAACTTAAACATAAATTAGTAAAGTCATTTGCTATGAAGGATTTGGGTGTAGCTAAGAAAATCCTTGGTATGAGGATTTCACAGGATAAGAAAAATAGAACATTAACTTTGTCCCAAAGTGAGTATATAAAGAAGCTGTTGAAAAGATTTAACATGCATAATGCAAAAGCAGTTGGTACACCTTTGGCTAGTCATTTCAAATTGACTAAGGAGATGTGTCCTAAGACGCAGGAAGAGGTAAATAAAATGTCTAGCATCCCATATTCATCAGTTGTTGGTAGTCTAATGTATATGATGGTATGCACATGGTCAGATATTGCACATGCAGTGGGAGTTGTGAGCAGGTATATGAGCAATTCGAGAATGGAACATTGGAATGTTGGCAAATGGATTCTCAGGTATTTTAGGGGTACTACTAGCAAGGCATTATGTTTCAAAGGATAAAATGTTTCTCTACGAGGATATGTTGACTCTGATATGGCAGGGGATATTGATACAAGGAGGAGTACTGCAGGGTATGTTTTTACTGCAGGGGGAACTGCAGTTAGTTGGATTTATAGATTGCAAAAGGTTGTTGCGCTTTCAACTACTGAAGCTGAGTATGTAGCTGCTACTGAAGCTAGCAAGGAGATGATTTGGTTAGAATATTTTTTTGGTATGAGAATATGAGAATACGAGAATATGATAATACAATAATATGAGAGTACAAGAATACAGGTAGGAGAATACGTGTATGGGGAGAAGATTACAAGAATATTCCTTTAGGGTTAGGGTTATTCTTTGTTAGCCAACTTTGTATGTTGCCCTAAAATTGCATGTTATAAGCAGCTGGAATGCATAAGGAATATGATATGTTGTTGTACTAATTTATTGGATAATAAGAAAAGATTGGACAAATGTGTTCTATGGATGTAGCCCATCTTGGGTGAACAAGGTTAAATCTCTGTGTTATCAGTGTTATGCATTTTTCTTCATATTTTGTGTTTGTATCTGCATATAATTGTTAATTTGTATTTGCTCTGGATCTGTCTAAACCCTAAAACTTACCCCCTTTCCTTGACTGAAAATACTTTCTAGTTTGTTGAGATTTGTCTCCTTTCACAATTTGCCTTTGAACTTAAAATAATCACCTTTGGGCAAGTAACTCTGCATTCATCTAGAAATATTCTCCTTTTCTAAAATCTATTTACCTAAGTGAGTGAAATTTTACTTGTACCTTGATCTTAACTGCCTAAAAATGAGCAGATTTACACCACTCACATGCCTTTTCCATTAAAAGTTTAACCTTTTGTTGAAATTTTTTTTAAGCATCTTTAATAGGATCATAGCATACAAATTTTTGCTACCTCCATTATCTCTTCACTGGAACCCAAGGTGAATTCAGTGACAATATTGACATCATCCATCTTCAGCAGAGTGTTAATAACATCGTTCAAACTCCTATTAATTCAAAAGCTCAACTCATAGGGGATCTAAGTTTCATCATAAGTTCTAATATCAGTGACCCCCTTTATCCCTTTTATGCACATATTGCATTTTGGTTTCAAGCTACGTGAATATTTTCCTTCAAAATATAACATTTTGTTGCCTTCTCCAACCAATATTAATATTAACAGTGATTAGCACAGCAAAATCGGACTGCCCATTTATACTCAAGGCTGAACCGAACTCTATGTGATGGTGATCTATTTGCTCCCTCTACGACATTGTAGGGAATGATAGGAGCCAATCAGAATGCATTCTAGGGAATTCCTTTAGTGTGACCTTAAAACCTTGCACAACACTCATTTTTGATATTTTTATTTGAAGTTGTTCTTGCCATACATCTTACACAATCACGCCACAACCATCACTACCTATTGTTAGCAGCAATCAAGAAGGAAGACTGAGAGGGGAGAGGGGGGTTGGGGGTGAATCAGTCTTCACCGGATTTTATAAATTAAACTCCAAAATATAAATTGATAAACTGCAGCAATAAATAGATAAGCAAATTAACAACACATCAAGATTTTTGACATGGAAAACTCAATTAAGGGAAAAACCACGGTGGGAACCTACCCACAGTAAGATGATATTCTGCAGTAGTATGTGAAAATATTACAATGGGGAATGCACATGCATTCAGGAACACTGCCTAGAGCTCACTGCTCAAAAGATATTTGCCCGAAAGGCTACAACCCTTAGGGAAGTCTCATTGACTTACAATAAGATTCAGACTACAATCCATAATAAATGAAATGGAAGAGTAGCATCTCTAAATGCCTGATTACAATTCCGGTTAAGCACAGATGTCTTCTCTGCAACACAAATCTCTCTTCAATCATAACATCGAAGGATGAATCACTTGTTCGCACATAAACCACTCTCTGATAATGCAGACATAATACCGACACCAAAACTAAGTGAATAATTCACCTATATATACAACTCATCAACCTTGATAACAAGGTCGACTAAACTCTTAACCCTCAATTCACAAAATTACATTACATGATACAAAGATCAATCACTGGACCAATATAATGTTTTACATTACATAGCATGGATCTAATTCAAATTTCCAAATGATCTCATCCACCAAAAATCACGCCAATATCAAGCGCAACACGCTACACCACCATAAATACCGCATAACACGCAAATCATCACCGATTGATGTAAACCATTAAAAATCGCACAACGATCAATGCGGATCGCCAAAACAAATAGGACATGACTAGGAAACACCAGCAAGCATGTTAGAATCATCACAAACAGCTGCACCAACACCACTTATCAAATCTTCATCGATCAACATCAAAAAGCTCAAGAGCAAAACCAATCAACAATTGCCATGAAGAAAGATAACTTGCGGGGCACCAAATCACGAACCATCTGAAAACAAGATATCCCAAACAATATCCCAAAACCTCAGAATAAGATCTGATCAAACTAGAATATATCAGAGGAAATATCGGATTCTGCAAACCAGTGACCAGCAAAACCAAACTACAAAACCAGATCAGAAGATCTTCCCAAACTCACTGGAATAAACCACAGGAATATATTGACATCAATGACAACATCATATCCTAACAGCGGCAATGAACAACCATATCCAACAACTCCAACACCCATGTGATGCATTATAATGCTACCAACATTCACTCATGCGAGTCATGAGACACAAAGGTGCTTTCCTGTTTATACAATGCGAACCCGTTTCCATTCACATATTAATCTGCCCTTTGCTATTTACTAGTTTGTGCTTTTTTTTTCTAACTTTATCCCTTCTTTTGCACATTGAAGTGGTTTTCATTCAGTCCTCCCTCTGCACGATGAGGCACGCAGATTCAATGTTCGGTGCATCCTGGACTAAGCAACCTACACACCCAAATCGCCTTTATCTCCCAACACAGTATTTTTCTATGGCTTCTTGCTCTGGAGTTAAGGGAGAGCATTGATTTATGGTTAATATGTGCATTTCATCCCAATCGGGTTTCCATCGATGCTCTCAAAATATCAGACCAATGCATAATAAGTGGCCTTCTACTACATTCTGCCCATCGATACCAAACCTTATTATTCCTTCCATGGGGTTTGATGTATTACTCATAACCTCCATACTTTTCCTCCAGGAAATCATGAGTGCGTATCTCATCGTCTGCCCAGGTGCTTTTTTGCTTGTCTTTCTTCTTTCTGCATCACTGTTCAACACCACAGAGCCACGTCAAAGTCATGATGTGCTACGAATCCAAGGGCTCCGACAACTTCCTTTCAGAGTGTAGCCACTACTTAAGTTCAGTTGACTGCATTCACTCATTCTTGTCACCATACGCTTTCTTGATGTTGTTATTTCTTCCTTGTTCCTGTCTATGTTTAGTCACTTTGTTCCCTGCCCAATTTTCTTAATCTTACTTAAAACTGTTTTGCCAGTGCAAGGAGCTATCATCATCATCACTTCCTTTGTAATGCATGATCAACAGGCACCAAGGAAATATTCTATGCAATTGGATCTCCTTATGCATCTTCAGGATCAAAGTGGCCTTCTTAAGGATACCATCATGCTGTCAGTTGGAGAATACAGAGAGCACAACCAACCAAAGTATCGTGGCGCCAATCAAAGGAGTGAATTTGAACCACTATTTTGCTCTGTTTCATTTAATTTCTATTTCTTGCAATAGTAACATTGTCCATGTTGCTCTCCAAATCACACATAGATATATCATAATATTGTGGTTTCCTAAGCTCAGAGATAAATGAATCCCCTTCGCACTGCAAAAATTGGATACCTTGAAGTCTACCTTCACCTTGCCTCTTTTGCTCGCAACATTATCTTGTGTACCTGGGCTAGATCTTGAAACAAGCTTCACGTTGATCATGAGCTCCTTCATCATGGAACCCTAAACTCTTGTCTTCGCAGGCGTGCACAAAGAGATTTTCGTGTTGACACCCTCTGTTCACTTTATCTTTTGTTTTACACCCGCCCCGCACTATTTTTTGATGTCCCTTTTTTACCTGCGGGATGCTGGGTATTCATTCTCCTTGTAACGGCACGCTCATTGGCTTGCCCGCAATGTTCCTTTTGTATCCAACCCTTGGTCCCGAGGTGTCGGGAAGAACAAGCTTCTTCCCATTCCCGTTGCCCCCCACTGATTTTTGTGCTCTCATAAGTCACGTGGGGTGAAAGGAGAGTCACCCTTCTCTCCCCGCTGGCCCGCACCTCCTTCTCGTGGCCATTAAAGGTTGCACGGGGTTGAAGTAAACAAGAGGCTTTTAAATTTTTTTAATAAATTATTTCCTCCTTGCACATGATTTTCAATCATGTGGGCCCGCCGTAGCTTTCTCCATGCTCATACATTACCTTGAGGGAAATAGATTTATATTTGCATAGTATTTTGACTTAGCACTTGAAAGCTCCCCTTTTCATAGCTTGGCAAATTATAGCTCGAGATGTATTTTCCTTGCCTTGTTAATGTTGACAAATATTTAAATCACTATTAAAATGATACAAAATATTTTCACTCTATTTGTTCATGTGAGTCATTTCAAAATATTTTGAATTAACCCTCTCTTTAGTATTGCCAAACACCTAGATTGATAAATGATCCAAATAATCCAGGAATTATATTATTTAAATTGGCTCAATTTAAATAATATTCATTTCACATATCAAACTTTTTTTTGGTCTTATGGGCCCTATCATCAGTCAAGCCTCGGGTTGGCCCAACTAAAAAAAATATCATTCTCAAACAACTGATCGCTGAAAATGACCTGATACCCTAGCTGGATGTGTTTTGGATGCGGAAACTCGAACAGGCTTTCATTAAATTTGATATTTTTGCAATTCTGAGTTCAAGCCAAACCCACTTGAGTAGCCTCTAGAACTGGCTTTGAAAACTGATCAAAACACTTGATTAAGTATGTCTTACAAAGAATCCATAATGCCCAACCATAACCCTTGTCGATTCTTGCGGCAAAAGATTTTAATTTATGAAGTTGCCTTTTGAGTTGTTTTCAGAAAATGCACTTGTGAAATCAACCTGAAACCCCTTCAAACGGTAATTTGAAAAAATATTAAAACTCTGTTCCAGAAGCTGCCACTAGGTAAGCTAACACATTTGGGTACCCTGAGTAGATGTGCAAGAGGGTAAAATATTAATCTCCCAACTTGCCCTCCTTGAAAACTTCTGAACATGTTGCTTGAGAAACCCTGAGAAGTTCATTTAGAATGGGTCTTGAAAACTAATCAAATGATGAGCTGGAGGGCTATAAACTGGGCCAAAGGTAGATAATTATGTAGGGAATAATGGGGTACAACCAATTTGATGTGCAAGTCGATTGGGTGTGAAATAAAAATTTACATGTGGGGCTATAAACTGTTGTTTGACATAGTCCAGTTTACAAAATTGAACTTTTTGCAAACATAACAGACTTTGAAAACCTGTCAAACAAATTCATGGGGCTATACCACTTGGCATGTGCAACCATCAGTTTAACATAATCTTCAACTGGCACAAAGATGCAATACCTCAAAGAGGGCTTACTCAAAAAGGTGAAACAACTGCAAATTTACAAACCAACTATGGACCTCCAAACAAGGACTTCACAAACATGTCAAAACTGATCAAAGGAGGTTGCAAATGGACACAGGGAATCTCTAAAAGGTGCATAACAGTTCTGCAAGAGAATTTCTCATGACAATCAATGTGTGCAAAAATACAGGCTCCCAAAATGAGCTACTTGAGCTTATTCAACAGGATGCATTCTGAATTCAAAAATCAAAATTTCGAGCCTAGGAAATTTTGAAGTTCCAACAAAACCAACAAAATCAAAAACTTGATCCTTAATAACTTCTTCTTCCTCTCTTGCAATTTTCTTAATTCTATTAACTCTTCCCACAATTCAATTGGAATATCTTTTCTAAATTGTTCTGCAACAACATCTAATTCAACACAATACAATAGAAAATCTTTTATAATACTACTTTTATCTTCATCATGGGCCTTAATGTAGAGATCACCTACCTCTTTTGGATTTTCTCTTTGTGCAAGCAATTCAAATAGGTTCTTTGCATTAAGTGGTCTCTTGAATTTCTTGACCTTTGGCTTCTGAACGTGTATCTAGTATTTCTCTGGTTCTTCTTCTTCGGACTCAATTTCTATTGTTTTCCTCTTTGCTTCTTTTGGATTCTTTTGTTTTGGGGAACTAGATTAGGGAAGTTCCTTCAGTGACTTATTTTGCAGAGGCTCCAGATGAAGCAACAAGTCTTCTAAAACACTTGTACTCAGTAACTTCCCCTTCAGTTAAATTTGCTTTAGCCATTGACTCTTGAACAACTTTCTTCACATTCTTTTCTTGGGTGTTCTTTGAAAGTTTCATGTCAATCTTTAAAAACTTTTCAGTTGTAGTTCTAAACCATTCTTGTGTTTCATCAATAGGGCTCTTTAGCAGAACCTGAGTTGTGCCCTTTATCATTTCCTCAATGACTTCATAGCCAAAAGGTGGAATCCAATTTTTCTTGGCATGAAAGCTTCCATATAGCATTTGTCAATTGTGAACACAAAAGTAATATCATCTTTGTATTTCTCAAACATTTCTTTAGGAATTATTTGCCTCCTCTACATATTGAGCTAGAAAAGGGAGAAATAAGCGGTGAATGCATCTTCCCTTGCCAATTTCAAAGAAGGAATATCCCCAAAATCACTCAAACTAGTAATGGCCCTCATTAGATCCTTGGTGATGAGATGGGTTTGATCTAACCACATAAACTCATTGTGAAATCTACTAAGTGCCAATCTAACCCATTTTTCATCATGGCAAAAATTCAGAAAATCATGCCAGGTGTTCAATCTCTTTTCAACAAGGGTTTTAAATTCAGGTTTTACCTGACTGCTCTTTGCAATCACCTTTTCTATCCATAGATCCAGTATTTTCCCATGGTGACTGAATTCATCGAGCTTTACATGAATATAAGAGCGGATGTCTTCAACCAATACAAATCCAATGGGTATGTTAGAGAATGTGCCAGTCAGATCGACCTGCATTGCCTTATACGGAGTTTACTCAATTTCTAGACGGGGCTCAGTTGCAATATCAACAACAACAGGAGTGTGCATGGTCGTAGATTCAACAAATTTCAACTCAATTCGATTAGCTGGGAAAATCCTAATTGCCTTGATCGCCTTCAACACTTACAATTCCTCTTTGATTCATGGTAAAGTAAAATTTGTCAAAAAGTCCTCCTTTTAACCTTTCATCTACTACTTCACATTAAATTCTTATGCCCTGTCATCCACTACCTCATTTTCTGTAATGATGTGCCAGACTTCCGTGATGAGTTATGATTTCAATAGACTTAGCCAGACCTCCACACACTCTGCTATGGCATTAGTGCAGCCTCACTTTCTTTGGTAGAGAAAGAGTACGAAATGCTAAAATAAAAAGTGACATCTCTAAAGGTAGATCTAGAGAGAGGAAAGAAACAAGAAAGGAAAGCCAAGTGTAGTAAGTCTGAGAAGATGGATATGAAGAATCCTTTGGAAAACAAAAACGATGCAAGACTTGAATCCAGCAAATGTTCGCAATCCAACACAAATCACAAAGAGGATCCATCGGTGGCAAACGTAGTAGAGTCCAATAAATCCACCAAGGAAGATAAAGCTAAGTCACCGGTTGAGAAATAGATAAGTAAAAGAAACAACTTATTCACTGGTTCTTGTTATAAATACAATAATATAGGTCATAAGATTGTAGCATCTGATGTTTACCGGAGCTTGTCTTGACTTGCATTGGTTAGCTTTATGTCCAAAAATATTGACTGTATAACATCTACCTTTAAAATGATTATATCTATCTTGGTTTATGAATGATTCCTACATTGATTAGCTTTGTGACCATATTTAATGCATGCATAACATCTATCAGAGAAAAGGTTAGAATTTTGATTTATGCTATTCCTACATTATACTGTCTTGTGACCTATTTTATTGCATTTATAACAAGAACCATTGAAGAAGGTGTTTATCTTACTTACGTGTTGCTTGACCAGTGACTTACCTTTATCTTCCTTGGTGGATTTATTGGACTCTACTACTTTTTCCAGAGATGGATCCTTTTTGTGATTTGTGATGGATTGTGAATATTTAATGGATTCAAGTCTTGCATCCTTTTTGTTTTTCAAAGGCTTCTTCACATCCATCATGTTCTCAGACTTACCAGACTTGAGTTTTCTTTCTTGTTTCTTTTATTTCTCTAGATGTCACTTTTTGTTTTAGCTTTTCGCACTCTTTTGATTTGCATTTCACTATTTTGTTCAAATACTCCTTAGTCTTCTTATTATATTCACTTTTGACTTTCAGATCTGCAATTGTGCCATTTGCTCGCTTAAAATATTCACTGACTTCATTATGCCTTACTTTAAGCTTCCAGATTTGCTCTATTAGCTCCTCAATGCATTCATTTGCCAGCTGGACATTTTCTTTCAGATCTTTGTTTTCTTTTTCTACTTCCTCAAGATCCTTGAGAGCATTCCTAAGATCTTTGCTTAAATCCATAGGTTCAACTCTCTGAATCTCCTCTGAGTGGTTTAACTCTTCCAAAGGACTTAGCTTTGATACCGATTATTGAATATCTAGAAAACTAAAAGGGGAGAGGTGAATCAGTATTCTCCTTGAACTTATTAAAACTTCTAACTAACCAATCATATAACATAATTTAATGCAATAAAGAAAATTAACATAAAACATATAACATCAGATTTTTACGTGGAAAACCCAACATGGGAAAGACCACGAAGAGAGTGATCTCTCAAGTATAGTGTAATATGTAACCAATTACATAGTACAAGGGGTGGCTCACTGTCAATGAAAGCTCACTGCTCCGAGGGCTTATTGCCCAAATACAAAAAGGCTCACTTCCGAATGATAGGCTTATAGCTTGAGTACAAAAATTAAACTGCTAGAGTTGCATCTGACATATGCAAGAATCGCAGTTCCATGGGAGTGCACAAACTACTTTTATATCCTATGTACATGCACCGCATAATAACATTCACAACCATAAATTTTTTCACATATACAATATGTACAAAATAGTCATTTTTCAACAACAATGCTTCTATCTTGCAAAACTGATGGTTATATATATCTGTATCAAATATTCTGATAAGTCGACTCAATCAGAGAAAGGATGAAACCGGAAAGCACACACACGCTACAACAAAATAACTTCATAAGATGTTGGCTTTAGTCTTGAATCCAAAATACCTCATTGAATACACTTTCTTCATATCCGGATAGGACTGAATCCAAAACTTGCCATATAGAACATGTCTTCATCATATCCAGATGGAGCCAAACCAAGATGCCTTCCAGTAAAGTAGATATCAAAACTCAAAACTATACGAAGTAGGCACCAAACCAAGCATACATACATTACATAATAAATAAGAAAAAGAAATGGATCAATAACATATGCTAGAGCAAACTGTCAAAGCAAAATATAAGCTAGAACCAGACCAAACCACATCAATGGCATTGTGGAGGGGAAAAAGCTAGACCGAGTGACTAGGATCTAATCCCACTTTTTCCAACACATTGGGAATACTAAAGAGCTTAGGGAGATAGCACACTTTGTCTACTTCTTGTGAGAAAGAGAGAGCAAAGGATTATCTCTTAGGGTTTCTATTCCTCTTGTTGTATATGAAGAGAAGATGTGAGAAATAGGGTGTGATTGATTAACTAGACTAGGAGATGAACAATGAAGCATATATGAACTAAAATTATAGAAACTTATAGGACTGAAGATGAGATACTGAAAGCAGAGCAGGGGGAGGAATTTGAATGTGTACCTAGTGTTGAAAAATGAGCCAAACTGACTTTGACAAGGGTGCCACGCCCTGGTCCTATTTATGCAAACAAGAAGCTGCTACTGAGAGATTGCAAACTTGAGGTCCTGAGCTTCCACCCTACCAAATTTCACCTAAAAGTGGTGGGACCAGGTGTTGGCATGATTGGCATAACTAATGCAGATCAAGAATGGTGATTGAACCGGTAAAGGACTATTTGTGATGACATTGTGATGAAGAGATTGAGATTGCATGATCGAATGACTTTGATCAGTTATGTGTGTTGTCATTGATGGCAAATAATGTTTACTATGTTGTATTTTGTCATGTAAGTCTTTTTGGTCTACCAGAAATACCTTATGGGTATTATAGATAGTGAACTGGGAATTAGGACCTTAATCGGTAAACGGGGAATGTTTTGATTTAATTTGATGATTGGTGATGATTGAAGTGTTGTGGTTTGGAATGTGAGCTTGTATCATTTTAATATATATCTGAACGGAACTGCATCATGTTTTGGTTATCGGAAATCATGTTTATAATTCCTGTTGTATTTTTACTAGGGTTTAAGGATTGGTAAAGAATTCTCTTAATCGGTAATGATTTTTGGTTTGGTGGTGATCTACATCAAGTTCAAATGTTGGTAATGATGTGGCACAAACCATGTGAATTGTTTGAAAGATATTTTGGCGCATTTGGAGAGCGAATTTATTGGGAATATGCAAAGTGATTAACGGAGTATTCTAAGGGTTTGACTTTGTATTAGATCGAGATGTGATGATCATTCAACAGTTGTAATTGATTTGTAATTGATTGTAATGATTCATATGATGATGAATGATGATCTATAATGAGTTGTAAAAGATCTGTGATGATCTATGTTGTAAGTGTTAGGGTTTTGTAACTGACTAAGTTGTAAAGGTTATTTATGTCGGTATAGTTGATGTTTGGTGTGTTGGTGGTTTTGAGAAAAGTGTGAAGCCAAACCAAAGTATGAGATCTGCCAGATATTAGTAGATTTGGAGCCTAATTGGATCTAATCAAGAAAGCAGTTAAGTGTTATACCCAGATCATTTACCGTTGTTCTCTAACAATTGTAAGAATCAAAATCCCTTAACCGGGCAGGTCCTAACAGGCCTTACATTGTAAATCCCTTAACCGGGTAGCTCTGTATCAGAGTGTTAAATCGTCTTGTGAGGTTGATCCTAACAGGTCAAAGCTCCTAACAAGGCTCATCATCTAAATCCCTTAACTGGGTGACTCCTAACAGGGTCTGCTCCTAAGAGGGCATCATTATAAGCTTCTAACCAGGCTAGGCTCCTAAGAGGGCGCATTCCGAAAGAGTGCAATTTTTTTGTGAGTACCAATTCCACCGTGGTTTTTCCCTATTTTGATTTCCACATGAAAAACATGGTGTTCATATGGTGAATTTTTTTATGTGTTGTTATGTTTTACTTTTAGTTTATGCATATTGATGAACACTTAATGAGTTGTTCAGATAAAATGGTTTAATAGTTGGTTATCAGTGATTACCGGTCATGGTAAAGAGTTTATTACTGGTTTATGTTTGATTTGAAGAAGTTTTATAAGTTCCAGTTTAAAGATTGAAATTATTGCTAATACCGATTCACCCCCCTCTCATTATTAACTGGATCCTCTAATATTATCAATTGATATTAGAGCATTGGTCCTCAATGTGCAGAAAGCTTAACAGCTTGAGGGAAAGATCCTGAAGAAAGATGATGGAGGGTCCCAAGTTTACCAAGGACAACTACCAGATATGGAAAGACCGGATGAAGATATACATTAAAGGATTGGGTGCTCAGTATTGGAATCATGTGATGAAGAGGTGTGTTGCTCCTACTACCATCCCCTTGAAACTAGATGAGCTTAAAGAGCAACAAGAAAACATTCAAGCCTTGGAATTAATTGTAAGTACTTTATCTGACTCTGAGTATATAGATGTTCATGTATTAGAAACTACATTTGAGGTATGGGAGAAATTAGAATTGATTTATGGAGGAGATGAACATGTTCAAAGAGAAAAAGAAGAAAGTTTAAGAGGGAAATTTGATGACATGAAAATGGCTGGTGGTGAGAACATTGCACAATATGGTCAAAGGACTAAAGAAGTTGTAGGTGGTATTAAGAGTGTCGGAGGTAAGATTGATGATGATATTATTGTTAATAAAATGCTTAGAACTCTCCTACTACAGTATGCTATTAGAGTTTCTGCAATTCAAGAACTGAGATCTATCTCTAAAGATAAAGTCATTGTTGATTCTCTTATTAGAAAGTTGACTGTGTTTGAGTTAAACAACTTTGATAATAGTGTTTCAAAACCATCTGAATCTTCTTTTAAAACTTCTGTTACCATTACTTTTGTTAGGAAAGGAAAGGATATTTGTCATAATCATGACTGCAAGTCTAGTCATGGCAGTAGGAGAGGTGAGGATGATAATGAAGATCATCTGATGTAACTTTACGCACTATTGGCTAAAATATTCCCTCTGTACCGGAAAAGGAAGATGTTGATTGATGGAAGGGATTGATGTTGTCTTCGAAGCAAGAGACACTGCTGAGGATGTCAAGGAGTTTCTTGAGAAGGACAAGCACATTTTTGATGATCTGACATTGTCCCAAGGGCCAATTAACTTGGATTTTCTCTCTCCCATCTAGAAGCTAAAGCTAGCATCACTTGCACAAGCTAAGGAAAGAGAGGACATCTTGAAGTCTCACATAGAGGACAGTGAGCTTGTGAGTCTTGCATTCGGTATCCTGGAAAAAATAATGCCTACATTTCAAAAGGATACATCCAATTCCCCTTCTGATCAGCTGAAAAGTTTGATCAATTCGGTAAGTACTCATTTTGAGTCATTAGAGAAGTCAATTGAGGTCAAGGTCCACAATAAAATTAATGCCAAGAGGCTTAGGACATTAAAGAGAATTATCATCGATGATGAAATTATGTTAGATACCTGTGTCAAGAGAATTCAAGATGTAGTGTCTACAGGTGGCAATATCTACAAATCTTGATCTCAAGAAGGGCTAGGACAACCATTTGAGCTCTTTGAAAAACATTTTTGTAGATATTTTCAAGCTTATGTAAGTTAGTAAGGTTTGTGTGTACATATGCCATTGTGTATAGAATTTTGTGTAAATGTTTGGCATGCAGATCCCTACCTCTACCATTGATGTCAAAGGGGGAGTGTAGGGTAGTGAAAAATGTTGCATTCATCTCAAGGGGCGTTTCGAAATTTTGAATTTTTGAGTTTTGCAGTGTATATATGTTGGTATTGACTTCGACACTTAGTCATTTTTTACTAAGTGTTGCCATCAATTCCAAAAGGGGAGATTTTCGGCAAGAGACACTGCATAGGTCATTCGGTGTTGTCATTGATGGAAACCCAAGTCAGTTATTCCATTTGAAATGTATGATCTGATCCTACTGAAAGTCAGATTAAAGATTTGGTTAAGTCCGGCGAGGTAGAGCAGAGCATCAGGCAAAGTGTAGTATTTTTGTTGGCATTTCATTTCGGTTGAATATTTTGTGTTTCCAAGCTAGAGGAAGATAGTTAGATGTCTGAAGTACATTATTACAGAATCTGAGCCTCTAGTGATAATTGTTGTGTGAGTTAGAAGATCCACAGTACAGGTTTTTGAGTGGAACAGTGTGGTATGGCCGACTTGGATAGTTGATCGTTGTGTGGAATTGATGGGTAATTTTGGTGATTGTTTTTGTGATTGATGATTCTTAGCCAACATTTGGGAAGCGTGTGGACAATTCTTTTTGGTCCTCATATGCATTGGAGTTAGGAATGAGATGACTATGTATGCACATTTCATTATATGTATAGTGTTCTTGAAGATGACATGTAGAAGACCTAATTTCATATTGTGGATATATAAGACTGATGTATATGATCATTTTGGATATTAGTGGGTATGTGGAAAGTGTTTGTGGTTGATTGTGCACAGTTTCATCATGCGCAAGTGAAGGATTTGTGCTCCGGAATATTGAAGAGTAGTGTAACAGAATAGTGTGAGATTAAGCGTTTTGTACTTAACCGGAACTATACTTTGGTATTTGTAGATGTTGTTTTTTTCAGTTCAGACATTCGAATTATCTTTTGTGAGAGATATTGTAAGATGAGTCTTCTCAGGGTTGTATCCCTTCTCATTTTGAGCAGTGAGCTCTAGGTAGTGTGCCTAAATGCATATGCAGTTCCAATGTAATATTTCTATACTTCTGGAAAGTATATTTATATTGTGGGTTCATCCTCACCGTGATTTTTCTCTTAACTGGGTTTCCACGTATAAAAAAATTGGTGTTATGGTGTTGTGGACATTTACTTTATGTGTTTGCATCTATCTTTTGTTGATTTGCAATAAGTGCTTGAAGGATAAGTTTAATAAGGTAAAAAATTGCAGAACACTGATTCACCCCTCCCTCTCGGTGTTCCTTGATTCCAACATTTTGTATGGAATTTTGGTATGCAGATCCCTGCCTTTTCCATTGATGTCAAAGGGGGAGTGTAGGGTAGTGAAAAATGTAATATTTATCTCACGGGGAGTTTCGGAGTTTTGAGTTTTTGAGTTTTGTAGCGTGTGTGCATATGTGGTACTGATTTTGACACTTAGTCTTTTTTCACTAAGTGTTGTGATCAATGCCAAAGGAGGATATTGTTGGCAAGAGACACCGCACAAGTTATCAAGTGTTGTTGATGCAGGAGCACCAGAGTATTTCAAACCAGTTGGAGCAGTTAACTATGGAATTGCTTGGAGATCGTGGCATTTCTTCATGTTTGAGAATTTAGCATTGTTGATTTGGATTTATCACCTTGAGTTCGTTGTCTTTATCGTATTCAAGATTCATGACATTTGGATTTGATTCCAGTGAGATATTGATTCTGGTATTGGTGTGTTCTTACTAGTTAGTCTTGCAGTATGTGGACCAAAGCTGAATTGGGTTGCGGTTGATTCCCGTGACTTGTGGACCCTTGATCGATGTTTTTTGAGCCTTGTCTGATGTTTTCGAAGGACCGCGTGAAGTTCTAAGCATTTTGGTGATGGTCTTGGTGATTTGGGCTGACGTGTTATTGTTTACACATTTCATCATTAACTGGTTGGTCTTTGGCCAACTTGATTGAGTTGTTGTTTCTTGTGGATGGTATAAAGGGAAAGTTTAGAGATTCATTTCAAGACAAAAGAGAGAGAAGATAGAGGACAGAGGTTGGAGAAGGAAGAGATCAAGCAAAGATGTAGATTCCAGTGAGATTCTAGTCCGATAGGACTGAAGTTGGGATGGCTGAGGTCTGGATTAGTGCAGAACAGTGGAAGCTGTTACCAGATGATTTGTTGAGAGGATGATATACGGATCATATATCTAAGTTATAAGAGTTGTTTTGTAGTCTTGGGTTGTGGTCCAACATGTGGCATATGTAATTCATTAAAATATTATAAGAATTGTTCATATTGTTTACCGGTTATGTATTTTGTGGTGTTACCGGTTGCTCTTTCTGCTTTATCTATGTAATGTTACTGGTTACCGATATATCTTGCTTGGTGTTTGTGTTTAGGTTGCAAGGCAGGGATGTCCTTCATTGGATCTCCCTACCTTGACTGCATCAAGTGGTATCAGAGCTGATTTGTGAACCTGTTGTTGGAGAGAGTGTTGATTGTGAACTGGTTGGTTGGAAAGGAAGTTCAAGTATCTTGATGAAGCCATAACCGATAAAAACCCTCAAAAGAGTCAATCGACTTATGCAGTGAGAGAGACACAAAATGAACACAAGAAAACATAGAAAAGTCATATAAATAGATCATATTCAAGCCACAAAACTTCTGACAATCATCCGATAATCATCAGATTATCATCAAAGAACATCTGGTAATTAACCGGTTACATGCAGGATTCAAGCTAGAAGCAACCCAACCGGGACTCTAAAGATCAACTAGATCACCACATGTGAATCTCAATCCTTATTCCAAGTTCTATTACCTATATCCCTACAAATGATTACATTACATCATATTTATACCCACCAGAACATATCTGGGTTGGCCTTAAAGGATTACATTCACCAATGCAAGAAAATGAAACGTGTAATTAGGACAGCCCTAAGATTTAAGAAATCTTTCCAGAAAATAAAAACCAAGTGATGTGGTTTAGAAGGAAAGTCGGCCACACGCCAAAGAACATCGAACAAGACCCAAGATGGATCCACATACCAAGAATCGCGTTGGTAATGAAGGAAAACCAACTCTCGTAAGCACAAGAACTATCTCGGGAACCCAGAAACAACCAACCGGAAGCGATAACTGACCGAAGAAGAACCCAAATAAACAAGAAATTTGGAATCAACCACATGAAACTTCCAGGAAACTGCAAACAAGATCTGCCATGAAGGACAAGCAACTACTAGTACATATCGATAAGAATACAAAAACTGCACAAAGAACTAATCAAGAACAAACTGAAAGGAAATGGTTTTTGTTGATGTGCAAGATTGCTCATCAACCAGGGATGCTCTTGCATCTGACAACCCAAGTAGAAAAAGATGTTCCATGAGAGGCAACTCATGAACATCTAAAATGATTCAGAATGAAGATCTCGTGCTCATTTTTTATCCAAACATCTTCTTTGTCTTCCAATCTCTGCTCTATCTCTCCTAGTGCCTCAACCGACATCTCTAACCTATGACTCTCTTTGTTTCTCTTTCTTTGATTCAGATCTGCATATTGCCTTTGTTTCTGCAATTCTGATTTGGTTCTTCTACAAGACTTTATCCGGTTTGTTACCATCAGCTCCCTGTCATCCGTTCCATCTATCCATCAAACTCATCTGTCAAATCCTTCTGCCAACTCATGTCACTCTCTAGTGTAACCTCTGCAACTAGTTCTATTGGATCTTTCTTCAAAACCTTTGGTATGACCTTTGCAACTAGTTCTGTCAAACCTTCCGGTATAACCTCTACCACTGGTTCTTTCAAACCTTTCTGTATAACCTCTACCACCGTTTTCCTGCAACTTTTCTCAGGACTCAAATTCTTCACCTCCTTCTCCTTCAAAGAAATCAATGTGAACTTTTGTCCATCCTTTTCAAGAGTAATTAAGTTTCTTCCACAGTCATAAATAGCTCCTCTATCATATTGCCAAGGTTTTCCCAACAAGAAATGCCAAACATTCATTGACACAATATCATATAAAATTTCATCTCTGAAAGGCCCAATATTGAAACTCGCCCAATATTGAAAATCACCCAACACTACTCCTTTATCTCTATCTTCTGATAATATTGTAACCAACTTACCTCATAAGGACAAGGATGCTCAAGCCTCTTCAACCCAAAACACAAACAAAAATGATCATGATCCATCTCGGCCACTCTAAATCACTCAGTGACATCATCGACCAACATAGGAACTTGATCAAGGATAAATCAATGAAAGATAACTCACAAATTCAAACAAGTCAAGCAACCATTTTGATCTTCGTTGTCAAAGTGATAGTGTTGTGATGAAAGGATGATCATGCAGTCTGGTTTCAAGGAATGCAGTACCTTGTCTAAGACAAGACTTAGTCTGGTTTCGAGTAAACCACACCCTGTATAATACCTATGGTAATGTTGACAAAAGGATCGATAATGTTGATGTTGTTTGAATGATAAGATAACTTTGATCAATTTGAATGCTTGGTTGGTTAAAAAGTTCATATGTTGATATATGATTTCGTTAAGTGCAATGTTTAATGTGTTTTTGTTTTGATGACCATGTAGATGTCTGTCTATGCATAAAAGGAAATTTTATTAGTGAAAGGAAACAAAAGTGATTGTTTTGGGATTTTTTATGTTTTCCAATTTTTAGGGTTTTTTTGAACTTTTTAAAAAAATTTGTCCCTTTTTCAAGGAATTTTACAATGTTTTTGGATTATTTCACGACATTTTATGAATATGTTTGTATTATTGCAGTATATTTTACAATTTTTTTGTGTTATTTCAGGACATTTTTAATTTTTAGGGAATTTTTAGGATATTTTCAGGACTATATTTGATTTTTATGGATTTTTCAAGACTGTGATTTTTATTGATTTTTTAAGGATTTTTTTAAAAAGATTTTTCCCCTAGTGTCTAGCAAGGCAAGCAATATGACAAATGGATAAAGAAGCTTGCTGAAATGTTGTTGGATAAGGGATTGGATATGACAATGTAAAGTAATGGAATGGCATGATGAACATGTCAAGAGGTTTTGAAACAATGTTTTGCATTTTATGTCGTTATGTCAAATCAAGATCAAGGGATGAAAAAGAGTGTATGGACAATGATAGGATATTGATAGGATAAGTAAGATCAAAAATGGATAAAGGAAATAGATTGAAGCTTGCGATGGGCTAAGGGATAGTGACAGAAGATTGTGATAGGCCAAGGAATAATGACAGAAGGTTGCAATAACCCAAGGAATATGGATGAAAGGTTGTAATAAGCCAATGGATAAAAGACCAAAAGCTATGATAAACTGAAAGTTGTGAATAAGATGCATGTCATTCATGAAAAATTCTTAGCCTTGTCAAGATCAAAGGTGAAAAGGAAATATGGATAATGGATAGGACGATAGGATAATGGAGGGTAATGGAGTAATGAAGGGCAATAGGATATGACATGATAATGAAGTAATGAAGGGAAATAGGATATGATAGGATAGCATAATTGAAACCTGCCCCCAAGTGTGGAATGAAAGATGATAAAGGATTATGCATGATGATTGTTTGCCAGGTTTTCATCATGGTTCTTACCCAAGCCACCTGTTTGCCAGGTTTTCACCAATAGACGAATTATTATTCTTTACTTTTTTTTCTTTCGTTTTTTTATTCTCTTTTTTTTATTTTATTTCACAAGACGGCCATTTCCCAGGTTTTCACCAAGGTGAATATTTTTTTTTTGACTTTGTTTGTATTTTCTTTTTTTTTATTTTGAATTTTTGACTTCTAGCAGAAAATGGACATGTGATAGGGGATGGAAGAAAGGCTCAAGCATATTGTTGTTTGGATAGTATCCTTGAAAAAAGTGAACCATGATCATTAAAAGTATGCTCAAAGATGTTGGCAGAATTATAACATGGAAATGAAATGGGACTAAGGCAAGGATTTATGTAAAATATTGGATAGGATGGATGAAAGGATGGAAAAGAGGTGCTAGATAATGGAGGGGGTATTGGAAGAATTTTGATTGAGTGGATGGAAATGTTGGCAAGATCAATATTGGCACACACCTTGAGGGGTGTTGGACAGATGGAGGAATAGTGGATTTTGGATATTGAGATTTGGATGGAGGGAAGGCTAGGGATTTTGGGACATAAGGACACCAAATGGATGAAGGAGGTGATGGCGGAATAGATTTGAAAGGTTTGGATGGAGTAATAGTAATTTTGGATGCCGAATTTGGATTTTTATTTAGATTGTTGTGCTTCAAGGAGCCGCTTAGGAATCCACATGGTTTTTGATTTTTCATGCTTTTGTAGTTCCTTGGAGTGCATTGCCTGCACGAGGGATTTAGGAACCCATATAGATTTGTACATTTCTTTTTTTTTCTCAGTGGGCCTTTGTGGCTATTTTTCTTTTTCTTTTTCTTTTCTTTAACATGTCGATTAGATTGGACATGTTGATCCTTGAATACATGTGGATTGTTGGACTTATAAATTTTATGCTTGGCATCCAAATTTATTGCAGGCAGAAAGGAATGTATACATGGATAGGAATGATATGAACCTGTCTGTTGGATGGATGGAAAATTCTTAAGGATGTGTGCCTTTGTTGATCCTGCATAGGTATGAAGGGATATAAGGACCTAAAATAGATGGAAGGGATGAAGGGGAAGGCGTATGTTTGGATTTAGGTGGAGGGGAACCAATGTCTTCAGAGTGGGTTGTGTAGCCATGACAATTAAGATCCTCTTTGATATTAAAGGGTTCTTGCTTGTGAATGTCTACCTCTTTACCTTTATGAATATTTTGACCTGGAGGATACTCTTTGCTTTGGGAAGAAGATGTGATTCCATTATGAGGGGCATATGATATGATGGGAATGATGAGATCATGAGGTGGATCAGATTGGACCAAAGTGGAGGAACCCCGTGCGCATGTAAGGGACTCATGAATATCTTGCCCCAACATGTTAAGATCATGAGGGGGATCAAGATCAATTATAAGGTCTTTAGGTAGAATAGGAGGAATGATAGGTTCTTCTAGAGAGATGGAATCTTGTGGGGTATATGAATCTAAAAGGATACTTTGATCTTGGCAAGGAGGAAGATCATTGGATTCCTCTTTAAAGATTCTCTTCTATTGACTTTCAATGGGATCATTGGAAAGGATGGGAGGAATACCTGGATCTTGCTTAGGGAGTGGAATGTCAATGGGACTTCAAAAGGTGTTGTGTTCATGATATGGAAGAGGATCATTTGGGATAAGAGGGACTGGGATATATTGATCTTTCTCAAGGAGTGGAATGTCAATGAGGCTTTAGACAAGGATAGGGGGATCTGTTGGCATTACAATACGAACGATTGTTGGCATTTCAATATCAGGAGAATGTTGATATTCAGTAAGGATATTGAGAAGGTTGTTGAAGATTATTGATATAACTGAAGAAGGATGATAACTATCTTTAGAATATTATTTTGTCATTGATGTCAAGAGATTGATTATCTGATTCAGTATGATGTTGCCACATCTTGAGAAGATTGATTTGAAGAGAATTAAGATGTTGGTAAAAGACACAGAAAGAATGTGATGAATAAGGGGAGAAATAAGTTATTCAATGGGCAACTATTACCAAGTTAGACAATGATGAGATCATGATGTTTAGATTGTTTTGATGTCCTACATATTATGTTGATTGTAAGGTTAATACTATACTATGTCACCGAGCAAAGAACCTAGTCGGTAAACCCTAAGGTTATCGATATCGGTTAATGAAGGCGAAATGTCTACCGAGTAAAGTTTAGTATTTATCGAGTTGCAACCAAGTTATGATAGTGTGCATGGGATGGATAAAAACATTATTTAATGAAGGACAATGATTAGCTGGAAATGTATAAATGATTGGTATGTCGTGCATGAAGTTTGTTAAGGATCTATGGAAAAGGAAAATTGGCAGGAAGATCTACAGCGCAGATTGAACCACAATAACCTTGTGCAAGTTCCAAGAAAGGACTGCAAGTCCCGAGGCAAGGTAAAACATTTTGAGATCGAAGGATACATTGAACCTGGTCAAGTTTGAAGATCTGATGGCTAAGATTGATCATGGGAAATGTGATCAAGGAGATTAAGCGGTTAGCAATTGTCTATAAATGAGGAATTGTTGATAAACAATGTATGTGGGCAAGTGTATGCACAGGGATGCTACATAGTGATTACCGAGCACAGAAGCTTGAATACCTGTTTGAATAACAGAGTAGAAAGCCCAGCAGAGGGATAGATAAGTCTAATGACTTGATTGTTTTGAACAAATAAGAATCTGCTTTAGCATTTTAGATGTGAAGTTGCAGATAGATTTTTATTACTGTTAGTTTGTAAGTGACAGAAAATCTCTTAACCGAGTGGACTTAATAGTCTTATATGTAAACCTTCTAGCAAGGTAACATTCTAAATGAGTGTTTGAAATCCTTTGACAAGGTCACTTCTAACAAAGTGAAGATCCTAACAGATCTGAGGGAAATCTCTTAACCGGGTCACATCTAGCAATGTGTTTGTAATCTTTAACAGGATTTGCTTTTAACCGTGCATACTCTAGAAGAGTATATTTCTTAGTGGGTCCGAAATCCCACAGCGGTTTTCCCTATTTGGGTTTCCACGTTAAATCTGGTGTTATGAGTGTTATGATGATTATATACTTATGAGTTTGCATGTTTAGCAGTTTTGGTTATATTGCTGAAGTATAAGTTAGCGAGGTTGAATCTGTTGGTTTTATGGAAGATTAAGTTTGTATGATTCACCCCCCCTCTCATCTTGTTAGCTATTGGCATATGTACTTACATTAAGTATCAGAGCTTTGGACTCCGAAAGAAAAAGTTTAAAAGTACTTGAGGCAAAGATCCGAAGATGTATAAAAGGGATGCCCCGAAGCTGAACAAGTCAAGTTTCTCCACATGGCAAAAAAGGATGAAGCTACATTTATCAAGAATTGAAGAATATGCAACATATTATCTGGAGAATGATTAAATTGCACCGAGCACAAACCCTATGACCTTGGAAGAGATAAAGGCAAAGCAAGAACATATTCAAGCTATGATTGAAATTACATCAGCACTGACCGACTCAGAGTTTAATGATCTAGAAGGCTGTAATGATGCAAAAGCAATGTGGACTAAGCTCATATCTATGTATGGAGGTGATGAACATGTTCAAAGGGCAAAAGTAGATAGTCTAAGAGGACAACTTGAATCCATGAGGATGAATGAAGGTGAGAACATAACCCAATACAGTACAAGACTAGAGGAGATTGTCAATCAAATTAAAGGAGCAAGTGGAAGTATTGAAGAAAAAGATATAACAAGTAAGTTGTTGAGAACCCTTCTACCAGCCTATGCTATTCGAGTCTCTGCAATCAATGAATTGAGGTCTGTACCTAACATGCAAGTTTCGTTAGATGCTACTATTGGTAAGCTACATGCATTTGAGTTATGTAATTTTGATAACAGTGGGTCTTCGGTAAATAAAGTTGAATCAGTTGGCATTTTTTATGTTTATGTTGTGATTGTCATTGATGGACACACACTTGCATTGAGATCCTCTTTATATGTATGTGGTTAAGCACAACTGGTATTTGTTCCAACCGGTATGTTGTATTATAGTCTTTAGACTATTGATGTTTTGCAGAATGTGTTTCCCGGTCTGAAGCGACATGTTGACCTCAAGCGGTACGAGGGATTAAAGCAGCATAACACATTTCTACCAGTCTTCATTTTTGTCAAACCGGCAACCGGCACTTTATATGAACCGGTAATACTTTGTGATGAGTTAACCCCCCACCGATTGTTTGATGATGTCGATACTGTAGCGATGCTTTTTGTGACGTATTACCTAGTATGTCCAGGTTCATTGAACCTAGGAAATTGTGATGTAATCCTATTGGACCGACATGAAATCAGTTTTCTTTATAAGGACATCATGTCTAGGGTTTTAGGTGGTTGTTATTGTTGTTGCGATAGTTGATATTGCGGCTAGGGTTTAAGGTGGTTGAAAAGTTAGAGAGATTATGAATGTGTAGAAGACTGAAGTAATGCAATAGTGCATTAAGAATGAGCTATCAATGATCTAACCGAGCAGTCAGTGCTATTAGCTAGATCAAACACTTGTTGATTACTCACATCTTTGACAAGTATGTAGCCCTTAACCGGGTAGGCCCAAAAGCCTCTTGTAAATCCTCTAACAAGGTGGTTCACACCTATGGATCTAAAATCCTCTAGCAAGGTAGTCTTTAATAGGACTTGTCTCCTACCAGAGATTGAGATTCCTAACAGGATCTGATCTGGTAAAGAACACTATAAGACCTTAACCGGTCTAACCTTAACCGGTCTGGTTCCTATTCTGCAGATAGTGACTTGTGAGTTCCATCTCACCGTGGTTTTTCCCATTTGGGTTTCCATGTCAAAATATCTTGTGTTATGGTGTTTGTGCTTCTGTGGATAAATGCATTATTAGCTATTTGGTTTGTATGTTTGTTAACTAGTTTGTCTGTTAAACTGTTTTACCGGTTTACTGCTAGTCTTGCAAAGTGTTTAAGTGCGAAGATTTTTGGCATACTAATTCACCCCCCCCTCTTAGTATTCATCAATTGGTATCAGAGCCAACCTTTCTATAAGTTTAACCAGTTGGAAAGAGATATGGGGGAATACACCTTGAGGGAACTTACTCAACGGCTCACTCAATTTGAGCAAGCCTATGATGATCTTATGGTCAAATACAAGGCATCTCAAGCAAAAAAGAGAGAAGATGCAGAAAAGCTGATGGAGCTATCTGAAAAGAGTTCTGCAGATGAAGCAGATATGGAAGCCCTAATTGCAGAAGTAAATAAGTTGAATGAATCAAACTCCAACCTAAGAAAGGAGTTGGAAGGACTGACTATCCGGTTGTGTCAAGAGCTTGAGAACCGGAGAAACGCTGAAGACCTAGTGAAAGAAAGAGATCTTGAGATCTCCAAGCTGAAACAAGAGATGAGTGCCCTAAATTCTCAACTCCATTCAAGCAAGGTGGAAAAGGAAGATATGCAAGGAGAATTCAACACTACCATCTCTGAGAATGAAAACCTGTTGGAAACAAATGCTACTATTTCCAAAGAACTCTCTGAGTCAAAGGAAATACTTGCTAAGTTCAACAACATTACTGTCAAGCTAGAGCAAAAGCTTGAATCTGCCAAACCGGTCAAGAACACCAATGAACTTGGTTATTCCGGTAATGAGGAAGGTGAAACCTCTGGTACAAATTCTGGAACATCAAAGAAACAACCGGCATCAAAGGATAAAGGTAAGAAAAAGTTTAAGCCTGTTTGTTTCAACTGTCTTAAAGAAGGACATACTACAAATGTGTGTAGGAGTAAGGCTTACAACAATTTTCCTTATTTTCTAAATGATAAGCCTAGACCCTATAGATTTGATGGTAACTATTTTGCATGCAACAAGTATGGGCATAGAGCATCTAAATGCAGGCCTGTTATAAATAACACCGAAAGATATCCTCAGAGGACCCAAGGAGCTGGTCCTGAACCTTTTGTGAATCGAAATCACAACCGGTTTAATGTCTTCAATCATCAGCCAAGAAGCGACGGTTATCAAGCGGCAACCGGATGGAGAGCAAACTGTATGATCTGTCATGGTCATGGTCACACTGCTGCAACATGTAGAAGGAAGAATGGAAACATGAACAATGGACCTTGGAGAGCACTTGGATTAGTCTGCTATCACTGCAACAAACCGGGTCACATTGCCAGATTCTGTAGATCAAGAAATGACATATCTGATGATATACCGGTCACTCCGGAAGGAGACATTGATGTTGACACTGTTCAAGCGGATATGAACAAAACCTAGAAGAAGAAACCAATGGTGTTACAAGAGGAACCAGTTTCTGCACCTAGTGTGGAAATCACGGAACCGGCAAACTAAGCTTCAGAAAAGCTTAGGGGGAGCAAACGACAAAATGTTTTGAACCCCCGGTTTACACCGGTAAAAGACCTTAACCGATATGTTATACCTGTCATTTGGCAGAAGACCGGAAATGGTAGAAAGGGCAAATTAGGGTTTACGCCCTAATGAAGGAGCATTAATGACGGTAGGTGAGGAATATATTTAAAATCATTTTACAAATCATTTCTCACTATCTATTTTTCAAGCAAAGAAAAGTTTTTCAAAGAGCAGAGCGACGAAAAGGCGATTTGAGCAGAGATTTTGAGAAATTGAGAATGCGCGAAGGAGATTCAAATTCAAACTGGAAACGGGCAAGTGGAGAACACAAAGCGGCGATTTAGCAACCAACGAAGTGTGAAGTGAAGAAGAATCGACAAGCCCTAATCTCACGTATTTCAAAAGGTATTTCTTGAGTTCTTAAGATCTCTATCATGGCTTCTGCATCACATACCAATTCTAGTGCATCTGTCGAGTCTACAAGTTTTATTCAACGGAAGTCCAAGTATAATGCCCTATCACAAGTTTCGGCTGGTGTGATAGTAGAAGAAGGAATTTCCGACTACATAGACTGCAAAATAGAAGACCTAGGGTCTCTAGCTATCCACACCCAGTTAGGTTTATTTTGTGGTAAAGATAAGAAGATCAAACCGGAGTTCAATATTTTGGAGAAGAAAAAGCTCCACAATGTTGTCTACTTCCTGGAAGATTTCATAGAAGATCACATAAGGATCATTCTAAGAAGAGTCCATGGTGATAAGATGTACCTGGAGAGGACACATGACATCACGCCGCAGGCAATTCATGCAGTCACTGGATTCTACAACACAGGGGAAGTGCCAGCCCTAAGAACGGTAAGCAAAACTGAAATGGCAAAGCTCATCGGATTAACGAGCGACTCACAAGGCATGACAGTAAATCCTATCAAGGATGATCTAGTGAAGTATGCATGTATGGTGATTGGATACCAGACATTCTCAACTAGTAGGATTAACTCTATATCTACTGCAGCGGTAAATGCTGCTTATCGGATGATAAAGGAGGATGCATCATTTGATCTGTGCACCAGTATGCAGAGACAACTCCTATTGAATCTGAAGGCGATCAAATAGGATAATACCCTTAGGTTTAAGTTTGGACAACTATTGGTAGGGTTGTTCTTCTATTTCCAAGGCTACTTCCCAAGAGTAGGAGATGTTCAGTGGTCTAGTGACCAATCGGTAACCAAGCAAATCAAGGAAAGCATTGAAGCACTTGGAACCGATTACCCTGATATTCTGAACAAGTATTTTGATGAGTTCAGAAGAAAGATGAGCCAAAGAGTGAGGATATCAGGTGACATTGTCAAGAAATATGAAGACGATATCTGCTTTATCATGCAAGTAGATAAATGCATAATGGAGGTTGTTGAGCCTAGACAGGAAGAAGTGGAGCCAATGGGCTATGAGGTGATGTACGATATGCTGGAAGGGTATGCCTCTACCCTTATTGCCTCACGGCTTGACCCTAAGGCGAAGAGAGCCGGCAACTACCTAGAAAGGATAGCATCGGTTGAGGAACCACCAACAATGAAAGAAAAGGAATCGGCAAAGAAGGTGGCAAAGGCAATGCCTGCAGCATCGACACCGATTACTACTGGAACTCCAAAAGTGACCAAGCGGTCACCAGCCAAGAAGAAACCGGAAGCTGCACCGGCTAAAGTGTTCTAGAGAAAGAGGAAGACAAGGAACACCTCTCCAGACTCAGAAGAAACCTTGTCTGAGGAAAAGCCAAAGAAAACACGTCAAGAAAAGAGGAAGACAAAGGATGAACCGACATCATCTGCACTGGTAAATATTGATATCTCCTCCTAAAAACCTTTGACACATTGTCAAAGAACTATCAAAAACATTAGGAGAAAAGTATTGAATGATTTAATTGATTATTTTGATGACTTTAATGATGATGAAAAGGAGGTGGTGGAAAAAGAAATAATTCAATATTTATGTATTAATGACCGGTCCCCTTCAAAAATTAGATCTGAAACACCGGATTCTTTTTATAAGTCCCTAGACAATAAATGGCGCATTGCCATAGAGCGCGAATAGGAAATGAGAGAAAAAGTTTTTGCTTAACACTTTCCTGATGTATCAAATTCAGAACTGTTCGATGTAATGAACAAATACAAAGGTCTTTTCTTCATGAGAAGAAGAAGACTCCTGTTATTGGAAGGAAAAGGTAAGTAAGTGCTCAAGGATACACACACTCATGCTCTAGACGCTCTGAAGATGCATCGATTGGCTGAAGCCAACTGACAAACTAAGAAAGAACCGATTATATCCAAACTGGATGAAGCATTTGATGATGAAGGAAATCTAGTTGATGAACCGGTCGACACTATTGATGTCGATGCCCTGGACGGAGAAGATGTTACCCAGGAGATACCATCTAAGGCAACAGGTCAAGAGCAACAGGCTGAACAGCAGAAGAAAGTTGAGGACAGACAGGAAGCGACAAAGAAAGAGGCCGAGCAGAGGAAAAAGGAAGAAGAAGAGAAGCGGAAAAAGGATGAAGAAGAGAAGCGGAAAGAGGAAGAAGAAGAAAATAAGAAAAAGGATGAAGAGGAGAAGAAGAAGAAGGATAAAGAGGAGAAAAAGAAGAAAGATGAAGAGGAGAAGAAGAAGAAGGAAGAAGAGAGGAAGAAGAAGGAAGAAGAAGATAAGGAACAGGAGAAGAAGAAGGAAGCAGAAAAGAAAAAGGCTGAGGAGGACAAGGAAGCAGAGAAGAGGAGAGAAGCGGAGAAGAAGAAAGCGGAAGAGGACACGACAAGATTTGCGGTGAAGAGCACATAGATGGAGACTCCGAAGGCAACCGGGAGTCAAGCTAAACCAGCTGATCTCTCCAGTCCTATAGATCTCCAGTCTGCAAGTGAAACGAAGCTAATGCAGAGTATCAAGGTAGCTCAAGAGCGCCTTGAAATCATTCAACGGAAGAAGGAGTAGGATGTAATCCAAGCAGCTGTGAATACGCTTACCGATTTGATACTTGGTACAAATCTTCCAAACACCGATTCATCACTAGCTAGACTAAAGCTCCTATGCACAGTAGTAGATGATCAGGTGTAGAGCCTTGAAGAGGCAGCAAAGGCTAATGTCAAGAAGGAGCATCAAAAGGCTCTTAATATAGCTCTGGTGAAAAAGTTGAATGAGCTCTAGACTGAACTGAAGAAAGAACAAAAGGATATAAGGGACGCTCTAGATGAGGGGAATATGCTACTCAGCAAAATCTGTCAACTCCATCTGTTCTATGATGATGTGCTAGCTCAGAAGCACAAACTTAAAAAGGACTTGCAGTCCTACTTGAGCGCATTCAAGCTGCCTTATGATTCCTTCACAACTTATGGGCAAACCGTTCACTGGTTTCATATCCAGTCAGCGAAATGGGAGCAAGAGATTAGCACTTGGTCCAGAGATTTGCAGGAGCTACAACTGGTTCTATTCCCACGCTTGCAAATTCTTCAGAAGTGCTATCTAAACCTGGATTCCTTAACTGTTACACAGGAGATGAACACAATTGATGCCATGGAAGACAGAGCAAGAAGTAGCCACCTCCCTACTTGAGTCCTGGTCTTTGTCGATGAAACAATTCTTCCAGGACTTTAAATCTGTTTTTGACAAGTATCATTCCTTGTTGTCATAAACTTTTATTATTTTTAATATCAAAAGGAAACAGGGTTGTTTAGCTGTACTTTGTCATTGTTGGCAAAGGGGGAGAAGAATTCTATTTGGAGAAGTATCTGGTAATCAAATTTTGATTATATGCTCTGTAGATCTCAATGTTTATCCTCTTTATGCTCTTTATACATTGTTATTGTATTGTCAAAGGGATAGTGTATAAGCTTAGGGGGAGCAATTTTTCTAATGGCATGATTTTGTTGTAATACACTTAGATGTCAAAATTTGATTTTCCTAAGTGTTTCCATCAATGCCAAAGGGGGAAATTGTTGGCATTTTTTATGTTTATGTTGTGATTGTCATTGATGGGCACACACTTGCATTGAGATCCTCTTTATATGTATGTGGTAAAGCACAATCGATATTTGTTCCTGCCGGTATGTTGTATTATAGTCTTTAGACTATTGATGTTTTGTAGAATGTGTTTCCTGGTCTGAAGCGGTATGTTGACCTCAAGCGGTACGAGGGCTTAAAGCAGCATAACACATTTCTACTAGTCTTCATTTTTGTCAAACCGGCAACCGGCACTTTGTATGAACCGGTAATACTTTGTGATGAGTTACCCCCACCGATTGTTTGACAGTGTCGATACTGTAGCGATGTTTTTTGTGACATATTACCTAGTATATCCAGGTTCATTGAACCTAGGAAATTGTGATGTAATCCTATTGGACTGACATGAAATCAATTTCCTTTATAAGGACATCATGTCTAGGGTTTTAGGTTGTTGTTATTGTTGATGCGATAGTTGATATTGCGGCTAGGGTTTAAGGTGGTTGAAAAGTTAGAGAGATTATGAATGTGTAGAGGACTGAAGTAATGCAATAGTGCATTAAGAACGAGCTATCAATGATCTTACTGAGTAGTAAGTTCTATTAGCTAGATCAAACACTTGTTGATTACTCACATCTTTTACAAGTCTGTAGCCCTTAACCGAGTAGGCCCAAAAGCCTCTTGTAAATCCTCTAACAAGGTGGTTCACACCTGTGGATCTAAAATCCTCTAGCAAGGTAGTCTTTAATAGAACTTGTCTCCTAACAGAGATTGAGATTCCTAACAGGATCTGATCTGGTAAAGAACACTGTAAGACCTTAACCAGTCTGGCTCCTATTCTACAGATAGTGACTTGTGAGTTCCATCTCATTGTGGTTTTTCCCATTTGGGTTTCCACGTCAGAATATCTTGTGTTATGGTGTTTGTACTTCTGTGGGTAAATGTATTATTAGTTATTTGGTTTGCATGTTTGTTAACTAGTTTGTTTGTTAAACTGTTTTACCGGTTTACTGCTAGTCTTGCAAAGTGTTTAAGTGCAAGGATTTTTGGCATACTAATTCACCCCCCCTCTTAGTATTCATCAGAATCTGCATTCAGTTCTTTTCATATTAGTGAATCTGATGATTACAATGTTGGTATTTTGGTATGGTTTTGTGATTGATGTCAACACCTACTAAATACACCTACTTTGGAGATCCAGCAACATTCACCGGCAATCAGTAAACTGTTCAAAACAGTCACCGGTATATGGTTAACCGGCAGGATATAATGTTCATCGGTACCTGCATTGACATGGAAGACACCTAGTAATGTCGAAGACATCATGTGGACACTCTTCTTTGAAGTAATAATCATTGGCATATTCTTATTTGCATATTTGCTTTTATCGGCAAATAGGTCTAGGTTATCTAGGGTTACACCGGCAGGTTTATCTTTTCCAGATTAGCATGGCACGCTATGGAGATGATTTATTATTGTTGTAAATGCATTAAGCCGACATGTTCAATCGGTTATTACATCGGATATTATATTATTTGTAAAATGTTTTATTGTAATATCTTGTAGAGTCGACCTACTAAAATTGGTCTTAGGGTATGGTATAAATGTAAGATCTTATTTGTAAGATCAAGTGTGGAATGCGAAAAAAGATTTAAGGAAGGGTATATGTGAGATCAAACAGAGATATACACGAAGACATCATTTGAAGGTGAAGTTAGGTTTTTGTAGAAGCATATCAGCATTACACCGGTACTGAATCCAACATATGAAGATGCTATTTTGTGCAGTACATTCTCATTGGATTTAACCATCCAACTGTAGTCAGTGTGACTCCCATTTTTGTTTGAGTAGTGAGCTCTAGGCTGTTGGCCTTTTTGCATGTGCAGACCCCTCTTTGTACACTTACTATCTGCAGTAGTAACATCTGATTGTGGGTAAGCTTTCCCACTGTGGTTTTTCCCTTTACAGGGTTTCCACGTACAAATATTTGTGTCATGTGTTATGGATGACTTTATGTTTATGTTTCATGCATTAATTCTTACCAGTATAGCAATTTTCTGTTAACATTGTTTACCGACATACTTAACTGTCTTACCGGTACTAAGCATTAAGTTGGTTGATAAGATTTTGGTTTGAATTTATTAGACAACTAATTCCCCCCCCCCCCCCCCTCTCAGTTGTTCCCGGGACCTACATACAATGATAGAATGAGTAAGTAGTCTGAAGGGAATCACAGTGGAGCAAGTGAAAGATTTCGTAAGAACATGGAAGAAGTGCACAAACTGTATGAGGAAATCAAGAAGCAAGAAGAGTTTGAAGCATTATTAGCCAGAAGGTTACCGAGAGGAAAAGGTAAGTATAAAGGAAAACTACCTTTAAAATGTTTCAATTGTGATAAGATAGGACATATGGCTTCTAATTCCCCTGACAAAGAATCTAGTGAAAAGAGAGAATACTGAGATAACAGGAAGAAAGACAACCAATACAGAGGACACCGAGACTTCAGAAGGAGAGATAGAAAGACATGTCTAGTAGCTGATGAGGAATCCAACGATGACAAATCTGATGAAACTAATATTGAGGAAGTTGTTTATGTGGCTATTAAGGATGGATCTGATGAAGAAAGGTATGAAGAAAAAACTCTAATATCTCACATAAATAATAATGATTCTTGGATCATAGATAGTGGATGCTCACATCATATGACAGGTGATAAACACAAGTTTGTTAAATTAGAAGACTATGATGGACGCTATGTAAGATTTGGTAATGATGCACCATCTTCGGTGAAAGGTAAAGGATCTATAACACTTCTTGACAATGCTAAATGTGATGATGTATACTGGGTTGAAGGTTTGAAATACAATTTGTTGAGTGTAGCACATCTAAACAATATAGGATACCGAATAGAATTTTTGAAAGGAATTGTCAAAGTTCATGACAAGCATGGAAAGTTAGCTGCTATTGGGACACAAACAAAAGGTAATACATTTCATCTTGACTCAACTAGGAACAAATGTCTTTATGCAAAGATAGATGGTACCTGGTTATGGCATAAAAGGTTTTGTCATGTAAATTTTGATAATCTGATCAAAATAAGTAAGAAGCACCGAGTCTTGAAAAACCAAAGAATGCTATGTGCCGAGGATGCCAGATGGGTAAGATGACAAGATCAAGCTTTACAAGTAAGTCCCACACTTCAAAAGGAACATTTCTTGGTTATTCTTCTAGAAGTAAAGCATTTAAATGGCTGATCAAATCATCTAACAAAATAGTAGAAAGTGCAAATGTGAAAATTGATGAATTTGTAGAAAGAAATGATGAAGGAAATTCCAAAGAACCAGAAGATTATGAAGAATTCATTTATGTTCAACCGAGAAGTCCTACCGAGAAAGCTACTGAAGAAAATGAAGATAATGTCCAGTTACCGAGTGATGAAGAAGATCATACAGAACCTACCGAGCCTATATTAGCCAAATATGTCAGAAGACATCATGCATCAAGTCAAATTATAGGAGATAAGGATGATCTAGTGATGACAAGGAACAAACTGAGACTGAACACTCGTTTGATATCTGAATTTGAACCGAGAATAGTGAAAGAGGCATTTAACAGTGAAGATTGGGTAAATGCTATGATAGAAGAGATTGATCAAATCAAGAAGACTGACACATGGACATTGATCCCAAGACCGAAGGACAAAAATGTAATCAGTACTAAGTGGATTTTCAGAAACAAGCTAAATGAGAAAGGTGAAGTCATTCGCAACAAAGCAAGAGTAGTTTGGAAAGGTTATGCTCAAGAAGAAGGAATAGATTATGGTGAGACTTTTGCACCTGTGGCTAGACTTGAGGGAGTAAGAACATTGTTGGCATATGCTGCTTTCAAAAATTTCAAGGTATATCAAATGGATGTTAAATCTGCATTTTTGAATGGTATACTAGAAGAAGAAGTTTACATTGAACAACCTGAAGGATTTGTTGAAGACAGGAGTAAATATCAGGTATGCAAACTGAACAAAGCTTTATATGGTCTGAAACAAGCACCTAGAGCATGGTATGAAAGCCTGCACTCTTACTTAATCAAGATTGGTTTTATAAGGACAAGTGAAAACAACAATATGTACATGAAGAAAGATGAGGACAATGGAATATTGATCTCAGCCATATTTGTTGATGATATCATATTTTGTGGTAATGACTCCCTGTGCAAGAACTTTGGAAATGAAATGTGCAAAGAATTTGAGATGTCACTAATCGGTAAGATAAAGTATTTTATAGGTTTACAGATATTGCAAATGAAAGATGAGATTTTCATTACTCAATCCAAATACATAAAGGAAATCTTGAAGAAATTTGGAATGGAGGATTCTAAACTAGTAAGTACTCCTATGACTACTAACTGTAAATTATCAAAGAATGATGAATCTGCATCTGTTGATGAGACACTTTACCGACCTATTATTGGAAAATTGCAATATGTTGTGCATAGTAGACCAGATATAGCACATGCAGTAGGTATTGTAGCAAGATTCTCTGCAGATCCCAAGGAAACACATATGATAGCAATCAAGAGAATTTTCAGATACCTGAGAGGCACTGAAGATTATGGCTTAGTATATGAAAAGAGAAATGGTTTTGATTTAAAAGTTTATACTAATGCTGATTGGGCAGGCAACATTGATGACAGGAAAAACACAAGTGGTGGAGCTTTCTTTTGAGGAGAAAGACTAGTGAGTTGGCTTAGCAAGAAACAAGGATGTATCTCACAGTCAACAGCAGAAGCTGAATATGTTGCTGCAGCATTAAATTGTACCAATATAGCATGGATCAAACAACTGTTGGAAGGTATAAATAAGAAAGTTACCGAGCCAGTAACTATATTCTATGATAATACTTGTGCCATTAACATTTGAAAGAATCCAGTGATGCACTCTAAGACAAAGCATATATCTATAAAGTATCACTATCTCAGAGAATAAGTTCAAGAGAAGAAAGTTGTGCTGGAATATATCAGTTCAAAGGAGCAATTAGCAGATATCTTCACAAAGCCATTGCCAAGGGACAATTTTGAGTATCTCAGAAGCAAGTTAGGGGTCCTACCCCTATCTTCTACTCACTGACCGAGTTCGGTGAAAGCATCAATTCGATGAATCTACAGAATATTATGTGTGGATTGATGCCGATTTACGCACTTTAGGAGGTCACCTAAAGTTGTGCAGGAAAAAGTGAATAGAACCAGTTACTCTGACCGAGACTGAGATGTTACACAGCAAGGCAAATCACTTCACAAAGGAAGAAATCATGATTTAGTTCTTTTACTTTTTGGCATTGTTGTCAAAGGGGGAGAGGACTAAATGGTTGACTGAATGAAAGCCCAAAATGATGAATAATAGAAGACTAATGACAAGGGGAGAAGATTGCAAAAATGGAAAAGACTAAATGCAATACAACAACTCAGTAGTCTAATGAGAAAGGAAGAAGACTTTAGAAGATTTTAACAGCTCAAGGATAACAGGAGAAGTCTAACAGCAATCTGAATCCGAATCAATTTGAATATCTTGTTGGTATTACCATTTAATTGTTGGTTTTGCCATCAATGCCAAAGGGGGAGATTGTTGGCATTACAGTACGAAAGATTGTTGGCATTTCAATATCAAGAGAATGTTGATATTCAGTAAGGATATTGAGAAGGTTGTTGAAGATTATTGATATAACTGAAGAAGGATGATAACTATCTTTATAACATTATTTTGTCATTGATGTCAAGAGATTGATTATCTGATTCAGTATGATGTTGCCATATCTTGAGAAGATTGATTTGAAGAGAATTAAGATGTCGGTAAAGGACACAGAAAGAATGTGATGAATAAGGGGAGAAATAAGTTATTTAATGGGCAACTATTACCGAGTTAGACAATGATGAGATCATGATGTTTAGATTGTTTTGATGTCCTACATATGTTGTGATTGTAAGGTTAATACTATACTATGTCACCGAGCAAAGAACCTAGTCGGTAAACCATAAGGTTATCGATATCGGTTAATGAAGGAAAAATGTCTATCGAGTAAAGTTTAGTATTTATCGAGTTGCAACCGAGTTATGACAGTGCGCATGGGATGGATAAAAGCATTATTTAATGAAGGACAATGATTAACTGGAAATGTATAAATGATTGGTATGTCGTGCATGAAGTTTGTTAAGGATCTATGGCAAAGGAAAATCGGCACGAAGATCTACAACGCAGATTGAACCGCAATAACCTTGTGCAAGTTCCAAGAAAGGACTGCAAGTCCTGAGGCAAGGTAAAACGTTTTCAGATCAAAGGATACATTGAACCTGGTCAAGTTTGAAGATCTAATGGCTAAGATTGATCATGGGAAATGTGATCAAGGAGATTAAGTGGTTAGCAATTGTTTATAAGTGAGGAATTGTTGATAAACAATGTATGCGGGCAAGTGTATGCACAGGGATGCTACATAGTGATTACCGAGCACAAAAGCTTGAAGACCTGTTTGAATAACAGAGTAGAAAGCCCGACAGAGGGATAGATAAGTCTTATGACTAGATTGTTTTGAGCAAATAAGAATCTGCTTTAGCATTTTATATGTGAAGTTGCAGATAGATTTTTATTACTGTTAGTTTTTAAGTGACAGAAAATCTCTTAACCGAGTGGACTTAACAGTCTTATATGTAAACCCTCTAGCAAGGTAACATTCTAAATGAGTGTTTGAAATCCTTTGACAAGGTCACTTCTAATAAAGTGAAGATCCTAACAGATCTGAGGGAAATCACTTAACCGGGTCACATCTAGCAATGTGTTTGTAATCTTTAACATGATTTGCTTTTAACTGAGCATACTCTAGAAGAGTATATTTCTTAGTGGGTCCGAAATCCCACAGTGGTTTTCCCTATTTGGGTTTCCACGTTAAATCTGGTGTTATGAGTGTTATGATGATTATATGCTTATGAGTTTGCATGTTTAGCAGTTTTGGTTATATTGTTGAAGTATAAGTTAGCGAGGTTGAATCTGTTGTTTTTATGGAAGATTAAGTTTGTATGATTCACCCCCCCCTCTCATCTTGTTAGCTATTGGCATCTGTACTTACATTAAGTATCAGAACTATCAGGATCATCATGAGTGTCTGAAAAAGATGGGATTCTGGTGAACAATTGGATGGAATGTTAAGGTTTTAGGATCTTAACCTTGATCCATTTTAGGACTCAGTTCTTCATCTTCTAAATTATCCTCTTGACATGGGGTTGGACTTGGGATATGCGTAGGAGATTCTAGCAAGGAATCACTACTTTGACATGAGGGAGATGAACATTGAATGGGATCCTTTGAAATAGGTTTGATGGGAAATAAACCACATGGTGGCATTGGGTCTATCATTTATGAAGCATGGGAGGGACTTGTATCATAAATTGGATTAGCTTGGTAATAAATTGTGGATAGCCCTTGGGGGATTTCATCCTTAGGTGTATTGTTTGATGAGTATGATATGGAAGGTTCTTTCAAAGTTTTAAAAGGTGTAGGGATAGATTCCATTAGAGAGTTAATTTTCTTACGAGGGGATGAACCGTTGCTAGACACAGGTACACGATTTTGATCTTTCTCAAAAGAATCACTTAGGATTTTCTTTAGGAGATGTGTAAAAGAGCTACCTTTCTTTGGAGAGGCATTTGAATCCTTGCAAGGTTTTGATATGGTTGGATTTTAATTTTGGACTTGTTTGAATTGGCTTTGGTTATGGTTTGGTATGAGTTGTAACTTTTGGTTTTGAATTTTTGGTTGTAGTTGTTGATATTGATTTGTTGATTGCGTTTGTTGTTGATAATCCATTATTGGTTGAACCAATTATTGACATTATTGACATTGTGTGGTTGGTTGAGAATATTGTTGAAATTGCACCATTGATGACATTGGTTGGACATGTTGGATCATTGGTTGGATTGGTTGGATATGTTGAACTATTGGCTAGATTGGTTGGATATGTTGAACTATTGGCTAGATTGGTTGGATATGTTGAACCATTGGTTGTTGTTGTTGGATGATTGGTTGTTGTTGGGTCATTGGTTGTTGATTCAAAATTTTATTGAACAAGGTTTGATTTGGGACTTGGTTGAATTTTGTGTTCGTTGCTTAAAGTTGTTTCATCATGTCTATTTGTGTGATGAGAGCTAGTATGTTTGATCATTCAACGAGAGATTTTACATCAATTGGCTCAAGTTTTGGGTTTGGACAGTTAAATTTTTGAAATGTTTTCATCATCTGGGATCTAGACTTTTCTATGTTTTTCACTTTTTGTATAAATATCGTTGTTTCTCAAGCTAGTTTTTCTTCCAATTTTCATATTTGGACACTAGTTTTGTCATAAAATTTTTGATACAATTTTTGGGATATGTACAAATTGGGTTGACATGATCGATTGTTCAATTGTGATGACATGGTCTCATAAGAAAATTGGGATCTCATTTCAATAGGCATGTCATAATGCATTGCAGCTAATGGAATTGACAAATGCAATCTAAAAGGATGGCAATGCAACTTTTATTTTTGGTCTTTTTTTAGTTTTAAAGAATAATAATGAAATGCAACTAAATGCAACCTTAAAAGATGATCATGCAATCTAAGGCAAAAATGCAACCTATGTTTTTGGACTTTTCAAGGTTTGGACAAACTCTTGGAATGCAAAACTAAAGACGCAACCTTAGGAAATTGAAATGAAGTCAAGACCTTAATTGACAAAAGGACAAATGACAAAATGACGATAGGACAAATGACAATGTCTCACCTAAACACTTGGATACTAAGATATGTTGTTGCATAGCTAGGTCGGATCCCTTCTAGGGCCGACCTAGTGCACGAAATGCCAAGTGGCCTATCGGTCTTGGCATTTGGATATCTCAATTGTACGAGTCTAATTTGGGGCAGGCCCTATTTGGGTGAACCACTTGTTTGTAACTTATGATTAAGTTAAATGTAACTTGCAACTAAGGGAGACTCATATGTAACTTGTAATATATAATTCTGACCCTATCCTTGGCGCAAAAAGTATATGGCCGACTTAAGGTATATTAGGAGGTATTGATTCATATATATACAAGATCATGATTGTATCAATGGAGATTAATTCAATAACATTAAGGATGTGTAGAGTAATCAGGGTTGACAATAAGAGCTTATCGTCTATGGTTGGGAAGGCAACAAATATGATGTTTTCCTATGGTTAATGAGCACTACCATAAAATCAACATGGTATCAGAGCGGGTTCCTCCTATAGAGCTTAACCACTTGAAGGTAGATCCTATGCTTTTGAGGGAAAAGTCGATTACCGAGCCTCTCAACTTAGACGTGAGCATTGCATATGCTCTGCGGCAAGTAATGATCGTTGAGGTGTCGATGATCGCCATAGATTTGTCATTAGTGCTCAATGACAGATTCAGAATGATGCCTTGGCGTTGAAATTCGCCAAGCCTGGTATCGAAATGCTAATGTTAAGTGGAGTCGCTATGGACATCTCTGTCCGTTTTAATATTTTATATTCAAATTCTTCATTCGGGGAGGAGAACATATTGTGGAGGATTCTCTTCGGATATCGTAACACTTTACTAGCAAATAAAAGTGACGGAGATCACTCGCTTCACGAGGCTTGTGGCTAGAGACATCAATATGGTGACAACAAGCATTGTGAGGATTCAACAAAGCTATGCAAGTAGGTACACGTGCTATTGACTGCTCAATGTAATGGAAGGTTGAGATCGAGCAGCATCATAGTGGCGAGTTTTGTGATGATCACATTAAGCCGTAGACAAATGTGAAATGTGTGCATATGGGGTCAAAAGCGAATGGAGGCACCTATCGATCAAGAATGGTGGAGAAGGCCTCCATGCAATAACGCCTTGCAAAAACTCTCACATTATCCTAGAAGCTTCGAGAGTCACATGAAGCATTTGTTTCGCTGAAGCCCGGATAGGCATTGGATGATATTCAAAATGAAGGTCTAGTTATTCGAGTTCTTACCTATGTTGCTCTTGAAGATCAACTGATGTTTGTCCTAGGATGAGCACTATAGCTTAGCATTCTCGCACACCCTGCTATAGGTGGTTTTTTGTCACATTTATGTGGTTGGTCCATCACTTTGTTGTGGATGGTATTAAAGGCAGTTCTTCAGATGATTCTTAAGCTATGCACGAAGCCGATATTATGGACAGATGATGAGTGATGGCTAGGGCCAAATGCCACACATCCATCAGATCATCACTAGGTACTTCGGTGTGATCAATCCAAGTGAATGGAATTCCATTGCTGAGCAAAATTATAAAAGATAAGTACTCTTTATGGTTGAATAATGTTCATTAATTTTTCATTAAGTCATGCTACATCATTGAACAGTGAATCATGTATTGACATTTTCCTTGACTATCATTATCTCTCTGAAATGCTTCCAGGACAAATCAGAGATTGCATTCAAGGAAGGAAGATTGCTTGCATTTCTTCAAAGAGGAAGAATCAACATTCAGAGGGAGCCACGTCATCATGAAGATTTGGTTAATGTATTTTTCTCTACGATGGAGAAATTTGAGGTGAAATCCCTTGTTAATGAGTTCTTCTATGTGAGGGAGAAATTTGAGGTGAAATCCCTTGTTAATGAGTTCTTCTTTGTGAGGGTGAAGTTCGAGGTGCAATCCCTTAGTGATGCATTCTTCTCTGGGAGAAGTCTGAGGTTACAACCCTCATTCCACTCTCTACGAGTAGGTATGGTGGATCCACCCTCTGCGAGTAGGCATGGTGGAGATGCATTCTTCTTTGGGAGAAGTCTGAGGTTAGAGCCCTTGTTCCACCCTGTGCGAGTAGGCATGGTGGAGCCACCCTATGCGAGTAGGCATGGTGGTAATGCACCCTTCTCTGGGAGAAGGTTGAGGTAAAATTACTCTTCCACCCTCTGTGAGTAGGCATGGCGAACCCACCCTGTATGAGTAGGTATGGTGGGTATCGTGGAAGAAATTCCATGATGTCTTGTTCACCCTCCGGGGGTAGCTATAGTGAACATATTATTCATGAGAGTAACCATGGTGGTAGTCACTATGTGACCTGGTTATTCTGAAGGAATCCTCCCTAGCTAAGAGGGAATGTTGTTGTGTAGCTAGGTCGGATCCCTTCTAGGGCTGACCTAGTGCACAAAATACCAAGTGGCCTGTTAGCCTTGGCATTTGGATATCTCAGTTGTATGAATCTAATTTGGGGCAGGACCTATTTGGGCGAACCGCTTGTGTGTAACTTATGATTAAGTTAAATGCAACTGACAACTAAGGGAGACTCATATGTAACTTGTAATATATAGTTTTGACACTATTGATGTAGACGTATGGTTCCAACAACTTGAAAATGCTCCAAGTTGCTCACTTGCTCAACTGGCAACCCAATCCCTTTCAAAAGAGATTTTCCCAACCAGACCTCACACCTTGACAAGCAATGGATCAATGTATCATTTCAATTTTTTTCATCCCCATAACCCCCCACTGAGACATTTTACAAAGGCTATCAACTTTGGTTTGTCAACCCCATAGGCAAAGTGCTCAAAAGTTGCTCAAATGGCTCACACCCCTCGAAAATGGTTCTACAAGTCCACAAAGACTCAAATCAGGTTTATTAGGATCCAACAACCTCCAATTATGGTAAACAACCTTCAAATTGGGTTGATCAAGTCTCAAAGAGGTCAAAGTGCAAAATGGCTATTCTAGCCAACTAGCCCTCAAAAGTGACTTTTTGGTTTCTCTCCCAAAAACTACAAAGGACAAAGCAATTTTATTTTATATTCACCATTAGAAAACTAGGATAGCACTTTTTCCAAAAGGGTTTGATCTGGAACCTCCTACAAATACCATTTCTAGTAAACCCTCAACTAGGCTAAATGGGGCTAAATGAGCACTTTAACAAAGCAACTACCCTCCAAACCTGGAATTTCTCAAGGGAGGAAATTGGAACACCTTGGGGTATCCAAATAATTACCAAATACCAAGTTATAGCTTTTGGTTTGCATTAAAACTAAAGTTATGGGGACTATTCATGAATTTTATTCAATTCCCACAACCAGTCACATAGAGATGCCTGGCCAAATTTAATAAAATCTCACCCAAACTGCATCCTTTCGGTCTGAAACCTTTTGGATACTAAAATAAACGTCCAAATCCTCCATTTCACCAAGTTTTATAATTTTCCCATGGTGGATTTGGATGAAATGGGAAATTGAAGTTGAAGCCCTAGGAAAGGGCACTTTTCCGGGCTGTTTGGATCTGTTACAACTTTTCTCCCTCAATACTCGACCTCCAGACCTCTGGGTGGATTCAAAAGAAAGGTATTTCACCCCTCTAATTCCCCATGAAAGAATTTTTCAATTTTGAGGTCATGAAATTCCGTAACAACCAAAATAACAACAAATTTTCTGGAAAATGTAGTTTTTTTATTGATTTCAAATATCAAGTTTTACAAATTTCAACCACAACAACCCCACATGAGTTTGTTGAGGCATTTTATAGTTTTACCAACATGTTCAAACTGATTTTAGATGGTTATGAACATTGGGCAACCAATTACAACAACTTTTATCATTGGGCAACCAATTACAACAATTTTTGACAATTTTTGCATTTTGCCATTCAAATTTTATCATCAACCTAGAGACCTAAAGACATTGAAATGGATCTAAATAGACAAAAAAAACCTTGAATCCCTAATTCTACTTATCCTAAGTCCCTTTGACCATAGTTGACCATAGGGTTTATAATGCACCCTAGGCCACTAGGCCTTACAAAATGGACAATTAGGACCTTATTACAAAACAAAACATAAACGAAGGATTCTTTGATCCTTACCAAAACCTTGCTATCAAAAACATGAAGTTTTCAATCGATAAATTATGAAATTGAGGCTTGTGTCCCTGCACCACCTATCCTTGGCACCAAAAGTATATGGCTGACTTGAGGTCTATTAGGAGGTATTTATTCATATATATGTAAGGTCATGATTGCATCAATGGAGATGAATTCAATAACATGAAGGACATGTAGAGTGCTCAGGGGTGACGATAAGAGCTTATCGTCTATGGTTGGGAAGGCAACAGATCTGATGTTTGCCTGTGGTTAACGAGCACTACCATAAATTCAACAAGATAGGTTTGACAAAATGATGTTGATAAAAGCACAAATTTTGGACAAAAAATGCTGGACAAGGTCAATACTTGCTAACAACAACTTAGGGTTTAATCTAAAGTTTTAATTTTTCAAGTTTGGCAAAACCAAATTTTGAGACTAAATGCAAATTGGCAATGATAATGACAAGACCTAAGGATATGATACGAATAATGATATGACCTAGGGATATGATATGATATGACAAAATCAAGCTAAGAAAAGATTAGGGTTTGTGACAATACAATGATGAGGATATGTAAGTACCAATGACTTGGAATATGCAAAATGTAACCTAGGCAAAGACCTAATTTTGGGATAATGATAATGCAATGAAAATGAATGACCAAGGCCTAGGAAAATGATTCTAAACCTAAGTGAAAGTGGAGATGGATGACCAAGCAACGAACCTAATATGAAAGGAGATGAATGTATGCCTTAAGACCTAATCTATGAAAGAGTTAACCCTAAGTGACATGAATTTTGAAACAACGATTTCCAATGTTTTGACAAGCCACTTTTATGAAATCTTTTTGAATGTTGGATGAATACTTTTAAATGTTTTTGGACCAAGTTTGACTTTGTTTGGACACTTTTTTGAACTTTTTGAAAAGTTTGTTTGAAAATAAAGGTTGAATATGATTGCTTTTGAAGGTTGTTTTGATTGCCAAATGTTTGCTTGTGAGGTTGATTATGTCCTTTGTTGATGATTTACTTTTAACAAGCATGGAGAGCAGAATGTTTGTTTGAATTTTGCATGAAAATAAAACATTCAAGCACAATCCTAAGGTTGACGAGGACAATACTTGTTGAATCCCCTTGCAAAATAACACATTTAACCGGATAGTTAGAAGCTTGGTAGCACTGGCTCCCCTCCATGACACTCTCTTCTCGGGCATACGAAGCTTTGAATTTTTGAAGGACCCGAAGATCCTGAGAAATTTATTATCTCAAATTGAAGGGCACGTGAGAGGTTTCTTTGGCATGAGCGTATCACAACATCTCAGTTAACAAGTAGAAGGATTTTGACAATCTAAAACAATGGATTATTTAGTTCAGGACTCTTTCAGGCATCCATATACGCTCTCTCCCTCGAGAGGCTTCCTTCCTATAGAACACAGGTACTAGGGAAGTCGGCGTAGGTAGGCAATTAGCACCCGTCATGAAGACTTTTGTCCCATGTATTTTATATAGTGCCTAAGAGGTGACTTGGGTTTAGCCCATTACCACTCTGGCTCATTTTCCCCTCACCAGTCTTATGGGCTCTCGAGGGGACAGGCCCTCTACCTATAAAATGAAAAAAAATTTAGCATCGCTAACACTTTTCTCATACACCCAGGACCATGAGGGCCAAGGGGAGAGGATAGTGTGTGTCTATTGTGGGACCACTCACACGCACAAGTGTGTCCAAGCAAAGCAAACACAAGAAAGAAAAAAGTTCTTTTTAGTGCCCAAATCCAAATGTTTGCTAGCAATGAAAAATAAGACACTTGTTTCAAATTTCAAGTCTTTGACCGCATCTTGCACCAAATGTATTAGTAGTTTATATTTGGTCTTCTCTAACACAGAAAAAGACAATATCTGCTGTAAAGCGGAAAAATTGAACCCTAGTCGTTCTCCCCTCCCCAACTCCAAGGAGAGAGAAGGGGGAGTCACTAGGGTTGATGGTTTTCACTTAGGAGAGACTTTACATTCAAAAGAGGGGTTGAAACCCACAAGATCCAATCCCACGCAATGCAAGATTGGATTCTATATGAGTTTCAAGGGTTAAGACATCAAGGATACCCTCTTTTGTAAAGAAATGTAGATAGAAAGATTGAACTAGGGATGCATGTAAAGTAGGAAGATTCGCTTATAAACAGAGATAGGGATATGGGATGAAGCTGCGGACCTGGAATTAGCAGTAAAATGTCGGGACGACGCTGTCCTGCAAATTTGAGCGAAAGTTGACGGGACGATGGTGCCCGGCGTGCACACGGTCCTCCGGAAAATCCGCGAAATGAAGGTGGATCTGTTCATCTCTGCACAAGGATTCCAAATCTTCAATTACAGCCGCGTACTTGCAACCTACACACAGAAAAGAGAGGATGATTGGGGGGTTAGGGATGAGGGGTTTGCCTTTAGGTCAAACCCCGGTTTTGGAATTAACCAAGAAATGAGAAATGCTGTAAATGTAATGTAAAACAAGTACTAATACCTTGTTGTAAGGATGTTTGTATCCTTATATGCGAAGGTATAGATGTTGTTGTATGTTGTATGTTGCATGTTGTAGTATGTGATCTCCTCTTCAATGGTTGAATCCTTGTCTTGAATGCAACACTTAGCCTTGAATGGAGACTTAGAATGCTCAATCGCTTGAAGGAAATGCTTGAATGCTTGAATGTTTGAATATCGTTTCCACATCTTGTACACATCCGTCCTTCCTCCCCAAAATGGGAGAGGAAATGTAGTTTATATACTTGTCAATTAGGGTTAAAAGACTGATTTTTTCGACCTTGGGCCGACCAGGAAGTACTATTTTCCAAATTGCAAACATAAAGACCTGAAGCCCCATAGGAGACCGGGCCCAAAATAGGGCCAGGGACCAGGGCGTTGGGCGCCATGGTCCTGGGGGACCAGGGTGCTGGGCGCACTAGTCCTGAAGGACCAGGGCGCTGGGCGCTATGGTCCCACCTCCAAGGACAACGGGGTGCAAGGAGGATCAGGCCAGGGTGCTGAAAAATGCAGTTTTTGGTGTCGTGAGCAAGTTTCGGGGTCTCCATTCAAGTTCAGTGTTGCGTCGCCATCGTGAAGACCCAAATGCGGTCGAAATTGCAAGTGTCGCAATTTTAGGACGCTACATCTGCAAATGAAATGAAATTGCCATGATCAAAAACCAAATAAAACTGTTATACCTCTAGTTTTCCCTCTGCACAGGCGCATAATAGTCAAACACAGGCACAAATCAGTTGAACATAGTCTTAGATCAGATGAACACTGGTGCATAATACCTTCATACAATGTAGAACACCTACACAGGTGCAGAACACCTGCACACAGGTGCAAAATACCTGCAAATAGGTGCAAAAGTGCAGTGCACCTACTAAACAGAGACAATCAGTTAGACATAGAGGAAATTTTGTAGAATTGAAGCCCTAGTATGTATTAAAACCCTAATTTTGATGAAATTGGACCTATCTAACCTCAAAATTAACTATAATTGGATTATGTGACTCAATTTTGAACATTTTTAAGTGAATCCTAATCTATTGAAATAAATGGAAGCCTAAAACATTGAGAATGCAAACTTTGAATCTTCCCTAAACAAAATGCAGAAGTTGTGACTTAAAAACTCTAATTAAGTTGATCATGCGGATTTGAAGTTCATTAATTACCCTAGTTAGCCTATATAATTTCATTCATTCTTTTTAAACCTTAATTAGACTAAAAATGATCAAATTGAAATAATTTGCAAAAGTTGAGTTCATTAAAAGTTCAATTTGAAATGTTTTTGTTCCTTTTAAAGACAATTTGTATCAACAAAGAAGTGTGAAATGTTTTTGTTCTTTTACCAAACCCTAATTAAATCTAGATGAATTCATTTTAATCCTTTTTTATTAATGTTAAACCTATTTTAACCCTGCAAAACATTAGAAACTGAAAAGATTGCAAAAACCAAGTCCTATTTGCAAAAATGCCTAGGACATTGCACAGATGTAGGTCTCCTTGATACAACCACAATTTGTCTTAACAGAAGCGCAAGAAACTTCTGCATAGGCACAAAACACCTTTGCAAAGGCACAAAAGTCCCGAATCACCCTAGAAAGGTCCTTTTTCCAGCAAAATTTCAACCTACAATCAAGAAAAGAACTCAAAACACAGAAGATTATCCATGTTCACATTGGCTTGACCACAAAATGTAACTAGGAAATTGCCGGAAAGACTCATATCATAAATTAGTTAACCACGAAAACTAACAAGCTATGAATAATAATCCGAACTCAATAAATGAAAGCATGAACACAAGAATCAAAAGAAGCTAAATGCAAACCAAAACGCAGAATCTCCTTCGTGTGATTCCATTGTTCTTCTTTCACCTTCAAAATGGATGTAGATCTCACCTACTAACACAAATGCAAGTGAAAAGCAAGTGGATTATGGGATGAAAATACCAACATAAGGTTACTCGAAGCATGGTTAGGATTAAAGACTTGAAATGAGCTAAATTTATAAGCAAATTGATGAGGATTCGAAAAGGGCAACAAAATCAAAATTCGGCATGACCAGTACAAGATTATGACAAATTGGATGACAGATTTTGCTTCATGATTGATGACAAAATAGCTTTAAAAAATATGACAAATTTGGCCATGAAAATAGCTTCATAGATTATGACAAAAAAGGAATCATGAAAAGGGGAGAAAATAGGGAGGAATAATTAATGGGAATTTGAATTTTGAAAATTAGCAAATTAAGAATTTAGTAAAATTATGATCTCATTTATTAATTAGTCCTCAACAAAATTAGCCAATTAAATGACTCATTTAATTGTGACATGAGAGACTTAGGATAAATAAATAAATTTATTTAACCTAGAGGGAAATGTTAATAGGATTAAATGATTAAATCATAAAACCCTAGGAGAAAGAATTAGAAATGAAATAGGCCAAGACAAAATTGAAAAATATGATATAAAGTTGATCATGATCAAGAGATTAAATGACGAAGACTTGATAATTGATAAGAAACCAAGGTTGATTGATGAAGATCAACGACAAATTTATAGATGACAATTAATAAGGATCAATGACTAATCGATCCAAAATTCCCGAGAATTGATGATTGATTGAGATTGCTGACGAATCGATCAAAGATTGATAAAACGTCGATTTGATGAAGGTTGACTTGACAAAGATGGATGACGAATCAATTGAAATTGATAAGGAGGATGATAATTGACAATTGGACGAGATACAAAGTGATTCAAATCGATTGAAAATTGATGAAAGATGATTGACAATTGATTGAAAATGATTGAAAATGTTGAAGATTTAGGACAAAACCCTAATTTGATGCCAAGTAGGGTTGACGATATCCAATTGACGTGATAAAGTTGATCACGACCAATGATTGAAATTCGAAGATGATATTGACAAAACCTAATTGAAATGCAAGGGAATTGGAATTGACTTGGAAAGAAATGCAGAGGAAAGATGCACTGTCGACAAACAATAAAGATCAAATGCACGATATAGAAGAAATGCTAATAAAATGTGAAAACCCTAAAAGAAGGTCATGTAGACATGTTAAAGTATGGCGCTGCAAGCGTTGACCTTTTTTAGATGCCTACAGTAACAAAATACAAGACAAGGTTATACAACATGATCATAGCAATCCATGGATTCTATGTTTTCCAATAGCTTTAGATAAAAAAGATCAATCATCACTCATCAATCTTATAGACTATGTATTGAAAGATCAGGGACCTGAGGAAGTGGCAACTATGTCAAGTAACCTAGGATGCCTCTACATGGGAACATAAAAAGTGCAGCAATTGTAGGCCTCACTCTCCCCTCCACAAGCCAAGCCTACAAAATGTAACCCATCTACATTTCCACAAAATCCTGCAGAAAAGATTGTATTAGGTGCTTCTATCAACCTTGTATTTATGGCCTTGGGGTGCATTCTTGTTTGTAAGGTTCACTTCCCAATTGAAAGGAAAATTGAAAGGAAAAAGATATATAGAAAAAAGGAAGTAATAGAAACAACAAATCATGCTACCACTAGAATTGCATTTCAGTTCATGCTATCAACACACACAATATTAAGTCTTAAACTGCCATACTGTGTATAAACTATTAAGTAGAGGGTCGATTTAGTTATGGAAAATAAATCATTTGTATGTTGGCGTATGATGCTTGTGGAAGAACAATCGACAATTAGTCCTGCAGCAATTCTGTCATGATTTGGTTTGGAATACAAAGTTACAAACTACACACTTCCAATTTTGTAATATTACATTGGTGTTCAACCAAACAATCTAAAGTAAACCAAATAACCATTTCTTCGAATGTCATCTGGCTTGTTCTGATTCTGTTTTTCAGGTAGGTAGGGGTTTGTCAAAACCCCCACATTTCCAATAAGGGGTGTGCATTATGGGTTGCGAACATAACTCCATCTTACCCTAGGGCCTGGACCATAACCTAACAAACAAACATTGGTATTCATATTTTCTTTAAGTTAAGAAACTTTTTTGAGAGAACCAACCTCTTCAGGGCTGCAGCAGTCCATGATCCAACATTCCTCTCTGGCATCTCCTTAAATAGTTTTCTCCCTTCCCAAATCAGTCCATTCTGCGCATAACCTACAATCATGGAATTCCACAGATTCAAATCTCGTTCAGGCATCATCTTCCCAAAAACCTCTTTTGCCTCATCTAAACACCCATCATGTAAACGCAACACAACTAACTCAACCTCCAGGGTAGACCTTAGGAAAAAATTAATGAACATATTACTACATGTACTTTGCATTTTGTTGATGTTGGAAACAAGCCACACCCAGACCAACGATGGACTGGTCCAAGAGGGGTCAGTAGCTCAGTGGTAGAGCACTCCACCAGCATATAGAAGGTCCTAGGTTTGAGTCCTAGCTGGTCCATGTCTCAACATTGTATCAGAGCCAGGTCCAGGCTAGGAACCCCAAGCAAACGAGAGGTGTGGCTTAAGGGGGGTGTTGATGCTGAAAATAAGCCACACCCAGACCGACGATGGACTGGTCCAAGAGGGATCAGTAGCTCAGTGGTAGAGCACTCCAGCAGCGTATGGAAGGTCCTAGGTTCGAGTCCTAACTGGTCCATGTCTCAACACATTTGCCATCATTATACAATCCACCCTGCATTACGCACATGGCCATTGTAACTGTCTCCGCTCCTCGGCTTTGAAAAACGTTTGGGAGGAAACGGATTTGAAAAGTATGCAACATGTGTGCCTACTTCATTTTCCATTTTTCGTTACTCAAATACTCAGATCTTCGTCGATTCTTGTAAAATATATGTCTCCTTTGCAAAACCCCTAAAATGTTAAGACAAGAACCAAAGGGAAATTTGAAATAGAGAAGTAATCTTTGTCAGGTGTAACAAGTGTTATCAGGCACCGTTAAAATCCAGAAACTATTCATCCCGTGCAAGATTGACCCTTCATTAAGGCAAAACCTTTGACAAGATTTTTGTTGGAGTGTAATTTCTTCCGGTGGAAGTCAAGTCAGCGTCCAGTTCTACCGCTAATCTTCAGACACCATGAGCCATTAAATCTCTAGTTACAACCAGTTAGCTAGTCATGGAAACAAGTTAATTCCATCAGTCATGCAAAGGACTGTATGTTATAATTCTTTCCAGAATTTTCTATATGCTCCTGAATTCCTCTTTAAAAGAAGAGATCTAAATCAATTATCGGAAAGCAATAAAAAATATGTGTCTTTGGTGTTGCAGCACATCATATTCTGTGTGTTCATATTTTCTGTGTGTTTTATAATTCCTGTGTGTTTCAATTTAATTTTTTGTGTTTGTTCTGCTCCTTCCACCCCATCAAAGTGGTATCAGATATCAGCAGAAGATCTAGAGGATTGGTGTAAGAAAAATTTAATTCTAATTTGCAGTTGTTAGTGCAGGATTATGTTGAAGAAGCTAGAGAAGAAAAGGCTATGTAAAAAAATCAAAGAGCTAGGTTTGAAGTCCATATTAGAGCAAGTTTGATAGGAGAATGAAAAGCTTGTGTCTTAATCAAGAGAAAATTGTCAGTGCAGGCAGGTTGTGGAGAGAAAGCAGAACTTTTGAGTTTAGATTGCACTTGGTCCAGATCACTCCAACACTTTCCACACAAATACCAGGCCAAACCCATAGAGTCCATCTGTTAACCACAAAATAAATGATGACTTCACAAAGGAAAACATTGACGCAAAAAACAATGACACAAGTCATTCCCACTTTAAAAAACCAATATTTATCATCGCCCAACTCAATGATAGAAGTGTCTACATAGAAGCTAGAATGCTCCAAGTGTCATATTCCCGTGTAGACAACAGGCGATGATTAGAAACATTAAACAGTACATGTACATAAATATATATATTTTCAATACATAAATTATTTTTACCGCTTAAAATACGTTTTATCTTAACTAGTGGGAGTGATGAAAGGACGTGTCCATTCCCAAGCCACCTCCGGAATAGATGCCATGTTTCAAGGGGAATCGCGTGGTTTCAAAGAGGTATAAACCCGCACCCCAAGGAAACATGGGAGAGGAGGTGACAAGGAGAGAAAGGCAAGGATAAGCATCCAACAGGTAACTTCGTTTCTAAGTAATAATATTTATTTCAATTTTCATAATTTATGATGCCTAGACAACCATGAGGACTACCTAGGGAACGCATCAGTCAGCAACGATGTGAAAGGGCAAGTCGTTGGTTCTTCCCAGCGACGAAGAACTAGCGCCTAGTAAGCATCCCTCCCCATCGCTAGCAGGCTGGTACGTCCCCGAGCCAATCTGCTTAAATGTCGAAATGATGAAGTATGTCTTTGTGCAAGTTGTATTAAATCTGCTTTCATTCCTCATATAACAATAATGAATATAATTTAACTAGTGGCCCAAATTAATTGCTAAATCGGTTCCATGCCTAAAAATGTCTTGCCAAATGAACTAAGCACATCTGCAATGTACAAAAGGGTAAAATGAACTTAATCTTCATGCTAGATAGGTAACTTGCAATATCAGGTTTAGTATGCTACATTAAAATACACTTTAGTGACAGATAGAAGAATAAAAATAATTCATTCATTCTCAAACACAACTAATAAGTACAGAAAATGAATACTAATTAATGATAGTCATGTTTATGCAACTAGACACAAATATAATGAATTAATCCCTACAAATTTATATATAATGGATAAATGTTAACCAAGTAATATAGTCATGAATCTATGTTTTCTGTAGGCATTTATTATCTTCCTGATATCCTCTGTTTGTTAGTACATTCAAGATAATGAGTGCAAGCCAGGGGTATGTTGGGCCCATCCTTAGGTGGCCCTATTAGCCATAAGAGACGAGATGGGTTTGGATGGGTAGCCCAGCCAACCTGGAAAGTCCTCAAAATCTAGAATGGGTTGTATATGTATTTTGTGCTGCAATAATTATGTCACTGATCTAATATTACTGCTGACATATAAAATGAAATATCTAAATATTGTAAGAAACCGTAAATCCTTTTATAATCATAAATCCAACCTTCGATAGATAGATGAGACCCTAATTATCAGAAAGGCGAGGCAGGTACAGCAAAGGTTCATTACACCAAGCCTTTGCACTAAGTAGATTTGTTGAAAATCGAATTAAGAAACTAACAAGCATATGCACCTGGCAGGTATAAAAACAAATTCCACCGTCTGTGCCTCCACTTTGGGCACTTTTGTAAAATGTGGACGCATTGATAGGGTGCGTGAACTGTTTGACAGAATGCCTCAAACAAACTGTGGTCTCCTGGAATGATAGTCAGTAATGTATTATAGATATTTATGTTTTTACACCGGGGATAAACATCCATCCAAAGCACAAAGGGTAGAGGAATTTGGACATATGTAATACAAATGCCTTGATTAGCATATGCAAAATGTGCGGACACACATAAGCCGTGTGGACCGTTTGCATGCAGGCCATGTTTCTCGTAGCTCATAACTGCATCTTCTGTTGACAATCTGCCACCACACCTAATTATATGTGCGTTCTCTCCTCTCGTTATATGAGCCGAGCCTCAAAAATTCTGTACACACGTCTGAAACCCTAATCACAGAGTACCAAAAACCTTTCAGTTAATACTTCCCCTATAAAATATGCAACTTAAATGATGCAGCTAGCAACCGGAAATAAATGTAGAATCAAAATTAGATTTTGATTGGTTGTTAAAGAGTAGCTGTTTAACGATGTCCCTTCGACTTTAGTTCCATGCATGGCTTCATGCATGGCAGGAACTAATAAGAAAAATATTAATATAGGACGAAATATGTGAATCCTCACTAGAATATACATTAGAAATGTGATCAATAATAGCTTATTGTTCATTTTTAACATAATGTATGATAGTAATATCAAAGAAAGCGAAAGATAATGCTCTATAGAAGTAGAGGAACGAAAACAGAAAGTAGGAAGAATATTATCAGTTTTAAATAAATTAACGTTATGTACTGAATCATATTCAAAGAACTCATAATAGTATTTAGATAAAACTTATTATGTTCAACATCATGTTTTTAACAAAGCATTATTATATACGATGAAGTTAGAGAGACAGAAAGGAGAAGATAAAAGGTTGGAATTAGGATGAAAATATGCTTAGACTAAGTGTTTGGAAAGTTTAGTTAAGTGCAAGGATGGTAAGCTAACTTTTTTATAAGAATGGATAAGGAGGATAAAAGACAGATAAGATTAAGGAAAGTGTTGGGAAATTAGGTGGTCTTATTGTGTTAGCTTATAAGGATTTTATAAAAGTATAAATAAATGTAAGGATTATTGGGGTGGTCTAGACAATGCAATGATTGAATATTTTAAGAAAAGGATGTGGGAATGCTAAGAAATATGAAAATTAAGGATAGGGTGAAGAATCACCAAAGATAGGAAAAATTAAGGTTAGAGTTATCTAGCATAAAGGGATACTAAAGGGAAAATTAATGTATAGGAAGGGATGGAAAACTAGGAACAAGGTGGTTAGCCTATGGGATACAGAAGTAAATTATAGAAAAAGATAATGATAGTGTTGGGACGAACTAAAGACGTGAATAGTGGGAAGACTACGTGGGTGGGGAACCTATGGGAGATGTTAGGTAATGGTCAGGAATGATACAAATATGTCTTGAAAGTGGTTTCAGGTCAAATTAAAAGTGGGGCAAAGAGGATGGGTAAACAAGGTGTTTAAATAAGGGGAAGTGGTTTTGTAAAAAAGGAGATAGGTCTTGTGAGGAGGAAATGTGAATAAAAGTATGAAGGTAAGATATGATTAAGAGATACGAAAGGTAAAAGGAATATTCTAACATTCAAAAGAGGTGTTGTTAAGAAGAGATAAAAGGAGAGAGGTAGCATTAAGATTATGTTGGGTGTTGGGAGAAAGAGATAAAGGTGGGTGTAGGAGATGTGGAATAGGGTGAATGCAAATGGATAAACTAAGAGAATTATTTGGCTTCTAAAAAGGGTGGATAAGCTTTGAGGTGTTAAAGGCTATTGGAATGTGGAAGAAAGATACTAGCATATGAAGTTGTTTAGAAAAAAGAATAAAGTTAGGATAAAAGATAGTTTTCAGTTTTTAAACTCATAAAGTTAGAAATAAAAGAGTGGGATTATAGGTTGAAACATGGGGTGTCATCGGGGAAAGGAAAGAGGAAGATGGAGGAAGGCGGGCCTAACAAGGATGAGGGGACATAGAGCAAAAAAGGAAAAAAAGCTACCGTGGAGAAAACTCAAGAGGACAAGGGTAATCAAAAGAATACAGAGATTGATTGAGAGGACATTGGAAAAGATGGAAGTGAGATGGAGACTGATGGGTTTGAAGGAGAGGAGAGTTGGAAGGAAGAGGAAGTGGGGGAAGAGGAAGGAGGAGTTGAGGATGTTTCTGATCAAAATAGTCCTACCCACAGTGTGAGCATAGGAATTGTTAACAGCCAGCCAATGGAGGAGCAGGACAAGATTAATGAGGAAAGGGAAATGGAAATTGAGCAGGAGAAAGACAAGGAAACTGAGAAGGAGAAGGACAAGGAGAATTTGAGCAGGGATCAAGATAAAGCTGGAGAGGGGATAATTCTGGATAAACTCAAAAACCAGTTTGAGGCTCATATGGGTTTTGACAGGTGGGTTTATGAAGGAATCAAGAATCTGGAAAAAATTGATAAGCAGCAGGAAGAGAAAGGGAAGAAAGCTGAAATAAACCAGGAACAGTGGAATAAAGGTATGGAGGAAAAAGTGGAGAAGCTGGAAGCTCAGATTGGCAATTTGGAGGAAGGAAAAACAGCTATGAAAATTTTTCTGGTAATGATTCCAGATATCCTTACCTCTGTGACTAAGAATTTAGAGAAAATTACCAAGTTCCTTGATTGTTCCAGCACCTCCAAACCTGTCATGGATCTAGATAGTGATAAGGATGCTATCGAGGCAGGGATAGTGGAAAGTGCTCCTGGTGGTGCGGCAAAAAGAACAAGGGTAAGCATGAAAAAAGCTGATGTGGCATCTTCCAAGGATATCCCTAAGCTTAGGGATAATATTAAAGATTTGCAAGGGATTAGCGGAAATTTGGTTAATGCTTTAAAAAACATTAAGTAATTTTTTTTCTATCTTTTTTATGTTATGGTTGGATATGGCTAGTTTTGTTGGGCTTTTTTGCTGATTTTTGCTCATAACTGTCTGGTTTTTTGGCAGTTTGTGTTTTCATGTTGCTTAATGCTATTAGCTTTTAAGGATCTTTTGTAAAGGGTGTTGGGATGCCTTCAAAACCTGCTTTTCCCATTATCAAAAACATCGGGTTTGGAATAAGAAAGAGTGTATGAATCAAAAAGTAAGGTTTATAGAACAATATAATAAGTATTTGTAAGAAGAAAGAGGGTGAGAGATCAAGATTAAAAAAATAGGTATTTAATGGTCCATAATAGAAGCAGGAAAGTATAAGGATGTCAATTTCACCAGATTAAGGTCTATCTGAATAAAAGAGGGTGGGAGATAAATGTATTTTTCAAATAGTATATAACAATTAGAGAAACAAACAACTAAATTGACCCATAAATAACTTGTATAGGAGCAAAGACAAATAGAATATTTAATAGTTATTTTTTAAATGAAATACTAAAATGGAGAGGGCAGAAAAGGAAGTCATCAACTTACTTATAGAAACTGATATTGGGACTTCTTTATGACAATCCAGTGTCATGTTTCTCCTATGTTTGGCATTGACACTCTAGTATCTTTTTTAATATATGTTGGAGTAAAGAGATGAGATATTGATTGTTGAGGTCAAGAGACTATCTCAATCAATTCTCTATTTGATTTACTTAAACTTCCACTAAAATGATTTTAGAAACTAAATGTAAATACAAGAGAGAAAGGAACCAAAAATTATTAATATAAAAAAATCTGAATGCAATTACTTAAGACCTACAACCTATAACTTGTGAATTGAAAATTATATTATTTTATCTATAAAATATTTAACTATTCTTATTATTTATTAATTTAACTTCAACCTGAATCAATGTATATGTAGTGATTTCAAAGATATTTTTCTTTTGACTTTATCTTCTACTTCTCTACCTATTTCTAATCTATATACAATAACATTATTAAGATAAATTTAGCAAACTTAATTGATAGCTAAATTCCTTTGTTTCATGGGATAGTGCGGGTCAGCAATGGACATAAAATGGAATATCAGCAACTAAATCTTAACAATGGAATTTTGAAAGAGTTTTTTTTTTGTGTATCTCAAATCCTTCCCTTGTCAATAGATACATTGAAATTTTCCTTGGCTCATTCGTATTGTAAGCAGACCAAATTGAGGAGGAGAATGCTTATAGATTTCACCTGGAGGTAATTCAATTTTCTGGAATTGGCATTTTATATTCCTTTTCTCTGCATTTCCTCGCGTTGATTAAAAGAAAGGTGTATCTGCATTTTGAGCAGTTGAAACAGCGGTTCAATTTGGACAATAACACTGCAGTGGAACCCTTGTTGATTGAGCCTGTGGAAACCCGTGATCATCCTCAGTCATCTGAAAGTAGTACACATAATTCTTGTACTTCCACGAGACAACATAAAAAGAGCATTCAACACGATGAGGCCTCAGACAGTTCCTTGCAATTGGGGTAGGCTACTCAAACTTTTTATTCTAGTTGATTGGATTTATTAGGCATTATTGAATGATTGATAAGATAATTACAGAAAATGTTTGCTGTTTCAGGTTGTCCATTTGATACCTGGTTTGGTATTATCAACGCTTCTGATTCGATCATATCCCTTGTTGATTAAAACTTGAATATATTGACGGATTAAGGATTTGACGTCGACATTAAAACTGCACTGTTAATTCTGATTTTATCATGTGGTAGACTTAGATGGCATGTACTTTGTTGGTAAAGATTCTCATATTTCTGATTTCATATTCATTACGTATAAGCTGAATTATTATATTATATATCTGTGATGTCATAACAAACTTGTCTCATTGGACTGTTTATATGGACGTGCCAACCAGGTAGAGGGTTAAGGCTTAATGGAGGGAGAGATGTGTGCAGGAGGGAAGGAGGATATGTTTTTATGGGAAATTTCTGTCAGGTGTTTTCATGATGGTGAGAAATAGAGCAACCGGGTGTAGATCAAAGAGATAACATGTAAAGATAGTCTAAGATGACTTTCTCGGATAATAGGGCTTTAGCTAATAAGGTGGGATGTCAAGCGATTTTGTGTATCACAAGAAAGGCAGATTAAGCACCTTATTGGCACGAAGATCACCAAGGAAAGAAGTGATTTTTTTATTAGAGAAACATTTTACTTGACCATTATGAGAAATTAATGAACCATTTAAACCGGCCAATAAGGACTTAAGGGGAAGAGTTTAAAAAAGTGTATAAGTAGCAAAAGAGGTATTTTTGGATGAAGGTTGTTGAACCAGCATATTCTTGTGGATTAGAAAATTTTCATTGGGTAGATAGAGAAGGAAAAGAGGATTTAGGGACATTGAAGTTGACGAAGGATTGTTAATTTATATGTGTAAGTCAAAGGTCAACGTTAAATTGTGTCAGATTGTGCTTGGTTCAGAATCTAGTATGATTATGCATGAATAAGTATTTTGTGTTTGTGAATTCATGACTCATAATGTCTAAGTCAAAGTTGCTATTTCCATGTATGAGAATGATTTATTGTAGTGGTATTCAAGTGGACTAGTGAGAAGCAAGACTATGCATTAAAATTTTGATCTTGAAGTTTCAATTAAGTTTGTTGTTGATAGTATGTTGAGAATGGAGGTTCATAGTCATTTGTCTTTCAAGTTAGATAAAAGTTGCCTTTGTCAGTCTATCTGGTCATCTTGTTAGAGATGGAAGTATAACTATCTTAGTTTAAAGATAAAAAGTGTTATTTTGTGATAATGAGGTGTTGAATTGAATATCAAGGTGGTGCTATGATTATGACTATTTCAATTGAAAAATGGATAGTGGCTCCCATAGTGAGGTGTTCCCTTGTTCATTTGTGTTCACGCTTATTTCAAAGTGCTTATAGCCCTCCTAAATTAAGTCATGATTGAATTGTAAATCAGATGTTAGATGTGTGCTTATATATATTCTTTATTGTACGTATGAGTTTGGGATGGTTACATCCAAGAAGTATAAGCCCTGGAAGATTTGAGTGGAAGAAGTTACTATTATTGGAGGGGATGAAAAAAGCTACATTATTAAACAGGTTGCAAAAACTGCTACTTGTTATACATACCAACAACATTGTTGTGAAGTTGAATACCCTTTTTGTGAGGGTGTTTAGATGGAAAAGAAGCCTTGATACTTGGGTTAGTCCTTTAAGTCAAGAAGGTTGCACTTTAGTGTGAGACATTGGTGAGCTTTTGTCCCTTGCTTGTAGATATAATATTATGCATATTAAGAATAGTTATATCCATTATATTCACATAAAATCAAATGCATTTGGGATTTGACATATAGGAATAATTTTTAGGAGAAACTCTTGGATTGACCTTCTTCTTATATGTTGTAGGCATAAGTAATAGTTGAAACTTGAGAATATCCCAAATTTAAGCTTCTTGTAAAGGTCTAATGAGTCTATGGTCAATTTTGTAATAGGTTCTTGTAGTGTCTTGTTATTTATTAGCGAATCCGATCTTATCAATTCAGACTCATGTTAAATTAATGAGAAAACTCATACTTCCATTCCTTAACTAATTTATATTAATTTAATAAACAATTTAAAATTGTTCTATAAAATTTAATAGATGGCCTTTTGATGTATTTGATTTGAAATGGGATTTCTATGACTTATACTTGATACCTATAATGTGTAGCTAGCCTCAAGTCTTCATATGTAAGAAAAACGTAAATGAGGAAAAGTCAATTTGAATATAAATTCTTAGATATTTTATGTGAAGCACTGTTGTATGCTTTTCTTCTAATGACATATAAACTAGGTGACATGATCTATGAGAGCAAGCCACGATTGCATCCTAATCCATGCCAATGCAAATTCAAATTAAGGGCCCAAATCTTTTATGATTGATATAACCATTGGAAGTTGATTATAAAATGAAAGACAGCTTGTAAACCATAACTAGATCACATATGGGATCATGAAATGATTGTTTGCTTATCCTTGGTCATAAAAAAAAGGAGTTGGTTTTGAACCAGGTGTTAAAGAGTTGGTTTTGAACCAGGTGTTTTGTTTTTCGGTGTTTTCAGCATAAGTCAGATTGTATGGTAATGGCCCGACAAGCTATATGCGCCCAACATCCAGTCAAAAGAAAGTCACAGCACCTGTTGGGGAGTTGAGGATAATAATACCCTTGCTTAGTTAGAGGCCTTGGGGTCATAATGCTCAGTTCCTTCTTGTTAATACTTAATAGAATGTCAAAGGGCACCATGAAATAATTTTGGGGGCCCAATCCAAGATAAAATAAAATAATGTCAATATATAAAAGAAGACTCAGTTAGATGTTTAAAAGGCAAATAATAGAAGTGATCCCGTATCTTGTTTGAAGGACCTTTAAAATGATGTGAAGTGCCAAATGGAGTCGTACTGCTTTTATCTTCTAGACCTAATTGCCATTAATACAGGGAAGCTATACCGGTTACCCTTCTGACTTCCTCTGGCGTGTTTGTCATTTGAGCCTTCCATCTTAGTGGTTTGCACCTCAATCATCGATTTCATGCTCTTACAATGTCATTTTCGGTTTGGACGCCCAGCAGCGAAAGGAGGATTATTTTGGTTCATATGAAAGAGAGGTTGCTTCCACTTGACCTTTTAAAATATTGTAAACATTGTAATACTCATCTTATTTTTAAATTATAAAGTATGTTTGATGCATAATACTTATAAATATATGTACATATCAATTTTTCAGTGTTTCCTTTCATTGTTTTTGTTTCTATTATATGTGACTCTATAGTCCAACTAAGATAGGCATTGATCTTGGTTCCACTTGACCTTTTTAAAAATTTAAACATTTATCTAATTTTTAAATTATTAATTATGTTTGATGCATAATAATTATAAATATATGTACATATCAATTTTTCAGTGTTTTCTTTTATTGTTTTTGTTTCTATTATCTGTGATTATATAGTCCAAATAAGATAGGCATTGATCTTGGTTCCACTTGAACAATCTGAAATCATGAAAATGAAATCAAAATATTTGTCATTACTGTAAGACTAAAATGGTCAATTAGTGCATCCATAACCTCATAATATATCTATAGATTTATCATCAAGGGGTGAACTCACAATACTGGTTCCCACTTTTTGACCAACTTCGACACTTAGATGAATATTTTGAAAAAAACCTTCACTTTCTAACACCTATAACGTTTAAACCGTTAAGAATTTGAAGATGATATAAACTGGTGATTTTTAACATCTTGTTTGTAGATTCTAAATATATTTTTTGCAAATTTGTTTGAATAAAATTTTATTGATTTTTCCATCTCCCTCAAAAGTAGTTGTTTACAACAAAAAACATTTTTTAAGAGTGATGTGTATCTTGAAATGCATAATTTTTTTTTCTATAAATGATAAAAACTTAATTCTTTTGAATTTTGGTTTGTAACATCAATACCCAGGGCATGCACTTGGTTTGATAGTGATATGTTGAATATTTTCTATTTTATTAAGTTTTGAAGTTCGACTAATTATAATTTGGATATAGGTGTATGTTTGAACACATAACTTGTTCTATATATATCAAAATTCAATTTTCTTTTTTTTGTTAGAAAGAAAACACCAATACCTAGAGCATAGATATTTTTAAAAAAAAAATTGAATTATTTTACCATTTTTCCCAATGCATTGAACAAAGAAGTTCATGTTCGGTGAAAAACCTACATTCATAAGAAATAAAATAAATATATATTAATAAAATTAAATATATTAAAAGTTATACTATTTGGAAAGCTTATAATAAGGACTAAATAATTTTTAAAATAAACTTTTAAATGAATTAATTTGACCCCTCAAAAGCTAATGTAAAATTGGTTTTTTATCAGCATTTAATAGATGCAAAGGAGACTCCATTGCAAGTATTATTTAGAAGTAGAGGTTCTATCCAAGAAATTTTGATCTAAGAGCCTTTTATTTAACTCTCTTCAATTAATTACTTCAAATGGGACCTCTTAAAGCTTAAATCATTATATTTTTCAAAAAATGTATGATTTTAGCAAAAATCAGGACATACCAAAAAGTGGGAACCAGCTTTGTGAGTTCACCCCAAGAGATTTGTATAATGAATCTATTTCAAGAGGGTATGCTTCCAAATTTTTATCAGCTATATAGTGGTTTTAAGATAGCTAGTTGTTGTTGGCTTATTGATAAGCTTCAGGACTAGGTGATTGAGTTAGGTTTGGCTTGTTCAACTATAAAATTCTCTCAGTTTAATGGTTGTATCATGTAGGTTTTATCCAAAGTCTAAAACCTTCATGATATTTGTACTTGAAATCATGTGCTCTTAGCTTATATTTGATGGTGGCTCGATAGGCGAGCGCAAAGCCTCTTAAATCACATACTCAATGTCTTGAGCCTTGTTATTTGATTGGCTCCACCATCTATGTTACTGAGTATAAAATTTTCCTCGCCAATCAAATTATGTCTTATGCTATACTTATTAAAGTTGTACAGTCTCTGCTTATTATATATGAATCATAAATTGATTATATTGTGCATAGACTAGTGCAGTGCAATTTCATCAAAGCAATCTAAGTCCAAAGTTGCACTCTCACATTATTACAACTTGTTTCTCTAAAGTATCTTCATACTAGGTGGACCAATCCAAGAAATTATCATCATTTATTGTGTCTACATTGATCTTGAATATTTAGAGTGGATCTCCTCCTGCAAACATGGGTGGTACGAGTCTTGTTTCATTTGGTCAAGTGGCAACATCCCATTGCAGCTCAAAGTCCCTTCTCAATGAAACTTCATGGTCAGGCTCACTCTTCACTTCTACAGTGTACAATGAGCCTAGGAGATAATATTAGATTATCTCTTGTTGCCTAAGTGTTTGCAAGTGTTGATATTTGATTGTAGTGCACAAGTCTTTTCTAGCATAGCTTAATACCATTGATTTCCTTTCAAGGTTGCAATATGTTGACAATTTTTCCCAATGGTGACAAGGTTTGAATGAGAATAGTCATTGCTATTGATTTAAATAATATTTTTATGACTAGCTAGTACTGAGTGTAAGCATCCAAAACAAGTGTCACTATCTAATTGCATAAGATAATCCCTTTGCAACACAACCTTATAAGAATGCATTTAATTTTTATTTTTTTTATTGGGGAGTAAAATTTGTGTGGTTTATTAGTTCCTGTCCCGCATGGAACTATTTGGCAAGGGTTTCTATTAAATAGTTATTAAACATATGTTTGAATAGTCAATACCATGACTCGATTTGTACTATGTTAATACTATGCTAAGTTCTATATAATCTTTAAAATAGAAAAGTGATCAATTTTTAACCATACAATATTATAAGATTATTTTGGAAGTTTTTATTGGCTGAGGCAGAGATGTGGAGAGGTAAGCTCCATTCTCAATGCAAGAGAACTGAAGTACTCACTGGTAAGGAGGGGCCTCAAAGAGATCAATCAGATGGGTCAGAAAGAGTAAACACAATGAAAACACACAGATATGATGGAGCCAATGCATAACAGATTGATTTATTGCATGAAATTTGATTACATCCAACCGGTAACAATTGGGTTACAACATACCGGCACACAAGCTTGGTAGAATAGGTCAAAATTGGGACCTTGAATCGAAAGATCTATCTTCTATGTATAGATTAGATATCTGATTCTTTGATTGATTCTCAATTGATTACATTCTAATGCGTAATTACAAATATATATATTGATCCAAAAGATCCAGTCAGCCCAAAAGGGATCAAAACCCAAAGAACAAGACCTAACATGAAAATAACAAAGGTCGACCTCGGCCAAGAGATTCCTCTAGAAAATCCAAAGGATGAAACGTAGAAGGTCGGCCACATGCCAAGGAACATTGAAATCAATGCCTGGGGCTCTGCAAGCTTCAGAATGGGTTCTGGTAGATCATCAGAATAGGTCTTAGGCAACAGATAACAAGAAATTGTCATGGAAACTGATAGTGATATCTTGTCGGAAAGTGCCAAATGCGATGCGGTCTTGAAGCAAGAAAGATGATCAAGTCTTCAAGTAGAATCCAACTCTACAGGATTTGGTGAGCCAAAATCGGGACACATAGAAAGGAAAAATGAAACTGCAAATATAAAATAAAATAGAAAGGAAAATGTATTTGGTTGATGCAAGATTGTTGTGAACCAGGGATGCTCCAGTATCAGACATCTGGAGTTACTAAAAAAGTGAGCCTCTCACTTTGCTAGGGTCAGAGGAAAACCAAGGCAGTCTGCCTTTGCCTGAGAAATCCAAGATGAATCTTCAACTGGTTTGTCCTTCCACTTCACAAGATATTCCTTATATTGACTGCTTCGGGTACTATGCCCAATCCTATTGTCCAAAATCTCTTCAATCTGATCTGGTTCTTTCCGGGGTAACTGTTTCTCCAGGTCTGCAACAAGGTCCAAACTTCTTCATCTGCAAATTATTATAAGTTCCAACCGGGAATCTCTCCTCTCTTAGATATACCATCAATTCATCACCAACTTGAAATTCCTTATGTCTCCTTTTCTCATCTGCCTTCTTCTTATATTTATTGTTAATGTATTCCGAATGTTGTTTAACTTAAATATGCAATGTTGCCATCTGATTTGCAAAATCTTCTACTTTTGAACTCTTTCAGTGTTCACTACTAATGTCTCTCAATTATTCTATACCTCTAGGGTACACTCCGTTAACAATATCAAAAGGTATTTTTCTGGTACTTCTATTCATTGAATTGTTGTATGCAAACTCTACTTGTGCAAGGATCAAATCTCAACTTCTGGTTTTATCTCCTAGCTAAACATCTCAACAAGTCTCGCAAACTCTGGTTAACAACTTTTGTCTATCCATCAGTTTGTGGATGAAAAGTAGAACTAAACTTCAAATCTGTCTTCATCTTCTTCCAAAGTGTTCTCCAAAAATAGCCAACAAACTTAGTTAGTGTCTTTGTCTGAAACTATGCTCTTAGGTAATCCATGCAATCTCACCACTTCCTTGAAAAAGAGGTCTGTTACATGTAATGCATCTGATGTCTTCTTACAAGGTATGAAATGAGTCATCTTCAAAAATCTATCCACTACCACAAATATAGAATCATTCCCTCTCAATGTCTTAGGCAATCCAAGTACAAAATCCATTCTTATATCCTCCCAAGGTCTTACTCGTACTGTCAAAGGTTTATACAATCCCACATTCTGACTACCACCTTTTGCAACTTGACAAACTCTACAACTCTGCACATATCTCTTAACATCCTTATGAATCTGGGGGCAAAAGCACTGCCTACTCACCAATGCAACTGTTTTGTCAATGCCAAAATATCCAGCTAGTCGTCCACTATGTTTCTCCTTTATCAGGTTCTCTCTCATGGAACTTTTAGGTATGCACAATTGAACTCCCCTGAATAACATTCCATCCTGAATAAAGTAATCCAATCATTTGCTTCTATCTACCATAACCGATTCTCTACATGCTTTCCAAGGTTCTGCAAAATCTGGGTTTTCATCATATGAGGTCTTCAAATCTTCAAAACCTAATACTGTCACTCTCATCTCTGTCAGGAAATTCCTTCTCCTACTCAATGCATCGACAACTTTGTTAGATTTTCCACTTTTATGCTTCAACACAAAGGTGCAACTCTGCAAGAATTCTGCCTATCTCATATATCTTTGATTCAACTTACTTTGACTGTTGAAATACTGGAAAGCTTGATGATCTGTATACAGCACAAACTCCTTAGGAAAAAAGTAATGTCTCCATTTCTTCAAGGCTTGAACTATGGCATAAAACTCCTGATCATACACTGAATATCTCATCTGGGCATCATTCAATTTCTCACTGAAATAGTCTATTGCTCTCCCTTTTTGACTCAATACTGCTCCTATTGTTATTCCACTAGCATCACAATCCACTTGAAATACTTTTTTGAAATCCGGTAAAGCTAATACAGACTACTCAGTCACTTTCTACTTTAACAGCTCAAAACTTTTGTTTTCTCTGGTGGTCCACTTGAATTCCTTCTGATCTCTCATGGTCTCAATCATAGGGTTACAAATTGAACTAAAATTTATGATAAACTTCCGGTAAAAACTAGCCAACCCATGAAATGATCTTACCTCCCCAATGCTTTCCGGTGTAGGCCACTCATTCTTCATGAAAGTACACTTCTTAATATTGATCATAAATTTTTCTTCTCTCAACCTCTACAAAACTTGTCTTAACTGCAACAAATGCTCCTCTTTTGTCTTCCTAAAAATCAGAATGTCATCCAAATACACAATAACAAACTTACCCAAGAATTTCTTCAATACCTCATTCATCAGCCTCATGAAAGTACTCGGTGCATTAGTCAATCTAAAAGGCATCACCAACCATTCATATAGTTCTTCATTTGTCTTAAAGGTTGTCTTCCACTTATCACCTTGTCTGGTCCTGATCTAATGATATCCACTCTTCAAATCTATCTTTGTAAAGTATTTTTCTCCACTCAAACAGTCCATTATGTCATCCATCTTAGGCAAAGGAAACTAGTATTTCACTATGATCTTGTTTATTGCTCTCAAATCGGTACACATTCTCCACTCTCCATTTTTCTTAGGTGCTAATACTGCTGGTACTGCACAAGGGCTCATACTCTCCCTGATCAAACCTTTCTTCAACAGGTCTTGCACTTGTTTATTCAGTTTTTCATTCTCTGGCAGTGTCAACCAGTGTGCAACTTTGTTAGGCAAACTAGCTCCATGAACCAAGTCCATGCAATGACAAATACTTCTAATAGGTGGCAATCCATTACGTACATTATCTAAAATGATGTCCTCATATTCTGACAGCAGATCTCTTATCTCTTCTAGGTGTTCTCCTTCCAGTTCCGGTCTCTCAGTCTTCTTAGGAATTAAGGCAAAACACACATTCTCATGTCTCAATCCATCCATGAATTTCCTTCCATCTACTAAATAGATTTTGGCATTCGTACAAAATTCATTCTTCAAAGGTTCCTCCCAAGGTAACAAGGTTTCCTTCATCCCATTTTCCATAATAGCGTATGTATTCTTCCTTCCATCATGTATTTCCTATCTATCATACTGTCAAGGTCTACCCACCAAAAGATGACAAATATCCATAGGTATAATATCACACAAAACTTCATCATGATAATTCCCAATTTTTATTTTTACCAAACATTGTTCACTTACTAACAACTTATGTTCATCCTGAATCCATGCTATCTAGTAAGGCTTAGGGTGTTTTAATCTCTCCAATTTCAACTTATTCACCATCTCTTTTGAAACAATATTATCTGAACTACCACTATCGGTATGACACACAACTCTCTTCATCATCAACAGTTCTCCATCTTCCATTTTATTGTCTGATCTTATGGGGTTTGCTTCCACCACTACTGCTCTTCCAGTAGCCTCTATCTTCTTACATTTGAATGCATGATGTCCTTCTCCTCCATACTTAAAGAAGGTTCCTTTGAATGCCCTCTTGTCTTATCTTCCAAAGTTCTCATTCCGGTAACCATCCTCCGATAGAAATTTCTATCATCCTTCTAGTATGAATTACCTTCTTTGCTCACTTCCTCATCCTTGTTCTGATCTGTACCGGTTCCTCTTCCTTCAGTATATCCTCTTCCTCCTTGAAATCTTCCTCCGGTAAACCTTCCACCTCTACCTCTCTGTTTGTGCTCATGTCTTTTGTTCAATTTCTCTTCAGCCATTAGGGCATACTGGTAAGCTTCTTCAACACTCTCCAATTTGATCATACTGAGTTTATCTTGTATAGACATCCACAATCCGTTAAAATATCTTGCAATTTTATCAACTTCATCATCAACATGTCTGGATCTGATGTTCAACTTGTTAAATGCTTCGGTGCACCCCTTCACACTAGATTCCTTCTGTCTCTGATTCTTTAACTTCCAGAACAAATCCACTTGATAATTCGTCGGCACAAAATTTGATTTCAACTTAGCAATCATCCTATCCCATGTCTTAATCTTCTATTTACCTCTTCTCTATCTATCAACTTGCAAATGCTCCCACCAAAGAGATGCATGACCTTTCAACCAGGTACAGGCATATTTCACCTTCCTCTCTTTTGCAGTGTTTTCAAAATCAAAATACTTCTCCATCTCTGAGATCCAATCCATCAATTCATCTAAATCTAACTTCCCATCATATTTCAGTGGGGTAAAATGAGGTTTAGTGTTTGCCCTACTCAAAACCCTTAAAAACCTTTCTTCATTTGGATCAACCGTTGGTAGGTTTACTTGTTCTCTCTGGGCTTCTTCTCCTTCATCTTCACCTACATCTTCAATATGTTGGCCTCTTCTCTGGGCTGTCTCTACAGCTTCTAACCGGGCTTCTATTCATTGCAACATCTCCATCACAATAGGGTTTGCATTCCCCCACACACTGCCATTCCTAGTTCCTCTTTGCGCCATCGATTCACGCTAGTACTATGTAATTTCAAGTCGGATCCGCAATCGGCCACCCTACAATAAGAAATTCAGGACACACAACCTTCGAAATGAAACTATGCTCTAATACCACTTGAAGCAGTCACTGGTAAGGAGGGACCTCAAAGAGATTGATCTGGACTGGCCAACAAGAGTAAACACAACAGAAACACACAGATATGATGGAGGCAATGCAAAGCAGATTGATTTATTGCATGAAATTTGATTACATCCAACTGATAACAATCGGGTTACAACATACCGACACACGGGCCTGGTAGAATAGGTCACAATCGGAACCTTGAATCAAAACAATCTTCTATGTACATATTAGATATCTAATTCTTTTATTGATTCTCAATTGATTACATTCTAATGCATAATTAAAAATATATATATCGATCCATAGGATACATTCGGCACAAAATGGATGAAAACTTGAAGAACAAGACCTAACATGAAAATAACAATGGTCGGCCTCCGCCAAGAGATTCCTTCAGAAAATCCAAAGGATGAAACATAGGTCGGCCACATGCCAAGGAACATTGAAATCAACGCCCAATGCTCTGCAAGCTTCAAAATGGGTTTCGGTAGATCACTAGAATAGATCTTAGGCAACTAGTAACAAAGTAACAACCAATAACAAGAAACTATCATGGAAACTAGTAGCGATATCTTTCCAAAAAGTGATCCAAATGCGATGTGGTTTGAAAGCAAGAAAGATGATGAAGTCTTCAAGTAGAATCCAACTGCATAGGATCCGGTGAGCCAAAATCGGGACACATAGAAAGGAAAATTGAAACTGCAAACAAAAAAAAAAACATAAAGGAAATTTTTTTTGGTTGATGCAAGATTGCTATGAATCAGGGATGCTCCTGCATCAAGAACACACCAAAATATATGTTCTAGCATTGCGTTGCAAGTTTATAATTAATATAGCTAACAATAATTGAATAGTGTTAGTTTCGAGCACAAGAAGGAATTGTTTCAATAGTCTACATTTCTTGACTGTACATTCATATTGTGAACTCCAAACAGCGCAGCTAACAACAATGCAATTGCTTTTGAAGTTTGTGTTGGAATCCAAGAACACTGAGAGGGGGGGTGAATCAGTGTTCTATTGAAATGGAGATTTTAAACATTATTAATACAACAACTCAACAATTGGTAAACATAAAAGTATATAACAATAAGCAACAGTGCAAGTACAAAGATGAACACCATAACACCATAGATTTATACGTGGAAAATCTCAAGGAGGAAAAACCACGGTGGGATTGGAGACCCACAATATCTATGCACTGATCAAATGAATAAATATTACAAAAAGGGGGCTACACATGCAGGAAGGCACACTACCCAGAGTGCACTACTCATCACAATGGTGTCTCACTGACTACAAAAGACGTTAACCACCTCAAAATATTTGGACAACAATCCAAAAATAAGAACTACCTGTGATAGTATCAAAAATGCCAAATTATAGTTCCAGTTAAGCTTAATACCGGAGGTCTAAAACCTCTTACATAAAACTAACTCGATCACCTATGATCGACCAAATCCTCTACACAAATGATTATTACATTATTTGCTCCTTTCCTATTCATACATGATCTACAATGAGATCTTATATCACTTTTATACCAACCCGAGACCTAACCAATTAGGTCGGCCACCTAAATGATAATACAATAGATCCTTTACATAATCCTGAAATAAAATCATAACACATGTCGGCCTAAGGCCAAACAAACATTATTCAATCAATAAAACATCCTGGAAGTGCATCAGAGGATCCACCAACACGTTTCATGTAACCGGTCCATAACCTAGATAACACCAGACCTAAATTATATCCACACACGCCAAAGCAATAACACCAATCAGTCGAGGAACGAACACAATCACCATCAGCATCTTGAATCCCTTCTAGAAGCTACACCAACACCACTTATGCATTGCATCATTTTGGGATCCAAGAACACTGTGAGGGGGGGGGTGAATCAGTGTTCTGCCGGTAAGATAAGATTTTATCTTTTTATACCATACACATATAAACCGATAAACAAATAAACATATAACTTGAAGAAAATAAACCATACACATGAATGAACACCATAACACATAGAATTTATACGTGGAAAACCTCAAAGAGGAAAAACCATGGTGGGATTTGTGACCCACAATATCAGTTCACTGGCCATATGAAAGACATTACATAAGACATTACATATAATGGGGGCCTATCCAAGCAGGAAGGCACACTGCCTAGAGCACATTACTCATCACTAGAGAGTCTCACTGACTACAAGCTTTTGCTGAAGTAAAACAATTAAAATGAACTCACAAAATGCATCTGCTATGCCAAATAGAGTTCCAGTTCTAGCTCTACTTTGTACCGGTTCATAAACCCTGAACACTAGTATCCGTATCACCTTCCCTCCAAGAATGTCTTACAAAAAATTTACAGATCATTGCATGATACAATATTCTCATACAAATGATATTCGCATTCACAATCCACATCCACAAGTGTTATCCTCATATTAAAATCATGATATATCATAATGACCTAACACACTGACCTATATACCCATTACAAACAATATGCCTTATGTCAGCTTACAATACATTACAAAAGATATTCAATGTCAGCCTTGATAATAATTACAAAATGATTTTCTAAATAATTCCTCCTTGATGTTGGCTTCCTTGAAGTACTTGATGTCGGTGCCTGTGTAACCCTGGATACTCCAATGTCGGTGTCTGCCAGTAAATGCCTCCTAATGCCGATAAATGACTTCCATCTGATCTTGTTACCATCAATGACAACAAAATGAATCTGATGAGTTTCAATTACCAACAATCTCCCCTTTGGCATTGATGGCAACACTCATGTGAAAAATGGATTCCCTTTCGGTTCAACTAAAATATGCTCCCCCTGAGCAATACACTCCTTCTGATATTCTGATGTCCTTCCCATATGTTCATGTTTGATATTTTTCTGATATTTTTTACATATATACACTTCCCCTTTGGCATCAATGCCAAAAATTGGTGAAATAATTGAAAGAATTCAGAACAAAAGAATGAATAAATACTGTTTGTTTTACCGGAGCTTGACTAACTTCAAAATTTTTAGGTAAGCCTTATCCAGCAACTGTAGGTATGTATTCCAGCCGGTTTTGAAAGTTTCAGATATGGATGCTAGTCCACTTAGTAAGTGTTCCAGTGTTTCCTTCTCTTTGACTTCTGTTGGTGTGGGTTTAGCAATGATGTCCATACACTCTCTTTTATGTACATCCAGTGAATCCAATCTGGGACTCACCAATCCTCTAAGACTCCTTTCTCTCCAAATGATTTTATCTCTCTCCTTCTCAAAAAAAAAAATTTGGTTCTCCAAGGACAAAATTTGTCCATCAACATATGTTGTCAGTGAGGTTAATCCATCAAAATAATTAGCAATGCTAGCTACCTTATCATGTAATTCCTTTAATCTGCTATCTACATTTGCTGTAAGAATTTCTATGTCACAACAGACCCTGTAGATATTTGTAAATTGTTTCAAACAATTCTCAATAAGAATGAGTTTAGCTTCAATTTTCTTTTTCTCTGTTTCAATGATTTGGTCAAAGGCGGATTTCTTAGCCACAGTAAATCTTTCTAATGCCTGTCGGTCGGATATCTGCTACAGTGATTGAAAATGGTTAGATATGTGCTCTGTTAGTGTTTTAATCTTGCCGAAAGGGCTTGCTTCATTCTCAATCTGACAATCAAGGATTAATTTATGCAACACTGTAACTGATTGATCTGTTATTCCCTTATCTGCAGATCCCTCCTTTAATAGTTTTCAAGTAGTCATCATCATTAACTCAGTTGGACTCATCTCAGTGACTAATTTCTTCTCAACTTCAGAAGTGTCAATTGTTAAAACCTTTTCCGGGGAATCAATATGAACTGCTGGTGTAGACTCAATTCCCTTTACCTTATCTTTTTTAGCACTGGTGGCTTCGTCACTTGGTGCAGTGTCACTTACTGTCGGTGGAGTATTATCCATAATATTCACAGTATCCTATACATTGCCTTTCTCAAACATAGTTTGTGTCGATACAAACTGTACACTTTCCTTTACTGTCAATTGTGTTTGTATATCTATAGTTACTGCCGGTTTAGTCAAAGTTGGAGTTGAACTTCCCAAAATACCTTTCCCTTTTGATTTATCTAGAATGGTGGAAGTTGTTGCGTTAAGAAACTCTTCATGAGATGTAAGAAAGTCTGGATTCTTGTGGAAGAATTTTGTGCAACCCTCACTGGTCTCATTTATCTCCTCATTAACTCTACCTATCATTAGGCTTATTTGTCGGGGTAGATGTAACTGGTTTTCTCTTTTGTATAGGCTTCCTTGTCGGAGGCAGCGGTGCAGTAGGTTTAGTTGTCTTTCTAACAAGTCTCCTCTAAGGCTCCACCACCTTCTACTCTACTGGTGGCAGATCTACTTTCTTCCTTTGTACCCTTTTGAAAGCTTGATGTTCATTGTCCTTAAGATCAGAATCATAAGTGATGGTAGAAATGTAAGCTTCAGGCTACTTTAGTTCTGCAGTACTAGCCACTGCCGGTTTGGATCCAGAACCCATTTCAGTATCTATTCTATGAATGACATTCTGCACAAATGTAGACATCTTTTCTATTTTCTTCTCCCTTCTCTTCCTGTTGAAGCCAATTTTGACTTCAAAGGCCTTCTCTTCTGCCATGCCAAAATGCTTTGTTTTGCCATCGAATGGGGCATCTAGCAACATTTTTGCATAGAGGTCCAGAATGTTATCATCCACCTCATATCCAAGTTTTGTAACCCATATGGTCCTTGGTTCAACTGCTTCCATGAGGGTTTCATCGATCTTCACCATGTAATAGATATCAGTGGAGTACTTCTCCACAATGTTCTTTGATAACCTCTCCCTCTGCCTCATGTATTCTTGGAATGTTTTAAAATAGCCCCAATGTTTCTCATCTCTGTCGGTACTAAGACTAGTGATTGCTTCCTTGATCTGCACACCTACAGGTATGTCATGAGCCCAATGCTTCTTCCCTAGCCCAGGTAGCTCATTCAGGAAGTAAATCATTAAACAAACAATCAAATTTTTGTATCTCAAAGTTCCTTTTTTAACTCCCTCGATCTTTCCAAGGTTCTGTTAGGGTTCCCACAGATACGAGGAGGGGGGGGGTGAATCAGTATCTGACCGGTAATGAAATTTTCTTAAAATCATGCAGAACATAAAGTAACAGTGTACCGACATGCAAGAATTAATGTAATAAACAGAATCAAAAACATCCACATGAAAAGAACACCATAACACAAGATGTTTAACGAGGAAACTCGGTGTGGGAAAAACCTCGGTGGGATTTGTGACCCACAATATTCACTTATTGGCCAATAAGAGAATATTACTTACAATAGGGGCCTGCACATGCAGGAAGGCCAATTGCCTAGAGCACACTGCTCAGTGAGAAGTCACACTGACTTACAATGAGGATTATGCTAATCCAATAGTCTTTACTGCTTTATAATAGCATCTTTAATGCCAGATTCAGTACCGGTTCTTTCTCTGTTCTTTACATATACCCTTGACCTATAATTCGCACATTAGGTCTATCTAATAATTTTCTTTATGCTTGCTTCCCTATCCCTACAAATGTCTACAATGATCTCCTTTATATACAAGAGTCATTTTACAATTTGCCAAGTCGGCTTACAATAGTAAACAAAATATTACATATCAAAAATCCTGTCGGCCTCTGTGCCGGTATACATCTTTTCTTCTGTGCCGGTGCCGGTGCTGGTGTAGAGTGGTCTTGTTGATGCCAGTGCACTGTCTTGCTTGAATAATGCTTTGCCGGTAGAATGTCTTGCCAGTGCCATAGGATTGCAAGGCTGCCATCAATGACAAAACTTTCAATCACACACAATGTCTCATTGGAGTGTCCATATGCCAACAATCTCCCCCTTTGGCATTGATGGCAACACTCATGAGAAATTTCAAAAGGATGTCCAAAAATGTGTAGACCAAAAATTTACCAAAAAAATGAGGGACTTCCCCTGAGCATATGATCCCTGTGTTTTGAATTTTCTCATCCTACTACTCCCCCTTTGGCATCAATGACAAAGGTTGTCAAGATGTTAGTAGAGTTTGTAGTTATACCAGTCCATAACCTCAACCTTGTAGTTGGGTAGTTATTATCTGAAAAAGATCGCCCAAAATTAAGTTTATACTATCCATAAACATTTTGCTATCTTTTATTGTTGTTTCAGTTCTCTTCACAATGTCGGTGAGATGCTGCAATTGCTTTGCCGGTGTTTTACTTCCCGGTGTTAATGCCTCAGAGATTTCCTTTCGTAGAGATGCTAGATAATCCAATCTTGGAATCAGTTTAGATCTCAAGTATTTTGCCTTATTTATTATTGTCTCTTTCTCTTTCTCCTGTTTAAGTAATTCTGTCTCAAAATTTGCTAACTTATCTTCAAAAACAGATAATGAATCCGGTGAGTTGACAAAATTGTCTGCAAGCTTGTTTATCTCTTCCTGTGTCTTGCTTATCTTCTTGTCTATATCTATAGTCAAGAAGTTTGTTTTGCATGTGTCTTTGTATAGGTTTTTGTACTCTTTTAACAAACTACACAGTTCCGGTAGAAGTGTGTCAAAATCTCTGTTACACTTCTTAATTTCTTCCTCAAAGAATTTTTGTTTCTCCTTTTCTACAATGTCCTTTACAGATTCTACCTTTATTTGCTCAATATTTCTAGAAATGTATTTACATAGTGTATCCAACTGTCCTAAAGAATCTTTATTATCTATATTACAATTAGGAGCTATTGTTTTCAAAAATGGTATTTAATCATCTATTGCTTTGTAAGCTTGTGAGCTATAGTTAGTTATTTTCTTGATGGATTCAAGTAATACCTCAGTCACATTTGTTGACCTTGATGGTGACCCAACAAACTGAGTACCAGTGGAAGTGACCATACTTGTATTGACCTCTGGCAGGTCAGTTTGTGTCTGCATTTCCTTTAGCACTTGTTTTCCTGCTTCATTTCTTACCGGTGGCATTTGTTCTGGAGCCTTTAGCTCTATTGGTTTCTCTGTTTGTGCTTCAGATTCCATCTTTTTCCCTGTATCCGCTGCCGGTTTCTCTGTATTTCTTGTTACCGGAGGCTCTTTGGCCATATCTAATTTTTCACTTGGGTCTTTATCAACTATTATGTTGATCTTTTGGGTATCAACATTTACAGTGAATAGGACTTCAGGATTTGTATTGCTATCCTTTGTATCCATACTTTCAGTTGCCGGTTGGTTTTTCAGGGATTGTAAGTTTTACAGGTGGAGGTAGGTTATCTTTAACCTTTATGCTTGGAGGTCCACCAATTTTCCCTTTCCCTTTGACCTTATCCTTCTGATATACCTTAATAGGCTTGGGATTCCTATATTCTTCTTGTTTTTCTTTTTCAACCAAAAATATGTCCCAACCATCTTCTGTTCCCTCTGAAACCTCTGTAACTCTACCTGCCATCAGTGAAATTTGCCAGTGTGCAGTGGAAAAAAACTGTCCAGTTAGCCTGAGCTATCAGATCATCAATTTCTTTTGGGGAGTTTACCGGATATACTGCAAGTAGTTTTTCTATTTTTATTTTCTTGTCCAGTTCAATTACTCCTTGCCTTCTGGCCTCAAGTCTTTTGTATAAGTCATCAGGAATTTCATTTAAGACTTGCATCAAAAACTTTTTAAACATGTCCATGTGTAATATTACACTCTCCTCAACTTGCCCTTTCTCATCAGCTGATAATGTGTCATAAATTTTCCCTATGTTCTTCAGTTTTCCTTCCTCTGTGATCTCATTTAACAAAATGTCTAGAGGTGCCAAGTCAATTTTTGCCTTTTTCTTTTTCTTAGGAGTTAGCTTTTTTTTAGGTGTGACCTTTCTGACCAGAGATCTCACAGCTTGTTGCTTCTGCCTTGTCCTTCTAGGTGAAGGAGTGGTTTCCGGTGAGGAATCTCTTTTCCTAACAACTCTTTTAAAAGTTGCTGGCATATCTCCTTCTAAGGAAGTACCTACCGGTGATAGATGAGCTTCAGGTTGTGGGGCTACCAACTCATCTTCAGTTATGCCAGTTTTCTTTAATATATCTTCCTTAATGGCTTTTGCTTGTCTGGATCCTTTCCTCACAAATGCCTCAACCTTTTTCACTCTTTTCTTTGATTGAATTTGGCTTTCTATGGTTTCGGCACTACCAAATATTTCTTCTTTAGGTTCATTGGGGGCTTCCAGAAGTGCTTTGGCATAAGTTTCCACTATGTGGTCATCTGTTTCATAGCCCATTTCTGTTACCTAGATTGTCCTAGGGATGACTGCTTCCATCCATATTTCATCATTTTTTATAACAAAGCATATATCATCTTTGTATTTGTCTACAATCTTCTGTGATAACCTTGTCCTTTTCTTCATTTTTGTCTTTAGTGCTTGGAAAAAGTCATGAATGATGTTTTCCTTATTCTCGCCCATGGTATTGAACAGTTCTATCAGTTGCTTTCCTACCGGTATGTCATATCCAAAATCTTTATATCTTATACCAGGAACTTGTTTTGTTATATGAAGCATTAGACACACTAATAGATTTCCAAATCTGAAGGTTCCTTTCTTATCCTTCTTTATCTTTCCAAGGTTGTCTATCAGTTCATCCTTTAGCCATTCATAGATGTCAATTTTTGCATTGTTGGTTATTATGTCATAAGCACTCTTGATGCATAAAATTGAAACTGAGTTGAGTCTATTGGCATGAGTGGCTTTGTAACCTAATATCATGCTTATGAATTTCACATTTGTATCCTTTACATCATTAACCCTTAAAGATCTTTTATCAGATGTTGCACCTGTTAGGTCAATGACTAAATCATTTGAAACTTTCTTGTTTTTATCTGGTCTTTTACCGATGGCCGGTAACCCTGTGACAACCTTTACCGCTTGCTTGGTGATCTTATGAATTGTATCTAACCAGAAAAATTCTCCATGAAATCTGCTTAATACTATCCTAATCACATCCTTAGGAAATTCAGGAATACAAAGGATTTCTGTGAATCCTAGGGTTTCAATGATTTTGTGTTCAACTTTGATATTGCCAGTATCATCACATATCTCGGTTTTGTACATGGTTTTGATTTCCTCGTCTCCTAGCTCTTCAATATTGTAGTGAATATACATTCTAGGGTCTTCAGCATATACAACACCTTTAGGGATTTGAGAGAATGCACCTAAGGTATCATCTTTCTTTGCTATTTCGGGGACCAACTGAAATATGGGCCTAGGTCTTTTAATTACTTCCACAATAGTAGGTTTCGCTATGTATTCAATTGCAGAGGTGGATGCCATGATAAAATACCTTTTTCTGTCTTGGATGAATGATTGCTTGGAGTGTGCTTGCTTCTTGCTCGAAATGCCTTAGCTTGGAAATCTTCGCGCCCTCTGAAAGTTTGAAATCATGGTGAAATGAAATGGAGCCAAAACCTTATTTTATAAAGTCTTTTTTGCTACCTACCACATTAATTGCTTGCCGGTAATGTATTCACTTAACTTTATTTGTCGGTAATAAGTGATTTTCAACTTCTTTTCTCTAACCGAGGGAATAATAGCACATGTGTCATTAGATTGTCAAACCCTCAATATAATTTTCTTCAATTAGATGAAGAACTTCCTGTCAGTGGAGCACTGCTCTGTCCTGCTGGTGGAGCATCACATTGTCCTGCTGGTGGAGCATTTGTTGGTTCTACCGATGGAGGAGTATTCCCAATATTTAGATCAGCTTTTCTAATCCATTGCTTTGAGAATTCTTGCTTAACCTCTTCAACTTTTTCTTTACCTTTCAAGCTAGTACTTTTGTTGTCTACCAGTGTACCTTTACTTCTACAAAATTTAGCAATATGACCAATCTTGTTACATGCATAACAAGTTACATTATTTTTCTGAATAGCTTTCCCATAACCTATGCTGGTTTGTGTTCTGCATTGATTTGATAAATGTCCAAATCTTCCACAAACATAACATCTTACATTCATTCTACAGTTTTCAGAGTTATGACCAACTTTTTTGCATTTGGAGCATTGACCGGTGGGAGGATTGATATTCTGATAATTCCTAGATCTACATTCGTTTGCCCTATGACCATATTTATTACAGTTAAAGCATTTTCCATTGAATTTATAAGTATTAGGAGGTCTTACCGATTTGCTGTGATCCTGAGTATTTGCAGTACCGGAGCTTTCTCCAACTTCAAATCCAATTCCAAAAGTGTCACCTTTGGGTCTTTGATTTTTCAATAAGGTACCAAGTTCTTCTGAGCTTTTCTTGAATTTTTCTTTGTGTTGATTTGCAGTTTCCAATTCCCTTTCCAAGATTTCTTTTTGTCTCATTAGTTCATTCGAGTCATTCTGAGTATGCATTAGATCTGTCTTCAACATGTCATTTTCATAGCTAAGTCTTGTGTTCTCATTTGCTACAACACTTAGTCTTCTGGTCAATTCTTCTTCATTCTTCTTTTTGTCCTCAATCTCTTTGCAAAAACTCATAGTCATATCCTGCATTTCATTTTTTGTTGTCATGATCTCTTGTTTCAACTTGCTTATCATATCATTAAGTGATTCCTTTTCATCATTCTCATTTTGCAATTTTTCACAAAGTTCTCTTCTCTTATTTCTTGTAACAGTAAGATTTTCTTGAAGTGCCTGAATGATATCCTGAGCTGCTTTTAAATCATCTTCTAATTTGATATTTTTCAACTTCTCTGTATCATAGTCAGTAAGAGCTCCTTCAAGTTGCTTCATTAGATTTTTCATTTTTACCGGTGTCAAGATCTTCCTCAAGCTGTTAGGCTACTGAAAATAGAGGACCATGCTCTGATACCAATTGTTAGGGTTCCCACAGATACTGAGAGGGGGGGGTGAATCAGTATCTGACCGGTAATGAAATTTTCTTAAAATCATGCAGAACATAAAGTAACAGTGTACCGGTATGCAAGAATTAATGTAATAAACAGAATCAAAAACATCCACATGAAAAGAACACCATAACACAAGATGTTTAATGAGGAAACCCGGTGTGGGAAAAAACTCGGTGGGATTTGTGACCCACAATATTCACTTACTGGCCAATAAGAGAATATTACTTACAATAGGGGCCTGCACATGCAGGAAGGCCAATTGCCTAGAGCACACTACTCAGTGAGAAGTCACACTGACTTACAATGGGATTATGCTAATCCAATATTCTGTACTGCTTTATAATAGCATCTTTAATGCCAGATTCAGTACTGTTTCTTGCTCTGTTCTTTACATATACCCTTGACCTATAATTCACACATTAGGTCTGTCTAATAATTTTCTTTATGCTCGCTTCCCTATCCCTACAAATGCCTACAATGATCTCCTTTATATACAAGAGTCATTTTCAAATTTTCCAAGTCGGCTTACAATAATAAAAAAAATATTACATATCAAAAATCCTGTCAGCCTCTGTGCCGGTATACATCTTTTCTTCAGTGCTAGTGTCGGTGTCGGTGTAGAGTGGTCTTGTTGATGCCGGTGCACTGTCTTGCTTGAATAATGCTTTGCCAGTAGAATGTCTTGCCGATGCCATAGGATTGTAAGGTTGCCATCAATGACAAAACCTTCAATCACACACAATGTCTCATTGGAGTGTCCATATGCCAACAGGTTCAACATTAATTCACTCCTCAACCATTCACATAAATCATATTTTTCATCATTCCTCGGCATCTAATATGCAACATGAATGCAAGAACTAGCAATAGAATTCAATCGGCTAGATTGAGTTACCTTATAACCTATTATCATGCTTGCAAATTTCACATTAGTGTTGGTGATTGTGTTGATCCTCATTGATCTGCTATCATGAGTTGCACTGGTGAGTTTCTCAACCTCATTGTTGGAAATTTTCTTGCCAGGTTCTTGTCCGACTTTGGGTAAGCCGATGAGTACTTGAATAGCCTCCTTGGTGATCATGTAAGGCCTATCCAGCCAGATGAACTCATTGTGAACCCTGCTCAGAACGTATTTGATGATCTCATCTTTGAATTCTGGTATGTACATAATACCGGTTAACCCTAGGTCCTCAATTGCTTTGTATTCCAGCTTGATGGTTTTGGAACTGACCAGTATCACGGATTGATACATGCCTTTGATTTCCTTTGTGCCTAGATCCTCCAAGGTGTAGTGAATGTATGCCCTCACATCTTCAACATACATCACACCATCAGGAACCCTAGAAAATGCTCCCATAGAGTCTTCTTTCTTAGCAATCAGGGGAACCTCCTTGAATACGGGCCTTAGCCTATCCTTAACTTCGACAATGGTTGGATTCGAGATAAAAGTAGGAGCTGAAGATCCAGATGCTATTTTTGAAGAATACCTGGAAGTGAACGTCGGTGGAAGATTGAGTGCTTCTTAGATAACTTCTCGAAATCCTTTCAGAATACCTTTGCTCGCTCTTAATTTGCCTAAAATTTACCTTTACTTCGCTCTAAATTCTTGAATGCAGGGTGAGTGAAAATGAATCCACTTTCCCCTTTTATCAGCGAATAGACCCTAATAGACCCTAATCATTTTTTGTCATAAATGCTTCGCAATCTACCCTACCGGATGTCGATTTCACAGTCTTATGCCGGGTGAACCTTCAATAATGATGAACTCAACTCTCTAGATCTCTTCTGATCTCCTCCAAGGGAATATGCAATATTTGCAATGAATTTTCCAACCCCTAAGGCCTATGTCTCAATTACCAGTGGAATTTCTCGCCTGTGCAGGAATGCTCTGTTCTATTGGTGGAGTTACCAGTGTTGTTGCATTTCCACTTGGTTCTTCATATTTTCTAACCCATCTCTTGGTGTGATCTTGTTGTATTTCATCTACCTTCTACTTTTCTTTCTCATTATATTCATCATTACTAATCGATTGAGTCTTGCTTCTGCAGTACTTAGCAAAATGACCTATTTTATTGAATGCATAACATGTAACATTATTCTTTTGAATTGCTTTGATATATTCGGTGTCATTCCTCAACTTACAATGATTAGAAAAATGTCCAAACTTTCCACATGCATGACATTTAACATTCAGTTTGCAATCTTTTGACTTATGACCATACTTCTTGCAATTTGTGCATTGAGCGGGAACATAATTGTAGTTTTGATTTGCTCTATTTATACATTGTTTAGCCATATGCCCAAATTTATTGCAAACAAAACATCTACCATTTAATTTATAAGAATAATATTTCCGTACCAGTTTCCTATGTTTTGATGAGTTATGCACACCAGTTGTCTGATCTGCAGTACTAGAGCTTTCACCTTGTACAAATCCAAGTCCTCTAGAATCATCACTATGCCTTTGTCCCTTCAACAAGTCTTCCAATTGTACAACACTAATCCTAAACCTATCTTTGTGCTCACTTGCAGTAGTCAGATCATCCCTCAAAGTTATTACTTGTCTTTCAAGTTCTTGTTCATTATTTTGGGATTGCACCAAACTAGTTTTCAGCATATCATTCTCATGAGCCAATCTGTCACATTCCTCAGATTTGTTCTTCAGAGATGCAGCAAGATTTTCTTCCTTATTCTTTCTATCTTCAATATCCTTAGACATCCTCATAGTTAGGTCTTGCATTTCATTTTGCATGAGCATGTTTGCTTGACTCAGTTTCTGACATTGTTCCTTGAGAGCATTATCATCATCTTGTTTTTTGCAAAATTTCCTTCCTTCTAGCTTGAGCTGATGATAACCTTTCTTGCAGGACAAGAATGAATTCATTTGTAGAATTCAATTCATCTTGCAATTTCAAGTTCTTCATCCTTTCAACATCATAATCCTCAAGAAACATCTCAAATTGCTTTTCCATAGCCATGTTCAAAGATTCCGATTTCAGGATCTTCCTCAAGCTGTTCAACTTCTTTCGAGGTACTAGGCTTTGATACCAATGGTTGGGCTCTAAGAACACTGAGGGGGGGGTGAATCAATATTCTTCCAGTAAGATAAGATTTTATCCCTTTATACCATACACATATAAACTGGTAAACAAATAAACATATAACTTGAACCAAATAAACCATCCACGTGAATGAAGACCATAACACATAGAATTTATACGTGGAAAACCTCAAAGAGGAAAAACTATGGTGGGATTTGTGACCCACAATATCAGTTCACTGGCCATATGAAAGATATTACATATAATGGGGGCTTGCACATGCAGGAAGGCACACTGCCTAGAGAACACTTCTCATCACTAAAGAGTCTCACTGATTACAAGCTTCTGCTAAAGTAAAACAATAAAAATGAACTCACAAAATGCATCTACTATGCCAAATAAAGTTTTGGTTCTAGCTCTGCTCTGTACTGGTTCATAAACCCTGAACACTACTACTGGTATCATCTTCCCTCCAAGAATGTCTTACAAAACATTTACAAATCATTGTATGATACAATATTCAGATACAAATGATCTTTGCATTCACAATCCACATCCACAAGTTTTATCCTCACATAAAAATCATTATATATCATAATGACCTAGCACACTGACCTATATACCCATTACAAACAATATACCTTATGTTGACTTCTAATACATTACAAAATATATTCAATGTCGGCCTTGACAATAATTACAAAAATGATTTTCTAAATAATTCTTCCTTTATGTCGGCTTCCTTTAAGTACTTGATGTCGGTGTCGGTGTCAGTGTCGATGTCAGTGTTGGTGCCTGTGTAACCCTGGATACTCCAATGTCGGTGTCTATCAGTAAATGCCTTCTAATGCCGGTATATGAATTCCATCTGATCTTGTTACCATCAATAACAACATAATGAATCTGATGTGTGTCAATTGTTAACATATCAAAGGTCTTCAATAAAGCTTTGTCGGTGAAACCCTTACTGGACCTACAAAGAAGACTTACTAGAACATAAGATAGCATCTGATCAAAACATCAATACCAACTAACTGAAATATACTTCAGAAGCATATGAACCATTCATATAAACTTCCATCATCTAGATCATACTGGTGACAAATAGCTGATAATCTTCCCAATCTAATCCTTCTACCTGAAGCTGGTAAACAACCATAACAACTAGTGTTGACATCAATGATAAAACATCAATGCAACACATAATCAATTCCTTCATATTGCCAACAGTCTCCCGCTTTGGTATCGATAGCAACACTAGATGTGAAAAACATCAAAATGCCAAGAAATGCCAAACAAGTCTCCCCTTATGGAAGATAACCAACAATCTTCCCCTTAGACTGATATCTCTGTTAAACTCTATTTTTCACATATATATCTCTCCCCCTTTGTCATCAATGCCAGAAATCAGACATAAACACCAAAGAAAAATCATAGAGCCTATGAGCCACACAGTTGACTACTCCCCCTGAGTAGTAGCACCAACTCATCAATATGGAATCAGTAGAACCTCCGTAAATGCATACTGGACTGATTCTAATCGACATCACTCAAGTCTCTACCGAAGAGGTGGAAACTCCCAATCTGTCTCTCAAATACTCAAATGATTCGTGGGATAAAGCTTTAGCGAAGATGTCTGCTAATTATTTTTTAATGTTCACATAAACCAATCTGACTTATTTTGCTTCCACCTTTTCCTTCAAAAAGTTATACTTGATTGATATGTTCTTAGTATTAGAGCGAAATACCGGATTCTTTGATATGTCAATACCTGCAGAGTTATCACAATGAGTAACTACCGGTACATTGCAATCTACCCTTATATCTTTCAACATTTTCTTCATCCATAGAACTAGTGTACAGTTAGTAGCAACATACTTAGCTTCAGCAGTAGATAAATAAATGCATTGCTGCTTCTTGTTGATCCATGAAACCAACTCCTTCCCAAAAAAGAATGTTCCACCGGATGAGCCTATCTAGTTATCAACATCACCTTCCCAGTCTACATCTGAATATGCTCATAGTGTAAAGTCCTCAAAAACCATAACAGACAAACCTTGAAAATATCTAAAAAATCCTAGCTAGCGGAGCAAGGATTAAACATAATCAATTCCTTCCTTCTGAGAGTATCCTTTGTAAACCAATCAAGCCTAGTCCCAAAAACATCCAAGTCCGTGTATTGTCCTTTTCTAACTGATCCAATTCTTCTTCCAAAGTTTACATCCAGCATTCATCTTTACAAGCTTCAATTATTGATGTTGATTCAACTTGAGAAATTAAACATACCTCATTAGTTGCCAACCATCTTCTAGTCCAATTATCTGATCTTCTGAATGATTCAACCTTACATACCTTCGAGTCTTATGACTTTCATTTTTCTGCTTTGTTCTTTAGTTATAGTTGAGTTTTTTGATACTTCCGGGGTAATTGGTTCAACATTTTGTTCTGGTACAGGTACTACTAGATTAGTTATGATAATTTCCACTGCCAATTCTCTGTCAGAAGATTTAGCTTGGGCTTTGTGCTACTCATCCACTTTCACATTAGCGCTCTCCACAATTCTCTGCAATCTTTTGTTCTAACATCTATATGCTTTTCTTTTATTAGAATAACCAAGAAATATCCCTTCATCACATCTAGGGTCAAACTTTCTAATAGAATTGTCTCTTTTGATATAACACTTACTTTCAAAGATTCTAAAATACTTAAGAGTAGGGGAATGACCGAACCATAATTCATAAGGTGTCTTATCAGTAAACCAAACCAGATCCAAGATCCAACAAATCTTTGTCGTTTAACCTTCAAAATGATTTCTCCAAAAATCTGAAATAGGCTTTCAGACCACTGCCAGGGGCAATGCAAGATGTTTCATCAATTTGCCTCCCCTTAAGGCGAATGCCTTAGTTACCGAATGAGTTTCCTACCGGTGCAGGAACATTCTACTCTGTCGGTTGAGTAACTGGGGTATATCCTTCAGCCAAATGTACATCTAGGACAATTGATTCTGCTGGTTGAGCCTCAGACTTCATAACCCACTTCTTTTCCTACTTCTTCTGAATGTCATTAGCCTTCTTCTTTCCTTTTTCATCAGATTTATCACTTTCTGCCCGTGGGTTCTTACTTCTGCAAAATTTAGCAATATGTCCTACTTTGTTGCATGCATAACAAGTGATTATTCTTTTGAATTGCCTTACTTTAACCTTGATCATTCCTTGACCTACATTGATTAGCCATATGTCCAAACTTTCCACATGCATGACACTTCACATTCATTTTACAATCTTCTGATTTATGACCATACCTTTTACAATTTAAACATTGACCAGGAACTGTATTGTTATTTTGATTTGCTCAATATCTACAATGTCTTACCATATGACCAAGTTTATTGTAAACAAAACATCTACCATTTAATTAATGTGCATTGGGTTGCCTTACCAGTGACCTCTGATCCCGGTTGACCTTTTGATCATTTTGCATACCAGATGTCTGATCTTGATTTGCAGTACCAGAGCTCTGACCTTGTTTAAATCCAAGTCCTCTAGTGTCTCCCTTGCACCTTTGATCCTTCAATAGCTTATCAAGTTTAGCATAACTAACCTTGAACTTATCTTTGTATTCATTTGCAGCATCCAGATCTCCTCTTAGGATTGTCACCATTCTTTCCAACTCTTGCTCATTGTTCTGTGATTGCACCAATTCAGTTTTCAACATATCATTCTCATGTGCCAACCTAATGCATTCCTCAGATTTGTCTTTCATAGATATAGCAAGATTTTCTTCATTCTTCTTCCGGTCTTAAATCTCCTTGCACATCCTCATAATTAGGGCTTGCATTTCATTTTTCATCACACCATTCTCCTGACTCAGCTTCTGACATAGTTCCTTAAGGGAATCCCTCTCTTGTATACGTTCCTTCCTTTTATCTTGAGCATTAGATAGCTTTTCTTACAGAGTGATAATTAATTCTTTTTTAGATCTAAGTTCATCTTCCAACTTTATGTTCTTAAATTTTTCAACTTCAAAATCTTTAAGAGAAACTTCAAGCTACTGCCTCAAACACATCTCCATGGATTCCGATTTCAGGATCTCCCTCAAGTTGTTAGGCTTCCTCTGAGGGACAAGGCTTTTATACCAATTGTTGGAATCCAAGAACACTGAGAGGGGGGGGGGGGGGGGTTTGAATCAATGTTCTATCGGAATGGACAAATTTAACCTTATTAATACAACAACTCAATAATTGATAAATATAAAAGCATATAACAATAAGCAACAGTGCAAACACAAAGATGAACACCATAACACCATAGATTTATATGTGGAAAACCTCAAGGAGGAAAAACCATGGTGGGATTGGGGACCCACAATATCTATCCACTGATCAGATAAATAAATATTATAATAAGGGGCCTGCACATGCAGGAAGGCACATTGCCTAGAGTGCACTGCTCATCATAATAGAGTCTCATTGACTACCAAAGAGGTTAACCACCTCAAAATATTAGGACAACAATCCTGAAAGAAGAACTGTATGTGATAGCATCAAACATGCCAGATTACAGTTCTAGTTAAGCTCAATACCAGAGGTCTAAAACATCTTATATAAACTCAACTCGATCACCTATGATCAACCAAATCCTCTACACAAATGATTATTACATTGTTCTCTCCTTACCTATTCATACATGATCTACAATGAGATCTTACATCACTTTTATACCAACCTGAGACCTAACCAATTAGTTTGGCCACCCAAATGATAACTCAATAGATCCATTACATAATCCTAAAATAAAATCATAACACATGTTAGCCTAAGGCCAAACAAACATCATCCAATCAATAAAACATCTCGAAAGCGCATCGGACGATCCACCAACACATTTCATGAAACCGACCCATAATCTAGATAGCACTGGACCTAAATTAGATCCACACATGCCAAAGAAATAACATCAATCAGTCCAGGAACGAACACAATCACCATCAACATCCTGAATCCCTTCTAGAAGTTGCACCAACACCACTTATGCATTACATCAAAGATCTTCAATAAAGCTCTTCTTGTGAAACCCTTACCGAACCTACAAAGAAGGCTTACTAGAACATAAGATAGCATCTGATCATCAATCCAATACCAACTGACTAAAAAATATGTCAAAAGAATATGAACTATTCATAAAAACTTATTCCATCATCCAGATCATACCGGTGACAATCAACTGATAATATACCCAATCCAATCCTTCTACCGAAAGTCAGTAAACAACCATAACAACTAGTGTTGACATCAATGACAAAACATCAATGCAACACATAATCAATTCCTTCATATTGCCAACAGTCCATATATGGTAGAGATACATTTTAGTGAGAGTTTTTCTTGCACATGTAGGGGAGAGGAGCCAGAACGTGCACACCCTAACTTCGGAGGTCCACGCCACATGGACCCGAAGACCAATTTTGACCGCTGCCTAAGTGCACTACTGAGTTGGCTACCCCAAATCAAAATCCTGTATGTTGACTCGACATATTGCCATGTGCACTTAACCCCTTCGTCAGAGTGGCCAAAATTATGCCACTTTGGTGCGTCGACTGGAATGTGGTTGGGCCCACACCGTTAACCTTCCAACCTTTGTAGCAATTTCGAACGGGGTCGCCACATGGAAATCGCATACATGCCCACCCAATTGACCACCTCCTCCATCCAAAGTTCTCATTGCCACCTGCAAACTTTCCTTGTAGTGGCATTAACTATGTGTCACCTCACCTTGCATGCAACTAACTCCTCATGTGTTTCGACCACAATAACATTCAATACGCCTACCTCCTCGTATTTCAAGCGAGTTGAAGTTGGTAATTTTGGTGGACACTCTCCAGTCGTCTCTTTTGTTCACTCCACATCCTGCTCGCGATGGTACTCAATGTATTCTTCATCACACTAGAACATGTGCACCTTGATTTAGGTAAATGTGTGCCTTTCTCTGCACATAACTTGGTTTTTGGTTTTTGTTGGGGTTTCATTTTGCCCATTACTGGATTTGTAATTCCTCCCATGGTGGTACTTGCAGGTATGGAGGGCAATGATGTCAGGATGACATCAACATGGGACTCAAGTCTATCACCCCCTTCGACCCAAGTGAGGTTTTATCCTCACTAAGGCCAGCCTATTTCATTTTGTCTATTTTTTGGTGTTCATTTGATCCTTTACACATTTTTGACACCGTTTTTATGTTTCAATTGGTTGTCCTCTAATTGTGATGTCCTCCATTCTTTCGTTTGTGTATCTTGTGATATTTCTACAAGTCTTTTTGTTTCTGAACACTAAATAATGTGTTCATGAACACAAATGCATATAAAAAGGGAATCATAATCCTTTGTTCAAGCTTTACTATTGTAGTATCATAAAATTGCAACCCTAGCAATTTTTTACTACATTAGCGTCCTCACGCATGCGAGATCAAATCCTCTAGCCTGATCGGAGACCGGTGATTGCTCTGCCCTTAGAAATAGCTTCTTCCTTGGCCTCTATATCACGTTGTCCCCACTTTGCCCTAGAGAAAGGGGTAGGACAGGGGTGTGGTGCTAGTGTCCCTCCTTGGACAGGGGCATGGTGCCCTTGTCCTCCCATGACAGGGGCATGGCGCTCCTGTCCCTGCCCTATTTTGGGGCAGGACCCTTCCTAGGGTTGCATTGTTGGTTGTGCATTTGGTGGGAAAACTCCATGGATGTCAGCCTGTGATGAAAATCAAATCCACTAACATGTATTTAAGGGGCATTCGTCCTCTCATTTGCCAAAGTTGAAGTTGGATAGGATTGGAGTGTGTAAAGTTGCATAAATGATCAAGCATTCAAGAGCATCCAAGTATTCTTTTCCAGCATTGAGCATTCTCAAGTCTCCCTTCAAGGCTAGGTGTTGCATTCAAGTCAAGGATTCAACCTTTGAAGCGGAGATTAATTATAGCATTCAATTCCACACAAAAATCTCTATTAATATTGCTACCACAACCTCCCTTGAGGTGATTTATAATTCAGTCTTTCATTTACATCTACTTGCAAGTACTTTCTTTCATTACTTGGTTAATTCCAAAACTGGGGTTTAACCTAAAGGCAAACCCCCAATCTCAACCCATTTTCCTCTCTTTTTTGTGTGTAGGTTGCAGGTGCACAACTGTACTTTCAGATTCAGTCTCCATTTGCAGAGGTAAAAAAACCCTTTTCATTTTGCGGATTTTTCGAAGGACCGTGTACATTCCCGCCACGATCTGAACAACTTTTCCTAAAATTCGCAGGGCGACTTCGAATCGACATATTACTGCCAGATCTAGGTGCCACAACTTCATCCCATATCTCGATCTTAAGTTATAATCAATTCTTTGCCACTTTTGCATTACATAGTTCAATCAATTCCTTTACATTTCAAACAAGGAAGAGGGGATCAACAAGTATCATTCCCATTTCACTCAAAATTCTATTGAATCTAGTCAGTTCTCCTCTCCTCTTCCTAATGTAACATGGTGAAAAGTGTTTGAAAGGTAATCAATAGTGAAACTCTCATCTCTCTTTGAGGGAAAGGGTAGTTTTCCTCTTGATCTATCATTCACCATTTTCCCACCATTGCATTTTGGTGAACCTGACGTGAAGCATGCTTTGCTTTGAACAAAATTGCATATTTTTCATTTGCAAGTTTCAAATTTCTTTAAACTTAGTGGTTAAATTATTAAAAACCCTAGTTTTTCAAATTAAAATTGAACTTGTGATTTGTAAAAATTGTTTGTGGTTATCTTAGATCTGAAAACTGTTTTGTTTGTCAAATGAAATTTCCTCATTGTCTTTGTCAATTTGCAAATAAAAATTACAAAATTAAGAGGTTACTTGTTAAAACCCTAATTTTCAAAAATCATCTTGAACTTGTTCAAAAATTAGATTTCCATTTGATTTTCAGATTTCTGATTGTTCTTAGATTTGTCTTCATTCCTACAATTCAATTTTTCAATTTCCCCACTTTTTCCCAAAATTCAAATTTTAAAATTAAGTGGTTAGGTCATAAAACCCTAATTTTTAAAATTAAGTGGATTTTGTGCAAATTTCAAATCAATTTCATTCCAATTTAGATTTCTAAACATTTTCCAAGGTGTCCCTATCCATTAAGTTTGACCTTTTTCAAAATTCCAATTCAATTCCTCTTTTTCTTCAAAACCCTAATAGGGTCCTATTTTCACATTTGCACCTTTATTTCACCCATCCAGAGGTTGTAAAATTCATCATTTTTTGGGGATTATCTTTAAAATCATCTTAATATCCATCCTTGAAAATTTCGAAAAAAGTTGGTTAGACCATGTGCGTTCCTGCCATGGTCCTCGACTTTTTTTCCAAAATTTTTGGAGACTGTTATGACTGTATTTAATAACCTAAATCCAAAATATTGGCCAATTTTATCAGTTTTTGATCCCTCTAGAATCGAAAATACCTCCAAAATTCAATATTTAAAATTTTAAGAAATTTTTTAAAATTAAGAGGTTAATTATAGTTTGCCCTGATTTTAAAATTAAGTGGTATTCCCTTGGCCCTAATTCAAAAATTTTAATTGTGTTTCATTTTTGGAAATTGTGTCTCCCCCTTCCTCCAACAAAGTTCAAATTGTGTAATCATTATTTTCTTAAATTTTGCATTAATCAATTTTGTAAACTTTGTTCCAAAATTCAAAATTTAAATTTTCCCTTAGTGCGTGAGTTTTTACCACTATTAGTCCTACTTATCCTATCCCTATTAGATGAATTATTAGAGTTAAGGCTTCCCAAGGTTTAATAACCGAGGAGATGGAGCCTAATTTGGGTGATTTCTTTAATGAGGATCATGCTAATTCTTCCCATCCTAATCATGTGCCTATTCACCCCATTGATGAATCCCATGATGAAGAAGAAGCTTTAACTAGGGTTTCTATAGATCAACTTTCCACATTGGACAATCAATTTGATAACTTTCAACAATGGATGTCCCAAGAAGACCCTAATAGTGAAGCTCTTCCATTAATTGAACGCCTTAAATGCATGATTCAAAGTGATAAGAATGGAATTGATATATTGTGTGGCATTGCACATATTGTTGATTCTAATGTTATTCCTATCAAGAGTTGTGTTGAAACCCTACGTTATTCACAACCTTCAACACAAGTCAATCCTTCTATTCCTTTGACTTCTCTTATGACTAGTATTCCTACTTTTACCTCCAACATCATGGCTACATCAACTCAAAATATCATCCCTACAACAATTGGTCATGGGGGAACTCCCTCATCTTCATTTAATCCTCCATTGTTACCCATGTCTTCCATAAGCATTCCTACTATTCCTCAACCAATCAGTGTGACACAAGGGGGCTATTCCTTCAACAACTTTATCCCTCCTTTAAGTGTCCCATTTCCTACCCAATCATCACCCATAGCTACTTAACATAATGTCCCTCCACCTTATTCTTAGTCCATGCCTTCTTTCAATAATATCACACCACCTTCCCAATCACCTATGTCTAACATCAATTCTTCTACTGAAGCGACAATAAATAATCTTGCTCAAACAGTGTCTTCCTTACAACAACAAATTGCTTCTATGAGTCAATCCAAGTTTAGTGTGCCCACCTTTGATGTTGCAAGCCCAATTTCTCTTGATATTGTTAAAGTCGTGCCACCTAAACATGTTGAGATCCCTCAATTGGAACTCTATAATGGAAAAGATGATCCTCTTACGCATGTCAAAACATTTCAAACCTTGTGTACTGATTTTGCTTATGATCAAAGATTACTTGCAAGATCCAACAAATCATTGCAGTACTAGAGCTTTCAGCTTGTACAAATCCAAGTCCTCTAGAACCATCACTATGACTTTGTCCTTTCAACAAGTCATCCAATTGTGCAACACTAATCCCAAACTTGTCTTTGTACTCACTTGCAGTAGTCAGATCATCCCTCAAAGTTATTACTTGTCTTTCAAGTTCTTGTTCATTATTCTGGGATTGCACCAAACTAGTTTTCAGCATATCATTCTCATGAGCCAATCTGTCACATTCACTAGATTTATTCTTCAGAGATGCAACAAGATTTTCTTCCTTCTTCTTTCTATCTTCAATATCCTTATACATCCTCATAGTCAGGTCTTGCATTTCATTTTGCATGAGCATGTTTTATTGACTCAGTTTCTGACATTGTTCCTTGAGAGCATTATCATCATCTTATTTTTGCAAAAGTTCCTTCCTTCTATCTTGAGCTGATGATAACCTTTCTTGCAGGACAAGAATGAATTCATTTGTAGAATTCAATTCATCTTGCAGTTTCAAGTTCTTCATCCTTTCAACATCATAATCCTCAAGAGCCATCTCAAGTTCCTTTTCCATAGCCATGTTCAAAGATTTTGGTTTTAGGATCTTCCTCAATCTGTTAAACTTCTTCCAAGGTACCAGGATCTTATACCAATTGTTGGGATCTAAGAACACAGAGAGGGGGGGTGAATCAGTGTTCTTCCGGTAAGATAAGATTTTATCCTTTTATACCATACACATATAAAATGGTAAACAAATAAATATATAACTTGAACCAAATAAACAATCCACATGAATGAACACCATAAAACATAGAATTTATACATGGAAAACCTCAAAAAGGAAAAACCACGGTGGGATTTGTGACCCACAATATCAGTTCACTAGCCATATAAAAGATATTACATATAATGGGGGCCTGCACATGCAGGAAGACACACTGCCTAGCGCACACTTCTCATCACTAAAGAGTCTCACTGACTACAAGCTTTTGCTAAAGTAAAACAATAAAAATGAACTCACAAAATGCATCTGGTATGCCAAATAAAGTTTTGGTTCTAGCTCTGCTCTGTACTGGTTCATAAAACCTGAACACTACTCCCGGTATCATCTTCCCTCCAAGAATGTCTTACAAAACATTTACAAATCATTGTATGATACAATATTCCCATACAAATGATCTTCGCATTCACAATCCACATCCACAAGTTCTATCCTCACATAAAAATATGATATATCATAATGACCTAACACATTGACCTATATACCCATTACAAACAACATGCCTTATGTCATCTTACAATACGTTACAAAATATATTCAATGTCGGCCTTGACAATAATTATAAAATGATTTTCTAAATAATTCTCCCTTGATGTCAGCTTCCTTGAAGTACTTGATGTCAGTGCCGGTGTCGGTGTCGGTGCCTATGTAACCCTAGATACTCCAATGCCAGTGTCTGTTGGTAAATGCCTCCTAATGTCGGTATATTAATTCCATCTGATCTTGTTACCATCAATGATAACAAAATGAATCCAATGTGTGTCAATTGCTAACACATCAAAGATCTTCAATAAAGATTTTTCCGGTGAAACCCTTATCGGACCTACAAAGTAGACTTACTAGAACATAAGATAACATTTGATCAAAACATCAATACCAACTAACTGAAATATACTTCAGAAGCATATGAACCATTCATACAAAATTATTCCATCATCTAGATCATACTGGCGACAATCAACTGATAATCTTCCCAATCCAATCCTTCTACCTGAAGCCGGTAAACAACCATAACAACTAGTGTTGACATCAATGATAAAACATCAATGCAACACATAATCAATTCCTTAATATTGCCAACAATCTCCCCCTTTGGCATTGATGGCAACACTAGATGTGAAAAACATCAAAGTGCCAAGAAATGCCAAACAAGTCTCCCCCTATGGAAGACAACCAACAATCTTCCCCTTAGACTGATATCTCTGTTAAACTCTGTTTTTCACATATATATCTCTCCCCCTTTGACATCAATGTCATAAATCTGACATAAACACCAAAGAAAAATCATAGAGCCTCTGAGCCACACAGTTGACTACTCCCCCTGAGTAGTAGCACCAACTCATCAATCTGGAATCAATAGAACCTTTGTAAATGCATACTGGATTGATGCCAATCGACATCAGTCAAGTCTCTACCGGAGAGGCAGAAACTCCCAATCTGTTTCTCAAATACTCAAATGATTCCCGGGACAAAGCTTAGTGAAGATGTCTACTATCTGTTCTTTAGTGTTCACATAAACCAATGTGACTTATTTTGCTTCCACCTTTTCCTTCAAAAAATTATACTTGATTGATATGTGCTTAGTATTAGAGTGAAATACCAGATTCTTTGATATGTCAATAGCTATAAAGTTATCACAATGAGTAACTACTGGTACATTGTAATCTACCCTTATATCCTTCAACATTTCCTTCATCCATAGAACTAGAGTACAGTTAGTAGCAACATACTCAGCTTTAGCAGTAGATAAATAAATGCATGACTACTTCTTGTTGATCCATGAAACCAAATCCTTCCCAAAAAAGAATGTTCCACTAGATGAGCTTATCTAGTTATCAACATCACCTTCCCAATCTGCATCTGAATATGCTCATAGTGTAAAGTCCTCAAAAACTATACCAGACAAACCTTGGAAATATCTAAAAATCCTAGCTACGGGAGAAAGGATTCAACATAATCAATTCATTCCTTCTGAGAGTATCCTTTGTAAACCAATCAAGCCTAGTCCCAAAAACATCCAAGTCCATGTATTGTCCTTTTCTAACTGATCCAATTCTTCTTCCAAAGTTTACATCCAACATTCATCTTTACAAGCTTCAATTATTGATGCCGATTCAACTTGAGAAATTAGACATACCTCATCAGCTGCCAACCATCTTCTTGTCCAATTATCTGATCTTCTGAGTGATTCAACCTTACATACCTTGGAGTCTTATGACTTTCGTTTCTCTTCTTTGATCTTCAGTTACAATTGAGTTTTCTGATACTTCCAGGGTAATTGGTTTAACATTTTGTTCTAGTACAGGTGCTACCGGATCAGTTATGATCATTTCCACTACCGATTCTGTGTCAGAAGATTTAGCTTGGACTTTGTCCTACTCGTCCACTTTCACATTAGCACTCTCCACAATTCTCTGCAATCTTTTGTTCTAACATCTATATGCTTTTCTTTTATTATAATAACCAAGAAATATCCCTTCATCACATCTAGGGTCAAACTTTCCAATAGAATCATCTCTTTTGATAGGAATGACCGAACCATAATTCATAAGGTGTCTTACTGGTAGACCAAACCATCTCCAAGATCCAACAAATCTGTTTCATTTAACCATCAAAATGATTTCTCCAAAGATCTGAAATGAATCTCTGCATAGTATTATGTCTCAGTTATTGCACAAAAATGTTATCAAACTTCCTCCTATAAAATAAATTGATCCTTCTAAACTTGCATTCCCTTATTTTGATAACAATTCTTTTTGGCAATTTCATCATCAACCTGGTCATGATGTTGAGAAATGTTTTGCATTGAATAATAAGATTCGAGACTTGATTGATAATAATACTATATCTGTGGTAAGTGTGAATGATAAAGGGAATAAATCAGTAGCTACTCCTAATCAAAATCTTATGATTTTTTCCTCATCCCTTGCCATCTCATACCTCTAACGTTATTGAGATTGTGCCTAATTCTCTCTCTTCTAAAGGATTCACCTCTATGGCTCCAAGCTTGGTTAATATAGTAAAAACATAGGATATCCCTAAGGATCCTTGTACTACATTTGACACTAGTGGGACCATTAAAGCACCCAATGGCCCTTTATAAATAGTTGCAAAGGTTAAGGATATCCTTTGCCATGGTGCCCTGATTGATCCATCTTGCATAGTTAATGTCATAAATAAAGAGTATCTTTTCATTTTATGATTGCATAAACCACTATATTATGATTCTAATGTGGTTGTGAAGTTATTTGATGGCTTCTCTTGTCCTAGCATTGGTTCTATCACTCTTCCTATTGAAGTTCATACTAAATCCATGGAAGTTAACTTTGTTATCATACCCTTTTCTGAGAAATTTTGTGTGAAGTTGGGATATCCTTGGCTATCCTCCATGAAGGCTATTGCTTCTCCAATTCACAAATGTCTTAAATTTCCTCACAATGGTGAAATCATAACCGTGAACCATAGCTTATATCATCTATTCGAAAGAAGCCCCGGTGTTCCTATTGATTTCTTTTGGCCTAAATAATTCAATCTCTTCCATCAAGGAGCGATGCTCTTTTTCAATCTTATCTAAAATGGAAGAACGCTATTATTTTATTTTTAAGTCAACCTAGATCTCTAACACTTGACATTCCTATTATTCTTCAAGATGAGGTTCTTCCCCTCATTGATAGAACTAATCTCCCTCCTAAGGAATATTTTCCACCTATACCTATGGATGTGACTTTACGTTCTCTTAAGTAGAACAATAATATTTTTCCTAAGGTTAGACCTATACCTCTTCCTCATGATGGACCTAGTCTTCTTCCTACACCTAATATTCCTCCTTTCTATGGTGCAGTTCCACCTCCTTCCTCTTATCAAGAGAAGAGGTTTGCTTCTCCTCTTGTTCAACCAAAAAGACCTCAATCTAAACCTTCCACTATCAAGGAGAGAAATATTCCTACTTTTTCAAGTGTTCCTCCTCCTTCTCAGCCTTCCACTAAGACTTGACGAAATTGTTGTGCGATAGAATGTCGATGACAATGCCGTATTCGAGCTCATGAATCTACCCTTCAAAATACTCAATCTCCTCAAACTCTAACAGTTGACATGATTCTCTTTTCTCCTAAGCAAGATGTTCAACCAACATCTCCAAATCATAAGTTGCATAAAACATGTGATGGTTTTACACCTATTCGTGTTCTTGCTCCTCTTTCTCTAAACTTTGATGAAGAAATTGGTGAAAATGTTATTCATAATGGCAATACAACTCCTAATGCTTCTGATAGTGAATATGAATATGTTGATGTGGACAAGCATTTATTAGATGTTTTCACAAACCCTAATCCTAGCTCCTAAAATCGAACAAAGTGACTTGCAACATGATCATAGTCCTTGTTTGGATCTTGTGATAGCTCCATCTACTGTGCTTGATGTCGCTCCTCTGGCATGTTGCTCGCCTTCTCGAAATAGTGATTAGCAAGATCGGGAGGCGGATGTCATGCTAGATTAGTAATATTAGCAATATAGATCTTCTCCCTTTTTCCTTTCTTGCTCTTTTGTGACCATTATTCTATGTGTATTCTTGTTCTTCTATTGTTCCCTTAATGTCTACTTGGGGATGATGCAAAGCATTGAGATCTTTTCTTGGTCTCTTTCATGTTGACTCAAAAGACATCCTCTCTTCTCTTTCTTCTAAGGTAGTGTCCTTATTTGGGGAATGACGATTATTATATGCATATGCATACATGATATATATACAACATACTGACCTCGAGGAAAGAGACACTACCTCATGTTTTGTGTTCATTAACCTTGGGTTTATTCCTTGATTGGGGGCTAAATCCCTGCAATAATATGCTACCTCCTTCTCTTTATCTTGGGTGTATCCTACCTTAAAGCAATCGCTACCGATAAGGCGTTTGCGATTGCTTTAACGTGGGGGCATACACTCCGCTCATATTTTCCTTCTTTGATACTTAAAATTACTTAGTGAACTTTGTTTTGGTTTTTAATCTTTGCTATCCTTTCTTTCATGACTCATAGTGAGGGGAACTTTTCTACTTACAATCATGGTTTTCCCCTTCTCGATCTTCCCTTTTACTTTGTCAATCGAAGTCGTAAGATCCTAAGTCCACTAGGGGCTTGGTGCATCTTGTCTCCTTGATGTGGTAAGTCTTTCAAACTTGTTTCCTTGTACTTTACTGGTATTATTGGTGTACGCTTATACTCTCGCTAAAGTGGGGGCTAAATGTAGTGTCATAAAATTGTGACCCTAGAAATTTTTGATTGCATTAGGGTCGTCATGCACGTGAGATCGAATCCTCTAGCCTGATCGAAGATTGGAGATTGCTCTGTCCTCAGAAACAACTTCTTCCTTGGCCTATGCATCACCCCGTTTGCACTCTGCCCTAGAGAAAGGGGTAGGACAGGGGCATGGTTCCACTGTCCTGCCTTGGATAGGGGTGTGGCACCCCTATCCCTTCCCTATTTTGGGGCAAGAGCCTTCCTAGGGTTGCATTGTTGGTTGTGCATTGGGCGGGAAAACTCCCTCAATGTCGGCCTGTGATGAAAATCAAATCCACTAACATGTATTTAAGGGGAATTCGTCCTCTCATTTACAAAAGTTTAAGTTGGATAAGATTGGAGTGTGTCAAGTTGCATAAGCGATCAAGCATTCAAGAGCATCCATGTATTCTTTTCCAGCATTGAGCATTATCAAGTCTCCCTTCAAGGCTAGGTGTTGCATTCATGTCAAGGATTCAACCATTGAAGAGGAGATTGATTACAATATTCAATTCCACACAAGCATTTCTATTAACATTGCTACCACAACCTCCCTTGAGTTGATTTACAATTTAGTCTTTCAGTTACATCTACTTGCAAGTACTTTCTTTCATTATTTGGTTAATTCAAAAACTGGGGTTTGACCTAAAGGGAAACCCCCAATCCCAACCCATTTTCCTCTCTTTTTTGTATGTAGGTTGTAGGTGTGGAGGTGTACTTTCAGATTTGGGCTTCATTTGCAGAGGTGGAAAAACCCTTTTCGTTTCACAGATTTTTTGGAGGACTGTGTACATTCCCGCCACGGTCCGGACAACTTTTCCTGAAATTCACAAGGCGATTTCATATCAACATATTACTGCCAAATATAGGTGCACAACTTCATCCCATATCCCGATCTTAAGTTATAATCAATTCTTTGCCACTTTTTCATTACATAGTTCAATCAATTCCTTTACGTTTCAAACAAGGAAGAGGGGGTCAACTTATCATTCCCATTTCACTCAGAATTCTATTGAAACTAGTGATTTCTCCTCTCCTCTTCCTAATGTAACATGGTGAAAAGTGTTTGAAAGGTAATCAATAGTGAAACTCTCATCTCTCTTTGAGGGAAAGGGTAGTTTTCCTCTTGATCTATCATTCACCATTTTCCCCATTACAACTATAATTTTAATTGTGACTTGTGAATACAAATGGTTTTCATTTCTCGTATCACTGTTAATATTGGTGGCATGTTTTTGATTTTGAGCATCACATCGCTAAAAAATGGTGTAAGGGTTTTTAATTTCACTGTTAATGTTTGAGGGTTTAAAGGGTTCAATGGGTTCAAATCCTTTGAATGTAACCTGTTGAGGATTTCATATTCACTTTGGGTATAGTTTTTTTACACTATTGATGTTTAAGGGTTTCGACATCTACAATATATCTGCACAGGGGTTTGAATTGGACTATTCATGTTGGGTTTACCTGTTCCCATGCTTGCATTGTCAATATCACCCATCATGTATAAGGGTTTCGGGGTTTCAAATTCAATGTTTCAATGTCAATGTATAAGGGTTCACAATTTCACCCTCATATTTGGATTCTTGGTTTCCATTTCGAGCATCACATTGCTTTAATAGTTTAAGTGTTTTCAGTTTCACCTGCATTGTTTGAGGGTTTAAAGGGTTGAATGGTTTCAAACCCTTTCAATGTAATTGGTTGAGGGTTTCTTTTTCACTTTGCATATAGTTCATTACATTGTGGATGTTTAAGGATTTCGACAATATCTTTAAGGTTTTCGGGGTTTCAAATACAATGTTTCACTTTAAATGTATAAGGGTTCACAATTTTACTTCTATTGTTAAGGGATTGAGGGCTTCAAAGTTGAATGTTTCAACTTGAAACAATGATTTCAATTTAATTGGCATCAAAGGGTTTCCATTTCCACTACTTTTTGGTTCTGGTTTTGCAATTCGAAACTAGTCCTCAGGTTGAAAGGGTTTCAATTTGAATCGATTGAGGGATTCACTTTCATTGTTAATGTATAAGGGTTCACAATTTCACATTTATTGTTCATTTGTTCAAGAGAGATTGCATATCAGTGTTGCAATATGCATCAAGGGTTTACATTACCACTCTTTTATGGTTCAAGATGACCTTTTAAAAACTACTCCTTGGGTTGAAGTGTTTCAATTTCAATTATGGTAGGGATACACTTGCACTATCAATGTTTAAGGGTTCACAATTTCACTTTTATTGTTTATATCTTTGAGGGCTTCCAACTCATTGTTTCATTTGGCATCAAGGGTTTCACTTTTATTGTCCAAGGGTTTACATCTCTACTCTTTTATGGATCGAGGTGAACATTTTGAAACTACTCCCTGGGTTGAAGGGTTTCAATCTCAATAGATTTAGGGATTCACTTTCACTGATAATGTAGGAGAGCTCGCAATTTTACCAGCCAATTATTTAGGGGTTTGACGGGTTAAAAATCACTAATTCAATTGGCATCAACGATTTCACTTTATACTTGTTTCCATTTCATTTTTTGTTGAGCCATATCTCCAATTTGAATGTTTCAGTGTTTCAATTTGTATGGACATGTTTTAGGGACTCAATTTATGTGTTCTTCCTTGATTGAATTATAAATCTTCACATTTCACCAATGTTGTTTTCACTTGCTATGCTTTACCCTCATTCAAGTGTAAGGCTAATTACCTTTACTGTAATATTTAAAGTTTTAATCCATACTTAGTTTCATTGTATGTACTTCTTTGTTTCTTAATTTTGGTAAATAGTTTCCATGTTCCTTTATGTATTGTTAAGTAAAAGAATGACCAATTTCCTTTAATGTATTAAAAAGGGTATAATTCATACTTAGTTTCATTGTTGAACTTCTATGTTTCTTAGTTTTATAAATAGTTTCCATGTTTCTTTAATACTTGTGAAGTTGAGGAACGACCAATTAACTTTAATGTACTAAGAAGGGTCCAATTCATATTTAGTTTCATTGTTGAATTTCTTTGTAAATAGAGTTATATATAGTTTCCCACACATGTCAAATCGAAAACATTCAAACCAAAGTAAACTATTAAATTGATAACATTAGCTATGAAATTGAAACCCATAAACATTAATAGTGAAATGGAAACCTTTAAACACATTTGAGTATGTAATTCCTTATATTAGTTTAAGGGTATATAGTACACCTTTCCTTGTAGTGGCATGTGTGTGTGTGTGTGTGTGTGTGATTGAATCCCTTAAATTGTGAAAGTGATACCCTTAAACCCAAGTTTGACATATCATGCATACACACACATGGACATGTGTGTGCATATATGTATGTACAAGTCTATATGTACATGTATGTTTCTACATAACTTGCAACTAAAAATGAAACTCTTCAACCCAAGTTTGGCATATGGTATGTGCATATATACATTTCAATGTATGTACATGTATATATGTATGTGTGTACATGTATATATATGTATGTATGTACATGTATATACATATATTTATGTACATGTATACATATTTATGTGTACATGTGTATACATATATGTGTGTACATGCATTTGACTATATGTATGTATATATACATGTACATGTATGTATCTACATGTTTGCATGTACATATCTATATGTACATAGGGGAGAGGAGCCAAAACGTACGCACCCTAACTTCAGGGGACCATGTGGCATGCCACATGGACCCACATCCCAACTTTGATCATTAGTCAAGTAGACCCTTGAGTTGGCTACACCAAATCAAAATTTTGTATGTGTACATATATCAGGAGGGTAGATCTTGTAGAAATAAAAATACATTTAGGGGCAGGGGTTAGAACTTGAAAGGTCCACAAACTAATCATTAACAATGTCCTTGTTTGTTATCCAATCCATTCACATGTAATGTGATGATTGGGCCAAGGTGTCAACAATTGGAACAAGAACCCACAGATCTTGCACAATTTGAATAAGTACCCATGCAGATTGAACAATAAAGTATAATTTGCACAATTACAAGATTTACATGGATTGTGTAGACTACGGGTAAATACCAATTTTTGTCACACTGTTGCAATCAACCATGTGTTGCATGCACAAAAGATCCTCCATCTTTTGATTGTAATTTTCATAGTCCTAAATAATAAGGACATGTCATCATTTGGAACCTTTGTACTCTTGAATTATGTTGCACTGAAACATTCAAATTGAATGGTATGTGCAGCACAATTCACAAGTATAAAGGTCTTGAGATGCTTGTGTGTTCTCGTTGTAGTCGATCTTGGAGATCAATACTTGTAAGATAAAAACCATGTGTTGGAGGCTGGTGTATTGGATGCTACTGTGGTCAAAACACGTCAAGTTTTAGCTACATGCAAGCTAAGGTGACACATAGTTAATTCCACTACAAGGAAAGTTTGAAGGTGGCAGAGAGAAATTTGGATGGAGGAGGTGGCCGATTGGGTGGACATGTACATGATTTCCATGTGACAACCCCATTTGAAACATACAGGAAGGCTGGAAGGTTTACAGTGTGGGCCCAACCATGTTCTGATCAATGCACCGAAGTGGCATAATTTTGACCACTCTAGAGGACTCGTCAGGGCACACTTGGCAAAACGTCGACTCAACATCAAGAATTTTGATTTGGGGTATCCAACTCAATTGTGCAAAACTGATTACTTCAAAGTAATGAAAACTTGAATCCTTCTAATTGATGAAACCTGAAGCATGTAGTTGTTGACATCTTTTCTCAATCATCCCATTACATGTTGTGAATTCCATCAACATATAAAACATACGAAATGCACATAATTGGAAACAAAAAAACAACATTTGTTGACAACTTGCTCAATCATCCCATTACTTGTAGATCAGAAAGCCAAATAAAAAGATCGTAGAGTCCATGTCAAATCAATGTCTTTATTACACATATTTGTAGTTCTTATGTGTCACTCGTTGTTGAAAACTTTTTCAAGTCAAGAAGAGTATTAAATTGTGGTTTCAACCACAACAACACGAGATTAAATCTCTCCTAATTATTAAGGGAAGACTCCCCCTGCTAAAATAAGATACAAATTACTAATTCCTATTCTAATATAAGCAGTACATCACCTTATCCTCTTTTTTCAAGACATATGTTATTCTTTTCCTCTTTTTTCAAGAAAGACTTTTTCAACATAGAGTAGAAATAATTCATACAATTTCTTTGTTACAAATTAACTTGGAAAGCAAGAACAATATAATAAATAGATAAGAAACAAAGCAAAGTGTCTGTAAAGGCGCAAATTCTTCTATTGCTTCTCCAGGACAAGAAATAATGCTCAAGCTCAAAGTCATGAATTCACTGTTGTCCTATCAACATTTTTGTTATTTTTTTTCTGTAACCCAAAGAGATAACTAAGAGAATAAAAATAAAGCTCAAACTCTTCAAAATGATTCCTAGCTTCACTTTTGATAATGTTTTTGTTGAAGTAGTAATATGAAGTGCAAAGTCTTCAAGTTACCATTTCTTTTCCAAGATAACACAATCAAGCACAAAGTCTTTAAAGTGATACCTTTATATATATGTATTAAGCTATTTCTATTTAAAATATCAAAATGAAGCACAAAGTCTTCAAAATGATAATAAGATCACCAATTCCTAATTCTAACAACAATAGTCAAGATATGACACAAAGTTCACAAGTTAACAATTGCCTCTACACTTAATGATATTCTCTCAACACACCTTTACTTGAGTAAATAATACTTTACAATGAAAATGACATAAGATCACTCTCACCATAAATATAAATGAATCCAACACAAAGTCTGGATGCCAAAAGCTTTCTTCTTATTTCATCAAATTTGTAAAATCACAAGAGGAACACAAAGTTTCACTTTGGCAGAGTTTTGACATATAGATTAAAGATAATAGATGCAAATTACATAGAGAAACCTCATATTTATAGAAGAGAGGTGCAACATGAAACTAGGAAAGTTACAACTAATTTGTCACCAAGTCAAAGGTAGAGTCCTATTTGACTTAGGACACATTAATTGCCTAAGAGCGAAAACTAAATACAAAATTGACATTGAAGGTGTCAATGTCTTATTCAAAAAGGCTTTTACTTATGAAAACTACTAAGTGTCATGAGACAATACATTTTGATCTTGCTTCATGAAATCCTCAAAATTTTGCAGAGCTGCTTTTATCTGATCTTGGTTAGGCCCTCTAGTATGACTTGTGATAACCTTGACCTTGGTGATAGAATCCTCAAGGCTCACATATCATTTCTTGTGTTTATTTAGAAGAAAGGTTAGATCATCCAGATTCACTTGGATATCTATGGTCATCTTATCGATAGAAGATAGTGAGAAAGCTTGTTTGTCAACCTCTTTACCAATTAGCAAATTAAATTATTTGATTGTGACGTCTTCATGAAGAGGCTTCTAATTGTCATACAGTACATGGAATAGTTGATATTTTGCCAATGACTTCCTTCCCTTTGTCATTACATTCCTTTAGTGCCTTTCTCAAATCTTTGATAAATACCTCAATTGTGTTCATTTGGTGTTCTAGAATTTCTCTTTATTCAATATACATATCCTTTGAAGGGATCACTCCATTATCAACTAGAACATCCAACTGAAAATCTTCTAACTTCAACCAGGATTCAAATTCCTTCTCATGTTCTTCTAATTTATTAGAAAAACAATTCAAAGTTTTATCAATTTCAATCTTTACCTCCAAATTTTTGACAAGAGTAACTATTGAACATAAGAGATGTGTTATGTGACTTAGTAGTCTATCCATCCATTCACCAACTTTTCTTCCACAAGAATTCACCTATTAAACTTGTTTGACAATTTGTTCATCCACTGAAGAAGTGACCAACTCGACTACCTCTAATGATTTGGTAATCTTAATTAGGACCTTTGTGAGTTGATCTACCTATTTATTCAGTGTAGATATTTCTTCTCTTTCTCCTTATTGAATATTGCTACAAGATGCTGGAATGACGTTTGAGCATCTTCAATTGTACCTTGATATATTTTCTTGCCCAAATCAATTGTCTTGATGACATAATCAGAATCTTGTACTTTGTCCAAATCTGTCTTAGGAGGAGGAATGGCCATTTCTATATATTTGTTGTTAGATTGATCTATCCTCAACCTGGATAAAGTCTTAGCTTTCTTTGTGACCTTGGGCTTAACTGGTACCGGTTGACTGGAATCAAAGTCATCAGAAGAGATGGCTTGTTTCTTTCTCTTAGGAGCATTGGACTCTAGCCAAAGTGGCAAAGAAGCATCTTCATCCACTCCAGAAGTCAGAACTTGAGTCGCCAAATCCTAAGACTATATTTTGGTAGTAACAATAGGTGGAGTTGAAGTGGAAATAGTGGGTGGATTGAAAACAATAGAAACTTGAGGAGGAACTTGGGTTTCTAACATAAACTTATCAAAATCTTCCAACATAGAAGATTTGACCTCAAACAAATTAGGAAGGAAAACAATATCTAGGTTGTCATGAGGTGTATCAAGGGCTATCTCACTTGCAGAAGTAGAAGGAATAACATGTACTTTAGGAAATTGTTAAGAAACTGACATAGTTGTACTCAAAGGAATAGCATCATAGACAGAGACCGAACTAGTACCTGTGATATCACATGATGGAGGAATACCTTTGTGTTTCACTTGAGACTGGGAAGTACTTGGGATTTCAAGTAATCCCTCCTCATCGAATTCCCCTTCTTCTTGCTCTTGTTCATTGTCTGGCTCATCTTCTTCTTGAAGTTGTTCATCTTCATTTGCTTCCTCTTCTCCCTCAACTTCATCAGGAACTTGAGTTTTTGGTGTTGAAGAATCACCTTGAGCTTTACATTTTTTAATGGTAAATTTGAATTTAGGACCCTTGGGAGTTGCAAGTTCTTGTGTATTCTTGGTCCTTAATTCAGAAGTCTTTCGCTTGGGACCTGCAACATCTTCTTCAAATGACTATTTAGAAAGGCTTCATCTGCACACCATGTAAGTTTAACCAAGTAGTGCTATTATCAAGAATTTTTTGACATCCAGCCCTTATTGAAGTGTTCTCCTTTTCAGACTATTGTATGGGAGGTAGAGGTAATCCAACAACCTTGTTTCTTTCATATGTAGGATCGAGGATGTCACCATCATCTTTAAGATCTTCAGGAACATCGACAAGGTCAAATTTCACAATTTGTTATACTATCAAACGACAGTAATCCATTCTACAAATATCCTCTTCAGTCTTGCAATCTACCCACACATCTTCAATTTGGTGGATATGTGTGTAGTTCTTCTTAATCTTATTATTCATGCCCCTATAATCAAATAAATTCCTAACCTTGAAGATTTTTATGGCTACTCTTCTCATTTTCTCCTCCATGGTGTGGGCCTTATAGATGGAATTGATAGAATATCTCCCTATAGAAATGAAAAATTTCAAACTTGTCTTATGAGCTCCAGATTGACATTCATGAATGGAAATCATTTTAAGAGCCATCTCCATACGGATGATCTTATCAAATGGATATATCGGGAGCATGAATGTTTCTCTATCAAAACACCCAATTATGATGTCTATGAAGGTGGGAAACTGAATAAAAATAAAACCATACTCGCTCACCACTTTCCATGCTTCATCTGACACTCTTTTGTATTGAATCTCCTTATAAAATAAACACTTGTAATGAGCAAATAAAGAATCATTTACCCTCTTAAAATGATGTAAACTCTCCGAGAGAGTTAACTAAGAGAAGTACTTATAAACAAGAACTTGACTCCTATAACTTGTAGGTGATAAACCTAGAAAATGCCTCATCGAGGAAACTGCATAGACAAGATAAGAAGTCATATAAAGTTTCAAGGTGGTAAGCAAATTGGTCAGTTGTTCACACAAGGCATCTACAATTTGTTTACCCAAGAAAATATTCTTCTTATTCTGCCTTATGACATGGATGTATTGATACATCCACTTGTGGTAGGTAGTGGAAGTTGGGAGGCCTTTTACTGTGCTGAGAAGAGTAATCAAATAATTAACCTCTTCAATGAAGTCACAATGAGGAATAGTTTCAGGTCATCTTGAAATTGTAGGCCTAGGTGTTTTCAGCCAATTCTCGTTCATATACTAGTTCCTAGATTGTTGGTTTCCCTTTCCTGCTAATGTCGGTTGACAAACAATATATACCGGTGAGTACTGGTTAAGTGACCAACCCAAAATGGTTTGTGTTACCATCAATGACAACATAATTAAGTCTGTTGAGTTTCAATTACCAAAAATCTCCCCCTTTAGAATTGATGGCAACACTCATGTGAAAAATGGATCGCTAAAGTACTATTCCGGTTCCCTACCAAAAACTTCAAAACTGATCTCAAAAACTATTGGAAGACTGCTCCCCCTAAGATATATATTACTTCTCATGTCCCAATCATTTTTCACATTAAACTCTCCCCCTTTGACAATAATGCCAAAGACTAGGGCAAAAAAAGAATAAGAAATGAAATTCTGTACAAACCAAAATATGATTACCATATCTAGATATCCTTGAAAATGTCTGGGTAAACATTCTTCAAAAATCCTAAATATGCATCCCAGCCTGTCTTCAATATGCTCAAAATAGATACAAAACCATTAAGACTATATGCATGAAGCTCTTCTTCTGATAGGTCTATCGGAGTAGGTTTATTCATTAACTCAATGCGTTCCCTCTTGTGAAGTAACAAAGTGTTCAATCGAGGACTCACCAAAATTCTTAATTCCCTTGCACACCATATTAGCCTATCCATGTCCTTCTCTAATCCAAAAATCTCAGACTGTTATCAAAATCTGACCATGAATGGTACTGGTTAGTGTTTGAGTACCATCAATACTGTTAGCCAAATGTTCTAATCGGGCCTTTCTCGCCTTCAATTTCACCTCAAGGTTCGTTGTTAGTTTTTCGGTGTTAGTACATGACCTATATATATTTCTACACTCATTTAGAGCCACATCAATCTTTGATATCTCATTTGTCAGCTTAGCCTTGTCAGATGGAATCATGTTGTCACAAGTCACCTTCCGGGTTGCATTATACCACTCAATCAATTATCGGTTTGATACATGTTGAAGAGTTTTAAACTCTTTGGAAATATGCTTTGTCAAACCTTTTAGTTTGTTGGATGGACTTCACATCTAATCTACCTTATATTTCAGTGCAAGCTGCTGCAAAATCAAAATGGCCTTCTCAATAACCTACTTATTTGTAGTCCCTTCCTTCCTTAACTTCTGAGCTGCAACATACATCAATTCAAAAATGCTTAGTTTCTCAATATTCTTTTGTGCAAAATCAACTTGACCAAATAAGTCAAGTGCCAACAATGAATGACTATCCAAAATCTTCCCAGAGGATACAACCTCTTGACTTGCACTGGTGGCTTCGCCACTTGGTGTAGTAAAATTTTCAACCTTAACCTCTTCAGTATGTACATTTAGTGTTAGAGGTTCAATATCCTCAACCTGCTTATTTTCTATATCAACATCAATAACCTCTATATCTGAAATGATCTGTTCCATTGTATCTCTCTTATCCTATACAGTTTCAATGTTATCTACCGGTATCTCTAAATTAGGTACAAGTGGTTCTACCAGAGGAATATCCTCTAATATTTTCTTGATCCAAAACTAGTGTATCCATTCCCAATATACCTTTCCCCTTATCATCTACCGGGATGTCTGGAGTGTTAGACTTTTGAGGGACTTCCAGTGATGTAAAGAATCTAGGTTTATCTACAAATTTTTTTACCCAAGCCTCATGTGTCTCCTTAACTATCTCATTTACTCTACCTACCATGAGACTCGCATGCCAGTGTTTGCTTCAGAAAATTGATTTATTTGGAAACTCTAAACACTGTTGCATCTCTTCATCAGTTATAGCACCAAAAACAGTTAACAATTCTTGTATCTTTATGTGTCTATCTTCTTCAACTGTAGATAATCTTCTAGCATCTAACGTTTTATACAAATCTCTCAATATCTGTTTTTCAATCTCTAAATGCTCTTTCTTATATATGTCTAAGTACAACAAAATTGATTCCTCTATCTCCATTTGCTCCTTATCATCCATATGTACATAGTAATGTTGTATATTACTCAAAATTCCATCTTTAGTGATTTGATCAATCAACTCAGCAACTGAAAGAGGAGGAATGACTTCAATACTCTTACCAGATTCGAGAGCTATATCTACATCTGATTTCTTCTTCTTGTCGAGAGTAGAAGTAGACTCCTTAACCGGTTTCCTCTTCTTTGTGGGCTTTCTCTCCTTCAAAATTTACTTTGGTGATGTCAAAGGGGTAACCTTCACTTTCTGCTTCTTTACTTCCTTATCTTTCTTCCTTGGTATCTTGATGAAAGTTTTGGGAATCTGTGAGGGTACAACATCAATATCAAAACCAGATGTAACAGGTGCAATATAAGTCTTCGGTTTCTACCTCTTTACTACACCCTTGCCGGTTGTTGTTGTCGGTGAGGCCTAAACTGCTGTCGGAGAAGATCCTTCCACTAGTCCTATGATATGCTTTATCTCAGAGGATATCTTCTGTACAACTTACCCAACCTTCTTGATCTTTCCTTCCCTTTTCTTCTTACTGAATCCAATCTCTACTTTAGTTTCTTTTTTCTTTGCAGTCCCAAAGGATTTCTCTGCTTCATCAATCGAGGCATCAATAAGAGTCTTGACATACAAGTCCAAGATCTCAACATCTACCTCATAGTCCATCCCAGTTCTCCAGATCTTCCGAAGTTGCACTTCAACCATCAGTGTTTCATCCTTCTTTACCCTATAATAGATTTGAGTTGAATATTTATCAACAATATGCTTTGGAACTCTTTCTCTCTTCTTCATTGCTTTCTAGAATGATTTGAAATAACCCCAAAGAATGGAGTCCTTATCCTGTCCCATATTCCTTATAGCATTTTTGATTTGTTTTACTACTGGTATACCAAATTCCCATTAGGTCTTACCGATTCCAAGTAACTCATTCAAAAAGAAAAGCATTAAACAAACAACAAGGTTGCCATACTAGAAAATACCCTTCTTGTCACCCTTGAGTCTTTCCTAGGTTTATTATCACTTCATCACACATCCATTGACATAGATCTATCTTTTCATTCTCCTTAATCATTTTGTGAGTATATAAAATGCATGAACTGGAAATAGAGTTCAATCAATTTGACTGGGTTACCTTGTAATCGAAGATCATGCTTGCAAATTGAACTGCTTTGTCTCTGATAGTGCTAATTCTCATTGACTAGTTGTCAGATGTTGCACCAGTTAACTTCTCCACCACATTGTTAGATATCTTCTTCCTTCCAGGAGTTGACCGGTGATTACACAAATAGCCTCGTTGGTGATCTTGTGGGGCCAATCTAGCCATATGAATTCACCATGGACTCGGCTTAGTGCATACCGAATCAATTCATCTTCAAATTTTGATATCTCCAAAATGTCGGTAAAACCCTTATCCTTTAGAATTTGAAATTTTGGTTTCATTGACCCATCCTGGTTTAGCATGGTGCCAATATACATTTTCTTGATCTCAACAGAACCCAAATCCTCCAAAGTACAGTGAATATATGCATGGACATCTTTGACATACAACACTCCTTTAGGAACCCTAGAAAATGTGCCAATTGAATCATTGACCTTCGCAATCTGAGGGCATTGCCTGAAAATAGGGCGTGGATGGTCCTTGAAGTCGACAACAAGGGTAGCCACACCTACCGATGCAGAAGATGATCCAAAAACCATAGCAAACAAAATATATCCCAAAAACTAATAAAATACCTCACAACCTTTGCTAGTGAAAGCTCTTGAAAATCTTCTTGAGAATGCACAGGAATTTGCTTGAAAACTTTTGATCGCCTTGAATCACCTTGAAATTTCTCTGTTTTGATCTGAATGTAGTGTGATAAAAAGTGAACCAACATTTTCCTTTTATTCTTCAAAAATGCTAATGTCTCATTGACATTAATGCATGCTGACATTGTTGGCATTGTGTTGTCATTGATGTCAACCGGTATGGGATGACCACTGGTAGTAGAGATGTATGTGAAACACTGCTATGAAGATGTACAAGTTGAGATATCTTGCATATCACCTTGTGTTGCAGAACACCGACAATGGTAAGGGAGATGATCTCAGGAGTCACCAGTGCAACAAGTTAGTTCCTAACTTGTTTGTGATGAAGAGGCAGAATATTACCTGAATCACATCAATACTGGAAGAGAAGAATGAACCGGTATGCTATGAGGTTGCAGAACAGCAGAACTCCCACTAGATGAAGATGCAGTCATCATGAGCAGCAATGACTGACAATGAATGTGCTCACATCAGTTCACATGTGCCTGGTTGAAGAGATGCTGCTCAGCAGGGAATTCACATGAACATACGACATAAAGTAGATGGAGCTTATCTCCTATTATGCATTAAGTGCATTATAGTTTGGAGAGATAAAAGTGAAGAGGTAAAGGCAAGCACTTGAAGGATCACACTGGATCTACCAGTGAATTGAAGGAATGCCCTAAGTGCTTGGGATCAGGGTTATGCACTAAACCGTAAAGAGAAGGCATGATTGAGATGCCAGTACAGAGGAAGTGTGAAGTGTTTGTCATCTTGACAAACCGGTAGAGGAAGGAACAACATTGATCAGGAAGAAAGGCTGAGTAGATGTAAACATAGGAATCTGACCCACTGAAAGAAGATAGGAGTCTTGTGAAGGTTGATGACATGATGTCATCAAGAGTGGTAACCGGTATATGAGTCCACTGGTTATATAAGCAAGGTGCAATTGCAAAAGATTTCCCATTTGTGGGAATGAGCATACTCTGGATTCACCTATCTAGAGACCGATTTGAGAGTTCCATCGACAGTTCAAGATGAAGGCAGATATGATAAGGTAACTAGTAGAATGGTTGAGACCGGATGGGTTAGCAAACTGACAGAAGTAAGAAATCGATAGGGTGGTTGGTCAGTGATCCTACTTGGACCGACTCAAACTGCCAAGCTGGCAGATAGGTGATATGGATGCCACAAGGAGTCAACATAGCAAACCTGCATTTGGATAAATATGGAATGTACATCGACAGGGTTGTTGCAGGGTTAGTCAGCTTTAATGATAGGTCACACAAATCATGGGACTTGCTGCAGAACGATTGCAGGGGTTTGAGGCTTGAGGTCTGGAAGACAACTACGAGTCAGCCTAGAGTGATTGAGAAGATCGAGGTGACAACGAAAACCACACAACAGATATTTCCTAATTGACCAAGGAATCAACTATTAGGGTAAAAAGCAAGTTGCCAGAAAGGGAAGGCGTGATCCAGGAGATGCGATTATGGAAGATTTGTGCATTTAGATGTCAGAAAGATTAGATCATGCAAGATCTAAATGGATTTGGTTTGCCTCGAAGATGGTGAGAAAACCCTAACCGCCTAGTTTTTGAATTGGTTTTGGAGGGAAAACCAGTCTATAAGTATATGACAGAAGAGGAAGAATGTTCTACTAAAATATAGACAATCGAGGGATTGAGAAGTTGGAGGTCTCTGTAGGAAAGAAGAAATTATCCCAGTGCTCAACGAGTATCGGTGAGAAGAGTGAGAGAAAGGGAGAATATGGTTGAATCTTTCAACCAGTTGGAGTGAAGAATCAGTAGTGCTTATACCGGTCAAGAAGAAGAGAATGAGGATGCATAGAAGGTAAACAAAGAACTGCCAGAGAGTAGAGCAAGTGAAGAACAACAAGAAGAGTGAAAAGGTGTAGCAAAGAGAATATCTCACTGACAGAGCAAAATATTTGAAATGGTTGCAAGATTCACTTGTAACATGATAAACACTTATGCATTTGACGTTTACTTTGTGAAAACTGAGTTGTAGCTCAGTGCAGGGGTTGTAGCTCCTTGGGTTGGTGCCCTAAAGTTAGGGGTTGGTGCTCCTTTTTTTGTAGCCCATAAATCAGGTAGGGGTTGGTGCTCCTTGGGTTGGTGCCCTAAACTTTGTAACTTTGATTTACTGTGAGGTTGGATTGGAGTAGTAGACTCCAGCAACATTGCTCACCAAGGTTTTTCCCATCTTGGGTTTTCCTCATATATGCTGGTGTTATGAGATTTCTTCTTGTGTGTGTGTGAATTTGAGTTAGTCTCATCACTAACCGGTAAGTCTGCATTGTATTTGATTCATAAACTGGTATGCTCACAAAGAAGAGCTAAAGGGAAAAGTTTAGAGAACCACTGATTCACCCCCTCCCCCTCTCAGTGGTGCATTGTGTCTAACAGGCATATGATACCGGATTCAAAATCCATTATCTCAGCACTGATGAATCTCCAGATTGACTTCTCCAAGATCTGAAACAAGCTTTCATACCTCTACCAGGGTTAATGCAATATTCATCATTAATTTTCCTCCCACTAAGGCTAATGCCTTAGTTACCATATAAGTTTCCTGTCGGTGTAGGAACATTTAGCTCTGTCGGTTGAGTAACCGAGTTGATTGTCTCTATCGGTTGATCTTTAGATTTCCTAACCCATTTCATCTCATGCTCCTTCATGATATCTTCAACCTTTTGTTTTCCTTTTCCATCATTTCCTATCAGATTGTTCTTGCTTCTACAATATTTGGCAATGCAATATGTCCTATTTTGTTGCATGCATAGCAAGTGACATTATTTTTCTGAATTGCCTTGTTGAGTCCTTGACCATTCTTCGATCTACATTGATTAGCCATATGTCCAAACTTTCCACATGCATGACATCTGACATTCATTCTACAATATTTTGTCCTATGTGATGGTATGATGAAAGAATAAGTATCTGGTATATTACTGAGAGAGGGGGGGTGAATTAGTAAACTAAAAAACTGATACAAACTTCCCAAACTCAAACTCAAACTCACAAAGTAAAATTTCACTATCAAGATCAATACTCATAAGAATACTCAACATCAACTGGTTAACTGTTATAACAACTTAACAATAAACAACTTCAATCTTGTAAACATCAAAATGCTTAATCATATATCAACACACTTCATCTCTCAATGCTTCCAGTTATCATGCTTTATCAAAATAGTTAAGTAGTCAATCAAATCAACAAATAAGATCATAACCACAAAAACATTCACCACATCACACAAATATTTATATGTGGAAAACCCAAATAGGTAAAAACCACGGTGAGATGAGACTCACAAGATGGCTATCTGAACTCTTCTGAAGTTCGCCCTGTTAGGAGCCAAGCCTGTTAAAGATTTTATAATAAGTCCTGTTAAGAACTGATTATGTTAGGAATCATCCGGTTAAGGGATTTACAAAATGCCTTGATGAAAATAAAATACCCTATTAGAAGTAACCTCGGTAGAGGATTTGAGAATCCAAGCTAATGGATCACCTTGTTGGAGGATTTAAGAAGTAACCAAGCTTGTTAGAGCTTACACGGTTAGGGGATTTTAGTTCTACTGTAATTGTTAGAAAACAACAGGTTTTCTTGATCTGTCTGAATAGCACTACATTTGCTTGATTAGATCCTTTTTAAGCTTCAATATGCCTTTACATAAACTACAAATCCATTCTCCAGTTAGGCAACCACACACTTAATTGATTTCAACCAACACTTTGCCAACTCTAAAAAAAACAACTTCATCGACCTTAAATACAAATCAATTAGGTCGGTAACACAACAAAAACCTAATTCTCTCATAGAGATTACAAATAAACTAGTTCAAGTGTGACCGTTGGATTTACATTGCAATCTATAAACATTCTTCAAGAAATTTCCAACTGCTCCATGATCACTGCTTCATCGGACTTTGTAACTCATCACACATTATGAATTAGATGCAATCCACTTTTCTCATTCCCTAGAAAATCAAACAAATGCGCCAAAACAATCTGAACTTATCCTCATACAATGATCACATGTGTCACTATCATTACCGCTCATCATTAGATCTTAAACCAACAAACTTGATCGATAGGGTTTAACAAAAACAATTGGTAGGGTTTATCGATTGCATTGCATAGAAAGGGTTTTAATCTTATACATCGGTTTAATGGTTCAGCACAAACTTACATACCAGTGTATGACATCTTCCTCAAAGCTCTTCCTGCTGGTTACAAGACAATATCAGCAATAAAATAAATACCATTACCAGTTCAATTAACATCAATGACACCATAACATATCATTAATGCAATCTTCATGCAAATACCAACAATCTGCCCCTTTGGCATTGATGACAATACAAATATCAACGCCTCTGATTGCTTATGTGATTGGTGAATAGGAATCCTAGTTTACATTACCAAGTATTCATCATGCTCTGTCTATCTTCAGCCTATCGCTGGTTTCCCTTTTCCAATCACATAATTCTTATCCCCCTTTGACAACAATGCCAAGTTGAAAGTAAAACATGTAACTGCAAATTTTCACTATGCATCAACAACATACTACAACTTGATGCTCCCCCTGTGGAATACATTCACTTCTTCATCAATCCTTCTAAGATTTTGCAAGTGATTCAGGGACTAATGCAATCAACATAATGCTCAACTAACTTCATGAAGAGGGACAACCCCCAACTGACTTCTAAGATACTCAAAGGTGGTCTTAGGTAGAGGTTTGGTAAAGATATCTACAAGTTACTCCTTGGTAGAAACATGCTCTAAGATAAGATCTTTACTTTGAACTTTTTCCCTCAAAAAATGATACTTCAATTCAATGTGCTTGGTGCGAGCATGCAAAACAGGATTCTTAGAAATATTTATGGAACTTGTATTATCACATAAAATCTTTATAGGTTTTGAGATCTTCATCTTAAAACCTTCGAAAATATGCCTCATCCAAATAGCTTGTGTGTAATTCATATAAGCTGCAACATACTTAGCTTCAATAGTAGATTATGAAGTACAACTCTAATTTTTACTACTCCATGAAACAAGTCTTCCTCCTAGAAAGAATGCTCCACCGGTAGTACTTTTCTGGTCATCAATATTTCCTACCCAATCAGCATCTGTGTATGCTTTCAAATCAAATTTTCCTCCATATGGATACCATAATCCATAGTCAATAGTATCTTTCAGATACCTAAAAATTCTCTTGGTCATTATCAGATGTGCCTCCTTTGGATTCTTCTGAAATCTAGCAACTATACCAACTGCATGGGCAATATCCAGTCTCATGTGAACAACATAGTGTAATTTTCCAGTCATTGAACCGTATTCATTTTCATCAATAGATTTAGATTCATCTTCCTTGGATAACTTGCAACCTGTAACCATTGGCGTTCCAACTGGTTTAAAGTCACTCATGCCAAAAGTCTTCAAAATCTCTTTCACATACTTAGATTGAGTAATGAAAATACCATTCTTCATTTGTTGTATCTGCAAGCCTATGAAATTTTTTATTTCCCCTACTAAAGACATTTCAAACTCATTTTTCATTTCATCTGCAAATCTATTGCTCATGACATCATTACCTCCAAAAATAATATCATCAACAAATACTTCACTGACCAGTATTTCATCTTCTTCAGACTTGAGATAAATATTACTATCATCATTGGTTCTTGCAAAGCCTATCTTCATCATATGTGTAGGAGGTCATTCATACCATGCTCTGGGTGCCTACTTTAATCCATACAAAGCTTTATGCAATCTACATACCATGTCTTTCTCATCTGTCAAAGCATAACCATTTGGTTTCTCTATGTATACCTCTTCTTCCAATATCACATTAAAAAATGAAGACTTAACATCCATCTAGTATACCTTGAACTTCTTATGGGCTGAAAATTCAAGTAAAGTTTTGACACCTTCTAGTCTTGCTACTGGTGCAAAAGTTTCGCCATAATCTTCTCCTTCTTCTTGAGCATAACCCTTGCAAACTAATCTTTCCTTGTTGCGAACTACAACACCATCTTCATTTAACTTGTTTTTGAATACCCATTTAGTATCTATAACATTTTTATTTATCAGTCGGGGTACCAAGGTCCAAGTGTTATTCTTCTTAATTTGATCCAATTCCTCCTCCATAGCTTTAACCCAATAATCATCACCAAATGCCTCCTTAGCACTTCTAGGTTCAATGGTGGAGATCATGCAAGAGTTCTCTCTTATTCTCCTTCTAGTTAGTACTCCAGCATCCTTATCCCCAATAATTTTCTTAGGACTGTGGTTCAGTCTCACATACCTAGGAATAACATGATCATTCTCTTTAGGTTCATCTTCTTCTGAATTTATTTGTTCCAGTTGAACAAGTACATCAGAATTTGCTTTACCAGTTTCTGATTTAACATTTTCAGGTTCCAAAAGAAAAATGAAAGGATCTTCATCTTTTTTCTCTGAACTGGTTCCTTCTGAGACTTTAGGATATTCATCCACATGAACATCAGCACTCTCAACAATTCTCTATGTCCGGTTATTGAAGCATTTGTAGGCCTTACTCTTGCTAGAATAGGCAAGAAAAATGCCTTCATCACTCTTAGCTTCAAACTTGCTAATATAATCACCTCTTTTAATAAAATATTTTCTACCAAATATCTTAAAATAGCTAACATTAGGTGATCTTCCATACCAATATTCATAAGGGGTCTTGTCCTTACCTCTTTTCACCAGAACTCAGCTCATTGTGTAGATAGTTGTACTTACAGCTTCTTTCCAAAATGTTTTCGCTACATCTCCTTGTATCAACATTGTCCTAGCAGCTTCAACCATTGACCGATTATTCCTCTCTACTATACCATTCTGTTGTGGTGTCCTTGGTGCATAAATTATTCACTTGATACCGTTCTCATCACAATACTTAGTGAATTTCTCATAAATAAATTCACCGCCTTGATCTATTCTTAGACATTTTATCTTTTTGCCACTCTCTTTCTCAGCTAAGGCCTTGAATGCCTTGAACTTACCAAAAGCTTTATTCTTATCCTTCAAGAATGAGACCCACATCATCCTTGAACAATCATTAGTGAAGATCATGAAATATTTGTCACCTTGAATGCTACTTGTTCTTATCGGTCCACATAGATCTGTATGAACCAAATCTAACAAGTGCTTTGCTAAGAAGGACTTGCTCTTGAAAGTTGAAGAAGTCATCTTTCCTAACTGACATTCTTTAAAAAGAGCATTAACCGGTTTGTTTAACTGAGGCAAGCCTCTTACTATCTTGGACTTGCTCACTTTAACAATGTTATCAAAGTGTATATGACAAAATATCCTATGCCAAAGCCAGCTATCATCTATCTTTGCAATCAAACAGTTGCTAACTTTAGGATTAAGATGAAATAGATTACCTCTGGTTTGTTTCTCAGTTGCAATCAATTCACCTTTGTTGTCAAAGATTTTGCACATACCATTTCTAAACTCCAGTGGGTATCCTTTGTCATTAAGTTGTGTCACACTCAGAAGATTGTGCTTTAGGCCTTCAACCCAATAGACATCGTCAGCACTGCTCTTCCCATTAATAGAAATAACTCCCTTACATTTAACCATACAGGGTGAGTCATTGCCAAATCTGACAACACCGCCATTAAATTCCTTCAAGGAAATAAATTTGCTCGGATCACCAGTCATATGATGTGAACAACCACTATCAATGATCCAATCATTAGAGTTATCCATCCTGGACACTAGTGCCTTCTGATTTGATATCTCTTCCTTAATAGCTACAAAAACAATATCTTCACTAGCATCATCATCAGATTCTTCATTAGTAATACCACTGTTAACCGCTATAAGACAATCTCTCTTACCTTTGCCCTTATACTTCTTGTATTTGTCTCTCTTGTATTCATTTTCACCATTAGGACAGTTAGTTGCTATATGACCAATCTTGTTGCATGCAAAACATTTTAAAGGTAGTTTACCTCTATATTTACCAGTGCCTCTAGGCATTCATTTTGCCAACAATGTTTCAAGTTCCACTAGGCTGTCTTCATCATCAGCATATCTGTTGGATATAGATTCATAACCATGACAAGTATCTTTAATTTTTCTCACAGATGGGTTAGAGATAGAAGCTCTTAATGTAGATTTTGATTTCGGTACACTACCATCATAGCCATTTAATTCAAAAGCAGTAAGTTTGCCAATGATAGAGTCAAGAGTTACCTTAGTTTTGTCAATGGACTTCAGCTCCTGAATAGATGCAACTCGGATAGCATAGACCAGTAGAAGGGTTCTCAATACCTTACTGATCACTATGACATCTTCCACTTTCCCTCCTGCACTCTTTATTTCACCAAACTATCTCTTTTATCCTTTGACCATATTGCTTGATATTCTCACCTTCATACATTCTCATGTCATCAAACTTTCCTCTTAGGCTCTCATCTTTAGCAATCTTAACATGTTCATCACCGCTATAAATCTCTTCAAGTTTTTTCCATACTTCATATGTAGTTTCAAGACCATGAACATCTACATATTTAGCATCAGACAGAGAATTGATAATAGCATCCAATGCTTGATGATTTTCTTGTTATTCTTTCTTCTGATCATCAGTTGGAGTTCCCGTAGGTGTAACATACAGAGTTTCTACATGATCCTAATACTGACTTCCTAGACTCTTAATGTAAATCTTCATTCTGTTGCTCCATATTCTATAGTTATCTTTGTTGAACTTCAGACCTTCCTTCTTCATCATGATCTACAAGATCTTTTCCTCAAGTTGTTAGGCTTTTGGATTTAAGAGGACCTGAGATGCTCTGATACCAATTGATGGTATGATGAAAGATTACTAAGAGGGGGGGGTGAATTAGTAAAATTAAAAAATGATACAAACTTCCCAATCTCAGACTCAAACTCACAAAGTAAACTTTCATTGTCAAGATCAATACTCATAAGAATACTTAACATCAACTGGTTAACTATTATAACAACTTAATAATAAATAACTTCAATCTTGTAAACATCAAAATGCTTAATCTTATATCAACACACTTCATCTCTCAATGCTTCCAGTTATCATGCCTTATCAAAATAGTTAAGTAGTCAATCAAATCAACAAATAAGATCATAACCAAAAAAACATTCATCACATGACACAAATATTTATACATGGAAAAACCAAATAGGTAAAAACCATGGTGAGATGAGACTCACAAGATAGCTATCTGAACTCTACTGAAGTTCTCCCTATTAGGAGCCAAGCCTGTTAAAGCTTTTACAAGAAGTCCTGTTAAGAACTGATTCTTTTAGGAATCACTCGGTTAAGGGATTTACAAAATGGCTTGATGAAAAGAAAATACCCTATTAGAAGTAACCTTGGCAGAAGATTTGAGAATCCAAGCTAATGGATCACCTTGTTAGAGGATTTAAGAAGTAACCAAGCTTGTTAGAGCTTACCCAGTTAGGGGATTTCAGTTTTGTTGTAATGGTTAGAAAACAACAGGTTTTCTTGATTTGTCTGAATAGTACTACATTTGCTTGATCATATCCTTTTTAAGCTTCAATCTTCCTTTACACAAACTGCAGATCCATTCTCCGGTTAGGCAACCACACACTCAACTAATTTCAACCAACACTTTGCCAACTCTAAACAAAACAACTACATCGACCTTAAATACAAATCAATTAGGTCGGTAACACAACAAAAACCTAATTCTCTCATAGAGATTAAAAACAAATCGGTTCAAGTGTGATCGTTGGATTTACATAACAATCTATACACATTCTTGAAGAAAATTCCAACTGCTCCATGATCACTACTTTATCGGACTTTTTAACTCTATGCATTAGATGCAATCCACTTTTCTCATTCCCTAGACAATCAAACAAATGCGCCAAAACAATCTGAACTTATCCTCATACAATGATCACACGTATCACTATCATTACCACTTAGCATTAGATCTTAAACCAACAAACTTGATCGGTTAGGATTTAACAAAAACAATTGGTAGGGTTTACCGGTTACATTGCATAGAAAGGGTTTTAACCTTATACACTGGTTTACCTGTTCAACTCACAAACTTATATACCGATTTACAACATCTTCCTCAAAGCTCTTCCTACCAGTTACAAGACAATATCAATAACAACAACAATATCAGCAATATCACAAATACCATTACTGATTCAATTGACATCGATAACAACATAACATATCATTAATGCAATCTTCATGCAAATGCCAACACTATGACCATACTTATTACATTTTGAACACTGACCGGGATCAACATTATTATTCTGATTTTCTCTAATTCTGTATTGACTTGCTTTATGACTAAACTTATTACAAACAAAGCATCTACCATTAAATTTATGTTCGTTGGGTTGCCTTACAGGTGATTTCTGATTCCATTTATAAGGTGGATTCTTTTGATTTGTAGTACTAGAGCTTTCTCCATGCTCAAATCCAAAACCTCTAGTGTCTCCAGTGTCTCTTTGATCCTTCAATAATTCATCAAGCCTTGCAGAACTAACCCTAGACTTTTCTTTGTATTTATTTGTAGCATCCAGATCACTTCTTAGGATTGACATCATTCTTTCAATCACTTGCTCATTGTTATGTGACTACACCAACTTAGTTCTCAACACATCATTCTCATGCACCAACCTTATGCATTCTTCAGATCTGTCTTTGAGAGATCTACCAAGATTTTTTTCATTCTTCTTCTGATCTTCAATCTCCTTGGACATCCTCATAGTCATGGCTTGCATTTAATTCTTCATCACACCATTCTCCCGACTCATCTTCTGACATTTTTCCTTAAGGGAATCCTTCTATTCATCATCCCGATTTTGTAAAAGTTCCTTCCTTTTACCTTGAATAGATGACAACCTCTCCTGCAGGGTAAGAATGAATTCCTTTGCAAAGTTCAATTCATCTTGCAACTTCAAGTTCTTCATCCTTTCAGCATCATAGTCCTCAAGTTCTACTTAAAGTTGTTTTTGTAGACTCATCTCCATGGATTCCAGATTCAGGATGTTCCTTAAGTTGTTAGACTTACTCCAAGGCACCAGGCTCTAATACCAATTGTTGGAATCCAATAACACTGAGAGGGGGGAGTGAATAAGTGTTATGTCAGTATAATGAATTTTAACCTTATTAATAATGTTGTTCAGTAACTGGTAAACATAAAAAAATATAATGACAAATAGAAATGAATCAACCACAAGAGCATAAACCATAACACAAAGATTTATACGTGAAAAACCTCAAAGAGGAAAAACCATAGTGGGATTGGAGACCCACAATATCTATCCACTAGCTAAATGAATAAATATTAAAATAGGGGTCTGCACATGCAGGAAGGCCAACAACCTAGAGCACAATTCTCATCACAAAAAGATCCTCACTGACTACAAACACCACATATGGAGTTACAAACAAAATTATGAACTCTAAGAGTGCATCTGCTATGTTGGATGAGTTCTGGTTAAAGCACAGTTTGTACCGGTTTACACTATGTCCTTCCTTACCGGTATCTTGTTTCGCTTCCCAAACCTTTAAACCAATATCCAAGACCGACTATAGAATATTGCATTCGCATTTTGTTGATCAATATTGCTTGCACAACATCACGTCTCTATATCCCATTACATTCTTTCTCATTTCCAAATTAACCTAACCAGATTGACTTAAATACCCTTCCCAAATATAAACATAAATGCCTTATGTTGGCTTACAATGATATTACAATTTATTTACATGTCAGCCTAAGAAAAAATCAATTCATTAAACTTCAAGACCGATTCCTTGTAGACCTGCCGGATCAATCTCCCATGTCGGCCTCATATACCATTTCCTAGATTGTTGGTTTCCCTTTCCTGCCAGTGCCGGTTGACAAAAAATATATAACGTTGAGTACCGGTTAAGTGACCAACCCAAAATGGTGTGTGTTGGTATCAATGAGAACACAACTAAGCTAGATGAGTTTCAATTGCCAACACAACCAAGAAGGAAGACTGAGAGGGAGGGGGGCTGAATCAGTCTTCACTAGAAGATAAAACTTAATCACAAAACACAGATCTAATAAACTGTAGTAATAAGACAGATAGGCAAATTAAAAGAACAACACACGACACCAAAATTTTGATGTGAAAAATCAGGTTAAGGGAAAAACCACAGTGGGAACCTACCCACAGTAAGATGATAGTCTACAGTAGTATGTGAAAATATTACAATGAGAAAAGCACATGCATTCAGGCACACTATCTAGAGATCACTGCTCAAATATAATGGCCTAGAAGGCTACAACCCTGAGGATAGTTTCATTGACTTACAATAAGTTTCAATCTACAATCTGGAAGAAATGAATTGAAAGAATAGCATCTCCAAATGCCTGATTACAATTCTGGTTAAGCACATATGTCTGCCCTATAACACCAAACTCAACACTGAAGGATAAATCACTTGTCCGCACATAAACTTCTCTCTGATATTACATACATAACATCGACCATAAAATTACATGACAATATCACCTATATATACAAATCATCAACCTTGATAACAAGGTTGACTAAACCCTCAACCCTCAATTACAAAATTACATCACATGATACAAATATTGACCATAAGACCAATATAATGGCTTACATAGCATAACATGGTCCTACATAAAATTCCCAAATGCTCAACTCCACTGGAAATCACGCCAAGATCAACCGCAACACACTACATCACCAAGAAAACCAAATAACATGAAAATCATCACTGGTTCATAGAAAGTACCAAAAATTCACACAATGATCAATGTGGATCATCAAAACAAATAGGAAATGACTAGGAAACACTAGCAAGCATGTTAGACTCATCAGGAACAACTATACCAACACCACTTAACAAATCTTCATCGGTCAACATCTAAAAGCTCAAGAATACAACCAATCAAAAACTGTCACAAAGAAAGATAACTTGCAGCACACCAAATCATGATCCATATGAAATGAAGATACACAAGACCATCCCATGCAATATCCCAAAAACTCAGCACAAGATCTGATCATACCAGAATATACCGAAGGAAATACCGAACTTTGCAAAATAGTGATCAGCAAAACAACACCACAAACCGGATCATAAGATCTTCCCAATCTGCAATCACCGAAGCAATACACGGGAATATGTTGACATCAATGACAACAACATATCCTAGCAGCAACAATGACCTACAATATCCAACAATCTCCCCCTTTGGCATTAATGGCAACATATGAATGTGAAAAATAATCAATGCAAAGAAAGAAGATATCTCCAACAAACTCCAGGAAACTCCCCCTAAGATCAAGACATATAAAGCAGTTTTTCACATGATCTCTCTCCCCCTTTGACAACAATGCCAAAGATATCAAAATAGAAAACCAAAATCTCTCTCCCCAAAATAGAAACACGAGTCTCATAAATCTCTCCAAAAACACAGACTACTCCAACAAAGGAGCAACATCAATTCACTAATTCAGATTAAAGGATAAGACTGTGAAGTCCACCAGATTGATGCAACTCAATGCAACTAGTTCTAATTAGGAGGGGTGGATACCCCTAACTTGTCTCTCAAATAGACAAATGTATCTGCAGGCAAAGGCTTAGTGAAGATATCAGCTATTTGTTCCTTTGTAGATACATACTCTAGGTCCACCTTCTCTTCATTGACTTGCTCTCTCAAGTAATGATATTTGATTGACACATGCTTAGACTTTGAATGCTGCATTGGATTCTTTGACATGTTAATAGCACTAGAATTATCATAGTATATAATAGTAGGCTCATCATAAATAACTCTGATATCCTTCAACATTTGTTTCATCCAGACTACCTGAGTGCAATTACTAGCAGCAACAATGTACTCAGCTTCAACAATAGATAAGGACACTGAATCTTGTTTCTTACATGAAACCAATTTCTGACCCAAAAAGAATGCTCCATCAGTGGTTCTCTTCCAGTCATCAACATTACGAGCCCAATCAGCATCAATGTAAGCACATAGTATGAAATCATCATTCCTCGGATATTATAAACCATAGTCCATAGTTCCCTTAAAGTATCTGAATATCCTCTTAACAACAGTGACATGACTCTCTTTCAGATCAACTTGATATCTAGCAGCCATGCACACAACATGCATAATATTTAGCCTAGTCTGAGTAAGATATAGCAGTCCACCAACCATAGATCTGTACAAATTCTGATTACCTTTCAGAGATTTGTCATTCTTAGATAATTTACAACCAGTCACCATAGGAGTTCCAACCGGTTTGGAGTCATCTAACCCAAACTTCTTCAACATTTCCTTCACATACTTAGTTTCAAATATGAATATACCTTTTCCAGTCTATGAAATTTGCAAACATAAGAAAAATTTCATCTCACCAATCATAGACATCTCAAATTCTTTCTGCATATCACCAGCAAACTTCTTGGTCGAGTTATCATCACCTCCAAAGATAATATCATCAACAAAGACTTCAACAATTAGGATGTTATCATTTTATATCTTAAAGTACAAATTATTGTCAGCAACACCTTTAATAAATCCCAATTTCAACAAATATTTATCTAGTCTAGCATACCAGGCTCTAGGAGCTTGTTTCAATCCACAAAGAGCTTTCTTGAGCTTACATACCATGTCTCCATCATCTGATAGTCAAAATCCATCAGGTTGCTCAATGTAGACTTCTTCCTCAAGATCACCATTCAAAAAGGAAGATTTGGCATCCATCTGATATACCTTGAAATCTTTATAAGCAGCATAAGAAAGCAACAATCTAATAGCTTCAAGTCTAGCAATCAGAATAAAAGTCTCCTCATAGTCAATTTCGTCTTTCTGAGAATATCTTTTGTAAACTAGTCTAGCTTTATTCCTAACAACTTCACCAGCTTCATTAAATTTATTTTTGAATATTCATTTAGTACCAATAACATTCTTATCCTTAGGTTTAGGCACAAGTTCCCAAGTATTATTCTTTTCAATCTAATCTAGTTCTTCTTCCATACTCTCATCCAATTTTCATCTTTACAAGCTTTAACAACACCTTTAGGTTCAACTTTAGAAATGAAGAATATTTCTTTAGCAATTAACCTTCTTCTAGTTGGGTGAGGAGGCTATTGCTGCCTTTTATGATAAGGAGAAGGAAAGACTGAGGGTTACAGAAATGGAGGATGGTGTCTATAACAGGAAAGAGTTGATTTCCCTTTGGGCTGATATGGCAGAATTTAGCATGAGGTACATCACCCTGGATGGTAGATATGCTATATGCTAGTATTTTTTCTCATCATTTTACTATATTAAATTATTTTAGGCATGGTAGATTGATTTCCATTCCCTTTTATCTGGTTTCGTCTTTGGAGAATAGTTTAGTTAAATATTCTAAAAACCAGGATAACCCTGTGATTCATGAAGAGCTTATCTTGTTGATTATGGAATACGCCCAAGCTCATGAAGTGAAACCCTCTCCCAAGGATAAAACCCACATTTCCTCTTCTAACCCTGATGTGTAGTTGGTTTCTGATACAAAAATGGATGAGGATGACAGTGGTACAACCATGGATTGGTGAGATATCAAGGATATGGAGGATCTTGAGTATAGACCAAAAATAGAAGGGGAGTTTATGGTGACCCCGAGAACTAACAATAGCAAGAAAATCAATCCTCCAAGGTGGGCGGCTAGTAAGTTCAAATCTAGCAATAGGAAAATGCATGACCTGGAGCCACCCACCAAAAAGAAATTGAAACTTACCAAATCTAGTGGGTGCAAAGAACTGGACCATGAGATTAGGTTGGACATCCCTATCAAGGTGGATGATGAGAAATAGGGGCTTGTGATTAAGGAAAATTAAGGTGAGATAAAGGAGGAGAGGGTGATGGGAAATCTGCTATTGGAGGCTACCTGAAATCAGGAGAACTATTGGAAGTGGGTGGAGAACGAAATTGGATCCCTAAAAGATGGGATTAAAGGAATTGTTGACATTTTCACGAAATCCCTTGGGCCCAATAAATATGAGAAGATCATGAGTATGATCTAGAAAATTTCTAAGGATATGGAAACTATGAAGGTTAACCAAGAGCACAAAATTGAGAAGCTGGAAGAGGATGTGAGTGAGATCAAGAAAAATCTGAATAATCTGGTGGAAATTAGTAGGCAAGTGATGAACAATAGCGCTGATGGTTTGGTAAAGGTTAATTCCATGATGACTGATTATAGAACCAAGACCATTGCCAGTGACCCTCCCATGGGAGAAAAGCATAAAAAGATTGCTTTAGAGGGTTGACCGAGTGTTGTTGATGGGAAGATTAGTTCAGGTATGTGTACTAGAACTAGGAGCCAGAGCCAGGACCGGAGAACCTCCAGATTCATCATGGAGGACTTGGAGAAGATTAATAGGAGTATTATTCAAAAAAATACTGAATTGATGCACTCTCTTAGTTGAGTATGTGATCCTACTTTTTGTTTATCGTTATCGGTTTGTGTGGGGCTTGTCCCCTGTTCTACTTAGTTTTTCAGTCTGGTTGGCTGCTAGCCTTGATCTATAATACTTTGGGTTTTATGTCCCTATTAAACCTATTTATCTTTATCAAAAACTAACTTTCTTCTAGTCATTACACCTTTATTCTTGTCACCAATTATGTACATACCTCAAAGTTTTTTGATTGTTCTGATTATCAAGTTCCTGCACTCCTTCACCGACAACACCAACATTTGGATTAACTGTCTCTATCGGATCATTCTGCTTAGGTTCTTCAGTCTGAATATGCATTAAAACAATATGTTGTCCATCATCATAACCACATGCTCTGATCTCTTTTCCAAGGTTCTCATCCACCTTCACATTTTCACTTTCCACTATCTTCCTTAATCTCTTGTTATAGAACTAGTAGGATTTTCTCTTTGTTGAATATCCCAAAAAAAATCCTTCATCACTTCTAGCATTAAAATTTCCTATATCCTCATCTCTCTTGATATAATATTTGCTACCAAATACTCTAAAATATCTCACATTAGGAACATGACCAAACCAAAGCTCATAAGGGGTATTACCTGTATCACCTTTGATGTAAACTTTGTTGAATGTGTAAACAATAGTGCTAATGGCTTCTTTCCAGTAGATCTTCGGAACATTTCCTTCAATCAACATAGTCCTTGCAGAATCCAAGATAGTTATGTTCTTCCTCTCAACAACTACATTCTGCTAAGGGGTTCTAGGAGCAGATAATTGTCTTCTAATCCCATGCTTCTCACAGAATGATTTTAATTCTCCAAAACAAAATTCTCCACCTCTATCAGATCTTAGACACGTCACCTTCAATCCAGACTCAGTCTCAACCTTTTCTTTGAATATCTTGAATTTGTCCAATGCTTCTGATTTCTCCTTCAGAAAGACAACCCACAACATCCTAGAATAATCATTAATTAGCAACATAAAATATCTATCACCCTACACACTTCTAACATTTGTAGGTCCACATAGGTCAGTATGCACAAGTTATAGCAATCCTTCTGATGTAGGTTGTTTTCTCGTGAAAGAAATCCTTTTTTGATTACCCAACTAACATTCCTTACATACCGGATTAGCAGGCTTAACAATCTTAGGCAAATCTCTAACAACATGTGTAGAAGTGGTCTTAATCATTGAATCAAAATTTACATGACACATTCTCCTATGCCACAACCAACTCTCATCTTTCTTAGCAATCAAACAACTTTTCTCACTAGTATTCAAATGAAAAATATTACCTTCAGTCTTAGTTCCAAATGCAATCTCTATACTAGAGACATTTAAGATTTTGCATTTTCCATCCTTGAATTGTAGATCATAACCTTTATCAACCATCTGTCCAACACTCAAAAGATTATGCTTTAAACCTTCACCATACAAGACATCATTAGTGTTATTCTTACCATCAAAAGAAATAGAACCTCTTCCATGGATCACATAGGCTTTGTCATCTCCAAATCTAACTATTAAACCATCATATCTTTCCATGCTCACAAATTTTCTTTTATCACCGGTCATATGATGTGAACAACCACTGTCAATTACCCATTCATCTTTATCTTCAACTTTAGCAGCTAAAGCTTTCTCCTCAATAGTACAGCTAGTGGAGTCAACAGGTACAGGTCCATCTTCCTTAATGGTAAGAAATACAACTTCATCTCCTTCTGATTCTTCATCTATAAAGCCTTCATCAACAACATAATAACAATTCTTTTGATTTCTATACTTTCGGTTAGGATTGTAGGGCTTGTCATTCTTCTCATTCTTTTCATATCTATCATTCCTATCATTCTTATCAAACTTATCATGTCTGTCATACTTGACCATTCTCTCCATACATCTAGAAGCAAAATGTCCTATCTTAATACAAGATAAACATTTCAAAGGCAACTTTTCATCATACTTATCGACTCCTTTAGGAATTCTCTAGGCAATCAGTTCTTCAAGTTTATCCAACTCCCTTTCTTTCTCTTCCATCTCTCTTCTCTCTCTTTCATATCTAGATATTTTGCACTCATTAGGATCATACTTTTTCTTACCAGATATAAATGAAGATGCTCTAAATGTTGTCTCATAATTTCCATGTGATTCTCCAAATTCGCTCAGCTCAAATGCAACAAGCTTTCCAACCAGCATATCTCTTGTTGCTGTAGTCACACTTTGGATCTCATCAATAGCAGCAACCTTATGTTTATAGGCATGAATAAAATATCTCAACACCTTATCAATAATGTCATCTTCCTCAATGGTTCCACTAAAACATCTGATACCTAGGACAAGGTCATTCACCTTAACCATGAAAGAGTGTATGTTCTTATCATCTCCCATTTTTTACATCTCATACTTTCCTTTTAAACTATGTATCTTAGCAACCTTCATGTGTTTATCACCTTCACACAAAATCTCAAGCTTCACCCAGATCTCATGTGTGGTTTCTATTCCCATCACATTTGTCATCTCTGAATCAGTCAGTGCATTAATAAATTCTTCCTTCACTCTAATATTATGTTCAGCTTCCTTGATCTCATCAGGAGTAGATGGTCCATTCAAAGGAATATTGTAGGCATTCTTTGTAATCTTCTAGTAATCTTCACCAAGACATTTCAAGTGCACTTCTATCCGGTCCTTCCATATAGCATAGTTACTCCCATCAAATCTTGAATTGTCCTTCTTAAAGATAACACCTTGAGCTACCATCTTGGATCTCCTCAAGTGATTAAGCTTCTACCAGAGGATCTAGCTCTGATACCAATTGTTAGCAGTAGACAAGAAGGAAGACTAAGAGAGGGGGGGTGAATCAATCTTTACCATAAGATAAAAATAAATCACAAAACATAGATCTAATAAACTACAGTAATAAGATAGATAGGCAAATTGAAAGCACGACACACAACACCAAGATTTTGACATGAAAAACTAGGTTAAGGGAAAAACCACAGTGGGAACCTGCCCAGAGTAAGATGATACTCTGTACTAGTATGTGAAAATATTACAATGGGGAATGCACATGCATTCAGGCACACTTCATAGATCTCACTACTCAAATATAATAGCCTGGAAGCCCGCTACAACCCTTAGGGAAGTCTCATTGACTTACAATAAGATTCATACTACAATCTAGAAGAAATGAACTAAATAAATAGCATCTCCAAATTCTTGATTACAGTTTCAGTTAAGCACAAATATCTACCCTACAACACCAAACTCTTCTCAAACTCAACACTGAAGAATAAATCACTTGTTTGCACATAAAATTCTCAATAATAATGCAGACATAACATCGACCATAAAATTACATGATAATATCACCTATATATATAAATCATTAACCTTGTTGACAAGGTCTGCTAAACCCTCAAGCCTCAATTACAAAATTACATCACACAATACAAAGATCGGGCACCAAACCAATATAATGGTTTACATAGCATAACATGGTCCTAAATCAAATTCCTAAATGCTCAACTCTACCAAAAATCACACCAAGATCAACCACAACACGCTACACCACCAGGAAAATTGCTTAACACGAAAATCATCAAAGGTTCATAGAAACCACCAAAAAATTGCATAACAATCACTGAGGGTCATCAAAACAAATAGGACGCGACTAGGCAACACCATCAAGCATGTTAGAATCATCAAGAACAATTGTACCAACACCACTTATCAAATCTTCATCGGTCAACATCTGAAAGCTCAAGAATACAACCAATCATCAACTGTCACGAAGGAAGATAACTTGCAGAGCACCAAATCATGATCCATATGAAATGAAGATCCAAAAGACCATCCCAAGAAATATTCCAAAAAATTAGCACAAGATCTTATCACACCGAAATATTCCGGAGGAAATATCAAACTCTACAAAATAGTGATCAACAAAACAACACCACAAACTGGATCATAAGATCTTCCCAATATGCAATCATTAGAGGAATACACAAGAATATGTTGATATCAATGACATCAAAATATCCTAGTAGCAACAATGACCAACAATATCCAACATGTATCCCCGCCACACAACTTTGAACATGGATTTGGTGTGTGAGGGGAACACAATCCCAGTCCACACTGAAAAAAAATACAATGGAATTGAAAGGAAGAACAAACGAAGTGAGTCAAAATTAAAATTTGATTCCCTCCCTCGAAAGCTAGGGTTTATAATCGATAAAAATAAACAAGAGTAAATTTGGTAGCGACCATATGTTTTGGAGCATTGCTTCAAAGCATACAATTAGTACTCCTTCTCATGTCACCATGGATATGAAGTTTCTTCTACATGCACCATTGGATCTTCTTCTTTCTAAGGGGAGACATATTGTTTAACAGCATGGGCATTGTTTTTGGGTTCTAACATGTTTCAGTGATTTTGAGGATACTTCATCATGGGGGGTGCAAACATTGTCTCTATCTTTCCCTTCACTTGAGGGGTGATTGTATTGTATTTTCATAATGAAATCCACTCTTGGGGGGTATTGTGGAAACCTCCATTCATCACTTCTTTATTTGATCTGTATTATCTCTTTTTTGGATTTGTATCTCATGAGGTTTTCTACTTTTCTTCATTTCTGAGAGATTATTTGCACGATTATGTTGGCAATTTGGAGGAATTGATTATGTGTTGCATTGATGTTTGTCATTGATGTCAACACTAGCTTCCTTGGTTATCTACTGGGTTCCGGTAGAGTGGTTGGACTTTGATGATGATCAAGAGATTTGTCTCTGGTATGTCTAGATTGGTGGAATTGGTTTGGTTCGGTCATTCATGTCATTCAGATGTGTGTCACATTCAGTTGGTTCAGGATTTTCTGATTTATAAACTATCATATGTTCTAGTAAGTCTTTTGGTTACCGGTAAGGGTTCTATCGGCAGAGCTTCATTGAAGATCTTTTCATGGATTCGATAAGTGGTGTTGGTGTAGCTTCTAGAAAGTTTTTGGGATGCTGAAGGTTATCTTGTTCATATTCCATTTGATCGGTCGTGTCGCATTTAGTTTATGGCGACCTATTTTAGGTTCGGACTTAATGCTATTCTGTTAGGTTATGGAGCATTTTATGTAACGTGTTGGTGGATGCTCTCGATGCATTACCAGTTAGATTTATTATTTGGTTAATGTTGTTTCAGTCTTAGGCTGACTTGTATTATCATTGGTTTGCGGGTTTATGTAATGGATTTATTGTATTATCTTTTAGGTGGCCGACCTAATTGTTTAGGCCCCAGGTTGGTATAAATATGATGTAAGATCTCTTTGTACATCATGGCCAAGGATGATTATGCAATTATCTGTGTGTGAATAAAGTTGAAATCATATGCAAAGGTTTTGGTTGATCATAGGTGATCAAATTGAGTTTGTGTAAGAGGTTTAAGACCTCTGGCATTGAGATTAAATGAGAACTGTACTCAGGCATAGAAGATGTTATTCTAGCAGTTCAATCTTCATTCCGGATTGTAGTCCAATGTTTTCTGTAGTCAGTGAGGATCCTTTTGTGATGAGCAGTGCATTCTAGGCTATTGGCCTTCCTACATGTGCATGCCCCTTATTGTAACATTTATTCATCTAATCACTGGATAGATATTGTGGATCTTCAATCCCACTGTGGTTTTTCCTCATTGAGGTTTTCCACATATAAATCTGTGGAGTTATGGTGTTCATCTTTGTGGTTGTATTTTTACTTATTTATTTGCTTTTATGTATACCAGTTGCTAAGTTGTTGTGTTAATAAGGTTAAATTTAATGATTCTGGCAGAACACTGATTCACCCCCCCTCTCAGTGTTCTTGGATCCCAATAGATTAGTTGTACATGGGTACCTAATATGGCTTAGTTGTTGGGACCCATCATCATATCATTTTTCATGGTAATTCTTCTCCCTAAGTTGCACTTAATGTTGAATATTTTGAACAATTGAGAGGGAGGGCTGAATTAGTTGTATATTAAAAGTATATTACTTTTCCCACATAAATAAATCTGATACAGATTAAACTAAGATTACTTAACCATAAACATATGTGAACATGAAAGAACACACACATGAAACAATAGATATGATATGGAAAACCCAAGGAGGGAAAAACCATGGAGAATGTTAGTTCTCATTATAAAAACACCTATTAGGGTGACACCAGTTAAGGTGATTTTTACAAAGATGGCTCACTGTCAAAATGCTCACTGCAGGTGGGCTCATTGCCTGGCTAAAACTGCCAAAAAAAGGAGGGCTCACTTCTCGGAGGAAGAAAGAAAGAATCCACCACAAGGGCACAACTACCACATAGCTACAATACCAAAAGAAACCTTAGGCTCACTACCACTGGTACCAAATAGAATCAACATACAACCATATCGATCAACCATGTTGCATCAATAAAGATATATCTTTCTTTTATAATCAACTTTCTTCTATGAATCATTCTACAAATACTTCACTAAAATCATTCTTTATATATACTAATCTCCAAAATAGAATTTTCAAAGTCAGCCAAGGAGATAATAAAACACAATTCAAAATAGGTCTTCACAAAGCATGTTGGTAAAATGGTGTTGTACACTTTGCATTATAATTTTTCATTGTTGTATTATTTTATTACTGTGTGAGGTGGACATGGAATTATATTGTAATATCATATTGTATTGTTGTACCTAGGAGCACCTAGATGGACACACAACATGTAGAGATTCCCTTGGAATATTCTTGTAACCACTTGATGAGTTGTATTGACACATTGGTACTATTATATTGCATTTATTTAATATTGGGGAATATAATTGTGATGAAGTACCTAATATTAAATGTGGGTCAAGGGTAGGTAGTAAAAATATTATAATTTATTATCACATGGTTAAATGGGCACATGGTTTTGATGTAATACCACTTGGTGGTTTTGTGGGAGCTTGTGTTTATAAAAGCAACCACAAGGGTAGTTGTTTGGGTTGGTTAGTTATCTAGGTTAGCATTTGTGAAGGAAAGAAGCATGGCATGGGATGTGTGGATTCATGTTTGTTCACATGGAGTTCTTGTTGATGGCTTGTTATGGCCAGGTTTCAGAAGCTTTCCATAGTTATATTGTAATGGATGCATTGCTAATAATACATGGTGGATGATGCTTTTGGAGGCTGGGTTTTCCCTCATGACAATTTTCCTAAGGTATATTTTGTGTCACATTTTCATGGGTATGTTGTCTATTCTTTGCATGTGGATTCTATGTGTTGATCTGATTGAGATCTATAATGGGTTATATGGAAATTTTCATAAAGTTGGCTGCAAGTTTCCCTACAAAGCATTCCCATGGTGGAAATTAATGAGAAGAGGATGACACCACAATGCAACAACATTTTATCCAAATTCCGCAATCATTGGACCAAAAGATAGAGTATCTAGGGTCAATCAAACTAGGAAAGAACATAGCCAAAAATAAATTTCTAGAGCATACTAACATGTGCCAAATTATAATAACAAAGATACATGCATGACTAGCATAAGTCCAAAGGCATAACAAGAGAACTAGAAATGCGAAGGAATGTGGAGCTTTACAAGCTTTTCCAGACAATCATCATCATCATCAATTCATAGAATTCCAAAGAATAATTTCTGGACCACCAAAACATGAGAGTAGCATCTTAAAGAAAAATCCAACAACGTGCTAACACATCATGAATATATCTGCAATAAATCAGAGAATTCAGAGCAAAACCAAACAGTGAAATACAAAATAAATACGTTGACATCAATGACAACCATACTAAAACATCAATCAACTTCACATTTGCAACAATCTCCCCCTTTGACATTGATGGCAACATTCATCAATGACAAATAATTTCTCCAACATCTTGCTTAGAAGAACTCTTCCAAAAACTTTCCCCCTTTGACATCAAAGACAAAGGTGAACACTAATTCAACTCAGAAATCACATAGCTCCCCCTAAGAGGAAGCCCCAAACATTAGCTGAGACTAAAATATGCATGAAACATCTTGGACTAATGCACTGCCAAATGCACTTAGTTCAAACTAGGAAGGGGTATGACCCCCAACATCTGTTGGAGATACTCAAAATAATATTTACACAATGCCTTGGTAAATATATATGTAGCTTGCTCTTTGGTAGAAACATATTAAATTTTTACTTTACTGTCCAATACTTTTTCTCTCAATAAATGATACTAAATAGAAATATGCTTTGTTCTAGAATGCATTACTGTGTTCTTAGAGATATTGATTGTACTTGTATCATCACACATGATTGAGATTGGTTCATCAAATAATATACCAATATTCTTCAATGTTTGTTTCATCCAAAGCACTCGAGTGCAACATGAAGTAGCTGCAATGTACTCAACTTTTGTGATTAATAAAGTTACACAATATTGCTTCTTACTTAACCATGCAACTAACCGAGAGCCAAGGAAAAATTCTCCACCACTTGTACTATTCCTATCATCAACACTTCCTTCCTAATCTACATCAGTATAATCTTTCAGAGTAAATTCTAATCCTCTAGGATACCACAGTCCAAAATATTCTATTCCTTTCAAGTATCTGAATATCCTCTTTACTGGAACATGTGACTCTTTTAGTTCTTGTTGAAATCTCGCTACAAGACAAGCATCATACATGATATTCAATCTTGTAGCAGTCAGATATAACAATCCTCCAATCATTGATCTATACATATGTGCTTACATGAGTCTTAGAAGATTTATCAACATTAGTTAATTTGCATCTGGTAGTCATAGGAGTACATACCGATTTAGAATTTTCCAATCCAAACTTCTTCATCAACTCTCTAACATATTTTGATTGAGAAATGAAAATGACTTTACTATTTTGATTCACTTGCAATCTAAGAGATAAATTTAGCTCACAAATCATGGACATTTCAAATTCCTTTTGCATTTCACTAGGAAATATTTTGCACATATCATCATTTCCTCCAAAAATTAAATCATCCACATATACAACTATAATTAAGATCTTAATTGATTCAACATTGAAGTAAATATTGTTGTCAAAAAACCCTTTTTGAAAACCTTGATTCAATAGATACTTATCTAACCTTCCATACTAAGCTCTAGGAGCTTGCTTCAATCCATACAATGTCTTCTTCAATCTACAAACAACATTCGGACCATCTAATAACTTGAATCCTTCTAGTTGTTCAATGTAGACTTCTTCTTTCAACTCTCCATTTATAAATGTTGACTTCAAATCCATTTGATAGACTTTGAAATCCTTATAGTTGCAAAAGCCAAAAACATCCTAATAGCCTCCATTATAGAAATAGGAGGATATGTCTCTTCAAAATCAATGCCTTCAACCTATGTGTAACCTTTATATACCAGTCTTTTTTTGTTTCTTACAACCTAACCATCTTCATCTAGCTTGTTTCGAAACACCCATTTTATTCCAACAACATTCTTATCTATTGATCTAGATAGCAGTTCCCAAATTTGATTTTTCTCAATTTGATCCAGCTCTTCATTCATTGCTTTCATTCAATTCTTATCTTTATAGGCTTCTTCAACTGTGTTAGGTTTAGACTCAAACTAAACATAGAATAGATTGTTCTTCATTATCTTTGCTTCTTGTAATGACTCTTTTATTTTTGTCTCAAATAATTTCATTCTAAAAATGATTTTTCTCCACATACCTTGGGGTTTGAGAAATAGTTGTCAGAGAAACCTAAGTTTCTTTTTGCTTATGTTCATCTATGTTCTCTTCTTCATCAGATTCATACCCTACTTGAATATTTATTTCTTTTGAAATGTTCTCATCAAACTTCACATTTTCACTTTCAACAATTTTATTGAACCTCTTCTTATAACATCGGTAAGCCTTTCTCTTTGTATAATAACTAAGAAATATACCTCCATTTGCTCTGCTATCAAACTTTCAAAGATTTTCGTCATCTCTCTAGATATAGCATCTACTTCCAAAAAATTTAAAGTACTTCATAGATGGGATCCTTCCATATCATAACTCATATGATGTCTTCCCAAACTTCTTCCTAAATAGAACTCTATTAAGGGTATATATATATCTGTATGTATAGCTTTTCTCCAATAAATTTCTAGTAGATTTTCTTCTTTGATCATAGATCTTTCTATCTCTTGAATAGTCATGTTCATTATTTCAACTATGTCATTCTGTTGAGGTGTCCTAGGAGCCAATAAATGTCTTCTAATTCTATATTTCTCACAAAAAGTATCAATTTCATCAAAAATAAATTCTCCTCCTCTATCAGATCTTAGACAATTAATCCTCCTATCAACTTCATTCTCAACTCTAGGTTTAAATATCTTGAATTTTTCTTTCTTCCGACTTCTCTCTTAGAAATGCAACCCAAGTCATTCTAGAATGATCATCAATTAAGAGCATGAAATACCACTCACCTTTCAAACTCCTTATTTTGGTCAGACCACATAGGTTTATGTGTATCAGATCAAGTAATCTAGTAGAAGATTTTTCCTTTCCTCTAAATGTTACTTTTGTCTTCTTTCCCATGTGACATTCTTTGCAAATACAATTATCCATTTTAGTCAATCTTGGTAAATCTCTCACATCTTTTCTTTGCCAAATTATGAAAATTGATATGACACATCCTCCAATGCCATAGCCAGCTCTCATTGATCTATGATAATAAGCAATGTCTTGTAGCAGCTTCCAATTGATACATATTTCCACTTGTTATCCCCTACAACAATCACAGTTCCAGATCTCTTACGGATCTCACAACCACCATCCTTAAAGACAACATTGTAACCATTTTTGTACATCGGTCCAAAAGTCAAGAGATTATGATGTAATCCTTTCACATAGTAAAAATTATTAGTGTTATGTTTTCTATCAAAGGTAATAGAACCAATTCTAATTATTTGAGTACTCTAATCATCTCCAAATCTAATAGTATCACCATCATATTTTCTAATCTTTATAAACTTACTTTTGTCACTAGTCATATGATTTGAACAACCACTATCAATCAACCATTCATTTTTTTCTATCCTAACATGAAATGCTAAAGAAACAGTCTCCACAATCTTATAATTATTATATTTAGGTCAATGATCTTCTACGAATGATAAAAAATCACCATCCTCATAATCTGACTCATCATCTAAAGTACCAACATCACCTCTAACATAGTAGGCTTTTTTATTGAATTTTCCATTGTTTTCCTTAAACATCTATTTCGATAATCTTTCTAGACATCTAGCTACATAATGACCAATCTTTCCACATTTAAAACATTTAAGGGGTAACATACCTTTATACTTGTCGGTTCCTCTATTCATCTTTCTCATAAATTTTGCTTCCATCTCATCTAGACTCCTCACATCATTTGAATCTTTATATCTAGATTTTGATGCTTTAAAGGTTGTTTCTAATTTTATTTTTTCTCTACCAAACTTCATCATCTCAAATGCAATCAAGGTGCTAAACAACTATTCTCTATCAAATTTTAATGGATCATAGGTTTCCTCAATAGTTGAAATCTTATCACTATAATATTTTGGTAAAGTGATAATGATCTTCTATATCACATCCTTCTCATCCAAAACACCATCGAGATCTTTGATCTTATTTACAACACTGTCAACCTTCTGAAAATAGCTTGATACAACTTCACCCTCTTACCTTCTCAAATTTTCATATGTGCCTTTAGCAGTCTGCATCTTAAATAGCTTGATTCTCTCATTTACTTCATAGATACTTTTCAATCTTTCCTAGACTTCATAAGCAATATCTAAAGCAACAACCTTTGCCAATTCAGTTTTCGATAATGGACTAAAGATGGCATACCTTTCTCGCTCATTTTCTTCATAGGCTTCAATCTCATCTGGTATAGTAGGTCCATTTGTTGGTAGCAAACTTGGTCTCCACAATATTCCAAGTTTTGTAACTTAGAGAAATCAAATATCCTCATATCTTTACTGTTTAGAAACTATAATCAGATACTTCAAAGGTATAAATTCTCAATTTTTGTGCCATCAGATCTCCTCGAGCGATTAGTCTCACTTTCTAGGCATCAATGCTCTTATTGTTACAAGTGTGGTTGTCATTGCACCAAAAGATTGACCTGTTAATGTCCAATACAACCACTATACTTATAGAATCCACATGAGGCGGTTAAGCCATGTCACAAACCCAAGCACTGCACTGCACAGACCAAGGAGACCAAGGGCGCACACCTTGCAACAATCCCCCTTACTAAAAGCGAGGAGGTTTGAACCTGTGACCAACCTCCGATACCACTTGTTACAAGTGTGGTTGTTGTTGCACCAAAAGATTGACCTATTCATGCCCAATACAACCACTAGACTTATAGAATCCATAGGATGTGATTAAGCCATGTCACAAACCCAAGCGCCGCACTACAAAATACAAAGAGACCAAGGGCACACACATTGTAACACTGATACCAATTGTTGAGTATTTCAAAAAACTAAGAGGGGGGTTGAATCAATTGTATATTAAAATTATATTACTTTTCCCAAAGAAATAGATCCGGTATAGATTAAACTCAAATTACTTAACCATATATAGATATGAACATGAAAGAACACACACATGAAACACCAGATATGATATAGAAAACCCAAGAAGGGAAAAACCATGGAAAATGTTAGTTCTCAATATAAAAGCACCTGTTAGGGTGACATCGGTTAAGGTGATTTTTACAAAGATGACTCACTGCCAAAATGCACACTACAGGTGAGCCCATTGGATGGCTAAAACCGCTAGAAAAAGGAGTGCTCACTACTCACAGGAAGAAAGAAAGAATCCACCACAAGGGCACATCTGTCACATAGCTGCAACGTCGAAAAAAAACTTAGGCTCTCTACCACTAGTACCAAACAACACCAACATACAACCATATTGATCTTCCATTTCACATCAGCAAAGATAGATCTTCCTTTTACAATCTACTTCCTTCTATGAATCCTTCTATATATATTGATCTTTGAAATACAATTTTAAAAGTCGGTCAAGGAGATAATAAAACACAATTCAAAATAGGTCTTCACTAAGCATTCCTATGGTGGAAAGGAATGAGAAGTGGATCAGATCATAATGCAACTACATGTTATCCAAACACCACATTCATCGAACCAAAAGATAGAGTATCTAGGGTCAATCGGACCAGGAAAGAACATAGCCAAAAGCACATTACCATAGCATATAAACACATGCTGAATCAAAATAACAAATATACATGCATGACTAGCATAGGTCCAAAGACGCAAAATTTGCAAACTCAAAGCATAGACAATCCAAACATAGACTTTCAGAGCAGAATTTCTAAACCACCAAAACATGAGAGTAGCATCTCAAAGAAATTTCTAACATGACAACACATCATTAATAATGTGTCACAAAATTAGAGAATCCAGAGAAAAACCAAACACTAAAATACAGAATTAGTACGTTGACATCAATGACAACCATACTGAAACATCAATCAACTTCACATTTTCAACACTTAAGGGGGGATGTTAGAGTAAATTATTATTTACTCTTTGTTCTTAAGTTTACTTAGGTGTCAGATCATCTTTCTAGGTGCTAGGTAAGTTTTAATGTTATTTTACTTTCTTACACTTAGTATTTTGTGCCAATAGTGGCAAGTAGTTGTACCTACCCTCACACCTTATTAGTGCTCTCTTTCTTGTTCATGCCTTTATAATCAGAGCATGTGTACATTTGTAGATATCTCATCTCATCTCAATAAATTTATCTTTTCTACTGATTTACATCTTTTCTTTGACTATGGAAGTTGTAGTAGTCATCAATTCTAGCTTGGGAGCATTTCTCCAAAACTAAGAAAGGACATTATTATCCTCATCTCCCCAATATATGCTAGGACTTTCTTTTGATCACATGTTGGGCACATATAGCTTGTAAGGTCATCACCATACAACCTAACTTATGTTAAGAACACTTAAAAATAAAACTTGGCCAATGAATGACTCAAAGCCAACTTCAATTTCAAAGACAAGGGCCAACCAAACAATCATTTGATTAACCCATATGAGATAGTTATGGTCTACAAGATCTTTGCTATTTTATAATCAACTTCTAATGGTTATATCAATTATTAAAGACTTGGAACCTTAATTTGAATTTGCATCAACATGACTTAGGATATCATCATGTCTTGATATCATTGATCATGCAAACTAATTTTTCGGTCATTAGAAGGAAATAAATAATTTAGATTCAAATTGGATTTTTTAATTTATGTTCTTTCTTTAGATTAGATATAACTATTCTTAATATGCATACAATTAGATCTACAACAAGGATTCAAAGCTCACATATGTCTCTTATAAAAGTGCAACTTTCCTGACTTAAAGGACTAACCCAACTATCAAACCTTCTTTTCCACCTAAAAACCATCACAATAGGGATATTCATATTGACAACAACATTATTGAGGTTCATAGAAAGTAGTAATTTTTGCAACTTATCTAAATGAAGATTTCTAGTCATCCCCTCCTATAATAGTAACTCCTTTCATTCAACTCTTGTGGGGCCCATAATCCTTAGATGTGACCATCCTACAATCATGCTTGCAAGCATGAATATTTATAGACACATCTTTAGCATCTAATTTACAATTACAATCGTGACTTAATTAAGGAGAGTTATAGCACTTTGAAATCGGTCTAAACACAAGAAAGGAAGGAAACACCTCACTATGGCACATAACCACTATCTATATTTTAATTGAGATAACCATCATCCTAAGGACACTGTAATATTCAAGAAAATACCTCATTATGACATGGCAACACTTTTTTATCTTTTAACTAAGATAGCTATGATTCCATATCCACCAAGGGGACCATCATGTATATTTTGGATTGACGATGACAACTATTCTCTAAATTAAAAAGAAAATAACTATTAATCTTTATTCTCCACACAATATCAACTATAAACTTAGTTGAAGCTTCAAGATCAACATTATAATTCATAATCTTGTCACTAGCTCACATGCATAACACTAGATCATACTCATACATGAGGACTGCAATTCTAACTTAACACCAGGAGAGTCATATCAATAGTCACCTATACACATAAATTTGTTATGACATCACATTTATATAATAATTTAGCTGAATCTGAAATTAGAAATATGAGAATCTTTGCTTACGAAATACATGTCATTTATCACATGATAGAATCAAAACTAACATTGCAGGTTTAAAGTTGATGGAAAATTCTTAATCCAAAATTATATTCTAATTCCAATATTTTTTGACCTATTATGTTACCATTCGTCATTAAAAAACAAGTATATAAATATTCCATAAAATGATTATTAACTCGATTCAAGTCATAAGATCCTTATAATTCAGTCTAATCAATTATTAATTAACAAGGGATTTAATCAGAAACATTCATAAGAATTCATGTTGTGTTTCATGTAAAGATAATAAGTTTAACTTATTATATACTATCCAATTTATTTCTTTATTTCTCTATTCTCTTAGCTGAATTTTAGGCATTTCATACAGAACATATGTTTTGCTGAGTTGAGATACTTTGTAAAGACAACTCACATCCTTTCTTTTCAACAGGTTAATAATGTTGTGACTTCTCAATTGCTTCACAATAATTCAATGCTTCATACTCAATGATTATAAGATTGTACAAGGCATAAAAGAATGCGATATCTTGAAGGATGTCGATAAAGACTAAGAGTTTGTACTAAATTTTCTTCCATTCTAGACTTGTTCCTTTTAGGATTATTGTAATCTGATATAATTAAGTTGAAGGTGTATTATATTGACATATGAATGCAAAAACTTTTATCAATAAAAATTAGAAACATTTAATTTGATATGTTTGTGACACTTAAATGTATGGAAAGTGAAAAATATTTTTTTATTATTTTAAAAATTAATTTAATATGTTTTCTCCTCCCATACCTTCAATTAACTAATTTCTAATTATTTAATGTTGATTATATGTTCACTTCCACCTCTAAATTGCTACTCACTCCAAGTTTAATTGATCAAACAATTTGTCTATCTCCAACACATAATTAGTTAACTTTGTAATTATCTCAATCTAATATTATTAATTATGTGGATTTAAAGTGTCCCTACTTAAGTCCACTTTTTTCTCAAGAATAAAAAACAAGAGATATACAAAATAAAAATAAAATAATAATAATTTGCTAATATAAAAAATAACAATGCATTAAAACATAATAATAAAATCATATATTGTTAATAATTTAATATTAATTACAATATAGTAATATAATAAATTTTTTAATGGAATAATGAACAATATGATATATTTTTTGTACTTTATCTATATTCTTCTAAACATACATATGTGATGCAGGAGCATCCCAGTCAATGAGCAATCTTGCATCAGCCAAAAATATTTCCTTTCAGTTTTGTTCTGTTCAAGTTTAGTGTTTTAGTTTTTGTGTTCTTCCGGTAGCTGGTTTCTTTTTGTTGCGGATCAAATTTTCAGTCTCCAGGCATGATTTTATGCTTAATTCTAGATTCTCAATACATTTGGATTCTTTATCGGTGAGACGTTGCTTTTGGTTTGACTGTTTTGGTTCCTGAAACAGTTTTTGAGCTTAACGGCTAAATGTTGATTTCTTCTCATGCAAAGCAATCTCTTGGCGTGCAGATCTATTTGGGGTCTTGCTCGATGATCCTGAGTCCTTGTTCGACCTTCTCGTTGATTTGTGCTCCTTGATTGTTATTTTTTGGAGGAATTTCCTTTCATTCTTGGGGCCGACCTATTTACACATTTCATTTTTCTATCTTGGTAAATGTAATTTTTTCTGGCTGAACTAGATATGATCTGAACGGTATAAATATTGTTATATGAGATCCTTAGTAGGTAGTTAGAGGTTTATGAGTTCCTAGTTATGGGATTGATAATTCAAAGGTCTCTTAGAGATCCAGATGGATTGTATTCTGGCTTGTTAGCCTGCATGTAACCTGTTGATTACCGAATGATCTATGATAAATATGTGATGGGATGGAAATCTGATTCTGTTATATTTTAATGTATTGTTTTTACTTTCATTGTGTTACTCTTGCTGCATGATCTGGTTTTTTCTCTTTGAGGATCCACTGGATTATAGTTACACCAAGTGGTATCAGAGCTAGTTGTGAACCTTGAGGAATTCTTTTGGGTGAACAGATCACCGAGTGGAGGAAAGTTGTGAGTGTGTTCAAAAGATCATCCAGTGTGAGACAATTGCAATCGGCAGTCAGATCGCTGAGTTGAGGAAGTTCACCAAAACAGAGGAGATGCCTCCTAGAAGGATAAACCCCAGATGATAGAGAATATGATGGAGGATTTCAAGAATGAGATGAAGAATGAGATCCAGAATGCATTGGCTGGTTTGTAGAGGAATCTGAAGCCTGAGGATGAATATGAAGAAGCTAGAGAAGAGCTTCAGGCAAAAGAGGCTGAAGGACCAGAAGATGGAAGAGAAGAAATATTTCTAAGAGAAGTGGCACAAGAAAGTAAAATACATAAAGTGGAGATTTTAAACTTTTATGGGACGCTAAATCTAGAGGATTTTATTGATTGGATCAAAGAGTTGGAGGATTACTTTGAGGTTGAGGATGTTAAGGACCCACAGAGGGTTAGGTTGGCCCAAACTAAATTGAAAGGGAATGATACCTTATGGTGGAAAGAGTTGCAGAGAGAAAAAGTGGAGAATGGTGAAATGAAGATCACCCGATGGAAATAGATGGTTGCAAGATTGAAGGCTAAGTTCATTATGGGAGACTATGAGTTGGAGTTGTTTAAGAAGTTGTAGAACTTGAAGCAGAGAAACATGATTGTGAAAGAGTATACCAGGGTGTTCTACAAAGTAATGATTAAATTTGGACATAGAGAGATGGATAGATAAAAGGTGGCGAGGTACATAAATGGACTTACATTTAACATTCAATATGAAATGAGTATGTTGAAGATTTCCATAGTTGAGGAAGCTTACCAGTATGCTTTGAAGGCTAAGGAGAAGGTGAGAAGAATACAACAAAATAACTATAGAGGGAAGGAGAGATTCAAGGGGCAGATAAGTATAGAGAAGTAGAGTGTTGAAGAAGAATAAAAACCTAAGTGGAATAAAGAACCGGATCAGAAAGCACAAAGGAAAGGGAGTGGCAGTACAGAGAATTTTCGGGTAGATGTTTCAAGTGTGGAGAAACCGAACATAGATTTTATGAATGCAAGCAGGGAATAGCAAGAATTTGTGTGGATAATTAGGATCAGGAAGATGGAGTTACCAAAATTGAATGTGCTCTAGAGCAAGGAGAATCCCTTATATTCAGAAGAGTCATGATGGAGCAGAGCAGTGCAGATACCAGACCTACTCAGAGAAGGAGTCTTTTCTGGACTATGTGCAAATCAAGTGGTAAGTGTTGCAAGGTTATTGTGGATAGTGGAAGTACTGATAATTTGGTATCTGAGGAGATGGTAGTGAAGCTTGGATTGAAGAGAATGAAGTGAGGAATCTGAGTCTTGAAAAGAGTTGCAGTAAGGAGAAACTGGTTGTTGAGGTTATATTGGAGGGTGGCATGGAATTGCAGAAGGGTCTGATAGATAAGTCTGATAGTAAGAAGAAACCAAATGGAAGTAAGGTTATGGTGGCAGACCAGATGAAGTCTTGTGGCGGTAATAAATCAGAGTTGCAGAAGAAAGGGAGCATCAGTTAGAGATAGTGTGCAGGTCTGAAGCAGGGTAAAAGAAATAAAGAGAGTCGGGAGTTAGAGAACCCAGTTGAGGTTCCGAAGGAGCTAAGAAAGAAGTTTGAAGATAAAGATGTTTGGATCAGAAATGAGCATGGAGTCTATATCCTAAGTCCTTTTTGATGTCCATGAGTTTCCTCTCATGGAAAATCTCTTTCTACCTGGGGTGTCTGATGCATGAGCATCCCTGGTCAATGAGAAATCTTGCATCAACCAAAAATATTTCCTTTTAGTTTTGTTCTATTCAAGCTTAGTGTTTTAGTTTTTGTATTCTTCTGGTAGCTAGTTACTTGTCGTTGCAAATAATATTTTCAATCTCCAGGTGTGTTCTTATGCTTAATTCTATATTTTCAGTCCATTTGGATTATTTTCCAATGAGACGTTGCTTTTGGTTTGACTATTCTAGTTCCCAGAGCAGTTTTTGAGCTTAACGACTAATTATTGATTCCTTCTCGTGTGAAGCAATATCTTGGCATGTAGATCTATTTGGGGGCTTTCTCAATGATCTTGAGTCTTTGGCCAACCTTCCTGTTGATCCACGCTCCTTGGTTGTTCTTTTTTGAAGGAATTTCCTTTCATTCTTGGGGTTGACCTATTTACACATTTTATTTTTATATCTTGATAAATGTAATCTTTTGTGGCCGACCCGGATATGTTTTGGAGGGTATAAATATTTTTATATGAGATCCATAGTAGGAATTTAGAGGTTTATGAGTTCCTAGTTATGGGATTGATAATTCAGAGGTCTCTCAGAGATCTGGATGGATTGTATTCTGGCTTGTTAGCTTGCATGTAACCGGTTGATTACTAGATGATCTATGATGAATATATGATGGTGCAGAAATGTGATTCTATTATTTCAATGTGTTGTTGTTGCTTCCATTGTGTTACTCTTGTTGCATGATCTAGTCTATTCTCTTTGAGGACCCACCAGATTATGGTTGCACCAATATGCTAGATATTAAAATGCCTAATAGTATAGTTAAAGTTCTATGCCACTAAAGAATAGCTTGCAAATAAATTAAGCGAAAATAAACTTAAATAGTAAAAATATCTAAAATTATATTTTTGAATGTCCAAGGGTTATATGTAATTTTTAAATGAGTAGAAAATAATGTTATTTAAGGACCTTATGACTTGTATATGTAGTTTAATCATTATGAGGAAGGGGTGCTTATTATTTCAGCATGGATATAGATATTTTATTTTTATATTTAGATATAAATTACTTTTAAGGGTGTTTAAGGAAATATAATTATTCTATTATTTCAATTCATTGCATGGGTACACATTATCTACGTGAGATACCCTCTTAAATCATCTACATCTCTTAATTTATCATTTTAAATGCCTAGAAAAATTATATTAAAGAATGCATCTTAGTTTATGAAATCTTTACTAAAATTATTTATTAGGGTTGCCATCATCAACCGTAGGTAGGGAAAAATTGTAAATATGTTCCTTTGTTGAAAGGAAAAGTTTTAATATTTGATTATTTCATCGAATATGTTTATAAACTTACTTATTATAAAGGATGGGATTTGCGATCCTTGAAGTGATGAATTCAAGGAACAAATTAACCTTCACTCTACCTCACTTTGCTGGCACTAAAGGTGAGTCGGGGACTGCAAAGTATAGAACTAAACAACTAACACCACAAAGACCCCTGAAACAGACTCTACTAAGTCTTTGTTCTCAAGAGAAATGTGCAGAACTCGGACACCAGCGTGGCTTGCTATTGTCTTGTACAGACATGGTACAAAAGTTGTACAATAGATGTGAATGTGATAATATGACTAAAATATTGATTCTATGCTAAATAAAATTGAAATGTTGGAATACAAAAAACTAAAGAAAGACAATAAAAGATAAAGGAATCTTACAACTGGTCCATGATGTAAGCCTCCAATGAAATGAACTCCTTCCCTCGATCACGAACCTGCACAGAGAGAAAAGGAAAAATGTTGGGGTTGTGTTAAGAGGTTCGCCTCAATTAGACCCACGATTTGGTGTTTCCACCTCCACTGATAGCAAAGATAATAACAAAAAGTGAAAGAAAAGAGATAAAGATAATAGTAAATAGCTAAGATAATTGATATGCTAGGTAGAAGCAATAGATATGCAAGAAAAGAAAGAAAGAGAGAAAATCCCCTTCAACACTCAAGAAACTATCACCTAGACGAACAAAGTTGAATTCCAAGAGCTCTCCGAAGATTGTTATAATGGCAGACGCTACATAGATAACTTGTGAGAGAGATGTGGAAAATGTGTCAAGCGCTTGAGAAATTCACCGAGTGATCAAGAAGTCCCAAAAACCTCTCAAATGAATGAGATATAGACCTCTAGGAAGAATCCCAACGTCGGTGATTTCGGACAGAGGTATGATGAACTATGCTACGCACAGGCATAACACTCAAATGGCTACATGCAAATTGACATATTTGTGGGATGCTAGCACAGTGTTAGTTAATAGATTTGTCACTTCAGGTTTATACTCTCTTGCCCATATCAATGACAATTTGACCAACAATTGAGTCACTTGCAATGGTATTTGCAAGTGCTCTCTGCTTATTTTAAAAGGCGCATCTACCTTTGAAAGATATGCAATGAATGAAAATAGGGTATGATTTTCACCAAAAAGAAGAAAAGGTAAACTGACACCAACCCATAACTGTGAAAGTGAACGTGAAAGATTAAACTCAAAATGAAGTGAATGTAGATAAATAACACAAAGTTTACTTATTCCACACCCACAAATGTTATCTAGGAAATGAAAAAACAACAAACTCTTTTCAATAGATGATTTAATCTAAATTCAAAGCTCCATAATTAAATACATATACAGTTTATTATAGCATAATAACATTGAATAGTAACCACAAAGAAACACAGTTCATTGCAATTTAAAGAAAATATTAATAAATTCAAAGATCTAACAATATATTTTTTATTTCTTCATTGTCAAAACATGAGTTCACTGGTGTAGTCACCGATTAGGAGGGACCTTAAAGAGATCAATCCGGACCGGTCAACAAGAGTAAACACAACGAAAACACAAGGATATGATGGAGGCGATGCAAAACTAAATGAATTATATCATGAAAACTGATTACAATCAACTAGTAACAACTGAGTTACAAAAACTAGCTCACTAGCCTGCTAAAACATGCTTAATTACAGAATAGGTCACAACCGGGACCTCAAATCTTAGGATCTATCTTCTATGTTCTATGTATTAATTGATCTCCCCTTATCTTACATTCTAATTCACAATTACAATGATTTATATGATCTAAGAGGATCCGGTCGGCCCAAAAAGGGATCAAATATCGAAGATCAAGACTTAACGTGTAAAAACAACAAGGTCGGCCTATGCCAAAGAAATCCTTCTGAAAAATCCAAAGGATGAAGTGTAGAACAAAGGGAAGGTTGTCCATACACCAAGGAATATCAGAATCAATTCTCAGGGCTCCACAAGCTATGGAAGGGATCCGATAGATCCCGGTAGGTTACAATGCAAATAGGTCCAGGCAACCGATACCAGAAAATTCTCTGAAATCGGTAGCGATAACTTGCGAGAAAATGATCCAAATGCTCCACGGTTTGGGGATAAGGTAGATAATCAAGTCTTCAAAAAATATCCAACTCCTTGAGATCTGGTGAGCCAATGCCAGAAAATGCAAAATGAAATGCTGAAACTGCAAAACAGAAAGCAAAACAAAAAGGACATATTTTTGGTTGATGCAAGATTACCATGAACCGGAGATGCTCCTACATCATTCAAAAACTCATCTCTTTGTACAACAATACTGCAAGGAAAGATAACTTCCTCCCCCCCTCATCCATAATCTGTTAATTACATATTTAAATACTCTCCAATCAATCTTTTCAGTTTCTGCAAAAACTTCTTTTTTAAAGAATGAAATAACCCTTTCACATTCGCATGAAATTGCTTCTCTCAAAATGATTCAAAACATATTAAAATTTTTTAAATTATTATACATAAACTATAGAGAAATTGAGATTTTTAATTTCTCCTGTAGATATTCTTGAGTAATTTCACTGCGGGTTAACTGAGCATCCTGGGGCCATGGAAGTTTATGGGCAGCCATGGAAGTTTATGAGCAATTCTGATAAATAAAATAAAATATGGGTTTATTAACCATTTTTTTACAACTCACAAAATTGAGGTACTTCCTTTGTAAACTAGCCCTACAAACCATATTGCTCCATAGAGAAAATATAAAAATAACATATCATATGAGCTTCTATGGCCATAAAATTAAAACTAGGGGCATTTGAGACCTACATATTAGGTGGGTTGCATTTAGATTTAAGTAATTTGCAACTTTTTTTCTGATGCATTTTTGGACTTCTGAATCAGTGAAGTTGGGAAATCGGGAATTTTTGGAACATTGGAGCCCTTTGTAGTTTGCAAATTGGGGAATCACAAAATTTGGAACACTAGAACCCTTTGAAGTGATAAAATTGGGGAATCCCATAACTTTGGAACACTGGAACCCTTTGAATTCAGCAAATCAGGGAATCGTGGAACTATCAGGAAATTGGCCATTTTAGGAACTTTGGAACTTAAAAACTTGAAAAAGGTCGACTATGAGCTAGGACTTAAAAGTTTAAATTTGGCCAAGTTAAAAAAAATGGTCCAACACATGGCACACATACGTCTCTATGATGCGCAAGTGTCCATGAGTCAAATGATCAACATGGTCAAGAAGAGGCTAAATTCTAAGCTTACAAGGTGATCCATGTGATCAATCAACCATTCATTTATATCTCTTTTAACATGCAATGCTGAAGCAATAGTCTCAACAATCATTAAATTATTAGATTTAGGTCCATCTTCTTCTACCAAGAATAAACAATCATCATCCTCATAATATGACTCATCATCTGAAACACTAGCATCAACTCTAACATAGTAGGCTTTATTATTGAATTTTGTTGAACTGGTGATGTTCTTCATGTTATGCGGTTTTCCTGGTGGTGTAGCGTGTTGTAGTTGATATTGGTATGATTACCAATGGTGTTGCATGTTTGGATATTTTTTTTAGGACCATGTTATGTCATGTATATCATTATATTGGTCTGGTGGTTGATCTTTGTATCGTGTGATGTAATTTTGTAATTGTGAGTTGAGGGTTTATTTGACCTTGTTGTCAAGGTTGATGAATTGTATAAATAGGTAATATTGTCATGTAATTTAGGTATCATAATTGTGTCTACATCATCAAAGAGTGGTGTATGTGTGAATAAGTGATTCATCCTTCGACATTGTGATTGAGAAGAGATTAGTGTTGCAGAGCAGACATTATGCTTAACTGGAACTGTGATCAGACATTTGGTGATGCTATTCTTTTAGTTCAATCCTTTTGGATTGTAGTCTGAATATTATTTTAAGTCAGTGAGACTTCCCTAAGGGTTGTAGTCTTCTGGGTCATTATCTTTTGAGCAGTGATCTCTAGGCAGTGTGTTTGAATGCATGTGCATTCCCCATTGTAATATTTTTATATACTACTGCAGAGTATCATCTTATTGTGGGTAGGTTCCCACCGGTGTTTTTCCCTTAACCGAGTTTTCCACATCAAAATCTTGGTGTTGTGTGTTGTGTTGTTTATCTGCTTATCTTTGTTGTTGTTGCAGTTTATTAGATCTATTTTTGTGGTTAAGTTTGTGGATCCGATAAAAACTGATTCACCCCCCCTCTTAGTTTTCCTTCATTATTTTTGCCAACAATTGGTATCAGAGCTATATCCTCTCGAAGAAGCTTAACCTCTTGAGGAGATCAAAGATGGCAACTGGAAGTGGAAGTGTTATCTTTAAGAAGGAGAGTTTGATATTTGATGGAGGTGCACTTGAGGTGTCCTGAAGAAGATTACTGGAAGATTACAAATAATGTCTATGTTGTTCTTCAGAATGGACCAGTTATTATTGATGAGATCAAGGAAGATGAAAATAACATTAGAGCGAAGGAAGCATTGTTGAGTGCCTTGACTAATTCAGAGATGACAAATGTAATGATAATTTAGACCGCACATGAGATCTAGGAGAAGATTGAAACCCTGTATTGAAGCAATCATTGGTGAGGAGGGGCCTCAAGGAGATTAGTCCATATCGGTCAACAAGAGTAAACACAACGGAAACACAGAGATAGTTTTATTACATGAAATTTGATTACATCCAACTGTTAACTATCGGGTTACAACATACCGACACACAGGCCTGGTAGAATAGGTCACAATCAGAACCTTGAATCAAAAGATCTATCTTCTAGGCACAGTCTATCTTTGATTGATTCTAATTTATTTCCTATTGATTATGTTTTGAAGCATGATTACAAATATATATATATATATATCGATCCAAAGGATCCAGTCGGCCCAAAAGGGATCAAAACTTGAAGAACAAGACCTAACCTGAAAAATGAACAAGGTTAGCCTCTGCCAAGAGATTCCTCCAGAAATTCCAAAGGATGAAATGTAGAAGGTCGGCAACATGCCAAGAAATATCGAGATCAACATCCAAGGCTCTGCAAGATTCGGAATGGGTTCCAGTAGATCACTAGAATTGGTCTCAAGCAACCGATAATAAAGGAACAACCAGTAATAAGAAACTGTCATGAAAACCGGTAGCGTTATCTTGCTAGAAAGTGATCCAAATGAGATGTGTTTTGAAAGAAAGAAAGATGATCAAATATTCAAGTAGAATCAAACTCCAAAGGATCTGGTGAGCAAAAAACTGAGACACACAAAGAGGAACACTGGAACTGCAAACAACAAAAAAACATAAAAGAAAATGTTTTTGGTTGATGCAAGATTGTTGTGAACCGGCGATGCTCCTACATCAGACATTTGGGGTTAATGAAAAAGTGAGCCTCTCGCTTTGCTGGGGTAAGAGGGAAACCAAGGCAGTCTACCTCTACCTGAGAAATCCAAGATGAATCTTTGTCTGGTCTGCTCTTCCACTTCACAAGATATTCTTTATACTGATTGTTCTAGGTAATACGCCCAATTCTACTTTCCAAAATATCTTCAATCTGATCTGGTTCCTTCCTGGGCAATTGTTTCTCAAGGTCTGCAACAATGTCTTCACTAAATTTTGGTTCCTGGTACTCATGAAGTTCTGCAATGTTGAATATAGGTGAAATACTTAGACTATCCAGTAGCCCTATTTCATATTCATTTTCAGAATTGAACTTCCTCAAAATCTTATAGGGTCCAAACTTCTTCATCTGTAACTTATTATAAGTTCCAATCGGGAATCTCTCTTTTCTCAAGTATACCATCACTTCATCACCAACTTCAAATTCTTTATGTCTCCTCTTCTCATCTTCCTTCTCCTTATATTTTCTATTCAGGTCCTCCAAATGTTGTTTAACTTGAATATGCAATGCTACCATGTGGTCTGCAAATTCTTCTACTTTTGAACTCTTTCGATCTTCACTGCTAATGTCTCTCAATTCTATTATTCCTCTAGGATGCACTTTGGTAACAATCTCAAAAGGTGTTTTTCCGGTACTTCTATTAACTGAATTGTTATAGCCAAACTCTGCTTGTGTGTGGATGAAAAGTAGAACCGAACTTCAAATCTATCTTCGTCTTCTTCCAAAGTGTTCTCCAAAAATATCCAACAAACTTTGTGTCTCTGTCTGAAACTATGCTCTTAGGTAATCCATACAATCTCACCACTTCCTTGAAAAATAGGTCTGCTACATGCAATGCATCTAATGTCTTTTTGCAAGGTTTGAAATGAGCCATCTTTGAAAATCTATCCACTACCACAAATATAGAATCATTCCCTCTTGGTGTCTTAGGCAATCCAAGTATAGAATCCATGCTTATATCCTCCCAAGGTCTTATCGGTATTGTCAAAGGCTTATACAATCCCACATTCTGACTACTACCTTTTGCAGCTTGACAAACTCTGCAACTCTGCACATATCTCTTAACATTCTTATGAATCTAGGGCCAAAAGTACTGCTCACTCACTAATGCAACTATTTTATCAATGCCAAAAGGTCCAGCTAAACCTCCACTATGCTTTTGTTTTATCAAGTTCTCTCTCATGGAACTCTTAGGTATGCATAATTGAACTCCCTTGAATAACATACCATCTTGAATGAAATAATCCAACCATTTGCTTCTATCAACCATAACCGGTTCTCTACATGCTTTCCAAGGTTCTGCAAAATTCGGGTCTTCATCATACAAAGTCTTCAAATTTTTAAAACCTAATACTGTCACTCTCATCTATGTCAACAAATTCCTTCTCCTACTTAATGCATTAGAAACTTTGTTTGATTTCCCACTTCTATGCTTCAACACACAGGTGTAACTTTGCAAGAATTCTACCCATGTCATATATCTTTGATTCAATTTACTCTGACTATTCAAATACTGCAAAGCTTGATGATCAATATACCTTAGGCAACAAGTAATGTCTCCATATCTTTATGGCTTAAAACTATGGCATAAAATTCCTGATCATACATTGAATATCTCTTCCGGGGATCATTTAATTTCTCACTAAAATATGCTACTGGTCTCCCTTCTTGACTCAAAACTACTCCTATTGTTGTTCAACTGGCATCACAATCCACTTGAAATAACTTATTGAAATCTGGTAAATCCAACACAGGCTGCTTAGTCACTTTCTGCTTCAACAGTTCAAAAAATTTGTTTTCTCCAGTGGTCCACTTGAATTCCTTCCGATCTCCTCTCATGGTCTCAGTCATAGGGTTACAAACTGAACTGAAATTTTTGATAAAGTTCTGGTAAAAACTAGCCAATCCATGAAATAATCTTACCTCTCCAATGCTTTCCAATGTAGGCCACTCAACAATGGCTTTCACTTTCTTAGGGTCTATCTTCAAACCATCCTCAGATATCACAAAGCCCAAATAGACTAACTCATCCTTCATGAAAGTACACTTCTTGATATTGATCAATAACTTTTCTTCTCTCAACCTCTGTAAAAATTGTCTTAACTCATTCATCAACCTCATGAAAGTACTATGTGCCTTAGTCAATCCAAAAGGAATCACCAACCATTCATATAGTCCTTCATTTGTCTTAAATGTTGTCTTCCACTCATCACCTTCTCTGATCCTGATCTGATGATATCCACTCTTCAAATCTGTCTTTGTAAAGTTTATTGCTCCACTCAAACAGTCCATTATGTCATCCACCCTAGGAAATGGAAACCGGTATTTCATTGTGATCTTGTTTATTGCTCTTGAATCAGTACACATCCTCCATTCTCCATTCTTCTTAGGTGCTAATACTACCGATACTGCACAAGGGCTCAAACTTTCCCTGATCAAATCTTTCTTCAACAAATCCTGCACTTGTCTATTCAGTTCTTCATTTTTTGCGAGTGTCAACCGGTGTGCTGCTTTGTTAGGAAAACTAGCTCTGGGAACCAAGTCCATGCAATGACTAATACTTCTAGCAAGTGTCAATCCATCAGGTACATTATCTGAAATAATGTCCTCATATTCTGTTAGCAAATCTCTTATCTTTGCTTGGTATTTTCCTTCTGGTTTTGGTCTCTCATTCTTCTTAGGAATTAAGCCAAAACACACATTACCATGTCTCAGTCCATCCATGAATTTCCTTCCATCTACTAAACAGATTCTAGCATTTGTACAGACTTCACTCTTCAAAGGTTCCTCCAAAGTTAACAAGGTTTTCTTCATCCCGTTGGCCACAATAGTGTGTGTATTCTTCCTCCCATCAAGTATTGCCTATCTATCAAATTACCAAGGTCTTCCCAACAAAAGATGACAAATATCCATAGGCATAATATCACACAAAACTTCATCATGATAATTCCCAATTTTCCATTTTACTAAACATTGTTCACTTACTAACAACTTATGTTCATCCTGAATTGATGTTATCTGATAAGGCTTAGGGTGTTTTAATCTGTCCAACTTCAGCTTATTAACCATCTCTTCTAAAACAATATTATCTAAACTACCACTATCAATAACAACTTTACAACACTTACCAGATACCTTACATCTGGTCTTGAACATCTTCTTCTATAAGGGTTCTTCATCTCCTCTGGTATGACACAAAGGTCTCCTCATCATCAATAGTTCTCCATATTCCAGTTTATTGCCTGATCTGGTGAGGTTTTGTTCCACCACTGCACTGCCCTTCTGGTAGCCTCTGTCTTCTTACATTCAAATGCACGGTGTCCTTCTCCTCCACATTTAAAGTAGGTTCCTCTAAACGTTCTCTTGTCTTGTCTTCCAAAGTTCTTATTCCAGTAAGCATGTGGTTCTTTCCTCCAGTAACAATTTCTATCATCCTTCCAGTAAGAATTACCTTCTTTTCTCACTTCCTTATCCTTGTTCCGATCTATACTAGTTCCTCTTGCCTCGATATATCCTCTTCCTCCTTGAAATCTTCCTCTGGTAAGCCTTCCACCTCTACCTTTCTATCTCTTCTCATGTCTTTTATTCAATTTCTCTTCAGCCTTTAGTGCATATTGGTAAGCCTCTTCAACACTCTCCAATTTGATCATACTAAGTTCATCTTGTATAGACATCCACAATCCATTCAAATAACTCCCAATTTGTTCAACTTCATCATCAACATGTCTGAATCTGATGTTCAACCTGTAAAATGCTTTGGTGTACTCCTTCACACTAGATTCCTTCTATCTCAGGTTCTACAATTTCCGGAACAAATCCACTTGATAATTCATCGGGACAAACTTTGATTTCAACTTAGAAATTATCCTATCCCATGTCTTAATATTTTCTATACCTCTTCTTTGCCTATCAACTTGCAAGTGCTCAGACCAAAGAGATGCATGACCTTTCAACCGGGCATAGGCATATTTCACCTTCCTCTCTTCTACGGTGTTTTCAAAATCAAAATACTTCTCTATCTCCAAGATCCAATCCATCAATTCATCTGAATCTAACTTCCCATCATATTCTAGTAGGGTAAAATGAGGCTTAGTGTTCGCCCTACTCAAAACCCTTACAAAACTTTCTTCATCTGGATCAACTGCCGGTAGGTTCACTTGTTCTGTCAGGGATCCTTCTCCTTCATCTTTGCTCACATCCTCAATATGTCGACCTCTTCTTTGGGCTATCTCCATGACTTCTAACTGGGCTGCTATTCCTCACAACATCTCCATCACAACAAGGCCTGCATTCCCACGCGCTCCACCATTCCTAGTTCCTCTTTGTGACATTGATTTAGGATAGTCCTCTACAATTGTAGGTCGGATCAATAGTCCACCACCCTACAACAAAATGTTAGGACACGCAACCTCCGGAACAAAACTTTGCTCTGATACCACTTGAAGTAGTCACCAGTGAGGAGGGACCTCAAGGAGATCAATCCAAACTAGTCAGAGAGTCGAGAAATCACTCTTGATGGTCACCCTATTCTTCGAGAGTATGTTGATGTGCTTCCATTGGATGTTCCTGGTATGCCTCCAAAGCGAGACATAGACTTTCACATAGACTTGGTTCCTGGTGCTGAACCTATTTTGAGAGCTCCATATCAGATGACTACTCAGGAGTTGAGTGAGTTGAAGTTGTAGATAAAGGAATTGTTGGCCAAGGGATTCATTCGTCCTAGTGTTTCTCCTTGGGGTGCACTTGTTATCTTCATCAAGAAGAAGAATGGTCCTCTTTGGTTATGCATTGATTACCGACAACTGAATAAGGTAACCATCCAGAATCGATATCCATTGCCTACTATAGATGACCTTTTCGATCAGGTAAAGGGAGCCAAGTTGTTCTCTAAGATTCATCTAAAATCTGGATACCATCAGTTGCACATTCAGGATGCAGATATTCATAAGACAACATTTTGTACTCATTATGGTCACTTTGAGTTCATAGTAGTGCCATTTGGGTTGACGAACGCGCCTTCAGTTTTCATGAGCCTCATGAATGGGGTTTTTCGCACCTACCTTGATCATTTCGTCATTGTATTCTTGGATGAAATTCTGATTTATTCTAGAACTATGGAAGAGCATGAGGGTCACTTATGTCAGGTATTGCAGTGCTTGAGGGAGAATGAGCTTATGCCAATTTGGCAAAGTGTGACTTCTTCCAGTCTGAGGTGAACTATCTTGGTCATGTGGTTTCGGGAGAAGGTATATCCATGGATCCTTCAAAGATCCAAGCCATTGTTGATTGGCCAACGCCGACCAACGTTTCTAAAGTTCAGAGTTTTATGGGTTTGGCCGGATACTCCCATCACTTTGTTCAAGGCTTTTCCCAGATAGGACACCCAATTACTTCTCTTCAGAGGAAAGGGAAGAAGTTTGTTTGGTCATAGCAGTGTGAGGCAACTTTTAGGACCTTGAAGGAACTCCTTGTCAATGCTCCGATTTTGGTAGTTCCTGATCCATCTAGAGATTTTATGGTATGCACAGATGCCTCTTTGGAAGGTATAGGTGTAGTGCTTATGCAGGATGGATGTGTGGTTTCTTATGAGTCTCGCAAACTCAAGAACCACAAGTTGAACTATCCAGTTCACGATTTAGAGTTGGCAGTTGTAGTTCATGCTTTGGTTAGATGGCGGCATTTCCTATTAGGGCATCGGTTTGAGCTGCATAGTGATCACCATAGTCTACAGTATATATTCATGCAGCCAAACTTGTATGCTCGACAGCGAAGATGGATGGAATTCCTCCGCGAGTATGATTTTGAGGTTCGTTATATTCAGGGGAACGAGAATGTAGTGGCAGATGCTTTGAGTCGTAGGTGGCATGAAGTTTCAGCATTGTCCCTTGGAGTAGACTTGAGAGAGAGGATTCTTGGAGTTCTTCCTCATGATACTTGGTATCAGGATGTTAGAGCCGTGATAGAGTTCGGAAGGCCTTTATAGGGTAGATTTTCTGGATATAAACTTGAGGCAGATGGACTTCTTCGTCACCTTGGACGGATCTATGTACCTCCTTTGGAGGGTCTTCAAATTTTGATCATGACTGAGGCCCATCATGCACCTTATTCGGCACATCCAGGTGTCAAGAAGATGCACACAGATCTTAGACAGATTTATCATTGGGTTGGTATGAAACACGACATTGCTCATTTTGTGTCAAAGTGTTTAGAGTGTCAGCGGGTGAAGGCAGAGCATCAACACCCGACAGGGCTTTTACAGCCTAATTTGGTACCAGATTGGAAATGAGATATCATTTCCATGGATTTCATTATTGTGTTGCCTATCTCTTTGTGTCTTCACGATCCCATCATGGTCGTAGTTGACAGATTGACAAAGGTTTCTCATTTTGTTCCTATTCGAGCTTCCTATACGACAGCAGTGGTGGCATGAGTCTTCTTGGAAGATGTAGTGAGATTGCATGGGATTCTAAGGTGGATCATCTCTGATAGAGATCCTGTCTTTACCTCAGCATTGTGGACCTCACTTCAGCATGCTTTAGGGACTCATTTGAACTTTAGTTCATCTTATCACCCGAAGACAGATGGTCAGACCAAGCGAGTGAATAAGGTTTTGGAGGACATGCTTCGCATAAATGTTATGGACCAGCAGTCGCACTGGAAGGACTATATCTATCTAGTGGAGTTTTCTTATAACAATGGATATCATAGCTCCATAGGTATGTCCCCCTTTTAGGCATTGTATGGTCATCCTTGCCGCACTCCTTTGAGTTGGGATCGGCTAGAGGACAGGGTGCTTATAGGACCAGATATTCTTCGAGCAGCAAGCTGAGCGGATCTATGAGCATTTGGTCGCTGCACAGGATAGGCAGAAGAAGTATGTAGATTCTCATAGGATAGATCATCAGTTTTCTATTGGCAACTGTGTGTTCTTGAGAGTGCATCAGCGTAAGATTCCGATCCATTATGGAAAGGGTTCTAAGTTGGCGCCTCGGTTTGTTGACCCTTTTGAGATCCTTGAGAGGATAGGACCTAGTGCCTATCATCTTGCCTTGCCACCGAGTCTATCCCGCATCCATGATGTCTTTCATGTTTCAGTTCTTCAACCTTATCATCCTGATGTGACACATGTTCTTGATTGAAACTCTTTGCAAGTCGAGGACGGGCAGCTTTCCATGGAGCATGTGTGCATTCTTCAGCGTTGGGATTTGATCCTCAAGGGTCGCACCATCGACCAGGTAAGGGTCCTATGGGACCCAAATGATGAGACCTCGATGACTTGGGAGGATGAAGCGAAGATGAGAGAGTTGTATTCTTATTTATTTTAGGCTTCCAGGAGTAAGCCTAGTTTTTGGGGGGAGAATGTAGTACCCCTCCTCATTTGAACTTATTAGACTCATATTTTATTATTGTTTACTTTCAGTGGATGCATTACCATGATGTGTTATTCAGACTTATATGACATTATTTCATGCTTTATCTGGATATGAGATGCATAATTTATTTGCAGTATTTTAGTACTTGTAATTTATGGCATTTTATGGATTATTGCTATGTACTGACACTTTATTTTATCTATGCAATGTGAAATTATATGTTGCATGTCTGCAAGTCTATTTGATGCAAGGGGACAATTTTCCTTCACTCACTCCGGTGAGATAGGGAACATCTCGATTCTCCTTCATCGGTGTGCATGCTGTGTTTTCTATATTGTGTATATGCATGTGTGGTTTGGTGATGCAGGATATTGTAGGTACAAGTACCGAGGAGGTACGGGGTATCATCTCCATCTGGATTTATAGGTCTGAGCGTGCCTTATATTGTCCGATGGAAGTGGAGGAGGTAGTAGTTGACCCTATTTTACCCAGTTACACTCTTGTGAGTGTTGTTAGTTGGTCGTCATGTCAGTTTGTTCGACTTTCGTATTTTATCATTTGACCTTTTTATGAGTCTTTGCTTGGGGTTTGCTTAGTTTGTGTGTTTAGTGGATTTAATTAATTAATTAAATTTATGGAGTTATCTCATAGTTGGTATTTTTGAATTATGTATTTTATGCATTGAGATTATAAATTTAATTAATTAAAAGAAATTATTAAATTAGATTGCAAGTTGCATTGTATTCGAATTATATCTTATTTAAATTTTAGTGAAAAATAAATTAGATTACTTTCATTTATTGTTTCCTAGAATTTTAAATAAATAAATGAATAAATAAATAAATAAATGAATAAAAGATTAAATTAGAATTAAAGTATTGCTTTATTTTCTTTGTTTAGAAAATTAATTAATTTGCATGAGAAAAGAAAATAAAAAAATTATTTTTGCTTATTGCATGTTAATTTATCCCTTTGTTAGGAATTAGAAAAGAAAATAAAATTGCTTTTATTACTAAAATTAAATATTAGAGTTTTTTGGGAAAAATATGTGCAACCTATAATTTTAGGTTAAAAAGAATAGATCTTTCTCTTTTTGGACACAAGAAGGAGGCAGAGATTTTGGAAGAAAAAATATTTTGGAAGCAATATTTTGTTAAAGAAGAAATTATCACATGATTGCTGGAAGAGGGATTGGCTTGGATAATCGGTACAGGACTGAGTTCTTCCAGGAAAGCTATACAAGTTGGGTGGCCTCTTCTGGTTGTTTTTAAAGAAAATATTTTATTTCTTCCCTCTTTCTGAATGACGTGTGTTAAAAATATTTGTCAAATCCAAAACCCTTTTTGATTATTTCATGTTTTTGGCTAAAATTCATTCCTGAAATTAATTTTAGTTTATGGAAAGGAGTTATTTCCTGGGTGTTTGTGGATTAAATTTTGTGAGGATTTTGGAAAAGTTATTTTGGCAAATTTTGCCAAGATTTTTACTATGCATTAAAGTTGCAAGTTTTGGGAGAAAATGGGATTTACCAGAGAAAATATTCCCTCTTGTTTGGTTTTTGTTTTGATATTTTTCTATGGTTGTTCTGTCAATATTTGTACATCTCTGTGTAAATTATTTTGTTACTATGGTAATAAATTTAATTTCAATTAAATTTATTGGGTTATTAAAAGTTATGGGGAAATTGTATAAATTAAATTCTAGGGAAATAGATTTTATTGAAAATTGAAACTTATAGTTTTTTATGTCATTGAGTTTTTGTTTTTTTTAAATTTAATTAAAAAAAATTATTAAAAAAAAATTATAAAAAAAGTGGGGAGGCGGAGCCTGCTACCCACAGTAGCAGAGGATACCCAAAGGTAGCGGCTACTGCCATAAGGGAGCAGCGCTACCCAAAGGTAGCGACTGCTACCTACGGCAGCAACGCTACCCAAGGGTAGCGGTTGGTACCGTATGGTAGCAGCGCTACCAATTGGTAGCGACTGCTGCCATATGGCAGCAGTGCTACCATATGGTAGTAGGGCAGCCAATAAATTGCGCCTTTCCTTTGTATTTGCCACTGAAATTTTCAAATTCGGTTTTATTTAATTTTTAATATGTAAAAAAATAAATAATATTATATATATATATAGTATTTTCTATGGTTTTATTTATGTTATTTTGGAAATAAAGTTATTTCATAATTATTAGAAATGAAAGTTATTTCAAAATTAAATCTTCTTTTTATTATATATTTTAATGTGATATAATTATATAATATTATATTCGAGGAATATATATATTTATGTAATTATATTATACTTATATATATTTTTTAATTTTTAATTTAATTTAGATTATTGATATAAGCTAATCGGATTTATTTGTTAATAAATCATGAACATATAATTAGGGGGTTAATTTTTATGTGATTTTATTTAACCTTATTGGATAAATGACAACATTGATTTCCTTGTATTAATATAGTTGTATTTTCTTATTTTCTGGAAAATATTTAATTGCAAGTATTTTATGCTTTTGGCTGTTTAAAGAAAAGATTGCCTGTATTAGGATCTTGTGTAAATGGTATTTGCAGTCAAGCTTAATTTCGTTGCAAATCTAGTTGAGTTGTCATTATGTCATATGTTGTTGTACCCCTTAGTCAAGTGTTGTTGTATAACCCTATTGATGTGAGCCATTGTGTGTTTTATTCCATATGGTCAATCCTGGGTTAGTGATTGTGTATCCTTCACCTGTGGTTTGTAAGGATTAAATATGGCTGTCAGTTTCGCCATAGAGTTCTCGTAGAGAGACCTTTCTTGTTAGTGTTCTATGAGAGAGAGTGGATTTTGAGCAGGGGCCGCGCCTAAAGTGGATGGCAGGATAACCCTTCGAAAGTCAGTTAAGAAATGATAACCTAATAATTGATTAGGTGGTGGGTAGTTAAAATAATAATTAAGATAATATGCCTCACACATGGTTGAGTACTTGTATAGGCTCAGGATGTGGTGAGAAGGCCTAGAATGGTAAACCTATCACATTGTCTTCAAGAAACGATTGGTATGGTCCGCATGAGGCTTAGATGGAGCCGGAGGTTCGAGAGAGGTTACCAGGATAACCCAAGATGGGGGCTAGGACCTATGGAGGCCTACCAGGGTAACCACCTTAAGCCATGCGATGACACTCTCTCCTTAGAGTCACATGGATCTTTGCAGAGTCATGTAATTCTGTCGTACTTGTCTTATTTTGCTTGCTTGAGGGTCTTCTACTATCTCCTAGCACGGTGGGGTGGTTACATTTCAGGATCACATGGTTAGGTGGTAGTGCCACTTCCCATCGGATGTATTGGATTGTATCTTCAGGCGAGGAAAGGCTTCGCTGGTTTTTCTTGGTTCGTGGTTCATGTACCAGCTCTTGTTCATGATCATTATTCAGTTGAGACCTTGTGGTCATTGTATCAAACTTTTATGTAACCTTGGTATTGTAACTTTTGGATTTCATGGTATTTTTGGAAGCATGTATTTATGGATATTGTAATATTATGTCGGTGGAATGTATGTTAATTCAGTTGCTTTGATCTTATGTATAAATGAAAAATGGATAACTAAATGCATTGAAATACTTTAATTCTTTCATTATGGAATTTAGATGTATGTGTAGGTTTATTCTTAAGCATTTAATTTACCTAATTATAATGGACAATTGGATTAACCATGGTGTTAATATAATCTGCAAATTAATCTTTGTTGGTAACCCTTAGGAAATCATGTGTTAGACTTCCATTGTGTTATTAAATGTGCAATTGTTATAATTAATGCACTTAACCTTTTTCTTTTTTTTTTAAAATTTCACCCTTTAGTTGCCTAGTTGTGTTGTTTTCCTTTAGGGTTCTTGGCGGGGCATTACATTTATTACATCCAACCAGTAACTAACGCATTACAACATACCGACATATAGGTCTAGTAGAATAGGTCACAATCAGGACCTTGAATCGAAAGATCTATCTTCTAGGCACAGTCTATCTCTGATTGATTCTAATTGATTTCCTATTGATTACATTCTAAAGCATGATTAGCACACCTATTTACACATTCAACCAAGTTCATATAAAAGGTGATACTGGTAAGACTCCTTATGAGCTATGGTTTGGTCATGTTCCTACTGTGAGATATTTTAGAATATTTAGTAGCAAATGTTATATCAAGAGAGATGAGGATATAGGAAAGTTTTATGTAAGGAGTGATGAATGAATTTTCTTTGTATTTTTTACATAGAACAAAGCCTACTAGTGCTACAATAAGAGACTGAGAAAGATAGTGGAGAGTGCAAATGTGAAGGTTGATGAGAACCGTGGAAAAGAGATCAGAGCGTGTGGATATGATGATGGTCAGCATGTTGTTATAACGCCTATTTAGAGTGAAGAATTGAAGAAAAATGATCTGGTACAGACGGTTAATCTGGATGTTGTTGTTCTCAATGCAGAGGTAGAGGAACTTGAAAAATCAGAACAATCAGAAGACTCTAAAGTATGTAAGATTGAATCATTCAAAAAATCAGATTGTTGGAGATTTAAAAAAAGGTGTGATGACTAGAAGAAGGCTAGCTTCTTAACAGGTATGTTTGATTTCCAAAATTGAACCTAAATATGTTGTTGAGGCTTGTAAAGATGAAAATTGGATGAGAACTATGGAAGAAGAATTAGATCATATTGAAAACAATAACACATGGGAGCTTGTGCCTAGACCTAAGGATAAGAATGTTATTGGTATTAAATGGGTATTCAGGAATAAATTGAATGAAGCTCGTGAAGTTGTAAAAAATAAAGCAAGACTGGTATGCAAAGCATATTCATAGAAAGAAGGAATTGATTATGAGGAGACTTTTTATCTGATAGCCAGACTTGAAGTTGTTACACTGTTCCTTGCATATGCTGCTTATAAAGATTTCAAGGTATATCAGATGGATGTCAAATTTGCCTTTTTGAATGGTGATCTTGAGGAAGAAGTCTACATTGAGAAACCTGATGGATTTTCATTACCAGATGATGGAGACATGGTATGCAAATTGAAGAAAGCTCTTTATGGGTTGAAACAAGCCCCTAGAGCCTGATATGCAAGACTGGATAAGAGCTTGCTGAAATTAGGATTTAATTAAGGGGTTGTTGATAGTAATCTATACGTTAAGATTGAGAATGATAATATCTTAACTGTTGAAGTCTTTGTTGATGATATTGAATCTTTGGAGGAGACGATGACTTGAGAATGACATTTGTCAGTGATATGCAAAAAGAATTTGAGATGTCTATGATAGGTGAGATGAAATTTTTCTTAGGTTTGTATATTTCATAGACTAGAAAAGGAATTTTTATATCTCAAGCTAAATATGTGAAGGAATTGCTAAAGAATTTTGGGTTAGATGACTCCAAACTGGTTGGAACTCCTATGGTGACTGGCTCCAAATTATCTAAAAATGATGAATCTCAGAAAGCTAATCAGAGTTTATATAGATCTATGGTTGGACTGCTATATCTTACTCAGAATAGGCCTGACATTATGCATGTTGTGTGCATGGCTGCTAGATATCAAGATGATCCAAAAGAGAGCCATGTCACTGATGTTAAGAGAATATTAAGATATTTAAAGGGGATTGTGGATTATGGTTTGTGGTATCCAAATAATGATGATTTCATGTTATGTTCTTATCTACTGCTGAAGCTGAGTACATTGCTACTGCTAGTAATTGCACTCATGTAGTTTGGATGAAGCAAATGTTGAAGGATATCAGAGTTATCTATGATAATCCTACTGTCATATATTGTGATCATTCCAATTCTATTAACATGTCAAATAATCCGGTGCAACACTCAAAGACTAAACATGTGTCAATAAAATATCATTACTTGAGAGAAAAATTCTATGAAGATGAAGTGAAGTTGGAGTATGTATCTACAAAGGAACATATTGCTGATATTTTCACTAAGCCTTTGCCTATAGATACATTTGTCTATTTGAGAGAAAATTTAGTGGTATCTACCCCTCCTGATGAGAACTAGATTCATTGAGTTGCATCAATCCAGAGGACTTCACAATCTTATCTCTTTATCTAAATTGATGAGTTGGTGCTGCTCCTCTAATGGAGTAGTCTGGTTATGTATTTCATAGGGGGAGAGATTCATGTTTTCTATTCTAAAGGGGAGAGTATGTTTGGTTTTATATTTTGAGATCTTTGGTATTGTTGTCAAAGGAGGAGAGAAGCATGTGAAAAATTGTTTTATCTGCTTGATCTTTGGGGGAGTTTGCTGGAGTTATTTTCTTTCTTTGCATTGATTGTTTTTCACATTCACATGTTTCCATAAATGCCAAAGGGGGAGATTGTTGGACATTAGTGCTGCTAGGATATGTTGTTGTCATTGATGTCAACATATTCGTATTCTGGTGATTGTAGATTGGTTTATTGGGATCATGGTTTGGTGTATGGAGTGTTTATAGTATCATTATATTCTTCTGTATTGGTTTTGGTTATTCAGGTAGCTTAATTGATCATATCAGATGATCTGGTTTTGCAGTTTGTCTATTTGATCAATGCTTTGCAGAGTTCATTATTTCCTCTGGTATATTCCACTGTGATCAGATCTTGAGCTAATATTTTGGGAGATTGTTTGGGATGATCTTGTGTATCTTCATTTTAGATGGTTCAAAATTTTGTGCCCCACAAGCTCTCTTTTCTTCGTGATAGTTGTTGTTGTTTCATTATTCTTGAGATTCAAATGTTGATCGATGAGGATTAGATAAGTGGTGTTGGTGCAGTTGTTATTGATGATTCTAATGTGCTTGTTGGTGTTTCCTAAGTAAGTCCTATTTTTTTTATGATCTGCATTGTTCGTTGTGCATTTTCTTGGTGATTCTACTGAACTGGTGATGTTCTTCATCTTATGCAGTTTTCTTGGTGGTGTAGCATGTTGCGGTTGATCTTGGTGTGATTACCGATGGCGTTTCATGTTTGGATATTTGGTTTAGTACCATGTTATGTCATGTATATCATTATATTGGTCTGGTGGTCAATCTTTGTATCGTGTGATGTAATTTTGTAATTGTGAGTTGAGGGTTTAGCCGACCTTGTTGTCAAGGTCGATGAATTGTATAACTAGGTAATATTGTCATGTAAGTTAGGTATCATGGTTGTGGCTTCATTATTAGAGAGTGGTGTATGTGCGAAAAAGTGATTCTTTCTTCGATATTTTGATTGAGAAGAGATTGGTGATGCAGAGCATACATTGCACTTAACTGGAACTATGATCAGTTATTTGGAGATGTTATTCTTTCAGTTCATCCCTTCTGAATTGTAGTCTGAATATTGTTGTAAGTTGGTGAGACTTCCCAAAGGGTTGTATCCTTCCGAGTCATTATCTTTTGAGCAGTGAGCTCTAGGTAGTGTGCCTGAATGCATGTGCATTCCCCATTATAATATTTTCGCATATTACTGCACAGTATCATCTTATTGTGGGTAGGTTCCCACCGTGGTTTTTTCCTTAACCGGGTTTTCCACGTCAAAATCTTGGTGTTGTGTTTTTTGTTGTTTATCTTCTTATCTTTGTTGTTGCTGCAATTTATCAGATCTATTTTTGTGGTTAAGTTTGTAGATCTGATGAAAACTGATTCACCCCCCTCTCATTTTTCCTTTATTGTTGTTGTCAACACTCCCCTCATAATCTGAATCTTCATCTATAGCTTTTTATGCTTTTAAGGTTGTTTTTTATTTTTATTTTGTTTCTACCAAACTTTCTCATCTCAAATGTAGTTAAGGTGCCAAACAACTGCTCTCTAGTGATTTTGATGGATCATAGATTTCCTCAATAGCTGAAATCTTTTCATTGTTTCATTCTAATAAAGTCCTTATGATCTTCTGTATCACATGCTTATAATTGAAAATACCACCAAGATCTTTGATCACATTTACAGCATTGTCAAACATCTAAAAAATAGCTTTCTACACCTTCATCTTCTTCCATACTCAAATTTTCATACATACCTTTAACAGTCTGCATCTTAGATAGCTTGACTCTTTCATTTCCTTCATAGATACTTTTCAGTATTTCCTACACTTCATCAACAGTATCTAAAGTAAAAACCTTTCTCAATTTAGTTTTAGATAAAGGACTAAAGATAACATACCTTGATCGCTCATGTTCTTCATAGGTTTCAATCTCATCCGGTGTAGTAGGTCCATTTGCTAGTAGTAAATACTTATTCTCCACATTTTTTCAGGTTTCATAACTCAAACTAATCAAATATCCTCACATATTTACTCTCCAAAAACTATAGTCGGATCCTTCAAAGGTAGGAACATTCAAATTATGTGCCATCGGATCTCCTTGAGTGGTTAGTCTCACCTTCTAGGAACCAAAGCTCTGATATCAATTATTGAATATTTTAGACAAATGAGATGGTGGGTGAATCAGTTATATATTAAAATTATATTAATTTTCCCACATAAATAGATCCGGTATGCTTTAAACTCAGACTACTTAACCATAAATAGATATGAACATGAAAGAACACACACATGAAACATCAGATATGACATGGAAAACACAAGAAGGGAAAAACCACGGAGAATGTTAGTTCTCAATATAAAAGAACCTATTAGGGATCATTGCCTGGCTAAAACTGCTAGAAAAAGAAGGGGGACTCATTTCCTAGAGGAAGATAGAAAGAATCCACCACAAGGGAAACCACTTTGCATCAACAAAGATAGATCTTCCTTTTACAATCAAATTCCTTCTATGAATCCTTCTATATATATTTCATTACAATCATTCTTTATATATACTAATCTCCAAAATAGAATTTTCAGAGTTAGCCAAGGCACAAATAATAAAACACAATTCAAAATAGGTCTTCACTTAGCATTCCTGTGTTGGAAAGGAATGAGAAGTGGATCACACCATAATGAAATAACACATTATCCAAATGCTGCAATCATCAAACCAAAAGATAGAGTATCTAGGGTCAACTGAACCATTAAAGAACATAGCCAAAAGCACATTTCCAGAGCATATAAACACATGCCAAATTAGAATAACAAATATACATGCATGAATAGCATAAGTCCAAAGATACAATATGAGAACTAGAAATATGGAGCAATGTGGATCTCTACAAACTCTGTCAAACAATCATCATCATCACTACATAGACTTCCAGAGCGTAATTTCCGGACCACCCAAACATGAGAGTATCATCTCAAAGCAATATCTATCAACATGCCAATACATCATGAGTATATATCTATCATACATCAGAGAATCTGGAGCAAAACAAAACTCTAAAATATAGAATTAGTATGTTGACATCAATGACAACTATACTGAAACATCAATCAACTTCACATTTGCAACACTTAAGTGGGGGTGTTAAAGTAAATTATTATTTACTCTTTGTGCTTAAGTTTACTTAGGTTTCATATCATCTTTCTAGATGTTAGGTAAGGTTTAATGTTATTTTACTTTCCTACACTTAGTATTTTGTGCAAATAGTTGGAAAGTAGTTGTATATACCCTCGCACCTCATTGGTGCTCTCTTTCTTGTTCATGCCTTTATAAGAAGAGCATATGTACATTTGTAGATATCTCATCTCATCTGAACATATTTATATCTTCTACTAATTTATATTTTTTCTCTGACTATGGAAGTTGTAGTAGCCATCAATCCTAGCTTGGGAGAATTGCTCCAAAACTAGGAAAGGACATTATCTTCATCTCCCCAATATATGCTAGGACTTTATTTTGATTGCATATTGGGCACATATATCTTGTCAAGTCATCACCATACAACCTAATTTATGTTAAGAACACTTAAAAATAAAACTCTTGGCCAATGAATGACTCAAAGCCAACTTCAATTTTCAAAGACAAGGGCCAACCAAACAATCATTTGATTAGCCCATATGTGATAGCTATTTTCTACAAGATATTTGCCATTATATAAACAATTTCCAATGGTTATATCAATCATTAATGAATAGGAACCTTAATTTGAATTTGCATCAACATGAATTAGGATATCATCATGGCTTGCACTCATTGATCATGTCAACTAGTTTGTTGATCATTAGAAGGAAAGAGAGAATTTAGATTCAAATTAGCTTTTTTCATTTATGTTCTTTCTTTAGATTAGATATAACTACTCTTAATATGCATACAATTAGATCTACAACAAGGAATCAAATCTCACATATGTTTGTTATAAAAGTGCAACTTTCTTGAATTAAAGAACTAACCCAACTTTCAAACCTTCTTTTCCACTAAAACACCATCACAATAGGGATATTCATATTGACAACAACATTATTGAGGTTCATATAAAGTAGTAATTTTTGCAACTTATTTAAGTGAATATTTCTAGTCATCCCCGCCTATAATATTAACTCTTTTCATTCAACTCTTGTGGGGCCCATACTCCTCAGATGTAACCATCTTGTTATCACTGTTTAAGAAATGGGTTTTCTTTTCCCATAATTGGCTAAGTCTTTTGAAATTTTGAGTTAGGCACACTATTAACTGCTTCAAATCTGTGTTAAGTCTTTAAGGTTTTAGGGTTTCTGGTTTTAAATCGCTCAAATGTCTGATTAAAACCCTCTGGTTTCTATTCCTGCGTTACTTTAATTCACTTAAGTAATGGGTCCCTTTGTTGTGAAGTGTTCCCCCCCTTGTAATTTACCTAGGCGGTCCCCTTCAATTATTTTAATTCCCTAAATATGCCTTTTCTAAATGTTTGTCGGGCCTTGTAAGCATCACACAACTTTTTGTTGATCTGACGGTCCGCGTTGATATGCGACCTAAAGTTGCTTGCAATTTATCTATCGCGAAATAGTGAAAGGCAAAAAGGTGGTCCCAACATGTAGGTTCGAGCCAAAGTTAAATACTGATCAAGTCCCATCTAATCGGATGGATAGCGTGAGTTCGTGAGAATAAAATAAACGTGGTTTACTCTTCACGAAGTCGTGAAAAGGTTCGGTGGGACCCAGCAATGAGAACTTTCCCTTCAGTTAAAAGGTAATCAGGTCATGCCAAGATCAACAGCTCGCATTGTTTCATGGCCGAGAGATGCTTGCGGTTTACTCATCGCGAAGTCGCGAAAAGGGTTGGTGGGCCCAAAGGGCAGGATAGAACATGAACTTAAAAGGCATTCATCTCTATTTTGATCCAACGGTTCTCATGATTTTGTGGCCGTAAGTTGAATGATGATTAGTGTTCGCGAAGTTGCGAAAGACAGGTGGAAGTCACGAGTAAGTGTGACGTGGCAAAATAGTTGTTACTTTTGTGGGGCTCGATAGGGATGTGTTAAGTGACATGTAATTCTAAAGGATTATTAAGGGCCCGCCAGGGTGTAACTGGCGGTTATGTGGGAATAATAAAAGATGGCACATGGTAGATCCAGAATGGGACTCAAGCGAGTTGCCATGGCTAATGGCCGACTACCATGTGGCATGTATTTACTGATGAAAAGGTGGGGTAAGTGGTTCCCAGATGCAAGGCCCACTTAAAAGGAAGTCATCTCTGTTCCGATCCAACGATTCTCGTTGATTTGTGGCCTGAAGATGCCCACAAATTAATCTCTGTGAAATGGCAAAAACCGCTAACCGTCAGGGTGGGGCATGGTTAGTAGGAAAGGTTGACAGTCCCAGTTTGATTAAAGGCTGGGTGACTTAAGTTAGATCTAATGCTTGGCACGGCTTCGCGGAGGGGAAGTGCTCAATTGTTAAGTATCGCAAAGTGGCAAAAAGGTGGTAGGGCCCAGAACTTAAGCAGAGAGATTAAGCAGAGGTAAAGACAATGCATGTTCCCATGATCCAACGGCCAGCGTTGCTTCGTGAAAGAAAAGAGCGTGGGTTTTATGCACTATGAAATGGCGAAAGTGTGAAACATAGGAAAGACTCAGAGGAAATCATGACCCATTGGAGCCATTTTTGAATTCAATTTGGTGAATTCAATTATGAAAAGAAAGCCGAAGCATGCGAAGTTAATTCCTAAAAAACTTAAATGCCAACTTGTCTTCTGTAGTCCGCATCAACTTAATTGCTAATTCCGTTTCATCGAAGTTTGTTGTAGAGCGAATTGTTGCAGAGTAATTCTCTTCAAGCAAATAATTAGGTTTTTATGCTTTTCTTGATCACTCTAGTGTGTTCTCAAATATTTTCCGTGTGAATTACTTTGTTAGAGGTATGTGCTAGTTGCTGGTGGTGTGGTTGCTCATCCAAAATGGCTCCTAGAAGAGAATTCATCAGGAAGGTGGGATACCAAGAATGAAATATATGTGATGATTTTTTAGAGCACATTGACTATGTCCACCAATGTTGGGGTTAAGATAAAAGAATTAGTGCCCAAACACCCTCATCTAAAAATTGGAGATGGCTTGTATGATAAGGGTGATTTGGTTAAAAGACCTTGAAATAGGAATGTCAGGCTTAGGACTTTCAAAGTCGGTTTTGCGAAAAGAAATTCCTCTGCTCCTATGAATGGCATATGGGAATAGGATGTAGGGAAGCTAGTGGTCCTAGGTGTTTTTATGGATATAGACTTATTGACTTTGATTGCACAGAATTATGACTCTGTGGCAAGGTGTATCCGGAATATAAAGGGGTAAGTCCTGATTGAAATCAATGAAGATGAATTCAGAAAGGTTTTCAAACTCAATGAATCCTCCAATTTATTGGAACCTATTGATTTTGAATCATTAGCCCAGATTTACAATGTACAGAGGGATCATCTTAGGAATGGCCCATTAAGAGAGTTCTTTGTGAAGATAAGGGGGTTTGACAGTTGTAGGCCCTAGCACAATGGAACCATTCTCCCTCAATTTATTCACCTTGAGAGCTAAGGGTATGTATTGGGCCTTGTGCCAGATCTTTGGGGAAGATGCTGAAAAGAATATGCCTACCCATTATATGCTGATGATTGCCCAAATTCTGAATCCTTCTTTGGCCATTACATTTGATTATGCTCCATACCTTGCTGATGCCATTCATAAAGGGTTAATAGGAATCAAGAATGGTAAGGTTGACAAGCCATTTGGATGGTATTCTATGTTAATGCACATGTTCCTGTTCAAGGGTGCTGACTACTTTGCAAAGGAGATGGACCTAATTAAGGTCAAGGATAATGAGGAAATGCCAGTACAATTGTGGAGTACTATCTTATCATGGGATAGAGAGGATGAAAGTTATCTAAAGTTTGATAGATGCTTTGCATCTAAAATCAGAATCCTCTTATGTAGAGAAAATCCTAGAATTCCTAAAGCTCTATTGGAATTTATTAGACCTAAGGAGTTTGCAAAGGATATCAAGATCGCCCACAATTGGGGATAAATCTATTTATACCCCGTGTCTACTATTTTCAGAGTGTTTGGATTTAGAGGCACCCCTTATTTATTACCCTATCAGGTCCCATTGAAAATAGGGATTGCAGAAGTGCTAAGATAGATTGGAGGGGTGCAAGAAGCTGAGCTGACTAACAGAGGTAAAGGGACTATTTTCCCAACTGTTACCATGGCCCACCATTTTGTAATCACTAAGGGTGGATGGAGATTCTTTGAAGTTTTCTTTAAACCATATAGGCTATCAACTGTAGTGTCAAGATGTGCAAACCCTGAGGAATTCTTCAATGGCATGTTCAGGAAAAGAGCAGTGTGCAGAGGTAGGCCTCATCAATTTCAGTTTCCTGAGGATTTGATTAGAAATGAGTTCAGCTTAGATGAGCAGGAACTAAGGAAGGAGAAGTGGGTAGCATATAAGAAAGTCCTTGATTTTATTCATCTATTTGACACTAGCTATGACCCTCTATCTAGTTTCACCCCATTTGAGGAGAAAATAAAATTTTTGATTCTTTATTTTGAAGATGTAATGCAGACCCTAAAGGAAAAAAGGGAAGCCATAATGCAAAATGATCCTGATAAGGTTAAGATGGTCTTGGCCAAGCCTGCTTTTGCCAAAGTAATCCCACCAGGTGACTATGCAATTCTCAAGAGACCAAATTACACTATAATGATGCCAATGATAGGTGAGCCTTCCTCTTCAAAAGGGAAAAGGAAAGTTGAAGATATTGTAGACATTCAAGATTCCCCTAAGAGGCAAAAAGTGGGAGAAGAAACTGGAGCTGATGAGCCTCAATATTCCCCATCTCAATCTCCTATCCACATTGGAGATGAACAAGCAGTGGCTGAACAATTATTGTAGTTAGGGAGTCTTGGTGAGATTGCCTATACTTATGAGGAGACCCAAGAAGGGATGCCCAAAGAGCCACCAAATGCTGAAATGGATTTAACCAATGGTGAGTTAAAAGGCCAAGAATTGGACCTTACTGTTAAGCAAGTTAGTGAAGAATTCCTGGCTGACAACAACTTTGTTACATCAGGAGATTTTCTACAATTTCTCTGAAAACAGAACATTGATCAATTCAAAATCAGATGTGAGAAAAGGGTAAGTGAACAGCCTCTCAAAGTTGCAGCCCAAATAGAAGAAGAAGTTAAGCAAGAAATGATGGAGGAGTTCAAAGCAGTCACCCCTAAAAAGGGGAGGGATATGTTGGATAAAGCTGGTGTGTTAATTCTCCTAGAATGGGATATAGCTAATGCATTGATCCTTGATGCAGTAAGAAAGGAAACAAAGCCAATGGAAGGTGTGACCTTCAACAAGGATAATGTTGCCCTTGTCCTATGGTCACTAAAGAAAGATGAGAACAGGAGGAAGAAAAATGCCTCAGATTCTAGTCTCTTCGGAGGGATGATTGTCAAGAGGGTTCAGGACACAGGAGTGGTGGAGGCAGCTAATACTGTTCTAGAAACTGCAAAGTTTAATGTAGCAGTAGTAGAAAAAGAAGCTCAAGAAAAGGCTACTCTCCAATTGAAGTTGGAAACTATTTTAAAAGCTTATAATGAAGCTAAGGAAGGAATAGCGAGTAGGGACAACATCATCACTAAACTCCAGAGCCAATTGGCAAGCCGACATTATCAAGGTGAGCCTTCAACATTGATGATCACTTCCTCTCTAGCAAGACCCCCACCTACTAGTCCAATTGTAGAATTCCCCCCTTCTCCTATGCCTTCTGGTTTCCAACCAGCTGAGACTTATCAGCATGAAATGGAAAAGTTGAAACAAGCACAGGCCTTATTTGCAAATAAGTATGAAGAAAAGATAAAGGCAACAATTTCAAGCTTTGCTGACACTGTTGATGCTCCTATAGTGTATCTCAATATGAAAAGAATTTTAGATACTCTTAATGAGTTGAATGAAGGAAAGGCTATTCTAGAGCCTATTATGAATAAATGGTTGCCTAGGGAAATGGACTTAGAATTGATGTGTGTATCATGTGATGAGGCACAGGCTGATGTCACTATCAAGTCTACATGTAAGTTGGCAAAAGGATTGACAAAGTTGGCTGAAGGAAGAGCTAATATGGAAAGAAAATCTAATTTATATCGAAAAGAATATACCAAGCATAAATTTGCATTGTTCCTTGGAGGTTTTGTCAACTAGAATCAGTTAAAGGATAAACAGGCATGGCTAGATGAGTTAGGGGCTAATTTATCCTTAAGGGTAAATGAGATAATCAATAAAGATGATACCTCTTTGTTTGTTAAAACAATTGAGGAAATAGAGAAGATTAAATCTCATTATGGGTTTTTGGATTTAGAGGTAAAGAAAGTGAGGAACACATGGAAAAGGCTGTTGAAGTTGAATAAAGAAATTATTGGCCACTCATGGCCTAATGATGATGTTTTCCAAGGATGGTCCCAAAAGTATGCGGTGGCCGATGTGGAGGTTCAAGAAGAAGATTCTCCGGAATAGCTAGAACACATTCCAGAGCAGTTAGAAGGCGCTCTTGAACAGTTAGAGGATATTGCGGAGGAGCCACCAACTAAAGAAGTCGCTGAAGTAGAAAAGACATGTAACTGGTTCTTGAGTGAAGTAGTATTTTGTAACAAACTCTCCTAGGAAAGTCTGAAGCTTTGTATGCATCCATATTGTTATAAATGGATATCAGGACTAGTAGAAAGATGATCGCAAAGAATTGTAAGAAAACGCTGCAGAAATTTATCTAAGCTTTTCCAAGTTTTAATGGAGAATATTTGAAGGTTTCTTGTAATACTTTTTTGAAGAAAATATCAATATACAGACCATTGGTTTTGAGTTAAAACTTTGTGTTGTCTTCAAATTTGTTTGCAAGTGTTTATTGTTTCATTCTAAATAATCCAGGGTTATTTCGTTTGAATAGGGGTTGTAAGGCAACTTTTAGTAGATATGTTTCTTAGCTTTTCTCTTCAGGAGGGGAATTAAACATGTAGGAATCACTTCTACCAGTAAATTCCTTGTGAGATATTTTGAATCTTGATGAGTGTAGTTTAATCTGGTATGAATGAATTCTTATGTGTGTCAGGCATATATGGGGATCTACAGAAGCCAAACTAATGGGATATGTAGAGATATTTGATTGTGGGAGTATTGTTTGAACTTAGATGACTCTGTGACCTTGGATAAGGCATTGGTATAGATTGAGGTTGTCTATTACATATTTTGTAAGTCAATACTGAATATGAGTACAATTTTCATTCCTTTGTTTCAGTTAGTTTTAAGGTGATTAGATCCACTGGTTTTCTGGACTAGTTTGCTGTGGATTTATCTTTTTAAAGTGTGAATTTAGTTCACAAAGGTATACCCCCCTGGACTTTGAGTAGGTCCAAAGTGTAGAAGGTTAAATCAAACCTTCTCATATGTTGTCCTAGAAGTTTCCTTCTCTTTAATATCTCTTCTGCACACAAAGTTATCATATCATTATAAGGATGTTGAAGTGAATCAAATTTTGAAGACAACACATCTCACACTCATGTTTGCAAGCATGAATATTCATAGACAAACATCTTTAACATCTAATTTAAAATTACAATCATGACTTAATTAAGGAGGGTTATAAGCACTTTGAAATGAATCTAAACACAACTAAGGAAGGAAACACCTCACTATGGCAATGAACCACTATCAATATATTGAATTGAAATAAACATCATCCTAAGGACACTGCAATATTCAAGGCAATACCTCATTATCACAAAACACCAAGTTTTTTATCTTTTAACTAAGATAGCTATGATTCCATCTTTACCAAGGTGACCATCATCTATATTTTAAATCGACGATGACAACTATTATCTAACTTAAAAAGAAAATAACTAATAAGCTCTATTCTCCACACAATATCAACTATAAACTTAATTCAAGCTTCAAGATCAACATTATAATCCAAAATCTTGTCACTAGCTCACATGCATAACACTAGATCATGCTCATACATGAGAACTGCAACTTTAACTTAACACCAAGGGAGTCATATAAATAGTCACCTATACACAAATATGTTATGACATCACATTTATATAATAATAATTCAGCTGAATCAGAAATTAAAAAAAATGATAATCTTTGCTTACGAAATACATGTGATTTATCACATAATAAAATCAAAACTAACATTGCATTTTTAAAGTCGACGACAAAATTCTTGATCCAAAATTATATTCTAATTCTAACATTGGTGACATATTATATTCTAATTCCAATATTTGTATTGTGTTACCATTCATCGTGAAAAACAAGTATATAAATCTTCCATAAAATGATTATTATCATAATTCAAGTCATAAGATCCTTAAAATTCAGTCTAATCAATTATTAATAAACAATAAAGGATTTAATCAGAAACATTGATAAGAATGCATGTTGTATTTCATGTAAAGATAATAAGTTTAAACTATTATATAATATCAAATTTGTTTCTTTATTTCTCTACCCTCAAAGATACTTTGTAAAGACAACTCACATCCTTGATTTTCAACATGTTAATAATGTTGTGACTTCTCCATTAATTCAGAATAATATAATGCTTCATACTCAATGGTTCTAAGATTGTACAAGGCATAAAGAATGAGATATCTTGAAGGATTTCAATAACGACTAAGATTTTGTACTAAATTTCCTTCCAATTTAGATTTGTTCTTTTTAGGATTGTTGCAATATGATATAATTAAGCTGAAAGTGTATTATATTTATGTATGAACGTAAAAACTTCTATTAATAAAAATTAGAAGCATTTAATTTGATATTTTTGTGACACTTAAATGTATGAAAAGTAAAAAAAAAATTTAATATTATTTTTAAATTAAATTTAATGTATTTTCTCCTCCCATGCCTTCAATTAACTAATTTCTAATTATTTAATGTTGATTATATCTTCCCTTCCACCTCTCATCTGCTACTCACTCTAAGCTTAATTGATCAAACAATTTGTCTATCTCCATCATGCAATTAGTGAACTTTGTAATTATCTCAATCTAATATTATTAATTATAGGGATTGAAAGTATCCCTATATAAATCAACTTTTTTCTCAAGAATAAGTACAAGAAGAAATGTAAAATAAAAATATAATAAAAATAATAATATTAATAATTTGGTATTATAAAAAATAATAATTTATTAAAACATAATAATATAATCATATATTAATAATAATTTAATTTTAATTACAATACAATAATATAATAAATTTTTAAGTGGAATAATGAACAAATATGACATCTTTTGGTGTACTTTACCTATATTCTTCTAAAGATAGGTATAATAGATATTAAAACTCCTAATAATATAGTTAAAGTTGTATGCTACTAGCTTGCAAATAAATTAAGTGAAAATAAATTTAAATAGTAAAAATGTCTAAGATTATCTTCTTGAATGTCCAAGGGCTATATGTAATTATTAAATGAGTTAAAAATAATGTTATTTGAAGATCTTATGACTTGTATAAGTAGTTTAATCATTATGAGGAAGGGGTGCATATTATTTTAGCATGAATAAAGGTTCTATTTTTTATTTAGATATAATTTACTTTTAAGGGTGTTTAAGGGAAATATAACTATGATATTGTTTTAATTCATTGCATGCGTACATATGATCTACATGAGATATCGATGCCCTCTTAAATCATCTACATGTATTAATATATTACTTTAAATGCCTAGAAAATTTAAATTATAAAATGCATCTTAGTTTATGAAATCTTTATTATAATTAATTATTAGTGTTGCCATCATCAACCCTAGGTAGGGAAAAATTGACAATATGTTTCTTTGATGAAATGAAAAGTTATTTTAATATTTGATCTTTTCGTCAAAGGTGTTTATAAACTTTCTTATTGTAGAGGATGGGATTTGCTACCCTCAAAGTGATGAACTTCAAGGAAAAAATTGACCTTTTCTCTACCTCGCTTTACTGGCACTAAATGTGAGGTAGGGGATGCAAAGTACAACAGTAAGCAACTAACACCATAGAGAACTCTGAAATAAACTCTACTAAGTCTTTGTTCTCAATATGAATACACGGGACTAGGACACTAGCGTGAGGCGCTAATGTCCTGTACAAAAAAATCACAAAGATTGTATAGTATATGTGAATGCTACAATATGACTAAAATATTGATTCTATCCTAAATAAAATAGAAAGAACAGAATATGAATAGCTTAACAAAGACAATGAAAGATAAAGGAAGCTTACAACAGGTCCACAATTCAAGAGTCCAGCGAAATGAACTCCTTCCCTCAACCATGAACCTGAACATAGAGAGAAGAGAAATGTTGCGGGTACGTTAAGAGGTTTGCCTCAGTTAGACCCCTGCTTTGGTGTTTCCACCTCCATAGACAACCAAGATAATAACCACAAGTGAAAGAAAAGAGATGAAGATAACAATAAATAGCTAAGAAAGATGATATGCTAGATAGTGTCATGTCCCATTAGTCAAATTTTGGGCATGAAAATTTAACTAATGGGACATGACAGATAGAAGCAATAAAAATTCAAGAAAAGAAAGAGAGAGAGAAACTCCCCTTAAACACTAAAGAATCTATCACCCAGCTAAATGGAGTTGAGTTCCAAGAGCTCTCTGAAGAGTATGATAATGGTGGATGCTAGATAGAAAACTTGTGAGAGAGATGTAGAAAATGTGCCGCTAGCTTGAGAAATCTACCAAGTGATCAAGAAGTCCGCAAAACTACTCAAATGAATGAGATATAGACCTCCAAGAAGAATCCTGATGTCGGTGGGTGTAGATGGAGGTGTTAAGAACTCTTTCAAGCATAGGCGTAATGCTCAAATGACCAACTATGAATTAACATATTCATGGGGTGTTAACACGACACACAAATGTCTTCATGGAATACTAGTGTCCATGAGTCAAGAAGAGGCCAAATTCTAAGTAGAAAAGGTGATCCATGTGGACAAAAGGACACGGGGATGAATAATGTCCGAATTAGCTTAAAGTGAAGGCACTTATATAGTGTGAAATTGCACATGGCGCAATTTATGGTGTTACATTTTGCTGCCACTTTAGCGAGCATATCATTGTTGAGAGGTGTGAAGTTAAAGTAGATATCTGTTATCGAGATTTGCAAAGGGGAAACATAATTCGTCAATCAAAAGAAGTTGCCCCCAGTGAGATAGATTTGAAATTGTGTTAGATTGTGATAAGTTATTTCATCAGAAACATGCTAGTTGGAGACAAACATGTTAGACAAAAAATTTAATAATAAGGAATCAGGCACAAAGCCAATAAGATAACATAATCAAAATAAAACTCACTTAATGGAGGAGAACCCCTATCATGAAAGATACAAGAAACCATCAATATGGGTAGCAAGCTGTGTTATGCTAGATAGCCATATGATTGGGCAAGATTTCGTTATGTTATGCTGGATAGCAAATTTTGTTATTATCTATAGCCTATTGGCTTGATGATTATTGTAATGTATTCATCACTTGTTGTCATTGATGAAACACTCTCACATACATATATGATCACATTGACTGCCGGTGTAACTTCAATTGGTTTACACTACCCACCGGTATGTTTAAGGTCTATCTCTAAACGATACCTTGTGAAAACCGGTATGTGCCTTTGAGATAACCTGTGTACCAGATCGACATCAGAATCAGGATGAAGATGAAGAAGAAGATCAACTGGAAGATTCCATAACAGATGATTCACTAGTTTTATTCCAACCAGTATTAAACTGCTCTAACCGGTATCTATTTTTGTGATGAGTTACCAGCACCGTCTGTTTGGCGCTCATTTTTGTGATGAGTTATGATTACATGTCTAGATACACTGCACCTAGGAAATTGTGTTCCTATGGCCGACATAAGGTTTGTTTGTCTATTTAAACACATCGTAGAGAATCATTTTTGATGTTGTTGAGATATAGAGAGTTGTTATGTGAAAAGAGTGAAAAAGTTTTTGTTGAGAAGCGATAAGTGTTAAGATGCAGAGTAGAGTTGAATGTACTTTGAAGGATATGATCAAGCAAGTTTTGTGCTACTCAAATTAGATCAAACTACTCTTGTTGTTTTCTAACCATTACAATGGATACAAATCCTTTAAGCGGGTAAGCTCTAACAAGCTTCATTGTACAAATCCACTAACAAGGTGATCCATTAGTTTGGATTCTCAAATCCTCCAGCGAGGTTACTCCTAACAGGGTAGTACTCTTAACAGGGTATAAGCTTCTAATCAAGCTTGGAATCTCTAACAAGATTCGCTCCTAGCAGAGCTCTTTGTAAGACCTTAACCGGTCAGTTTTCTATTATTGTAGATAGTTAACTTGTGAGTTCCATCTCACCATGGTTTTTACCTATTTGGGTTTTCCACGTATAAACACTTGTGTTATGGTGGATGTTCTACTTTATGTGGATGTTGTTATTTCATTTTGGATAGCATGTATTTTGTTTAATTGCTTGGTTAAATTCATCTACGGATTAGTATTTAAAGTAGTGTATGTTTTGGAGTCACTGATTCACCCCCTCCTCTCAGTGCTTTTCAAGTCCATCAATTAGTATCAGAGCCTAACTTCTTTGAAGCCTAATCGCTTAGAAGGGAATCTTGAAACTACCATGGGGGACATAAGCTACTTTGAGATGGTTAGAGAATTAGAAGCCAACAGAAATGAAGTTGAAACCCTTAGGGGTAAACTGAAAGCTTCTCAAGTCAAGAGGAGAGAGTTATCTGAAAAACTATTAGAAATACCAGACAATAGCTCTTCGGATGAAGCTAATATTGATGCCTTATCAGAAGAAGTTGAAAAGCTGTAGGGTAAGAAACTGAATCTAAGAAGAGAACTGGAAGGTCTTACTCTCCGCATGAGTAAGGAGCTGGAATCCAGAAGAGTTGTTGAAGATCTTATCAAAGCAAGAGATCAAGAGATCCTAAGAATCAAACAAGAAAGAGACACCATGCATGAGGACTTAATTGTTGAAATAGAAGAAAAGGAGAACTTAAAATGAGATCTTGAGTTGGCATCATCTCTAAAAGAGAATCTATCTAAACATAATGAAGACCTTGTCACTAAGCTTGTTGAAGCCAATGAGAAACTGGAAAAGTTTGTCAAAAGTTCTACCATGCTGGAAGAACAAATTCAATCACAAAGAATGAAGGGTGATATCTCTGGACTTGGCTTTCATACAAGTAAAAAAGGTGAATCCTCCGGTACCAAGAGAAACTATCCAAAGAATAAAAATATTTCAAAAGTCAAGAAATCTACTGGTAAGAAATCTTTTAAACCTGTTTGCTTTGCTTGTCATAAGCCTGGTCATACTGCAAATGTTTGTAGGAACAAACCTAGCCGAAATGCAAGTTATAATACCAATGCTAGGTATGTATCTAGAAAGTTTGAAGGTCATTGATACACTTGTGGAATGTATGGGCATAAACATATTGAGTGCAGATATGGTGCAAACAATCCTATACCACACATGCATCCTAGACCATATGGTGTCCGAACAAGAAATTTTGATAACCAGGTGAACAAGAACTGGCAAAGATTCTATGACAATCGGTTTATTCCATTCGACATGGAAAAGGGAACAAATGTTGTGTGTACCTTTTGTAATAAAATTGGTCATGTGGCTATGAACTGCAGAAAAAGAACAGCAAGAGGAAATGCAGGACCCTGGAGATCATCTGGTATGATCTGTTACTACTACAACAAACCGGGGCACTTGGCAAAGTTTTGCAGAAGCAGAAACAACAAACCAGTCAACTCTACTAATGATCGGAAAGGCAAGCAGAAGGTTGATGTTGAGGAAACAAGAGAAGATATGAATCGGACATGGAAAAAGAAGAGCGAAGAAGTGCCTATAGAAGAAGTCACTCCTTCACCCAGTGAAGAGAGTCCAACACTGGTGACTTAAGCCTGTCTAAAACGGCTAAGGGGAGCGTAACAGTAAAACATATTTCAGACCCTTTTTGTAGAATAAGCGAAAAAGAATATTTTTGAATTTTCAATTTTGGTGACTTTTTGTGTTGACATGTCAATCATCTAGTATTTCACTTAAGCGATGAAATTAGGGTTTGTAACCTAAAAGTATGAGCATTTATTACAGTCAGTAAAAAGGATAAAAACAAGTTTTACCTTATCATTTTTACTCGAATCCTTTCAAAAAAGAATTGAAGTGATTGGAGAGCAGAGAAAGATAGTCTTGGTGTGAATTAGCAAATTGCTTTGTGATTAAGAGAAATCAAGTAGAATAGGAAGCTACAAAGAAGTGAATGGGAGCACATTTGAACAATCCAACTGGGAATCGAAGCGACGTGCTAAATTCTAGGTATTTCCTTGCTTACCACCTTGAAACTTGTTTATCTAGAGGGCAAGTGCAAGGTAATGAGTCACAAATTCACGGAAGTCCGCACGTTGGAAAACGCGCTCTTATAAACGAGGGCCCGTTTGTGCTTCGGGCTCCCGAGCCGAAAGGTAACGGGGGTCCAAAGCAAAAAAAAATGGGCCCCCGTTTTGTTCTAAAATGGGGGCCCGCTTTTAAACAAAACGGGGGCTCATTTTTTAGAAACGGGGGCCCATTTTTTAGAAACGGGGGCCCGTTTTGTTTAAAAGCGGGCCCCCGTTTCTAAATGGCATTTTTCCTTTTTTTTCCACAAGCCGCCATTGTTTGAAAACGGGGGCCCGTTTTGTGGAAGTTGATTCCACAACCCGCCACTTGGCTCGGGATTAGGCCCGGGATAGGCCTGGGATGGCCACACCTGAGACATGGACTTGCAAATTCAAATCTCCATGAATGAAAGCACAAATATGAACTTCAGAAATAGTTTACGCGCCTCTAATCAGAGAATTTTTATACGAAATTAAAACCAATTTCAGATTATACTGTCTAGATTCTAAATATGTAAATTTATTTAAAAATTGATTATTTTAACTATTTTTCAGTTAATTTATACTAAATCGGGTCCATAAATTTGAAATATTAACTAATTTTGTTAATTTAATAACCTTTTTATTTTAAAGAATTTTGGAAAAAAAATTATGTCATCAATCTACACAAAATTCTTTTGTATTTAAAAAAAAAAAAATCAAAAAATGTTAAGTTTACATCAAATTATGTGGGTCGTACACGTCAAATTTTTAAAACGATAATTACGGCCATTAAAAAATTAATTAAAAAAAAAATACAAAAAAATATGCTCATCAATCTTCAGTGTGTTACAAACCATTTCCCAAAACGGTTTGAGAAAATAATTTTAATTGTGTCAAAAAGTGTGGGTCGTACACATGCATGGTATGGTACTGAAACAGGCATTTTTAAAACATAGTTTTCAGAACTCCATTTAAAAAGTTATTGTTTATTATGTGGGTATTAAAATAAATTATATATTTGGAAAGTACACTCAGAGGGCTATCTTTTATATTACTGACTTTTTCCAAGATTCAATCTCTAAGTGTTTCAAAATTTAAGCTCAAATGAGACAAAATCTGAAAATCAGGGAAAACACTTCCACTTTTTGGCCAAAAAGTGGACTCATCTTCTTGCACTGACCCTAGAATGGCATCTACTTCTAAATCTGTAGGGAGGTTGATGATCACTGCTAAGCCTGAGGAAGTTGTAAAAGTAGAGAAAATTATGTCTTATAATGCATTGTCACAAGTCCCAAGTGGAGTCGTTATCCAAGGTGATTTGTCCAACTATATAGACTGCAAAATTGAAGATATGAGAACTCTTCACATCTATACTCAGCTGAAATCACTTTGTGACAAGGAAGGAAAGATTGAAGCTAAATATTCTAGGGTTTTTGAGAAAGGATTTCATAATGCCGCCTACCCTCTTGAAGATTTTGAAGAAGAACACATAAGAATAATTCTGAGTTGAGTACATGGAGATAATATGTATCCAGAAAGGACTCACACAATTACCAAGGAAGCCATTAGGGCTATAACAGGTTATTGATCAACCGGTAAAGTTCTTGAGTTGAGGAAAATCACTAAAGACACAGTCTTTAAGCTAACCGGTTCCACCTCTGATGGGTGTGCTTTCTCTGTTAACAATATCAAAGATCCTACGATGAAACTTGGAGCAATGGTGATGGCTATAGAGTATTTTACTCGAGTAGACTTAACAGTGTTCCATCCGCAGCAATTCATACAACCCATAGTATGATTGTTGAAAATGAAGACTATGATATCTGTGAAGCTATCAGAGTCCAGCTATTTTTAAATTTGAAGTCCATCAAAAAGGACAATACTCAGAAGTTCAAGTTTGGTCAGCTATTGGTTATTTTTCTACTTTCAAAATTTTCTACCTGGTATAGGTGACATTGAATGGTCCAAAGAACAACCGGTCAATGCTCAGATTAGAAATAGCATTAAATCTGTAAAGAATACCTTTTCAGCTGCCACCAACAGATATTTTAATGAATTTCAAAATAAAATGAGTCTGAGAATGAGGATACCTGAAGATGTAGTAAGACACTTTGAAACAGACATAATCTTCACGGTTACTACTGACTTTTGCTTAATGCAAGCAAGAGAACCTAGAGAGGAAGAGATGGAAGGTATGAGCTATGAAGTCAATCATGACTTACTGGTTGGCTATGCTAATACCCTGTTAGCATCGCCTACAGACAAAAAGAAGGCAAAATTGGATATTCTTGCAATCCAAGTTGTACCTGCTGAAACTAGTACTGCATCTGTAGCTAAAGCTAAAGGAACGCAAAAGAAAAGTGAGGAAAAATATCCTATTAAGAAAACTACAAGGGTGAATCAAAGTGTCCTAAGAAAGAAGGAACCAACACCTAAAATAATTGAGAAAAAGGAGAGTGTACCAAAGAAGAGAAGGAATAGGAAATTAATTTTGCAACTAGAGTCTGAGGGAACAGAGTCTGATGAAGAACCTAAAAAGGAAAAGACAATTGACAGAACATCTAAGAAGGAAAAGGTAGTGCCAAAGGCAACTACACCACTAGATATTGCCACCTACAAACCTGCAACAACATTTGAAAAAATAATGAAGTCATTGGGAAGAAACAGGTTTGACAATGTCAAAGAACATTATGATTCTTTTACTGTAGATGAGCATAAGCAAGTACTTATGTTAGTTAGATGAGAGTGGGGGGGGGTGAATCAGATAACCTCAATAATTATTACTCTAATCAGATTCAACCTCTGTAGCATTTACTTGATATGCAACTTATGACTATAAATCATTCAAACTCATAAATAGATAAACATGAAACATTAAATCATATTTGACACCAGATTTAACGTGGAAACCCTAATAGGGAAAAACCACTATGGGATTTCAGACCCACAAGAAAATATACTCTTCTAGAGTATGCTTGATTAAAAGCAAATCATGTTAAAGATTACATACATATTGCTAGATGTGACCCGGTCAAGGGATTTCCCTCAGATCTGTTAGAATCTTCACTTTGTTAGAAGTGACCTTGTCAAAGGATTTCAAACACTCATTCAGAATGTTACCTTCCAAGAGGATTTACAAATAAGATTGTTAAGTCCACTCGGTTAAGAGATTTCTTGTCACTTACAAAAATAAACAATAGTAATAAAATATATCTGCAACTTCACATCTAAAATGTTAAAGCAGATTCTATGTGCTCAATATGCTCAAGATAATCTTGTCATAAGACTTATCTTTCTCCTTGTTGGGATTCTCAATCTGTTCTTCAATCAGATCTTCAATCTTTTGTACTCGGTAATCACCTCTGTAGCATCACTGTGCTTCAGTTTGCCCACATACTTTGTTCAACAACATTACTTTATTCATGAGCAATTCCCAACCGCTTAATCTCCTTAATCACATTTCCCATGATTAATCTTAGCCACCAAATCTTCAAACTTGACTAGGTTAATTGTATCCTTCGATCTGAAAAATGTTTTATCTTTCCTTGAAACTTGTATACCTTTCTTGGTACTTGTGTTCGGTTAGGACCGTTCAATCTGTGCTGTAGATCTTACTCTTGAATTTTAATTGTTGTTGATCCTTAACAAACTTCTTGCACGACATTCCTATCTTCAATAAACCTCTAGCTCATTGGCATCCTTCATTTAATAATGTATAACTTATTTAATGCATTCTGTTACTGCTTGGTTGATACTCGATTAATACTGAACTTTACTCGGTAGACATTCTCTTCTCGGTGACTTTTTCTTTCATTAACCGACATCGGTAACCTTGGAGTTTACCGACTAGCTCCTTGCTTGGTAAAATAGAATAGTATCAAACCTTTACTCATTCTATTACATGAAATCTTTTCCCCTTCTTGTTCAGTCTTCGAATATATATATATATATATAGGATATCAAAACAATCAAAACATCATAATCTCATCACTGTCTAACTCGGTAATAGTTGCCCATTGAATAACTTATTACTCCCCTTCATTTTCACATTCTTTCTGTGTCACTTACCGACATCTTTATACTCATCAAAACATACTTTTTAAGATATGGCAACATCATAATGAATTAGAAAATCAATTGCTTGACATCAATGACAAAATAATAATATTAAGACAGTAATCATCCTTTATCAATTATATCATTCATCTCCAACAACCTTCTCAATATCATCAACCATCAAACTTATTGTAATGCCAACAATCTCCCCCTTTGGCATTGATGGCAATACCAACTTGATTTATTCCAATTGATTCAAACTGTTGTTAGTCTTCTCTTGTTATCCTTGAGCTGTAAACTTGTCTTGTAATCTTATGTTATTAGTCTTCTCCCCTTTGAGCTGTAACAATCATCGCCCCCTTTGACAACAATGCCAAAAGTAAGACTGGTCCATAATTACTCCCCCTGTGAAGTAATTTCCTTGCAGTTCAAACATATACAAATGTATCTCGGTCAGAGCAACTTGTCTCCATTCACTATTTCCTGCACAACTTTAGACATCCTTCTAAAGTGTGTAAATCAGCAACAACTTACAAATAGTATTTTTTGGAATCATAGAATTGATGTTGTCACCGAACTCTGTTAGTGAGTGCTAGATAGGGGTAGGACCCCTAACTTACTTCTGAGATACTCAAAAGTGTCCCTTGGCAGTGGCTTTGTGAAGATGTTTGTGATTTGTTCCTTTGTGCTAACATATTCCAACACAACATTCTTTTCTTGAACTTCTTCTCTAAGATAATGATACTTTATAGAGATATGTTTTGTCTTAGAGTGCATTACCAGATTCTTTGAAATGTTATTAGCACTTGTATTATCACAAAATATAGTTACTGGCTCGGTAAATATCTCATTCATTCCTTCCAACAGTTGTTTGATCCATGCTATATTGGTACAATTCAATGTTGTAGTGACATATTCAGCTTCAACTGTTGACTGTGAAATGCATCCTTGTTTCTTGCTAAGACAACTTACTAGTCTTTCTCCCAAAAAGAAAGCTCCACCACTTGTGCTTTTCCTTTCATCAATATTTCCTGCCCAATTAGCAACAGTATAGACTTTTAAGTCAAAATCATTCCTCTTTTCATATAGTAGACCATAATCTTCAGTGCCTCTCAAATATCTGAAAATTCTCTTGACTGCTGTCATATGAGTTTCTTTGGGATTTGCAAAAAATCTTGCAGCTGTACCTACTACATGTGCTATATCAGGCCTGTTGTGAACTACATATTGCAACTTTCCAATCATAGATCAGTAAAGTGTCTCATCAACAGATGCAGATTCATCATTCTTTGATAGTTTACAATTAGCAGTCAGAGGAGTACTTACAGGTTTAGAATCCTCCATTCCAAATTTCTTCAAGATTTCCTTTATATACTTGGATTGAGTAATGAAAATCCCATTTTTCATTTGCAGTATTTGTAAACCTATAAAATACTTTATCTCACCGGTTAATGACATCTCAAATTCTTTGCACATTTCATTTCCAAAGTTCTTACATAAAGAATCATTTCCACAAAAAATAATATCATCAACAAATATGGCTGACATCAGTATTCCATTCTCATCATTCTTCATATACATGTTGTTGTTCTCACTAGTCCTCATAAATCCAATCTTTAATAAGTAAGAGTGCAACCTTTCATACCATGCTCTAGGTGCTTGCTTTAGACCATATAAAGTTTTTTTCAACTTACATACCTGATCTTTATTCTTCTCTTAAATAAATCCTTCAGGTTGTTCAATATAGACTTCTTCTTCTAGTATACCATTCAAAAATGCAAATTTAACATCCAGTTGATATACCTTAAAATTTTTGTAAGTAGCATATGCCAACAATGTTCTTACTCCTTCAAGTCTTGCTACAGGTGCAAAAGCTCCTCCATAGTCTATTCCTTCTTCTTGAGCATAACCTTTGCAAACTAGCCTTGCTTTATTATGAATGACCTCACCTTTTTCATTTAGCTTATTCCTGAAAATCCACTTTGTACCGATTACATTTTTCTCTTTTGGTCTTGGGACCAGTGTCCATGTTTCATTTTTCTTGATTTGATCAATCTCTTCTGTCATAGTATTTACCCAATCTTCATTGCTTAATGCCTCTTTTACTATCCTCAGTTCAAATTCAGATATCAGACATGTGTTGTGTCTCAGTTTGTTCCTTGTCATCACTAGAGCATCCTTATCTCCTATAATCTGACTTGATGCATGATTACTTCTGACATATTTTGCTAATATAGGCTTGGTAGGCTCTGTATGATCTTATTCATCACTCGGTAACTGAGTAATTTCTTCATTGGCTTTCTCGGTAAAACTTGTCGGTTGTACATATACAAACTCTTCATAATCTTTTGGTTCTTTGGAGTTTCCTTCATCATTCCTTTCTGCAAATTCATCAATTTTCACATTTGCACTTTCCACAATTTTGTTAGATGATTTGATCAGACATTTAAATGCTTTACTCCTAGAGGAATAACCAAGAAATGTTCCTTCCTTGCTTTTCTGATCAAATTTTCATTTCTATCATCTTTGTGAACATAACATCTACTTCCAAATATTTTAAAATAACTTACATTTGGTTTCTTGTCATACCAGATTTCATAAGGTATCTTCATAGTTCCTTTCTTCAGTTGTACTCGGTTCAAGGTGTAAACTGCAGTGCTTATTGCTTCTCTCCAAAATATTTGAGGTACTCTCTTTTCTATCATCAAAGTTCTGGCACAATATACAATTGACTTGTTCCTTCTTTCAGCTATTCCATTTTGCTATGGTGTCCTTGGTGCTAACACTTGTCTCTTTATACCATGATCATTGCAAAATAAGTTAAATTCATCAGAAATGAATTCTCCTCCTCTATTAGATCTAAGACATTTCAACTGTCTTCCTGTTTCTTTTTCAACTCTTTCCTTATACCATTTGAACATTTGAAAAGCTTCTGATTTTTCTTTTAGAAACATAACTAACATCATCCTTGAGTAATCATCCACAAATAATATGAAGTATTTATCACCATAGTAACTTTGAACTTTCATAGGACCACAAAGATCAGTGTGTACAAGATCTAAAATTCCTTTAGAAGTGTAAGACTTACTTGTAAAGCTTGATTTTTTCATCTTACCCATCTGGCATCCTCGACATATTGCATTCTCAGGTTTTTCCAAGCTCAGTAGACCTCTTACACGATGCTTCTTACTTATTTTGATGAGATTATCAAAATTTACATGACAAAACCTTTTATGCCACAACCAGATATCTTCTATTTTTGCATACAGACAATTGTTCTGAGTTGAGTCAAGGTGAAATGTATTACCTCTTGTTTGAGTATCGATAGCAGCCAACTTTCCATGTTTGTCATGGACTTTGACAATTCATTTATGAAATTCTATTCGGTATCCTGTATTATTTAGCTGTGCTACACTCAACAAATTGTATTTTAGACCTTCAACCCAATATACATCATCACATTTAGCATTGTCAAGAAGTGTAATTGAACCTTTACCTTTCATAGGACATGGTGCATCATTACCAAATCTTACATGACCTCCATCATAATCTTGTAATTTAACAAACTTGTGTTTATCACCTATCATGTGATGTGAGCATCCACTATCTATGATCCAAGAATCATTTTTATTTATGTGTTATATTAAGGCTTTTTCTTCATACCTTTCTTCATCTGATCCATCTTTGATAGCCACATATACAACTTCCTCAGTCTCAGTCCCATCAGATTTATCATCATTGGATTCCTCATCAACTACTAGGCATGTCTTTCTTTCTCTCCTTCTAAAGTCTCGGTGCCTTCTGTATTGGTTGTCTTTCTGTCTATCATCTCAGTATTCTTTCTTTTCATCATCTTTGTCAGGACAGTTAGAAGCCATATGTCCAATTTTATCACAGTTAAAACATTTTAAAGGTAACTTCCCTTTATACTTACCTTTGCCTCTCGGTAACCTTTTGGCCAATAGTGCTTCAAACTCTTCTTGCTTTCTGATTTCCTCATATAGTTTGTGTACTTCTTCCATGTTTTTGCCAAATCTCTCACTTGCTCCACTGTGATTTCCTTCAGCATACTTAGACATTCTATTATTATAATCTTCAGATTCACTAAGATGAAAAGAACTGAATGCAAATTTAACTTTGTTTATCGAAGACCCACTGTTATCAAAATTACTTAACTCAAAAGCATGTAGCTTACCGATAGTAGCATCCAAAGAGACTGGCATGTTTGGTATAGACCTCAATTCATTAATTGTAGAGACTCTAATAGCATAAGCAGGTAGAAGTGTTCTCAGCAACTTACTTGTTACATCATTTTCTTCAATAGTTCCTCCTGCTTCTTTGATTTGATTGACAGTTTCCTTTAACCTTGTACTATATTGGATTATGTTCTCACCTTCATTCATTCTGATGGATTCAAGTTGTCCTCTTAGACTATTTTCTTTTTCTCTTTGAACATGTTCATCTCCACCATACACAGATGTGAGCTTATTCCACATTGCTTTGGCATCATTACAACCTTCTAGATCATTAAACTCTGAGTTGCTCAAAGCTGATGTTATCTCTATCATTGCTTGAATGTGTTCTTTCTTTGCCTTTATTTCTTCCATTGTCATAGGGTAGGTGCTAGGTGAAATGTAATCATTCTCCAGATAATATGTTGCATATTCTCCAATTCCTGATAAGTGCAGCTTCATCCTTTTCTGCCATGTGGTGAAACTTGACTTGTTCAGCTCTGGTGCATCCCTTTTATACATCTTCGGATCTTGCCTCAAGTACCTTTAAAATTTTCTTCCAGACTCCAAGCTCTGATACCAATTGTTAGTTAGATGAGAGGGGGGGGGGGGGGGGTCAATCAGATAAACTCAATAATTATTACTCTAATCAAATTCAACCTCGGTAGCATTTACTTGATATGCAACTTATGACTGTAAATCATTCAAACTCATAAATAGATAAACATGAAACATTAAATCATATTTGACACCAGATTTAACGTGGAAACCCTAATAGGGAAAAACCACTGTGGGATTTCAGACCCACAAGAAAATATACTCTTCTAGAGTATGCTCGGTTAAAAGCAAATCCTATTAAAGATTACATACACATTGCTAGATGTGACCTGGTCAAGGGATTTCCCTTAGATCTTTTAGAATCTTCACTTTGTTAGAAGTGACATTGTCAAAGGATTTCAAACACTCATTCAAAATGTTACCTTCCAAGAGGATTTACAAATAAGACTATTAAGTCCACTCGGTTAAGAGATTTCCCGTCACTTACAAAAATAAATAACAGTAATAAAATATATCTGCAACTTCACATCTAAAATGTTAAAGTAGATTCTATGTGCTCAATGTGCTCAAGATAATCTTGTCATAAGACTTATCTTTCTCCTTGTTAGGCTTCTCAATCTCTTCTTTAATCTTCTGTACTTGGTAATCACCTCTGTAGCATCACTGTGCTTCAGTTTGCCCGCATACTTTGTTCAACAATATTACTTTATTTATAAGCAATTCCCAACCGCTTAATCTCCTTAATCACATTTCCCATTATTAATCTTAGCCACCAGATCTTCAAACTTGACTAGGTTCATTATATCCTTTGATCTAAAAAATGTTTTATCTTGCCTTGAAACTTGTATACCTTTCTTGGTACTTGTGCTCGGTTAGGACCGTTCAATCTATGCTGTAGATCTTACTCTTGAATTTTAATTGTCATTGATCCTTAACAAACTTCTTGCACGACATTCCTATCTTCAATAAACCTCCAGCTCATTGGCATCCTTCATTTAATAATGTATACACTTATTTAATGCATTTTGTTACTGCTCGATTGATACTTGGTTAATACTGAACTTTACTCGGTAGACATTCTCTTCTCAGTGAATTTTTCTTTCATTAACCGACATCGGTAACCTTGGAGTTTACCAACTAGCTCCTTGCTCAGTAAAATAGAATAGTATCAAACCTTTACTTGTTCAGTTACATGAAATCTTTTCCCCTTCTTGTTCAATCTTCGAATACACATATATATAGGATATCAAAACAATCAAAACATTATAATCTCATCACTGTCTAACTCGGTAATAGCTGCCCATTGAATAACTTATTACTCCCCTTCATTTTCACATTCTTTCTGTGTCACTTACCGACATCTTTATACTCATCAAAACATACTTTTTAAGATATGGCAACATCATACTGAATCAGAAAATCAATTGACTGACATCAATGACAAAATAATAATATTAAGACAGTAATCATCCTTTATCAATTATATCATTCATCTCCAACAACCTTCTCAATATCATCAACCATCAAACTTATTATAATGCCAACAACTTCAACAAGTACTAACCTATTTGGGTCATTACAGTCGATCTCCACATGAATTGGAGAATGATATTTCAGTCTGTTTGTATAATACTTTGTTAAATAAATGGGAAGAAGCCACTCAAATAGAAAAGAATATTTTTGATGAAGTATTCATGCAATACTTCCCCAATCTATCATCGAATGGAATTAGTGCTTTAACTGAGAAATACAAAGCATATTTTGATTTCACAATAAGAAGACTGGAGATTCTAAATGAAAAAAGGTCAGTTGTTGAGTCCGAGACACATCAGCTAGCCTATATAAGCAAAAAGAGGGAATATTTCATCCACTCAAGTAGTAAGGAAGATACCACAGAAGATGTTCCTCAACCAGAAATGGATGAAGAAGAAATTTTTCTAGCGGATAAGGTCTACTCAACTAAGAAGAAGGATGACTCATTTATTCATGTTGATGAGGACATTGTGGATTTAGTGGACATATCTGAAGATACTACTACACCAAATATGGATCCTCCTTCAATCATAGAAGTACAGGGTACAACAGGTGATCAACTGGGTACTCATCTAGAGGAAGTCAGTATATCGGCAACTGAACAACTGGAAAAACCCCAATCTCCATCGGTCATTGAGATCACTCAAAAGGAGACCACTGAGGAAGCTTCTACTCAAAAAGAAGAAGATAAAACAAATGCAAATACAGAAAGAGCCATCATTAAGTGTATACCCTCTAAAAAGGGAAAGCAAAAACTACTTGATGATGATGATGACGATGATGATGATGAAGACTCTTTAAGTATTTCAGGACCTATCGATATGAATACCCTGAGTGCTTCTAAAATGATGAAGTTTTCTTGTATTATGGAAACTCGTGCACATAAGAAGAGGATGAAAGAACAAAGAATTGAGGTAGAGACAATTCAGAATGCAGTAGAAATCTTGTCTGGATTACTACCAAAAACCTCTGTTGCACATCTTCCTACTCCTATCAGCAAACTTGGTTAGTTAGTTGCAGAGGCATCTAATCAATTCAAAACACTTGAAGATGGTTCTCAAATGTCTATTGAGAAGAGCCATACGAAGGCATATGGAGATAAGCTAGCAAAGCACATTGAGAATGGCAAAATGGCTTTATCTCATAATGGCAGTCTGTTGAAGAAAGCTATTGAATCTGGAGGAAAGTATCTTGCCTCTACCTCCAATGTTATTTTCTTTTATTCTGATATTTCCAAAAATCAAGTTGAAACTGAGCAGGAAATAGAAAGGTTATGCAAGGCATATGTCCCACTCCAGGACTCCATTCATGTCTTTAACCGGTCTATAGACAAACTGCATGACAAACTGATCAGGAATGATAATGAGAGAGCTAAGAGATTTCAATCTCTAAGAAAGCTCAAGAGTCAACTCACCTCATAGATCGACATTCTTTAGAGAGCCTACTCTGGTGCAGAAGCTATTCTTGCCACTCTTGAAATGTGCTCGCTTGACTTAATGGAAGAATTCTATTCTCAGCTACCTTCTACCTCAGAGTATATAAATCACATACTGGAATCATGGCAGAATTCTCTATCTCAGATGAAGTAAAATTTCAACAATATTTTCATAAGAATTGCTAATGCATGAATTTGTTTCAAAATGTAATATATGCTGAACTCTTTGATACAACTTTCTATATATATATATATGTATATATTTTACTTTATCATTTTGGCATTGTTGTCAAAGGGGGAGTAATAATATGTATGCGTGTTTTTGAAATTTTTTATTTATGCAAACATTAAGGGGGAGTTTTACAGCATTAAGGAGGAGCGTTACATTCAAAGGGAGTATGTGTATATATATGCAGATATGTTGTGTATGCACACTTAGCAGTATTGTAAATTACTCAAAATTTTCTAAGTGTTTCCATCAATACCAAAGGGGGAGATTTTTGGCTTGATGATGATTGTAATGTATTCATCACTTGTTGTCATTGATGAAACACTCTCACATACACATATGATAACATTGACTATCGGTGTAACTTCAATTGGTTTACACTACGAATCGGTATGTTTAAGGTCTATCTCTAACCAGTACCTTGTGACAACTAGTATGTGCCTTTGAGATAACCTATGTTAACACCAGATCGACATCAAAATCAAGATGAAGATGAAGAATAAGATCAAGTGGAAGATTTCATAACAAATGATTTACTAGTTTTATTCCAACCGATATTAAACTGCTTTAATCGGTATCTATTTTTGTGATGAGTTACCAACACCGTCTATTTGGTGCTCATTTTTGTGATGAGTTATGATTACATGTATAGATTCACTGCACCTAGGAAATTGTGGTCCTATGACCGACATAAGGTTTGTGTGTCTATTTAAAGACATCGTAGAGAATCATTTTTGATGTTGTTGAGATATAGAGGGTTGTTATGTGAAAAGAGTTAAAAAGCTTTTGTTGAGAAGCGATAAGTGTTAAGATGTAGAGCAGAGTTGAATGTACTTAGAAGGATCTGATCAAGCAAGTTTTGTGCTACTCAGAACAGATCAAACTACTCTTGTTGTTTTCTAACCATTATAATGGATACAAATCTCTTAAATGGGTAAGCTCTAACAAGCTTCATTGTACAAATCTTGTAACAAGGCGATCCATTAGTTTGGATTCTCAAATCCTCCAACGAGGTTACTCCTAATATGTAGTACTCTTAATAGGGTATAAGATTCTAATCAAGCTTGGAATCTCTAACAAGATTCGCTCCTAGCAGAGCTCTTTGTAAGACCTTAACCAGTTAGTTTTCTATTACTGCAGATAGTTAACTTGTGAGTTCCATCTCACCGTGGTTTTTACCTATTTGGATTTTCCATGTATAAACACTTGTGTTATGGTGGATGTTCTACTTTATGTGGATGTTTTTATTTCATTTTGGATAGCATGTATTTTGTTTAACTGTTTGGTTAAATTCATCTACGCATTAGTATTTAAAGTAGTGTATGTTTTGGAGTCATTGATTCACCCCCCCCCCCCCCCTCAGTTCTTTTCAAGTCCATCATAGCCATACGATAGGGTGACCACAAATTGATTGATAAGCAAGTGGATTGGCCCATGCAAAGGTGACGAAATAAATAAATCAAGTGGTTTTCCCTCCACCAACGCAAACAAGATGAATAGATAATTAGATGCAAATTCAGATTATGTAGATATGATATCCCCCCTTAGAATGGTATGCATGAAAGGTATGTCATTCTAAGGAGAAGAAATTTTGTGTCATGTCAACATAGCAAGATGTTGCTATGAAATCACTTTGAGTGTATGACACATAAGGTTGAATCTGAAGAATATATTGCATTGTAAGTTTATCTGATTCACCCCTCCTCTCATCTAACTAACAATATGATATAAAATCCCTTGTATCCAAGCACCTATAGAGTAACTCAAGTCCTCTAGAAGACCACAATAGATAAAGAGAGTCAACCTCCCATTTCCAAGTACCAACAAAGTGACTTGGGTCCTCTAAGAGGGAACAAACATGCAAAGCAAGAATGAGGGAACAAAAACATACACACATGATATGCAACAAGATAGGAAAAGTATGGTCCTAGAGGTTATCCCTTAGGAGATCATCATCCTCCCAATCTATATCATATGGGGAAGGAGGAAGAGCCTGAAGAGAAACCACCGGAAGGGCCATACCAAGTGTCTCACCAGTAAGGAGAGCAAGGTATGAAGTAGCCTCAACATCCATGTCCATAAGCTCAGAAGAGGCAAGGGTCAACGATCGTGTGAAAATCATAGACAACAAGATTGATGAATCAATGATGAGCAGATAGTACCAAACCGATACTGAGAGGGGGGGGGTGAATCAGTACAGGCAAAAACCTGTCTTAAACCGATTTGACAGCAAACACTTCAAAAGACTATTAGACAGAGATACTGGTTTGAAACAGAGTGCAACCAGTAAAGCTAAGAATGTCTAGGACAAGCATTAAATGGTTACTCACTTAGCCTTTCACTCAACTTGATACTACACTACCATTTCATCCTTGTGCATAAACAGGTGATCTATCATCAGATCATAATAATAGTTGGTTCAACATGTTTTATTAACAGGCATAAAACAAAGAACCATCATATGCCTGACAAACAATAGCAAAGAATCACAAAATAAAAGCATCACACATGACACACATATTTTTCACGTGGAAACCCCACTGGGAAAAACCACGGTGGGGATGAATACCCACAAGCTATTTTTGAACTCTTTGGAAGTCCGCTCTATTAGGAGCCTTGTCTGGTTAGAGACATTATAATAGGTTCTCTTAGGAACCGATCCTATTAGAGATCAACCGGTTAAGGGTTAAACCCTATTAAAGGTTACCTTGTTAGAGGATTTCAAGAACTCAATAGCTAAAGGACTTTGAACTCAGTAGCTTAGAGTTACCCTGTTAAAGGATTTATAGCAAGCCGGTTAAAGCTACCCTGTTAAGGGATTTTCCAACTGTTGAGGTGGTTAGAGATCAACGGGTATTACAATGATCTAGTAACAACACTCAATGCATATGCAGATCCACTTAAGCTCCTCTTTTCCTTCTACACTTACACTCTGCAAGTATCACTTCTCTCCTTTTGGTCTGGCAAGAATCACGTATCCATTCTCTTGGATACTCACACACAACTTTTGCCAGCAACCCTAGAAAGAGTCACAACATCAACCTTATAGAAAACAGTTAGGTCAGTAGCATAAACCCTAAACCCTAAACCTAATAGGTTAAGGAATTCAAACGGTTCAATCCTGACCATTGAGCATGTTGCATTAATCTCCATCGTTCGTTTTCCACCGTTTTCATGGCGGCTGATAACCCATCACACGTTATCACCATTTTACAGTCTTCTCATATTCCTGAGGTAGATAGGCAAGATATTCTTCATGCACGATCCTTCATGTACACAAGGCTTACGTGGCAACATAATCTTGTTCTTTGTTATCATGCTAACTCATCACACAAAGTCACTAGTTGAGCCATACAGGCTTGAAGCACTCCAACCGAAAACCCTAAAGTGGAGACTACGAATCGGTAGTCATTCAACGCTTCCATGTGTCGGTTCCCATAACCATATGTCGGTTCACCTTTGAACAAGCACACTGCTTCACTTTGGCACAAATGTCGGTTCACAGTGTTATACCAGTTCTCACATATGCCGGTTCACACCTCTGCAACATATTGACATCAATGACAACATACAATGTCATTATGTCCTCATACTGGTTCACATAATGCCAACAATCTTCCCCTTTGGCATTGATGGCAATATACAAAGATGTCTTTCCGCTTCACTTCTTCTCCCCAAATTTTTGTAGATATCTTCTCCACTTCACATCTTCTCCCCCTTTGACAACAATGCCAAAGTGGAGGCACAAGCTTCCCTGTTCCATTATGCTACTCCCCCTGAGGAGTAGCATCCTTCAACACATCAATCCAAAATAAATTTGACTATGCAATACCTGACTGATGTGGAGCATATGCTTTTAGTTCACCTCTTGAAGGGGCAGTACCCCTAATTCACCTCTTAAGTATGTAAATGTAGTCTTTGGGAGAGGCTTGGTGAATATGTCTGCTAACTACTCCTTATTGGACACATGCTCCAGTACAATCTCTTTGTTCTGAACCTTTTCCCTCAAGAAATGATACTTAAGCTCAAAGTGCTTGGTTCTAGAATGTAAAACCGGATTCTTGGAGATATTAATTGCACTAGTATTGTCACAGAATATACTTACTAGTTCAGATATATATTCACTTTGAAGCCATTCAATACATGATTCATCCAAATTGTCTGAGTGCAGTTCATGAAAGCCGCAACATACTTTGCTTCCGCTGTAGACTGAGAGATACAACTCTGCTTTTTACTCATCCAAGAGACCAGTCTACCACCAAGGAAGAATGCACCATCGGTTGTGCTCTTCCATTCATCTACATTACCAGCCCAATTAGCATCTGTGAACACTTTCAAGTTGAAATCCTTGCTATATGGATACCACAATCCATAGTCAATAGTTCCCTTCAGATACCTAAGAATCCGTTTGACTGCAACCAAGTGGGATTCTCTTGGACTTTTTTGGAACCTTGTAGTAATGCCAACTGCATGTGCAATATTCGGTCTGCTATGCACTACATAATGCAATTTACCAATCATTGATCGGTATTCCTTCTCATCAACCAATGCTGAGTCATCCTCTTTGGATAGTTTACAACCGGTCACCATCGGTGTACCAACTGGTTTGCTATCTTCCATGCCAAAGGTCTTCAACACCTCTTTGACATACTTGGATTGAGTGATAAAGATTCCATCTCTAATCTGTTGGATCTGCAATCTAATGAAGAACGTAATCTCCCCTATGAGTGACATCTCAAACTCTTTCTTCATCTCATCTCCAAACTCATGACTCATCTTGTCATCTCCACCAAAGATAATGTCATCAACAAATACCTCACAGATCAGGATATGATCTCCTTTATACTTCAAGTAGATATTGCTATCTTCACTTGTTCTCTCAAATCCAATCTTCACAAGATGGGAATGCAGGCGCTCATACCATGCTCTAGGTACCTGTTTTAGACTATATAAGGCTTTATGTAGCCTACACACCATGTCACTATCTTCAGATAGGGCAAACCCATCTGGTTGCTCTATATACACTTCCTCTTCAATTACACCATTTAGGAATGCAGATTTTACATCTATTTGATATACTTTGAAGCCTTTAAAAGCTTCATATGCTAGAAGCATACAAACTCCTTCCAATCTGGCTACAAGAGCAAAGGTTTCACCATAGTCTTCTCCTTCTTCTTGAGCATATCCTTTGCACACCAATCTGGCTTTGTTTCTAATCACTATGCCATCCTCATTCAACTTATTTCTGAAGAGCCATTTGGTACCAATGACATTTTTGTGCTCTGGTCTAGGTACCAAGGACCATGTACCATTTTTCTTTATCTGGTCAAGTTCCTCTTCCATTGCCTTGATCCAGTCTTCATCCTTATGTGCCTCTTTGAAGGTTTTAGGCTCGAATTCAGAGATCATGCATGAGTTTTCTCTGACTTTTCTTCTTGTAAGGATTCCTGCATCCTTATCTCCTATGATCTACTTAGGATCATTATTCAGCTTGACATACCGAGGAATGGTCTTGATAGATTCCTCTTGCTTTTCTTCTTCATCCTCATCTCTGTCACTATCAGCATCTACATTTGCCGGTGTAGGAACACTATTACTGGTACTTAGTTGACTGACAACCGGTTCCCAAAAGGTTGCAACCAGTTCACTTACCGCTTGCTCATTACCGGTTTCCTCAGTTTTCTCAGAGGTTTCATCAACTCTTACATTGATGCTTTCCACAATTCTCTGAGTCCTGTTGTTGAAACACTTGAGAGCTTTGCTCTTGGTGGAATATCCTAGGAATATTCCCTCATCACATTTCACATCAAATTTGCTCTGGTGTTCACTTCTCTTGATGTAACATTTGCTACCAAACATTCTAAAGTAGCTAACCACAGGTGACTTACTGGTCCAATACTCATAAGGAGTTTTATCCTTACCTTTCTTGATGAGTACCCGTTTCATTGTGTAGATTGCAGTGCTCACCGCTTCTCTCCAAAAGGTGTGAGCTACCTTTCCTTGAATCAACATGGTTCTAGCTACTTCAGCCATAGTCCGGTTATTCCTCTCTACTAGGCCATTTTGCTGTGGAGTTTGGGGTGTAGACAATTGCCTCTTGATGCCATGTTCTTCATAGTACTTGTTGAATTCACCGGAAGTGAACTCCCCTCCTTGATCAGTTCTCAGGCACTTGATCCTTTTACTGCTTTCCTTCTCCACTAATGCTCTAAAAGCTTTAAACTTTACAAAGGCTTCAGACTTGTCTTTCAAGAATGTGACCCACATCATTCTTGAGTAGTCATCAGTGAGAATCATGAAGTACCTATCACCCTGCACACTTCTAGTTTTTATAGAGCCACACAAATCAGTATGCACAAGATCAAGCAAGTTGTCAGTAGTGAAAGATTTACCTTTAAAGGTTGAGGAAGACATTTTCCCCAATTGACACTCTCTGCACAAGTTATTATCCAGTTTGCTTAACACTGGCAACCCTCTAACTGTCTTGATCTTACTGGCCTTTACAATGTTATCAAAGTTTACATGGCAGAGTCTCCTATGCCATATCCAGCTATCATCAAATTTAGCCATAAAACATGTACTTATATTTGCATTTAGATGAAATAGATTACCTTTGGTCTGCATGCCGGTGGCCACCAATTCACCATCTTTTCCTTTGATTCTGCAAACTCCATTCTTGAATTCCAGAGTAAGGCCACTGTCATTTAGCTGGGCAACACTCAGAAGGTTGTGTTTGAGACCATCAACCCAGTACACATTGTCAGCACTACTCTTTCCATTCAGAGAGATGGACCCTCTACCTTTGACCATGCATGGTGCATCATTGTCGAAGCGAACCACACCACCATAATACTCCTCCAAGGATAGAAACTTTCTCCGGTCACCAGTCATATGGTGAGAGCAGCCACTGTCAATGATCCACTCATTGGAATTATCAAACCGGGAGACAAGAGCCTTCTTGTCTAACACATCTTCTTTGACAGCAACAAACACAATATCTTCATTTTCTTCATCCTCTGACTCTTTGTCTGTGACACCTTCATCAATTGCCACAAAATAGTTTCTCTGGTTTCCTCCTTTGAATTTCTTGAACCTTTCCAGTTTGTCCTTGTTGTTGCCATTAGGACAGTTTATAGCAATATGTCCCATTTGGTTGCAAGAAAAGCATTTCAAAGGAATCTTACCTTTGTATTTGTCAGTTGCTTTAGGAAGTTTCCTGGAAAAGAGAGCTTCAAATGCCATCAAAATCTCCTCATCATCCATTTCTCTACTCTGTCTTGGTTCACCACTAGTGCTAGCTTCTTTTCATTTTCTGGATGGTATAGCAGAGGCTTTAAAAGCTGATTCAGTCTTTTGAACATTGCCATCAAAACTATTTAGCTCATAGGCTGTCAACTTTGCTATGATGGAGTCCAAGGATACCTTAGTCTTGTCTATTGATCTCAGCTCTTGAATAGCAGCAACCCTTATTGCATAGACCGGCAATAGGGATCTTAGGACTTTGTTAACCACAGTGGAATCTTCTATTTTACCACCTACACTCTTGATATCTCCAACAACGGTTTTGATTCTTATTCCATACTATTGAATGGTCTCACCTTCAACCATTCACATATCTTCAAACTTCCCTCTCAGGCTTTCTTCCTTAGCCTATTTTACATGTTCATCACTGCCATAGATATTTTCAAGAGCATCCCATACCTCTTTGGGATTTACCTTGTCCTGAACATGAATAAACTCAATGTCAGATAAACTACTAATTAGGGCTTCCATGACTTGCCCATTTTCTTGTATCTCTCTCTTTTAGTCATCGATGAGAGTACCAGTGGGGGCAACATAGACATTCTCAACATTGCTCCAGTGTTGAGCACCCATGCTTCTGATGAATATCTTCATCCTGTCTTTCCAAATACTGAATTTTTCCTTGTTAAACTTTGGACCTTCCCTCTTCATCATTTGACTAGGATCTTTACCTCAAGTGGTTAAGCTTATAACACAGAGGACCTAGAGGATGCTCTGATACCAATTGATGAATCAATGATGAGCAGATAGTACCAAATTGGTACTGAGAGGGGGGGGGGGGTTAATCAGTATAGGCAAAAACCCGTCTTAAACTGGTTTGACAGCAAACACTTCAAAAGACTGGCAGACAGAGATACCGGTTTGAAACAGAGTGCAATTGGTAAAGCTAAGAATGTCTGAGACAAGCATTAACCGGTTACTCACTTAGCCTTTCACAATCTTGTTCTTTGTTATCATGCTAACTCATCACACAAAGTCACCAGTTGAGCCATACAGGCTTGAATCACTCCAATCGGAAACCCTAAAGTTGAGACTACGAACCGGTAGTCATTCAATGCTTCCATGTTCTAGTTCCCATAACCATATGTTGGTTCACCTTTGAACAAGCACACCGCTTCACTTTGGCACAAATGCCGGTTCACAGTGTTATACCGGTTCACACCTCTGCAACATATTGACATCAATGACAACATACAATGTCATTATGTCCTCATACCAGTTCACATAATGCCAACAAAGATATCCTCTAAAGACTCAAACAAGCATGCCTCTATAAAGGAAGTAAGTGACTTAGTCTGAGGAGGTGATATAGGAGCTAAACTACTAACCTCCACAAGAGGGGCATCAACCAAATGGGAGAAGACAGAGCCCTCTCAACAATGCAAACAAAAATAGGTCGAGGAACATACACTAAAGAATGCAAAGAGACATGTGAGGAACATACCTGAGCTTATTTGTACTGACAAAACTTAAAAATGGGGCCCTACTCAAACTTGTGTTTAGGCCACACAAGAGGCATAGGTCACTTGTCTACCATAGTAGGTTGGAGGACATCAAGAAATCTCTGATAAATACGTGGCTATGAAATAGGAGGATCAAGAAAAGAAATGCTAGAGACCACTTGTGTGTGCAACATGTCCAATGGTTGAGACAATGGAGCTATCTTAGACAACAAGGTGATGAGAGGTGGCTCCAAGGATGGTGCAATGAAGACCTAAACCCTTTTAGAGGGAAGTTCATCAAGAGCCCCATAAGCGGCTGGTAACAACACCAAAGATGATGGAGATACTGAACCATTTGAAAGAACATAAATTGATATGATAGGAATAGGTTCTAAAGGCACACCCTCAAACTACAAAGCAACATCACATTACTGGGCCATTGCCCATTAATGATGCTTACACTCACATGCACGCTTATGAAAAAGATGGAGACTAGGGGTTGATGCTCAAGAAGATTCAAGAGAATCACACTCCATAGGAGAGGCCTTAGAAATTATGTCAAGGAAAGGAGATGGCTCCATCGATGGAAAAAAAGGTGCACTTGAGATAGGTACTACATTCACATCAATGGGTGCCCTACCTCACTTTTCTTGAGGATCAGTTGGAGGAACAAAAGGTGTTTGCACAAGTTATGAAGTAGGAGTAAGAAGTGATGAACGAGTACAAGGGGAATGCTTCTCCTTCTCATATCAAGTAGGACAAGGGATATCTGCCTAGATCGGGAGATCAAAGGGAGGGCAGGGCACATAATTTGACAGTGTGGGTGCCTTTCCAATGTCTACACTAGGTGCAATCGTGGGAACAAAAGAAACCATTGGAGAATATGTAGCCCTAGGTGGATTAGGGGGTCTACTTAAAGGATCAAGTTTAACCTCAACCCCTGACGATGAAGGGGCATAAGGCACTACCTGCTATAACACAATAATAGATGGAACATAGGTCAATGTAGGAAGAGGCAAGAAATAGCTAGGCTCAACTGATTTAGGAGAAAAATACCTTATTTTGTATTGATAATATGCTCTTTATATTAATTTACCATGGGTAAGCATAGGGCCAATTAGAGCAGAGAAAAAATGAGTGAACAAAAAATCCCCACAGGTTACTAGTGGTTGATATCTAGTGTCCTAGATGATATGTACCAAACCTTCATGAGGAAAATTTAAGTGCTTATGGATTGTCTAAGGGACTACATCCATAGTGTAGTGTCATAAAATTACAAACCTAGCAATTTTTGACTGCATTACGGTCCTCACGCATGCGAGATCAAATCCCCTATCCTAATCGGAGACTGCACAACCCTCGAAATATGCTTCTTCCTTGGCCTTCACACCACCATGTCTGCACTCTACCCTGGAGAAAGGGGCATGGCAGGAGCATGGCGCCCCTGTCCCTACCCTATTTTTGGGCAAGACCTTTCTTGAGAATGCATTGTAGGTTGTGCAGTGAGCAGGAAAAATTCCCCAATGTCAGCTTATGAGGAAAATCAGTTTGATGAACCCTAATTGACATGTATTTAAGTTGAATTTTCCCTCTCATTTACATAAGTTAAAAAAGTTGGTCAAGTTGGATAAGTTCAATAAGGTGAAAATTTGTGATCAAGCGTTCAAGAGCATTCAAGCATTCTTTTCAAGCATTGAGCATCTCAAGTCTCCCTTCAAGGATAGGTGTTGCATTCAAGTCAAGGATTCAACCATTGAAGAGGAGATTCATTCCAACATTCAGTTCCACACAATAAAATCTACGTACATTCTATCTACAACCTCCCTTGAGGTGATTTACATTTACTTGCAAGTACTCTCTTTCATCATTTGCTTAATTCCAAAACTGGGTTTGACCTGAAGGCAAACCCCCAATCCCAACCCATTTTCCTCTCTTTTCTGTGTGTAGGTTAAAGGTGTGCAACTGTACTTTCAGATTTAGAATCCATTTACAAAGGTAGAAAAATCCTTTTCATTTTGCAGATTTTTTAGAGGACTGTGTACATTCCCACCACGGTCCAGGCAACTTTTCCTCAAATTCGTAGGGTGACTTTGTCTCTACATATTACTTCTAGATCCAGGTGCACAGGCTTAATCCCATACTCTGATCTCAAGTTATAATCAGTTCTTTGTCACTTTTGCACTGTCTCTATATATAATTTAATCAATTCCTTTCAATTTCATTTAGAAGAGGGGATTAACTTATCAATCCCATTTCTTTCAAAATTCTAGCTTCTTCTTTGGAGGTTGAATCTAGTGAATTTTCCTCCCCTCTTCCAATGTAATGCGACAAAATTGTTTGAAGGAAAATCTGTAGTGAAACTCTCATCTCTCCTTGGAGGTAAAGGGTATTTTTCCTCTTGTTCTCTCATTCACACATTTTTCACCAACCGTTACATTTTGGTGACATTACACATAGCTACCAACCAGGGAATACCTAGTCTAGCACAAAACTGGTCCAATTTAGGAATGATAGAGAATATAGTTAGGATAGCCTTGGGTCCCATGAGGATTGTTCGGGTAAGACTACCCAAAGGAGAAAGAGACAACCCATTATGTGTTCTCAAGATAGAACGACAGTCGTCATATTTTGGCCTATGCCATCCATTTACAAACAAAGTCTCCTTCGTGATGACATCAACTCTGCACAAAGGGTCAACCATCACACCTGTGACAATTTGACCATCAAGCTTCGTAGGGATGCATATAGAGGAGAAGGCTCTCCACAATATGGGGTATCCAGAAGGGGGAATGATATATCAAAAACTTTTATTCTCTGGCTAGGAGGTGAAATTGGAGTGATAGTGACCATATTAACATACGAGCCCTCATTTAATACCAGATAGGAGGATGATGTAGAGATAAAGCTAGACAAATATGGTAGAAAAGGATTTGTGTAAATCTGCAACTCACTATTTGTTTTATCAACAAACTTATTAGCCTTAAGTTTTCTTTCACTCACTTTGATAGCTGTGTTGTCAATGTGGTCCTAGACTATAAGCCTAAGATGATAGCATCATTTTGTATCATATCCAGATACATGATGATATTGATAGAATTTATAACCATCATACTAACAAGGGTATGGTCTATTATCACACAAAGGTATAATCTCCAAAAGGGTTATGAGATTGTCCTTTAACAATTTTTGTGTTATGCTCAAATAGGAATCATTCAACTTGGTGAAGACTCTATTATGTTGTGGCTCCTATGCAACAACTATCAATGATGTAGCTACGATATTTGCCACAACTTTGTTCTTTCTAGAACCTTCCACTGACATACCCCCAAAAGCACTAGTATGAGGGTTCATAGTAGATTCTCCAAGCTAAGACATTGTATGTTGGTAATCAATGATTGTAAAATATAGGCTAATGAAATTTTGATATCATTTAAGAGACAACTTCTCCCTCAGTGCCAGTTGTATATTTCCAATGCATATTCTCTGTAAGTCACTATCTAGTAGGGAAAAATGGATTCTGGTAGAGATAGATTGATATCATGAAATGAAATTTGTAACCTTCTCATATAGCTTTTGTTTATAATGAACAGGGTCTATGATAGTGACTCTACTACCAATGTTGGCTTGGGACCATTTGAGGAATAGATCCATAAGCTGATCAAACATCTAGATGGAGTGATCAAGCAATGATTTGTACTATTCTAATGCACTTCCCTTGAGGTAATGTGAAACAATATTGAGAAAGACAAAATCTAAACTAGGGTAATTACTACACATAGTCATGAATAAAGCAATGTGCACATTAGGATCACCATCTCCATTGAATCAATCAAAATTCAATGACTCAGCACCCTAGAGAAGGATGGTGTAATACCCCTACCCTTATCAGACCCTTTTTGACCTCGTTGACCATGGTTGACTTTTTCTATGGCTTACGTGGATGGTTGATTCTTTATGATTGTGATGTTTTATTCCAATATTATGCTTTGGAGTGTGATTTAGTGGATGTGATTATGAATTATTGCTTATTGAGGAGTAGATATTGATTAGGCACTATTTCTTTGAATGAGTAGATGTTAACTCTTCTTATGTATTATATTTTATAAATGATGAAATGTTAATTTTATTCATGTGTTACTAATGACGGACTAACACATTTACTACATGTGTGAGTTGCACTATGTATATGTCACCATGTATATGTGTAAAGTGTATGGGGTGTGAGGAGATGATTTCCCATCAATCACTTTGGTGAGACATAGAAAGTCATGATTTTCCTTCACTAGTGTGTTTACCATGTTTGTATGTGTGTGTGTGTGTGTGTGTGGTTCGATGATACAAGAATTGCAGGCACAAGGTACCGACTCCACTTGGCTCCACAGATCTCAGCGTATAGCAATGGGGAGAGGCGACCATGACTATGGGTGCCCTCCTCCCACAGTCATGGGGAAGGATACCGACAAGGTGGATGCTTCTCACCCCACACTGTGGGTTGGGAGGTAAACCCCCAGCATGTGTGATACGCCCATGGTGTATTTGTTGTTTCAACTTTGTTTTTTTAATTGTCATTAAATTATACCTGCAGATAGTGCGTAATTCGATTTAGATTAAATACGATATATATATACATACACACACACACACACACATATATATATATGTATGTGTATATATATATATATTTGTATTTTAAAATGGAATATGGTGTTTAGTGGAATCTTGATTGTTAAAAGTATTATCAGATTTCGAATAAAATAAATATATATATATATATATATCTGTGTGTGTGTGTGTGTATAATACGTATTTTGGAATTAACAATACGAATGAAATGTTAAAGACTGATTGGATATAATCTGTAAATTACTTTGGGAAAATAAAGTTGTATTGATAGTCATTGATTAAGTTTAGTCGATATGATTTTTTATTGAAAAGATCTATTTTGACTTAAATAATGATTTTAGTTTTCAAATATATTTTATTGTTATTTTCATTTATTAGAAATTTGAATGCAAATGGAATTTGTTTATAGCCAATTTGGCTTTAATTGAAAAGATATATATTTGTTTTAAATGATGGCCTATTTAGTTTACAAATTTCTTTTAATTTTTTTAAAGGGCACGTATGGTATTTAAATGAAAGTGAGTCCTTAGTTGATCATTTTTGGTTTGGAGATTTAATGGCTTAATTTTATTTAAAAGGGAAAAAAATTATTGTGTATGTGGGTATGATTTTTAAATCAAGCATTATGCAGGTCTATTTGGGTGTATGTTGACTTAGACCCTTGTTATGTGTTTTTTTCCCTACCATGGATTTTCTTATCATGGAGAAATTAGTTTATTGAATAAGCTACAATTAGATAACATTAGCTTTTAATTATATTTTGAATGGTCTTTATGATTCCTTAAAATGGATATGTTTAGTGTGCATGTGTACCCTTGTGAGTATTTACTCTGATTGGAGGATTTTGGTGTCTAATTTGAAAAGATAAATTTTTGTGAATCATTTTGGTATGTTGTTGAATGCGAGTCTATCGTGCAAGATAATTGGTTTAGTGTTGATTATGGTTGTACTTTCTTTATTTAGTTGTGGTCTTGTCTTGTGAATAGACCAATTGTCTATTTCACACCTCTAGTTGGTTTAACCTTGGTAGAAGGCTTGTATAACCAAGTTGTTTCTTCATTTTTATTTTGAACTCCCTATGTCGGTTGGATTTTGTGTTTATTCTTGGATTTCTTTGGGGTTGTGTAGTGTCATAAGGAAGAGTGGCTTCTAAGTGGGGGTTGAGGCCCAAAGTGGCTACCAGGATAACCCCTTGGAAGTTGAGTAATAAGTAATAACTTAGTTAATAAACTGGGGTTGGGTTTTAAAATATTAATAAAGATTAATTGTGCCCCACTCATGGTTGAGTGCTTGTACAAACTCAGGATGTAGTGGGAAGGCCTGGATTGAAAAACCAACTTCTTTGTCTTCATGAAAGGTTTGTTGGGTCTGCATGAGTCATGGATAGGGGCCAGGGGTTCGGTAGAGGCTACCAGGATAACAGAGGATGGGGGTCGGGGCCTATGGTAGCCTACCAAGATAACCCATACCAGATATGCTATGACACTCTTCCCTTATGCTCACTAGTGTGTATTCTTGTGTTGGCTTTACTTGGAGCACTCTTGTGAGAGTTATATTTGTATGCTTATGCCTTATGTGAGTACCCATTGTACATATTAAACCATGTGATGCTTTACTGTGGTTTTCTTGAGGTCCTTATTACTATCTCCTAGCATGGAGGGGTAGTTCCTTTTTGGGCCACATGGTCGGGTGGTAGTGCCACTTTCCATTGGGTACTTTGTGCATGCGTTCTTGCGATGGATTAGCTTCATAGGTGCTCCAGATGTATCTGTTGGATTTTCTTCATTTCATTGTACCAATGGGATCATCTTTGTTCTTCTTGGATCATATTTGTATCTCTTGGACCTTATGTGGTCAGTTCTATCATATGTTTATATGTATGCCTTCACGGCAATTGTAATTTGATGTAACCTTTATGTATTTTTATGAGACTTGATATTTTAAGTGCAATTATAATATTATGTTATCGTTGAAATGTAAAAGCAATGTATTATGATGGTATTTAGGTGTTAGGATTTCTATCTTTAATTAAATTCATTAATCTAATATAATTGAATGTTTAATCATAAATGAAGCATAAAAATGTTAGTGTTATCTCATGCAAAGAATGAAACAATCATTGATTAGGGTAACTAGGTTCCTAGTGGTTAAGTATATTTCGTAAGTGCATTAATTGATCTTAAGTAAGGATTAGTTTAATTAAGTAATTCATGTTGGGAAACCCTTTAGGAGTTTGAGTTAAGTCTTCTGCTTTTGCAACATCTATTTCAATATTTATCTTTTATGTTTATGTGTTCTGTATTGTTTAAAAAATATATATATTACACTCTTTTCGATTGTTTGTAGTTGTGCCCTTTAGGGTTTCTTGGAAGGGCATTATAGATGGTGTTAACAATGGTTAAATTGAGTGGGCTCATATGATAGTAAGCGAATAATTTAGACTAGCCAAAGATACATGCAACGTTTGTGAGTTGTTGCAATTGGTCCATTTTCTCCAATATGGTATTTATTACATGATTAGCAAGTGGAGGAGGAGGTGGAGGAACATCACACAAACCACCACCTCCATTAGCACTGATATGAGGGCCAATACTACCACCAGGGATAGCGCCAACACCTAAACTAGTATAGTGGAATGGTAGAAGAATTGATAATAGGGATGGTGGGTGTGGATTCAACCATGTGTACTATAATCCTAGTTATGTCAACACCAATTTGAGAACTATAGAAGTCGAACTGATTGTCCTAGCGAGTAGTACTTTCTAAGGGCACATGACTCTTAACAATCAAGGATAATGCCATCAACATGTCTCTCAAATTATTCACAACATTTCCAACCTAGTGGAGGACATTCTCTTGGTTCAAAAAGCCTTCAAAATCTCCCAAGTTCTCCTCTAGCATATGAATTTGGTCAAACTAAATAGTGATAGTGAAGTCATGATCAATGGTAGGAGGAGAAGATGAGGGAGAATTTGTTGAGGGGTTATTCTAAGAATTTGATCATGAACTAGATGGAGAATGACTCCCTATCAAAATGGTCCTAATAGAGTTAGAGGCTAGGAATTTATTCGGACTAAGAAGTAGATCATTAAACATTGGACCTAGATGAGGAGGACTCCTAGAAATCCTTCTTACAATGACTCCTATTGAAGTGTGGGTCATAAATCTCATAGACAAGCTCTACAACACCTTGACCACTCTATGAGGATATTACAAGGATTCTACAACACTTTAATGATGAAAGAATTAAGTTTGAAAAAACAATTATGTATATTTAAAAAAAAAAAATATTTTAGTTTAAATTATGAGAACACACACACAATGAGAAAGTTAAAAATGCAATTGGCTTCATGTCGGGTTCACCAAAATGTAGAGGATGGAATTTGATACCCTCAAAGTGATGAACTTCGAGGAATAAATATAGACCTTCGCTCTACCTCACTTTACTGACACTAATGGTGAGCCAAGGGATGCAAAGTATAGAACTAAACAACTAACACCATAGAGACACCTGAAACAAACTCTGCTAAGTCTATGTTCTTAGGACAAACACATAGAACTGTGACACCAATGCGGTAAACTAACATCTTGTATGAATAGAGAACAATGACCGTATAATGGATGTGAATGTGACAATATAAATAAAATATTCATGTTATGTTAAATAAAATGGAAAGGATAGAATATGAATAGCTAAAGAAAGCTAATGAAAGATAAAGGAAGCTTACAATTGATTCATAATTGAAGCCTCTAGTGAAATGAACTATTCCCTTGATCACAGACCTACACATAGAGAAAAGGGAAAATGTTGGGGCTATGTTAAAAGGTCTACCTTAGTCAGACCCTCACTTCATTGTTTTCACCTCCACGAAAAACAAATATAATAACCACAAGTGAAAGAAAAGAGATAGATGACACTAAATGGATAAGACAATTGATATGCTCGATAGAAGCAATAGATATGCAAGCAAATAAAGAAAGAGAGAAACTCCTCTTTCGTACTGAAGAAACTATCACGTGAATGAATGAAGTTGAGCTCCAAAAGCTCTCTAAAGACTATGATAATTGTGGATGCTGGATACAAAACTTGTGAGAAAGATGTAGAAAATGTGCCAAGAACTTGAGAGATTCACCAAGTGATCAAGAAGTCCCATAAACCTATCAATTGAATGAGATATAGGATTCCAAGAAGAATCCTAATGTCGGTGGTCACAGATAGAGGTGTTACAAACTCTTCCAAGCACATGGGTAATTCTCAAACGTCCACCTATAAACTGACATATTTGTCAGATGCTAGCATGGAATGCAAATGTCTCTGCGATGAACTAGTGTCCATGAGTTGAATGATCAACATGGTTAGGAAGAGGCCAGATTATAAGTTGACAAGGTGATCCATCCATGTGGATAAAAAGAGAAGGGAATGAATAATGACCCAATTAGCTTAAAGTGAAGGTGCTTATGTGGCATGAAGTTGCACAAGGTGCAATTTACGATGCTGCACTTATTATCCAAGGTTAACTGCATCAAGCATTAAAAATACTTGTTATTTAACTTACCCTTACATAATTTTGAAATTATTATGTTCTCCTAATGAAGTTAGATGAATAGTCATAGGGCTTATAGACTTGTTAGAAATATATGTTATTTATTAAATTTAGAATCTTGGATAAATATTAAGATTTTAATATAGAAATATAGGTAAAGAATGTTCTTTTATGTGTAGACACCTAAAAATGTCTCATTGATCATTTACTAATTATTCGTTTAAATTAGTTAAAGAATTCTTTAATTATTTAATTAAGTTAATTAATCTTATTCTTCTAATTTAATATTTCTTCATAATCTTACTAATTATTCTATTTTACTTCTATCAGCATTTAATCATTTAAACCATTTTCTAATGTTAATTATTTATATATTATTTAATTAATTGTGATTTTTAATCCTCAATTTAAATAATCTTTATTATTTAAATAAATTCATTTTCAATTTCTATCTCTATCACATTAATCATTAACCCTTTTCTAAAATATTAATTAAATATTTATTATTTAATTAATTGTGATTTTAATCCTTTAAATTAAATAATCTTTATTATTTAGTTAAAGTCCATTTCTAAATAATTAAATAGTTTCTTTAAATTATTTAATTAACTAATTAATTCTTCTAATTCGAATTCCAAATCCCCAAATTCTAATTTCATTTAATTTCTTTTAATTCCATTATTTCTTCAAATTCAAATTCTAATTTCATTAATTTCTTATAATTTCATGTAATTTCTAATTCTCCCAAATTCAAATACATGTGCATGATTTCAAAAATCAAATTGAAAATCAAAGTCAATTTCTAAATATATTCAAATAACAAATTGAATTTAAAATAAATTCAATATTTGAATTAAATTTCATGCAAAGATTAAATTGAAAATCAAAGTCAAAGTGTAAGCACATGCTAAATTAATTAATTAATTTAACTAATTAATTAATTTTGTTGGCCATTTGGTAGAATTGATTATGTGTTGCATTGGTATTTTGTCATTGATGTCAACACTAGCTGTTTGGATGCTTTACCGACACCCTTCTGGTCCCGGTAGGATAAGTGGTTTCTAGTTAACTTGGATCCGACATAATCTGGTAGGCTCCGGTATAGTTTGGTGATGGAATTGGCTTGTTCATGATACTTATACTCATATTTGGTCAGTTGGTTTCGGTCTGCTGATTGGATGCTATCCTACTTGCTTAGAATCTTTGTTTTTGGTTCCGACAAGGGTTTCATTGGTAGAGCTTTTGATGGAGATCTTTCATGAATTGAATAAGTGGTGTTGGTGCAGCTTCTGATGGAGTTTCAAGATGTTGTTGGTGATCATGTTCGAGACTTGGTGGTTGGAGATCATTGCTGAAGCATGTGGACCTATACTTGGTCCCAGTTGATCTAGGTTATGGACCGACTTTAATGTAATGTATGGATAGGACCTATTGGTGTATTTTTAGGATGTCTTATGTGTTGATATTACTTGTTTGGTCAAAGGAAAACATGGTTTGTAATTATGTAATTGGTTTATTGTCTGGTGGCCAACCTGATTGCTTATGGTCAAGGGTTTGTATAATTAGATGTAAGATCTCATTATAGATCATCATGGTTAATGTAAGAGGTCATGGTCAAGGAATGTATTGTGCGAATAATGTAATATCATTCAGACAGAGGAGTTAGTCGATCATTGGAGATTGAATTGGGTTTGTAAGAGGATTTAGTCCTTCGGTATTGAGCTTAACCGAAACTGTACCCTGGCATAGGAGATGTTATCTTTTGTTGTTCAACACTTCTCTAGATTGTAGTCTGGATTTATATGTAGTCAGTGAGGCTCCTTTGGTGATGAACAGTGTGCTCTAGGTTGTTGGCCTTCCTGCAAGTGCAGGCCCCTTCATTCTAATTAACATACTTACTACAACACCCACTTTTTCATTTTAGTAGTGAGAGGTATCTTTGACTAGGGATTTCATCACCCCACAGAGGTACTTTGAATTGGGATGCATTGGGGATATCATCTCTCCCAGCGTACTCTCAAGTGGGTTTTTCGAGCCGCTATATAAATATACTAGTCAGATGACTAGAGTGTTGAGTGAATTCAACGTATGTGAGGGCCTTCCCTACACCAATAAGCTTAACTAATTTCTTAAGTGGCTTTCCGTAAGAATCCATCATTAGATAGGGATCCCTCAAAATTTATAATAAGAACCAATTTAGTAGCCCAAATCCCACATTCAATAATTCAAGGATTTTAGTTATACTTCAAGGATAGAAAATTCAAGATTATCAACAGATCTAGATTGGAGATTGCAATTGGTACTTAGACTAAAGGTAACCTCTTTCATTTGAAATCTGGTGAGAAGACATGTTTGATTGCACAAATTAGTGAGAGTTGGCTATGACATAAGAGGTTGTGTCATGTGAATTTTTATTTCATTGTAAGGATTGGTTCTACTAAGGCAGTTAGAGATATACCTAAGATTGTGAAGCCCTATAATCTGATATGTAGGGAATGTCAAATGGGAAAGAAAGTCAGAACTTATTTTAAGAGTATACAAGACAAATCTAATGATGTTCTTGATCTTATTCATATTAATTTGTGTGGTTCTACTAGAATCAAGAGTTTTTAGGGTGATAGATATTTTATGCTAATCATTGATGACTATTCTAGAATGATGTCGGTAACTTTTCTAAGGGAGAAATCTGAAGCATTCAAAAAGTTTAAAATATTTAAAGCTAAAGTTAAGACAAGGACATGATTGAATATTAAATGCTTAAGGTCTGATCAGGGTGGAGAATTTACATCCAGTTAAATTAACAGTTATTATTAGAAGAATGGGATAAGGAGACAACTATCTGCACCTTGGACACCTCAACAGAATGGAGTTGTGGAAAGGAAGAACAAAAAATCTTGGATGTGGCTAGAACTATGATGATGGAAGCTAATCTACCTCATATATATTGGAGAGAAGCTGTGAGCATGATGGTATACACATTCAACTGAGTTCATATCAAAGGAGACATTGGTAAGATACCTTATGAGTTATGGTTTGGTCATACACCTATAGTTAAGTATTTCTGAATCTTTGTTAGTAAATTCTATATCAAAAGAGATGATTCCATTGGAAAGTTTGATCCCAGATGTGATGAAGGTATATTTATTCATTATTAAAATGAAAGCAAAACATATAGATGTTATAACAAAAGATTGCAGAGAATTGTGGAGAGCACTAATATCAACGTGGATGAGTTGAACAGAAGTCAAATCAGAACTTATGAGAGAGAACCGGTAGTGGAAATGATCATAACTAAACTGGTAGAACCTACACCAAAACAAAATGTTGACCTAGTTACTCTGGCAGTATCAGAAAATTCAACAGTAACTGAAGATCAGAGCAAGGGAACAAAAAATCACAAGACTCCTAAGTATGCTAGGTTAAATCATTCATAAGATCAAATCATTGGAGACAAGAATAAAGAAGTGATGACAAGAAGAAGGTTGGCAGCTGATGAGGTATGTTTAATTTTTCAAATTGAACTGACATCAGTAATTGAAGCATGTAAAGATGAATGTTGAATAAAAGCTATGGAAGAGGAATTAGATCAAATATAAAAGAATAATACATGGACTTTAGTTCCCTAGCCTAAAAATAAGAATGTTATTGGGACTAAATGGGTTTTTAGGAATAAATTAAATGAAGATGGATAAGTTATGAGGAATAAGGCTAGATTGGTTTGTAAAGGATATTCTCAGAAGGAAGGAATTGATTATGATGAGACTTTTGCTCTGGTAGCTAGGATTGAAGATATGAGATTATTTCTTGCTTATGCTACCCATAAGAACTACAAGGTTTACCAGATGGATGTTAAGTGTACATTTCTAAATGGAGATCTTGAAGAGGAAGTTTACATTGAGCAACTTAATGGATTTTCACTTTCAGATAGCAAAAACATGGTTTGAGGTTAAGGAAAGCTTTATATGGATTGAAACAAGCCCCTAGAGCCTGGTATGCAAGATTGGATAAATATATTTTCAAGCTTGGTTTCACTAAAGGTAATGCTGACAGTAATTTATATTATAAGATCACTGATGATGACATATTGATTGTTGAAGTCTTTGTTAATGATATCATTTTTGGAGGTGAGGATAAGTTATGTATGGAATTCTTTGATAATATGAGGAATGAATTTGAGATGTCTATGATTGGGGACATGAAATTTTTCTTAGGTTTGTAGATTACTCAGACCAATAAAGGTATTTTAATCTATCAAACTAAGTATGCTATGGAGTTGTTAAAGAAAATTGGTTTAGAAAATTCTAAACCGGTTGGTACACCTATGGTTACAAGTCATAAATTGACTAAGATAGATGCATCAACACCGATAAATCCTACAAGGTACAAGTTTATGATTGGAGGTTTGTTATATCTGACTCAGACTAGACTGGATATAATGAATGCAGTTTTTATTGTATCAAGATATCAGAGTGATCCTAGAGAGAATCTTGAGAGTGTGGTGAAAAGGATTTTCAGGTGTTTGCAAGGAACAACTAAATATGGTTTGTGGTATCCTAAAAATGATGATTTTACACTATGCAGATATAGATGTAGATTGGGATGAAGATGTTGATGACCGAAAGAGCACATCCGGTGGAGATTTCTTTCTTGGAAAGAAACTTGTTTCACGGATCAGCAAGATGCAATCATGTACCTCTTTATCTACTATTGAAGTTGAGTATGTTGTTACTGCTACTAACTATACACAAGTTCTATGGATGAAGCAAATGTTGAAGGATATAAGGGTGGATTGTAATGAACCTTCATTTATTCATTGTGATAACTCTCTTGCTACTGACATATAAAAGAATTTGGTATTTCTTTCTAAGAAAAAGCACATATCTATCAAGTTCAACTTTTTGAAGGAGAAGGTGGAAGCAAATGAAGTTAGCCTGGTTATGTGAACACTAAAGAGCAGATTGCAGATATCTTCACTAAACCTTTGCCTAAGGAATCATTTGAGTACTTTAGAGAATAATTGGGGGTTTCTGCCTCTCCGGTAGAGACTTGAGTGATTCTTATTGGCATCAGTCCAGTATGCATTTACAGAGCTACTATTCATTTCGGATTGATGTGTTGGTGCTACTACTCAGGGGGAGTAGTCAATTGTGTGGTTCAGTGGATTTATGATTTTTCTTTGATATTTATGTCAGATTTTTGACATTGATGTCAAAGGGGGAGAGATATATGTAAAAAACAGAGCTTAACTAGGATATCATTCATAGGGGGAGTTTGTTATGTTCATTAGAATATCATCTTATGGGAGATTGTTGGTTGTCTTCCTTTGGGGGAGACTTGTTAGGCATTTCTTGGCACTTGGATGTCATTTCACATCTAGTGTTGTCATCAATGCCAAAGGGGGAGATTGTTGGCAATTGGAGGAATTGATTATGTGTTGCATTGATGGCAACACCAGCTATTTTTGTTGTTTATCAGTTTTCGGTAGAGCGGTTGGATTATGATATTGATCCGGTATGCTTTGGTATGCTTCGATTTGTGGTATTGGTTTGGATCTGTCATTCATTCTATTCAGATGTGTATCATGATCATTTGGTTCAGGATTTGATGACTCAGGAGATATCATTTGTTCTAGTAAGCCTTTTGGTCATCGGTAAGGGCTCTATCGGTAGAGCTTTGTTGAAGATATTTTGATGCACGTGATAAGTGGTGTTGGTACAGCTTCTAGATGGCTTTCGGTATGATTTTGGTTATCTTGTTCATGTTCCTGTTGATCTGTGGTGCTGCATTTGGGTCTGGACCTAATGCTATCTTATTCGACTAGGTTATGGACTAGTTGGTGGATGATCCTGATGCATTTTTGGTTGGATCTATTGATTGGATTATGTTTTTTCGGTCTTAGGCTGACTTGGTTGATCATTGGATTATGGTTTTATGTTATGAATTTATTATCTTATATTTTAGGTGGCTGACCTAATTGTTTAGGTCCCAGGTTGGTAAAAATATGATGTAAGATCTCTTTGTGGCTCATGGGATTAAGGTTAAAGGTTTATCTATGTGCAAATAAGGTTGTAATCATATGTAGAGGTTTTGGTTGATCATAGGTGATCAAATTGGGTTGGTGAAAGAGGTTTAAGACCTCTGGTACAGATCTTAACCGGAACTGTATTCAGGCATAGGAGATGTTATTCTTGCAGTTCACTCTTCTTTTTGGATTGTAGTCTTAATTTATTTTGTAGTCAGTGAGGCTCCTTTTGTGCTGAGCAGTGCACTCTAGGCTATTGACCTTCCTACATGTGCAGGCCCCTCTTTATGTAATCACATACTTACTGCAAAATTATTATTTGATTGTGGGTAGGCTTCCCACCATGGTTTTTCCCTTTACCGGGTTTTCCACGTACAAATATTGGTCTTATCTTTTGTGGATGGTTGGGAAATGTTCTATGGATTATATTTGTGCTTAACCGTTATATCTTCTTTTCGGGTATTTGGTTTGTGTATTCCGCTAATAAGGTTTTAATGCTTAAAGTTCTATAATTTGTTAACAACTGATTCACCCCCCCCCCCCAACAGTTGTTCACTAGTTATCTAAGTTGTCTAACAGAATGTAAGCTAGAGAGAGAGAGAGGAAAAGAGAGAGGAAGAGAGGGAGAGAGGGAAGGAGAGAGAGACTTGAGAGAGAAAGAGAGTAATAGGCAAAGAGAGAGAGAGATGTGAGAGAAAGAGAAAGGGAAGATAGGGAGAGAATGGACAAAATGGGATGGATAAATCTGAGAGAGAGAGAGAGAGAGATGGATGTATAATATTCATAATATCTATGTCATCCACAAGTTAGTTTATCAATCATAATTTCTAGTCGATTAGGTCCTAAAACCCACACATTACTCCAAGAGTGGGGACATGAACTACATGTCACCCAACCAAAACTATACTTGGTCCAATAACATCCACACACTTTGTCTAGCTAGTGCATAGCGCAATACTCTAGTACATTTATTTGGAACACCTTGGAACAAACTACGAACTAGTCACAGTGAGCATAATGTCAACCTTGACTTTCCTTCTTGATCACCCCCTATAAAATTTGAATAGATTTATCTTCATGTTTAGCCTTACTTATCTTTCAAACTAAAAGCCTCAAAACAACATAGTGGTAGAACGTGGTACAAAATATTCCATCAATGTACTAATAGGTTGTGAGCAATAAACCTTTGAAAAATATGATAAATAATTTTTAATATAGAAATGTTTAATATCTCATAGGTCAATTTTGATGTTTATATATAATTTTGATGTTTACATATAATTGAATGAAGTTGGTGAAGTTGTCAAAAATAAAGCAAGAATGGCATGCAAAGGATATTCACAAAAAGAAGGAATTGATTATGAGGAGACTTTTTATCTGATATCCAGACTTGAAGTTGTTAGACTGTTGCTTGCATATGCTGCTTATAAAGATTTCAAGGTATATCAGATAGATGTCAAATTTGCCTTTTTGAATGGCGATCTTGAGGAAGAAGTCTACATTGAGAAACCTGATGGATTTTCATTATCAGATGATGGAGACATGGTATGCAAATTGATGAAAGCTCTTTATGGGTTGAAACAAGCCTCGGGAGCCTTATATGCTAGACTGGATAAGTGCCTGTTGAAATTAGGATTTAATTAAGGGGTTGTTGATAGTAATCTATACTTTAAAATTCAGAGTGATAATATCTTAATTGTTGAAGTCTTTGTTGATGATATTGAATCTTTGGAGGAGATGATGACTTGAGAATGAGGTTTGTTGGTGATATGCAAAAATAATTTGAGATTTCTATGATAGGTGAGATGAAATTTTTCTTAGGTTTGTAGATTTCATAGACTAGAAAAGGAGTTTTTATATCTCAAGCTAAATATGTGAAGGAATTGCTAAAGAAGTTTGGGTTAGATGACTCCAAACCGGTTGGAACTCCTATGGTGACTTGTTGCAAATTGTCTAAAAATGATGAATCTCATAAAACTAATTAGAGTTTATATAGATCTATGGTTGGTGGATTGCTATATCTTACTTAGAATAGGCCTAACATTATGCATGTTGTGTGCATGGCTGCTAGATATCAAGCTAATCCGAAAGAGAGTCATGTCACTGATGTTAAGAGAATATTAAGATATTGAAAGGGGACTGTGGATTATGGTTTATGGTATCCAAATAATAATGATTTCATGGTATGTCCTTACACTAATGCTGACTGGGTTGGTGATGTTGATGAGTAGAAAAGAACCACTAGTGGAGCATTGCTTTGAGGGAAGAAATTGGTTTCATGGGATAACAAGAAACAAGATTCAGTGTTCTTATCTACTGCTGAAGCTGAGTACATTGTTGCTGCTAGTAACTGCACTCATGTACTTTGGATGAAGCAAATGTTGAAGGATATCAGAGTTATCTATGATAAGCCTACTATCATATATTGTGATAATTCCAATTCTATTAATATGTCAAATAATCCGGTGCAACACTCAAAGACTAAACATGTGTCAATAAAATATCATTACTTTAGAGAAAAATTCTATGAAGATGAAGTGAAGTTGGAGTATGTATCTAGAAAGGAACAAATTTCTGATATTTTCATTGTACATTTGTCTATTTGAGAGAAAAGTTAGCGATATCTACCCCTCCTGATGAGAACTAGATTCATTGACTTGCATCAATCCGGAGGACTTCATAGTATTATCTCTTTATCCGAATTGATGAGTTGGTGCTACTCCTCTGATGGAGTAGTCTAGTAATGTATTTCATAGGGGGAGAGATTCATGTTTTATATTCTAAAGGGGAGAGTATGTTTCATTTTCTATTTTGAGATCTTTGACATTGTTGTCAAAGGAGGAGAGAAGCATGTGCAAAATTGTTTTATTTGCTTGATCTTTGGGGGAGTTTTTTGGAGTTATTTTCTTTCTTTGCATTGATTATTTTTCACATTCATATGTTGCCATCAATGCCAAAGGGGGAGATTGTTAGACATTAGTGCTGCTAGGATATGTTGTCATTGATGTCAACATATTCATGCTCTGGTGATTGTAGATTGGTTTATTGGGATCATTGTTTAGTGTATGGAGTGTTTATAGTATCATTATATTCTTCTGTATTGGTTTTGGTGATTAGGGAAGCTTAATTGATCGTATCAGATGATCTGATTTTGTAGTTTGTCTATTTGATCAATGCTTGCAGAGTTCATTATTTCCTCTGGTATATTCCACTGTGATCAGATCTTGAGTTAAAATTTTGGGAGATTATTTGGGATGATCTTGTGTATCTTCATTTTAGATGGTTCTAGATTCGGTGCCCCACAAGCTCTCTTTTCTTCATGACAATTGTTGTTGTTTCAGCATTCTTGAGATTCAGATGTTGATCGATGAGGATTTGATAAGTGGTGTAGGTGCAGTTGTTATTGATGATTCTAACATGCTTGTTGGTTTTTCCTAAGTAAGTCCTATTTTTTTATTATCTGCATTGATCGTTGTGCATGTTCCTAGTGATTCTGCTGAACTGGTGATGTTCTTCATCTTATGCAGTTTTCTTGGTGGTGTAGCATGTTGCGGTTGATCTTGGTGTGATTACCGATGATGTTTAATGTTTGGATTTTTGGTTTAGTACCATGTTTTGTCATGTATATCATTATATTGGTCTGGTGGTTGATCTTTGTATCGTGTGATGTAATTTTGTAATTGTGAGTTGAGGGTTTAGCCGACCCTGTTGTCAAGGTTGATGAATTATATAACTAGGTAATATTGTCATGTAAGTTAGGTATCATGGTTGTGTCTGCATTATTAGAGAGTGGTGTATGTGCAAACAAGTGATTCTTCCTTTGATATTGTGATTGAGAAGAGATTGGTGATGTAGAGAAGACATTGCACTTAACTGGAACTATGATCAGTTATTAGGAGATGTTATTCTTTCAGTTCATCCCTTCTAGATTGTAGTCTGAATATTGTTGTAAGTTAGTGAGACTTCCAAAAGGGTTGTAGCCTTTTGGGTTATTATCTTTTTTGGAGTGAGCTCTAAGCAGTGTGCCTGAATGCATGTGCATTCCCCATTATAATATTTTCACATACTACTGTAGAGTATCATCTTCTTGTGGGTAGGTTCCCACCATGGTTTTTCCCTTAACTGGGTTTTCCACGTCAAAATCTTGGTGTTGTGTGTTGTGTTGTTTATCTTCTTATCTTTGTTGTTGCTGGAATTTATCAAATCTATTTTGTGGTTAAGTTTGTAGATCCGATGAAAACTGATTCACCCCCCTTTCATTTTTCCTTTATTGTTGTTGTCAACACTCCCATCATAATCTGAATCTTCATCTATAGCTTTTTATGCTTTTAAGGTTGTTTTTTATTTTTGTTTTGATTCTACCAAACTTTCTCATCTCAAATGTAGTTAAGGTGCCAAACAACTTCTCTCTAGTGATTTTGATGGATCATAGGTTTCCTCAATAGCTAAACTCTTGTCATTATTTCATTCTAATAAATTCCTTATGATCTTCTATATCACATACTTGTTGAACACATAGTACCACTAAGAGTGGGGTGAATCAGTGGTTCCTAGGTCTATTCTTTTTCTGATCTAACTTGAGAATAACAATTATGTACTTAATCAAATAGATAGTCAAACCAATCATATAAGAGAGAAATGCAAAGTGACCATGCACACACAACCAACTCACAACACTAGATTTATGAGGAAAACCCAATATGGGAAAAACCTTAGTGAGAAAACTTGCTGAAGTCTACTGCTCCAATCCAGCCTCACAGTAAAAAACAGTTACAAAGTTTAGGGTACCAACCCAAGGAGCACCAACCCCTGCACCAAGCTCCAACTTGGCAATGTACATTGAAATACTATTTGAGTACAATTTAGTCTTCTTACTGCAAATGAATCCTGCAGCTCCTGAATCAATTAACTTTCTATTATCTTTGTCTCCTTCTCACACACAATCTCTCAGAACATTATGTCACACTGGGATGTTGCTCGCTCTGCCACACCTTACTGATAAGGCTCAACTGCTAGACTATGAAACTACCGGTAGAGTCCTTCGATCGGTCTACCTACTTACTCACACTATAACTTGATAAAAAACCCTTCTCAAGTTTTCTTCTTCCAACTCCTCTCCACACTACTTTCTTTACTGCAACATCATCTTTTCTGTTCATTTCTCCATTTTCTTATAAGATGATTTCCCACCAAAACAATTCAAAATACAAGTGGTTAGGGTTTCTTCACCATCCTCGAGGTAAATCAAATCCTGTCAGATCTTGCAAGATCAGATCTCCTTGAAGTCCATCAGTTCAACTCCATCATTTCTGTGCCTTTTAAGACACGTTTTATAGACAGGGGAAACACGATCCTTTATATAAATTTACATCTGTCAAATTTCTATTAATGCCTCTGTTGTTTCCTTCTCGAGGTATTCTTTCAATCCGATCTTCTTGCTTTGATCTAGGTGCCAACTACTCCCTTGATCTTCCTCTGCCATTCCTTCTTCCTCGAACTGCAATTAGTCTGATGCAATCCCTTGATTTGCGGTTTCTTCATTAATGGCGAATACCTGTTTCATCGACCCTGTGGATGAAGCTTCACCAGCCACACCCTACTTGCCACCTTAGCTTCACACTAATCAAGACATGACTTTCCAATGTTTAGTCAATCTGACAAACACATATCGGTAAAACCCTTTGCCAGTAGAGTGTTCTTCACCTGTTGACCGATATAGCATCCTATACCAGTTGTACATCTTACCATTTTGCCTCTTTATTATTATCCAAGCAACCATCTACCATGTTCAATCTCCACCAGTTGACATCAATGACAACTAAGTGCCAAAATGCCAACAATCTCCCCCTTTGGCATTGATGTCAACTTCTCACAGTCCGTTCCATACCGGTAAATTTCACCCCCTTTGACACAATGACAAAGGGTACTTGCATACTCCCTCTTTGAACCACACAATGCTCTCCCTATACCACACAAACCTTCAATTAGGGTTTCAAGCAGATCTGAAGCAAATATGAACTAACAATTATATGCAACAAAAGATAAAGAAATAAAATAGGACATAGGTAACACAGAGATTTAACATGGTTCACCCAGAATGGGTTACGTCCACCATACACAACCGTCCAATCTTTCTTATTATCTAGCAAAAATAGTACATCCACCTTACAATGCCTTAAGCATCCCAGCCACTTATAACATGCATTTTTAGGGCAACAAACAAAGTCGGCCTTTTTAGGGTTTTATTACAATGTCAGTTTTCATCAACAAAAAATGTGTTGAGTGTTTTATTACAGTACTTTGCTGATCAATCGCCACATATCAACAATCTCCCACTTGGAGACTAATAAGGCTCCACACCAAACACCTTCCTAGGTAAATGATACAACTCCCAACTTGTGTCAGAGGTACTCAAACATGCTTACCAGTAGTGGTTTGGTGAAAATGTCTGCTACTTGTTCACCAGTAGGAACATAATCCATTATTACCTCTTGTCCTTTAACATTCTCTCTGAGGAAGTGGTATTTCATTGCAATGTGCTTTGTTATGGAATGCATGACCGGATTATTTTCTATGTTGATTGCACTTGAATTGTCACACTGGATGAGAATGGGATGAGTGATGTCCACTTGGATGTCTTTGAGAGTCTACTTCATCCGAAGCACCTAAGAGTAACATGTAGCACAACAATGTATTCAACTTCAACAATAGATAGTTAGATGGAGTCCTGCTTCTTGCTATGCCATGAGACCAACCAGTCGCCCAGAAAGAATGCACCACCACTTGTACTCTTTCTATCATCAATACACCCTACCCAATCGACATCAATGTATGCTTCCAAAATAAAATTTCCTTGTTTAGGATACCACAAACCATAGTTGAGTGTTCCTTGTAGATACCTAAAAATTATGCTAACAACATTCATGTGTGACTGCTTTGGTGCATCTTGAAATCTAGCCACCATACATACTGCCTGAACAATATCCATTCTTGATGTAGTTAGATATAGTAGACTGCCTATCATGGATTTGTACAAATTCTGATCCACTACTAGTGATTCATCATTCTTACTTAATTTGTTATCGGTCACCATGGGAGTACTTACTAGTTTTCAATCTTCTAGTTGGAATTTTTTCATCATCTCCTTTGCATACTTTACCTGTGAGATAAAGATTCCTTCATCTTTCTGTAGTATCTGCAAGCTAAGGAAGTAAGTCAATTCACCAAGCATTGACATCTAAAATTCTGACAACATCTGATTAGCAAACTCTTTGCAGAGAGTATCCTTGTTGCCACCAAAGATGATGTCATTTACATACACAACCACAATAATCATGTAATTCCCATCTTTTCTTATGTACAAATTGTTGTCAGCACTTCCCTTTTTGAATCCCTGCTCCTTTAGATACAGATCTAATCTTGAGTACCATGCTCTGGGGGCTTCCTTTAGACCATACAGAGCTTTCTTTAACCAACATACAAATGTATCATCATCATGCAACAGAAATCATTCCGGTTGCTCCATGTATACTTCTTCTTCCAAATTTCCATTTAGAAAAGCAGATTTTACATCCATTTGGTACACTTTGTAGCCCTTGTAGGCAGAGTAAGCTAGAAACATCCTAATTGCTTCTAATCTAGCCACCAGTGCAAATGTTTCTTCAAAGTCAATCCCTTCTACTTGAGAGTATCCTTTGCACACTATTCTAGCTTTGTGCCTCACAACCTTACCTTCTTCATTTATTTTGTTCCGGTAGACCCACTTTGTACCAATGATGTTCTTATCTTCCGGTCTAGGGACTAATTCCCAAGTCTTGTTCTTCTCAATATGGTGCATTTCTTCTTCCATGGCATCCATCCATTCTTGTCTCTTTCTAGCCTCAATGAATGTTTTGGGCTCAACTTTAGTCATGAGACATAGGTTGACTTGTTCATCATTTTGGGCAAGTCTTCTTCTAGTCTGCACACCATCACTCTTATTTCCCAGAATTTGCTCTTCCGGATGATTCAACTGTACATACCGGTTGGGAGCCTTCTAAGGTACTGCCTTTGGTTCAGTGTTAGACTGAACATTAATATTTTATCATTAGAGTCATCATACTGGTTAATGTGTGGTTGACATCCTTTGTGCATATCCTCATCAACTCTTACATGCATGCTTTCAACAATTCTTCTTAGCCTTTTATTGTAGCATTTGTAGGTGTCATCTTGTTTATTCTTAACTAAACCCAGTTCAAGGTGTACGCAGTAGTATGCACCGCTTCTTTCCAATAAATATCTAGTAGACTGGCCTCATTCAACATAGTTCTAGCCATCTCCTTGACTGTCTTGTTCTTCCTTTCTACCACACCATTTTGCTGTGGTATTCTAGGAGCATAGTATTGTCTTCTAATTGCATGTTTTTCACAGTAATCTTCAAATTCATTTGATGTGAACTCTCCACCCCTATCTGATCTTAGACATTTTAATTTGTACCCAGTTTCCTTTTCCACCATCTTCCAAAAGATCTTGAATATTTCAAACTCTTGTGATTTATCTTGCAGAAAGGTGACCCATGTCATCCTTGAGTAGTCATCAATGAAAAGCATGAAGTATCTTTCACCGGAAAGTGTTCTTGTTCTAGCTGGACCACACAGATCTGTATGCACAATTTCAAGTGGCTTGGAGGTGTTGTGCTCCTTTGTTCTAAAACTTACTCTTATTTGCTTTCCTTTTACACATTCATCACAAAATATGTTTACTGGCTTGATGATGGGTGGAATATTCCTCACACACCCCTTTTTGCTTACTACAACCAAGTTTTCAGAATTTATGTGGCCTAATCTTCAGTGACACAACCAAATTTCATCTACTTGTCCTAACATACATTGGGACTCATAGCATTCCTTCAGATTATTAACATTTCTATCAATTCTCTTTCCTTCTGCGACCACTTTACCGGTAATGTCTTTCTTTATCTGACAACCGATTGAGTCAAAGATGAATTTGTAACCTTTGTCGCACATTTGACTCACACTTAGCAGATTATGTTTGAGGCCTTCCACATAATATACATCATGTGCCTTCAGTTTTCCATCAATGCTTAGTGTTCCTTTTCCCTTTATTTTGATGGAGAAATTGTCTCCAAACCTTACCGATCCACCATTCCAATCTTCAAGATTAATGAATTTTCTTTTGTCACCAGTCATATGGTTTGAGCAACAACTATCTACTACCCATAGATTATTCCTCTCAACATGTAGGGCAGTCTGCACTATGAGACTTGATTTTGTCTTTTCCTTTTCTTTCTCAACCCAAACCGATTTGATTTCCTTCTTATTATTAGCTCTTGAATTCTGCTCAAGTTCAGATACCGGTCTTTGATCAAGATTTTCCTTCACTTTCTTGATATTCTTTTTTTTGCATAATTTGGCTATGTGTCCAAATTCTTGACAGTTATAGCATTTTATGCTTTCAATAAAAGAAGCATCTTTAATGCTATTGTATGATATCAGTTGGTTCTTCCTACAATCAAAGCTCTTATGTCCATATCCATTGCACTGATAGAAAACAACATTCATCTCTCGGAGTTCATTAAATGAATTTTTACTTTCAAAATTCATAGAAGGTTTATTGTTTAACCTACAATTAGCTATTTTGTGCCCAAATTTATTACACCGGTAACAGTAACCATGAAAATTTGATACATATCGGTCGTGCTATCTTGGTCTAGAATGGAACTTCCTCATTGGGGGTCTTCCATTCATGTTGTTTAATCTGGTCAATCCTTCATGGTCAATCCTGGCATTCCTTCTCGAATTTGCAAATTTGTGCATGAAATGTGACCTCTAGTTCATTTCTGTATGCCAATTTCTAACAATATCAGCATATGTCTTTTTACCGGTTTCCTTGCCTACAATGAATGTCTTCTTTTCTTCTCCTTCAATTGAAGAAGTGAACATTATCTCTTTGTCAGATTTTCCTTTGAGGGCTGATCCTTGACCAACTTCAAAGCCTAAGCCACCAATGTCTTTGGATTGCTTTTGTTTGCTCAACATCTTATCTAAAGCTTTAGTGCTGCCTTCATACTTGCTTCTTATTTTTTTTTCTTCCTTGATTTCCTCAAGCTCCTTTCTAAGCTTTATTATTTCTGCTTCCAACTCTTGATGCTCCTTTTCTTTCTTTGTCGAGTCAAGGGTTGTAGCTTCATTAGTCCTCTTAGTTTCTTCCAGCTGCAGCTTTAAGTCAGATATGATTTGACTAGATTCTTCCAGAGACTGCTTCAAGAGATCTTGTTCATCTACTGCAATAAGCTTAACTCTCTTGAGTTCTCTTCTTGTTTTACTTAGTTCTTCAAGTGCATTGATAAGTTCACTTTCCAAATCCACTTCAGCCTCAACATCCTCTTCTTCCTCATCTTCAGTAGCAGGTCTGTCAAATGCCATGAAAAGATTTACTCTTCTATGGTTCTCATGGTCATCATCTTCTGATGCATCCTCGTCATCTATTGTGTCATCCTCAATGGTATATAAACTATTTTGGTTTCGGTAGCTTCCCTGCCGATGGTCATTTCTTTCTCTGTCTTTGCTGATAGACCTTCTGAACTCTCTTGACTCATCTCCACTGGTTTCTTTGTGAGGACAACTTGCAGCGAATGTCCTACCTTCCCACAATTGAAACACTTAAGTGATAGCTTTCCTTTATATCGGCCTAATCCTCTTTTGAGCTTCCTGACAAAGTTTGCTACTTCAGCATCAGAGTCTTCACTGGATTCTTTAGGAGTAACAGCTTCCTTCACCTTTTTGGTGGTATTGAAAGCAACTTCTTTTCTTGAGGAAGTCTCACCGGTTGTTCTCATCTCATGGGCTGTCAAAGAACCAAATAGTTCATCCATAGTAAGTCTTCAAAACCTTGGCTTATTCTATGGCTGACACTTTAGTATCATATTAGGGAGTGAGAGATCTAAGTATCTTTTTGACAAGAATTTCATCTGCTATCTCTTAACCAATTCCTCTAATAGCATTCACAGTTTCATCAAATCTGTGAAGGTATTCTGCGATTTTTTTCACCATCTTTCATTTTGATGCTTTCAAGTTGGCTCCTTAGAGTTTGCAGTTTGGCCTCCTTGACCTTTGCATCTCCCTCAAATAATCTCTGCAACTTGTCTCATGTTTCCTTTTCTGAAACACAGTGCATAACCTTGACAAATTCATTATCGAACAGTCTACTCAATATGGCATGTTTAGCCTTTGCATTATTTTCATACTCCTTCTTTGCATCCGGATTAGTGGGAGGAGTATTAGGAACAACATACCCATTCTTGACTGACATCCATACATCAAAGCCAAGAGATGAAATATATGTCTCCATTCTTCTGCTCTGGAAGGCATAGTTAGATCCATCAAACAAAGGGGCTTTTGAGGAAGCAGACTCACTTCTTGTCATTGTGCTCAAAGTCCAGAATCTACCCAAGGTTTAAAGATAACCGAGAACTTAGGCTTTGATACCAATTGTTGAACACAGAGTACCAGTGAGAGGGGGTGAATTAGTGGTTCCTAGGTCTACTCTTTTTCTGATCTAACTTGAGAATAACAATTATGTACTTAATCACATAGACACTCAAACCAGTCATATAAGAAAGAAAGGCAAAGTGACCATGCACACACAACCAACTCACAACACCAGATTTATGAGGAAAACCCAATATGGGAAAAACCTTGGTGAGAAAAGTTGTTGAAGTCTACTACTCCAATCTAGCCTCACAGTAAAACACAGTTACAAATTTTAGGGCACCAACCCAAGGAGCACCAAGCTCTAACTTGGCAATGTATATTGAAATACTATTTGAGTACAATTTAGGCTTCTTACTACAAATGAATCCTGCAGCTCTTGAATCAGTTAAATTTCTGTTATCTTTGTCTCCTTCTCACACACAGTCTCTCAGAACACTGTGTCACACTGGGATGCTTCATGCTCTGCCACGCCTTACCAATCAAGCTCAACTACTCAACTTTGAAACTATCGGTAGAGTCCTCTGACCGGTCTACCTGCTTACTCACATTGTAACTTGATCAAAACCCCTTCTCAAGTTTTCTTCTTCCAATTCCTCTCCACACTGCTTTCTTTACTATAGCATCATCTTTTCTGTTCATTTCTCTATTTTCTTATAAGATGATTTCCCACCAAAAAAATGCAAAATCCAAGCGGTTAGGGTTTCTTCACCATCCTTGAGGCAAATAAAATTCAGTCAGATCTTGCAAGATCTGATCTCCTTGAAGTCCACCAGTTCAACTCTGTCATTTTCGTGCCTTTTAAGATATGTTTAACAGATAGGGGAACCATGATCCTTTATATAGATTTACATCTGTCAATTTTCTATTAATGCCTCTGTTGTTTCCTTCTCGAGGTATTCTTTCAATCCGATCTTCTTTCTTCAATCTAGGTGCCAACTACTCCCCTGATCTTCCTCTGTCACTCCTTCTTCCTCGAGCTGCAATCAGTCTGATGCAATCCCTTGATTTGTGGTTCCTTCATTAATGCTGAATACCTGTTTCATCGACCCTTTAGATGAAGCTTCACCAACCACACCCTCCTTTCCATCTCAGCTTCACACTAATCAAGACATGGCTTTCCAATGTTCAGTCGGTTTGACAAACACATACTGGTAAAACCCTTTGTCAGTAGAGTGTTCTTCACTTATTGACCGGTGTAGCATCCTGTACTGGTTGTACATCTTATTATTCTGCCTTTTCATTATTATCCAAGCAACCATCTACCATATTCAATCTCCATCGGTTGACATCAATGACAACTAAGTGCCAAAATGTCAACAATACTTCTAATTGAAAATACCACCAAGATCTTTGATCACATTTATAGCACTATCAAACTTCTAAAAAATAGCTTTCTACAGCTTCATCTTCTTCCAAACTCAAATTTTCATACATACCTTTAACAGTCTACATCTTAGATAGCTTGACTCTTTCATTTCCTTCATAGATACTTTTCAATATTTCCTAGACTTCATCAACAGTATCTAAAGCAACAACCTTTACCAATTTAGTTTTAGATAAAGGACTAAAGATAACATACCTTGATTGCTCATTTTCTTCATAGGCTTCAATCTCATCCGGTGTAGTAGGTCCATTTGCTGGTAGTAAATACTTATTCTCCACATTTTTCTGGGTTTCATAACTCAAACAAATCAAATATCCTCACATCTTTACTCTCCAAAAAGTATAGTCGTATCCTTCAAAGGTAGGAATAGTCAAACTATATTCCATCGGATCTCCTTGAGTGGTTAGTCTCACTTTCTAGGAACCAAAGCTCTGATACCAATTATTGAATATTTTAGACAAATGAGATAGTGGGTGAATCAGTTATATATTAAAATTATATTAATTTTCCCACATAAATAGATCTGGTATACATTAAACTCAGACTACTTAACCATAAACAGATATGAACATGAAAGAACACACACATGAAACACCAGATATGATGTGGAAAATACAAGGAGAGAAAAACCACGGATAATTTTAGTTCTCAATATAAAAGAACCTGTTAGGGTGACACTAGTTAAGGTGTTTTTTTACAAAGATGGCTCACTTCCAAAATGCTCACTGTAGATGGGATCATTGCTTGGCTAGAGGAAGATAGAAATAATCCACCACGAGGGCAACCACTTTGCATCAACAAAGATAGATCTTCCTTTTACAATCAAATTCCTTCTATGAATCCTTCAATATATATTTCATTACAATTATTCTTTATATATACTGATCTCCGAAATAGAATTTTCAGAGTTAGACAAGGCACAGATTATAAAACACAATTCAAAATAGGGTTTCACTTAGCATTCCTATGTTGGAAAGGAATGAGAAGTGGATCACACCATAATGAAATAACACATTATCCAAATGCTGCAATCATCAAACCAAAAGATAGAGTATCCAGGGTCAACTGAACCAATAAAGAACATAGCCAAAAGCACATTTCCAAAGCATATAAACACATGCCAAATTAGAATAACAAATATACATGCATGACTAGCATAAGTCCAAAGATGCAATATGAGAACTAGAAATATAGAGCAATGTGGATCTCTGCAAACTCTGTCAAACAATCATCATCATCACTACATAGACTTCCAGAGCATAATTTCCAGACCACCCAAACATGAGAGTAGCATCTCAAAGCAATGTCCAACAACATGCCAATACATCATGAATATATATCTATCATAAATCAGAGAATTTGGAGAAAAACCAAACACTAAAATATAGAATTAGTATGTTGACATCAATGACAACCATTCTAAAACATCAATCAACTTCACATTTGCAACACCTAAGTGGGGTTATTAGAGTAAATTATTAGTTACTCTTTGTGCTTAAGTTTACTTAGGTGTCATATCATCTTTCTAAATGTTAGGTAAGGTTTAATGTTATTTTACTTTCCTACCCTTAGTATTTTTTGCCAATAGTTGGAAAGTAGTTGTACATACCCTCGCACCTCATTGGTACTCTCTTTCTTGTTCATGCCTTTATAAGAAGAGAATATGTGCATTCATAGATATCTCATCTCATATGAACATATTTATCTCTTCTACTAATTTATATTTTTTCTCTGACTATGGAAGTTGTAGTAGTCATCAATCCTAGCTAGGGAGCATTGCTCCAAAACTAGGAAAGGACATTATCTTCATCTCCCCAATATATGCTAGTACTTTCTTTTGATTGCATATTGGGCACATATAGCTTGTCAAGTCATCACCATACAACCTAATTTATGTTAAGAACACTTAAAAATAAAACACTTGGTCAATGAATGACTCAAAGCCAACTTCAATTTTCAAAGACAAAGGCCAACCAAGCAATCATTTGATTAACCCATATGTGATAGCTATTGTCTACAAGATCTTTGCCATTATATAAACAATTTCCAATGGTTATATCAATCATTAATTACTAGGAACCTTAATTTGAAATTGCATCAACATGAATTAGGATATCATCATGGCTTGCTCTCATTGATCATGTCAACTAGTTTGTCGATCATTAGAAGGAAAGAGAGAATTTAGATTCAAATTGGCTTTTTTCATTTATGATCTTTCTTTATATTAGATATAACTACTCTTAATATTCATACAATTAGATCTACAACAAGGAATCAAAGCTCACATATGTTTATTATAAAAGTGCAACTTTCTTGAATTAAAGAAATAACCCAACTTTCAAACCTTCTTTTCCACTAAAACACCATCACAATAGGGATATTCATATTGACAACAACATTATTGAGGTTCATATAAAGTAGTAATTTTTGCAACTTATCTAAGTGAATATTTCTAGTCATACCCTCCTATAATATTAACTCCTTTCATTCAACTCTTGTGGGGCCCATACTCCTCAGATGTAGCCATCCCACACTCATGTTTGCAAGCATGAATATTCATAGACAGACATATTTAACATCTAATTTACAATTATAATCATGACTTAATAAAGGAGGGTTATAAGCACTTTGAAATGAATCTAAACACAACTAAGGAAGGAAACACATCACTATGGCAATGAACCACTATCAATATATTGAATTCAGATAAACATCATCCTAAGGACACTGCAATATTCAAGGCAATACCTCATTATCACAAGACAACAAGTTTTTTATCTTTTAACTAAGATAGCTATGATTCCATCTTTACCAAGGTGACCATCATCTATATTTTGGATCGACGATGACAACTATTATCTAACTTAAAAAGAAAATAAGTATGAAGCTCTATTCTCTATACAATATTAACTATAAACTTAATTCATGCTTCAAGGTCAACATTATAATCCATAGTCTTGTCACTAGCTCACATGCATAACACTAGATCATGCTCATAAATGAGGACTACAACTTTAACTTAACACCAAGAGAGTCATATAAATAGTCACCTATACACAAATATGTTATGACATCACATTTATATAACAATTCAGCTGAATTAGAAATTAAAAAATATGAGAATCTTTCCTTACGAAATACATGTGATTTATCACATGATAAAATCAAAACTAATATTGCATTTTTAAAGTCAACAACAAAATTCTTGATCCAAAATTATATTCTAATTCTAACATTGGTGACATATTATATTCAAATTCCAATATTTGTAACCTATTGTGTTACCATTCATCGTGAAAAACAAGTATATAAATCTCCCATAAAATGATTATTATCATAATTCAAGTCATAAGATCCTTAAAATCCAGTCTAATAAATTATTAATAAACAATAAGGGATTTAATCAGAAACATTGATAAGAATGCATGTTGTGTTTCATGTAAAGATAATAAGTTTAAATTATTATATAATATCAAATTTGTTTCTTTATTTCTCTACCCTCAAAGATACTTTGTAAAGACAACTCACATCCTTGATTTTCAACATGTTAATAATGTTGCGACTTCTCCATTAATTCAGAATAATATAATGCTTCATACTCAATGGTTCTAAGATTGTACAAGGCATAAAGAATGCGATATCTTGAAGGATGTCGATAAAGACTAAGAGTTTGTACTAAATTTTCTTCCATTCTAGACTTGTTCTTTTTAGGATTGTTGCAATATGATATAATTAAGCTGAAGGTGTATTATATTTATGTATGGACACAAAAAATTCTATTAATTAAAATTAGAAGCATTTAATTTGATATGTTTGTGACACTTAAATGTATGAAAAGTAAAAAAACATTTTAATATTATTTTTAAATTAAATTTAATGTATTTTCTCCTCCCATGCCCTCAATTAACTAATTTCAAATTATTTAATGTTGATTATATCTTCACTTCCACCTCTCATCTGCTACTCACTCTAAGCTTAATTGATCAAACAATTTGTCTATCTCCATCATACAATTAGTGAACTTTGTAATTATCTCAATCTAATATTATTAATTATAGGGATTGAAAGTGTCCCTATATAAATCAACTTTTTTCTCAAGAATAAGTACAAGAAGAAACGTAAAATAAAAATAATAATATTAATAATTTGGTAATATAAAAAATAATAATTTATTAAAACATAATAATATAATCATATATTAATAATAATTTAATTTTAATTACAATACAATAATATAATAAAATTTTAAGTGGGATAATGAACAAATATGACATATTTTGGTGTACTTTACCTATATTCTTCTAAAGATAGGTATGCTAGATATTAAAACTCCTAATAATATAGTTAAAGTTGTATGCTACTAGCTTGCAAATAAATTAAGTGAAAATAAATTTAAATAGTAAAAATGTCTAAGATTATCTTCTTGAATGTCCAAGGGCTATATGTAATTATTAAATGAGTTAAAAATAATATTATTTGAAGATCTTATGACTTGTATAAGTAGTTTAATCATTATGAGGAAGGGATGCATATTATTTTAGCATGAATAAAGATTCTATTTTTTTATTTAGATATAATTTACTTTTAAGGGTGTTTAAGGGAAATATAATTATGATATTGTTTTAATTCGTTGCATGAGTACACATGATCTACATGAGATATCGATGCCCTCTTAAATCATCTACATGTCTTAATACATTATTTTAAATGCCTGGAAAATTTAAATTAAAAAATGCATCTTAGTTTATGAAATATTTATTATAATTAATTATTAGTGTTGCCATCATCAACCCTAGGTAGGGAATAATTGACAATATGTTTCTTTGATGAAATGAAAAGTTATTTTAATATTTGATCTTTTCGTAAAAGATGTTTATAAAATTTCTTATTGTAGAGGATGGGATTTGCTACCCTCAAAGTGATGAACTTCAAGGAAAAAATTGACCTTTTCTCTACCTCGCTTTACTGGCACTAAATGTGAGGTAGGTGATGCAAAGTACAATAGTAAGCAACTAACACCATAGAGAACTCTAAAATAGACTCTACTAAGTCTTTGTTCTCAATATGAATATGTGGGGCTAGGACACCAGCGCAACACACTAATGTCTTGTACAAACAAATCACAAATATTGTATAGTGTATGTGAATGCCACAATATGACTAAAACATTGATTCTATGCTAAATAAAATACAAAGAACAGAATATGAATAGCTAAAGAAAGACAATTAAAGATAAAGGAAGCTTACAACAGGTCCACAATTCAAGAGTCCAATGAAATGAACTCCTTCCCTCAACCATGAACCTGAACATAGAGAAAAGAGAAAATGTTGCAAGTATGTTAAGAGGTCTGCCTTAGTTAGATCCCTGCTTTGGTGTTTCCACCTCCATAGACAACCAAGATAATAACCACAAGTGAAAGAAAAGAGATGAAGGTAATAGTGAATAGCTAAGAAAGATGATATGCCAGATAGTGTCATGTCCCATTAGTCAAATTTTGGGCATGAAAATTTGACTAATGGGACATGACAGATAGAAGCAATAAAAATTCAAGAAAAGAAAGAGAGAGAGAAACTCCCCTTAAACACTCAAGAAACTATCACCCAGTTGAACGGAGTTGAGTTCCAAGAGCTCTCTGAAGACTATGATAATGGTGGATGCTAGATAGAAAACATGTGAGAGAGATGTAGAAAATGTGCCGACAGCTTGATAAATCTACCAAGTGATCAAGAAGTTCCCAAAACTACTCAAATGAATGAGATATAGAGCTCCAAGAAGAATCCCGATGTCGGTGGGTGTAGATGGAGGTGTTAAGAACTCTTCCAGGCATAGGCATAATGCTCAAATGACCACCTATGAATTAACATATTCATGGGGTGTTAACATGACACACAAATGTCTCTGCGGAATACTAGTGTCCATGAGTCAAGAAGAGGCCAAATTCTAAGCAGAAAAGGTGATCCATGTGGACAAAAGGACACGAGGATGAATAATGTCCCAATCAGCTTAGAGTGAAGGCACTTATATAGTGTGAAATTGCACATGGCACAATTTATGGTGTTACATTTTTCTACCACTTTAGTGAACATATCATTGTTGAGAGGTGTGAAGTTAAAGTAGATAGATGTTATCAAGATTTGCAAAGGGGACACATAATTCATCAATCAAAAGAAGCTGCCCCCAGTGAGATAGATTTGGAATTATGTTAGATTGTGATAAGTTATTTCATTAGAAACATGTTAGTTGGAGACAAATGTGTTAGACAAAATTTTTGATAATAAGCAATCACGCACAAAGCCAATAAGATAACATAATCAAAATAAAACTCACTTAATCAAGGAGAACCCCTATCATGAAAGATACAAGATACCATCGATATGGGTAGCAAGTTGTGCTATGCTAGATAGCCATATGATTGGGAAATATTTTGTTGTTATGGATAGCAAATTATGTTATGATAGCTAGCCATACGATAGGGCGACCACAAATTGATTGATAAGCAAGTGGATTGGCCCATGCAAAAGGTGATGAGATGAATAGATCAAGTGGTTTTCCCTCCACCAACGCAAACAAGATGGATAGATAATTAGATGCAAATTCAGATTATGTAGATATGATAGCCCCCATTAGAATGGTATGCATGAAAGTTATGTCATTCTAAGGAGAAGAAATTTTGTGTCATGTCAACATAGCAAAATATTGCCATGAAATCACTTTGAGTGTATGATACATAAAACCCACAACATAGATAAAAATGTGATTGCACGGGGGGACCTGATTATTTAGCGCCAAAATCCATAGTAGTAAGATAAAATAAATAGTATCACTACAGATGGGTGTGTCATCATAATCCCAAAGTTTTCAGATCTAAAGAAAGAGACATAAAGACAAAGATAAAATAAAAATTTGGGTCAACATGGAAGAAGGCCTAAATACTCCCAACACTTTGCCTTGTCCCCAAATATTGAAAAGCAAGATATGACAAAGAGAAGAAATAAATTAATAGATAGAAGAAGTTGTATGATATAAAATCCCTTGTATCCGAGCACCTATAGAGTAACTCAGGTCCTCTAGAAGACCACAATAGATAAAGAGAGTCAACCTCCCATTTCCAAGTACCAATAGAGTGACTTGGGTCCTCTAAGAGGGAACAAACATGCAAAGCAAGAATGAGGGAACAAAAACATGCACACATGATATGCAAAAAGATAGGAAAAGTATGGTCCTAGAGGTTATCCCTTAGGAGATCATCATCCTCCTAATCTAGATCATATGGGGAAGGAGGATGAGCCTGAAGAGAAACCACTAGAAGGGCCATACCAAGTGTCTCACTAGTAGAGAGAGTAAGAGGTGAAGTAGCCTCAACATCCACGTCCATAATCTCAGAAGAGGCAAGGGTCAACGATCATGTGAAGATCATAGACAACAAGATATCCTCTAAAGACTCAAACAAGCATGCCTCTATAAAGGAAGTAAGTGACTTAGTCTGAGGAGGTGATACAGGAGCTGGACTACTGACCTCCACAAGATGGGCATCAACAAAATGGAAGAAGGTAGAGCCCTCTCAATAATGAAAAAAGAAATAGCTTGAGGAACATACACTAAAGCATGTAAAGAGACAGGTGAGGAACATACCTGAGCTGATTTGCACTGATAAAACTTCAAAATGGGGCCCTACTCAAACTTTTGTTTTGGCTGCACAAGAGGCATAGGTCACTTGTCAACTGTAGCAGGTTGGAGGACATCAAAAAAGCTCTGATAAATACGTGGCTACGAAATAGGAGGACCAAGAAGAGGAATGCTAGAGACCACTTGTGTGTGCAACATGTCCAATGATTGAGATAATGGAGCTATCTTAGGCAACAAGGTAATGAGAGGTGGCTCCAAGGATGGTGCAATGAAGACCTAAACCCTTTTAGAGGGAGGTTCATCAAGAGCCCTAGAAGCGGCTGGTAACAACACCAAAGATGATGTAGAACTGAATCATTTGAAGGAACATAAATAGATACGATAGGAATAGGTTCTAAAGGCACACCCTCAAAATACAAAGCAACATCACATTACTGGGCCATTTCCCATTGATGATGCTTACACTCACATGCATGCTTATGACAAAGATGGAGACTAGGGGCTGATGCTCAAGAAGATTCAAGATAATCATGCTCCATAGGAGAGGCCTTTGAAATTGTTTCAAGGAAAGGAGATGGGCCCATCGATGGAAAAAGGGTGCACTCGAGATAGGTACTACATTCACATCAATGGGTGCCATACCTCACTTTTCTTGAGGAGCAATTGGAGGAACAAAGGGTGCCTGCACAATTTATGAAGTAGGAGTAAGCAGTGATGAATGAGTACAAGGGGAATGCTTCTCCTTCTCATATCAAGTAGGACAAGGGATATTTGCCTAGATAGGGAGCTTGCAGGGAGGGCAGGGCACATAATTTGACAGTGTGGGTGCCTTTCCCATGTCTGCACTAGGTGCAATCGTGGGAACAAAAGAAACCATTGGAGAATATGTAGCCCTAGGTCGATGAGGGGGCTACTTAAAGGAATAGGTTTAACCTCAACCATTGATGATGAAGGGGTATAAGGCACTACCTATTATAACATAGTAATAGATGGAACAAAGGTCAATGTAGGAAGATGCAAGAAATAGCTAGGTTCAAATGATTTAGGAGCCCAATACCTCATTTTATATTAATTTACCATGGGTAAGCGTAGGGCCAATCAAAGCAGGCCAAAAATGAGTGAACAAAAAATCCCCACAGGCTACTAATGGTTGATATCTAGTGTCCTGGATGATATGTACCAAACCTTCATGAGGAATATTTAAGTTCTTATGGATTGGCTAAGGGAATACATCCATAGTGTAGTGTCATAAAATTACAACCCTTGCATTTTTTTACCATATTAGGTTCCTCACGCATGCGAGATCGAATCCCCTATCCTGATCGAAGATCGGAGACTGCGCAACCCTCGAAATATGCTTCTTCCTTGGCCTCTACACCACCATGTCTGCACTCTGCTCTGGAGAAAGGGGCAGGACGGGGGCATGGCGCCCTTGTCCGTGCCCTATTTTTGGGCAGGACCTTTCTTGAGCATGCATTGTAGGTTATGCAGTGAGCAGGAAAACTTCCCCAATGTCGACCTATGAGGAAAATCAGTTTGATGAACCCTAATTGATATGTATTTAAGTTGAATTTTCCCTCTCATTTTCATAAGTTAAAAAAGTTGGTCAAGTTGGATAAGTTCAATAAAGTGAAAATTTGCGATCAAGCGTTCAAGAGCATTCAAGCATTCTTTTCAAGCATTGAGCATCTCAAGTCTCCCTTCAAGGCTAGGTGTTGCATTCAAGTCAAAGATTCAACCATTGAAGAGGAGATTCATTCCAACATTCAATTCCACACAAGTAAATCTACCTACATTCTATCCATAACCTCCCTTGAGGTGATTTGAATTTACTTCCAAGTACTCTCTTTCATCATTTGGTTAATTCCAAAACTGTGGTTTGACCTGAAGGTAAACCCCCAATCCCAACCTAATTTCCTCTCTTTTCTATGTGTAGGTTGCAGGTGTGCAGCTATACTTTCAGATTTCAAATCCATTTGCATAGGCAGAAAAATCCTTTTCATTTCACGGATTTTTTGGAGGACTATGTATATTCCCACCATGGTCCAGGCAACTTTTCCTCAAATTTGTAGGGCAACTTTGTCTCAACATATTACTTCTAGATCTAGGTGCACAACTTCATCCCATACTCTGATCTCAAGTTATAATCACTTCTTTGTCACTTTTGCACTTAGTCTCTATACATAATTCAATCAATTCCTTTCAATTTCAATTAGAAGATGGGATTAACTTATCAATTCCATTTCATTCAAAATTTTATCTTCTTCTTTGGAGTTTGAATCTAGTGAATTTTCCTCCCCTCTTCCAATGTAATGCATGAAAAGTGTTTGAAGGAAAATCTATAATGAAACTCTCATCTCTCCTTGGAGGTAAAGGGTATTTTTCCTCTTGATCTCTCATTCACACATTTTTCACCAACCGTTACATTTTGGTGACATTACACATAGCTACCAACCAGGGAATACCTAGTCTAGCACAAAAGAGGTCCAATTTAGGAATGATAGAGAATATAGTCAGGATAGCCTTGGGTCCCATGAGGATCGTACAGGTAAGACTACCCAAAGGAGAAAGAGACAACCCATTATGTGTTCTCAAGGTAGAATGACACTCATCATATTTCGGCCTATGCCATCCATTTACAAACAAAGTCTCCTCTGTGATGACATAAACTCTGCACAAAGGGTCAACCATTACACCTGTGACAATTTGACCATTAAGCTTTGTAGGGATGCATACAAAGGAGAAGGCTCTCCATAATATGGGGTATCCAAAAGGGTGAATGATATATCAAAAACTTTTATATTCTGGCTAGTAGGTCAAATTGGAGTGATAGTGACCATGTTAATATACGGGCCCTCATTTAATACCAGATATGAGGGTGATGTAGAGATAAAGCTAGAAAAATATGGCGGAAAAGAATTTGTGTAAATCTGCAACTCACTATTTGGTTTATCAACAAACTTATTAGACTTAAGTTTTCTTTCACCCACTTTGATAGCTCAAATAGGAATCATTCAACCTGGTGAAGACTCTATTATGTTGTGGTTCCTATGCAACAACTATGAATGATGTAGCTATGATATTAGCCACAACTTTTTTCTTTCTAGAACCTTCCATGGACATACCCCCAAAAGCACTAGTACGAGGGTTCATAGTAGATTCTCCAAGCTAAGCCATCGTATGCTAGTAATCAATGATTGCAAAATATAGGTTAATGAAATTTTGATATCATTTAAGAGACATCTTCTCCCTCAATGCCAGTTGTATATTTCCAATGCACATTCTTTGTAAGTCACTATCTGGTAGGGAAAAATGGATTCTGGTAGAGATAGATTGATATCATGAAATGAAATTTGTAACCTTCTCATTTAGCTTTTGTTTATAATGAACAAGGTCTATGATAGTGACTCTACTACCAATGTTGGCTTGGGACCATATGAGGAACAAATCCATAAGGTGATCAAACATCTAGATGGAGTGATCAAGAAATGAGTTATACCATTCTAATCCACTTCCCTTGAGGTAATGTGAGAAAATATTGAGAAAGACGAAATCTAAACTAGGGTAATCACTACACATAGTCATGAATAAAGCAATGTGCACATTATGATCACCATCTCCATTGAATCAATCAAAATTCAATGACTTAGCACCCTGGAGAAGGATGGTGTAATACCCCTACCCTTGTCAGACCCTTTTTGACCTCGTTGACCATGGTTGACTTTTTCTATGGCTTACGTGGATGGTTGATTCTTTATGATTGTGATGTTTTATTCCAGTATTATGCTTTGGAGTGTGATTTAGTGGATGTGATTATGCATTATTTCTTATTGAGGAGTAGATATTGATTAGGCACTATTTCTTTAAATGAGTAGATGTTAACTCTACTTATGTATTGTATTTTATAAATGATGAAATGTTAATTTTATTCATGTGTTACTAATGATGGACTAACACATTTACTTCATGTGTGAGTTGCACTATGTATATGTCATCATGTATGTGTGTAAAGTGTATGGGGTGTGAGGAGATGATTTCCTATCAATCACTTTGGTGAGACATAGAAAATCACAATTCTCCTTCACCAGTGTGTTTATCGTGTTTGTATATGTGTGTGTGTGTGTGTATGTGTGTGTGGTTCGATGATACAAGAATTGTAGGCACAAGGTACCGACTTTACCTGGCTCCACAAATCTAAACGTACAGCAGTGGGGAGAGGCGACCATGACTATGGGTGCCCTCCTCCCATAGCCGTGGAAAAGGATACCCACAAGGTGGATGCCTCTCACCCCACACTGTGGGTTGGGAGGTAAACCCCCAGCATGGGTGATACACCCATGGTGTATTTGTTGTTTCAACTTTGTTTTTTTTAATTGTCATTAAAATATACCTACAGATAGTGCGTAATTTGATTTAGATTAAATACGATATATATATATATATATATATATATACATACACATATATATATATATACATATATATGTATATATGTACATATATATGTATATATATATATACATATATGTATATATGTACATACATACATATATATGTATATATATATATATAGATATGCATATACATACATACATACATATATATATGTATGTATGTATGTATATGCATATATATATGTATATATATATATATATATGCATATACATACATACATACATATCTATATATATATATATATATATATATATATGCACACACACACACACATATATGCATATATATATACATACATATATATGTATATGTATATACATACATAATATATACATATATATGTATCTATGTATATGTGTATATGTATATGTGTGTGTGTGTGTGTGTGTGTGTGTGTAAATTTATATTTTAAAATGGAATATGGTGTTTAGTGGAATCTTGATTGTTAAAAGGATTATCAGATTTTGAATTAAATAAATAAATAAATAAATATATATATATATGTGTGTGTGTGTGTGTGTGTGTGTGTGTGTGTGTGTGTGTGATATGTATTTTGGAATTAACAATACAATTGAAATGTTAAAGACTGATTGGATATAATCTATAAATTACTTTGGGAAAATAAAGTTGTATTGATAGTCATCAATTAAGTTTAGTTGATATGATTTTTTATTGAAAAGATCTATTTTGACTTAAATAATGAATTTAGTTTTAAAATATATTTTATTGGTATTTTCATTAATTAGAAATTTGAATGCAAATGGAATTTGTTTATAGCCATTTTGGCTTTAATTGAAAAGATCTGTATTTGTTTTAAATGATGGCCTATTTAGTTTACAAATTGCTTTTATTTTTTTAAAGGGCACGTATGGTATTTAAATGAAAGTGAGTCCTTAGTTGATCATTTTTGGTTTGGAGATTTAATGGCTTAATTTTATTTAAAATGGAAAAAATTTATTGTGTATGTGGGTATGGTTTTTAAATCAAGCATTATGCAGGTCTATTTGGGTGTATGTTGACTTAGACCCTTGTTATGCATTTTTTCCCTACCGTGGATTTTCTTATCATGGAGAAACTAGCTTATTGAATAAGCTACAATTAGATAACATTAGATTTTAATTATATTTTGAATGGTCTTTATGATTCCTTAAAATGGATATGTTTAGTGTGCATGTGTACCCTTGTGAGTATTTACTCTGATTGGAGGATTTTGGTGTCTAATTTGAAAAGAGACATTTTCGTGAATCATATTGGTATGTTGTTGAATGCGAGTCTATCATGCATGATAATTGGTTTAGTGTTGATTATGGTTGTACTTTCTTTATTCTGTTGTGGTCTTGTCTTGTGAATACACCAGTTGTCTATTTCACACCTCTAGTTGGTTTAACCTTGCTAGAAGGTTTGTATAACCAAGTTGTTTCTTCATTTTTGTTTTGAACTCCCTGTGCCGGTTGGCTTTTGTGTTTATCCTTGTATTTCTTTGGGGTTGTGTAGTGTCATAAGGAAGAGTGGCTTATAAGTGGGGGTTGGGGCCCAAAGTGGCTGCCAGGATAACCCCTTGGAAGTTGAGTAATAAGTAATAACTTAGTTAATAAATTGGGGTTGGGTTTTAAAATATCAATCAAGATTATTTGTGCCCCACTCATGGTTGAGTGCTTGTACAAACTCAAGATGTAGTGGGAAGGTCTGGAATGAAAAACCAACTACCTTGTCTTCATCAAAGGTTTGTTGGGTCTACATGAGTCATGGATGGGGGTCGGGGGTTCAGTAGAGGCTACCAAGATAACAGAGGATGGGGGTCAGGGCCTATGGAGGCCTACCAAGATAACCCATACCAGCTATGCAATGACACTCTTCCCTTATGTTCACTAGTGTATATTCTTGTGTTGGCTTTACTTTGAGCACTCTTGTGGGAGTCATATTTGTATGCTTATGCCTTATGTGAGTACTCATTGTACATAATAGACCATGTGATGCTTTATTTTGGTTTTCTTGAGGTCCTTATTACTATCTCCTAGCATGGAGGGGTAGTTCCTTTTTTGGGCCACATGGTGGGGTGGTAGTGCCACTTTCCATCGGGTACTTTGTGCATGCTTTCTTGCAATGGATTAGCTTCACAGGTGCTCCAGATGTATCTCTTGTATTTTCTTCATTTCATTATACCAATGGGACCCTCTTTGTTCTTCTTGGATCATATTTGTATCTCTTGGACCTTATGTGGTCGTTTGTATCATATGTTAATATGTATGCCTTCACGGCAATCGTAATTTGATGTAACCTTTATGTATTTTTATGAGACTTGATATTTTAAGTGCAATTATAATATTATGTTATCGTTGCAATGTAAAAGCAATGTATTATGATGGTATTTAGGTGTTAGGATTTCTATCTTTAATTAAATTCATTAATCTAATGTAATTGAATGTTTAATCATAAATGAAGCATAAAAATGTTAGTGTTATCTCATGCCAAGAATGAAATAATCATTGATTAGGGTAACTAAGTTCCTAATGGTTAAGTATATTTCTTAAGTGGATTAATTGATCTTAAGTAAGGATTAGTTTAATTAATTAATTCACATTGGGAAACCCTTTAGGAGTTTGAGTTAAGTCTTCCGCTTTTGCAACATCTATTGCAATGTTTATCTTTTATGTTTATGTATTATGTATTGTTTAAAAAATATATATTTTACAATCTTTTCGATTGTTTGTAGTTGTATCCTTTAGGGTTTCTTGGAAGGGAATTATAGATGGTGTGAAGAATGGTTAAATTGAGTGGGCTCATATGATAGTAAGTGAACAATTTAGATTGGCCAAAGATACATGCAAGGTTTGTGAGTTGTTTCAATTGGCCCATCTTTTGCAATATGGTATTGTAAAGCGGAAAAATCGCGATCGAACCCTAGTTGTTCTCCCCTCTTCCGACTCCGAGGAGAGAGAAGGGAGGTTCGCTAGGATTTGATGGTTTTTCACTTAGGGGAGAGACTTTACATTCAAAAGAGGGGTTGAAACTCATAAGATCCAATCCCACGCAATGCAAGATTGGATGCTAAATGAATTTCAAGGGTTAGGAAAGCAAGGCTACCCTCTTTTGTAAAGAATGTTGTTAAGGAAATTAAGCTAAGCATGCATAGAAAGTCATAAAGATTCACTTATAAACTAAGTTCGGGTTATAGGATGAAGCTGCGGACCTGGAATTAGCAGTAAAATGTCGATACGGCGCTGTCCTGCAAATTTGAGCAAAAGTTGTCGGGACGATGGCGCCCGGCGCCACGGTCCTCCGAAAAATTCGCGAAACAAAGGGGGATCTATTCGTCTCTGCACAAGGATTCCAGATCTTCAATTTCAGCCGCGTACCTGCAACCTACACACAGAAAAGCGAAGACGATTGGGGGGTTAGGGATTGGGGGTTTGCCTTTAGGTCAAACCCTGGTTTTGGAATTAACCAAGAAATGAGCAAGAGCTGTAAATGTAAATGACTGTAAAACAAGTACTAATACCTTGTTCTAAGGATGTTTGTATCCTTATGTGCGAAGGTTTAGATGTTGTATGTTGTATGTTGTATGTTGTAGCATGTAGTATGTGATCTCCTCTTCAATGGTTGAATCCTTGTCTTGAATGCAACACTTAGCCTTGAATGGAGACTTGAAATGATCAATTGCTTGAAGGAATGCTTGAATGCTTGAATGCTTGAGTATAATTTCCATGCCTTGTACACATATCCTCCTCATATCTCAAATGAGAGAGAAAAATGTAGTTTATATACTTGTCATTTAGGGCTAATAGACTGATTTTCCCGACCTTAGGCCGACCAGGGAAAGTTAATTTCCAAATTGCAAACAAAAAGACCCGAGCCCCTTAGGAGACCGGGCCCAAAATAGGACCCAGGGACCAGGGCGCTGGGCGCCATGGTCCTGGGGACCAGGACGTTGGGCGCCTTGGTCCTAAGGGACCAGGGCGCTGGGCGCTCTGGTCCCACCTCCCGGGACAGCAGGGTGCAAGGAGGTTCAGGCCAGGGTGCTTGAAAAATACAGTTTTCAGTGTCGTGAGCAAGTTTTGGGGTCTCCATTCAGGTTGCGTGTTGCGTCACCATCGTGAAGACCGAAATGCAGTCGAAATTGCAAGTGTCGCAATTTTAGGACGCTACAGGTATTTAGTACATGATTAGCAGGTGGAGGAGGAGGTGGAGGAACATCACACAAACCACCACCTCCACTAGCGCTGACATGAGGGCCAATACTACCACCAGGGGTAGCGCCAATACCTAAACTACTATAGTGGAATGGTAGAAGAATTGATAATAGGGATGGTCGGTGTGAATTCAACCATGTGTACTATCATCCTAGTTATGTCAACACCAATTTGAGAACTATAGAAGTCAAACTAATTGTCCTAGTGAGGAGTACTTGCTAAGGGCACATGACTCTTAACAATAAAGGATAATTCCATCAACATCTCCACGCCTCTTCTGTCTAAAATCAACATGTCTCTCAAATTATTCACAACATTTCTAGCCTAGGGGAGGACATTCTCTTGGTTCAAAAAGCCTTCAAAATCTCCCAAGTTCCCCTCTAGCATATGAATTTGGTCAAACTAAATAGTGATAGTGGATTCATGATCAATGATAGGAGGAGAAGACGAGGGAGAATTTGTTGAGGTTTTATTCTGATAATTTGATCAGGAACTAGATGGAGAATGACTCCCTATCAAAATGGTCCTAATAGAGTTAGAGGCTAGGAATTTACTCAGACTAAGAAGTAGATCATTAAACATTGACCTAGAAATCCTTCTTACAATGACTCCTATTGAAGTCTGGGTCATAAATATCATATACAATCTCTACAACACCTTGACCACTCTATGAGGATATTACAACACTTTAATGATGAAAGAATTTAGTTTGAAAAAAAAATTATGTATATATTTTTTTTTAATTTTTTTATTTTAGTTTAAATTATGAGAACACACACACAATGAGAAAGTTAAAAATGCAATTGGCTTCATGTCGGGTAGAGCAAAATGTAGAGGGTGGAATTTGATACCCTCAAAGTGATGAACTTCGAGGAATAAATATAGACCTTCACTCTACCTCACTTTACTGATGCTAATGGTGAGCCAAGGGATGAAAAGTATAAAACTAAATAACTAACACCATAGAGACACCTGAAACAAACTCTACTAAGTCTATATTCTCAGGACAAACACAAAGAACTGTGACACCAATGTGGTAAACTAACATATTGTGTGACTAGAGAATAATGATCGTATAATGGACGTGAATGTGATAATATAACTAAAATATTGATGTTATGTTAAATAAAATGTAAAGGATAGAATATGAATAGCTAAAGAAAGCCAATGAAAGATAAAGGAAGCTTACATTTGATTCATAATTGAAACCTCTAGTGAAATGAACTCTTCCCTTGATCACAAACCTACACATAGAGAAAAGGGAAAATATTGGGGCAATATTAAAAGGTCTACCTCAATCAGACCCTCACTTCATTGTTTCCACCTCCACAGAGAACAAAGATAATAACCCCGAGTGAAAGAAAAGAGATAGATGACACTAAATAGCTAAAACAATTGATATGCTCAATAGAAGCAATAGATATGCAAGCAAATAAAGAAGGAGAGAAACTCCCCTTTAGTACTGAAGAATCTATCACGTGAATGAATGGAGTTGAATTCCAAAATCTCTCTAAAGACTATGATAATTGTGGATGCTGGATACAAAACTTGTGAGAAAGACGTAGAAAATGTGCCAAGAACTTGAGAAATTCACCAAGTGATCAAGAAGTCCCATAAAACTCTCAATTGAATGAGATATAGGCTTCCAAGAAGAATCCTAATATCGGTGGTCACGGATAGAGGTGTTACAAACTCTTCCAAGCACATGGGTAATTCTCAAACGTCCACCTATGAACTGACATATTTGCGAGACGCTAGCATGGCATGCAAATGTCTCTGCGATGCACTAGTGTCCATGACTTGAATGATCAACATGGTTAGGAAGAGGCTAGATTATAAGTTGACAAGGTGATCCATGTGGACAAAAGGATGAGGGAATGAAGAATGACCCAATCAGCTTAAATTTAAGGTGCTTATGTGGCATGAAATTGCACAAGCTGCAATTTACGATGTTGCACTTATTATCCAAGGTTAACTGCATCAAGCATTAAAAATACTTGTTATTTAACTTACCCTTACATAATTTTGAAATTATTATGTTCTCCTAATGAAATTAGATGAATAGTCATAGGGCTTATAGACTTGTTATAAATATATGTTATTTATTAAATTTAGAATCTTGGATAAATATTAAGATTTTAATATAGAAATATAGGTAAAGAATGTTCTTTTATGTGTAGACACCTAAAAATGTCTCATTGATCATTTACTAATTATTCATTTAAATTAGTTAAAGAATTCTTTAATTATTTAATTAAGTTAATTAATCTTATTCTTCTACTTTCATATTTCTTCATAATCTTACTAATTATTTCATTTTCATTCTATTAGCATTTAATCATTTAAAACATTTTCTAATGTTAATTAAATATTTATTATTTAATTAATTATGATTTTTAATCCTCAATTTAAATAATCTTTATTATTTAAATAAATTCATTTTCAATTTCTATCTCTATCAAATTAATCATTAACCCTTTTCTAAAATATTAATTAAATATTTATTATTTAATTAATTATGATTTTAATCCTTTAAATTAAATAATCTTTACTATTTAGTTAAAGTCCATTTCTAAATAATTAAATAGTTTCTTTAAATTATTTAATTAACTAATTAATTCTTCTAATTCGAATTCCAAATCCCCAAATTCTAATTTCATTTAATTTCTTTTAATTCCATTATTTCTTCAAATTCAAATTCTAATTTCATTAATTTCTTCTAATTTCATGTATTTTCTAATTCTTCCAAATACAAATACATGTGCATGATTTCAAAAATCAAATTGAAAATCAAAGTCAAGTTCTAAATATATTGAAATAACAAATTGAATTTAAAATAAATTTAATATTTGAGTTAAATCTCATGCAAAGATTAAATTGAAAATCAAAGTCAAAGTGCAAGCACATGCTAAATTAATTAATTAATTTTTCTAGCCATTTGGTAGAATTGATTATGTGTTGCATTGGTGTTTTGTCATTGCTGTCAACACTAGTTGTTTTTATGCTTTACCGACACCCTTCTGGTCCTGGTAGGATAAGTCGTTTCTGGTTAACTTGGATCCGGCATGATCTGGTAGGCTTCGGTATAATCTGGTGATGGAATTCACTTGTTCATGATACTTGTACTCATATTTGGATAGTTGGTTTTGGTCTACTGATTGGATGATATCCTGCTTGCTTAGAAGCTTTATTTCTGGTTCCGACGAGGGATTCAGCGGCAGAGCTTTTGATGGAGATCTTTCATGAATTGAATAAGTGGTGTTGGTGCAGCTTCTGATGGAGTTTAAGGATGTTGTTGGTGATCATGTTTGAGACTTGGTGGCTGGAGATCATTGTTGAAGTGTGTGGACCTATACTTGGTCGCAGTTGATCTAGGTTATGGACCAACTTTAATGTAACGTGTGGATAGGACTTATTGGTGTATTTCTGGGATGTCTTATGTGTTGATATTACTTGTTTGGTCAAAGGCTGACATGGTTTGTAATTATGTAATTGGTTTATGGTCGAGGGTTTGTATAAATAGATGTAAGATCTCATTGTAGATCATCATGGTTAATGTAAGAGGTCATGGTCAAGGAATGTAATGTGCGAATAATGTATTATCATTTAGGTAGAGGAGTTAGTCGATCATTGGAGATCTACTCTGGCATAGGAGATGCTATCTTTTGTTGTTCAACACTTCTCTGGATTGTAGTCTAGATTTATATGTAGTCAGTGAGGCTTCTTTTGTGATGAACAGTGTGCTCTAGGCTGTTGGCCTTCTTGCAAGTGCAAGCCCCTTCATTCTAATTCACATATTGCAAAAGTATTATCTGACTGTGGCTAGTCTTCCCACCATGGTTTTTCCCTTTATCGGGTTTCCCATGTACAAATCTTGGTGTTGTGCGGATGGCTTTTATTATGTGATTATTGTTTATGTTTAATTGGATTAACTTCTATTCTGGTATTTTTGTTTTGGGTTCCAGTATTAAAGTTTAATTGTTGAATATTCTTGTAATCTGTGACAACTGATTCAATCCCCCCCTCTCAATTGTCTTCCAGTTATCTGAACTGTCTAACAATTGGTATCAAAGTTTTGGTCCTCTTTGCAGAAAGCCTAACCGCTTGAGGAAGATCCTATGGCAACTAATAGTTCAAGTTCATCCAGTGCTTTTGGAGCTATCTTTTGAAGGGATATTCTGAGGCTTGATGGAACAAATTAAACATTATGGAAGATTCAGATGGAGACTCATTTGAGATGTCTTGGTAGGGAGATTTGGGAGATCACACAGAATGGTGTCACACCCTGTATTCTGGGATCTGGCAATCCTCCTCTGGCAAACCTGGACAAGGAGCTTGAGAATGATTGTAAAGCAAGAGAAGCCCTCTTGTGTGCACTTTCTGATTAGCAAATAATGGGATTAACAGACAAATCATTTGGAAAGGCTATATGGGATAAGTTGGAGACTCTTAATGAAAGTGAACCTATAGTGAAGATTTCTAAACTTGATGGTTACCGAGTGAGATATGAAAACCTGAAGATGGAAGAAGATGAAAGTATTACTGCATTCATAGATAGGGTAAATGAGATTGTTATGGGAATTCAATGTTGTGGTGGAACTCTAAGCAAAGGTGAATTTTTTTCTAAAGTCCTGAGAGCCCTACCACTAGTTTACAAAATGAAGGCTACTACTATTAATGAGTTGAGAACAATGGCTAATATATCTATCAATAGAGATACTTTGGTTGGGAAACTATTTGCTTTTGATCTTGAGGAATTTGGACCTTCTGGAGCTGTGAAGATTGAACCTGCTTTTCATGCATCTACATCTACAACTGGTAAGCAAGATTGGAAAGCTTTATATGCAAAGGAATTAGAAGATATGAAGGGAGAAGATCATGAGTTTGAGCAACTTGAAGCACTATTTGCTAGAAGAGTACTGAAAGGACCAGTAGGAAGTAAGTATGAGCGGAAAGCACCTTTTAAATATTTTGCATGCAATAAGATTGGTAATTTTGCATCTAGATGTCATGAAACAAATTCAAGATTTGAACAAAGAGTTAAAAGATCATTTAAGCCTAACCTTGGATATCAAAACAAATATAGATCTAAGAAAAAACAATGACAAATCATTCTACATAGCCGATGGGGAAGGCATTACTGATTTAGATGATGAACTGATAGAAGACTATGCTAGTAGATCCGACAATGGGAAAGAATGGGTATTCTTGGCTATCAAGGAAGATGATCCGACACTGGAAGATAGTATGCCTGAGGCAAAGGCACTTGCTGCTAAAATAGATGACAAGGATGAATGTGTAATTGACAATGGTTGTTCACCTCATATGACTGGAGATAAAGGGAAGTTTCTATCTTTGCAAGAATTTGATGGTGGACTAGTTAGATTTGGAGATGACAAGGCATGTATGATTAAAGGAAAAGGAATTATATTATTGGATGGTAAGAACAACACTGACAATGTTTATTATGTTGAAGGTTTGGAGCATAATCTTTTGATTGTAGGACAATTGGTAGATAAGGGATTTCAATTACAGTTCAAGGATGGAAAATTCAAAATCATTACCAGATCTAGCTTGGAGATTGCAACTGGTACACAGACTAAAGGTAACATATTTCATTTGAACTTCGGTGAGAAGACATGTTTGATTAAACAGATTGATGAGAGTTGGCTATGGCATAAAAGGTCGTGTCATGTGAATTTTGATTACATTGTGAAGATCAGTTCAACTAAGGCTGTTAGAGATATACCTAAGATTATGAAGCCCTATAATCTGGTATGTAAAGAATGTCAAATGGGTAAACAGGTCAGAACCTCTTTTAGGAGTATACAAGATAAATCAAATGATGTTCTTGATATCATTCATACTTATTTGTGTGGCCCTGCTAGAGTTAAAAGTTTTAATGGTGATAGATATTTTATGCTAATCATTGATGATTATTCTAGAATGATGTGGGTTACTTTTTTGAGAGAAAAATATGAAGCATTTGAAAAATTTAAAATGTTTAAAGCTAAAGTGGAAACTAAGATAGGATTGAAAATTAAATTTTTGAGATCAGATCATGGTGGAGATTTCACATCCGGTGAGTTTAATAACTTTTGTGACAAGCATGGTATAAGAAGACACTTTTCTGCTCCCTGGACACCTCAGTAGAATGGAGTTGTGGAAAGGAGAAACAAAACTATCTTGGATGGTGCTAGAAAAATGATGATGAAAGATACTATACCTCATATCTACTGGAGAGAAGCAGTGAGTACATCGGTTTATACATTCAACAAAGTGCATATCAAAGGAGAAACCGATAAGACACCTTATAAATTATGGTTTGGCAATACACCTACAGTTAAGTATTTCAGAATTTTTGGTAGTAAATGTTATATCAAGAGAGATGATACTACTGGGAAATTTTATCCTAGATGTGATGAAGGCATATTTCTTGGTTATTCTAATGAACGCAAAGCATATAGATGTTATAACAAGAGATTACAGATAATTGGTTAAAATCTATGGAAGAAGAATTAGATCAGATTGAGAAAAATAACACATGGACTTTAGTTCCCATGTCTAAAAATAAAAATGTTATTGGAACTAAATGGGTTTTTAGGAATAAATTGAATGAGGATGGCAAAGTTATTTGGAATAAGGCTAGATTGGTTTGTAAAGGATATTCTCAGAAGGAAGGAACTGATTATGGAGAGACTTTTGCACCGGTAGTTAGGATTGAAGCTGTAAGATTATTTCTTGCCTGTGTTGCTTATAAAAACTACAAGGTTCATCAGATGGATGTTAAATGTGCATTTTTGAATGGGGATATTTATGAGGAATTTTATATTGAGCAACTTGATGGGTTTTCACTATCAGATGATACATATATGGTTTGTAGGTTAAGGAGATCTTTATATGGATTGAAACAAGCACCTAGAGCTTGGTATGCAAGGTTGGATAAATATCTTTCGAAGCTTGTTTTAACTAAGGGAAGTGCTGGCAATAATTTATATTATAAAATCACTAATGATGATATACTGATTGTTGAAGTATTTGTTGATGACATTATTTTTGAAGGTGAAGATAAGTTATGCATATTATTTTCTAAGAATATGGAGAAAGAATTTGAGATGTCTACGATTGGTGAGATGAAATTTTTCTTAGGTTTGCAGATTACTTAGACTGACAAAGGCATTTTTATTTGTCAAACTAAATATGCTAAGGAATTGTTGAAGAAATTTGGTATGAGAGATTCTAAACTAGTAAGTATACCTATGGTTACAAGTGAGAAATTGACAAGAAAAGATGTTTCTAAACTGGTAAATCATACAAGATACAAATCTATGATTGGAGGTTTGCTTTATTTGACTTAGACTAGGCCTGACATTATGAATGTTGTTTGTATTATTTCAAGATTTCAGAGTGATCCTAGAGAAAATCATGAGATGGTGATGAAAAGGGTATTTAGATACTTGCAAGGTACATCTGAATATGGCTTGTGGTGCCCTAAGGATGATAACTTTACTTTATGTGCATATACAAAAGTTAATTGCGCTGGAGATGTTGATGACTGGAAAAGTACTTTTGATGGAGCTTTCTTTCTTAGAAAGAAGTTGGTTTCATGGATCAACAAGAAACAGTCATGTACTTCTCTATCTACTATTGAAGATGAATATGTTGTTGCTGCTACTAACTATACTCAAATTTTATGGATGTAACAAATGTTGAAGGATATAAAGGTGGATTGTGATGCACTGGTAGTTATTCATTGTGATAACTCTTCTACTATTGATATATCAAAGAATTTGGTATTCCATTCTAAGACAAAGCACTTATCTATCAAGTATAACTTTTTGAAGGAGAAGGTGGAAGCAAATGAAGCTAGACTAGTTTATGTGAACACTAAAGAGAAGATTGCAGATATTTGCACTAAACCTTTATCCAAGGAATCATTTGAGTACCTGAGAGATAGATTGGGGGTTTCCGCCCCTCTGGTAGAGACTTGATTGATGTGGTTTGGCATCAGTCTGACATGCATTATCTGAGATACTATTCATTTCGACACTGCTATGGGATGCTACAGCTCAGGGGAGTAGTCAGCTTTGAGACTCAGAGGCTTATGTTTTTGCTTTGATATTTCTGTCAGATTTTTGTAATTAATGTCAAAGGGGGAGTGATAGTGAAGTGAAAAAGATAAAGGAAGTGAAAAAGAAAAAGAAAGGGGGAGTGATATTGATAAGAAAAAGATTCAAAGATTTATAGAGATATTGTTCAAAGGGGGAGAGTTATTGATATTCAAATCTATATGCGAGTGATTGTTGGCTGTCTTCCATAGGGAGAGACTTGTTTGGCATTTCTTGGTACTTAGATTTTTTTCACATCTAGTGTTGCCATCAATGCCAAAGTGGGGGATTGTTGGCCATTTGTTAGAATTGATTATGTGTTGCATTGGTGTTTTGTCATTGATGTCAACACTAGCTATTTGGATGCTTTATCGGCACCCTTTTGGTCCTGGTAGGATAAGTGGTTTTTGGTTAACTTGGATCCAGCATGATCCGATAGACTCTGGTATAGTCTGGTGATGGAATTGGCTTGTTCATGATACTTATACTCATATTTGGTTAGTTGGTTTCAGTCTGGTGATTAGATGCTATCTTGCTTGCTTAGAAGCTTGGTTTTTGGTTCTGACGAGGGTTTCACAGGTAGAGATTTTGATGGAGATCTTTGATGAATTGCATAAGTGGTGATGGTGCAGCTACTAATGGAGTTTCATGATATTGCTGGTGATCATTTTCGATACTTGGTGGTTGGAGATCATGTGTGAAGCGTGTGGACCTATACATGGTCCCAATTGATCTAGGTTATGGACCGACTTTAATGTAACGTGTGGATAGGACCTATTGATGTATTTCTGGAATGTCTTATGTGTTTATATTACTTGTTTGTTCAAAGGCAGACACAGTTTGAAATTATGTAATTGGTTTATTGTCTAGTGGTCGACCTGATTATTTATGGTCGAGGGTTTGTATAAATAGATGTAAGATCTCATTGTAGATCATCATGGTTAATGTAAAAGGTCATGGTCAAGGAATGTAATGTACGAATAATGTAATATCATTTAGGTAGAGGAGTTGGTCGATCATTGGAGATCGAATTGGGTTTGTAAGAGGATTTAGTCCTCTGGTATTGAGTTTAACCGAAACTGTACTCTGACATAGGAGATGTTATCTTTTGCAGTTCAAAACTTCTCTGGATTGTAGTCTAGATTTATATGTAGTCAGTGAGGCTCCTTTTATGATGAGAAGTGTGCTCTAGGCTATTGGCCTTCCTACAAGTGCAGGCCCCTACATTGTAATTCACAAAATTACTACAAAATTATTATTTAACTGTGGGTAGGATTACCACCATGGTTTTTCTCTTTACCGAGTTTTCCACGTACAAATCTTGGTGTTGTGTGGATGGCTTTTATTTTGTGTTTATTGTTTATGCTTAATTGGATTAATTGCTATTCCGGTATTAAAGTTTAATTGTTGAATGTTCCTTTAATCTGTGACAACTAATTCACCCCCCCCCCCTCTCAGTTGTCTTCCAGTTACCTGAACTGTCTAACAAATTTAATTATCTTTTCAATTCCTATTTCTATCTTCTAGTTAGATTTTTCTAATTAAAGCTCTCAATCAACTTTCAATCAGTTAACTATTTCCTCCATTCATTTTTTTCATCTTTCAATCAGCTTTTTTCTTAATCAATTAACTCATTTTATCTATTCAATCTATTATGTTCCATCTCCAAATCAGCAGTTCAACTGTCAATCAACATGTGAGCTCACCCGAGTCCCACCTCTTGATCAATCTATTCCACCTTTCAATCAATCCTATCCAATAATCTATAAATTGAGCATTCAATCTCCATTTTAAACAATCACAAACTTTGAATCTTTGTGTCACTTGCAAGTTTCTAGTGCAATATATGAGAGCCACCATACCACAAAGAGAAGAAGAGCAATGTAAGCCATGATGCACAATAGGGAGTTCTACATTGTTTAGAATAATTCTATATGCATCTATACTTTATTGAGTTTTGTTTAAATTCTATTAGGATAGCGATTTGTGATTTCCCTCTGATTTCTGATTGATTTGATTATGAATTTTAGCATACAACATTTTGGTGAACCTAACGTGAACAATATCTAGTTAACCTCTCTGATTTCTGTGTGATTTTTGCTTGTTGTACAGATTTTTTTCATTTTTTATAGGTTTTGTATGGATTCCAAAGTGCATCTCATCATCATGCAATCGCATAGACAAATTTATGCATTCATGTAGATACCAATACACATTCATAGTTTTCAGTTTCTGGTTTGAGTCACGCATTCGCCAATATTTTTACGCAATCATTGTAAATGTCACGCATTCGCCTTAAGTGTTACACATTCGCCAATATATTTACACATTTTCCATAAGTGTCACGCAATATCCAAAACCTTTATGCATTTTCCATAAGTGTCATGCATTCACCATAAGTATCACGCATTCACTGTAGGTGTCATGGATTGATCCTGATAGTATCACACAATTATGTTGTCACTGTCACACATTTATGTTGACATATTTACACATTCAACTTGTTATTTTACGCAATTGATCTATCAGTATACCGCATTCCCTCTATCAGAATTGCGCAATCGCTTTTTTAGAATCACATAATCACTATGTCAAAATTACACAATCGCTTTTGCAGAATCACGCATTCGCTCAGGTATCATTACGCATTCATTTTTTTTAGTTAAGTTTTCTGTGTTCTATCAATTTTCTTGGGTTACTGATAATTTGTCTACAGCATGTGGTGAATTTACAAAGACGAGTGGATTACTACTGAATCATAAACACTAATGCTTTCGCACTTTAGTTTTGTGCTTAAAACAAACCTGGTTAAAATTGACATGCATGCTTTCACACTTCAATTTTGGGCTTAAAATAAACCTCGTTAAAATGGACATGCATTCTTTCACACTTCAACTTGGTGTTCTAAATTTGACATGCACATGCATATCTCACACCTAAGTTTGGATCTTAAAATAAACATGAATCAGGCTTCTCATTAGAATAAATCACATTTCATTTATCTTAAGGGAAATAACTTTTTTATTGTGCTTGGGGTGGACCTATTGTTGCATTAACTACCTTTCCACCCACCTTCGGGGTCTTGGGAGAAAGGGAGAAGGTGATAACAACACCCACTTTTTCATTGTAGTAGTGAGGGGTATCTTTGACTAGGGATTTCATCACCCCACATAGGTACTTCGAATTGGGATGCATTCGGGATATCATCTCTCCCAGTGTACTCTCGAGTGGGTTTTTTGAGCCGCTATATAAATATACTAGTTAGGTAGCTAGAGTATTGAGTGAATTCGATATATGTGGGGGCCTTCCTTACACCAATAAGCTTAACTAATATCTTAAGTGGCTTGCTCTGAGAATCCGTTGTTGGATAGGGATCCCTCAAAATTTACAATAAGAACCAACTTAGTAGCCCGAATCCCACATTCAATAATTTAGGGATTTTAGTTATAGTTCAAGGATAGAAAATTCAAGATTATCAACAGATCTAGATTGGAGATTGCATCTAGTACTTAGACTAAAGGTAACCTCTTTCATTTGAACTCTGGTGAGAAGACATGTTTGATTGCACAAATTAATGAGAGTTGGCTATGACATAAGAGGTTGTGTCATGTGAATTTTGATTTCATTGTAAGGATCGGTTCTACTAAGGTAGTTAGAGATATACCTAAGATTGTGAAGCCCTATAATTCGATATGTAGGGAATGTCAAATGGGAAAGCAAGTTAGAAATTATTTTAAGAGTATACAAGACAAATATAATGATGTTCTTGATCTTATTCATATTGATTTATGTGGTCTTGCTAGAATCAAGAGTTTTTCAGGGTGATAGATATTTTATGCTAATCATTGATGACTATTCTAGAATGATGTCGGTAACTTTTCTAAGGGAGAAATCTAAAGCATTAAAAAAATTTAAAATATTTAAAGCTAAAGTTAAGACAGAGACAGGATTCGATATTAAATGCTTAAGGTCTGATCAAGGTGGAGAATTTACATCCGGTGAAATTAATAGTTATTATGAGAAGAATGGGATAAGGAGACAGTTATCTGCACCCTGGACACCTCAGCAGAATGGAGTTGTGGAAAGGAAGAACAAAACTATCTTGGATGCAGCTAGAACTATGATGATGGAAGCTAATCTACCTCATATATACTGGAGAGAATCTGTGAGCATGACGGTATACACATTCAACTAAGTTCATATCAAAGGAGACATCGGTAAGAAACCTTATGAGTTATGGATTGGTCATACACCTATAGTTAAGTATTTCTAAATCTTTGGTAGTAAATGTTATATCAAAAGAGATGATTCCATTGGAAAGTTTGATCCTAGATGTGATGAAGGGATATTTCTTGGTTATTAAAATGAAAGCAAAGCATATAGATGTTATAACAAAAGATTGCAGATAATTGTGGAGAGCACTAATATCAACGTGGATGAGCTGAACAGAAGTCAAATAAGAACTTATGAGAGAGAACCGGTAGTGGAAATGATCATAACTAAACTGGTAGCACCTACACCAGAACAAAATATTGACCTTGTTACTCCAGCAGTATCAGAAAATTCAATAGTAACTAAAGATCAGAGCAGGGGAACAAAAAATCAAAAGACTCTAAGTATGTTAGGTTAAATCATTCATAAGATCAGATCATTGGAGACAAGAATAAAGAAGTGATGACAAGAAGAAGGTTGGCAGCTGATGAGGTATGTTTAATTTCTCAAATCTAACCGACATCAGTAATTGAAGCATGTAAAGATGAATGTTGGATAAAAGCTATGGAAGAGGAATTAGATCAAATATAAAAGAATAATACATGGACTTTAGTTCCCCAGCCTAAAAATAAGAATGTTATTGGGAATAAATGGGTTCTTAGGAATAAATTAAATGAAGATGGATAAGTTGTGAGGAATAAGGCTAGATTTGTTTGTAAAAGATATTCTTAGAAGGAAGGAATTGATTATGATGAGACTTTTTCTCCGGTAGCTAGGATTGAAGATATGAGATTATTTCTTGCTTATGCTACCCATAAGAACTACAAGGTTTACCAGATGGATATTAAGTGTGCATTTGTGAATGGAGATCATGAAGAGGAAGTTTATATTGAGTAGCTTGATGGATTTTCACTTTCAGATAACAAAAACATGGTTTGCAGGTTAAGGAAAGCTTTATATGGATTGAAACAAGCCCCTAGAGCCTAGTATGCAAGATTGGATAAATATATTTTCAAGCTTGGTTTCACTAAAGGTAATGCTGATAGTAATTTATATTATAAGATCACTGATGATGACATATTGATTGTTGAAGTCTTTGTTAATGATATCATTTTTGGAGGTGAGGATAAGTTATGTATGGAATTCTTTGATAATATGAGGAATGAATTTGAGATGTCTATGATTGGGGACATGAAATTTTTCTTAGGTTTGCAGATTACTCAGACTAATAAAGGTATTTTAATCTGTCAAACTAAGTATGCTATGGAGTTGTTACAGAAAATTGGTTTAGAAAATTCTAAACCGGTTGGTACACCTATGGTTACAAGTGATAAATTGACTAAGATAGATGCATTAACACCTGGAAATCCTACAAGGTACAAGTTTATGATTGGAGGTTTGTTATATCTGACTTGCACTAGACCGGATATAATGAATGCAGTTTGTATTGTATCAAGATATCAGAGTGATCCTAGAGAGAATCATGAGAGTGCGGTGAAAAGGATTTTTAGGTATTTGCAAGGAACAATAGAATATGGTTTGTGGTATCCTAAAAATGATGATTTTACACTATGCACATATAGATGCAGATTGAGATGGAGATGTTGATGACCGAAAGAGCACATCCGGTGGAGATTTCTTTCTTGGAAAGAAACTTGTTTCACGGACCAGCAAGATGCAATCATGTACCTCTTTATCTACTATTGAAGTTGAGTATGTTTTTACTGCTACTAACTGTACACTAGTTCTATGGATGAAGCAAATGTTGAAGGATATAAGGGTGGACTATAATGAACCTACGGTTATTCAATGTGATAACTCTCCTGCTACTGACATATCAAACAATCTAGTATTTCTTTCTAAGAAAAAGCACATATCTATCAAGTTCAACTTTTTGAAGGAGAAGGTGGAAGCAAATGAAGTTAGCCTAGTTATGTGGACACTAAAGAGAAGATTGCAGATATCTTCACTAAACCTTTGCCTAAGGAATCATTTGAGTACTTCAGAGAATAATTGGGGGTTTTTGCCTCTCTGGTAGAGACCTGAGTGATTCTTATTGGCATCAGTCTGGTATGCATTTATAGAGCTACTATTCATTCTGGATTGATATGTTGGTGCTACTACTCAAGAGGAGTAGTCAGTTGTCTGGTTCAGTGGATTTATGATTTTTCTTTGATATTTATGTTAGATTTTTGACATTGATGTCAAAGGGGGAGAGATATATGTAAAAAAAAGAGCTTAACAAGGATATCATTCACAGTGGGAGTTTGTTATGTTCATTGGAATATCATCTTATGGGAGACTGTTGGTTGTCTTCCTTTGGGGGAGACTTGTTAGGCATTTCTTGGCACTTGGATGTCTTTTCACATCTAGTGTTGTCATCAATGCCAAAGGGGGAGATTGTTGGAAATTGGAGGAATTGATTATGTGTTGCATTGATGTTTTGTCATTGATGGCAACACCAACTATTTTTGTTGTTTATCAGTTTTTGGTAGAGTGGTTGGATTATCATATTGATCCAATATGCTTTGGTATGCTTCGATTTGTGGTATTGGTTTGGATCTTTCATTCATTTTATTCAGATGTGTATCATGATCATTTGGGTCGGGATTTGATGACTCAGGAGATATCATTTGTTCTAGTAAGCCTTTTGGTCACCGATAAGGGCTCTACCGGCAGAGCTTTGTTGAAGATCTTTTGATGCACATGATAAGTGGTGTTGGTACAGCTTCTAGATGGCTTTTGGGATGATGTTGGTTATCTTGTTCATGTTCTTGTTGATCCGTGGTGCTGGATTTGGGTCTAGACCTAATGCTATCTTATTCAACTAGGTTATGGACCAGTTGATGGATGATCCTGATGCATTTCTGGTTGGATCTATTGATTGGATTATGTTTTTTTGGTCTTAGGCTGACTTGGTTGATCATTGGATTATGGTTTTATGTTATGAATTTATTATATTATATTTTAGGTGGCTGACCTAATTGTTTAGGTCCCGGGAAGGTATAAATATGATGTAAGATCTTTTTGTAGATCATGGGCATATGGACATAGTCATGGGATTAAGGTTATAGGTTTATCTATGTGCGAATAGGGTTGTAATCATATGCAGAGGTTTTGGTTGATCATAGGTGATCAAATTGGGTTGGTGAAAGAGGTTTAAGAACTCTGGTATAGAGCTTAACCGAAACTATATTCAAGCATAGGAGATGCTATTCTTGCAGTTCACTCTTCTCTCTAGATTGTAGTCTAAATTTATTTTGTAGTCAGTGAGGCTCCTTTTGTGTTGAGCAGTGCACTCTAGGTTGTTGGTCTTCCTACATGTGTAGGCCCCTCTTTATGTAATCACATACTTACTGCAAAAGTATTATTTGATCGTGGGTAGGCTTCCCACCATGGTTTTTCCCTTTACCGGGTTTTCCACGTACAAATCATGGTCTTATCTTTTGTGGATGGTTGGTAAATGTTCTATGGATTATATTTGCTCTTAACCGTTATATCTTCTATTCCGGTATTTGGTTTATGTATTCTACTAATAAGGTTTTCATGCTTAAAGTTCTATAATTTGTTAACTGATTCACCCCCTGCCCCCCTCACAGTTGTTCACTAGTTATCTGAGTTGTCTAATAGAATGTAAGCTAGAGAGAGGAAGAGAGGGAGAGAGGAAATGAGAGAGAGACTTGAGAGAGAGGGAGAGAGAGAGAGAGAGAGAGAGAGAGAGAGAGAGATGTATAATATTCATAATATCTATAAGTCATCCACAAGTTAGTTTATCAATCACAATGTCTAGTCAATTAGGTCCTAAAACCCACACGTTACTCCAAGAGTGGGGACATGAACTACATGTCACCCAACCAAAACTATACTTGCTCCAATAACATCTACACACTTTGTCTAGCTAGTGCATAGCGCAATACTCTAGTGCATTTATTTGGAACACCCTGGAACAAACTACGAACTAGTCATGGTGAGCATAATGTCAACCTTAACTTTCCTTCTTGATCACCCCCTATAAAATTTGAATATATTTATCTTCATGTTTAGCCTTACTTATCTTTCAAACTAAAAGCCTCAAAACAATGTAGTGGTAGAACGTGGTACAAAATATTGCATCAATGTACTAATAGGTTGTGAGCAATAAACCTTTGAAAAATATCATAAATAACTTTTAATATAGAAATGTTTAATATCTCATAGGTCAATTTTGATGTTTACATATAATTACATATAGAAATGTATAATATCCCATACCTTGGCAATGTTTACTTATAATTTTATATAAAAAATGTTTAATATCCCATAGGTCAATTTTAATTTTTACATATAATTATAATATCCCATTTAATTATAATTACCATGCAAAGCAAAGTCATGTCTATGTAGTTGAAATATCCCATAGGTCGAATTTCAATTTCAAATTACTTTGCAAATAAGACTTCGAAAAACTTCATTCCTGCAAGGCAAAGCGGAAGACCATTGGCGCATGCAGGAGAGGAGATTTGCAAATGGTGGTGAATGAAGAATTCATTCACTTGCGTAGGAGGAGGAAATTAGTTTACAGGTGAGAAATCACTTAGCTTCATATTATGTGTATTTCAAACATAATCCGATTTATTTGTTTCCCTTTCGCTAAAAATTACCCTATCCAATCAGATAATCTAAACCTAAAACCCTATAGATGGTAGGGAGTTCATCTACCTCATTTGCTAGAAACTTGGGTCAATCCCTGGTCACTGTTATAGTGGCAAGTCCAACAACACATTTAGCAAGTTAAACCATAGTAGCATGAATAGACAAACAATATCCACCCATATGGGGTAGTGACACATCTCTAATGGGAAAAAAATTGACTTTCATTTACAATATCATGAAAGAAGGGGAATCAAATATCTTCATTCATGGGCTGAAATGCAGAAACCAAAAGATGCTCAACATGTTAAAATAAGGAAAATCGGGAAGCCAAAAAAAAGTATTTGTCTAATACGATTATCAATAGTAAAGAGTCCCTTTCTAGGCAATCATACTTTATTTCTTTTATTTTTCTTCCTATATTTTTGTGATTCCCTAAGCCTAGTCATGTACAACTAGAATGATGCAGAGGCTAACCATTGAAGTATACAATTGGGTGATTAAGGGCATCATGTGCAACCTATCCTTGAACCCTCCTAACCAAGAGATGTGAATGATCAAAACCAAAGGCCAAGGAATCTATGAGAAATAGAAATGAGTTAAAAATGATGATTACATGCCTCTAGTATACACCTTATATACAACTAGGAAAATAAAAGGTCTTACCATCAAAGGTCATTACGCAAGCACTTTCTTAAGAAAACACTAAAATAGGTTGATTTAGACTCCTTTGGCCAATCTTGACTCAACAAATACGATAATTGTTTGGTAATCTACTTTTGTTGAGGTATGGATATCAAAATATTTTCTTATTAGCTTTTAGATACAAACTATATCTAGTTGTATACCTAATTTAGGACTTGATGGTAAATAACATAGATATGAACCAAAGTCAATTTTTTTCTCAAGGTGGAGTAAGTAGATGCAATATCTATCAAGGGTTGAAAATAAGACGCCATAACCCACAATGTTGTAAAATAAGAAAAGTGTTTGAAACTTTGTAAAGACAAAATGTTAAAAAGTCAAATAAATGAAACACCATACTATTATAAGTGCTAACCATAATATGTAGCTAGTGTGAAATGTATAATTTTATTTAACTTCCAATGTATTAGATAAAAAAGTGTGCTTAAACTAAATCATTTGTTAAAACTACAAAGTTCTATCTAACCTCACTTGGGATGAATATATCTAGGATCTAACCTCTCTCTCTCTCTCTCAACACACACACACATGTACAAATATATATTTGTATGTACATACATACACACACATGTATACATATATGTGTGTGTGTATGTGTGTGTATACATATACATACATAGGAAAGGCTTGAAGTCGTTGGAGTGTTATGTTGAGCTGCCTCAGGATCAATCACTTATCTAATCAGTTTATAGGTGAGAAATCACTTAGCTTCATCTTATGTGCATTTCAAACATAATCAGATTTATCTGTTTCCCTTTTGCTAAAAAACTATTATAGACCTATGTCAAATCCATGGATTCTTCTCATATACCCGAAAATGAACCAAGGATAGAATAGTTGTATAGTTAGATGAATTTCAGCAATATTTCTCATCTTCTTTTATTAATGTTTTCAATCACAATGAAAGTCTTGGATCAGACATAGATCCAACTATTGTTAGGAATTTACTAAAAGTGGGAGCCATTTTGAAGTGATCCTTGACTTGCATTGTGATTGAGTCAAGGACTTTAACCCATGAATTGTAGGATATAGATTTTTGTTGTTTATATTCATTTTGCTGATTACGTAGGGAAATATTCATTTAACTTTTTAAAAGGGAAGTCACCGAATACACCTAATAGTTGTCTAACTCTTAGATCAAAGATTAGATAACATCAAAATTGATCATAATGGGATCCATTCATTGTTAGGAACATATATAAATGTATAATATCACATGGGTCAATTTCAATTTTAGAGTAAAATACTTCAAATTACTATGCAAAACAAACGACTTCAAAATTGATGCAGAGAATCCACACACAAACTCACCAATTAGGGACAACTTATCCCAAATCACCTATCTAGTAGGTGTGTTCCATCAACTAGGTTCTTTCACTCTCCTAAATCATCAATGCCTTTCCTTAATAGGATTCACAAAATCACACATCTACAACCACCCAAAGGCTTGATAAACACCATGTACCTCACTTCCATGACTAAACACAAGACCCAATACCTTCACACACCCCTAAAGTTCTCACAACACTCGGTTGTCAAACCACATTCCATTGGTTCAACACACATCCACATTTAGGACAGTCATAATGAAACTCAAGACCCTTGCTTGCAAACACATATGGGAATGAAAACAAGACCCACATACACTCTCTTGACAATCAATGTTTCCCAATCCTTGAACACTCAATATGGTTTGTGGTAAATTTAAATGACTCTTGTAAAGGGAAACTAGAATGTAAAAGTCTATTTATTATGTAATTCGACCTATTTGGATCCATTTTTGGTCATTTGAGGTCTAGGTTTGGTCTAGGTGGGATTTTGTGCAAAATTGTTAAAGTTGACAAAAAATGTTGTCATGCAAAAGTTGCATTTTGGAAGAAAATGATGTAAAGTTGGTTCAAAATCAACTTGAAGGTAGTTACAATCTATTTTGGTTGTGTATAGAAGAAGATCTATTCATTCTTGTGAATCACAATCAAAACCCTCAATAGGGTAATCAGTGGCCAAATAAAATGTATTTTGATATAGTTCCTGATTGATTGATCATACCAAAGAGGAAATATTTGTATCATATTGTGTTATTGCTTATAATATTGTCTGCAGAGTCTTAAAGAAATGTTGGCATGTGCTCAAACAATGGTTTATGATTGAAAATGTGTCTCAGTCAAAATATAGCAACAAGGAATGGTTAATGATGAAGCTTATGCAAAGGATTCATTGAGTAAGAGGATTAAGGGAAGGAAGGAGAGTGATTAAAGGTTATTGGAGAGTTACAAGGTTGTTTAAGGCAAGTAAACAACCCCAAAAGAAAAGACCATTGACTGTCCTACAAATGACAGTGGCTACCCTTGTTGACAGTGTATAAGGAACTTATATTTGCAAGATTCATTCTTGATTGGCTAGATGATTAGTGTTGGTGGAGAAGTTTGGGTAACTACTATCAAATTCATAGAAGTCCCTAAGGCATTGATAAGAGTGAAGAAGTATAAAGGTATGACTATCCTTGCATAGTGTATGATTGTCCTAGAAGTTGCATCACTTCAAAATGACATCACTTCAATCACAATGAAATTATTGCATCACTCCGAAATGGCTTTCATTTTTACCATTTGTCTATTAACTTTTGATCTCAGTTACTTCAAAACACAAAACTTCATTTGAGGGGGGCATAATTTGGAAATGATAAGTGTACATCTGATTTAAATAAGAAGTGCAAACCTGATTATGAAAGTTTATGTCCCTTTCAAAGGGCAAAAATAATGAAGAGTTGCACTCTTTCAAAAGGGTGCTATTTATATTAAAAAATATTATATGGGATATTATAATTATATGTAAAAATTGACATTGAAATATCCCATTTACATATAATCATAATACCCCATTTACTTATAATTACTATACAAAGCAAAAGATCTTCTTGTGTTTTGAAATATCCCATTTACATATAATTATAATATCCCATATAATATCCCATTTACTTATAATTATAATATCCCATATAATATCCCATTTACATATAATTATAATATCCCATTTACATATATCTATGAAATTGAAATATACCATATAATATCCCATATATTATAATTATACATTTCTACATGTAATTATATGGGATATTATAATTATATGTAAATGAGATATTTAAATTTCATAGACATATGTTCCCTACCATCTATAGGGTTTTAGGTTTAGATTATCCGATTTGATAGGGTAATTTTCAGCGAATCTCCTCTCTTTCTCGTGTCAATGGTCTTCTACTTTGCCTTGCAGGAATGAATTTTTTCAAAGTCTTTTGCTTTATAGAGTAATTTGAAATTGAAATTGACCTATGGGATATTATAATTATATGTAAATGGGATATTTCAATTACATAGAAATGAATTTTTCTTTGCATGGTAATTATTATTAAATGGGATATTATATCAGATTTAATTATAATATCCCATATAATGCCTAACATAGGCTGCAACGAGAATGTTGTACCTGCGACAAAATTAAAATTGACCTATGGGATATTAAACATTTTCATATGAAATTATAAGTAAACATTGCTAAGGTATGGGATATTATACATTTCTATATGTAATTATATGTAAAAGTCAAAATTGACCTATGGGATATTAAACATTTTTATATGTAATTAGAGAATTTGTGATCTGAATGAACAGTGCCAAGCTATGTTTAATATATGTTTTGCACTATTTGACCAATATAAGCAATGTATGAAAAATGTGGTAACATAAACAAGGCAGTGAACTGTCAGAAAAAAATACCTTAAAGAAATGTGATCTCATGGTGATGGAATGCAATGATGGTGATGGAATGCCATGATAGTCAAATTACTATGGATTGTCATGGCATTCCATCACCATGAGAACACATTTCTTTGAGACATTTTTTCAAATAGTTTGTTGCCTTGTTTATGCAAGGTAGTAAACCATTTGATAAAATTCTTAAGAAAATCATGTATTTAGTTGTATGTACCTAATTCTAATAAGCAAATAAGTTAATTTTACCTACCCATAATTGTGTATTGTGTAGTGTGATGAAATGATTGATTTTTTACAATCTCAAAGAATACTCTTTACCATTCATTCCACTATTTGTATAAACTATGATGACTGCATATTGTAACAAGAAATAAATCTATTCATGTTGTCTACTATGTAATTTTTAGCATACGTATCATGTGACTTATGTAAATCTGATTATGATTGACCTTCATATAATATGTAAGCTAACATAAGATAAATGAATTACATATCAAGGAACCTTAACCCCTTTGACGAGGATCCTGCACAGTCTACATAAAGGCAAGGTGATGATTCTTCTCATGGATCGACATGTATAAGTCAATACACCCTATAGAAACCATTTATTATTTCCTTGTTTTTTCTTTACACCCATCTTGGAGTGGTTTAATAATAAGCCAAGTTTTAGAAGCTATATTTTGTCAAAACTTGTTGGCATTTTTGATGATTATGTTGTGATTGTCATTAATGGACACACACTTGCTATGAGATCACTTTTTGTATGTATGAGCTACGCTCAACCGGTATTATGTTATAGTCTTTAGACTATTAGTGTCTCGCAGAAAGTGTTTACCAATCTCAAGCGGCATGAGGACCTCAAGCAGTTCAAGGATCTCAAGCAGAACGAAGCAAAGGAACTAGAAGCGGCAGTTATCATTTTCCCAGTCTTCATTTCTATCAACCGGTAATCTGTCTAATCTCTTAAACCGGTATTACTCTGAGTTACCAACCGGTAATCTATTAAATTGATATTACTCTGAGTTACCAACCAGTAATTGGTAAAGTTGTATAAACCAGTAATACTCTGTGATGAGTTACCATCCACCGACACTTTGACGGTGATTTTGTGCCATGTTACCAAATGTGTCTAGATACAATGAACCTAGGAACTTGCAATGAAATCCTATTGGACCGACATGAAATCAGATTCCTTTTAAGGACATCATGTCTAGGGTTTTAGTATGTGTGTAGCTGTTAGGGTTTGTGGTGGTTGATGAGTTCTTGTATGTGTGATCTTAACAGAAAAGATCAAGTCTGTGTGTTGTAACAAAGTGTGGATTCACTAAAGACTGAAGCAATGCTGAAATGCATTAGCAATGAGCTATCATGGATCTAACCAAGTAGACTATGCTATTTGCTAGATCATTCACTTGTTGATTACTCACATCTTTGACAAGTTAGAAACCCTTAACCGGGTAGGCCCAGAAAAGACTTTGTAAATCCTCTAACAAGGTGATTCACATCTGTGGATCTAAAATCCTCTCACAAGGTAGTCTTTAATCGGACTTATCTCCTCACAGAGATTGAGATTCCTAACAGGATCTATTATGGTAAAGAACATTGTATGACCTTAACCGGTTTGGTTACTATTCTGCAGATAGTTACTTGTGAGTTTCATCTCACCATGGTTTTTCCCATTTGGGTTTCCATGTTAAAATCTCTTGTGTTATGGTGATTGTGCTTTTGTGGGTGAATGTCTTACTTGTTGTTTGGTTTGCATTTGTGTTAACTGGTTTGTTAGTTAAACTGTTATACCGGTTTACTGCTAGACTGATAAAGAGTTTTAGTTCAGTAATTTTTGGTATACTAATTCACCCCCCCCCCTCTTAGTATTCATCAATTGGTATCAGAGCCAATCTTTCTATAAGTCTAACCACTTAGAAAGAGATATGGGGGAATACACTATGAGGGAACTTACTCATCGGCTCACTCAGACTGAGCAAGCCTATGATGAACTTAAAGTCAAATATAAGGCCTCTCAGGCAAAAAGAAGAGAGCATGCTGAAAAACTGATGGAGCTAACTGAAAACAGTTCTTCTGATGAAGCGAACATGGAAGCCCTAGTTCAAGAATTTGAAAAACTGAATGAGTCCAATGCCAACCTAAGAAGGGAACTTGAAGGACTAACTATCAGAATGTGTCAAGAGCTTGAGAACCGGAGGAAAGCTGAAGATCTGGTAAAAGACAGAGATCATGAGATCTCCAAGCTGAAGCAAGAGATCAGTGCACTTACCGCTCATCTTCATGAAAATAAAATGGAAAAGGAAGAAATGCAAGGTGAACTACACATGGTTGTTTCTGAGAATGCAACCTTGAAGGAATCCAATGTTGCTATTACCAAAGAACATACTGTGTCAAAGGAAATACTTTCCAAATTCAATAAGAGCACTATCAAGCTAGAGCAGAAGCTTGAATCAGCTAAACCGATAAAGAATACCAATGGACTTGGTTTCTCTGAATATGAGGAAGGTGAGACCTCTGGAACAAAAGATGGAGCATCAAAGAAACAACCGGCACCAAAGGATAAAGGTAAGCAAAAGTTCAAACTTGTTTGCTTTAATTGTCTCAAGGAAGGACACATTGCTAATGTATGTAGAAGTAAGGCTTACAATAACTTTCCTTATTTTCTAAATGATAAGCCTAGACCCAATAGATTTAATGGTAATTGTTATGCATGTAACAATTTTGGGCATAGAGCATTTGAATGCAGGTCTATCATGCACAACACCGGAAGGTATCCTCAAAGGAGTAAAGGAGCTTTTTCTGAACCCTCTGGGAACCGAAACCTAAACTGGTTTAATACCTATAATTATCAGTCAGGAAGCAGTGGCTATCAAGCAGCAACTAGATGGAGAGCAACCTATTTGATCTGTCATGGTAATGGTCACACTACTGCTACATGCAGAAGGAAGAATGGAAACATGAACAATGGACCTTGGAGAGCACCTGGAATGATTTGCTATCATTGCAACAAATCAGGTCATACAACCAGATTCTACAGAATGAGAAAGAATATATCAGATGATATACCGGTAACTCCGAAAGGAAAGATAGGTGTTGAAACTATTCAAGCGGATATGAAGAAAACTTGGAAGAAGAAGCCAGAAGAAATAATTCAAGAAGAATCAGTTTCTGCACCTAGTGTGGAAGTCAATGAACCGACAAACTAAGCATCAGAAAAGCTTAGGGGGAGCAAATGGCGAAATATCTCGAACCCTCAGTTTACACCAGTAAAAGACCTTAACTAGTAAGTGATGCCTGTCAACTGGCAGAAGACCAAAAATGGTAAAAGGCAAATTAGGGTTTACACCCTAATAGTGGAGCATTTATTATGGTAGGTGGAGAACTTGTTTAAAAGGATTTTTCAAGTCATTTTTTACTTATCAGTTCTCAAGCAAAGAAGTTTTTTAAGCACTAAGCGATGAAAAGTGATTTGGATTGCGATTCAAAGAATTTTCAAAATCTTGAAGAAGAATCAGAAGCGAATATCAATCGGTGAAGTGTAGAGCACAAAGCGGTATTTCAGCAACCAAAGGAGTGTGTGGCGAAGTGTAATTTGCAAGCCCTAAATTTTGAATTACGAAGGTATTTCTCAAATCTCTTTGTTTATCATGGCTTCTGCATCACACTCTAGCCCTAGTACACCCGTTGATCTAGTAGACTTCATTCAACAGAAGGCAAAATACAATGCCCTATCTCAAATACCCATTGGTGTTATAGTGGAGGAAGGCATTTCTGATTACATTGACTGTAAAATTGAAGACTTAGGATCTCTTGTAATCCATTCCCAGTAGAGTTTGTTTTGTGGGAAGGACAAGAAGATTAAACCAGAATTTAGCATCCTGGAAAAGAAGAAGCTTCACAATGCAGTCTATTTCCTTGAAGAGTTTTCAGATGATCACATCTGCATCATTCTGAGCAGAGTGCACGGTGATAAAATGTACTTAGAGAGGATGCATGACATCACACCAGAAGCGATTCATGCCATCACCAATTTCTATAACGTCGGTGAAGTGCCAACCCTAAGGAAGATCAGTAAGACGAAAATGACCAAGCTCACCGGTTCTGTGAGCGACCAACGGGGAATGACCATAAATCCCATCAAGGACAATCTGGTCAAATATGCCTGCATGGTAATAGGTTACCAGACATTTTATGCTAGCAGGATCAACTCTGTCTCTACTGTAGCGGTAAATATTGCTTACCAGATGATCATGGAAGATGCATCATTTGACTTATGCACTTGTATGCAAAGGCAACTTCTGGTGAACCTAAAGTCAATTAAACAGGACAATGCCTTGAGATTTAAGTTTGGACAACTATTGGTTGGGTTATTCTTCTACTTCCAAGGTTACTTCCTAGGAGTCAGAGATATTCAGTGGTCTGCCGACCAACCGGTTACAAAGCAAATCAAGGAAAGCCTTCAAGCGGTTGGAACTGGTTATCCAGAAGTTCTGAACAAATACTTTGATGAGTTCAGATGCAAAATGATCCAAAGAGTGAGAATATCAAGTGATATTGTCAAGAAATATGAAGATGACATCTGCTTCACCATCAGAGTTGATGAGTGCATAATGGAGGCGATTGAGCCTAGACGGGAAGAAGTGGAACCAATGGGATATGAGGTAATGTATGACATGCTAGATGGGTAGGCCTCTACCCTACTCGCCTTGCCCCTTGATCAAAAGGCAAAGAGAACTGGCACCTATTTGGAAAGGGTTACACCGGTTGAAGAATCATCAGTAAAGAAGGGAAAGGCAGTGTCTTAAGTATCGACACTAGTTACCACAGCAAGTCCCAAAGTGACCAAGCAATCACCAGCAAAGAAGAAACTAGAAGCTACACCCACCAAAGTATTTGAGAGAAAGAAGAAGACAAAAGACACCACACCAGACTTAGAGGACATTGTGTCTGAAGAATAGCCTAAGAAGACTAGGCAAACGAGGAAAAAGACAAAGAATGAACCGGCAACATCTGCACCGGTAAATATTGATATTTCCTCCTACAAACCTTTAAAACATTGTCAAAGAACTATTAAGAATATTAGAAGAAAAGTACTTGGTGATTTGAAAGAGTGCTTTGATGATTTTAATGATGATGAAAAGAAGGAAGTTGAACAGGAAGTCATCAATTATTTATGTATTAATGACCGATGGCCATCAGAAATTAAATCTGAGACACTTGATTCTTCGGATAATTCTTTAGATAACAAGTGGTGCATTGCCATAGAGAAGGAACATGAAATAAGAGAGGAAGTATTTGCACAATACTTTCCTCATGTGCCTAAAACTGAACTTTATGAAGTAGTGGAAAGATATAAGGGTCTCTTCTTCATGAGAAGAAGGAGACTCTTGTTGCTAGAAGGAAAATTTCCTGAAGTGGTAAAAGATACCCACTCTCATGCCCAAGTCGCTTTAAGGTTGCATCATGTGGCTGAAGCCAACAGGAAAGCTAAGCAAGAACCGAAAACCAATAAACTAGATGAGGTATATGACAGTGAAGGAGAATAGGTCACTGATCAAATGGACCCTATTGATGTTGATGCCTTGAATGGTGAAAATGTCACTCCGGGTACACCATCAGAAGCAGTAGGACAGGAAAAACAGGACAAAGAAAAGGTTGCCAAGGAGCAAGTGGAGAAAGAGAAGAAGCAACGAGAAGAAGAAAAGAAGAAACAGACAGAAGAAGAGAAAAAGAGAAAAGAGGAAGAAAAGAAACAAGAGGAAGAGAAGAAGAAGAAGAAAGAAGAAAAGAAAGAAGAAGAGAAATGACAGGAAGAAGAAAAGAGAAAGAAAGAGGAGAAAAGGAAGCAGAAAGAGGAGAAGAGAAAGGCAGAAGAGAAGAAGAAGGAGGAAGAGGAGAAGAGGAAGCAGGAAGAGGAGAAGAAGAAGTAGGAAGAGGAGAAGAAGAAGAAGGATGAAGAAGAAAAGGAGCAGAAAGAAGAAGAGAAGAAGAAGGTAGAAGAGAAAAGAAAGCAAGAAGCAGAGGAGCAAAAGAAGGCAGAACAAGATAAGTTAAGAGCCAAAGAGAAGGAGGAAGCAGCACAGAGCACATAGGTGGAGACCCCAAAGGCAACCGGTAGTCAAGCCAAATCGGCTGACATTACTAGTCCCATTGACCTCCAATCTGCTAACGAATCGGAGCTTCTACAAAGAATTAAGCTTGCTCAAGAACACCTAGAGGTGATAAGGAGGAAGAAGGAGCAAGACGTGATCCAAGCTGTAGTGGACACTCTTACCGATTTGATACCCAGTACCATTTCCTCTCTGGCCCAACTGAAACTCTTATGCAAAGTTGTGGAGGACCAGAGACAAAGCCTAGAAGAGGTTGTTGAAGCACATGCCAAGAAGGAGCATCAAAAGGCTTTGAACACTGCCTTGGTGAAAAAGTTACATGAGCTTTGGTCCGATTTGCAAAAGGCACAGAAGGACATCAAAGATGCAATGGATGAGGGGAAATTTTTGCTCAGTAAGATATGTCTACCCCATCTCTTCTGTGATGATGTGCTTGCCCAGAAAGACAAACTGCAAACTGATTTGTAGTCATTCATAAGCATCTTCCAGACCCCATATGACTCCTTTACCGCTTATGGGAAAACCGTTCACCGATTTCAACTTCAGGCTGCAAGAATTGATTTGGAGATCAGCAACCGGACCAAGGATTTATAGGAACTACAACTTGTTCTACTACCAAGACTGCAAATACTTCAGAAGTGCTATCTCAATCTGGATGCCTTGACCGTTACTCAAGAGATGAGTACATTGGACGCCATGGAGGAATAGGTATCCCAGATGCAAACGGAGAGTGAGGTTGCTACCTCATTACTTGAGTCATGGTCCTTATCCATGAAGCAATTTATGCAGGACTTTAAATCAATTTTTGACAAGTTTCACTCTTTATTGTCATAAACATTTATTCAGCTAATAGAAACAAGGGTTATTCAGTTGTATTTTGTCATTGTTGGCAAAGGGGGAGAAGTATTCTGGTATTTAAAATTTTGATGCATGCTATGTATACTCATGTTTATCATGCTATGTATACTCATCTTTTTTCTACAAAGGGATAGTGTATATGCTTAGGGGGAGTATTTTTTATTATGACATTTTTTTTTGTAAAAACACTTAGACGTCAAAATTTTTCCTAAGTGTTACCATCAATGCCAAAGGGGGAGATTGTTGGCATTTTTCATGATTATGTTGTGATTGTCATTGGTGGACACACACTTGCTATGAGATCATTTTTTGTATGTATGAGCTACGCTCAACCAGTATTATGTTATAGTCTTTACACTATCGGTGCCTTGCAGAAAGTGTTTACCAATCTCAAGTGGCATGAGGATCTCAAGCAGAACGGAGCAAAGGAACTAGAAGCGGTAGTTATCATTTTCCCAGTCTTCATTTCTATCAACCGGTAATCTATCTAATCTGTTAAACTGGTATTACTCTAAGTTACCAATCGGTAATCTGTTAAACCGGTATTACTTCGAGTTACCAACTGGTAATTGGTAAAGTTGTATAAACCGGTAATACTCTGTGATGAGTTACCAACCAGTATATCTTTGTGATGAGTTACCATCCACCGACAAGTTGACGGTGATTTTGTGTCGTATTACCAAATGTGTCTAGATACAATGAACCTAGGAACTTGCAATGAAATCCTATTGGACCAACATGAAATCAGATTCCTTTTAAGGACATCATGTCTAGGGTTTTAGTATGTGTGTAGCTGTTAGGGTTTGTGGTGGTTGATGAGTTCTTGTATGTGCGATCTTAACAGAAAAGATCAAGTTTGTGTGCTATAACAGAGTGTGGATATACTAAGGACTGAAGTAATGCTAAAATGCATTAGAAATGAGCTATCATGGATCTAACCAAGTAGATTGTGCTATTTGCTAGATCATTCACTTGTTGATTACTCACATCTTTGACAAGTTAGAAACCCTTAACCAGGTAGGCCCAGAAAAGCCTTTGTAAATCCTCTAACAAGGTGATTCACATCTATGGCTCTAAAATCCTATCACAAGGTAGTCTTTAATCAGACTTATCTCTTAACAGAGATTGAGATTCCTAACAGGATCTATTTTGGTAAATAACATTGTATGACCTTAACCCGTCTGACCTTAACTGGTCTGGTTACTATTCTGTAGATAGTTACTTGTGAGTTTTATCTCACTGTGGTTTTTCCCATTTGGGTTTCCACGTCAAAATCTCTTGTGTTATGGTGATTGTGCTTCTATGGGTGAATGCCTTACTTGCTATTTGGTTTGCATTTGTGTTAACCAGTTTGTTAGTTAAATTGTTATACCGGTTTACTGCTAGACTGATAAAGAGTTTGAGTTCAGTAATTTTTGGTATACTAATTCACCCCCCCCCCCCCCCCCCCCACTTAGTATTCATCAAAACTTTGACTTTTTTCTCACCTTAACCACCTTGACATCCACATGGTATATCTCATTCCACTTTCTCGGCCCTCCTATATGCTTGAAGTGACAAGGAAGACTATTTTTCTGAGTTTTTTAAACTCCAAAATTACTAGGAAAACAAACTTGCTTAGTTCTTGAAACCTCAACATTAGTAAAAACTCTAATACAATTATCAACACTTGAGGCCCTAGTTGGTCTTATTAGAATTTAATTCTCAACATCAAGTTTAGAGCCGAATTATCATCAACATTACCCTCAATGATGAATTTGGGGATAAATCATGAGCCATTCTTATCATTCCATGCAATGGACCTTTGGTAACCCACCCTCAAATCTATTTGCAACATTTACAAAAAATCAACAAGATATGGTGAATAATCTATTACAACTTCTTGTCATCTCTCTCCACAAAATCTTAAAATATATTTCCTCTCACAATAACAATCGACCCTCTCCCAACTATCTCTCTCATTTGATGGAGTGTAGGTACCACCAAATAGGTATTTGTCAGATGTGTCTTCCTCGAGTGAGGGAAATTTAGGAAGAGAAGAGGAAAGAGAGACATGTAGTAGGTATAAAAGAGGAAGATCAACTAGAAGGTCAAAAGACTAGAAGAAAATTCCATAAATGCGTGGAATTTTTTCTTGCTCAAGGGGGGTCATGTTCTTATGATGATGAGAGCATAGGCGACATTGAGGTGCCCTTGAGGTACAAACATCTACAAAAACAATGGGTACCCAAATAACTTCCTCCAATAAACACTGATTTTTGTGTTAATGAGAGGATATATTGCATAGCACCATCATCATTACATAGTTTGGGCCTATTTTCCATGGATGACATAAAGGTCTATTACAACAAAGTTGTTGAATGGATGGAGTATGTCAGACCCTATTACAATTACAAAAATTGGATGCAGCTGATTCGATATACACAAAGTATGTGTAGGTATGCACTGTCAGCAAATTATATACAGCTAAAAGATAATGATCAAATTAAAAGAGTGGCTATATACATTGACGGAAGGCCAAAAGCAATAGGAAATATTGCAGGTTTTATAAACAGCACACGACCTAGGTCAACTAAAAGGCAACCCAATTTCATATTCGAGGCATGCGAGGGAAACCGTGTATTTGCATGTGCGATAAAATCAATAAGTGCAGGGGAAGAGCTACTAATCAATTACAATTTGAATCACATAGATACAAATAAAGTTACTATCATGGGGGTGGTACATACTATATACCATTTAAACCAGCCTCCAATTAATGACTCCAATATACCATTTTATTATTAAGTTTTTTTGGTAAGTCTATTGGTTTCATTTCGCTAATATTTTTTTATATTTAATTTTTGTCATAGTGCAACATTGATCTGACACATAGCACAGACCAGGATGTAGCTTCAGGCACTTCTATCTAGCAAGTAAACCTCATTGTTATTGTACAAATTAGATACAAGAAAAATGTTATATTATTATGTTATTTTCTTTAGGGTTTTGGATAATTTTGATAATGTTACTAATATTCTTGTCACAGACGGATGTTCGGGAAAAGACACCTGCAGTAGTTGAGAAAATCGATACATAGGTGGACTCACTATTATGCGATGATGACATTGCATACTCCACAAACCTTGCTGAAATGATAAGAAAGACGCAAAAAAAAATTAATAAAGAAATTCTTAAATTATTATTCATAGTCCCTCAAACGGATGAGTAAATGAGAGGGTGAAACAATTGATAGAGAGAGCACAAAACTTGCAAGTAAGAAGTCGTGAAATCTATAATTATAACATAAGTTTATTCATGGTTTATATTTTATACTCTTTTATGTCCTGAACTAAAATATGTATGTGTTGTTTTTACAAGATTTTTTGCATCCTCATGAAGTTAGTGGCCATGATCAGGGTACTCTAGGTAGTTCAGGTGATGACCACGTTCTGTGCATACACCATCTCATATTTTTACATGTTCCTGTCCTTCCGTTAATGTGTTATTTCTCATATATTTAATGTATTATATATTCAATGTATTATTCTTTAGGTGATGTTCACGTTCCTATGCATACACCACCTCATCTGACCCCATCATTCACACCTATATTGTTGACTGCAATGTCAGCAACATGCAACATGCAAGCATCGAGTACTACACCGACCTGTGCAACAAGACATGTACCTGGGGATGCAGAGGCCACTAGTGGTGATATTTTAGCAGCATTTACTCGATCTTCTCATATTACTAGTACGTGAACATTGTTGGTCACATTTGTGGTGACCGATGATCTTTTTCCCATAAAGATAGAGAATGTTCTAGGTACTTTAAAATTATTATTATATATAGTCCAATTGTAATTTACTTATTGATCACTCGTTTTGGACTAATGATCCCATGATTTAAAAAAAAAATCTAAATGATATTACATTGTAGATCTTCGATCCCACCATACATACACGGTGGAATGCCCAAAATAAACAATTAAAAGATGAACTCATAAACCGTTTGGTTGTGTTGTTTGGAAATGACACATTCAATAAAACCAAGGTCCTTCAGAAAGGTGGCACATATCTAAAGTATGTGAGAGACCAATATAGGACACATTTAGAGAAGAACATAAAGTACAAGCACCCCCCATGATTCTAGAGAGGGAGTGGAAGGACCTGGTTTTGGATGGAAAGTAGAAAGATGAAAAGAGAAAATGATATACACCACCGGGTGAAGGAAGGTATGTGATACTATTAATAGTGTAATTATGTACTAATTACTCTCTATATTTACATAATTTAACATATTGCAAACTTTTCATAGAATTCCTGACACATAGAAGGCAACTAAGGAAAGACTAGAAAAGCACGGGCAACACAAACTTGGCTCTGATGGTTATATGAAAGTTGACGCACGAATTGTAAGTATCAATAAATGAAATATCGCATAAAAATAATAAATTACAAATAATTTATTTTAATCAAACAATAGAAGCAATATTCATGATATTAAGCAAAAATGCAGTTCTTTGAATTCAATAGAGCGCCCACAAAAGATGACACAAAAATTGTCTTCCAGTAAGGCTATGGAGTCATGGATGAATGCCTAAGAGAATTGAGTGGGCAAACACAAGATTTCGGTGCATCTATCACACAAGTAAATAAGCTAAATGAAAATTATTTAAAATTAAATACTTGAGCAATAATCTATTCAATGTTAATTTCCAACATAAAGTGACTAAGAGTGGAACACAACCTGCACATGATGAAAGTCATGGTGTGCATCTCAGTACTAGAGGTATTCATGTGCTATACAATTTTTTTTAATGTAATTATTACAATTAAACATCTTTAGTTGAAATTGGTGTAGTAATTAATGTAACCTCTTGTTTTTATTTTAGAGCATGTAGAGCATGGTGAACAAGTGGAGCATGATAAGGGTAGACAACATTAGGAATGTGATGTTCCCCCATGAGGTAAAGAGGACCATTGTTATTCCTTCAAATGGATTTAATTGCAATTGGTGTATTGATTAATGTAACCTTTCATGTTTCAACTCGAGAGGATTTAGAGGGTGTTCAACATGCTGAGGATGAGGCTAGACAAAATGATCAGGAAGATGATGAGGCACCATTAAGTAAAGAGAACCCCTATAATGTTCTTGTAATTAATGAAACACTTGTAACAATAATTAAAAATCTTATGAATTTAACCCATTTCTCTTTTATTGCAATGGAACCCCCTTTGCCTAGGAGTCCTCGTCGTGAGTACAAGACTAGGCATACATTAAGATCACAAGCAGAGGACACAACAACTGAAGAGAGAAAAAATGATGAAGAAAATGATGCTCCACTTAGTCTTTACTTAGCTTTAATAAATAAATAAATGATTGTAATCATATTATTTTTTAGTGAATAAATTTTATGTGTTAATGAATGTTAATGAATGATATGTGTTAATGAAAGTTATGCGATAATGAATGAATGTTACGTGTTAATGAATGCTATGTGTTAATGAATGTTATGTGATAATGAATGAATGTTATATTTTATTAATGGATGAAAGAATGAATGAATGTTATATGTTAACGAGGAATTTAGAGTGATGTTAGGGTGGGGGGGGGACAAATGAGCTTCCACCTTCACATGGTTGGCCCTGTTAAGTAGAGAGTATTAAACTATTCTTGAAATGAAGAGAAGCTCAATAAGGTAACACACTTTTCAATATTTAATTATGCTCCATTGTTAATCTTATTGAATAATATGTATTGAATCTTAGTTGCAGGGTCCAACAGAGCGAACACGAACAACATCACAAGAAGTTACTTAGTGGAGACCAATATAGGTAAGGTCCTTGATTAAGATTTTGTTATTTCGATTCATATTGTTGATTACAGAAAATAGATTTTGTTGTTTATATTCATATTGTTGATTACATAGGCAAATATTTATTTAACTTTTTAAAAGTGCAGTCACCAAATACACCAAATAGTTATCTAAGTCTGAGATCAAAGATTATCTAAGTCTATTAAGTAGCTACGATCAAGATTTATTAGTCTCAGATGCAACTATTGTGAGAAATTTAGTAAAAATGGAAGCCATTTTGAAGTGATCCATGACTTTCATTGTGATTGAGACAAGGAATTTTGATGCAGAGTCATAGGGAAACTTGGTAGAATACCCAATCCCAACACACATACACACTCTCCAAGGGACCTACTCACTTTACCCTTTTCAAATGACTCAACAAGTCATTGGTTGACAACACATGCTTTCAATGTGACCTTACTTCCTATAGCCCTAATTCCCAATAGGATATACATACCCTTAAAAAGGAAATACACCAACAATATGGCACAAACCTAAACCACCCATACACAATGCCTTCTTACATCCTATGAGACATGATTCAAGAATTGGAAGTGATTCTTAAACTTCCTAATATCCTTTCTCTTAACAAACACTTCACAATCCTACTAGCCCTAGGTTTTCATTTTTTGGGCAATAACTCACAATTCTCCCAAAACACCAAGCAAACAAATGATACTCAGATGGAGAGTTGTGTGTCTTCAGGGAAGCAGACCTAGGACATACTCATGGAGTGTTGGTTTGCAAGAGTACATCGAGGAGGTGGAATTGATGTGTTAGAGTGGTGAATTTGTAAAAGATGAATCTCCAAGGGTTGGTGAGTGTTTGCAAGTATTTGTGGGGTTAGTGCAGACCCAAGAGAAGTCATTGTGGCTCTTGGATGGCCAAGAAACTCATTATTCTATGACTGTCCTAAAGTAGGGATGTGGATGACCGAGAGAGTTGTTTGACTGAGATTTTGTGAGTATGATGTATTGAATGGGTTTGACGATTGGTTTATGATTGGGAAAGGTGTGTGGATGTTTTGAGAGGCGTTTGAAGGTGTATAGATACCTTTAAATGAGGAAATGGCTCATTTCCTTATGACTGTCCTAAATGTGTATGACTTTCATTGAAAGGCAAAATTGCAGTAGTAGGTCTTCTTGAGACTATTGGGTAGAAGGGAGGGTAAAGAATGGTGTTTTGTCAATGTGGAGGAGTCTCCTTGTTGTTTTTATGAAGACCCTTGGGTTGGTGTGTGCCTACTCAGCATTGGAAATTGTGTATATAAGAAATTAGGAGTCCCTTACGAGGTATCCTTGTGTGAGTAGGATTTCGGGGTTTGGTGTGAATTAGGAAGTGGAGAGCCTCAATTTGGCCTTGGGCAAGTGGAGTAAGCGTAAAATAATGTGTATTAATGGCTAGATGAGGGTTAGGAAGCATGAGTGCATTGTTGGGATGTGTATTTATATTCATATTATTGATTACATGCACAAATATTCATTTAAATTTTTAAAAGGGCAGTCACCAAATAGTTGCCTAAGTCTAAGATCAAAGATTAGCTAAGTCTATTAAGTAGATAAGATCAAGATTTATCAATCTGAGATCCAACTATTATGAGAAATTTAGTAAAAGTGGAAGCCATTTTGAAGTGATCCATGACTTTCATTGTGATTGAGGCAATGAGTTTTGATGCAAAGTCACAAGGAAAGTTGGTAGAATACCCAATCCCAACACACATACACACTCTCCAAGGGACTTACTCACTTTACCCTTCTCAAATGACTCAACAAGTCATTGGTTGATAACACATGCTTTCAATGTGACCTTCCTTCCTATAGAACTATTTCCCAATAGGCTATACATACCCTTACAAAGGCAATACACCAACAATATGCACAAACCCAAACCACCCATACACAATGCCTTCTTACATCCTATGAGACATGATTCAAGAATTGGAAGTGATTCTTAAACTTCCTAATACCCTTTTTCTTCACAAACACTTCACAATCCTACTAGCCCTAGGTTTTCAGTTTTTGGGCAATAACTCAAATTTCTCTCAAAACACCAAGAAAACAAATGATACTCAGATGGAGAGTTGTGTGTCTTTAGGGTAGCGCAACTAGGGCATACTCATGGAGTGTGGATTTGTGAGAGTACATCGAGGAGGTGGAATTGATGTGCTAGAGTGGTGAATTTGCAAAAGATAAATCTCGAAGGGTCGATGAGCATTTGGGAGTATGTGTGGGGTTAATTCATACACAAGAGAAGTCATTGTCACCCTTGGATGGAAAAGAAACTCATCATTCTATGACTATCCTAAAGTGGGGATGTGGTTGGCCGAGAGAGTTGTTTGACTGAGATTTTGTGAGTATGGTGTATTGAATGGGTTTGATGGTTGGTTTATGATTGGGAAAGGTGTATGGATGTTTTGAGAAGAGTTTGAAGATGTCTAGAAACCTTAGAATGAGGAAATGGCTCAGTTCCTTATGACTGTCCTAAATGTGTATACTTTCATAGAAAGGCAAAATTGCAGCAGTAGGTGTTCTTGAGACTTCTAGGTGGAAGGGAGGGTAAATAATAGTGTTTTTGTGAATGTGGAGGAGTCTCCTTGATGTTGTTATGAAGACCTTTGGGTTGGTGTATGCCTGCTTGGCATTGGAAGTTATGTCTAAAAGCAATTAGGAGTCCTTTAAGAGGTATCCTTGTGTGAGTAGGATTTCAGGGTTTGGTGTGAATTAGGAAGCGGAGAGCCTCAAGTTGGCCTTGGGAAAGTTGAGTAAGCCTAAACTAATATGTATTAATGTTTGGATGAGGGTTAGGAAGCATGAGTGCATTATTGGGATGTGTATTTATATTTATATTGATGATTACATAGGAAAATATTCATTTAACTTTTTAAAAGGGCAGTCACCAAATAAACAAAATAGTTGTCAAAGTCTGAGATCAAAGATTAGCTAAGTCTATTAAGTAGCTAAGATCAATATTTATCAGTCTGAGATCCAACTATTGTGAGAAATTTAGTAAAAGTGGAAGCCATTTTGAAGTGATCCATGACTTTCATTGTGATTGAGGAAAGATGTTTTGATGCAGAGTCACAAGGAAACTTGATAGAATACCCAATCCAAACACACATACACACTTTCCAAGGGACTTACTCACTTTACCCTTCTCAAACGACTCAACAAGTCATTGGTTGACAACACATGCTTTCAACGTGACCTTTCTTGCTATAGCCGCAATTCCAGATAGGCTATACATAACCTTACAAAGACAATACACCAACAATATTGCATAGACCCAAACCACCCATAGACAATTACTTTTTACATCATATGAGACATGATTCAAGCATTGGAAGTGATTCTTAAACTTCCTAATATCCTTGTTCTTCACAAATGCTTCACAATCCTACTAGCCCTAGGTTTTTCAGTTTTGGGGCAATAACTCACAATTCTCCCAAAACACCAAGCAAACAAATGATACTCAGATCGAGAGTTGTGTGTCTTCAGGGAAGTGCACCTAGGGCATACTCATGGAGTGTGGGTTTGCAAGAGTACACTGAGGAGGTAGAATTGATGTGTTAGAGAGGTGAATTTGTAAAAGATGAATCTCCAAGGGTCAGTGAGTGTTTGGGATTATGTGTGGAGTTAGTGCAGACCTAAGAGAATTCATTGTGGCACTTGGATGGCCAAGAAACTCATCATTTTATGACTATCCTAGAGTGGGGATGTGGCTGGCCGAGAGAGTTGTTTAACTGATATTTTGTGAGTATGAGGTATTGAATGGGTTTTATGATTGGTTTATGATTGGTTAAGGTGTGTGGATGTTTTGAGAAGCATTTGAAGGTGTATAGAGACCTTAGAATGAGGAAATGGCTTAGTTCTTTATGACTGTCCTAAATCTGTATGACTTTCATAGAAAGGCAAAATTGCAGCAGTAGGTCTTCTTGAGACTTTTAAGTGGAAGGGAGGGTAAGGAGTGGTGTTTTTTCAATGTGTAGGAGTCTCCTTGATGTTTTTATGAAGACCCTTTTGTTTGTGTGTGCCTACTTGGCATTGAAATTTGTGTATATAAGCAATTAGGAGTCCTTTAGGAGGTATCCTTGTGTGAGTAGGATTTCGGGGTTTGGTGTGAATTAGGAAGTGGAGAGCCTCAAGTTGGTCTTGGGAAAGTTGAGTAAGCCTAAACTAATGTTTATTAATAGTTGGATGAGGGTTAGGAAGCACGAGTGCATTGTTGGGATGTGCAAACCTTGTGAGTACCTAGTGGCCTTGTGAGGGCTCTTGAAGTTTGGGAAGGGTAATCACCTTGTTTGAATAGGTGAGTCAGGAGAAATATCTCCCTAATTGGTTGAGTTTGTTAGGGAGAAAGATCTCCCCAATTGGTTGAGTTTATTTGGGATAAAGATCAACCACACTCACACATACTTCCACACATATCTAACCTTCTTGAACCCACAATCTTGTTCCAAAATTCACAAACACTCTCAAACTTCACATTGTTACTCAACTAGGACTACCCCTTAAATAAGAATCTTGTTCATCAAATACCAACTCACAATGCATAATAATTCTCTCCAAAACATGCACAACTCCCTTGAAGACTCTTATTTCTTGACCAAACCACCTTTCTACACCCCTCCCCATCCACCCTAAGGGAATCAACAACATTTATTGCAGGTTTACTGTCTTTGGGACAATCATGACAAATGGAATCCTCTCCTCCAACTAGGACTTTCTAGCACCTCCAAGGGTCACTAAAGGTCTGTACACACCTTTCCCAATTGTTTCCCACTCATCAAACCCAATCTTTGCATCTTATTCATAAGATCTCAATCCACTAATCTTTTAGGATAGTTATAGGCTCAATTTAGGACAGTCATATTAATAATGATCAATCTGATCCACCAAGGACCACAATGCCTTTGGAAGGATCTGCACTAACCCCTCACATACCTTACTACCTTCCTCCAACCTTCCAAGTTCACCTTCACTCTTATATCCACCCAAACAACTCCAATCTTGTTGTCTTTTGCAGTCTGAGACACAAAATCAATAACTTTACAATTTGTATTCCTTCATGTTTTTTTGCTTAGATCGCTCCTATACTCTTGAGGTTTCTTCTTGAATCTTTTGTTCATAGATACCTGAACTTTGATGATGAAAACTATTAGAGGAGGAATAAATGAGGAGCAAAGGGTCCTTTTAGGTCAACATGGAAGAGACCAAAAAGAATCAACACTTTGCATCATCACCAAAAGATAACACAAAAGCACATATACAACACATGTATACAATATATAGAAGAATAAAGATACAAATATGAGAATGCCACAAAATGATTAGTCTCTTTGTATCCTTTTCTCAATGGAGCATTAAGGGTCATCAAAAGAGAATCTAAAAAACAAAAGGCACATCAAGCAACACATCATGAGGAATCAAATCATATTCCATATTTGAGAAAGCTTATCAAATCATATTCCATATTTGCAATGATTTATATTCCCTGATGGCAATTTTTATTTTTTTTTAAAATATAGGCTATTTGTCAGAATTCTGACGGACATGCCTGACATAGGCCCTAATGAGAGTGTTGTACCTGCAACAAAATTTTTTAATTGCAGGTACAACACTCTCATCAGAGCTTCCTTGCATTTGTCATCAAAATTCCAATGAAAAAGGGCACTATGCTCTGACGGGCATGTTGTACCTGCGACAATTTTTTTTGTCATAGGTACAACATTCCCGTCGGAGCATAGTGCCATTTTTCGTTGGAATTCCGACGAAAACCCCAATGCATGGTTCATCGAACGCTGGTGACTTCATCAAAATTCCAATAAATTAGACTGCCACATTATGTGTCAACTCTCGACAAAGAAGGCATCAGAATTCCGACGAAATTTGGGAGACAAAAATCTTTTGGCCGTTTCATCGGATCTACAACATTAATATGTCAAAATTACAACGAGAGTTCATTGGAAAACGACCACAAATATGTTAGTGTTGAATGATTCCAGGAAAAGATATTCATTGTATGATCAAGAATTTAATGCCATAATTCAAGCTTTGAAGAAGTGGAGACATTACCTGTTGCCTAAGTAATTTGTGTTGTATACTAACCATCAAGCCTTGCAGTATTTAAACAATTAGAACAAGTTGAATTAGAGACATATGAGATGTGTAGAATTCTTACAGAGTTACACCTTTTTGTTGAAGCATAGGAGTGGAAAGTCAAACAAAGTTGCTCATGCATTAAGTCGAAGGAGGAATCCGCTGACAGAGATGAGAGTGATAGTAGTAGGATTTGAGGAGTTGAAGACCTTGTATGATGATGACCCAGATTTTGCAGAACCTTCAAAATCATGTAGAGAACCAGTTATGGTAGATAGAAGCAAATGGATGGATTATTTCATTCAAGATGGGATGTTATTCAGAGGAGTTCATATGTGTATATCTAAAAGTTCAATAAGGGAGAAACTAATAAAGGAGAAGCATGGTGGAGGATTAGTCAGACACTTTGGTATTGACAAAATGGTAGCACTGGTGAGCGAACATTACTTTTGGCCTCAAATTCATAAGGATGTTAAAAAAAAATTGTAGAGTTGTAGAGCTTATTAGATTGAAAAAGGAAGTAGTCAAAATGTGGGATTGTATGCCTTTAATAATACCAGAGAGACCTTGGGAGGATATAAGCATGGATTTCATACGTGGATTTCCTAAGACACAGAGAGGGAATGATTCTATATTTGTGCTGGTGGATAGATTCTTGAAGATGTCTCATTTCATACCTTGTAAGAAGACATTAGATGCAGTACTTGTAGCTGACTTATTATTCAAGGAAGTGGTGAGATTGCATGGATTACCTCAGAGCATAGTTTCAGACAAAGATACTAAATTTATAGGTTATTTTTGGAGAACACTTTGGAAGAAGATGAAGACAAATTTGTAATTCAGTTCTTCTTTTCACCCACAAGTCATGGACAGACAGAGGTAGTAAACAGGATCTTGGGAAATTTATTGAGATGCTTAGTAGGAGAGGAAAATGGAAGTTGGGATTTGATTCTTCAACAAGCAGAGTTTGCCTATAATAATTCAGTGAACAGGAGTACCAGAAGAACACCTTTTGAGATTATTACTGGAGCACACCCTAGAGGTATATCAAAATTGAGAGATATCAGTAATGGAGACAAGCGAAGTGTAGAGGTAGAAGAATTTACAGATCACATGAAGGATTTACATATTCAGGTTAAGCAGCATTTGGAGGATATGAACAACAAGTATAAGGAGAAAGAAGATGAGAAGAGAAGACATAAGGGATTTGAAGTTGGCGATGAAGTGATGGCATATCTGAGAAAAGAAAGATTTCCAGTTGGAACCTATAACAAGTTGTAGATGAGGAAGTTTGGACCTTGTAAGATCTTGAGGAAGTTCAGTTCCGAAAATACATATGTAGAATTACCAGATAGTTTGAGTATTTCACCTATATTCAACATTGCAGATCTACATCAGTATCATGAATCAAAACTCAGAGAAGATAGTATTGCAGACTGGGAGAAATATTTTCCCCGGAAGGAACTAGAGAAGATTGAAGATATTTTGGATAGTAGGATTGGGCAAAGTACCAGGAATAGTCAGTACAAGGAGTATCTTGTGAAGTGCAAGGACATACTAGTTGAAGATTCATCTTGGATTTCTCAGCCAGAGGTGGACCACCTTGGTTTTCTTCTGGCCCCAGCAAAGTGAGGGACTCACTTTTTCAACAACCCCGGATGTCTAATGCAAGAGCATCCCCGATTCTTGGCAATCTTGCATCAACCAAAAAATATTTCCTTTCTAGTTTGTTTTCTGTTTTGCAGTTTCAACATTTCTTTCTGTATTTTATTGCATTTGCTCACCAGATCTTGCAGAGTTGGAATTTGCTTGAGGACATGATCATCTTCCTTATTCCTAAACCGCAGAGCATTTGGATCATTTACTGGGAAGTTATTGCTTCCAAATTCTAAGATAGTTTTCTAGCCCCAGAACCGCTTGGACCTATTTGCTATTAGTGAATCTTGCGGATCCTTGTTGTATCCTATGGAGCTTCAGTTCGTTGATTCCAATGTTCCTTGGCATGTGGTCGACCTTCCCTTTGATTTGCACTTCATCCTTTATATTTTTTAGTGGAATCTCTTTAGTGGAGCCCGACCTAGTGTTTTACATGTTTGATCTTGTTCTTCGGCATTTGATCCCTCTTGGGCTGACCGGATCCCTCTAGACCATTTAAATCAATGTAATATAGCATCATAATTCAGTAAAATAGAACATAGAAGATATATCCTAAGATTTAGAAGTTCGAAGTTGACCAATTTTGTAGTTGAGCATGTATGCGACATGCCAGTGAGCCAAATCTTGTAACCCGAATGTTACCGGTTTTTTATAATCAATTTTTATGATCTAATTCATTTAGTTCTATATTACCTCCATCATATCCTTATGTTTCCGTTGTGTTTACTCTTGCAAGCCGTTTTGGATTGATCTCTTTGAGGTCCCTCCTAACCGGTGACTGCACCACCTTCTTAACTTAAATGAATAACTCAAGTATCAATCCTTCCTTGCCTCTATAACACCCTGATAATAGGGGTATTCAACATCAGAACAGTATCATTGAGGTGCATGATAAGTAAGAATTTTGACAACCTGTCTACTAATAAATATTTTAGTCATCCCCTCCAATAATATTAACTTTTTCCACTCAACTCTTCTAGGATTCATACCCCTTGGATGTAACCATCCCACATTCATACATACAAGAGATAATATATCAAGAGATACATCTTTAACATTTGATTTACAATTACAATCATGACTTAATTCAGGAGGGGTATAAGAACTTTGAAATGAGCCTAAACACAAATGAACAAGTGAACACCTCATTATGATAAGGAATTACTATACATTTTTTAATTGGGATTACCATCATCCTAAGACAACCTTGATATTCAAGACACCATCTCATTATCACAAGACAACATTTCTTATCTTTTAACTAAAATAACTTGTTGGAATCCAAGAACATTGAGAGGGGGGGTGAATTAGTATTCTGCCAGAATGTTCAATTTTAATCTTATTATAGCATGCATTCACCAATCGGTAAATCAGTACATATATAATTTAAAGAAGTAAAGCAATCAATGAACCAATCACACAAATAAACACCATAACATAGAGAATTTATACATGGAAAATCTCAAAGAGGAAAAACCACAGTGGGATTTGTGACCCACAATATCAATCCACTGGCCATATGGAAATATATTACATAAGATGGGGGCATGCACATGTAGGAAGGCTTATAGACTAGATCACACTACTCAAAATAAAGGAGTCTCACTGACTACAGTCACTTTGAATAACAAAACATAAAACTAAACTTATTTAATGCATCTGCTATGCCTGATTGAGTTTCGGTTTAGGCTTTGACTGTTCTAGTTCTGAAAACCCTAAACCCTTACCAGAATAACCTCTTACATAAATATCCTCACATACATGATCTTTGCATTACTCATAACATCAACATTCCTATCATTACAATCATTTCATCATATCACAAAATGATCTAATCAACTGACCTATATACCCTTACAATCCTTCATGACTCATGTCGGCTTACATAGATAATTACAAAATTATTATACATGTCGGCTCATTACATATATACATAAATAACAAAATAAATTGTTGATTGTCAGATCTCCCAATGATGTCGGCCTCCTATACCGGTACCCTATTTGCTGGTTATTATCCTTTCCTGATCTACAAATTATGTTGGCCTTCAATGTCAGTACCCATAGAATCCTTCCTACCATTGAAGATACCTGTCGGTGAAGAACCAAACCAAAGAATGAAGCCGGAACATGTTGCCATCAATGACAACATATGAAACCAATCAAATGAGTGTCAATTGCCAACAATCTCCCTCTTTGGCATTGATGGCAACACTCATGTGAAAAATGATAATGGTTCCCATCTGTCAGTTTCACCTTGAGACTGCTCCCCCTGAGCTGAATATCCATCTGTGATCGTGATCTATACAATATACTCCATAACTCTTGATGTCAAGGATATATTTTTTACCTATACCTCCCCCTTTGACATCAATGCCAAAATACACCAAAAACTGGGATGAAGAATGAAATTTTGTACAAAGAATGTGTCCTAAAACACCTTGCCAGAGTTGAATATACTTGAAATTTTTTGAATAAGTTTTCTCCAAAAGCTCTAGATAAGTGTCCCAACCAGATTTGAATGTGCTAGAAATAGATACAAGTGCATTAAGAATATGAGAATAGGACTCTTTCTCCTTAAGCTCTGTCGGTGTGGACTTACCAACCATATCTATGCATTCCTTCTTATGTACACTCAAGGAGTCCAACCGGGGACTCACCAATCCTCTGAGCCCTTTACTGCTCCTAATGATTTTGTATTTTTACCTTTCATGAGTTGAAATTTGAGCTTCTAATGATAAAATTTGCCCATCAATAGATGTAGTCAAAGAATTGGAACCGTCAAAAGAATTGACTATACCTACAATTTTATCATGTGAATCCTTAATCCCTTTAAATATGTCTGCAGTAAGTAATCGAGTGTTACAGCATACTCTATATATATTTGTACATTGTCTTAAAACATTATCAATTAACTTCATTTTGTTAGTAATCTCTTTCTTTTCTCATTCAATCATCTGATCAAAAGTGGCTCTCTTAGCTTGTGTGAATCTCTCCAATGCATGTCGGTTAGATATCTACTGCAGTGATTGAAAATCCTTAGAAATGTGCTCAATAATTATTTTGAGCTTGCCGGATGGGCTTGCTCCTTTTTCAAAATGGCACTCTAGGACAAGTCTATCCAAAATTGGAATTGATTGATCAATTATTCTTTTATCCACTTATCCTTCCTTCATCATCTTTTGAGAACCCATCATCATGAGCTTAGTATAACTCATCTCAGTTATGCTCTTCTTCTCTACCTATGAGGTAGAAATTGACAACAATGATGTGCTCACTACTGGTTCCCTACCGGATTCCTCTCCCTTCTCCTCTAATGGTTTATTAACTTTAATAACTTCATCTTTTGCACCGATGGCTTCACCACTTGGTACAGTATCTGTTCTTGTCAGTTCCACATGAACTGTATCCTTGACCTGTACATTCTGATCCAAAGGACTATTGTCCTCAACATTTGTAACATGTACACTATGACTCTGCCGGTATATCCACTTTTGCCGGTATCTCCTCTGTGTCATGTACATTAGATTCTATCGGGGGATCTACATCCAATGCCTTATTATCTTTCAAAAATGTGGGTGAGGCACCCACTACACCTTTGCCTTTCCCTTCAATTGGGATGTCAGTAGTATCAGTTTTAGCTTTCAGTGAAGTGTAGAAACCAAGGTTGTCAACAAAGAACTGAACCCATGCCTTGTGGGTTTCACTGATTATTTCATTAACCCTACCTGACATAAGACTAATTATCATGTGCTTGCTGCGAAAAATTGTTTTGTCTATAACTTCAAGTGTCATATCCAACTCATTTAGAGTAATTGATCCACATGTAGTTAATAACTCTTGAATTTTTATGCGCTTGTCCTCCTCCATCGTAGATAATCTCCTAGCATATAGATTGTCATACAATTGTTCCAGTATTTGCTTCTCAATTTCCAACAAAGCCTTCTTAAATATATCCAGCTATAACAAAATTTCTTTCTCAATTTCTTTCTGCTCATCATCATCTAAGTGCTCATAATAGAATTGTACATTTTTCAACATAACATCCTTAGTGATTTCATCTATCGGTTCTACACAAGTCTTGGGTGGGATTATAGTTACATTATGGGATACAATAGCAAGGTCTGTGTCATCCATCTTCTTTCTTCTTCCAATACCGGATGGTGCAAAAGGTGTATGAGATGTTTCCTTTGGAGCTCTTTTCTTTGCAAGTTGGTTGGCTGGTACCTTGATTGTGACCTTCCTTACCGATTGCTTCCTTTCTTCCTCCTTAGACTCCCCAACTTTCTTCCTCAATGCCCTCTTGAATTCTAAAGGAGTGTCATCTTCAATTCCAGAGTTTGATGGAATAGGCTCAATTAATATTTCAGGCTCTTTCCTCTTCCTTCCTTTTTCCAGAACAACATCCATTAAGGCCTTGGTGTCCTGGGATACTTGTTCAACAAATTTGCTGGCTTTGCCTTGCTATTTCTCCCTCTTCTTCCTTGAATTCACTTTGAACCTCTTGCTTCTTTTGTTTTGCAGTTCCAAAGGACTTTTCAGCCTCATCAACAGGAGCATCAATCAACATCTTGGCATAAGCATCCAGAATCCCAGCATCAACCTCATATCCCATCTCCTCTATCCATTTCTTCTAGGGTTTAACTACTTCCATTAAGGTTTCATCCTTTTTGACCATAAAGAAAATCTCGTTCGAGTATTTCTCAACAATGTGTTTAGGAACCCTCTCTCTGGATTTCATTGCCTTCTGAAATGCCTTGAAATAACCCCAAACCTTATCATCTCACTGACTATGCAAACTAGCAATAGATTGTTTCAGTTGTCTGCCTATCGGGATATCAAACGCCCATTGTCTCTTCCCAAAACCAGGAGTTTCATTAAGGAAAAATAGCATCAAGAAGACAATGAGATTCCCATACCGAAATATCCCCTTTTTCTCTCCTTTGATCTTCCCAAGGTTAATTAACAACTCATCTAACATCCATCCACAAAGATCTATCTTCTCATTTTCCCTTATAATCTTATGTGCAACATATATGTAGGAGCTAGAAACAGAATTAAGATGATTGGATTGAGTTACCTTATACCCAATGATCATGCTGCCAAATCTGATGTCTCTATCAGTGATGGTGCTGACCCTCATCGATCGTCGGTCCGAGGTTGCACCAGTGAGTTTGTTAACTTGATCATTTGAAATCTTTTTCTCCGGACGCTGACCAATCTGTGGAAAACTGATGATGGCCCTAATGGCCTCCTTTGTGATCTTATAAGGTGTTTCCAACCAAATGAACTCTCCATGAACTCTGCTCAATACATATTAGATGATCTCATCTTCGAATTCAGGGATATCAAGAATGTCAGTAAACCCTAGATCCTCAATATGCTTATACTCGAGCTTGATCTTTCTGAAGTCACCCATCAAATCGTTCATATACATACTCTTGATGTCACTGGTACATAAACCGTTAATGTAGCAACGAATGTATGCTTTGACCTCTTTCACATAAACAACTCCTTCCATAACACGGGAAAATGCACCAACCAAATCATCCAAGGTGGCAATATGCGGACATTGCTTGAAAATTGGCCTGGGACGATCCTTAACCTCAACAATAGTTGGATTTGAAACGAAAGTAGGTGCAGAGGATGATCCAGCTTCCATGATGAAAGATGACTTCGATAAGTACCTGAGAAATGGTTGTTGGTGAATAACCCTAGAGAACTCTTCCGATCGCTGGTGGAATCCCTGAAGAAGATATCTAATCGTATTGAATTGCCTTAGACTTGCTCTGTATCACTCTTAATCTCTCTAAATGCAAGGTGAACAAAAATGAAGTGGATTCAACCTTTTAACCTTCAAGAAACCCTAATCCGTCATAGATATGAATGACTTCCGGTGGAACATACCGGATCTCGATTGAACATCTCCATGTCAGATAAACCTTTTCCAATGTCAGGAACATCTTCCAAAACTCCTTCCCAGGGCTTATGCAATATTTTCATGATTTTTTCCTACCCCTAAGGCATCTGCCTTAGTTACCGGATGAGCTTCCTGTCAGTGTAGGAGCAATCTCCTCTGTCGGTTGAGTAACCAGAGCAATTCCATCTGCTAATTGATCATCTGACTTCCTGACCCATTTCTTGATATGATCTTGCCAGATTTCAATGACCTATTCTTTCCCTTTATCATTTGGTCTATCATAGTTAACTTATCTATGTGTCCAATCTTGTTGCATGCATAACATGTAACATTGTTCATTTGAATTGATTTGCTATAACCAGTATAATTGCTTGACTTGCGTTGATTAGCCATATGTCCAAATTTTCCACATGCATGACATTTTATATTCAATCTTGTTGCATGCATAACATGTAACATTGTTCATTTGAATTGCTTTGCTATAACCAGTATAATTGCTTGACTTGCGTTGATTAGCCATATGTCCAAATTTTCCACATGCATGACATTTTATATTCAATCTTGTTGCATGCATAACATGTAACATTGTTCATTTGAATTGCTTTGCTATAACTAGTATAATTGCTTGACCTGCACTGATTAGCCATATGTCCAAATTTTCCACATGCAATCTCTTATCTTATGACCATACTTATTGCATTTAGAACATTGACCGAGAGTAGAATTATAGTTTTGATTTTCTCTATTTCTACATTGCCTAGCCATGTGACCAAATTTATTACAAACACAACATATACCATTGAATTTGTAAGCATTAAGCTGCCTTACCGGTGTCTTATGGTTCTGATCTTCATTTGCAGCACTGGAGCTTTGACCTTGTTCAAATCCAAGTCCACTGGAATCTCCATTTTGTCTTTGGCTTTTCAATAATTCATCAAGTTGTACTGAACTAACCTTGAATTTATCCTTGTACTCATTTGCAATAGCCAGATCATCTCTTAGGATTATCATCTGTCTTTCAAGTTCTTGTTCGTTGCTTTGCGATTGCACCAATTATGTTCTTAACATATCATTTTCATGAGCCAACCGGATGCATTCTTCAGATCTATCTTTCAAAGATCTCTCAAGGTTTTCTGCATTCATCTTCTGGTCTTCAATTTCCTTTGACATCCTCATAGTTAGGGCTTGCATTTCATTCCTCATGACCATATTCTCTTGAGTTAGCTTCTGACATTTTTCATAAGGGCATTTTTCTCTTCATTATCTTGATTTTGTAGAAGTTCCTTCCTCCTAGCTTGAACAGATGACAACCTCTCCTGTAGGATAAGAATGAATTCCTTTGCAAAATTTAATTCATCTTGTAATTTCAAGTTCTTCATCCTTTCAGCATCATAATCTTCAAGTGCTACCTCAAGTTGCTTCTCCATACTCATATCCATGGATTCTGGATTCTGGATCTCCCTCAAGATGTTAGACTTCCTTCGAGGCACAAGGCTTTGATACCGATTGTTGGAATCCGAGAACACTGAGACGGGGGGGGGGGGTGAATCAGTGTTCTATCACAATGTTCAATTTTAATCTTATTATAACATGCATTCACCAACCGGTAAACCGGTACATATATAATTGAAAGAAGTAAAGCAATCAATGAACCAATCACACAAATAAACACCATAACACATAGAATTTATACATGGAAAATAACCTCTTACATAAATGTCCACACATACATAATCTTCACATTACTCATAACATCAACATTCCTATCATTACAATCATTGCATCATATCACAAAATGTTCTAATCAACTGACCTGCATACCCTTACAATCCTTTATGACTCATGTCGGCTTACATAGATAATTACAAAATGATTATGCATGTCTGATCATTACATATATACATAAATAACAAAATAAATTGTCGATTGTCAAATATCCCAATGATGTCGACCTCCTATACTAGTACCATGTTTGCTGGTTCTTATCCTTGCCTAATCTGCAAATCATGTCGGTCTTCAATGCCGGTACCCATAGAATCCTTCCTACCAGTGAAGATACATGTCGGTGCCGTTGAAGTGTCTACCAGTGAAGAACTAAACCAAAGAATGAAGCTGGAACATGTTGCCATCAATGACAACATATGAAACCAATCAAATGAGTGTCAATTGCCAGCATAACTATGATTCCATCTCTACCAAGGTGACCATCATCTATCTTTCAGATTGAGAAAAATAACTATTATCTAATTTAAAAAAACAAATGACTAAAGCTCTATTCTCTACGTAATATCAATTGTAAGCTTAATTGAGATTTCAAAATCAACATTTTAATCCATAGTCTATTGTAGTCCAAGTTATTATTGCCATGTATGAGCATGGTCTATTGTGAGTCAGAGTTGGTATTGCCATGTATGAGCATAATCTATTGTAGTAAAATTTATTATTGCCATCTATTGACTTGAAACTGTGAGAGATGAATTCACCAACACAAATGACATGTTCACACATAATCACACTTGATTGTTGTTTTCCTCTCCCACACGTAACAGAAATTTCTCATTAAACCAAATTCTCCTTTCCTCCCTCGACTAGGCCTTCCTCCTCTACTTGGTTAGCACGTTCATATAAACATTCACCTATACACACAAATTTGTTATGGCATCACATCTATATAATAATTCAGCTGAATATAAAATTAGAAATATGGGAATCTTTGCCAACGAAATATATGTCATCTATCACATGATAAAATCAGAATTAACATTGCAGTTTTAAAGTTGATGTCAAATCCTTAATCTATGACTATATTCTAATTTTAATATTCGTGGTTCTAATTCTAATATTTGTGATATATATCATTTATCGTCGAAAACAAGTATATAATATTCCATAAAACGATTTTTATCACAATTCAGGTCATAAGCTCCTTAAAATTCAGTCTAACCAGTTATTAATCAACAAGGGATTTGAATTAATGCTGTGTTTCATGAAAAAAAATTAAGTTTAAAACTTAAAAATAACATCAAATTTGTTTCGTGAGTGAATACCAAACCAGGTATCAAATGGACAACCTGAAACAGCAAACAATAATTGTTTTAATTATCTTATCAATCGTTCAATAATGCCCAATAAATCCAATCAAGCCGAATAGAAAAAGTCTAAGCAGCCTACCCCAATTGCAGGGAAGCATCTGAAGCTTCATTGTGTTGAATGCTTGTTTTGTGTTGGCTCATGGGAGTGTAAGAATTATGTAAACTTTCAGGTGACTGAGAATGATCACGAGTTTCCAAAAGCTCAATCAACAAGGATTCCACTGCAGTGTTATTCTCCAAATTGAAGCGCTGATTCAACTGCTCAACATGTAGTCACCTTTGTTTTAATCAAAACGAGGAAATGCAGTGCAAAGAAATAGAGATGCAAGTTCGAGAAAACACAGTTACCTCCAGGCGAAGTCTACCATTCTCCTCCTCAATTTGCTTTCCCTGCTTACAATACGAATGAGCCAAGGAAAAGTTCATTGTATCTATTGAAAGGAAATGGTTTGAGTTGAGAAATAAATAAAAAATCTTTCAAAATTCCATTGTTAAGTTTCAGTTGCCAATATTCCATATCGGACGAAATAAGTCACTACCACGGCCCGAAAAATGTGTTAAAACACAAATATTTTGTCAGGGTTATTGTCTATAAGTTTGGTTAAAGATCGCAATTTAGCTATGTTACACACTGTTTCCAAGATAGGGATATCAAGTCGACAGTCTGAGGCCATTTTTTGTGGACGGTATGAGAACGGCTATACATATGAAAGTTTTAAAAATGTATATAAGAAAGATGCTCAAATTTCTAGAAATTAGTGACTGTAAATGATGTTCGATAATGTCTACAAAAGACTGCATGTCAACCACATTCTTAAAAACTTTTGTTTGTCGATATCTCAGACACAATACCATGGCCAATGCACCCTTAATCTTTTTGGCAACTGACAATACTGATGAATTTTAATATAAAATATCTAATACCATTTCAGGACTTTTGAAGTTTGAGACGTTTTTGAACAATGAAATCAGGAAATTCAAATTATTACTCTTACTGTTAACTGTAAGATAACTCATATCATTAGCTATGAATCTGAATCACGATATATTTAGTACTGTCATGATTAATTTAACTTCTGTTATACTTCTGTCATTGGTGTTATGTAATGCTGTCATGATATACTTTTTAAGAACTATTTTTTTAATCACAAAAATCTGCCAGCGCCACAAGAGGAAAATGCGAGAAAAATAACAAGTACATATCTACCACGCCAGCAACAAAGGTATGCATGAAGCGGGAAAGCGAAGAAATACCCAGCAAGACAAGGGCAATGGAAGCACCCCCACTGAAAGGTTGAAGCCGAACATGCATTCATCTCGGCATTACTCGAAACTCAAAAAAAAATTAAATGTTACAATTCATTCATCATATATTTGTAAGTCTATAGATGCTTTGTTTCTAGCTTATGCAAGGGCTTTGCCATAAGATTCATTTGGAAAGATTTACACACCAAGGATCATTGATAGGATTGGTCATAAGCTTCAACAAAGAATGTTCATGAAACTTCTATTTTCACTTCTTTCAATAATACTATCATATTATATGATAAAAATGAACACTGGATATTATTGATCAATTTTCAACTAAAATCTAATGTATTTTGTAAAGAAGATTCGCATATTTCCTCTTTTACTAGTGGTTCTCTTATAAAAAATACATTCACTTTATATTACTTATGCTTCTGTCTCTTTAGTTCTACTAGCATCTACTAATGACAAATATCTTCTTTTGCACATTAAATCTTTCTTGCCTCTAAGCATGAATTTTGTTATGATGAACATCTTCTTCTTTCTACTATCTTTCATACTTTAAAAGGAAAGCACGTAGTTGGTTTTATTCATGTAATAAAGTTTTTAAAGTTTATTATATAAATTAAGAACATGTTGATCAATTTGTACACTTAAACAAAACATGGGCTTTACTTCCTCTTGTAACAACAACCATGTTTGATTAGTTAAACATGTGATTAAAATTATTCATAGAATGTATATTATTTTATCAAAACCCATATTTACTTACCTTATTTCTCAAATACAAAACTCCCACAACTAATTTCCTATTCTTACTTATAGGAATCCCCTTCCTATGGTTTTTATATGCATTAAACTCATCACTCTTTCCCAGTCAGTAATACGAAAGTAGTGGTACACTAAGTCTTCCCACTCATTCAAAAAAATGCAAGTTTGATCAAACCATTTGCTGCATAACCCCATGAGAGAACATATATTTACAAGCTTATAAAATAACCATGATTAAAAAATCGAAGACATACCATAAGGTCTCTTTAAGGCAAAAAATTGATATAGATGTCTTTTGCCTTAGAATGGCTTTAGCAGATATTTTACATTGACATTGTCAAATGGCCTTATTTTATTAAATGTCAAAACTTCAATATTTCAAAAGACTATGTGGATGCAAATGAAGGAGTTTTTCATTAAAATAAAAGGGGTTTGAATTTTATCAAAACAAGTTGATCTGCCTAGGGTTTTCAACATATTTTTTAACTTTTCATGATTGGTTGCATCTTTTCATGTTAACTAAAGCTTATTAAGAACCATAATGAAAGGAAAACATGGAGTATTAGGGTCTTCTCTAGCACTCGACCTCCAATTTTTAGGTATGCCTTGTGAAACATTTGGTTATTTTAGTTTATGGGTGTTAAAAGCAATGTTATGAGTTAAGTTGCATGTAGAAAAGATACTTTGAGCAGGTTGTATTGTCCTTGTGCATCATTATATCCCTCTCATAAAAGAGTATAGATGAGTTTTTAATATCAATCTTTTGAATATGTTCAAACTCTATCATAAAAAGAAAAACCTACAGAGGGTTTGTTGCAGTAGACAATCAATACATTTTTCTTTCCTTCTTGTCTTCCATCACCATAAATGGCACATGCTTGTGAGTTGAAATACAATCACCATCTCGTAAAGTATTTCCATGCAAATGAACAAGACATAGAGATAATGGTATATGACCTATTATGCTAATGAGAAGAGAAAGATTAAACAACAATTTAAATCATAGTAAATTTCCACATGATGAAATATTTTTTTAAGTCCATTTGCTATAATAGTATCAAAGCTCTCATCAAGATTGTTAAATCCTACTCAAACAAAGGAAAGAAACAACATTGTCCTATCATGTGTTTGTTGTATTAAGCACATCATGTATTATTGTTTATTGCCTTTATTTGCATTGTTTAAACTTGCCTTATAATCGAAACTTTTGAGTCCTTGTCTTGATCATAATCTCTTGTTTCTATCTACCTATTTTTCCACTTTCAAAAGTACCTTTTGGTTCACATTTGTGGTCTTATTTACTTTGTTGGGTGAAATAAAATCAGGTATAACCCATCAAGCCTTTATTTTATCACTATCATTGATAAACACATGAATAAGAACTTCCATACCTTATGAAACCTTGAGTCAAGAGTCCATGTGAGTTTAACATCGGAGATAAATGTTGCTTGAGTAATGTGAAATGGAAAGAAAGGTGGACTGAGGCAATTTGGATACTAGGTTAAGTCTAATGTTAAAGATATCAAAGGGGTTAACACCATTAATGAATAATGAATTGTCAACATTATGGGTAATATTTATAACAATCAAATATTACCCATTTAAGGTTTTAATATGCACTACACTCATCACTCCTTCCCAATTAGTAACACGAAATTAGTGGTACACTGAGTCTTCCTCCCTATTACAAAAAATAGCAATTATTTTACATTGACATTGTTAAATGGCCTTATCTTGTAAGTGTCAAAACTTTAATATTTCAAAAGACTATGTGGATGCAAATGAAGGAGTTTTGCATTAAAATAAAAAGGGGTTTAAATTTTAACAAAACAAGTTGACCTACCTAGGGTTTCCAACATATTTTTAAGCTTTTCATGACTGGTTTCAGCTTTTCATGGTAGCCAAAGCTTATTAAGCACCATAATGAAAGGAAAATATGGAGTATTAGGGTCTTCTCTAGCACTTGACCTCTAGTTTTTTGTTATGCAATTTGGAACCTTTGGTTAGTTTAGTTTGCATGTGTTAAAAGCAATATTATGAGTTAAGTTGCATGTAGAAACTCATTTGCCATGAGGAAAAGATGTGTTGAGGAGGTTGTATTATCCCTACGTATAATTATATCCCTCTCATGCAAGAGTATAGATGAGTTTTTCATATCAATCTTTTGAATATTTTCAAACTATCATGAAAAGGAAAACCTGCAAAGGGTTTGTTGCAATAGACAATCAATGCATTTTCCTTTCTTTCTTGTCTTTCATCACCATAAATGGCACATGCTTGTTAGTTTAAATACAATCACCATTTCCTAAAGGATTTCCATGCAAATGAACAAGGCATAGAGATAATGGTATATGACCTATTATGCTAATGAGAAGGGAAAGATGAAATCATAGTTTAAATCATAGTAAAGTTCCACATGATGGAATATTTTGTTGAGTTTATTTTCTATAATAGAATCAAAGCTCTCATCAAAATTGTTAAATCCTACTTAGCCAAAGGAAAGAAACAACATTGTCATGCCATGTATTTGTTGTGTTAATCCCATCATATATTGTTGTTTATTGCCTTTATTTGCATTGTTTAACCTTTCCTTAGAACCGTAACTCCTAAGCCCTTGTCTTGATCATAATCTCTTGTTTCTGTCTACCTATTATTCCACTTTCAATAGTACCTTTTGGTTAACATTTGTGATCTTACATACTTTGTTGGGTGAAATTAAATTTGGTGTAACCCACCAAGCCTTTATCACTGTCATTGAGAAACACATGAATGATAATGTTCATGTACCTTATGAAACCTTGAGTCAAGTGTCCATGTGAGTTTAACATTTGAGATATATGTTGCTTGAGTAGTGTGAAATGGAAAGAAAGGTGGACTAAGGCAATTTGGAAAGTAGGTTAAGTCTAATGTTAAAGAGATCAAAGGGGATATCACCATTAATGGACCATGATTTGTCAACATTATGGGTAAAATTTGTAACGAGAGGCAAAAAACACAAAGTATTTGGGGGATTGTAATGACTCTCAGAGAAGATAGAAAACTTAAGGCAAATAAGCATGAACACTAAGAAACGAGATACCGCTCATATTGAGTAGTGTGACATAGGTCTAGTGAACAAATACCATATGATGTGTGCTTTGACAATACATAGTGAGGAAAAATTCGAAAGACAAAGAAGTGGCAGACGTGATGACAAAGATGCAATGTCCCCTTTATAGGATTTTCTTACAATGCAGATGATTCTGAACTTGTTGGTGGGTGGACTTGTCTTGTTGAATGGATTATTGATGTTTCCAATGAACTCAAGTGGGCTAGAAGACTCATATGCCACTTTCTGGGGTGATTTTTGACTTCTAGTGTGCTCTTCAAGAATCTTGGAGAGAGCAACTATTTATAATAAACCACCCTATTGTCTTTGTTTATCATTATTTATCATTGGGATCACTCTAGTACAACTAGTTTTGATTCCAATGCATTTTGATAGTTCACAAAATTGGTACATCAATGACTCATTTTAATTATTATTATTATTATTGGAGTGATGAATAAATTTTTTAACATGACTAGTGTTATTGGCACAACATGCCTATCAATACCATGTGAAACACTTTTGACTCAAAGCTATGAACTACTGAGGTCACAAATGAGGGATCTCATCCCCATTTAACAATGCAAAGACTCAAACCCATGAGCACATTGGATCAACAAAGGCACAAGTCTGCGATCATAATGACCTAGCAGGGGTTTGAACCTTGACGGTCACAACAACAATGACAGCATAACTTAACCAACACACTATGGGAAAACCCCAAACTCATATTAATTATTTTTACTAAGGATGCTTAAATTATATTAAAATATTTTAAATGCAACTTAGTGTTATAGCTCATCGGAAATAGAGAAATGTTTTAAATCACGAGCACATAAAACAAAGACCTTGCATGCCATTTTTTATTATTTTTATGAAAATGTATTTTTCAGAATTAAAATAGAGTTTTAAAAAAAAAAAAATTAAATAGTACTTTTCAGAGTTGTTGGATTTGAAGGGCTCTTTTTTTCTCATGAAAACCTTGAGTTTTGAAGATTGTTTGTTTTAACCTTCTAAAAGAAGATTGGCTACTATGATGAGAGATCCACCCTAATCAATACAGTGAGATTCATCCAGGTCTCAGCTTGTGCGAAACGGAGAAGTTTGCAAGGATTCATAGTTGAAAATTTTATCAATGCTCAGGTTTGCCAGATTTGCCATACATATTGGTTAAGTTTTACAGCAATAGATAAATTATTTGTGGGAAGATTAAATTTTACAGCGCAGTGTGTTCTGGCGAGAATACAAATAAAATATGATTTTTTTTAGTAGCTGAGTTTGAGACCCAGCTATGCTTGTGTCTCCCATTAGGGTGCGGTACCATGCAAGCGAGCCGCCACACCAACTTTTAAAACTCACCAACAACTTAAAAAAAGTTCAAATGTTATTAAGGCTTGGGAGCTCCTACTTGGTCTTATGTGGTCAATAGAGTCAAATTGTTAATTTGGAGAATTTGAAGTCTTGTTTCGACTTGGTGGAGCTTTGGAGGTGGTTCGAAATTTTCACTTAGTCATCGCTGCTTGCTACAAGATTTCCATGGTGGTTTCTTTTGAGGCCTTTAGTGGAGCTGATGGGAAGGGGAGAGTCGCCATAAACATGGAGTGAGGAGCTATTCCTGAAACAGGTCTCACTACAGTGGTTGATCATTTCATAGCAAATTGTGAATGTTAAAAGGTGATTACAGCTCTACCAAGGGGTCAAGAATATTATTGCTTGTCGAAAGTGAGTTTTTCTTGAAGGAGCTTGAGGGACAGGTTTGTTGTTGCATACTAAGGGAGACGTTCTAAAGGTTGATTTGCTACAGCAGAAGTACTGGTGATTGCTGCATACTTCTTAAGTTTCCTGGCAGCTGTAGATGGTTCTAAACTCATTCTGAGTGGTATGTGCAATGTAAACATTTAATTTGTCAGTGTAAGCCTGCTCATAAAGGTCAGAAAGTATCTCTATGTATTGTTCTTACTCAAGAAATTAAATGGAATATCGTTGGATGTTTATGTAAATTTGAACCTCCCAATGCAAATCTGAGAGTTAATGACAAAGCATTGTGTTTGAGTTCAATAGGAAGGTAAATTGCATAGCAAATCTGAAATACAAGACTTTATTAGCATAACTAATCAACACATGAAGATAAACAGAAAACTTCGAAAGTTGTTTATGCAAACTGTTTGACATAATGTTCAGTTGATAGAAGTGCAAAAAAAATTGGTAGTAAACAGGGCTGTCTGCTCTGAGATACGCAAGAATCCCTACAAGAAAACAAATACAAAGCAATGGTTTCAAAGTGTGACCAATATATAGAAACTATTAGATAACATTCATATGCCTCAAAGTCCAAAAGATCATGACTGTGTTTAGGGAGGTTTGATGCATCAAATATGAGACATTAGCAATATCAAGTGACAGTCTCATGAGGTGCACACAAAAGGATAGGTGGCTACAATGAAGAAACAATGGTTACGTGCCTACTACAGAGACCTAGGCACAAAGAGGATGTGAAAAGAATAATAAAGATTAATGTACAGTAGTGCGGATAGTTAACAATTTAGGTCAAATGATAAGATGACTGAGCATGTCTAAACCCTTGATAGTTCGAAGCAAGAAAAAGAGTAGTCAGAGTGTCTTTGATGGACGGCAAGGTAGAGGAGTACTTCTAAGACAATTTAGCATGCATGAGCTTCATTCTCTTTTAAGAATGCCACAACAACCTCCAGAAGGACAGCAATGACTGTCCATGAAATATTGGCAAGGGCAGCCAATTGAATTTGCGTGATATTAATTTGCATGAAGCAAAAATGAGGAGACAGTCGTGAGTAAAGTGCAGCATAATATGAAAGACTAGACCCTCATGGTTGGAAAAAAACACTAAGAACCTTAGAAGGACATAAAATATTAACGCATGAAAGACAGTTTCATGACAGAGGTACATGGTAGAAGACAAACATAAAGGTTTACAGAGGTACATGGTAGAAGACAAACATAAAGGTTTATGTCCATGAAGGCAGTTTGAAAAGCATACAAGTCATGAAGACTGTTAATGGTTTAAGTCTTATCTAAACCCTGTTTTAAGCTAAGACCTCGATCGTAGGGTAGGTAATGGCAGGGACTGTGGTGACAGGGAAAAGAAGTGAAACATCTCAGGTATCAAGAGAGACAAGTCGAAGTGCAAGTTTAAGAAAGGAAAAGGACCCCATACTTTGTCATGAAAGTATGACAGTCATCAACAAGTATGCAAGTTGAGTGAGAGGATTCCATTAAGAGACAGAGAGAATACAGAGCTATGGGTGGCGTAAAAAGAAAATTTCCTCTGTATGACAGTCATTTAGGCAAGAAAAGGTTACATACATCATTCTACAGGTCTACCCAAGTATTAGTGCCATGTGGATAGTTAAAAATCCATGACATATCTAGGCCTGTGTTGACAGTCATTTAGGCAAGAAAAGGTTACATACATCATGCTACAGGTCTACCCAAGTATGAGAAAGAAAAGAGTTTTTCTTGACAAACTCGATAAGGCACAAATAAGATAGTATAATATGGTCTGTTGGGAATAAGAGAAACCTCGGGAGAGTTAAGGCTGGCAGAAAGAACAATCAAAGGTAAGTTTATGAGTGAATTTACAAGGTTGATATGACAATAGATTCAAGGGAATCACAGTCAGGAGGTCTGTGTAGCATTCGATGATGAAGATGCCAAGATGATAACCTTAGTAAGAAGATAGAAGATCAGTGACGTGTAAGATGCATCTTGAGAGGCATGAGGGCAATGATAACAAAATAGGTTAGTCACTATAATTTGGAATATTTCCTATTTTTGTTCAAAAGTAATAATTTAAAAAAATGTAATTTATTTATAAATAGAATTCTACGATAAAATTATATAATTGTAATATCAATTTAGATAAAATCTTAATTTATGTTTTAATAGTTTTATAAACCATACTAATTTACATCAAAACATTAATATAAAGAATATATGATCTTTTACAATTAATCTTTATTAATCAAAGTATTCTAAAATCATTTTTATATATTTCATAGCTTATTCCAATAGTCAACCATATTAAGAATCTGATGGACATTAAGGAGACTATCTTTTTCAACCTAGCAAAGGGTATGGAATGAACCTCCTATCCATTTGGCCTCTTGGCCCACAAGTATGGCAGGACCTCCAGTCCATCCATCATGGGGTGCTGTACTTGCTGTACTTGATGAGGGAAGACAGGCACTGCTGCATCTTTTTATTTGCAAGACATTTCACATTAAGTCCAAACATGGTTGCTGATGAAAATTAGGTCAATAATTAATGATCTTATATTTCTTGATGGATTGACAATTGAATCATATAAATAAGATTTAGAAGCTTCCTAACAGATTTAAAAGCTTCCTAACAGATTTATTTTGAGATGAATAAATATAACAATATTTACATGTCAATTATTTCCCTTAATATTATACACTACTATTCTTAATTTCTGACTCAGGTTTATTTTTTAATTCTTCTCCGATTCAAACTTATTGTTCCATGCTGTATTGCTATATTAATTGTCCTTTGCTTATTTTATGGAACCACTGATTAATAATATTCCTTAAATAGTCTTCATCGACCCTCTTTAGAATCGCTACACTTTTTTTCAAGGATAAACGCAGCGATCTATAGTTGAATATGCTATAATTATTCCTATCATTGTGGAGGCATGAAATACTCTTTAAACTTGATCGATTTCTTTTATTTTGTTGTCTAGGACTTATTGTTATTAAGGCTACGATCTAGTTTGAAAAGCGACGACCTCGTGGCAGGGGCATGGCAAATAAGAAAATATATATCAGAGACTTACAGATCATGATAACAATAATACAAGTCATCACAAGTGGTGTTAATGCTTTGGAGCTGCAGAAGATATTCATCTATATTGAATTCTGCAGTTTCTTACAATGCTTCAAATAAAGGTGAATGTGTAACCGTTTCTTTGATAACCTTCGTCAACTTTTGTGTACCTGATGTAAAGGCATATATTGTAACTGCCATCCAGGATATTGCATGTTGACTCTTTATCAACATGGAAATCTGCAACAAAATACACAATTTATCTTGGAAAACTTTTCACTTTGTTGGTGTAAATAATTATTCATTTGGATATTATTACACCTTACTTAAGTTTATTTAAGAAATGTATTTCATAGTAGTTTGGGTATGAGACACTTGGGTGTTTGTGCCACATTGGGATAGTGTGTGTAGGAGAAATTCCACCTTTTATGGTGTTGATCTTGTTACTACTTTATCATATACATTTATTGTGGAGTGATAATTCCACCTTCGGTGGGTGATCCACCTCATGTGGAATATTATATTGTTTCTCTACCTACCCACACCTATTTCCTACCTACCCTTGTTTCTTATTGATCCACATGTCATGTTTGTATGTTCACATATCCATATAGGCTTGCCTATATAAGCAGACTCATATTCATTGCATGTAACGCTTGATGATCCAGTTGATCAGTATTTTCATCTTGATAGAATATAATTTATTTATATCATCTATTTTGTTCTCTCTTATTTGTGTTTTCCATTGCCTCTTGATCTTGACAAAATCTCACATGGTATCAGAGCTGGTCCATGTCTCACATGGTATCAGAGCCATTAGAGTGTCATTGGTTTGCCAACTGAAAGAAATTTGATGTTATTTGGGGTTTGCATTTTGGAGCTTTCTATTGTAGGTTATTATTGAAGCTTGATGGGTCAAATCTGAGGTCACCATTGGATTGAGGAGGTCCAAGAAAGTCAGTTTTGTCTTTTGTTTCATTCAAATCGGACTTCAGAGGCCAAATCTAGAGGCATTTGAAGTTTGAAGTCGCGGCGGAAATTTTCCAGAAATTATAATTTCGCAAGCAATTTTCAAATAGCGATATCTCACTCATCCAGACTCCTTTTTTCGAGCAATTTTTTTTGTTTTGGGGTAGAATTTCGTGATTTGTACAATGGTGCAGGATTTTTCGGATTTTCGGATATAGGTTTTTCGGAAATCATGAAATCCCGATTTTTACAACTTTGGAAGCTTCATTTGGGCTCATATGGACTCTTTTTCAGGTGCCATTTTTTTTAAAGTGCATAATTTTTCATCTACTTTCATAATCTGCTATCAGTTTTCAACAATTTTTAGTAGAAATTGTACTTTCATCATATGGTCTTATTTGGCCAATTTGGCATTTGTATTGCATAGATCTATCTTTCTGATCTTTTGCTTTGTAGTTCTCAGCCTATTGGGACAGTTGTAAAACAAAATCAGAAGTCTACCTTGTCATTTTTTGCAAGTGGCCTATTGTACACACACTACATATAAAGTGCCAAAATCATCATTTTTGGGGGGTACTTTGATTGAGTGAATTTGGGGGGTGTCTCTTGTGCTTTTGTGCTCTTGTGTTCCTTCCTTTTTGCTGCTATGGGTTCTTCTAAGTTTCCTCTATTAACTCCTCATAATTATGCTACTTGAAAAATTGATGCATGGAGTAAACTTATGGAAAAAGGACTAACTCATTATATTGATGGAACTATTGTTGCTCCCACTGATCCTAAGGTTGATCCAATTGGTCACTTGGATTGGTTCACTAAAAATATCATGGCAATTGGTACCTTAAGAAAGTATGTATCAAAGGATCTCATTTTTCATATTGAGAAGTGTACTCTAATCAAAGATGCTTAGCAAAAGTTTCAAGACTTGTATGGTCAAGATGATGAGATTAGGGGATATCAATTGAGGAACTCAGAAGTATTTGTATTATTCACATTGTCATATACATCTTATCTTCTTCGATAATCTTTTATATCTTCTCATATATTGATATATCTTCCATTCTTATATACAGTCAATTGCATATGTCAAAATATCTTTCTACATGCTTCTTCTATCATTTACATCTTACTATATACTTATATCTAAGGGATGGGATGTGACCCATATAGTATCCCTATCCTAGATGTTATCTTTCTAATCTCATGCATTGCAGACTTGATGCATTAAGATGTGGTAGGATGACTGCAGCTGATTGTTCATCTTCTTGCCAACATCATCATCCCTTTCGAAAACTTTGACGTGTCCTCAATCAAATATATTGTGTAGGAAGAATATCTCTGTATATTTCTTTCAAGCTTTCAAAAATTTTGTCCCATTGAGATTTTACAATCTGAAGTTGTTGGGTGTGTACTTGAATTTGCAATAGTAGCTTCTTTGCTTCTAGGACTATGGTAGGTATTTGTATTATCTGGGCTAGGTGTTAAGTTTCTTGGGGTACTTCGATGATGTGGGCCAACCTTAGACTTACCACCTGTCTAAGCTGATGAAAGAGGTGTCAAATCTTGTTTCTTTGATCTTGTAGTTGTTGAAATTATCCATGTAATGCTTCTATCTGCAGCTAGGTTTGGCCATCCAAATCTTTTAAATGGGAGAGTTGATTCAACTCTTTTTTGGGCATTAAGAGTCTTCATAAAGAGGGTGTGAGATTGAAAGGAGTTATTCTTGACACAGAATAGTGGTTGATCATTTCATAGCAAATCGTGGATGTTAAAGGTACGGCTCTACCAAGGGATCAAGAATATTATTGCAGGTCAAAATTGAGTTGTTCTAGAAGAAGTTTGAGGGATAGGTTTGTTGTTGCATATTAGGAGAATTTTTTTTTGCTATAGCATAAATATAGGTGACTGTTGGATACTTCTCAAGTTTCCTAGTAGTTCTAGATGGTTCCAAACTCATTTTGAGTGGTATGTGCAATATAAACATTTGATTTTTCAATTTAAGTCTATTCGTAAAGGTCAAAAATTATCTCTATCTATTGTTCTTACTCAAGAAATTAAATGGACTATTATCGGATATTATTTTTCATTGTAAACTAATATCAATTTGAACCTCCCAGTGCAAATATGAGAGTTAATGACAAAACACTATGTTTGAGTTTAGTTAGAAGTGCTAATTGCATTTGCCATTATCATTGCAAATCTGAAATACAACACTTTGTTAACAAGTTGAGCACGAGGATTTTGTTGGAATCAATGAACACTGAGAGGGGGGAATCAGTGTTCTACAACTTTTAGCTTTCTTAACCAATTCTTCAAACCATTTAATGAAAATGAACTAGAGAGATAGGCATAAGCAAAAAACATACAAAAATACCACCATAACACCATGATTTTGTACGTGGAAAACCCAGTCAAGGGAAAAACCATGGTGGGAATCCTACCCACAGTAAGATAATAATCTTTTAGAAGTATGTGAAAAGTTTACATAGGAATGCACATGCATTCAGGAACGCTGCCTAGAGCTCACTGCTCAAATTACATTAAGGGCTACAACCCCAGAAGGCTCACTATCTTACAAAGGAATTACAAAAGAGAAACAACAAGATTAAACTATAAATTAACATCTAAAAATGCCTGGGATAGTTCCGGCTTAAGCACAAAATACAATTGTCTCACTGCTCTGAGACTCACTACTCTGTTTTGCTGATCTTCTTTAATCCAGAGCAAAAATCCTTCAATTGTGTACATGGAACTGGGCACAATTGCACATACACAACACTCGCATACTCTTTGATATATAAAATGAACTTTCCAATCTCTTATATATATCTACAACATGAATTTAGCTCACCAACAAGTCAACTTCAAGAACACTTGCAAAATATGAAACGTGTAAGATGTGTTGACAGAATCCGTTCACCAATGCATATGCGAACCAAAACAAATTGACTACACGCTTCCCACATGTCAGCCAAAAAACCTTGAACATGAAATCAATCACCAAAATCATACTAATAATTCCGCATAACATGTTACACCACTAGTCGGCCAAACAACATTGTTCTTCCTGAAATGCTGAATACCGGATCTTCAATCTTCCACGAAAGACAACACTGGAGGCTAAGATTTTGCAATAAGCTACTCTAGACATCCAACCAACTACTTGTATCACCGCAAAGAAAAATATGCAACCAAAGTGAATTTCTACTCAAAATACTTCCATACTATCAAATATTGTGTTCCACCTTCCATACTAAAACAAAATTGGATTTCATACTTCTGATAGGATGAATCTATACAATTCGGAGAAAATCTCTGAGATGGGTTGTCATCAATGACAATTCTCATACACTTATGCAATGTCTCTTGCCAACAATCTCCCCCTTTGGCATTGATGGCAACACTTAGTGAAAAATGACTAAGTGTCAAACCAAAAATTTCTTACACTACAAACTTACAAAAAGAAAAACTTCTACGGACTCCCCCTGAGACTATACACTATTTTTCACTTCCCTATCTCCCCCTTTGACATCAATGACAAAGGCAGGTATCCGCATAACAAAATTTTCTCAAAACTTACAAAAATTTGAAGATATCTACAAAAATGTTCTTCAATGATTGCAAATGGTCATCCCATCCCTTCTTCAGATTCTCCAAAATAGATATGGGGGCGTTGAATAGATATGCATGCATCTCTGCTACATGTTGTGACCATTTCACACATCACCCCATCAGGATGGGGACCCCCTCTTTTTCTTTGGTTTTGCTTTCTCTTCGTTAGGTTTTTTCTCTGCTTGCCAGGTGTTTTGAGTGAGTTAGTGGTCACTTGGGCTGGCTAAGTTAGGGTTTCCTTCGGAGGGCTCACCTAAGTTTTTTTTCAGAGCCAAATTTGACCTAGGCTGTGGGAAGTCATATGTTGTCTGCCTTGAACCCTAATGTTATCTTAGAAGGATCTTGCCTCTCAGGAAATAGAAAATGGATAAATTGTGCAAAAAGGGTTGAAGATTGCAAGTCAGGATAGGTCAGGGTTGTTGGTTTTTGAGTCAAAGTCTTCTCTTCTGTTGAGTCGGAGTCTATTGAACAGAGCCAGTGACAAAGAGAAGATTCAGGACACGATTTAAGGCATGATGAGTGAAAAAAAGGTAAAGAATTTATGCCAAGAATAGGAATTTCAGTCCTGACCCTTCCAAAGGGTCCAGAGCGAATTCCTCTACAAGACACTACACCTTGACCCAAAGTATGAGCTAACCCATTCCTAGGCTTGAATGGAGGAAAAACACTTGTTTTAATGAAGAAATGTGAAAGATGGAGTCAAGATTTGAGACTAAGGGTGAATTTTGCTCCTGACCCTTCCAAAGGGTCCAGAGCGAAATTCATATGAAACCCTATTTTTTTGTTTTACAAAATCTTGAGCTGGATGTCAACTTAAAGAAAAAATTTACATGATCATGATGGAAGGAAGCCTAAAAAAGTGTGTCCAAGGCATGAAAAGAAGAAAGGAAGTAAGAAATCAGCTCAAAATGAGAATTTCACTCCTGACCCTTCTAAAGGGTTCAGAGCGAAACCCTCATTGGACCCTCAATTTTGACCTAAGGCATTGAAAATGAAGATTTTGGAGCCGAGTGGATGGAAAATGGACTTGGATGTGGTGAGAGGAGAGAAAATGTGATCAAGTTTAAAGATAGATTGGATGAAAGAGGTAGGAAAACAAGCAAATCTTGAATTTTGCTCCTGACCCTTCCAAAGGGTCCAGAGCGAAATTCATATAAGACCCTATTTTCTTCACAAAATCTTGAAGTGAATACCAATTTAAGTTGGATGATGATAGGGGGAGGCCTAATAAGTTATATCCAAGCCAAAGAAAGGAAGAAAAAAAGCGAAAATGAGCCTAAAATGAAAATTTTGCTCCTAACCCTTCCAAAGGGTCCAAAGCAAAATTAATATTTCCTCTATTTTGCTCTTTAGTATGATCAAATTTGTAACTTCTAAGGCATGGTTTGGAGGACTTGGATGCATATTTTCCTTGGAGAGGAGGTTTGAGGTGATGAAATGATGGAAATCAACCAAGAAGATGGATTTCACTCCTGACCCTTCCAAACGGTCCAGAGCAAAATTGGATGAATGAATTGGAAAACCTACCAAGAACAAGGATTTCGCTCCTGACCCTTCCAAAGGGTCCAGAGCAAAAATCCCCATGGACCTCATTTTCTTCCTTGTTTTGGCCAAGTTCTTAGTTCCTAAGGCATGTTGGAAGGTGGATTGATATGTTCTTGCCTTGGGAAGTGATTGAAGGCATTAAAAGGTGAGGATTTTGTCCAAGATTGTGAATTTCACTCCTAACCCTTCCAAACGGTGCAGAGCGAAATTCTTCATAAGCCTCATTTGCTTCCTTTCTTAGACTACCAACCTTGTTCCTTGGGCGTATTTGGAATTAGATTGACGTGTCCTTTCCTTTTGAGGAAGATTGGAGTTGAAAAGGTGAAGAGTCAAGTCTAAAACTTGAATTTCGCTCCTGACCTTTCCAAAGGGTCCAGGCAAAATTCCCCAAAACTTCCCTTTTCTCTCAATTTTGTACCAAGCCAAGTGTGGGTTAGGGTGAATTAGGATTGGAGATGTCCTTAGGCATGACCTTGAGTTGCTAGTAATCAACAAATGTGAAGGATTTTGGTCTAGAAGGAGAATTTCGCTCCTGACCCTCCCAAAGGATCCAGAGTGAAATTCTTATTAATACCTATTTCCCCTTCAAAACAAGTCAAATTCTTGGTTTTTATGGCCTAGATAGGAATGGAGAGATGTTCCCTTGACATTTGAGGTGAATTGAAGTGGAAGAATGAAGAAATAATCTCGAGAACATGGATTTCGCTCCTGACCCTTCCAAAGGGTCTAGAACGAAAATCCTAAAACCTATTCTTTCTTCCAACTTTTGTGTCAAGACAAACCTTGATCAAAGTGAAATAAGTTTGGAGAGGCCCTTAGGATTGCCCTTGAATGAATTATGGCCACCAAAAATTAAGACTTTAAGCTAGGACAAGGATTTCACTCCTGACCCTTCCAAAGGGTCCATAGCGAAATCCTAAATAGGTCTTGTCCTTGGCCATTATTTTTAGCGAAATTCTCCTTTCAGGCCTTTTTGGGGTCAAGCAAGTGTAGTAATGTTGAGATATGGATCCAAAGGTGAGAATCAAGGAAGAACAAAGTGAGAAGAATGGAGCCAAGTAAGAGGAAACAAGCAAAACAAGAATTTCGCTCCTAACCCTTCCAAAGGGTCTAGAGCAAAATTCCTCAAACCACCTATTTTCTCCTTGTGTGAAGCCAAAACATTGATTCCTATGGCATGATTAAAGGTGGAGTGATGTATTTTCACCTTGCAAGATGAATTGAAGTGAAGGATTTGAAAGATCAAGTCTAAAATTTGAATTTCACTACTGGCCCTTCCAAAGGGTCCAGAGCGAAATCCTCAGAATATCCTTTTTTTTTCTTTTTCCAAATTTGTGTTAAGCCAAACATTGATGAAGGTGAATTGGACTTAAAGATTGCCATAAGCATGCATTTGAATAGGTTGAGTCCAAGAAGTAAGGATTTTGAGCTAAGGGATGAATTTTGCTTCTGACCCTTCCAAAGGGTCCAGAGCGAAATTAATAAGATTACCTAATTCATTCATAATGGAGGCTAAAAAATGAATCCCTAGGCTTTGGGAGAGCTAATACTAGCATATGCTTGCCTTGAGGAGCGATTTGGAGTGAAGAAGTGATACAATTTGGACCTAATCATAGAAATCGCTCCTGACCCTTCCAAAGGGTCCAGAGCGAAGTCCTTAGAAATCCTCATTTTTTTTACCTTGGTTGAAGGCAAAGCTCATAATGGCAAGAACATTAGAGGTTTAGGATCGAGATGGTGGAATAATAATGAAAAAATGGAGAAAAGTGGCAAACAGTAAAGAAACATCAATATCTCCTAGGCTTGCCTATGCATCTTCAAGAGATTCACAAATTAAGCCACATTCAAGACACATTTTCCCTCTCATACATTGCTAATCAAACCTCATTAGGATAAATAATGCAAATCTGCCTTAATTAAACAATTGTCAAATGTGTTAAATTGATTTTTTAAGCCTTAAAATTCAAAAATTCATCCTTTGCTGCCCAATTATATTTTTTTTAAAGCTTTATGGCTAGGTCGGCCACCTTAAGAATGAAATTTTAAATGTTTCTCTAAGAGGTCGGCCTCTTGAGAAAATGAGGAAATCACCATATAAAGGTAAGAAGGTTTGACAAACATTAATCATTCATTCATTTGTGTTTCTTCCTAAAGCGAGTTTGAGGAGCAGAAGTGGAAGAGCAGATTGCAATAAGAAGGTGAATTTTTGAATCTACAAGGGTGAACCTGAAGTGCAAATCAAAGACTTTTCAAACCCTTTTGAATACTACTTGGAAGGAGGGTGAATCTAACAGAAATGTCCATTTTTTATCCATCTTTTCAAGTTGATAATTAGAAATCAAAGGTAAGGTGTATAATCTGATTTTTTTGACAAGGTATTTAAGATCTGATCAAGTTTCTATTTTAAATTTTCTTAAGGCTGGGTCTTCAATATCTAGTTTAATTTCTAGGTGATGCCAAGTTTGAAAATTCATAATTTTCAAGGTTTTATCATTTCAATTTTTAAGGAATCTCAAGTCACCTAGCTAAGGTTCTACACTTAAACCTAACTTAAGCCTCTTTTTTTTATAGGTAGCAAATGGTGACCCCCAAGGCAAGCAGATCCGCTACCCAACAGGCTCTCATCAAAGAATATCAAAAGAACGATGATTTGGAGATGAGCATCGTGTCCAAATGGAGCAATATTGGAGACACCAAGTTAGCGAACTTCAATGTCAAGAAGTTTGGAGAAGCACCCTACATCGGCAAGCCACCACCCATAGCCAAGAAGATAATTGAGAGTGGCATAATCAAGGCCGCAGGATTCCCTCCCGCAGTTAGATGTCACAAGCTAATGATCGAATGTGCCAGGCACTATGATTCACATTCAAGGACAATCGTAGCCGAGGATGGAACTGTGCCAGGCACTATGATTCACATTCAAGGACAATCATAGCCGAGGATGGAACTATCCTAGCCTATCTTTCAGAAGAAGCTATAAGTGAAGCTTTTCATCTCCCGGAGTCGAGAGATATGATCTACAAGAGCTTGGAAGGAGGAAGGTCTATCTACGAAGATGATCTTGATACCTGTCTAAACTTCATCAATAAGAATTGGTTACTCAAGAGTAGGCCTCGCTTGAACAAGATACCTAATATGCCACATAGAATTGATTTCCAAGAGGAATTCAGAAACTTGATAACCATGCTCAATCGGGTTATAGGTGTCTCTCAGGCCTTCTTCTTTGACAATTGGATGTTCTTCTTTATTCAACTGATCGTCCAAGGAAAAGGAATGTTCAATTGGGCCAAAATTATTAGCAATAACCTAGATGTGCAGTTGAGGAGGCTTGTCCCTAAATTTGTTATATATTCTTTACTCAGAATTTTTAAGTATGCAGGGCTACCACATAGATGAATTGTTGGGAGAGGGACAAGAGAGATAAGAGCATGTGATTCTTATGCTTAACTGCATCATCCACCTAAGAATGACTACAAGCTAGTCAATGACACATTCACAGTGTATATCACTAGGAAATTGCAAGGAGGGATTCACCATCGACTGTCTCCGGAAGCACAGGAGCTCATGAAGAAACATGGTGCATGGTTCATTCAATTTCCAAAATTCACCTACGTCAGGATCCATGGATGTCCTTCACCTCCCTATATGTTACCAAGGTATCCTATAGAGAAAATAATATTACTTGAAGTGACTAGACAGTTGGCAGCTTATGCTAAAGCATCAAGACATAAGCATGAAAATGGTATCACCCTTGCATGCACTTCCTCCCGAGTCAATAAATGAGGCAGAAAAGATGAAGAACTTAGCCCAACTCATGAGTTCATGGATTGATGAATCCTACAAGGTAGACATTGAATTTGTAACAAGAATGATAAAGAAAATGCATAGAGCTATCCAAGTCCTTGAGATCATTCATAATCTATTGATAACTGTAGATGCATTCACTCACACTAGAGACATTGCCATCCCTATATTACAAGTGGTAAGAAAGATGTCAAGGCAGGTTTTAGCACAAGAGAAGATAATTGATGGACAAACCCATAATCCTATACAATGGTCAACTTTGCTCCAAATGAAGGAAGTTCTATTCGAAGACATCAATAGTAGATGTAGCCGAGTTGAGGGCACTATCCATCCTATTCAAGATAAGGTGTTTGATGTATTATGTACAATCCTTGGTAGGAGGATAGAGATCGAAATAGATGTGGATGTCCGAGAATTGGAAGACAAGATCAAGATTATTTTTTGCAAAGAGGAGAACATGGTCACAGAAAAGCAACGAGATCAGATGTATGCTACTATGTTCCTAAACGAGAAAACAAAAGAGCTAGAGCCTAGATGGGAGATGACCCTTCTCGTAGATTTTGATCAGGTCCTTCACTTGGAAGAACGAATAAAGAACCTACATGAGATTCCCATTGCTGAGATCAAGGGGATTGCATCCAAATTCATTGAATATGCCAGAAAAGAACATAGAAAAGGGAACAAAATTCTAGATGAAAAGTTGTTGTGAAATGATGTGGTAATTCAATTCCTATTGGGCTATGTTTCCTTGTTATTTGTGCCAATTTCTATTGGCTATGGGATGATAATACTAAACTAAATAGGCTCTTTTTGTAACAAACCCTAATTAGGGTTTAGGTATCAAGATCTCAGCCTTTGATCTTCTTTAGATCCAAGTCGTTCATTATATTTGAGAGTGCTATAAAAACCCTCACTCAGTTCATTTTAAGGAGTTAGAGAAAAAAAAAGAGAAAAAGATTAAAATTGTTAGCAGTAGAGAAATAAGTAGCGAAGAGAGAAAGTTGAACAATTGTTGTTTTATTTTGCTATGAGATCAATGAAATATTGAAGTTATGACGTTTTATTGCAATCCTTGTGGCTATTTTCATGGTTGTTTATCTTCTTGAATCACTCTTAGTAGAAATAGTACTTAAATTTTAGAATTAGATTGAAGGACGAATGTTGTGTTTGATCTTTGGTAAAACTCATAGTCCAAACCACTTGCTCCCTACAGATTGTAAGCACACCTTGTGTGGTCAACTGGAGATATTAAGATTGTTTAAGAGTTTGATCATTGTTGGAGATATTGATATGTATCTTATTGATAGTATCTAGTCCATTGATGATTTGAAAATCATTGAATCCCCTTAGAAGATCGCACCAATTCTAGTAGAGTTGTAATCTTTTGGCAATACTGAAATTGGTAGAGTTTTACCAAGACCACTCCTCATTTAGTCATTCCTAGGCTTGGTTTAGCATCGCCTTCTTAAACCCGTTATCTTTTGCCCTTTTTTGAAACATCAGTTAATATTAGGAGAATTCAGTTTCCTCATTGAAAAGTAGTTGCAAGAACAAGCTTTCTTAGAAAGTACGTAAGGCCCCTTGTAAAACAGTAAACACAACAACCACTGGTGCTTATCTACAAGTAGAGAACCTACATAACAGAACCTTGGAGTTACTCCGATTGATCCTTCTACGAAATCTTCAGCATTCAGAGCTTTTTTCAAGAGAGGATAAGAGTCCTCTGGGTATTTTATTATGTGTTTGGTCGTGTACAAAAGACGCATCAACAGAATTGGCGCTAGAAGGAGGGCCATCTACTTTTCTATACAAAATTTGATCACCAAGAGGAATCGTGCCATTCAGAAAATCCTACCTCAAAAAGAATTCAACAAAATTTGAGATGAACATGTATCACTATGGTGTTGCCACATAGAGGATTGAACAGGGTAGTACAACCCAATTTGGACATAGGCAACATTCAAGAAGACATTATTTCAGGATTGAATGACCTAGCGTGGAACTTGAGGAGGAGTGACGTTGAGTATACTAGAGTTAGAATTATCTTGGAACAAGAAGCAGATAGAGCTAAAGAATGCTAAAGAGTTGCCGCCAGGGAACTTCATGACCAAAGGAACCCATAGTAATTCTCAAAAGTAAGATCTTCACGCTGGATCGTATTGGTTCTTTTTCGCCCGAAAAACATCAAAGGATATTGAGATCTACACCAGGCACGAAGGAATTGACTGAATTCCAGTTCACTTCAAGATTGAAGCACGCTAAGAGAGAAATAACTTCAAGAAAACTTGAATCAAAGCCAGATAATACTTCTGATTTATTACAAGCTCCATCCCTTCAAGAACAAGTACAAGTAGCAATTCAGTCAAGTATCCAGGCAATTTCTCAGCCAATAAGTCAGGTCAGTTCATCAAGTTCTCAACCATGTTTCCAATCTTCAGAAAGCACGATGGTTCACAATCCTCCTCCTCCTCCTCCTCCTCCTTCTTATGCACTCAATAGCGCTACATGGATGATCAATAATCCATCACCAATAGAATTTGGAGTATATCATGATATGCCTAAGAATCCAGATAATTTTTGTCCCAAGTTCAACACCAATGACTTCAATCGTACAACAAAAGATCATATCAAAATGTTCAAAGACCTTCTTCGCAACAGGCGAATTGAATATGGAGATGTGGCCTGCAGACTTTTTCCATATTCACTAGGAGAATAAGCATACTTTTGGTTCATTCATCTACCAACAGGGTCAATCAGGACATGGGATGCAACAAAAGACACATTTATTGCGAAATTTGGCATTCCAACCACACTTGCTGAGTTATATAGGCAATTTGTTGAAATCAAAAGGAGAGAACATGAGCCTATCACTTTTTTCAATAATAGGTTCCATAGAGCTTACACGATGTTGCGACATCCATATCTTATTGCTGACCCAAGGGAAATTTATTATGGAGCCTTAGATCATCTCACTGCCATGTTTATGAGGGCCTATCCTATCCCAAATGATTTAAACACAAGATATGCAAAAGCTTTTAAAGTCAGTAAGGACATGGGGCAAAACATTATTGGGTCGCTACTTCATATGGGACCTACTGCAGCACTGAACCAAATTCAAGCAGTTAGTCTGGCTTTGGCACATCAAACCCCAGTTATGAATCCAATTCCGCAAGCAACATATCCTAGCATACAACCATCAAACCAGTTGGTGCTTCACCCAAGAGTTGCACTTTCACAAGCCCCACCAACACAACCTGTGTACCTGCAAAATGCAACAAACTCTTCAAGAACACAGGAAGAAAAGGACGAAATGAAAGAATTGATTGAACAAGTCAATAAGTTATCAACTGAGGTGACCCACTTGAGGAATCAAAATAATCAACTGCAAAGTATGCAAAGAATTAATCAGGGGCAACAAGTGAACAATCCAAACTTTCAAGCAAACAACAATCAAGGTTTCAGAAACAACAATCAAGGGTTTTAAAGGAGAACATGGAATACGGCTCCTAATAACGGAAATGTGGTGACGCCACTAGATAATCCATCAAGTTCACAAAATCAAGAAAATCATCCTACCAGTAAAGTGTTTCTAGCCGAGGCAGCCTTATCCAGTTGGTGTAGACTTCATAGTACGAACTAGCATTCTGAATTGCAGTGTCTTGAATTCAAGATTGCAGCTGACATATTTCAGCAGGAGATGCGTAGCAATGATGCACCCGAAAACCCTCCTACAACCAGATATGAAATGGTCCCGACCACTCGATATGATCAAGCCATGGTCATGGAAAGATACAACCATTTACCGAAAGGGGAGAACGATCAGGTTCAAAATGGAAGATTTCCACCAGAATCAGCTAATGGGCCAATGGTACCTCCTGGTTCCCAGTTCCCACCTGCTTCAGAAAATGAACCTATTGAAGAATCAGAATATTATTTCCCACTCTTGAATAATAGTGTCTTGGTCGAAGGGGTAAAAGAAGTATTCCACCAATCCTCAGGAGGCGTAGGTCTGAGGGTATACCAAAGAAATCAGAAAAATCAGGAACCTCTAACAACATCCATTCCTCCTAACAATTTCTCTACTCCTCCAGATCCAAAGGCTAGTAATACTTCGAATTATCTGCAAGATGCACAAGAGTATAGACAAAGGAATGCTCCCCTCCTCCAAGAGATGAAATGAAAAGGCTTGCTATGCTTGTATTGGAAGAACTTAAAAAGGTTAAGATTAGCCTGTCGCTTTGAGTTGTTGAAAGTGTCAGAAATTAAAGACACCATAATCAATAACCTGAATGAAACAAGTGCAGTAAAGCCAAATAGTCGGAATACTTCCAAAGAAACAACCAATAATACTCAAGCCACTGCTAATGTGATTCAAGATGAAGTTGATAACAAGCAATAGTCAGAGGAGGACGAATGTATGGTTCAGACCGTATCCTTTCCAACCAAAAAAGAGGATATGTTAGAAAGAAAAGTGTTACTTAAAAGAGGCAATGTTAAGAAAATCTATCAAAGAAAGCCTCACTTCAAGCCAGATCCTTCCCGAGAAAGGGATTTCTACTAAGGAGGATGCGATAAAGAAAGGGAAGTTCTCAAAGAAAGCAGAGAATTCAAAGGAAGAAACTTCAAAAAAGAATGGCAATCCAAAGGTCAGTGAAATAAAGAATCAAGAACATGATGAGGACTCCTCAATTCTTTGTCAAGGAAAAGATGAGCCAACCCCATTCCTGCTATCAGTCAAAATCTTTGGAAAACTATTGCACAACTGTTTGTATGATCCAGGAGCTCCTAGTAATGTAATGCACCTGGCCGTCTATCAGAAATTAGGTATAACTCCGACACCCACCAGAAGGAAGGTCACTCAGTTGGACAAGACAGAGGTTCCAGTCATGGGAGAATTGAATAATATCCACATGCAGTTGGCAGTAGACCCAAGAGTCCAAAATTTCATAGACATTTCAGTCGTGGATATACCTGACACATATGGTATGCTTCTGAGTAGAGATTGGTCACGAAAGTTGAATGGGTATGTATCAACGGACTTTGCACATATGTGGCTACCCTAGAGAGGAGTTCCAAACCAGATCAAAATTGACAGTACTCCAAGATTGAGACTCATGAAAACCGAGTATGGAGAAGATAATGAGGTCCTATTCTTAGAAACTGATCTGGGGACATACACACCTAAGGTAGAAGAGGTCTTGATGATACAGGATCTAAGAAAAGGGGGTAATAAACAAGAGGTGAGGGAATCTACAGAAGTTATTGTGGAAAGTGATCAAGGATCTGACCAAGATGACAATGAAATGTTTAAGAATTTTAGAAAATTTGTCCATAAGAATGTGCAACAAAGTATGCAACTTGGCAACCTAGAATCCATCGGAGATGTGCTCCTCCCCAACTGGTGTAGGATACATAATGTTGTCCATTTAGAATTATCTTGTGCTATGTGCAAGACTGCATTAGAGCAAGTATACAAGAGGGTCCCACAAACATTGATTATAGAGGAAATCGAAGCCCCAGAAGTTGACCATTCCTTAGGAGAAGAAACTTTATCAAACACGTCAAAAGAAAGCCAAGAGGACGAAGAGTCAGAAGACTAGGAGAATCTAATTTGGACACTAAGATTTGATAGATCTAAATCCAAACAAGGATCGGGAGCCGGCTTTGAACTGATTAGTCCGTTAGGAGAAACCTACCTCACCGCCCATAGACTACAATTCCCATGCACTAATAATGTTGCCGAATATGAATCCTTGATTCATGGGTTATTGTTAGCCATTAGAAAGAAAGCTAAAATATTGCATGTATATGGAGATTCAGAAATAGTAATAAGGCAAATTAGGAGGCAGTATGTGTGCCATGACAAAAGACTGACTAGGTATTGAAACCGAGTTTGGAATCTCATTGAAAGTTTTGACGCCTTCAATATCAAGTCCATATACAGACATTAGAATCAGGTGGCTAATTCTCTTGCTCAGGCCGCTCGCTCTTTGGTTCCACTTGCCATGGAAGGATTGAGGAAATTCAAAGTAGAATTGACCCCAGTACCCTTAGTTCCTGACAACATGACCAACTTTCAGGTCTTTGAGGATGACAAGCACATATTGGATTTCCTGACTAACACAGACATCTTCTTAGCCCAAATAATCAATGAAGAAGAAGTGGAAGGAGAAGAATTGGATGCAGAAGGAGTCTTGAATTTAAAGACAAACACTATCCCAAAGGGAATGGTGGAATTGGAGAGAATCTTTGATCCCGACAAATTAAAATGAAGTAAAAGGCCATAGCATGGAAGGAAATGTATTTGACACCATCAATGTGGGAGATGGCGAAGAAATTAGAAACGTATTCATCGGAAAGACCTGTACTTCACAAGAGAGAGATGGTATATTAAAAAATGTGAGGTATTTCCCAGATGTCATTTCTTGGAGCTATGAAGATCTCAAAACTTCTGACACTACAATCATCACTCATACAATCCCTTTGAAACCAGGAAGAAAACCATTCAAACAAAGACAAAGGCCGGTAATCCCTTATTGGAATAATTGATATATCAAGAGGTTAAAAAGTTGCTCTCAGCCAGAATCATCTTTCCAGTAAGACATTCAATGTGGGTTGCCAAGCTGATCCCTGTCAGGAAAAAGAATGGAGAGATTAGATTATGTGTTGACTTCAGAAATCTCAACCGAGCTTCAGAGAAGGATAATTATCCATTGCCATCACTGGATGAAGTGTTACAAATTGTTAACGGATCACAAATGATGTCATTTCAGGATGGATATTCGAGTTATAATCAAGTGTTAGTAGAACTTGAGGATCAATTGAAGACCGCTTTCACTACCAAGTGGGGAACATTTGCATATAAAAGAATGCCTTTTGGACTCATCAATGTCGATGCCACATTTCAGAGAGCTATGGATATCACTTTCAGGGACTTGATAGGAAAATGCATCATCATATACATGGATGATATCACAGTCTTCTCTAGGAGAAGGGAAGATCATGTGGATGATTTCAGAAAAGTTTTCCGAGATGCAGAAGGTATGGTGTTTCTCTCAATCCTAAAAAGTGTATATTTGGAGTAACAGAAGGAAAGTTGTTAGGCCATGTCATATCAGAAAAGGGTATTTCCATTGATCCTGACAGAGTAAAGGCTATATCAACCATCAACATTCCAGCCAGTAAGAAAGACCTTATATCATTCTTTGGCAAGATCAATTTTGCTAGAAAATTTATCACAAGATTTGTTGAGATAGTAAGACCATTGAATGAGATGTTAAAGAAAGATGCCAAGATAGAATGGACGGTACCAGCGCAAAGAGCATTCGAGGAAATAAAGTCAGAAATCACAAAGGCTCCTGTACTGATCAACCCTGACTACATGAAGCCCTTCTACCTGTATTCATTTGCCTCTGAATATACTTGTGCGGCTATCCTCACACAAAGGAGTGAAGAGACGAGAACCAGATTGCCTTCATTAGACATTACCTTTTGAGGCCCAAAATATATGCAATTGTACTGGATGCTGCTGTAAAAACCCCCCTCATGCAAAATGAACTAGGAGAGAGAAGAGGTAAGTGGGTTGCCATCATCCAAGAATTTGATATTGAAATACAACCCATGAAACTTTTTCGAGGACAAGCCCTAGCACAGACACTGGCAGTTGACGGGCCCAGGTTAGTTCAGCAGGTATATGAATTGGATGATGTCACCCTTGATGAATCGTACAAGGAAATTGTGACTTACTTGCTCAATCAGAAGTGCCCCGCTCATATGACACCTGCTCAAAAGAGAGCATTCAGATTAAAGTGTTAGCATTATATACTTCAAGGTTCTGTCTTATATCGAAGAAATCATGAAGGAGTATATCTAAGATGTGTTGGCAGGGAAGAAGCGAAACAGATAATTGAACACTTTCACTCTAAGTTCAGTACAGGGCATGGTGCTAACCTGGCCATGACTCATCAAATTTTGAGAGCAAGGTATTATTGGCCAACACTATTCAAGGATACATTTGATCATGTCAAGACTTGTCATACTTGCCAAGTCGTTGCTTTCAGAGAAAGGAATCCTGCCATGCCGCTCAATCTAGTGATCGAAGCAAGACCATTCGCGAAATGGGGAATGGACTTTATTGGTGTCATCAACCCTTCATCCTCAGCTCAGCATAGGTATATCATCACTACAACTCACTATTGTACCAGATGGTCTGAAGCTCAAGCTCTTAAGGTATGCACCACGGAGGCTGTGATTAAATTCCTTAAGGAAAACATTATTACAAGGTTTGGTTGTCCTTACGCGTTGGTTTGCGATAACGGTTCTGCCTTCACATCATTAAAATTCTCAAATTGGGCTTTTGAATATGGTATAACCCTTAAATTTTCATCTAATTATTATCCTCAAGGTAATGGGTTAGCTGAATCCACGAATAAAAATTTGCTCATTGTGATCAAGAAATTGCTGGAAAGAAGTCCAAGAGAATGGCATACCCAACTAAGATTTGCCCTTTGGGTAGATTGGATCAAGACCAAAACCTCATTAGGGATTTCGCCCTTCTTCCTAGTTTATGGTCATGACCCGGTATTCCTAATGCAATCAAGAATCCCAACATTAAGGTTTATCCAGAAATACATGGAAGACACTGACGTTGTGCAAGCTCGACTGACACAAATCCTGAATCTTGAAGAAAAGAGAGATCAAACTTTAGAGAATTTTGCAAAGCACCAAGGGGTTGTCAAAAGATGGTTTGATAGACAGGCAAGAATCAAAGCATTCAGGATCTCAGATCTTGTCCTATACGGGGATAAAGACCACGAAAAGAAAGGTGAGCACGATAAATTTGATAAACTATGGAAGGGCCCTTATCAAATCTCTGAGATACTAGGAGAGAATGCATTCAAGTTGAAGACCTTAACTGGGGAAGATGTCCCATTACTTGTCAATGGGAGGTATCTCAAGCATTATTTCTAGTCCTAAAGTTCAGGAGGTCCACCTTTGTATAACCATGGACTTAGTACTCTCTCAATATGAAAGTCTCTTCTTGTAAATGCTTTTTAATTTCTTGATTTGTTGAGGGAGATTCTCCGAATATTCCCAAAGGGATTAATTCTCAAATGTTTGCGAACATTCTTAGTAGTGTCGCCAGATGTTGTGACCATTTCACACATCGCACCATCAGGATGGGGAGCCCCTCTTTTTCTTTGGTTTTGCTTTCTCTTGGTTAGGTTTTTTCTCTGCTTGCCAGGTGTTTTGAGTGAGTTAGTGGTCGCCTGGGCTAGCTAAGTTAGGGTTTCCTTCGAAGGGCTCACCTAAGTTTTTTTTCAGAGCCAAATTTGACCTAGGCTTGGGAAAGTCATATGTCATCTGCCTTGAACCCTAATGTTATCTTAGAAGGATCTTGCCTCTCAGGAGATAGAAAATGGATAAATTGTGCAAAAGGGTTGAAGATTGTAAGTCAGGATAGGTCAGTGTTGTTGGTTTTTAAGTCAAAGTCTCGTCTTCTGTCTTGTTGAAGTTGATTGAATAGCTCTAGTGACAAAGAGAAGATTCAGGAGGCGATTTTAAGGCATGATGGGTGAAAAAAGGTAAATAATTTATGCCAAGAATAGGAATTTCGGTCCTGACACTTCCAAAGGGTCTAGAGAGAATTCCTCTACAAGACACTCCACCTTGAACCAAAGTATGAGCTAACCCATTCCTAGGCTTGAATGGAGGAAAAACACTTGTTTTAATGAAGAAATGTGAAAGATGGAGTCAGGATTTGAGCCTAATGGTGAATTTCGCTCCTGACCCTTCCAAAGGGTCCAGAGCAAAATTCATATGAAACCCTATATTTTTTTTTTCAGAATCTTGAGCCGGATGTCAACTTAAAGAGAAAATTTGCATGATCATGATGGAAGGAAGCCTAACAAAGTGTGTCCAAGGCATGTAAAGAAGAAAGGAAGTAAGAAATTACCTCAAGATGAGAATTTCGCTCCTAACCCTTCCAAAGGGTCCAGAGAAAAATCCTCATTTGACCTAAGGCATTGAAAATGAAGATTCTGGACCCAAGTGGATGGAAAATGGACTTGGATTTGGCGAGAGGAGAGTAAATTTGATCAAGTTTAAAGATTGATTGGATGAAAGAGGTAGGAAATCAAGCAAATCTTGAATTTTGCTCCTAACCCTTCCAAAGGGTCCAAAGCGAAATTCATATAAGACCCTATTTTCTTCACAAAATCTTGAAGTGAATACCAATTTAAGCTAGATGATGATACAGGGAGGCATAAAAATTTATATCCAAGCCAAATAAGGGAGAAAAAAAAGTGAAAATGAGCCTAAAATGAGAATTTCGCTCCTAACCCTTCCAAAGGGTCCAGAGCGAAATTCATATTTCCTCTATTTTTCTCTTTAGTATGATCAAATTTGTAACTTCTAAGGCATGGTTTGGAGGACTTGGATGCATATTAGCGTTGGAGAGGAGGTTTGAGGCGATGAAATGATGGAAATCAACCAAGAAGATGGATTTCGCTCCTGACCCTTCCAAAAGGTCCATAGCGAAATCCTCAATTTGACCTTCTTTTGTACCTTAAGCCCTAGGTTGACCTTGTCTTGAGCTAGGTTGTTGGTGGATTCACTTAAATGTGGAGAAAGGAGATTGAATTTGATCAAGTTTGAAGGATAATTGGATGAATGAAGTGGAAAACCTACCAAGAACAAGGGTTTCGCTCCTGACACTTCTAAAGGGTCCAGAGCGAAAATCCACATAGCCCTCATTTTGTTCCTTGTTTTGGCCAAGTTCTTAGTTCCTAAGGCATGTTGGAAGGTGGATTGATATGTTCTTGCCTTGGGAAGTGATTGAAGGCATTAGAAGGTGAGGATTTTGTCCAAGATTGTGAATTTCGCTCCTAACCCTTCCAAAGGGTCTAGAGCGAAATTCTTCATAAACCTCATTTGCTTCCTTGCTTAGACTACCAACCTTGTTCCTTGGACGTATTTGGAAGTAGATTGATGCGTCCTTGCCTTTTGACGAAGATTGGAGTTGAAAAGGTGAAGAGTCAAGTCTAAAACTTGAATTTCGCTCCTGACCCTTCCAAAGGGTCCAGAGTGAAATTCCCCAAAACATCCCTTTTCTCTCAATTTTGTGCCAAGCCAAGTGTGGGTCAGGGTGAATTAGGATTGGAGATGTCCTTAGGCATGAATTTGAGTTGCTAGTAATCAACAAATGTGAAGGATTTTGGTCTAGAAGGAGAATTTCGCTCCTAAACATTCCAAAGGGTCCAGAGTGAAATTCTTATGAATACCTATTTCCCTTTCAAAACAAGACAAATTCTTGGTTTTTATGGCCTAGATAGGAATGGAGAGATGTGCCCTTGACTTTTGAGGTGAATTGAAGTGGAAGAATGAAGAAATAAGATCAAGAACATGGATTTCGCTCTTGACCCTTCCAAAGGGTCTAGAGCGAAAATCCTAAAAACTATTCTTTCTTCCATCTTTTGTGTCAAGACAAACCTTGATCAAAGTGAAATAAGTTTGGAGAGGCCCTAGGACACCTTCCAAAGGGTCCAAAGAAAAAATCCTAAAACCTATTCTTTCTTCCATCTTTTGTGTCAAGACAAACCTTGATCAAAGTGAAATAAGTTTGGAGAGGCCCCTAGGATTGTCCTTGAATGGATTATGGCCACCAAAAATGAAGATTTTAAGCTAGGACAAGGATTTTGCTCCTAACCCTTCCAAAGGGTTCAGAGCAAAATCCTAAATAGGTCCTATCCCTGGCCATGATTTTTAGCAAAATTCTCCTTTCAGGCCTTTTTGGGGTCAAGAAAGTGTAGTCATGTTGAGAGATGGATCCAAAGGTGAGAATCAAGGAAGAACAAAGTGAGAATAATGGAGCTAAGTAAGAGGAAACAAGCAAAAGAAGAATTTCGCTCCTAACCCTTCCAAAGGGTCCAGAGCGAAATTCCTCAAACCACCTATTTTCTCCTTGTGTGAAGCCAAAACATTGATTCCTATGGCATGATTAAAGGTGGAGTGATGTATTTTCACCTTACAAGATGAATTTAAGTGAAGGAAATGAAAGATCAAGTTTAAAAATTCAATTTCGCTCCCGGCCCTTCCAAAGGGTCCAGAGCGAAATCCTTAAAATATCATTTTTTTTCCAAATTTGTGTTAAGCCAAACATTGATGAAGGTGAATTGGACTTAAAGATTTACATAAGAATGCATTTGAATAGGTTATGAGTCCAAGAAGTAAGGATTTTGAGCTAAGGGATGAGTTTCGCTCCTGACCCTTCCGAAGGGTCCAGAGCGAAATTCTCAAGATTACCTAATTCATTCATAATGGAGGCTAAAAATTGGATCCCTAAGCTTTGGGAGAGATAAGACTAGCATATACTTGCCTTCAGGAGCAATTCAAAGTGAAGAAGTGATACAATTTGGGCCTAATCATAGAAATCGCTCTTGACCCTTCCAAACGGTCCAGGGTGAAGTCCTTAGAAATCCTCTTTTTTTTTACCTTGGTTGAAGGCAATGCTCATAATGGCAAGAACATTAGAGGTTAAGGATCGAGATGGTCGAATAATAATGAAAAAATGGAGAAAAGTGGCAAACAGTAAAGAAACATCAATATCTCCTAGGCTTGCCTATGCATCTTCAAGAGATTCACAAATTAAGCCACATTCAAGACACATTTTCCCTCTCATACATTGCTAATCAAACCTCATTTGGATAAATAATGCAAATCTGCCTTAATTAAACAATTGTCAAATGTGTTAAATTGATATTTTAAGCCTTAAAATTCAAAAATTCATCCTTTCCTGCCCAATTATATTTTTTTTAAATCTTTATGGCTAGGTCGGCCACCTTAAGAATGAAATTTTAAATGTTTGTCTAAGAGGTCGACCCTTTTGAGAAAACGAGGAAATCCCCATATAAAGGTAAGAAGGTTTGAAAAACATTAATCATTCATTCATTTGTGTTTCTTTCTAAAGCGAATTTGAGGAGCAGAAGTGGAAGAGCAGATTGCAATAAGAAGGCGATTATTTGATCCATAAAGGCTGGTTAAGTACTGAATCTACAAGGGTGAACCTGAAGTGCCGATCAAAGACTTTTCAAACCCTTTAAATACTACTTGGAAGGAGTGCAAATCCAGCAAAAATCTCCATTTTTTATCCATCTTTTCAAGTTGATAATTAGAAATCAAAGGTAAGGTGTATAATCTGATTTTTTTGACAAGGTATTGAAGATCTGATTCAAGTTTCTATTTTAAATTTTCTTAAGACTAGGTCTTCAATATCTAGTTTAATTTCTAGGTGATGCCAAGTTTGAAAATTCATAATTTTCAAGGTTTTATCATTTCAATTTTTAAGTAATCTCAAGTCACCTAGCTAAGGTTCTACACTTAAACATAACTTAAGCCTCTTTTTTTTATAGGTAGCAAATGGCGAACCCCAAGGCAAGTGGATCAGCTACTCGGCAGGCTCTCATCAAAGAAGATCAAAAGAATGATGATTTGGAGACCAGGATCGTGTCCAAATGGAGTAATATTCGAGACACCAACTTAGGGAACTTCAATGTGAAGAAGTTTTGAGAAGCACCCTACATTGCCAAGCCATCACCCATCGCAAAGAACATAATTGAGAGTGGCATAATCAAGGCCGCAGGCTTCCCTCCCACAGTTAGATGTCACAAGCTAATGATCGAATGTGCCAGACACTATGACTCACATTCAAGGACAATCACAGCCGAGGATGGAACTATCCTAGCCTATCTTTCAGAAGAAGCTATAAGCGAAGCTTTTCATCTCCCGGAGCCGAGAGATATGATCTACAAGAGGTTGGAAGGAGTTAGGTCTATCTACAAAGACGATCCTGATACCTGTCTGAACGTCATCACTAAGAATTGGTTACTCAAGAGTAGTCCTCGCTTCAACAAGATACCTAATATGCCACACATAATTGATTTCCAAGAGGAATTTAGAGACTTGATAACCATGCGCAATCGGGTTATAGGTGCCTCTCAGGCCTTCTTCTTCAACAAGTGGATGTTCTTCTTTATTCAAGTGATCGTCCAAGGAAAAGGAATGTTCAATTGGGCCAAAATTATTAGCAATAACCTAGATGTGTAGTTGAGGAGGATAGTCCCTACTAAGTCATTCCACATGAGTTCATTTGTTATATATTATTTAGTCAAAAGTTTTGAGAATGCAGGGCTACCACATAGAGGAGTTGTTGGGAGAGGGACAAGAGAGATAAGAGCATGTGATTCTTATGCTCAACTGCATCATCTACCTAAGAATGACTACAAGCTAGTCAATGACACCTTCACAATGTATATCACTAGGACATTGCAAGGAGGGATTCACCATCGACTATCTCCGAAAGCACAGGAGCTCATGAAGAAACATGGTGCATGGTTCATTCAATTTCCAAAATTCACCTACATTAGTGTCCATGGATATCCTTCACCTCCCTATATGTTGCCAAGGTATCCTACAGATAGAATAATATTACTTGAAGTGACTAGACAGTTGGAAGATTATGCTAAAGCATCAAGACATAAGCATGGAAATGGTATCCCAGTACCTATTTTATTGGGACATTCAATTGAAGTGTGTCCTAATTCTCAAGCAGCCGAAGATGCAGAAAAGGAATTATCTCTATATTCATTCACATACTTTGCCTCAAGAGAGAATTTTGATCGTCATGATCATATAGAAGAGATAGATGGGAAGAAGTACAGACATGAGTTTCAAGTAGAGGACTTTGGGATGAATGTTCAAGATGATGTGGAGGTGAAAAGAAATATGCATTCTATATTACCCTTGGATCTTATCAGGAAATGTAAAGTTTATAGAGTAGCCGATCAAGCACAAGACAGTGGTAGATATCTCCAATCATCATATGATAAGGAAGATAAAGAAGTGAAGATTGATTGGAATGAGCAAGAAGTTGCAGACCTAACAGCATTGGTGGACCCAATTTTAAATTGCACTCTCATATGGTTGAACGTACAACATCAAAAATTGAAGGAGTAGAATATAGCCATGGCATTAACCCTAGAAGCAAGAACAAAAGAAGGAGAAGCAAGTGTGAGTGATAATACTTCTCATTCCAAGGGGTCGAAGAGAAAAGGACTTGAGAAGAGAGAACCCTCCAAGAAGAAACAAAAGGTGAATCTTGATCGTCCATCGAGTACCTCTTCTAGACATGAAAAGGAGATAAGTCAAGGAGAGGATCAAATACAGATAGTGTATGAAGTTGATGAGTCTATGGAATCCACAGTGCAGAATGATAAACAAGGCAAAGGACAGACACCATTGCACTCATCAAGTCAGTCTCTTCCTCTCCAAGTTGGTGCTAATGAGCAAAAAGAAGAAAAGAATGATGATGAAGCAACATCTCCTTTCAAAGCTGAGGGGCCTTTGCCTGAGGAAATACAAGTAAGAGAAAGAAAGTCTTCCATTCTAGATTGGCTGAAAGAAAGACTTAGGAGGGTAGTTGTAGTTGAAGATGAAGAGTAGGTATTTGATTTGGTAAGTCTTCTAGGAAATTCTCAAGAAGAGATCGAAAGGAAGAAGGCTACAAAGATGTTAAAGGTAATTAGAGATGATGAAGGATCTAGGAAGATACATGTAGCTACACTAGTAGTGAAAAAGTATGAGGATGAGATTGTGGCAAAATAATATGACTTAGAGACATTTGGTCTTCGTTCACTTACCTCTGAGAAGGCTATGGAAGAAGTGACTGATTCAGTGAGAGCACTTAATGGTAAACTCAAGGAAGAATTGGAAAAGAATAAGAGGCTGGAAAAGGAGGTTAGCGCTTGCAGGAATTATTTTAGCCACCTCAACCAACCATTAAGGCAATAGGATCAACAGTATCACCCTTGCATGCACTCCCTCCTAAGTCAATAAATGAGGCAGAAAAGATGAAGAACTTAGCCCAACTCATGAGTTCATGGATTGATGAATCCTACAAGGAAGCCATTGAATTTGTAACAAGAATGATGAAGACAGTTCACAGAGCTATCTAAGTCCTTGAGATCATTCATAATAGATTGATAACTGTAGATGCATTCACTCACACTAGAGACATTGTCATCCCTATATTACAAGTGGTAAGAAAGACATCAAGGCAGGTTTTCAGCACAAGAGAAGATAATTGATGGAGGAACCCATAATCTTCTACAATGGTCAACTTTGCTCCAAATGAAGGAAGTTCTATTTTAAGACATCAATAGTACATGCAGCCGAGTTGAGGGCACTATCCATCCTATTCAAGATAAGGTGTTTGATGCATTATGTACAATCCTTGACAGAAGGATAGAGATCAAAAAAGATGTAGATGTCCAAGAATTGGAAGATAGGATCAAGATTATATTTTGCAAAGAGGAGAACATGGCCACAGAAAAGCAGCGAGATCAGATGTATTCTACTATGTTCCTGATCGAGAAAACAAAAGAGCTAGAGCCTAAATGGGAGATGACCCTTCTTGCAGCTTTTGATCAAGTCCTTCACTTGGAAGAACGAATAAAGAACCTGCATGAGATTCCCATTGCTGAGATCGAGGGGATTACGTCTAGATTCATTGAATATGCTAGAAAAGAAGATAGAAAAGGGAACAAAATTCTAGATGAAAAGTTGTTGTGAAATGATGTGGCAATTCAATTCCTATTGGGCTATGTTTCCTTGTTGTTTGTGCCAATTTCTATTGGCTATGGGATGATAATACTTATCTAAATAGGGTCTTTTTTGTAATAAAACCTAATTAGGGTTTAAATGTCAAGATCTCAGCCTTTGATCCTTTTTAGATCCAGTCTGTTTATTGTATTTGAGAGTGCTATATAAACCCTCACTCAATTCATTTTAAGGAGTTAGAGAAAAAAAAAGAGAAAAAGATTAAAATTGTTAGCAATAGAGAAAGAAGTAGTGAAGAGAGAAAGTTGAGCAATTGTTGTTTTATTTTTCTATGAGATCAATGAAATATTGAAGTTATGGTGTTTTATTGCAATCCTTGTGGCTATTTTTCATGTTTGTTTATCTTCTTGAATCACTCTTAGTAGAAATAGTACTTAAATTTTAGAATTAGATTGAAGGACGAATGTTGTGTTTGATCTTTGGTAAAACTCATAGTCCAAACCACTAGCTCCTTATTGATTGTAAGCACGCCTTGTATGGTCAACTGAAGATATTAATATTGTTTAAGAGTTCGATCATTGTTGGAGATATTGATATGTATCTTATTGATAGTATCTATTCCATTGATGATTTGAAAATCATTGAATCCCCTTAGAAGATTGCACCGATTCCAGTAGAGTTGTAATCTTTTGGCAATACTGAAATTGGTAGAGTTTTACCAAGACCACTCCTCATTTAGTCATTCCTAGGCTTGGTTTAGCATTGCCTTCTTAAATCCCTTATCTTTTGCCCTTTTTTGAAACATCAGTTAATATTAGGAGAATTCAGTTTCCTTATTGAAAAGTAGTTGCAAGAACAAGCTTTCTTAGAAAGTATGTAAGGCCCCTTGTAAAACAACAAACACAACAACCACTAGTGCTTATCCATGAGTAGAGAACCTACATAACAAAACCTTGGAGTTACTCTGATTGATCCTTCTGCGAAATATTTAGCATTCAGAGAGCTTTGTTCAAGAGGGGATAAGATACCTCTGGGTATTTTATTCCGTGTCTGGTCATGTACAAAAGACACATCAACACTACCCTAAGATCTGTAGGAGCACTTTTTGTTGGCATTTATGTTGAGTATGTTGACATGATGATATTATGTTGTCATTGATGTCAATATGATTGAAGAGTGAAATGGCAATATGCTGAAATGAGAACCGGTACAATGTGGTGAACCGGTATATGTGCAAAGAAGTGAACAGGTATATTGAAGCCAAACAGTTGGCAAAGTGAACTGGTATATTGAGCAATAGGTGAAGTGGTATGTTTGTCCAAGAGAACAAGTATGATGAAATATGAACTGGCATATGGAATGTTCTATATGAGGACTGAACATGATATGACTACCGGTTGGTAGTCTTAGCTTAAGGGTTTCCAATTGAAGTGTTCCAAGCTTGTGTGACTCAACCGATGACATTGTGTGATGCATTAGCATTGTAATGAAGATCCGATCGTGTTGCCACGTCAGCTTGAGCGCGTGAAGGATCTTGCATGAAGGAGATTGATCCTATCTACCTTGGGAATGTGCGGAGTCCCTGTAAACGATGGAGAACGTGTGATGGGTTACAAGCCGCCATGAAAACGGTGAAGAATGAACGATGGAGAATGTCTTGAGATATGTTCAAGACTTTTGTATTCAAATGCAAAGTGTTCAATGGCCAAGTTTGAATTGCCTGAATTGCTTAACCTAAATGTTTAGGGTTTAGGGTTTATGCTACCAACCTATCTGTTTCCTATAAGGTTGATGTTGTGTTTCTTTCTGAAGTTGTTGGCAAATGGTGTGTGTGTATCCAAGTGAAGAGATACACGATTCTTGCCAAACCAGATGAGATAAGAGGATTGATTCTTGCATTGTGTGTGTGCAGAAGGAAAGAACTTAAGCGGATCTGCATTAGGCATTGAGTGCTATTATCAGATCATTGTAATACCTGTTGATCTTTAACCATTTCAACAGTTGGAAAATCCCTTAACCGGGTAGCTTTAATCAGCTTGTTGTAAATCCTTTAACCGGGTGACTCAAACTCATTGAGTTCTTGAAATCCTCTAACAAGGTAACCTCTAACAGGTTTTAACCCTTAACCGGGTATTTAGCCATCCCTTAACCGAGTGATCTCTAACAGGATCGGTTCCTAGTAGAACCTGTTGTAACAGTCTTTAACCAGACTAGGCTTCTCACAGAGCGGACTTCTAAAGAGTTCAAAAGCAACTTGTGGGTATTCATCCCCACCGTGGTTTTTCCTAGTTGGGTTTCCACATGAAAAATCTGTGTGTCATGTGTAGTATTTTTCATGTGATGATTTAAGTCATTTGTGTCTGAAGGTAAATCATGTTGAGCTAGCCGTTATTATATTTCTGATGATAGATTACCTATTCATGCATAAGGGTGAAATGGAAGTGTAGTATTAAGTTGAGTGGAAAGCTAAGTGATCAACCGGTTAATGCTTGTCACAGTTATTCTTAGTTTTACCGGTTGCACTCTGTTTCAGACCGGTGTTACTGTCTGTCAGACATTTGCAGTGTTTGCAGTCAAACCAGTTCGAGAGAAGAGATTGTGACTGTACTGATTCACCCCCCCCCCCTCAGTACCGGTTTGGTACTTATTGATCATCATTGAGTTATCACTTTTATTCAATGCATTCTGAGCATCTTGCAAACTACTAAGTAAAGTGTCTAATCAGGGAGTGATTATATTTCTTAGCTCTCCCACTCTTCCTACAATCCTATCATTTTCTTGACTCTCACTCTTGATTTTATTAAGTAGAAATATCACCTAATTTTCTCTGTTGCTCGCAAAAACAAACTAAGGATAATAAGATTGAGATAGGTTGGCCAGTTTCCCTTCACACTCCTTTATCTTCTTATCAACCTCAATAGTGAACTTAGGCAATACAAGGCATGACTTGTAGACTCTTCCTCCTTCAGCCAATGCCTCTTGAATGCCTTTAACACAGGTGACAAAACTTTTTCTATCTCCTTCAATCATTTTCAGAATTGTACTCATCCTCATAGGATTAAAATTTATTAGAACCTTTGCCTCAACAACTTTCTCTAATGATTCAAAATGAGAACCAACTAGCTCGAGCAAACTCTTCAGCTTACCAGAGGGTCCGTCAGATGAGTCCTGTTTGAAAGATGGCAAAATTTTCTCAAGAACACTCGTTGCTAATTATATCACCTCACTGTCCTCCATGTGAGATTTCAGTAGGTCTTCACTTGCTTTGGCTTGAGCATGTGCAGCCAATTTGAGAGCCTGGATAGGGGATAAAGAGTCAAGATTGATAGGGCCATGGGTGAAGTCCGTGTCACTCATGATCTGCTTCCCCTTCTCAGATTCCACAATGTCTCTTGCCACTAGAATATGTTCAACCTTGTTTTCTATTTCCTTTACTCACTTCCCTGTCTCCACTGCCTTCTCTTATTCCATCTTAGGTTCAACAGTTACCACCGGAGGGTTCTGAGTTCCCTCACCCGCATCAACTTCCTTCTGACTTACATCTTCTTCCACTGTTGCAATATCCTCAACTCCTACATCTCCCTGAGCATCTATTTCAACCTGTTGGACTGTCTGTTCTCCCAATTCAACAAATTTTGGCTCATCTCCTAGGGATGACTTTCCTAGGACTTCCAGAATAAACTTTTGAACATCTTCCTAAGATTTATTAGGAATCACCTCATACTAATACTTTGAAAGAATTTCCCTCAAATTTTGTTAAGTTTCCTTGTGTACTTCTTCATTTTTCCCAATCATTAATCCATTCACCCCCGATTTGCTCCTGAACTTTTCTTTGTTTTCTTTAAGAATTCTATTTATTTCCACTTTAGCAATTACCGGACAAAGTTGTACTAACACATGCTCCCTTATCCTTTCTTCCTCTAATCTAGTTGTCTCTTTCCTTAGTTCTAAGAGATCATATAAGCTCTTGGGAACTTCCGATACAATCTCAATGAGAGCTCTATTATACTTATTCAAGTATACAACTATGGCCTCTTCCAATGATCTTTTTCCTTTATCATCCAATAGATCATAAAATTGAGAAAGTAGTTTGAGATTACCTTGTTCATTTGTTGTTTCCTTTACTTGCTTGAGTGTTATTCTAGATTGTTCTACTTGAGCTCTTGGCTTCTTGCTAGGCTTCCCCTCACCAAAAGGTCTCTTCTTGACAACTCTGGAAATTGTAGTACTTTTCTTCAGTTCTTTTATAGCTTCATCAGATTTAGTTTCCTCTACTTCTACAGGGGTTACCACATACACTCTATGCGTTTTCTCTTTCTTCCTCTTCGTTGTTCCACCGGATGGCTGGGCTCGAGGCTCAAGAGAATTTTGTGGTTTATGAGCACTAAAGGAGGGTGCAGAGCTCCTTGTCTACTTTGGCTTAGGTGGAGGGGTTTTCGGTTTGGCTTTCTTGGGCTTGACCATATCTTCATCCTTCAATATGTATTTCTCTTTGGCTATCCAGACCACCTCCTTGGTGATCCCCATACTCTCTACTAGCTACTCCACCTCCTTCCTTACCTTCTCTTGTATCTCAGGTTTATTGAACTAAGAATACAGGCTCGATCTCTTTTCCTTATATGCGTCGAACCTCTTCTCAGACTTGTCCATCGTTTTCCTCAATAGATGCTAAGCATATGCATCAAGTACATGTCCTTCGACCTCATATCCCATGGGCATGATCCATGAAGTCCTTAGCTTAACATCTTCCATAAGGAATTGGTCAGTGTCTACCATAAAGAAAATAGTATCTTGATATTTCTCAACTATCTCTCCAGGAATCCTTTCTCTACTTTGCTACATGCTTTGAAATGTCTTGAAGTATCCCCAAAGTATGTCTTTTTGTGCTTGTAAATCTCCTAGACCCTGAAGTGTCTCTTTGATGTGCACATCCACTGACCTATTATAGGCCCATTGAACCTTTCCTACTCCAGGAATTTCATTCGTAAAGTAGAAGTATAGACAAATAATCAATGTGTTGAATTTGAACACATGCTTCTTGTCTTGCTTGATTTTCTTCAAATTTCCCAAAATCTAACTTTGGAACACCTCACATAGGTTTTACATCTTACCTTTCTTCAAGATTTGGTAGGCAACATAGATGGTCGTACTAGATACTGAATTGTTCCAGCTAGATTGATAGAGTTTGTATCTTGTCACCATCGATATAAATCTAACATCATATTCAATTATGTCACTGATTGTCATTTCCCTTTAGTCAAATTGTGAACCAGTTGCTTCCATTATGGTTTGGTTTTTCACATTTCTTAGACCAAGTACCTCACCAGTTGAATTTTGACAGGTCACCGCCTTGATTGTTGTCTTGGTGATCTTGTGTGGTTTGTAGAGCCACATGAACTTGTCATGCATTCTGCTCAAGATATATTGGACCCACTCAGGTTCATCAAAAAGTGGAAAATTCACAAACTGTGCGATCCTTTTCCTCAAGCGTTTTGAATTCTGGTTTTAGGTTTCCCATCTCATTAATCATATGATCTATGTAAAGTTGCAACATTTACACAGATCATATGATTAACAACCCTTCTCCCTTAAAAATAAAGTAGTAGCAGGGTATGCTATCTATATTAAGAACTATGAATAATGAGATTAATAATCTAATAAGGAAAATAAATAAGCACTTGTTAATAACTAATAAATTGAAGAATATCAATTATTGGCTTCATGATTAGTCTCTCAATTAATTTTACTATATGAAATAGATTAATTATGTTGATTAGGTAGGGGGACATTACAAATGGTATCAGAGCTTTGATCCTGCCATCTTGCAGGGTAAAGATGAATCAATGAGCCATTCTAGTCAAAGAAGAAATCTGACAATACATGTATTCACGTCTATGCTTCATGTTTGCAAATATATGTCATGTGTATGCACCATGTTTTTCATGTGTATGCTATGTGTTTTTTATTCATATTGGTAGATTACTTAGTTAGAGAAAATTAAAATTGACATTGCTTGAGGACAAGCAAATTTGGGAGGGGTAGATTGTAATGTCCCTACTTTGAAATATAATTTAATAATAATAAAATTAAAATACAAAAGAATAAAAAAAATTAAGTTAAAATATAAAAGAATATAATTAAATATAATTAATTAAATTTAATTAAGTTAATGAATGGTCTAAAGACATGGAAGGAAAATTGGTGACTCCCTCAACAATGAGATATAAAAGGGAGAAGAGAACCTCATTTGAGAGGGGGACAATTTTGAAAATCAGAAGTGCAGATCTAAATAAGAAATGCAGATTTGATTATGAAAGGTTGTGTTCCTTTCAAAAGGCAGAAATAATGAAGAGTTGCACTCTTTCAAAGGGTGCTAATGGTGAAAGGGTGTGTCTCTTGCCAAAGGGCATACATGATGAAGATGTGTGGCCTCTCCCTCACATTAAGAGATATAAAGGAAAGGAATCAAAAGGATCCACTGAGATCACCGTCGATTAGATCAGATCGGAACTGTTATTAAGTTACAGGCAGTAACATCCTTGCTCTTGGTGGTATGCATGAGGATGTGCTTAATATGTATGCTTAATCTATGATGCTTGATAATGTTCTTATGCAAAATTTAATAGTAATATTAGTATAGACTGCACTATGTATGACAGTCATACTTAATTTTATATATATTCATAATACATGAGAAATTAGTATACTTATAGTCTAAATCATATTATTACTGCTAGTATTTAAGAAGATTTTTCAATGAGGGGCAGTCTAAATCCAAGTAATAGGTTAAGTCCCAAGATAGGGTGGGGATCAGTGACCCATAAGCCTTGAGGGTATAGACCCAAGATAGGTTAGGGCTAGGATCTGTAAACATTGAGGGAACCTATTGTATTTGGTCTCTAAGTGCTTTGGTAAGATACACAGACCATTCTCCCTTAAAACTGAAGTAGTAGCAGGGTATGATACCTATATTAAGAATTATGAATAATGAAATTGATCATCTAATGAGGAAAATAAATAAGCACTTGTTAAGAATTAATAAATTGAAGAATATCAATGACTGGCTTCATAATTAGTCTCTCAATCAATTTTAGTATATGATATAGATTAATTATGTTAATCAGGTAGGGGACATTACACCAATGAAAATTCCTTGTTCGAATCATCTTCCATCGACTTGTAGCAGTGTTTCTTGAAGTTTGATGAAATTCGTTCATTTACATCAACTACTAATGGGGTCACAACACTAGTCAATGCTATATCGGAAAATTTAGGTTTCAAACTAAAAAAATTCTAACTCAGAGAAATACCTTTTCAATCTTCAACCGAACGCAAGATCTCTTCAACAAATCTCTCTGTCGTAGCAAAATTACCTTCACCATGCTCTACTGCTTTATCGATTCGAATGTAAAGTGAGAAACGGGAGGCTGGGTCACTTTTTATCCACTGCATACCTAACTTTTAGGTATAATAAATGCTCTTAGCCCTAACTCTTCTGAATACCCTGTATTCACAAAGTTCTCTTCTGCGGGCATTCAGTTCGGCTCAAATCTTCTGGAAATGCATCAGAACATCTACATTATCAAAACATAGCTTCCAACATACTATCGATCATCCGACACCAACATCTGGCAAGGAGAATTGGATTTGCATGAAAACTCTCCTTAAGCCAAAGACTATAATCTAATTCTCGGAGGACTTTGCAGTGCCTGAAACTGGTATGGATCCATTTCTTGCATCCGAATCACTCTTTCTCACCCATGTCTTCTGCATTTGATTTGTGATCTCCTCAACTTTTACCTTTCCCTTCTCATCTAAATTTGCATTCTTATTCTTATCTTCTAGAGCCTTCTTGTTTGCATTCTTGCTTCTGCAAAACTTAGCAATGTGACTGGATTTGTCACAATTATAGAAAACAACATAGTTCCTCTAATTAGGTCTGAAATTTCCTTGGTTTTTCCTTGATCTACATTGATTAGCAATATGTCCAAATCTTCCACAAGCATAGCATCTAACATTTCTCCTATTTTGAAAGTTATTCATCACACTTCTACATACATTTTCCTCATGACCATACTTGTTGCATTTGAAACATTGATCGGTAAAAGATGGACCATAATTAACCATCCTATTTCTACACTAACTAGCCATATGACCAAATTTATTGGAAACAAAATAGTTACTTTTGAATTTATGAGCATTAGGTTATCTTACTGGAGGCTTTCTTGAGTTGTTCTTCTGTTGTGCTGACTTGGAGCTTTCACCTTTCTCATATCCAAGACCTTGAGTATCATTTGGATTCTTTTGACTGGCAAGCATCTCATCAAGCTTGGTTGAGCTAACCCAAAACTTCTCCTTGTACTCATTTGCAACATCAAGATCATATCTAATAAGAATGATCTTCCTTTCAAAGTCTTCCTCATGTTGTCTAGCATCTTACAAGCCAAGCTTTAGTTGTCCATTCTCACTCTCAAGTCTGCAACATTCTTCAGATTTGTCTTTCAGGGACTGAGCAAGCTTCTCCTCATTCTTCTTCCTTTTTCCAATCTCTTTTGTCAATCTCATTACAATGGCTTCCATCTCATTCTTCTGGACTGTATTGGCTCTAACAAGTCTATCACATTCTTTTGTCTTCTCCTTCAACACTTCTTCATCAATGCTCTGACTTTCTTTCTTCTTAAGCTGATCAACAAGTTCCTTTCTTGTTTCCCTTGACTTGTTCAACTGATCTTTCAATGTTTCAATGCATTCTTCAGCATCTTTGAGATTTGATTTCACTTGCCAGTTCTCATCTTGTTCATGATCAAGATCTTCAAGAGTAACAACCAGTTGCTTTCTAAGACTACTATAATCCATTGATTTGCCTTCTTGAATCTTCATCAAGCTATTAGGCTTCCTTCGAGGAACTAGACTCTGATACCGATTGTTGGAATCAATGAACACTAAGAGGGGGGGGGGATCTGTGTTCTACAACCTTTAGCTTTCTTAACCAGTTATCCAAACCATTTAATGCAAATAAACAAGAGAGATGGGCATAAGAAAAACACATACAAAAAAACCACCATAACACCAAAATTTTGTACGTGGAAAACTAGGTCAAGGAAAAAACCATGGTGGGAATCCTACCCATGTTGGATATTGTTCTGATTAATTAAAAAAACAGGTTTTCAGGACCCAAAACCTTTAACATAAGATATTAAGATAAGACACCAAAAAGATCAGTGCTTAAGAACCGCATACAAAAAGACTGGCAAAAAGCCAGTGAACCGAAAGGACAGAAAAACTAACAACAGCAAAGAAACTAAGAAGGCGCTACATAGAAATTTTCTTCAACAAGTCCTTTGCCTTTGTCACCAGCTAATCGTAAGAAGCCCCGACAGCTTTAAGGTCTTCCAGATCCTTGTTAGGTTTTTTGTCCTTCTTTTTGCCTCTGGTGTAGGTTCTGGGGCCTTGAGCTTCCCCTGTTCCTTCCGTTTCTGGGTCAATGTCCAGGATTTCCTTTTCATCATCCAGTTTGCTGATGAGAGTGTTGGTGTTTTTTACTGAAATCTTTAGGATGCTAAGGCTCTGTTCAGCAATGTTCTTCACGCACTCCTCAATTTTACCAATTTTGCTGACAGTTTCTGTGAGAGTGTCAGCAAGATTCTTTCTTTCTAGCAAATCCTTCTCAATTTTTTCGAACCTGGGGTTGAAAGTATCTCTTATGTTTTCAACTTTGGTGATGGTACTTTTCAGGTCCTCTATGAAGTTGGCCATGGTCTTCCCTTCCCCTGTATTGATGGTTTCCAGGATCAAGATTTTGTTACAGAGTTTTTTGTTTTCGTCCATAGCTTTCTTGTAACCATTGATGAGCCACTCCATAGTTTCCATGTTGGGTATTGTTGGTTATTGTTATTGCTAGGATATGTTTTTGTCATTGATGTCAACATATTCCTGTGTGTTACTCTAGTAATTGCAGATTGGAAAGATCTTATGATCCGGTTTTGCAGTGTTGTTTTGTTGATCACTATTTTGTAGAGTTCGGTATACCTCTGGTATATTCCGGTGTGATCCGATCTTATGCTGAGATTTTAGGATATTACTTGGGATGGTCTTGTGTATCTTCACTTCAGATGGTTCATGATTTGGTGCTCTGCAATTTATCTTTCTTCATGATAGTTGTTGATTAGTTGTGTTCCCGAGTTTTAGATGTTGATCGATGAAGATTTGATCAATGGTGTTGTTGCAGTTGTTCCTGATGATTCTAGCGTGCTTGATAGTGATTCTTAGTCATTTCCTATTTTTTTTAGCGATCCGCATTGTTCATTGTGTGAGTTTTTGGTGGTTTCTATCAATCGGTGATGTTTTTGTGTTATCCAATTTTCTCTAGTGGTATAGTGTGTTGCGGTTGATCTTGGTGTGATTTCTGATGGAGTTGTGCATTTGGGAATTTAACTTAGGTCCATGCTATTCTATGTAAATAAATATATTGGTTTGGTGTTCAATCCTTGAATTGTGTGATGTAATTCTGTAATTGAGGGTTGAGGGTTTAGCCGACCTTGTTATCAAGGTTGATGAATTGTATATATAGGTGATATATTCATGTAATTTAGGTATCGATATTGTGTCTGCATTATCAAAGATTGGTGTATGTGTGTTTAAGAGATGTATCCTTCGGTGAAGTGTTGTATGGAGATTGGTGTTGCTGAGCAGACAACTGTGCTTAACCGGAACTGTAATCAGGCATTCGGAGATATTATTTCTTCAGTTTATTTCTTCCGGATTGTAGTCCAAATCTTGTTGTAAGTCAGTGAGACTTCCCTGAGGGTTGTAGCCTTTTAGACCATTATATTTGAGTAGTTAGCTCTAGGCAGTGTGCCTGAATGCATGTGCATTCCCCATTTTAATATTTTCACATACTACTGCAGAGTATCATCTTACTGCGGGTAGGTTCCTACTGTGGTTTCTCCCTTAACCGATTTGTCCACATCAAAATCTTGGTGTTGTGTGTTGTGTGTTGTGCCTTCAATTTGCTTATCTTTCTTATTACTGCAGTTTATTAGATTTGTTTTTGAATTTGTTGATCTGGTGAAGACTAATTCAACCCCCCTTGTCAGTCTTCCTTCTTAGTTGTTGCTAACAATTAGTATCAGAGATAGATCCTCTGGTAGAATCTTGACCGCTTGAGGAGATCTATGATGGCAGCTCAAGGTGTTATCTTTAAAAAAGATAGTTTGAGGTTTGATGGAAGTAACTATGCTATATGGAAGAACCAAATGGAAGTGCACTTGAAATGTCTTGGAGAAGATTACTGGAATATTACAAAGAATGCCTATATTGTTCCTCTGAATGAACCTTCTACTCCGGATGAGATCAAAGAAGCTGAACATAATATTAGAGTGAAGGAAGCTTTACCTAGTACCCTGACTGATTCTAAGATGGGACTTCAGACCGCACATGAGATCTGGGAGAAGCTTTAGATCCTATATGAAGGTGATAAACAAGTGAAAGTTGCTAAGCTGCAAAGTTTGAAAGGAAAATATGAGGCATTGAAGATGGGAGATGATGAGAACATACACTCTTTCATGGCTAAGGTGAATGACCTTGTCCTAGGCATCAGATGTGTCAGTGGAACCATTGAGGAAGATGAAATTGTTGCTAAGGTGTTGAGATGTTTTCCTCCTTAGAAACATAATTTTGTTGTTATTGATGAGATCCGAAGTGTGACTACAGTAACAAGAGATATGCTGGTTGGAAAGATTATTGTATTTAAGCTGAGTGAATTTGGAAAATCACATGGAAAGTCTGAGACTACATTTAGAGCATTAACATCAATATCTGGTAAGCAGAAGTATTATCCTAATGAGTGCAGAATATCTAGATATGAAAGAGAGAGAAGATAGATGGAAGAGCAAGAAAGAGAGATAGATGAGCTTGAAGAACTGATTGCCTGGAGATTGCCTAAAGGGTCCGGTAAGTATGATGGAAAGTTGCCTTTGAAATGTTTCTCTTGTAATAAGATAGGACATTTTACTTCTAGATGCCTGGAGAGAATGGCTAAGCATGACAGGAATGATAAGTTTGATAAACATGATAGGAATGATAGATATGAAAAGAATGAGAAGTATGATAAGCCCTACAAGCCTAACCAAAAGTATAGGAATTAGAAGAACTGTTATTATGTTGTTGATGAAGGTTTTACAAATGAAGAATCAAAAGGAGATGAAGTTGTGTTTATTGCTATTCAGGAAGATAGACCTGTACCTGTTGATTCCACTAGCTATGCTATTGAGGAGAAAACTTTAGCTGCTAAAGTTGAAGAGAAAGATAAATGGGTAATTGACAGTGGCTGTTCACATCATATGACTGGTGATAAAAAAAAATTTGTGAGTATGGAAAGTGATGCAGAGGTTGGAGTAACATCAATCTGTTGGCATTCTACATGCTTATGAGAATAGTTGATGTTGTCATTGATGTCAACCAATTGGAAACCAGCTAGCAACCAACCGGCAATAGATTTATACATGCCCAACATCACATATATTATACACTGACAGACACTGGCACCAGTAGGCACTTACATCGACATTCAGATTACATCGGCAACAAAGCATACCGGTACTCCAGTTGACATGGGATGAACTTTTTTTATTGTAATATAATTATCTCTTGTAAGCTGATATGGTATATTGTATAAGACTCATATATGTATGAGATCTTATAGGTCATTTGATAAGAGACATATATGATATGTATGGTAGAAAATAATTGTTTAGTGATAGCGAAGGTTTTTTGATAAGGTATCTATCTGAGCTTAAACTAGTACTGAACTTGGCATTAACAGCTTATTAGCTTGGCATCTGTACTTATCTTTAAGTATCAGAACTATCACATGTGCAGGCCCCTTATTGTAAGTAGTATTTATTCATTGGCCAGTGAGTAAATATTGTGGGTCACAAATCCCACCGAGGTTTTTTTCCACATCGGGTTTCCTCGTTAAATATCTTGTGTTATGGTGTGTTTCTATGTTGTCTCTATTATTTGTGTTTATTGCATTAATTCTTATTTACCGGTACACTATTTTGGGTTGCAAGTTATAAATAAGTTTAAATATTATGTTAACTGGTTAGACACTGATTCACCCCCCCCCCTCTCAGTGTCTTTGGGACTGTCATTGAATCTAACAATTGGTATCAGAGCCTACTCCTCTATTTGCAAAAGCCTAACAGCTTGAGGGAGATTCTGACACCGGTACAGATGGAGAACTTAAGAAAATAGTTGGAAGGAGCTCTTGAAGATTTTGATGCAGAAAAATTGAAGAATATCAAACTTGAAGATGATCTGAGGACTGCTAAGGAATTCATTAAAGGACTTCAGGAGAACCTTGTTATAACACAAAATAAGAGAAAGTAACTTCATGAGAAAATGCAGAATGATGATGATGAAAAGGAAACTCTTAGAGATCTTGCAAATAAGTTGAGACAAGAGAACACTAATATGAAGAATGAAATGCAAGAAATGACTATGGGGTTATGTAAGGATAATGAAGATAGGAAGAAGACTTGAGTAGGAGACTTAATGATGCAAGAAATTAAAATATAAGACTTGGTCATGAAAATGATATGCTAAACACAGATCTGATACACATGCAACATGATAAAGATGAGCTTGTGAGACAAATTGGAATTCTGGAAAATGAGTTGGTCACTGCAAATGAACACAAAGACATTCAAGAAAAGTTCAGAAAGGCTTGATGACATGATTAAAAGACAGAAACCTGATGGAGATACAAATGGACTTGGATTTGAAATTGGAGAAAGTTCTAGTACTGCAAAGAATCAAGATCAGAACAAACCGGTAAGACAACCTAATACTTAAAAATTTAATGGGAAATGTTTTAATTGCAACAAATATGGTCACAGAGAAAATCAGTGTAGATTTAGAAATAATGAGAATGCAAACTCACCCACCGGTCAATGTTCCAAATGCAACAAAGTTGGTCATAATTCAGAAAATAGTAGAATGAATGTGAAATGCTATGTTTGTGGAAGATTTGGGCATTTATCTAATCAATGCAGATCACAAACCGGTCAAGGATATGGAAAGGCTATGTAGAGGAATAAAGTAACTTGTTATGCATGTAACAAGATTGGACATATTGCAAAATTCTGTAAAAGAAAGAATACACTGGCGAACAATAAAGGATCTAGTCTGAAGGGCAAAGAAAAGGTAGATGAAGTAAAGCAAGAATTTTCAAAACAATGGATTAAGAAGGCGGATCAGAAAGTTGATGAATCTATCTCTGCACCAGTAGAAGAAAGTAACTCTCCACCGATAGGAGATTCTTCATCTAACTGAGGAATAATCCTTAGGGGGTATTGCAGCAAGTTGAAAATCATGCATTCTACCCTCAGTTGATGGTGAGAATATACATTTCTTCTTTATCGGCAGGTGTGTTAAGTTTTCACTTAACCAGCGAGCATTTAATGCAGGTTTAAAGAACCTTTTTGGCTATAAAGAACTGGAAAACCCTCATTTTGAACTCACCGAGCATTCAAACAATCAGATAGCATGAAACTGAGCAAGGACATCCTAAGGCGAAGCTGCGAAGTGATTTTTCAGGCATTCATAATTTCGGTTAAGAGGTATTTATCTTTTGAAATGGCAACCTCATCTTTTGTTCCTGAGTTTATTGCAAAACCTATCATTGTAGAAAACATCAAATGCCCTAGACCCGTGTTTAAGATTATCCCTGAGATTGCAAAACAGGATGATTATGTTGGAGCTTTTTCAAAAATTCCGAAGGGTGTAGCATTTGCTGAAGACCCTAGAATGTACATACATTGCAACATAGAAAACCTAGCGACTGAGGATTTGAAGAAAAAATTTAATGAGGTTATTACCGATGGAAATGGTGTGATTAAACCTGAACATAAGATTGTGGAAGACTTCGGTTTTGTATAAATTATGAACATTCCCGAATTTCCAAAGGAAGTTGTAAGACTTGTATTGAGCAGAGTCCATGGAGAGTTCATGTGGTTAGAGTCAGTATGCAAGATAACCAAGGAAGCAATTAAGGCAGTTACTGGTTTACCTTCAACCGGTAGTAGGCCTGATAAAACAAAGAAAATACCTAACAAGGGAGTTATGGAGTTAACCGAAGCCACATCTGATAACATATCACTTAGAGTGAATGATGTTAAGGATATAAATGTGAAATATGTAAGTATGGTACTAGGATGCAAAGCAACTCATGCAAATAGACTGAATTTTGTTTCTAGACTTTGTATTCACAGTGCATATGAGATGGTGAACAATAATGCTAAGATTGGTGTGTATGAATGGCTTAAAGATGAACTGATTGATAACTTAAAGAAGATTAAGGGAGATAAGAAAGGTACTTTCCGTTTTGGAAACCTACTAGTATGCCTAATGCTATACTTTACCAAAGAGATACCTGACATAGGTCACAAATATTCTGGTTATGACATCCTGGTAGGAAAACAAATACTGGAAGCTATCACTAGTATGGGAACTGACTATGATAAGAACATTACAAACTACGTCAAAATATTTCAAACTAAGATGAGAGCAAGAGAGAGACTACCACAGAGCATAATTGATAAGTATGACAAGCAAATCTGTTTTGTCGTTAAGCAAGATAAAACTTGGATGGAAGCAATAAGCCCTAGAACTATTTGGGTTACTGAGATGGGTTATGAAGTAGACCTACTTGTTTTGGATTCATATGCAAAAGCTCTACTTGATGCACCAAGGGAGACATCTGAGAAATTCTTTGGTAATGCAGAAACCATTGAGAGTAATGTATCTATGCAGAAGAGGACAAAAAGAAGAGAAAATTTTATCAGAGATGCCTCCAAGTAGGTCCAAGAAATCAAAGAAAATGTCATGAATATCAGTGGTATATCAGCAAGTGAGCTTGAAGGACTGCAACCTGAAGCACATGTTTCACCGGTTGTAACATCTTCAGATACTGACAGTGGCAAGGTTGTTGAGTTTAAGAGAGTGGAAAGGAAAAGGAAAATCCCACCGATACCATCTCCTTCACCTAAGAAAACCAGGACACTAAGGAAGAAGTAGCAGACAATTAGGGAACCACAGAAGAAGCTTACACCAAAGAAGAAACAGACATCGGTTACCCCTACACTGGATGATCTACTGAATGAGATTACACAGGAAGGTAATATGGTAAATGTAAATAAATTGTATAATTCTTTTAATGATTCTGACAAAAACACCATTGAAGAAAGCATTATTCTACATTTGGATATGTACAAGAAAGTTATGATAGAAGTAATTGATGATTTACCCAATGATTTATACATGAGATTGGAAGCTAAAAGTCTATCTATGATGGAATTGGACAAGAAGTTGAAAGTTGAAGCACTCTTGGCTGTACATCTGGTAAATTCTAAAGAAGAGATAGATGAGCTTATTTATAAAGCTAACCGGTCAGTATTTGTTAGTGGACGTTGGCAAGTGAGCCTGATGGCTAGAAGGGTTAAGGAAATTGGAGATGAGATTGCAAATAAATGGGACATATTCTTTGTGGAGAAGGAAAAGCAAGAGGAAAGAAGTAGACCAAAAGTAGAAAAGACATTCAAGGTATATCAAAAAGACAAGGGAAAAGGTAAATTGGGTGGTGTACCTTCTATAAAAGTAACAGATAACATCCCTCCACCAACTCAGGACACCCCTCCATTAGAACCTTTATCACCGGCACATACAGCTAATCCACCGGATATGGCTACTGAAGGTATAACCCATGATGATACTAACTCGGAGTTTGAGATACTTTTTACAATGAATGTAGATACTCGGGATATAAACATTGTTGTGGACAAAGAAACTACAGAGGTTAAGGCAAATGATCTCAAAGACAGCAAGGTCTCTGAGATACTGGCTCAAACTGTTGATTCTCAAAACACTGAGATACTAGCCCAAGCAGAGAAATCGGAGATTGAGAAACCAACAGAGGACAAGAAAACTAGCACAGGGCCACCGGAATCTGAGAAACTGGCAGTGGTACAAACAAAGAAACAATCTGAGGCAGAGGTTCATGTTGAGTCTGTGACACCGGAAGTTGCAGAGGAGCTTAATCAAACTAAGAAACCATTAAAGGTAGAGGTACAAACACAGATAGATCAACCGGAAGAAAATGTAAGAAAAGTGGATGCATCTGATGGAAGTAAAGAAGATATAGTGAAGGCAATTGGTCAGACATCTGTTAAGAAGAAACCCACAACAGAACCAAGCACATCTACAGGTGAATTTAGATCTACTAACATTACAGAGGTTCTTTTGGATTCCATTAAGAGGATCAGTGATTGCAATGCCTTAGCATTTAAGGCAATTGATAACACTTTACCTGTTCTGAAGATGATTGCACCTAATTGCAAGATAGATCACACTAATAATTCTTTAGGGAAATTGGACACATTTTCCAAATTCATTGTTGATAATGTAATAACCATAGGTAAGGTGAATGAGGATACCATTAAGGAGAGAGTTTATAAAGAGAAAAATACATTCTTTGAGAACACCATAAAGAAATGTACCGATCACTTGGACACACTTTTACCGGTACTCAATTCTACAATTTTGGAGTATAAGGAGTTATATAGAGAAGCATGTCAACCTCACTATTTGACAAAGGACATTGAAGAAGAGATAAAAAAGACACAAAAAGAAATTGATGAAATTGCAGATAATATAATAGGTTCATCTAGACTTATATCAGTTTTTGAGGAGAAGTTGAAAAAGCTTGAGAAAGAAAAGGCAAGAATAAGGTCCAATGCCCGGGAATTCAAAAGTAAACTTGGTCTGAGGTTGGATAATCTGATTACTCAGAGAGTTGAATTATCTAAGGCAACAATTCAAGGAGAATGATCATCGGAGCAACAAATGCACTATCTCATCGGTATGATCCAACAGACTGAGGCAATTCTAACTGACATAAACAAGTTTATGTAGAGTCTTAATCTAGTTTTGGTGGACATCTTTCTGATGGTAACCAACCGATTACAGACCTTGAGGTAGCATTTTTGTACTCTTTTGATTATTTATGACATCATTTGTCATTGATGTCAAAGGGGGAGTAGTAGAGAGAAAAATGCATGTACAGAGGAGATCACTCGCTCAGGGGGAGCACATCTTTTTGGATTTCAGTTTTGGGATAATAGTTTTGATTTTTCTCATGCGTGTTGCCATCAATGCCAAAGGGGGAGATTGTTGGCATTCTACACTCTTATGAGAATAGTTGATGTTGTCATTGATGGCAACCAACTGGAAACCAACCAGCAATAGATTTGTACATGCCCGACATCACATATATTATACACCGGCAGGCACTTACACCGACATTCAGATTACATCGGCAACAAAGCATACCGACACTCCAACCGATATGGGATTAACTTTTTTTATTGTAATATAATTATCTTTTGTAAGCCGACATGGTATATTGTAAAAAACTCATATATGTATGAGATATTATAGGTCATTTGATAAGAGACATATATGATATGTATGGTAGAAAATAATTATTTAGTGATAGCGAAGGTTTTTTGATAAGGTATCTATCTGAGCTTAAACATGTACTGAACCTGGCATTAGAGATGTTGTTTTGAGTAGTACATTGTATTGGATTTAATTATCCATTTTGTAGTCAATGAGACTCTTATTTGAGCAGTGAGCTCTAGGTTGTTGGCCTCCCTGCATGTGCAGGCCCCTTATTGTAAGTAGTATTTATTTATTGGCCAATGAGTAAATATTATGGGTCACAAATCCCACCAAGGTTTTTTCCCACACCGGGTTTCCTCGTTAAATATCTTGTGTTATGGTGTGTTTCTATGTTGTCTCTGTTATTTGTGTTTACTGCATTAATTCTTATTTACCAGTACACTGTTTTGTGTTGTAAAGTTATAAATAAGTTTAAATATTCTGTTAACCGGTTAGACACTGATTCACCCCCCCCCCCCCCTCAGTGTCTTTGGAACTGTATTTGAATCTAACACAATCAACATACATTATATACTTAAATAAATTCAAGGTGCATTCCAATTACACCACTTGGATACATTGGTTCTTTGGTCTATTTCACACATGTCATCTAAAATTCAGCAAGGGAAAATAATATTGGCCTAATCATGGCCTCTCACTATGGATTTTGATGGCACACAAGTCATCATTACACCAAACAACTCAACAATGTATTGTTTTATTAAACCCTCATGATAACATTTACTATGAAAAGACACACAAAAATATCCATATCATTCCAAAATGATAAAATAACCAAAATTCCTTTGTAGGAGCCTTGTGTAGCAATGTAAAGAAGACTCTCACCAAGTTTGAGCCTTTTGGGATGATGCATTATAAAGATATAGTTTTCTTAGTGCTTGCTGGAAACCCTAGTTTTATCACAAACCTACTCTCACTAAAAATGTCATAACTCATTCAAAACTTAATGAATTGGATCAGATCAAAAGGAAATGAAACTAGACTCATTTATGCACTTTTTCTCAATCGTTTTAGACTGTTATTGTATCTTACCAATCCATATCATACATTTCTTTTAGATTGTTACAAAAAAATCAATCATTCAGGATATCCTTCACCAAAATTGTCATATCTTACAAAAAATTCAATCAAATTTAATGAGAGAAATATTTGGAAACTAGAGACAAATATCTTTCCATCCATATATTACAATACTCAATATGAGGCCATCAAAAAGCAATATAATGACATGTTTCAAACTGCAAATTCTGAAAACTTCAAGAGTAATGTAAGGATGCTAAAAAATAAGTTCTTTCTTTATTCCATCCTTCTCTAACCCTCTCCAACCTTCAAATTCGAGTTTGTGAAAAAAAATTTATACAATTTGCATCATATTCAACTACCCAACTAACCTACAACTACCCATAAACAATTTATAACAAACTTTTAAAAAGTTGTCATAACAATTTTTACAACTTAGGAGCAACTTTTCCAATTTTTATCCAAAAGACTCAAAACTTGACATATTGATCCAAAATGATCATGAATGGTCACAAATGACCTTACACACATTAAAAAACATATTACAAACAAAAAATATAAACCTTTCCTCTTGTAGGAATATTAGGTCTTGAGGGTGCTCCCACACTAGGGTGCTCCTACACACCACTTTGATGCAGAGGTGGGGTTCAAGTTCACAACCAACATTCCATTCTTATCCTTTACAACTTAAGCTTCCTTCACAATGGCACTATGCTTCAATGACTACAAACACAAATTTTCATTCAATAATTCACAACGTTGGACCTGACATTGGAAACATTCTAAACCAACCAAATATAACATAAATTATCCATCAAAACCATCAAAAGCTTTAGGTTATCTCAACATGTATCTTGTCCATACAACTAGGCCTAGAATCCAGTAGCCCTCCAAATAGGAACAACCCTTCACAAATTTTGAATAAGACCTGATATAGCAATTGTAAAAACATATTTGAGCACCCATTTGGCTTCTTTGAAACATATCCAAAACTTAGGTAGGGTTGTTTTGGACCAAATCTCTCAAATCATGAGTGTACTTTTGCAATTAGGTCTAACTAAGTTGTTTTTTCAATCTAAGACAGGAAAATAGTCATCCATAACTTTTACAAAAAACATAATAAACAAAATCTCTCCTGTGAGGTTGTAGATAAGATAGTTATAGACTTTCCTTGAATTTTTTATGAAGATCCAATGATTAAAAAGGGAGTTATGGCATTTTTCCCGAGACTAGGAACACTAGGCAAGGTTTTGATAGTTTTTAAGAAAACTATGATTTCTCCTTCAAATAGAAATGAAATCAAATGCCACAAACACTACAATTAATTTAACTCACTTCCCTATAATATCCAATATCTTTCTGATCAAAACAAATAGCTTTCACCATGAAACTAAAAAAATATCAGACTGCATTATTCAGAAAAACAGTGATAATTAAGGAAAATGTGAACATTTTATTGATTTCTTTCTTCAAAACACCCCAACCAACCTTAATTCGACCCCTCTCACTTAAATATATAATACCTATATCTAAAACCAACCCCCAAACCGACTCCAACTAACTCTAACCACCCATTTTGCATTTTGACAACCTTTTTTTTTTGCATTTTTTGCATGACAACTGTTTTGTCAAAATGACAAATTTTGACCAACTTGTCAATGTGACCACAAAAATTGATGAATGACCACCAGTACATGCCAAAATGGACAATATGAGTCCAATTACACCATTTCTACTCATCATGGACATTTGTTTTCAAGCTTGTCCATGTTTGACCTTATCAAGACCTCATAGATCACTATGAGCCTAGATGGATTCAGTAGCCATACAAAGTGATTTGGATTGACTCCAAATGGTCCTTAGGACCTTACATAGCTTTGACAACACATTACAACCAAAGACAAATGTAAAATCCTTCATGAGGCATTTAGTGCCTAGGTGCTCCTACACCATACAACCCCCCTAAAATAATTCCAAGAATCTTGGCAAAGGAGTTGTCATAGGTATTCTTGTCTTCACATCATCTCTGAAATGTGTAAACGATCCTTCATCTAGTTGTCCCTTCCATTTATTTAGGCACTGGAAGTAGCCATCAATTCTTGAACCTGCACCATCACCATGCTTCATTTTCACCCTTGGCCTTCCTGTCCTCCTACTTGGGCACTTGGACCTGTCAAAGGGAATGTGTTGGCCCTTCCAATCTGATTTTCTTGATTCCCTCCTTGGAATATACATAATACAAAGAATAAATATAAACTTTTCCTCTTGTAGGCATATTAGGTCCTGAGGGTACTCCTGCACCAAAAAGGTATGATGGTGGAATAGTTAGATTTGGAGATGATAAAGCCTATGTAATTCGTTGGAGAGGTTCTCTTTCTTTTGATGGTAAGCATAACACTGATTATGTCTTGTATGTTAAAGGTTTGAAGCATAATCTTTTGAGTGTTGGACAAATGGTTGATAAAGGTTATGATCTATAATTCAAGGATGGAAAATGCAAAATCTTAAATGCCTCCGGTATAGAGATTGCATCTGGAACTAAGACTGAAGGTAACATTTTTCACTTGAATGTCGGTAAGAAATGTTGTTTGATTGCTCAGACTGATGAGAGTTGGTTGTGGCATAGGAGAATGTGTCATGTAAATTTTGATTCAATGATTAAGATCAGTTCTACACACGATGTTAGAGATCTGCCTAAGATTGTTAAGCTTGCTAATCCGATGTTTAAGGAATACCAGTTGGGTAAGCAAACAAGGTTTTATGTAAAAAACAAATAGTATGCATCAGATGTACTGCTAGATCTTGTGCATACTGACCTATGTGGACCTACAGATGTTGGAAGTGTGTAGGGTGACTGATATTTTATGCTGCTAATTGATGATTATTCCAGGATATGTGGGTTGTCTTTTTGAAGGAGAAATCATAAGCATTGGACAAATTCAAGATATACAAAGCAAAGGTGAGACTAAGTGTGGATTGAAGGTAAAGTGTTGGAGATCTGACAGAGGTGGAGAATTTTGTTCCAGTGAGTTCAATTCATTCTGTGAGAAGCATGGGATTAGAAGACAATTATCTGCTCCTAGAACCCCTCAACAAAATGGAGTTGTTGAAAGGAAGAACAAAATTGTCTTGGATGTTGCAAGGACTATACTGATTGAAGGAAATGTTTTGAAGATCTACTGGAGAGAAGCTATTAGAACTATTCTTTACACATTCAATTGAGTTCATATCAAAGGTGATACCGGTAAGACTCCTTATGAGCTTTGGTTTGGTCATGTTCCTACTTTGAGATATTTCAGAGTATTTGGTAGTAAATGTTATATCAAGAGAAATGAGGATATAGGAAAGTTTGATGCTAGAAGTGATGAAGGAATTTTCTTGAGATATTCAACAAAGAGCAAAGCCTACCGATGCTACAATAACAGATTGAGAAAGATAGTAGTAATTACAAATGTGAAAGTGGATGAGAACCTTGGGAAGGAGATCAGAGCATGTGGATATGATGATGGTCAGCATGTTACGTTAGCCCCTTTTTAGATTGAAGAGCCTAAGCATAATGATCTGATAGAGACAATTACCAAGATGTTGTTGCTGCTAGTGAAAAAGTGAAGGAACCTGATAATCAGAGGACTCTGAGGTATGTAAGACTGGATCATTCTAAAAATCAGATTATTGGTGATAAGAATAAAGATGTAATGACTAGGAGAAGGTTAGTTGTTGAAGAAGTATGTTTGATTTCTAAAGTTGAACCTAAAGATGCTACTAAAGCTTGCAAAGATGAAAGTTGGATGAGAGCTATGGAAGAAGAACTAGATCAGATTGAAAAGAATAATACATGGGAACTTGTTCCTAGACCAAAGGATAAGAGTGTTATTGGTACTAAATGGGTATTCAAAAACAAATTGAATGAAGTCAGTGAAGTTGTCAGAAATAAAGCTAGACTGGTTTGCAAAGGATACTCTCAGAAAGAAGGAATTTATTATGAGGAGACTTTTGCTCCGGTGTCCAAATTGGAAGCTGCTAGACTATTGCTTGCATATGCTTCTTATAAAGATTTCAAGGTATATCAGATGGATGTCAAATTTGCCTTTTTGAATGGTGATCTTGAGGAAGGAGTCTACATTGAGAAACCTGATGGATTTTAATTATCAGATGATGGGGACATGGTATGTAGGTTGAATAAAGCTCTTTATGGATTGAAGCAAGCCCGAAGCAAGCCCCTAGAGCCTGGTATGATAGACTAGATAAATATTTGATGAAATTGGAATTTACTAAAGGTGTTGGTGATAGTAATATGTACTTTAAGATAGAGAATAATAACATCTTGATTGTTGAAGTCTTTGTTGATGATATTATGTTTGGAGGTGATAATGACTTGAGCAAGAAGTTTGTCGGTGATATGAAAAAAGAATTTGAGTTGTCTATAATTGGTGAGATGAAATTTTTCTTAGGTTTGCAGATTTCACGGACTGGAAAAGGTATATTCAAATCTCAAACTAACTATGTGAAGGAATTACTAAAAAAGTTTGGGTTAGATGACTCCAAACCGGTTGGAACTCCTATGGTGACTTGTATATTGTCTAAGAATGATGAAACTTCTAAAGCTAATCAGAGCTTGTATAGATCTATGGTTGGTGGAATGCTATATATTACTCAGACTAGACTGGACATTATGCATGTTGTGTCATGGCTTCCATATATCAAGCTGATCTAAAAGAGAGTCATGTCACTGTTGTTAAGAGGATATTCAGATACTTGAAGGGAACTGTAGATTATGGTTTGTGCTATTTGAGGAATGATGATTTCGTGCTACGTTCCTACACTGATGCAGATTGGGCTGGGGATGTTGATGACCAAAAGAGCACTACCAGTGGAGCATTTTTTTTGGATCCGTGTCTACTGCTGAAGCTAAGTATATTGTTGCTGCTAGTAATTGCACTCAGGTAGTTTGGATGAAGCAAATGCTCAAAGATATCAGAGTTATTTATGATGAGCCTACTGTTATATATAATTTCACTGGTATTAACATGTCAAATAATCTGGTGCAACATTCAAAGACTAAGTATGTGTCAATCAAATATCATTACTTGAGAGAGCAAGTCAGTGAAGAGAAGGTGAAGCTGGAGTATGTATCTATAAAGGAACAAATAGCTGATATTTTCACTAAGCCTTTGCCTATAGATACATTTATCTATTTGAGAGACAAGTTAGGGGTATCCACCCCTCCTGATGAGAACTAGATGCATTGAGTTGCATCAATCCAATGGATTTCAAAGCCTTATCTTTTTACCCAGATTGGTGAGTTGGTACTGCTCCTCTACTGGAGTAGTTTGTGTTTCGAGGAGAGAGATTTATGTTTCATATTCTAAAGGGGAGAGTGAGTTTGGTTTTTTGTTTTGAGATCTTTGGCATTGCTATCAAAGGGGGAGAGAGATCATGCGAAAAATTGCTTTATATATCTTGATCTTAGGGGGAGTTTGCTGGAGATATCCTCTTGCTTTGCATTGATTATTTTCACATTTTGATGCAGGAGAACCTATATAGTTCTTACCGGTTGAGGCAGTTTTTAGTGGAATTGATGAATACTAAGAGGGGGGGGTGAATTAGTATACCAAAAAATACTGAACTCAAACACTTAAATAGTTTAGCAGATAACTGATATAACAATTTCACTAATAAACTGGTAAAGTTAAATGCAAACCAAACAGAAAATAAAGCATTCACCCACAAAAGCACAATCACCATAACACAGGATATTTTGACGTGGAAACCCAAATGGGAAAAACCACGGTGAGAAGAAACTCACAAGTAACTATCTGTAGAATAGAAACCAGACCGGTTAAGGTCATACAATGTTCTTTACCAAAATAGATCCTGTTAGGAATCTAGATCTCTATTAGGAGATAAGTCCTGTTAAAGACTACCTTGTTAAATGATTTCAGATCCACAGTTGTGAACCACCTTATTAGAGGATTTACAAAGGCTTTGCTAGGCCTACCCGGTTAAGGGTTTCAGACTTATCGAAGATATGAGTAATCAACGAGTGATCTAGATACTAGCACAGTATGCTTGATTAGATTCTTGATAGCTCATTGTTAATACATTTCAGCATTACTTCAGTCTTCAATATCTCCACACTTTAACTCTTCACACAGACCTAATCTTCTCTACAAAGATCGCACATAACCTTCTCATACATCATACATCTTTCATTCATACAAACCCTAGACATGATGTCCTTATAAAGGAAACTAATTTCATGCCGGTTCAATAGGATTAAACTACAAGTTCCTAGGTTCAGTGCATCTAGACACATTTGGTAACACAGTGCAAAATCACCGCCAAAGTGTCGGTGGATGATAACTCATCGCAGAAATACCGGTTGCTAAATCATCATAGAGTAATACCAGTTCATACAATATACCGATTACTAGTTGTCAAAAATGAAGACTGGAAAATGTTAACTACCGCTTTGTTCCTTCGTACCACTTGAGGTCTTCATACGGCTTGGGTTCTCCATACCGCTCGAGGTCTTCTGTCAATATGTGACCGGTTAACATCTTTTGCAAAACACCAATAATACCGGTTGGAATAATTACTGGTTGAGCATAACTCATACATTAAGAAAGTGTGTGTCCATCAATGACAATCAAAACATCATCAAAATGCCAACAATCTCCCCCTTTGGCATTGATGGAAACACTTAAGAAAATTTTGACATCTAAGTTTTTTTTTTTGGTTTTTTTTTCACAACAAAAGTATGCCATAATCAAAATTACTCCCCCTAAGCATATACACTATCCCTTTTGCAGAAATGACAATGTATACTACTCCCCAAAAGTGGTAACATGAAAGTATACATAACATTCACCAAAATTTTAAATACTACTCCCCCTTTGCCAACAATGACAAAGTAATGCAGAATAACCCCTGTTTCCTTATATATAAAAAATAGAGGAAATGTTTATGACAATAAGGAATAAAACTTATCAAAAATAGATTTAAAATCTCGCATAAAAATTTTCATGGCCAATGACCATGACTCAAGTAATGAGGTAGCAACCTCACTTTCTATCTGCATCTGGAATACCAGTTCTTCCATTGCATCAATGGTACTCATTTCTTGAGTTACCGTGATGACTTCCAGATTGAGAAAAAATTTCTGAAGAATTTGCAGTCTAGTTAATAAAACCAGTTGAAGCTCCTGCAAATCTTTTGTCCAGTTGCAGATTTTTTATTCTACTCTGACAATCTGCAGCTGATAATGATGGACCATTTGCCCATATGTAGTAAATGAATCATAGGGCATCTTGAAGTTGTTGATGTATGCCTAGAACTCTGATTGGAGTTTATCTTTCTGCTTAAGCACATCATCACAAAATAAATGGGGTTGGTAGATTTTACTCGGCAGTAATTTGCCCTCATCCATAGCAAGACCTATATCCTTCTGTTGTTTCAGAAGTTGTGACCTAAGCTCATGTATTTTCTTGACTAAGGCAATGTTGAGTGCCTTTTCATGGTTCTTCTTGGCAGTGGCTACGACAACATCTTCCAAGCATTGTACTTGGTCCTCCACTATAGTGCAAAGAAGTTTCAGCTTGGCTAAAGAGGAATCGGTACTAGGGAGGTTAGTACTGGGAATCAGGCTAGTGAGGGTGTCAACAGCAGTTTGAATGACATCTTGTTCCTTCTTCCTCCTTAATGCTTCCAATCTTTCCTGTGCAAGATTTATGCTTTGAAGCAGCTCTGATTCATCTGCAGATTGAAGGTCAATAGGACTCGAGGTGTCAACCGCTTTGATTTGATCATCGATTGCCTTGGCCTATTTGAGCTTCTCTACTTCCTTTTTCTCTTCAGCGCTTTTCTTTTCCTCTTCTTTCTTCCTTTGTTCCTCTTCTTGTGTTTTCTTCTCCATTTCTTCCTTTTTCTTGGCCTCTTCCTTCATTTCTTGTTTTCTCTTCTCTTCTTCTTGTTTCCTCTTCTCCTCTTCTTGTTTCCTCTTCTCTTCTTCGTGTTTCCTCTTCTCCTCCTATTTCCTTTTCTCTTCCTCTTTTCTCTTGTCTTCCTCTTGCCTTTCTTTTTCCGCTTGCTCTTTCTCCGCTTTCTCTTTATCAGCCTTTTCCTTGTCCTGTTTCACTTTCTTTGCTTCTTCTTTATCAGGAGTGACATCCTCAGTATCTAATGCATCAACATCAATAGTGTCAACCTATTTTGAAACTCTTTCTCCTTCACTATTAAACACTTCATCCGGTTTGCCTGATGTTAGACCAGGTGCTTATTCAGCCTTCAGATTGGCCTCAGACACTTGATGTAACTGGACAACAGCTTTGGTATGTAGATGTGTGTCCTTCTCCACTTCAGAAGCTCTGCCTTCTAGCAGCTTGAGTCTTCTCCTTCTCATGAAGAAGAGACCTTTGTTTTTATCCATTATCTCAAACAATTCAGAATTGGAGGCATCGGGAAAGTATTTTGCAAAGACTTTCTCCCTTATTTTATGTTCTTTCTCAATGGCAATGTGCCATTTGTTATCTAAAGAATTGTATAAAGAATCTGGTGTTACCAATCTGATTTCAGATGGCGACCGGTCATTGACACACAAATATTTAATAATTTCCTGCTCTACTTCTTCTTTCTCACTATCAGAAAAATCATCAAAATATTCTTTTAAGTCATCAATCACCTTCCTCTTAATATTCTTAATAGTCCTCTGACAATGTGTCATCGGCTTGTAAGAGGAAATATCTATATTTACCAGTGCTAACATTGCAGGTGCATTACTTGTAGATTTTGCCTTCTTGCTTGATTGCCTGGTTTTCTTTGGTTGTACTTCCAGTTCAGTATCCACTAAGTCCAGTGAGCTATTTTTGGTTTTCCGCTTCCTCTCAAATACTTTAGCGGGAGCAACCTCAAGTTTCTTCTTTGTAGGTGACCGCTTGGTCACTTTTGGATTGGTTGAGGTAACCGGTGCCGATACCGATGGCACTACCTTGTCCTTTTTCTGTTTTGGTTCTTCAACCGGTGTTACCCTCTCTAAGTAGGTGTTGGTTCTCTTTTTCTTTGCATCTAATGGTGAGGCAAGTAGGGTAGAGGCATACCCGAGCAACATATCATACATTACTTCATACCCCATTGGCTCAACTACTTCCTTTCTTGGTTCCACTGCTTCCATTATGCATTCATCTACTTTTATGGTGAAGCAGATGTCATCTTCATACTTCTTCACAATATCTCCAGATATCCTCATCCTCTGGCTCATTTTCCGCTTGAATTCATCAAAATATTTATTCAGAACCTCGGGATATTTGGTTCCCACTACTTGAAGACTTTCCCTAATTTGTTTGGAGATCGGTTGGTCAGTAGACCATTGAACATCACCTCCTCTAGGGAAATAGCCTTGAAAGTAGAAAAATAGACCGACCAAAAGTTGTCCAAACCTGAACCTTAAAGCATTATCTTGTTTGATGGACTTCAGGTTCAATAGCAGTTGCTTCTGCAAACAAGAACAAAAATCAAATGAGGCATCTTCCTTAATCATTATGTAGGCAGCATTCACTACAACAGCAGGGACAGAGTTTATTCTGTTGGCATAGAACATCCGGTAGCCGATCACCATGCAAGCATACTTAACCAAATCGTCTTTGATGGTGTTGACAGTCATCGCTTGTTGGTCGCTCAGAGAACCAATGAGCTGAGTCATTTCAGTCTTGGTGACCTTCCTTAGGGATGGCACCTCTCCTATGTTACAGAAACTGGTGACAGCATGAATTGCTTACGGTGTGATGTCATGCGTCGGCTCGAGATACATTTTATCATCGTGCACTCTACTGAGGATGATGCGGATGTGATCTTCAATGAACTCTTCCAGAAAATAAGCCGCATTGTGTAGTTTCTTCCTCTCTAGGATGCTATATTCAGGTTTGATTTTCTTGTCATCCCCACAAAACAAACCTATCCGGGAATGGATCACTAGGGATCCTAGGTCTTCCAATTTACAATCAATATATCCTGAAATATCTTCCTCAACTATAACTCCGGTGGGTATCTGGGATAGGGCATTGTATTTCATCTTCTTTTGAATAATATCAGCTGAATCTAAAGGTATACTCGAACTGGAGTGCGATGCAGAAGCCATGATTGAATGACAAACAAAATTTTTGAGATTTAGGTTTTGCCAATGTTGCTCACAACACACCACTTTGGTTGCTTGGAACACCACTTAGTGTTTTTCACCGATAGATTGAAAGTCTGCTGGACTCCTCTGCAAGATTTTTGAATTCGCTATGAATCGCTAGACGAATCCCTCTTTGTCGCTCCTCTTGAAAATTCTTCACTTGAAAATAGATAAGTGAAAATAGCGTCAAGAATCCCTTTTAAACAATCTTTCACCTACCATAATAAATGCATCATCGCTAGGATACAAACCCTAATTTTTCCTTTTACCACTTCAAGTCTTATGTTGATTGACAAGTATCGTATACTGGTTAAGGCCTTAACGGATATTAACCGAGGGTTCAAATATTTCACTGATATCCTCCCCCTAAGCTTTTCTGACGCTCAATTTGCCAGTTCAGAGACTTCACACTAGGTGCAGAAACCGGTTCATCCTGTGACACTTCTCCAGGTTTCTTTTTCCAGGTTTTATTCATTTCCGCTTGAACGGTTCCAACATCAATCTTCCCTTCTGGAGTGATCGGTATATCATCCGATAGGTTCTTTCTCATTCTGCAGATTATGGCAGTGTGTCTCGGTTTGTTGCAATGATAGCATACCATTCTAGGTGATCTCCATGGTCCATTATTCATACTACCATTCTTCCTTCTACATGTTGCAGCAGTATGACCGCTACCATGACAAATCAAATAGGTTGTTGGCATTATGTGAACCTGTATGAAGACATGATGACATTGTATGTTGTCATTGATGTCAATATGCTGAAGAGGAGAGAACTGGTATGTTACCAAGAACTGGTATATGTGAGAACCGGTATAACATTGTGAATCGACATTTGTGCCAAAGTGAAGCGGTGTGTTTGTTTAAGGTGAACCAGCATGTGGTTATGGGAACTGGCACATGGAAGCTTTGTGTGACTACCGGTTGGTAGTCTCAACTTCAGGGTTTCCGGTTGAAGTGCTTCAAGCCTATGTGGCTCAACCGGTGACTTTGTGTGATGAGTTAGCATTGTAACGAAGAACAGATCATGTTGCTACGTTAGCTTTGTGCGCGTGAAGGATCTTGCATGAAGGAGATTGTCCCTATCTACCTCGAGAATGTGTGAAGCCTATAAATGGTGATAACGCGTGATGGGTTATCAGCCACCATGAAATCGGTGGAAAATGAACTATGGAGAATGTCTTGAGATTGGATCAAGACTGTTGCATTTAATGAAATATGCTCAACGGTCAAGATTGAACCGTTTGAATTCCTTAACCTAACAGGTTTTGGGTTTAGGGTTTATGCTACTGACCTATCTATTTCCTATAAGGTCGATGTTGTGTCTCTTACTGAGGTTGTTGGCAAAAGTTGTGTGTGTGTATCCAAGAGAAGAGATACGTGATGCTTGCCAGACCAGAGGAGAGAATTGATACCTGCGGAGTGTAAGTGCAGAAGGTGAAGAGGAGCTAAAGCGGATCTGCATTGGCATTGAGTGTTGTTACCAGATCATTGTAATACCTGTTGATCTCTAGCCACCTCAACAGTTGGGAAATCCCTTAACAGGGTAGCTTTAACCGGCTTGCTATAAATCCTTTAACAAGGTGACTCAAAACCATTGAGTTCTTGAAATCCTCTAACAAGGTAACCTCTAACAGGGTTTAACCCTTAATTGGGTATTCTAGCCATCCCTTAACCAGGTGATCCCTAATAGGATCGGTTCCTAACAGAACCTATTATATTAGTCCTTAACTGGACAAGGCTTCTAATAGAGCGGACTTCTAAAGAGTTCAAAAACAGCTTGTGGGTATTCATCCCCACCGTGGTTTTTCCCAATTGGAATTCCACGTGAAAAATATGTGTGTCATGTGTGGTGATATTCTTGTGATGGTTTGAGTGATTTGTGTCTAAAGGTAAATTATGTTGATCTAGTTGCTTATATATCTTTTGATGATAGATTACCTGTTCATGCACTAGGGTGAAATGGATATGAAGTATTAGAATGTATGAAAAGATAAGTGTCAACCGGTTTATGCTTGTCTCAGTTATTCTGGGTTTTGTCGGTTGTACTTTGTTTAAGACTGATGTTACTGTTTGTCTGTCAAAGCACAGTGTTTGCTGACAAACCGGTTTAGGATTGTGTTTTTGTCTGTACTGATTCATCCCCCCCTCTCAGTACCAGTTTGGTACTATCCGTTCATCATTGAGTTATCACAGGTTGCTCTCCAACCAGTTGCCGCTTGATAGCCACCTGACCGATGGTCATAGGTAATATACCGGTTGGGATTCCGATTCACAGAGGGTTCCGGGATAACTCCTTGAGTCCTTGGAGGGTATCTCCCAGTGTTGTGCAAAACAAAAATGCATTTAAATTATCTATGCCTAAACTTGTTCCATGCATAATAGTTTCCATTGAATCTATTGGATATAGGCTTATTGTTTAGAAAACAAGGAAAATTATTGTAGGCCTTTCTTCTACACACATTAGCAGTATGTCCTTCCTTGAGACAATTGAAGCAAACAGGTTTAAACTTTTTCTTACCTTTATCCTTGGATGTTGGTTGCTTCTTTGACACTTCAGCTTTTATTCTAGAGGTTTCACCTTCCTCATACGCAAAGAAACCATGTCCAGTGGTATTCTTTACCGGTTTTGCCGATTCAAGCTTTTGCTCTAGCTTAGCAGTACTCTGATTGAATTTGGCAAGTATCTCCTTTGACTTAGTAAGTTCCTTGGAAATAGCAGCATTAGATTCCATCAAGGTTGCATTCTCAGAAATAGCCATGTTTAGTTCACCTTGCATTTCTTCTTTTTCCACTTTACTCTCTTGGAGATGAGCGGTAAGGGCACTGATTTCTTGCTTCAACTTGGAGATCTCATGATCTTTGTCTTTTACTAGATCTTCAGCTTTCCTTCGGTTCTCAAGCTCTTGACACATTCTGATAGTCAATCCTTCCAACTCCTTTCTCAAGTTGGCTTTGGATTCATTTAGTTTTTCAACTTCTTCAACTAGGGCATCCATGTTAGCTTCATCAGAAGAGCTATTTTCAGTAAGTTCCATCAGTTTCTTAACATGTTCTCTTCTTTTGGCCAAAGAGGCTTTATACTTGACTTTGAGTTCATCATAGGCTCTCTCAGTCTGAGTGAGACGATGAGTAAGTTCCCTCATAGTGTATTCCCCCATATCTCCTTCCAAGTGGTTAGACTTATAGATAGGTTGACTCTGATACCAATTGATGAATACTAAGAGGGGGGGGTGAATTAGTATACCAAAAAATACTGAACTCAAACACTTAAATAGTTTAGTAGATAACCGGTATAACAGTTTCACTAATAAACCGGTAAAGTTAAATGCAAACCAAATAGCAAATAAAGCATTCACCCACAAAAGCACAATCACCATAACACAGGATATTTTGATGTGGAAACCCAAATGGGAAAAACCACGGTGAGCAGAAACTCACAAGTAACTATCTGCAGAATAGAAACCAGACCGGTTAAGGTCATACAATGTTCTTTACCAGAATAGATCCTGTTAGGAATCTAGATCTCTGTTAGGAGATAAGTCCTTTTAAAGACTACATTGCTAAAGGATTTCATATCCACGGTTGTGAACCACCTTGTTAGAGGATTTACAAAGGCTTTGCTAGGCCTACCCGGTTAAGGGTTTTAGACTTGTCGAAGATATGAGTAATCAACAAGTGAGTGATCTAGATACTAGCACAATATGCTTGATTAGATCCTTGATAGCTCATTGTTAAGGCATTTCAGCATTACTTCAGTCTTCAATATCTCCACACTCTAACTCTTCACACAGACCTAATCTTCTATGCAAAGATCACACATAACCTTCTCATACATCATACATCTTTCATTCATACAAACCCTAGACATGATGTCCTTATAAAGGAAATTGATTTTATGTCCGTTCAATAGGATTAAACTACAAGTTCCTAGGTTCAATGCATCTAGACACATTTGGTAACACAACGCAAAATCACCGCCAAAGTGTCGGTGGATGATAACTCATCACAGAAATACCAGTTGGTAACTCATCACAGAGTAATACCGGTTCATACAATATACCGACTACCGGTTGTCAAAAATGAAGACTGGAAAATGTTAACTACCACTTTGTTTCTTCATACTGCTTGAGATCCTCGAACCGCTTGAGGTCTTCATACCGCTTGGGTTCTCCATACCACTTGAGGTCTTCAGTCAATATGTGATTGGTTAACATCTTCTGCAAAACACCGATAATACCGGTTGGAACAATTACCGGTTGAGCATAACTCATACATCAAGAAAGTGTGTGTCCATCAATGACAATCAAAACATCACCAGAATGCCAACAGGAATTGCTTGAGATCGTGGCATTTCTTCGTGTTTGAGTGTTTAGCGTTGTTGTTTTGGGTTCATACCCTTGTGTTCGTTGTTTTTATCGTGTTAGAGTTTCATGGCATTTGGATTTAACCCTGATGAGTTATCGATTCTAGTATTAGCCCAGTTGATATGTTCTTACCGGTTATTTTAGCAGTGTGTTGAGCGAAGTTGGATCGGGTTGCGGTTGATCTACGATTCTTATGGATCGTGGATTTATGTTTCTTGTGTCGTGTTTGATGTTCCCGGAGGACTTCGCGTTGTTTTATGCATTTTGAAAGTTATTCTTAGTGATTTGAGCTGACATGTTACCGTTACACATTTCATGAACCAGTTGGTCTTTGAGCCGACTTGATTAAGTTGTTATAATTTACGGACGATATAAATGGAAGTTTGTGAATCATTTGAGGGGGACAAAAGTTAGAAGATTGAAGACAAAGTTTAGAGATCGAGCGAAGATGTAGATCCGGCAAGATTTTGATTCGATGGACTGAGGTCGAAAGGCTGAGGTCCGGATTAGGGTAGAACTGACAGACTGTTTTTGGAGGCCGATCCGATATGTGGATGATCTGCAGATCTTGTAATTGTGTTGTAAGCATTGTTTGTATTCTAAAATATGATCTAGCATGTGGCATGTGTAATTCTTTACACTAATAAAAATTGTTTGTATTATTTATTAGTTATGTGTTATGTTATGTTACCAAATGTTCTTTGTACTATTTCTGGCATCTTGTTACCGGTTACCGGAATATTTGCATGCTTTATGTGTTAGGCTGCAATGATGGGTTATCCTTAATTGGGTCTCCCTACCTTCACTGCACCACATTCATGTTGAAATGTGGCGACTGATCAGCAAAGTATTGTACACTCAGCACGTATCCTCGCGACCCCTGAGAAATTTTTTTTTTTTTGGTATTTTTTGATGAAAACCGACATTGTAATAAAACCCTAAAAAGGTCGACTTTGTTTTTGCCCTAAAAATGCATGTTATAAGCGGCTGGGATGCTTAAGGCATTGTAAGGTTGTTGTACTGTTTTTGCTAGATAATAAAAAAGATTGGACGGTTGTGTATGGTGGACGTAACCCATTCTGGGTGAACCACGTTAAATCTTTGTGTTATCTATGTCCTGTTTTATTTCTTTATCTTTTGTATTTAAATCTGCATATAATTGTTAGTTCATATTTGCTTCGGATCTGCTTGAGACCCTAACAATTGGTATCAGAGCGAGGTTTTCTGTAAATTGGCAGGACTCTCAGATTTGAGTGGGAGCAATGGAGGATTCCAAATTCAAGGTCAAAAAGTTTAACGGCCAGAACTATTAGTTATGGAAAATGCAGATGGAGGATTACCTGTATCAAAAGGATTTGTGGCGGCCATTGGAAGGAAGGGCAAAGAAAGCGACCATAATGTCAAATGAAGAGTGGGACATTTTAGATAGAAAGACACTGGGATCCATTCGATTATGCCTTGCACCGTCTGTAGCATTCAATATAACAGAAGCAAAAACAACTGTAGATTTGATGGCGACATTGGCAAAGTTGTATGAGAAACCCTCGACTTCAAATAAGGTATTTCTTATGAAACGTTTGTTTAATTTGAAAATGAGTGAGGGAGGATCTGTAGCAGAGCACTTAAATGAATTTAATACAATTACCAATCAACTGTCTTCGGTAAAAATTACCTTTGCAGAAAAGGTTAGGGCTCTCTTGATTTTATGTTCTTTGCCAGAAAGCTGGAATAGCTTGGTTATGGCTGTAAGTAACTATGTCTTTGGTAAAAATACTTTGGTATTTGATGATATTGTTGGTGTTATCCTAAGAGAGGAAATGCGAAGGAAAAGCACAGGTGAGACTCCAACATCATCGGGTAGTGTTTTGAATGTGGAGAATAGAGGAAGATCAAAGGAAAGAGGAAAAGGCCCTAGGAATGAGAAGTCGCGAGGGAAGTCAAAGAAAGGATGCTCTCAATCTAGAGGAAAGAAAGATTGTTGGTACTGTGGAAAGCCTGGTCATCTAAAGAAAGACTGTTGGTCTCGGAAAAACAAAGAAGGAGACAAAAATGAAAATGACAGTAAGGAAGCTAATATTGCAAGTAATACTTTACGAGATGCTTTAATCTTATGTTTGGATAATGTTAATGATTCCTGGGTAAAAGATTCTGGGGCTTCATTTCATGCTACACCCCATAGAAAATATTTTCTAGATTATGTTCAAGGTGATTTTGGACAGGTATATTTGGGTGATGATGAGCCCTGTCAAATTGTTGGAAAAGGAAAGATAAAGATCAAGTTGCAGAATGGAAATAACTGGTTTCTGTAGGAGGTAAGACATGTTCCTAATTTAAAAAGAAATTTAATTTCTGCTGGGCAACTAGGTAGTGAAGCTTGCATAGTTACCCTCTCAAACAGTATGTGGAAGGTCAGTAAAGGATCATTAGTAATAGCTAAAGGTGCGAAGGTAGGCACATTATATCTGTGTACAGGTAACACTTACTCTACCCTAGCTGCTATAGATAAAGTTACTGCAGGGACAACAACAATAGATGTTGCAAGAACAGATTCGATAATATGACACCATAGGCTTGGGCACATGAGTAGAAAGGGATGAAAACCCTTCACTCCAAAAATCTATTACCAGGACTAAAGAAGATTGATTTAGAGTTCTGTGAAAACTGTGTTTATGGTAAACAGAAAAGAGTCAGATTTCTCAAGGTTGGGAAAGAGAAGAAGAGTGAGAAGTTAGAGCTTGTACATTCAGATGTATGGGGACCGGCTCAGGTATCATCTCTTGGTGGCTCTTGTTATTATGTTATTTTTATTGATGACTCAACCAGAAAAACATGGGTATATTTCCTAAAACAAAAATCAGATGTTTTTGAAACTTTTAAGAAATGGAAAGCTTTGGTTGAGAATGAGACAGGGAAAAAGTTGAAGTGTCTCAGATCGGATAATGGAGGTAAGTATTACAGCAAAGCATTTGAAGAGTACTACTCCTTAAATGGGATTCAAAAGAAGAAGACAGTTCCAGGAACTCCACAGGAAAATGGTGTGTCAGAGAGAATGAATAGGACTATCATGGAACGCGGAAGGAGCATGAGATTGCATGTTGGATTGCCATTACATTTTTGGGAAGATGTTGTACATACTGTTGTCTATTTGATAAATAGAGGACCTTCAACCCCTTTGGATGGTGGTATTCTAGAGGAGGCATGTAAAAAGGTAAATTATTCTTTTCTGAAAACCTTTAGTTGTGAAGCTTTTGTCCATGTTGATAAAGAAAACAGAACCAAGCTTGATGCTAAATCTCAGAAATGTACCTTCATTGGATATGGGATAGATGAATATGGCTATCGGTTATGGGAATTTGAAAATAAGAAAATAATTAGAAGTAGAGATGTTATATTCAATGAGAAGGTCATGTATAAAGAACAGCTGCAAGAAAAGAAGCATGAACAGGACAAGCAAGAATATGTGGTGTTGGATGAGATTCCTGAAAATGAAATGCCACAGGTACCTAATGCTCAGCAACAATAGATTGTCCCACAAACTCCTACAAGTGTTAGACATTCTACGAGGTCAAGTAGACCCCCTGAAAGATTTTCTCCTTCTTTGTATTCTATTTTATTAACGGATTCTGGTGAACCAAAAGAATATGAAGAAGCAATGCAGGTAGATGCCAAACAACAGTGGGAGCTCCTTGATGAAAAATAAGACTTGGGACTTAGTCCCTTTACCTGCAGAAAAAAGAGCGTTGCCTAACAAATGGGTTTATAGGTTGAAGAAGGAGGAAGGAGGAAGGAAGTCAGAAAAGATATAAGGCCAGACTTGTGGTAAAAGGTTTTGCACAGAAAAAGGGTATAGATTATGATGAAATATTTTCTCCAGTTGTAAAAATGACTTCAATTAGAACTGTACTTAGTCTTGTGGTTGCAGATGATTTACATCTTGAACAATTAGATGTCAAAACAGCTTTTCTCCATGGAGATTTGGAGGAGGAAATTTACATGTTGCAACCACAGGGATATGAGGTCAAAGGTAAGGAGAACTTGGTGTGCAGGTTGAAAAAAAGTCTGTATGGCCTAAAGCAAGCACCCCGACAATGGTATTTAAAATTTGATAGTTTCATGGCTGGACACGATTATCATAGATGTCATTCTGATCATTGTGTATATTTTAAGAGATTTGATAATGGCAGTTATATTATCCTGTTGCTTTATGTTGATGACATGCTTGTTGCTGGGTCTAACATGCAATATATAAATGATCTTAAACAAAAATTAGCTAGGTCATTTGCTATGAAGGATTTGGGTGCAACTAAGAAAATTCTCGGTATGAGGATTACACAGGATAGGAAAAATAGAACCTTAAATTTGTCCCAAAGTGAGTATATAAAGAAGGTGTTGAAAAGATTTAACATGCAAGATGCAAAAACAGTTAGTACATCTTTGGCTAGTCATTTCAAATTGACTAAGGAGATGTGCCCAAAGGCACAGGAAGAGGTTAATAAAATGTCTAACATCCTGTATTCATCAGCTGTTGGCAGTCTGATGTATGCAATGGTATGCACAAGGCTAGATATTGCACATGCAATGGGAGTTGTGAGCAGGTTTATGAGTAATCCAGGTATGGAACATTGGAATGCTGTGAAATGGATTCTTCGGTATTTTAACAGAACTACGAAGGCATTATGGTTCAAAGGATCTAATGCTGCTCTAAGTGGATTTGTTGACTCTGATCTGGCGGGTGATATTGATTCACGAAAGAGTACTATAGGGTATGTTTTTACTATAGGGGGGATTGCAGTAAGTTGGATTTCTAGGCTACAAAAGGTTGTTGCACTTTCAACCACTGAAGCTGAGTATGTTGCTGCTACAAAAGCCAACAAGGAGATGATTTGGTTGCAATGTTTTCTAGAGGAATTGGGTCAGACACAAGAGGATAGCACATTGTATACTGATATCCAGAGTGCCATTCATCTTGCGAAGAAATCTACTTTTCATTCAAGGAAAAAGCACATTCAGCTCAGGTACCACTTCATACGGACTGTTTTGGAGGAGGGTCAGTTATGGCTTGAGAAGATTCACACAAGTGAGAATCCTGCCGATATGTTCACAAAGGCAGTTCCATAGGAGAAGCTGATTTCTTCATCAGTTTCTGTTGGTCTTCTTGATTGATAATTATGGAATTTATACCAGTCGAGTCCTAGTGTGTTTATTCAGCGGGTGTTGCATGTACAGTGGATGTTGCATGTACAGTGGTGTTGTGTACAATGGATGTTGATTGTCCTATGTCCTATTTTATTTATTTATCTTTTGTACTTAAATCTACATATAATTGTTAGTTCATATTTACTTTGGATCTGCTTGAAACTCTAACATTATACACAACTTAAACTTGGTATTAGCATACATATTCTAGATTGTAACCAACCGGTTACAAAGTTCAAGTTGAAATTTTGCACTTATTAGACAATTTTTGACAACCTTTGTCATTGATGTCAAAGGGGGAGTAGGGGACAGAGAAAAATGGCTAATAAGAGGAGATCATCTACTCAGGGCGAGCACACATTTTTGGTAACCTTTTGGACTTCATTTTTGGAAATAGATTTTTGGATTTTTCTCATGAGTGTTGCCATCAATGCCAAAGGGGGAGATTGTTGGAATTCTACACTCTAGTGAGAAATGATGGTGTTGTCATTGATGGCAACCTACTGGCAACCTACAGGCAGCCACCCAACATTCATCTGGTAAATCATCGGCATACACCGACACCGACCGACACTTCACCGATAGCGGCAACAATGTATACTGACATCTCAACAAACAGGAATAAACTTTTGTTTATTATATTTAATTGTAAATATCTTTTGTAAAGTCAGCATGGCATATTGTCATAGACTCATATATGTATGAGATCTTGTAAATCATGTTGTAATAATGGATGGACATATGATGGTAGAAGTGTTGAGCGAATATTAAGGAAGATTTTTGTATAAGGTTTATGGTTATAGTATGAGCTTAAACCGGTACTGAACCTGGCATAGAAGATGTTGAATTATAGCAGTACATTATATTGGATTTTCATAATCCATTTGTAAGTTAGCGAGACTTCCATTTTGTAGATTGAGCAGTGAGCTCTAGGCAGTTGGCCTTCCTACATGTGCAGGACCCTCTTGTAAGTAATCTTTATTCATTGGCTAGTGAGTGAATATTGTGGGTCACAAATTCGGCTGAGGTTTTTCCCACACCAGGTTTCCTCGTTAAACATCTTTTGTTATGGTGTGTTTTCTATGATGTCTTTACTGTTCCTATTTATTGCATTAATTATTGTTTACTAGTACACTGTTTTAGAATGCAAAATACTTAATAAGGTTAAATAATCTGGCAACTGGTTAGATACTGATTCACCCCCCCCCCCCCCCTCTCACTATCTTTGGGACTATTATTAATCCTAACAAGGAGGATCTGGATCATCTTTCTTGCCCCATAAATCAGCGGGGTAAGGAGTCGAGTCCAACATGAACCACCCATCTTCAAGGTCTCTATCTTCTTCTCCTTCCTCCCACCTAGGTGGCAAAATAGCTAGAGCCAAGTGAGGAAACTTTGAGGTGGTGGCAGTAGGATACCTAGAGCCAACACCAGCAGTAGAAGCCAAAGTCATGAGAGTAGTAGAAGGCCACCTCAAGGTTTGTCTTACAAATGTCTCTGTATAAAGTTTTGAACTCCTTAAGTGTGTTGCACAGTTCTGGTAGAAGTGTGTCAAACTACCTTATACACTTCTTTATTTGTTCCTCAAAGAATTTATGTTTTTCTTTTTCTAACCTCTCTTTGAATGCTTTCTTTTTCTAACCTCTCTTTGAATGCTTTCTTTTTCTAACCTTTCTTTTTCTAACATCCCGTATTCATCAGCTGTTGGAAGTCTGATGTATGCAATGGTATGCACAAGGCCAGAAATTGCACATGCAATGGGAGTTGTGAGCAGGTTTATGAGTAAACCGGGTATGGAACATTGGAATGCTATGAAATGGATTCTTCAGTATTTGAAAGGAACTACTACGAAGGCATTATGTTTCAAAGGATCTAATGCTACTCTGAGTGGATTTGTTGACTCTGATCTGGCAGGTGATATTGATTCACGGAGGAGTACTATAGGGGGAACTGCAGTCAATTGGACTTCTAGGCTACAAAAGGTTGTTGCACTTTCAACCACTGAAGCTGAGTATGTTGCTGCTACAGAAGCCAGCAAGGAGATGATTTGGTTGCAATGTTTTCTGGAGGAATTGGGTCAGACACAAGAGGATAGCCCATTGTATACTGATAGCCAGAGTGCCATTCATCTTGCGAAGAACTCTACTTTTCATTCAAGGACAAAGCACATTCAGCTCAGGTACCACTTCATCCAGACTGTTTTGGAGGAGGGTCAGTTACGGCCTGAGAAGATTCACACAAGTGAGAATCCTACTGATATGTTCACGAAGGCAATTCCACAGGATAAGCTGATTTCTTCATCAGTTTCTGTTGGTCTTCTTGATTGATAAATGTGGAATTTATACCAGTTGAGTCCTAGTGTTCTATCCAGTGTATGTTGCATGTACAATGGTGTCATGTAGTATCAGTCTCCAAGTGGGAGATTGTTCGGTGTGGAGCCTGATCAGTCTCCAAATGGGAGATTGTTGAAATGTGGCGACTGATCAGCAAAGTACTGTACACTCGGCACGTATCCTCGCCGGGGTCCGGGGTCGGGCCGAGCTCCGGGCAGGGGTTTGGGGGTGGCAGCCCCCGAGAAAAGTGGGGATTCGGAGGTGGGAGCCCCCGAGAAAAAAAAAAATTTTGGTATTTTTTGATGAAAACCGACATTGTAATAAAACCCTAAAAAGGCCGACTTTGTTTTTGCCCTAAAAACGCATGTTATAAGCGGCTGGGATGCTTAAGGCATTGTAAGGTGGTTGTACTGTTTTTGCTGGATAATAAGAAAGATTGGACAGCTGTGTATGGTGGATGTAACCCATTCTGGGTGAACCACGTTAAATCTTTGTGTTATATGTGTCCTATTTTATTTCTTTATCTTTTGTATTTAAATCTGCATATAATTGTTAGTTCATATTTGCTTTGGATCTGCTTTAAACCCTAACAATTCATATGTTGCCATCAATGCCAAAGGGGGAGATTTTTGGATATTGTTGGTCATTGTTTCTGCTAGGATATGTTGATGTCATTGATGTTCAACATATTCTTGTGTATTACTCTGGTGATTGAAGATTGGGAAGATCTTATGATACGTTTTTGCAGTGTTGTTTTGTTGATCACAATTTTGCAGAGTTCGGTATATCCTCCGGTATATTCCGGTGTGATCAGATCTTGTGCTAAGATTTTGGAATATTGCTTGGGATGGTCTTGTGTATCTTCATTTCAAATGGTTCGTGATTTGGTGCTCCACAAGTTATCTTTCTTCGTGACAGTTGTTGATTAGTTGTGTTCCTATGTTTCAGATGTTGATTGATGAAGATTTAATAAGTGGTGTTGGTGCAGTTGTTCCTGATGATTCTAGCATCCTTGTTGGTGTTTCCTAGTCATGTCCTATTTGTTTTGGTGATCCGCATTGATCGTTGTGCAAGTTTTTGGTGGTTTCTATCAACAAGTGATGATTTTTGTGTTATGCAGTTTTCTTTGGTGGTGTACCGTGTTGTGGTTGGTCTTGGTGTGATTTTTGGTGGAGTTGTGCATTTGGGAATTTAATTTAGGTCCATGCTATGCTATGTAAATCATTATATTGGTCTGGTGGTCAATCCTTGTATCATGTGATATAATTTTGTAATTGAAGGTTGAGGGTTTAGTCGACCTTGTTATCAAGGTTGATGAAATGTATATATAGGTGATATATTCATGTAATTTAGGTGTCGATATTGTGTCTACATTATCATAGATTGGTATATGTGTGAAAAAGAGATCTATCCTTCGATGAAGTGTTGTGTGGAGATTGGTGTTGCTGAGCAGACAACTGTGCTTAACTAGAACTGTAATCAAGCATTTGGAGATGTTATTTCTTCAGTTCATTTCTTCCGGATTATAGTCTGAATCTTGTTGTAAGTCAGTGAGACTTCCCTGAGGGATGTAGCCTTCCGAGCCATTATATTTGAGCAGTGAGCTCTAGGCAGTGTGCCGGAATGCATGCGCATTCCCCATTGTAATATATTTTCACATACTACTGCAAAGTATGATCTTACTATGGGTAGGTTCCCATTGTGGTTTTTCCCTTAACCAAGTTTTCCACGACAAAATTTTGGTGCTGTGTGTTGGGCCTTCAATTTACTTATCTGTCTTATTACTGCAATTTATTAGATCTATTTTTGAATTTGCTAATCCGGTGAAGACTGATTCACCCCCACCCACTCTCAGTCTTCCTTCTTAGATACTTCTAAGAACCGATGGTAAGATAATACTCTATTAGAAGTATGTGAAAAGTTTACATAGGAATGCACATAGATTTAGGCACACTACGTAGAGCTCACTTCTCAAATTACATTAAGGGTTACAAACTCAGAAGGCTCGCTACCTTCCAAAGGAAGTACAAAAGAGTAACAACAAGATTGAACTATAAATTGGCATCTATAAATGTCTCGGATAGTTCTAGTTTAAGCACAAAAGACAACTATCTCACTTTTTTGAGACTTACTCCTCTATTTTGTTGATCTGCTTTAATCTAGAGCAAAAGTCCTTCAATTGTGTACGTGGAACTACGCACAATTACACATACATAACACTCACATAATCTTTGATATATAAAGTGAACTTTCCAATCTCTTACATAAATCCACAACATGAATTTAGTTCGCCAACAAGTTGGCTTCAAGAACACTTGCAAAATATGAAACGTGTAAGATGTGTTGGTTGAATTTGTTCACCAATGCATATGCGAACCAAAATAAATTGACTACACACTTCCCACATGTCCGTCAAGAAACCTCAAACACAACATCAATCACCAAAATCATTCCAATAATTCCACATAACACATTACATCACTAGTCAACCAAATAACATTGTTCTTCCTGAAATGTTGAATACCGAATCTTCAATCTTGCACGAAAGACAACACTAGAGGCTAAGATTATGGAATAAGCTACTCTAGACTTCCAACAAACTACCTGTATTATCGCAAAAAAATATGTGCAACCAAAGTGAAGTTCTACTCAAAATACTCCCATACTGCCAAACATTGTGTTCCACCTTCCATACATAAGTATAACTGGATTTCATACTTCCGATAGGATGAATCTATACAATTTGGATGGAATCTTTGAGCTGGGTTGCTATCAATGACAACTCCCATACACTTATCTACACTTATGTAGTGTCTCTTGCCATTAGATTCCATTAGTAGGCAATGAGAGCATAGAACTATGGGTGGGATAAAATGAAAATTCCCTCTATATAACAGTCAATTAGGCAAGAAAAAGTTAGATGCATCATGCTATAGGTCTATCCAAGAATTAATTCCATGTGGGTAGTTAAAAGCCATGAAAGTTGGAGGCTTGTGTTGACAAGGATAGTGACATGAAGATAGGATCTTGAGAAAGAAAAGAGAGCTTCTGGAAAAACACAATGAGGCACAAAGAAGATGGTATGATATGGTCTGTTGGGAAAAAGACAAATTGCAGGAGCATTAAGGTTGGTAGAAAGAAGAATCAAAGGTAAGGATATGACTGAGTTTATGAGGTTGATATGATAATAGATTCAAGGCAAACATAGTTAGGAGGCCTATATAGCAGTCAATGACTAAGTTCATTGAACGAAATCACTTCAACCTACATTTATTTCAACTAATTTCGTCTCCTACTTGAGGCATCTACAACTCTATTAGATCTTCCACTTCTATGCTTCAAAATAATTGTATAAATTTACAAATATTTAACCCATTTCAAATGTCTTTGATTTAACTTTCCTTGACTATTCAAATATGGTAAAGCTTGATGATCAATAAATGAAACAAACTCTTTTGCCAAAAGATAATGTCTCCATTTCTTAATGCTTGAACTGTAGCATAAAAATCTTGATCATAAGCACAATACTTCTTCTTTCCACCATTCAACTTGTCACTAAATTAGGCAACATTTTTACGATCCCTACTGTAAACAACTCAAATGAAATTGCCACTAGCATCAAAATTTACATAAAATACCTTATTAAAATTTTGAAGTACTAAAACAGATTGCTCTGTAACTTTTATTTTCAACAAATCAAAACTCCTTGCTACACCTATAGCCCATTTGGATTCTTTCTTGTCTCCTCTCATCATCTTAGTTAGTGGTGCACAGATACGATTGAAACCTTTAATAAACTTTCTATTAAACCTTGTCAAACCATGAAAAGACTCCAACTTTGTAGCACTCTATGGCGTAGGCTATTCAAGGATAGCCTTCACCTTTTCTAGATCCATTCTAATACCATCTGTTGAGACAACAAATCCTAGATACACAAACTCCTTATTCACAAAACTACACTTCTTGATGTTAATCAGTGGTTTTTCTTCTCATCTTTTCAAAGACCTTGCAAATATGCATTAAATGCTCCTCCAATTTCTTACTAAAAAAGATAATATCATCCAAGTAAATAATAACAAATTTATCCAATATCTCTTTTAATACCTTTTCATGAACAACATGAATATGATCCATGCATTTGTTATCCTGAGAGGCATGACTAACCACTTGTGCTATCCGTCCTTCATTTTGAAGGTTGTCTTCTACTCATCTCCTTCTCTAATTTGGATTTGGTGATATCCACTCTTTAAATCTATCTTTGTGAAATACTCAACTCCACTCAATCAATCCATAATGTTGTCCATCCTTGGCAAAGGAAATATATACTTGATAGTAATATTTTTGATAGCTTAGGAGTCTATGCACATCCTCCATTCCTCATTCTTATTCGTTGCTAATATTGTAGGTACTTCACATGGGCTCAAACTTTCTTGAATCAATCCCTTCTACAACAAATCTTGTACATGTATGTTTACCTCTTCACTTTCTGCTAGAATCATTTTGTGAGCTGCCTTGTTCAACAAAGTTTCTCTAGGAATCAACTCTATCTAGTGATTAATCTTTCTTAATGGTGGTAATCCTTTAGGGACGTTATCAAATACAACATCTTGAAACTCATACAGCAAATATGTAACTTCTATAGGTACATCTTCTACTTCCTCTTTGTTAGATTTTGGAATCAAAGTAAAACACATATGCTCATGCTTCATGCCATCTAAAAATTTTCTTCTATCAACTAAACATATTGTTACATTATTGCATACATTTTCCTCTATCTCCTTCAATGACTTCAACTTGCATTGAACTCTCGATCCTTGTCTAATTTTCAAATTTATCAAACATTGTTCGTTAACCAAAGCCTTATGGTGCTTCTGCAACCAACCAATGTGATATGGATTTATATTCCTTTTTCTCTCTAACTTCAACATACCAACCATTTCCTCTCAAACAAGATTATCAGTAGGACCAAGCCATCTATAATCACATTACAAACTTTACCATTACACTTACATCATGTGTAAAATAGATTCTTCCTTTGAGTTGGTTCTTTTTCTTCATTCAATAAAGCTCTTCTAGTAAAAAGATCCTCTCTATTCTCTACATCCTTGAAATGTAAAGACTCAACATCTTCATCTACATGGGCAACTTGTGCAGTAACCTCAGATCTTTGATTTTTCCTCCCTTGATGTTGGGGATACTCATAGGCTCTATATCCTTCTTATCCACACTAGAAATGGGTTCAACATAAGCCTCCTCTTCTCAATTCACATCCTCTTCCACTTCTTCTTTGGTCTCCATTATTTTGGTCATGGGAACGGTAGGTATTATCTCCTATTTGATTCCGACTGTTGCTAGATTCATCATTCTTCTTTTATTCTCATTTTGGCCTCCATAAGCCCATCCACTTGTCTTTCCACGACGCCCTCTTCCTCTTTGCTTGCTCTCAAATATTGAATTCAACTTCCTTCTACCTTCAAAGAAAATTGATATGCATTTTAAACTATAGATATTTTTACTAAACTCATCTTCTCTTGGATACTCAGCTTCAACCCATTAATATGACAAGATACTTTCTCCTTCTTGGCCATGAAATGGTATGTTCTAATCAAGACTCGATATAACTCTTATATATTCTTTAACAGATTGTTTGGCTTGCTTCAACCCTTTCATATCCTTCAACAAATCAAGCTCATAGTCCATAGGAATGAATTGTCTCTTCAAATTGTCCACCATCTAGTCCCATCTTGTTATTTTATCTTTTCCTCTTCTATTTATATCTAATTGGGATTCTTTCCACAAAATATTACTATGAGCCTTTAGCTTGGTCTTGGAAAACATGACATTCTTAGGATTGCATATTTCTTCATACTCAAAATATTTCTTCGTATCATTGATCTAGTCAATCAACTCCTTTGGATTTAGATTTCTAGAAAATGTAAACACTTTTATCTTTAGCCTCTTTCCAATCTTGGAAATTGCTCTCAAAAGTCTATCTTCTTCAAGATTCCTTGCTTCTTGGTCTCCTATAGATTGTTCTTCTTCTTCATATTCATCATCTTTCCTCTTGTCTTCTAACATCAAATTCTCTACATAGGTCTTCTTGTAATGCTTGGACTTGTCTCTTGAGGGATATAAAACCCTCATCTATATCAATATCTCTTCCACCATCATTTCTTACACCAAAAGGTCTTTGTGGATGCATCTTTGCTCACTTCTATCATGGACCCACAACCACAGTCCTTGTGCAAACCACCTAAAATTAAACGATCCATTGTTACACTTACAAACTTCTACTTTGATACCACTTGATGAAGGGGTACACCACTCAAAAAGACAAAAACACAAAAACACAAAAAATGCCTAAATTTGCAATATAGTGAAAGAATTTTTTCTTCTATTGAATAAAAAATATGAATTCAAATAAAAATATATTACATGCATTGGCCAATTAGACCTTACAATGTTGGAAAGATAGAGCTTTGCCTACAAACTTTAACTCTCCAACTTCAATGTCTTCTCATCATCAACCTGAAAGATAGAAACTTTAATGCAATACCTAGTTTAATAGATATGTTTGTGAGGAGGAATACAACTTTTGCAATTCTAAAACCAACAACAAACCCACCTTGGAGACCCCATGCCATTCTTGGTTGGCATCTCCTAAATATAGCAAATGGCTTTAGATGACCTCGACATGATCATCGCTTTCTTGTACAATCAAGTTCTTGTCATAAAGATGCTTTGTAACTCCTCCCACACCAAAAAATAACACATCCAAGTATAAACAAGATTGGGCACCAAAATCTAGGGAGGCATGAAAGTGACATGTGTCAACATGCATATGACATAAATGAAAAATAACTCTTAAATACCACATCAAAACTAGAGATTCCTTCCAAAGGATCATTTAACCACCACTAACAAGTGTCCATGAGTTTCTTTATTCTCCCATGTGGGTGCCTAGGTTGGTGAATGCTTCCAAAATGCCTTATGACAACTTCTAACATGTGTCCCACTCTCATAATTATACATACTAAAGAACTTAGCAAAATATTTAATAAATGTTTAAGCCCTTAATACAAATTTATTCATTTAAATATTAACACCCTAGACAGTAACATGAAAATAAAATATTTCTGAATGATGCAATTTTTCTCTACAGCCATAGATACTCCCGCATCAATTAAATATCAGAAAACTACAAATTCCAAATGTGATATCTCTGACCTTCAAATGAACTAAAACCTTCTACAAATTTTTGTTCGTATCACCAAACATTCGACAAATTATTGTTCATTCAGAGACCAAAATGGGACTACACAAGCTTCAGAATATTCCAATTTTTGATATATATTTTTTGCAATTCTAATATGTAGTGCTTCTCATTCCAAAATCTCCTTTGACTATTGCATTCCCAGTTTAAGTAAAATAAACTATTGTCCATCCTTGTTTAATGTCTAGGCATTAAATGACTCAACGGATCACAAGATGAAACTGTCTTATGAAGTAAGACTAAACAATTTCATGGATCATAGGAAAAATCGCCTATTCACAGTAATTGGAATATTGTGGATTAAAGATAATGAGACTTATTGTTTAATCGAGCCTCTCCCCCACTTAGCAATAGCGATCTCGTCTAAAACAGGTTGATTAGTTAAGAAAATAATAAAATACTAGAGTGAAAATACATGAAAAGTCATGCAATTTGTGGTCACAACTTGAGGGAAGATCGCAACCCTCCACCCCCAATGGAGGAGTGTAAGAAGAACAAGCCCAACATTCAAGGAAGCATCAAGGGAAGTCAAATTGACATAGATCAAATCAGATTCGAAATTAATAATACATTCAAGTATACAACAGTTCAAACATATATTGTCGTTTGGGTATGAGTTCCCTATATATAGCACAATGAAAACTATTCATTTCTGCACACTACTGATTAGTGATGTATTGATGTTTATGACTATCTATTATAGCAAAATGAATATTATTTCCATCTGTTCATTGCTAATTCATATTGTTTTGTTGCTTAAGATTATTTAATAAATAGATATATAGAATACTTGACATTTTATATATATATATATTATTTTTCAATCATGGTAGGGGTAATGAGGGATTACCAAGAGTGCTATGATGATGGGTTATTTTTCTAGGTACATCACCTATTGGCGGTAATCAAATGGTCCCACTACGCCAAGGGGGTATAAGGGGTACTACCTTTGGGCTTAGAAAGGATGGACTTCTGAGGCACCCTATTGTGAATACTCCTCATCCCTCTATCATGGCAAATTAATATACTAAGAAATCCAATCATAGGAAGTGGTAAATGGCTAGCAAGATGAATGAGAATGGTTATAGGACACCTCACTAAGTACACCACCTCATATGTATGCCACAAGCCACATGATGCTAAGATGGATGATATATCCAATCTTGGGCCTAGGGTAGAGAATCTCTAAGGCACCTTATTGAGCCACCTTATTCTAGCTTCCCTGTGGTTGAATTTCCCCAATAAATTAGAGATATCTTATGATTAAGTTTATGTTTCTAACCCTAGTAAGAATGTTACTTGGAATTTTGATTCTAGGGGAAATCTAGGGCATTTACAAAAAAGGGACATTGCAAATGGTATACAAGCATGATCTTGTGAGCTTACAGGGTAAAGATAAATAAATGAATGCATTCTAGTCAATAAGGAGTCTAACAATTCTTGTATTTGTGTGTATGCTCTATGTTTTATTATATCCATGTGTATTTTTCGTGTTTTTATGCATATGCTCTGTGTTTGGCATTTCTACTATGTGTTTTTATATCCATGTGTATGATTACTATTTTTGGATTGATCTAGAATATGAGAATAACAAGAGTGAACCAAAACAGTTATGAAGGTCATATATACAAGTCATTATTTTAATCCTCTTATCCATATATGCGAAGTTTTCCCTTGCTTTGTCTTGAAGAGCTATCGATAGGACCAACCAAAACAGTTATTACAATTACAATTGATGAGAGAAAACTTATCTTAAAATTACAAATCCTCCAAGTTTCAATGCCTTGGTTAAGTAATTCAAGTTGGCAATTAGTGATAATATCAGAGGAACACAATAAAGGCGAATTGTGTGATAGATTTTCATAAAGGTAAAGTTAGGAGTTTTAAAACCAAAGTCTTTTTCATAATAGGAATAATCTTAATCAATCCTCCCATGACATTGCTTGAGGACAAGCAATTTTGGGAAGAACAAATTGTCATTGACCCAATTCAAACATTAAATTTCTTAAGATCACAAAATAAAAATATTTTATGAAGTAAGACTTCACAATTTTATGGATCATCAGAACAATCGCTTATTGACAATAGTCAAAATATTGTATATCAAAGACAATGAGACTCATTGTTTGATTGACCATCTCCCCCACTTAGCAATACCAGTCTCCTCTACAACGAGATGATTAGTTTAAAAAATAATTAAATATTAGAGGAGCGAAGAGACATGAAAAGTCATGTGATTTGCAAGGAAGGGACACTTCCCATTTAGTGGTCACAACTTGAGGTAAGTTCACAACCCTCCACCCTTGATAGAGAAGTATAAGAAGAACATGCCCAACATTCAAGGAAGCATCAAGGCAAGTCAAATCAACATCGACCAGATCGGATTGGAAATTAATAATACATTAAGTTTACAGAAGTTCGAACATATATTATGGTTTGAGTATGTGTTATCTATACATAAAAAAATTAATACTATTTATTTAAAATTACTATTTGGAAATTAATGAGTTAACCAATTGAAGAACCTCCAAAGCTCTCCAATACTTCCCCTTATCAAAATTCTCTACGGGATGCTTGCCCATGGAACACTCTGAATATAAACCCTCTAAAAAACTGATTTGAGTTAGACCTATGACCATGTCCTTAGTTCTTATCTGTTAAAGATAGTGGTAGTTGAGGTGACCAAACAACTCATGCCATACCTTACTTTCTAAATTTGAATGAGTGAAAAAGCCCATAGAAGGAGATTGAGGCAAAAAGTAGGAGAATGAATAAAGTTATGAATTGTGATTGGCTTGTTTCACTTCTACCAAGGCATCATTCTCAAGTTCCTTTCCCACAACTAAATTAGTTGTAAGCTCGACTTTCTTCCTATTTCCATAGTGGGTGATTTGGTAGATAGAGAGAAGGTTAGTGGTCAAGTTAGGAACATAGAGAACATTCTCAAAAGTTCCATCATCCATGGCAACCACACATTTCCATCGACTTCCTCTTATGTATTGATCATCACCAATGAAAATGTGAGGTACCTTAGATGGCTCCAATGAGGAAAATTGCTCGTTTGTAGAACCCATATGATGCAAGGCACCCGAGTCAAGTATCCACTACTATGAAGAACTTGTTTTAGCCACAATTGCTTTCCCTTTTCCCTTTGACTGTGAGGAAGTAGAAGGAAATGATTCCTTCTTCTTGTAGGCAGATGAGAAATTAATGTTGTTCTTCTTAATGATATTTGTCAACTCATCAATCTTCTTTGAGTAACAATGATCCTCACCATGACCATTTTTATTGCAATATGAACAAGGTGGCCTCTCCTTCTTAGTTGTATATCCCATCTTGGAAGAGCATGAAGAATTGCCTTGTTGTGGAGAGGATGATTGTGCTCTATCTTGTTGTGGCTTTGGCTTAGACTACTTCTAGTTCTTGCCTTTTCGTTGATTCCTTTGATTCGCTTGATTATCCACCAAAGCCTTGGACTTTAAAGACTTGAGAACCCCCATCTTGATCAACTTCCTTGCTCAAGTATCAACATCTTCATGAATACATCAAATGATGGTGGAGTGAATGAGGCACTTTAATGAGGAATCTTGTCCAAAAAAATGTAAACTAATTGAGCATCCTTCTTGTCAATGCTACAATCCTTAATATTTTCTCGTATCTTAGTTTCTTTTGTGTATCAAAATCTTTGGGATCCAACATTGTGAGTTTATTATCAATCTTGTAGCCCCTAATCTCATCAACTTGAGCATGCAATTTGGCATAGATATCCCTAGCCTCTTTTAGTATAGTATATTTCTCAATGTGAAAAATAAGGTCATCTGATACATACTTTCTCAAAGTTCGAAGAGCCATAGAATTTTTAGTATGTCATTCCAATTGAGCATTAGGATTAGGTTTAGGATCTGTTGGTGTTGTCATTGTTCCATTTATTTAATGAATGAATCATTTTTCCATTAACTTAATCCATGCTTTAATTTTCCATGATGCATAATAATGTGGAGTTAGAAGCGGAAATTTAGGAGAATCCATAGAAACAAAATGAAAAAGCACAAGATAGAGAGGCATAATCACACAAGATACCCCCCAAAATGATGATTTGACACTTTAGGGTATATGCACGAAGTTGTGGTACCAAAAAGGTGCCACACTTCAAAAAAAATAAAAAATGTGCGCCTTATGAGCATTTCAAACTTTAAAAAAACCCATTTCCATATTTTGGATGCATCCTGCATTCCCAAACCTGCGTTTTGGCGATTTGGGGTGCCATTTTCTTGTGCTCGCCCTTTGTAAAAGCTTGATATTGGGCATTAAGTTGTCCATCTCTCATCAAAATGCCACCATGCCATCGAAGAGCTCAAAGAGGTATGTATTTTTGTTTTCTTATTGTCATTTTTTTATTAATTTGAAGATTAAACTAGGTTTATTGATTTAAATTTATTTTCATTATCATGAAATGAGATTAGGCAAGAAAATGTTGGAAACACTCAATCACCTCCTCATGAAGACCATATTGAAGAAGAAGCACATCAAGAACCTCCTACAATCCCTAGACATCCCATAGGTACACAAGAAAACCTATTAGGTCAAATAGAAAATAGCCAAAAAGAGCTTGAAGGTTTAATCACGAGGCTAAAAAATCCCACTCGAACAAACTCCCATAGTACAAACCTTGCCAGTTCTTTGCAATCTATTGTATCTCACATACAATCTGTGAGTGGGCAAATAAATTTTTGGTCCAGTAAGAAGGAAGAACAAAAGCAATTTTATGCTGACAAATTGTCATATGCGGCAGTGAAGAAAAAGAAAATTAATAAATTTGACTTGTGTGCTCTTTTTACGGGCCCCTGAACGAATCAACCTTTACACCCTGGATGTAGGAGATTCCCTATTCATTGGTGTCATTATGAAGGGATTAAGAACAATTTTTGGGATAGGTGGTGGATGGTATTTGATCAGCCCTCATGCAATAATCATGAGGTACCCTAATACTTTTTGAGAAAACTATACTGTGAGTTTGTCCTTAATGAGGTCCCAAACTATTTTGATTTTCTAGATTTCCAAGGTAGAGGTGGGGGTTCCTCACATGATAGAGAGGGTGCACAGCGTGACCCAAATATCCCACCAAGACCCTTGCCTAGACCTATGGTGGAGCATGTTATTATTCCTTCCATTGTGAAGGAGAGTATTGAGGTCGAAACTCTAGACTCCATTAGCTCACTCACTCAGACCCTTATACCGTATGCTAGGCCTCTAGTAGAGGGTGATGCGAGTGATGATGGTGATTCTTCTAGGCATCAAGTTCCATCTCATTTTTGTCGATCTTGTGGTTCTCTTTGCACTTATGATCCTAATAGTTCTGAGAATGCACATGCGCAAGCGGAGTTTGCTACAGAGAACATTGTCATGACAGAATCCTTGCTGAACGAAACATTTGGCATTGATACCCAGGTGAATTTCATTACAAGTTCATTTCATTCTTTTTATTAAATCTTATATGTAAATTTGAGAATATATCTAAATTAGTAAATTATTATGATAAAAAATCAAGGTCAAAGTGTTCACAATACTAGCAACATTCCTGTAGCACCCTTTTTCACAACTTCGTCGACTCCATAGGTATACAACGAGTGAAGAAATATAATTATTATATGTAGATAGTTTAACCTTATGTGAATGATTTTCTAATTACTCATTTTGGATGTCAAATAGTTTGATGCTAGAGCTTCAACATCGACACCTCGCAGTGTATTTCATCGACAATATTTCACCGAGGTAAATAATTTATCTTTAATGTTGTTATTAAATAGTATAGATAGTTTTGGCAATTAATCAATATACTTTGTTTAATTTTCAGATGTTGACATCAAAGACTCCTCCTGTTGTCCGCGCGTCAATGGAGCGCGGTGTTGTTGCAGCAGTAGCAAGTTCAACTGCTTTAACAGAAGTATGAGACATATTTGTAAATTTAGTAAATTTAGCATTACATTTGTTATCTTAATAATATGTTATTGAAAATTTTAGCGACACTTGTATTTAGTTTAATTTATATTGTGATGCTTACAGGAGGGGCTTGTCACTCCAGATCATGAACGTGCACCAGTTGTGGATGAACATCATGATTATTTGTATGCGGTAAGTGACTATTCTATTATATGTCATTCTAAAATTCAATTTTTGTATATGCTAACATCATTCTTTTCATTGTATCAGGTGGAGTTACAAAAAATTCTAGAGAGGAGGTCGAGTGGACGTACTCGAAAGACACCTGCATCATATACATCTCCATCCCCTCGACAAGCAAAGATATCTCATGATTTGTTTCCTTCCCCTAGAGGGAAATGAATAGAATAGGGTCCTATGTTGTATGCCTATATGGCAATTTTGAACATATGTTTTGTATTACGAATATGTGACATTCTATGTCCATATGGCTTTTGGCAAGCTCCTATTTGACTTTATTGGATACCATGGTGTATGCCTATATGGCAGTTTTGAACATATGTTTTGTATTACGAATATGTGACATTCTATGTCCATATGGCTTTTGGCAAGCCCCTATTTGACTTTATTGGATATCATGTTGTATGCCTTTATAGCAATTTTGAAGATATGTTTTGTTTTATGAATACGTGAAATTCTATGTCCATATGGCTTTTGGCAAGCCTATTTGTCTGTACTGGATATATTTGATAGTTTTAATGGTATACAATGTTGCATGGATTTGTAGATTTTTGGTTAATGAAAATCATTTATCATGGTTATCCATAATTGCAGTACAAATGATTAAATGAATAATTGCACAAAGTTTATTGTTACTTAAGCTTTGAACCTAAATATGTGTTTGTAATCCAAGACACAAGCTTATGGATATCAACACAAATTCAATAGTTATAGTCAAAATAAGACTATATAAAGGAAACATGGAAAGAACCAAAATTAGACAATGTAAGACACCATTGTACCAATACACATTCTAAAAAAATTGCATAGCCCATAAACTTCTATTCATCTAATGCATGCACTTAAGCGATTTCGCTGCTAGGGTGTGGCCCGCAACGATCGGGCGAGTTGGAGAGCAAAAAGAAGGCATTCCTAGCATAAACCCAGCCACCCCGACGTGTACAAGCTGACAGTTTGGTGTCGCGACAAGCGGATTGAAAGATGGAGCATTGTGTAACTTTTCATTGAACTCATTTGACGCTTTTTGTCGCAACCAAGAAAGTGTCGCCACGAGCAATTGGATCCGAGTCTACCAAAACCGAGAGAGGCTTTTCTAGAGTGTCATAATATGACCCCGTAGGATCAGACGGCTCGTTCTTATGATTAACGGGCGCCGCGAAACGCGATGCCGAATATTGACAACTTTGAACAACTTGAGCACTTAAGCGATTAAGTTGTCAGGGTGTGGCCCACAACGATCGGGCGATTTGGAGAGAAAAAAGAAGGCATTCCTAATGTAAACCTGGCCACCCCGATGTGTACGAGCTAACGGTTCGGTGCCGTGACGAGCGAATTGAAAGATGGGGAATTGTGCAACTTTTCATTGAACTCATCTGATGCTTTTTGTTGCAACTGAGAAAGCGTCACCACGAGCAACTGGATTTGAGTCTACCAAAACCGAGAGAGGCATTTTTAGAGTGCCATAACATGACCTCGTAGGATCAGTCAGCTCGTTATTATGATTAACGGGCACTGAGAAAAATGATGTCGAATATTGACAACTTTGAGAAACTTGAGCACTTAGGCGATTTCGCTGCCAAGGTGTGGCCCGCAACGATCAGATGAGTTGGAGAGCAAAAAGAAGACATTCCTAGCGTAAACCTAGCCACCCCGACATGTACAAGCTCATGGTTCGGTGTCGCAACGAGCGGATTGAAAGATGGGGCATTGTGCAACTTTTCACTGAACTCATCTAATGCTTTTTGTCACAACTGAGAAAGCGTCGCCACGAGAAACTAGATCTGAGTCTATTGAAACCGAGAGACAATTTTTTAGAGTGTCATAATACGACTTCGTAGCATCAGACGACTCGTTCTTATGATTAACGGGTGCCGAGAAAGGTGATGCTGAATATTGACAACTTTGAGCAACTTGAGAACTTAGGCAATTTTGCTGCTAGGGTGTGACCCGCAACGATCGGGCGAGTTGGAGAGAAAAAAGAAGGCATTCCTAGTGTAAAACCAGGCACCCTGACACGTATGAGCTGACCGTCGGTGCCGTGACGAGCGGATTGAAAGATGTGGCATTGTGCAACTTTTCATTGAACTTATCTGACTCTTTTTTGTCGCAACTGAGAAAGCGTCGCCACAAGCAACTGGATCTGAGTCTACTGAAATCGAGAGATGGTTTTTTAGAGTGCCATAACATGACCTCGTAGGATAAGACGACTCATTCTTATGATTAACGAGCACCGAGAAACGTGATGCCAAATATTGACAGCTTTGAGCAATTTGAGAACTTAGGCGATTTCGCTGTCAGGGTGTGGCCCGCAACGATCGGGCGAGTTGGAGAGCAAAAAGAAGGAATTCCTAGCGTAAACCCGGGAACCCCAACACGTACGAGCTAATGGTTTGGTGCCGCGATGAATGGATTGAAAGATGGGGCATTGTGCAACTTTTCATTGAACTCATCTGACGCTTTTTGTCGCAACCAAGAAAGCATCGCCACGAGCAACTGGATCCGAGTCTACCGAAACCGAGAGAGGCTTTTTTAGAATACCATAACACGACCCCACAGGATTAGACGACTCATTCTTATGATTAATGGGCACTGAGAAACGCGATGCCAAATATTGACAACTTTGAGCAACTTGAGCACTTGGGTGATTTCGCTGCCAGGGTGTGGCCCGCAACAATTGAGCGAGTTGGAGAGAAAAAAGAAGGCATTCCAAGCATAAACTCGACCACCCCGACACGTACGAGCTAACGGTTCGGTGCTGCGATGAGCGGATTGAAAGATGGGGCATTCTGCAACTTTTCATTGAACTCATCTAACGCTTTTTGTCGCAACCAAGAAAGCGTCACCACGAGCAACTGGATCTGAGTCTACCAAAACCGAGAGAGACTTTTTTAGAGTTCCATAACATGACCCCGTAGGATCAGACGACTCATTCTTATGATTAACGGGCGCTAAGAAACGTGATGTCGAATATTGACAACTTTGAGCAACTTGAGCACTTAGGCGATTTTGCTGCCAGGGTGTGGCCTGCAATGATCGGGCGAGTTGGAGAGCAAAAAGAAGGCATTCCTAGCGTAAACGCAGCCACCCTGTCACGTACGAGCTGACGGTTCGGTGCCGTGATGAGCGGATTGAAAGATGGGGCATTGTGCAACTTTTCATTGAACTCATCTGAGGCTTTTTGTCGCAACCGAGAAAGAGTCGCCACGAGCAACTGGATCTGATTCTACCAAAACCGAGAGAGGCTTTTTTAGAGTGCCATAACATGACCTTGCAGGATTAGATGGCTTGTTCTTATGATTAACAGGCACCGAGAAACGCGATGCTGAATATTGACAACTTTAAGCAACTTGAGCACTTAGGCGATTTCGCTGCCAGAGTGTGGCCCGCAACGATCGAGCAATTTGGAGAGCAAAAAGAAGGCATTCCTAGCATAAACCCAACCACCATGACATGTACGAGCTGATGGTTCGGTGTCACCACGAGTGGATTGAAAGATGGGGCATTGTGCAACTTTTCATTGAACTCATCTGACAATTTTTGTCGCAACCAAGAAAGCGTCGCCACGAGCAACTAGATCTGAGTCTACTGAAACCGAGAGAGGATTTTTTAGAGTGCCATAACACGACTCCGTAGGATTAGATGGCTCATTCTTATGATTAACGGGTGCCGAGAAACGTGATTCCAAATATTGACAACTTTGAGCAACTTGAGCACTTAGGCGATTTCTCTGCTAGGGTGTGGCCCACAACGAACGGGTGAGTTGGAGAGCAAAAAGAAGGCATTCCTAGCATAAACCCAGCCACCTCAATGCGTACGAGCTAACGGTTCGGTGCCATGACGAGCGGATTGAAAGATGTGGCATTGTGCAACTTTTCATTGAACTCATCTGACGCTTTTTGTCGCAACCGAGAAAGTGTCGCCACGAGCAATTGGATCCTAGTCTACCTAAACCGAGAGAGGATTTTTTAGAGTTCCAAAACACAATACCGCAGGATCATATGAATCGTTCTTACATGTCACTAACATCAAAAAAAACAATGCCAAATTTTGACAATTTTTCACACTGTGAGTGATAGGCAACAAATGAGCAATTTTTACATCTTTTACCATATTAGCCTAAAACTTCACAAAATGATCCCATGTGATCTCTAATGGTCCAAAATGACATTATTTACATAAAATCACATAAAACAAGACAAAAACACATTTTTTTATATTACAATGCCTCGAGTATTCAAAAATACAAGTCATGTACATATATCCAAATAAGATTGATATTACAATTTTTTACATTTACATTTAATCTAATGAACCATCTGGATCTGCTCTACTCTTTATCGTGTCTAGTATGGCCTCATGGTCAGACTCACAAACCTTCCATAGGTTCTTGTTTAGTGGTCTACCCCCATATCTGATCAAATGAACATTTGAAGATACAACAAGGTTAGAATAATGAAGAATCTTCCTATGTGTCTCAAAGTCCTCGAACAACCACAAGTTAGACTTCTTCACTAGGTACCTACTAAGCCATGTACCAGTAAAAACTATTGATCTTGTGGGTACTCAATATTTTCTCCATCTACCACAGGGCAATCCAATTTCTTTTTTGTGTCCACACAACAACATAGGTAATAATATGTTCCTTCTTCATTGTCTTCAACTGCAATAACTGCATAAACATGCCCTACAATGATAAAGTGAGAAGAATTTAGCAAACAACTAAGGTAAAATATTAAAGTACAAAAAATTGCATGTGGATAATTTACCTGGTCGGACTAAATCTGACACATGGTCAAAGTCAACTTATGCTTCCATCTGTGCTAGTTGTAGTTCACTCAGAGGTCGATATGTCTCAAGTGGGATTAGAGGCCTCATACACCATTCGTCCACCCACTCCTTTGACTCACACTCATTATAGGAACCATATCTACATGAAGAACAATAACATGTCATCCGTCGCGTATGGATAGTCCATGAACCTACATTAGAGCTTTTGAAAGAGTGTAGCTCACTTGATCTTGTCAATGTACAACAATCTTCTAATTTTGCAATGTTAGTATCATCTACCAACCAAAAAAATCTGCGAACTGAAGACTTTCCTTGATTACCTAGACCAATTGTACCATTGCACCACTAAACAATTGATTTTTCATCTTTCAAGTTTGCATTCCCTCTGTACTTTAACTCTTCTCATGCTAAAGCTCTTTTAAAACATGCTCTTGCACCATCATGCTCCCCTTTTCCATGCCCAGCCTCAAAGAAATTCCACATATGTTCAATAACAGTCAACTTATGCATCCTACTCAACCAATAAAACATCTGAGAGTTCTTAAATTGCAATGCACAATTATCTGACCATATGATATGTTGACGGAATGATATGCCTCAGCTCGCCAAATCATCATAGAATATTTGAAAACAACCTTGCACAAACTCTGTAGAGTGTGAGTGATCATCATTGATGTAAAAATGATACACACTCAATATCTTCCTATCCTCTTCCATACTATCATGTGCATGAATGAATGCTATATGCACAAATATAGCAACTTGTGTGGAGTTGTAATATTGTGATTGCACCTCATTCTGCGGTTGTAGTGTGTAGTTCTCTGCAAAGTCAACAATTGAAATGATTGTATGAAGTGGAAATGTGTCCTTGCATAGCTTAAATTGTGATTCCAACCAACGAGCACGATGGTTATGCCTTGCATACTCATACACTATATTCTCATGAAAGATGCCCATAAACTGATACACTGGAATCTTCTCACTAACCAATTCACGCCTTTTTTTTTCTTTTCCATCTTTTAGCATGTACGCCACTATCTTCTATTTTCCAAATTCTACTAATTCATTACCAATTTCTTGTCCAATATCCATATGTTGACAAATTTGTAAATGTCGCAATCCACCACAATCAACACATGTGCCATCCAAGCAACACTTATTGTAATATACTTGACCATCTACTCTTTCACATAAGATGCTAGATATGAATTCCCTTGAAGATGTCGGTGGACCATTTATGTTGCATTCCTGCAAAACATTGTTAGCATGCAAATCTATACACGTGTTGATAAACATCATAATGGTTAGAAAATTCAATATGTAACTCTACAACAAGAAGTTGTGTGTGTGTGATTTATTTTGACATAAAAAGGCTTTACCATTTCAAAGAATCTTTGACTAATTTTAATTTGAGGATACATACATTGAAACTTGACAAAAAATTGTGTTTGAGTCATCCAAAAAATGTTTTGGATGTGGATCACGGATTTTACTACCAATCCTCCTTCTTACAACATCTCTTTTATTTGGAGAGACCCTTGTGTTATTCTTCCAAAAATATTCAATTAGGGATCTCAAGGCTTCAACAATTTCTTTATCTTTCCGTGGTAATCTACCGGAAAATGCCCATAACTCATTGTTATATGGATCCTCCGCTCTTTGTCGCCTTCCCATAGCTCTCATTAGAGTTTGTCTAATTATCTTCAATTGTTTACTTGTCTTTCGAAGGAGGCGAGCTTTCTTAGTTTGAGTGCTTACAATTGTTGATGTAATGACACGTTGTGTGGCATTACTATCTTTTGTGCGTGACTTAGAACCAACAATATCATATGCATTCATCAGATTCTTCACAATAGATTTGTCACTTGATTCAATCGATGTTCTTAGCCCAAGAATCTTCTTTATGGGCCTAAATTTCAGATTTCTCATCATTTCAACAAATAGATGACATCTTCCTGTCTCATTTAAAGGCTCAAAAAATATTTTCCATATCCGGTTAGCATGTCTTTGACAAGTACACTTCGGAATCTTGTCAACCATTGGTTTCAAAACATTAGCATCAATATCAATCAAATACTTAGGCTTTCTATGCAAAACTCTAGGAGGTGTTCTCAAACTTTGAGTTACCTCAAGATTAGGAATGTCAACAACATTAGGGATAGGTGGCATACCTTCAACCAGAGATGAAAATGATGACATACCTTGAAATTGAGGTGTACAAGATGGTGTAGCTCCAATACTTGATGTCAGTCGTGAATTACTTGCAACGTCAAATGTCATAGATGGAGTGCATTCAATATGAGATGTTGTAGACACCAACGGTGTGCCAATAAGAGATGGTGTGCCTTCAACTTGAGATGTAAGAGATGGGGTGCCTTCAACTTGAATTGTGGTAGACATGCTCTCAACCTCGGGATTCAATTTTCTCATTGCACGAAAGTTTTGCATCTGTTGCCTTTGGGTGGCCAATTTTGTCTCTCTCTTAGATTGGATGGATATTTCATGTTCCTCTTCAATTGGAACCTCTTCAATTGGAACCTCTTCTTCTATGGTATTCAATTTCCTTTCTTCACAAAGTTGCTTCATTCCTTCTCTTTTTTTTGCATTCTTAGCTTCACACTCTTCCAGTGTTACATTTTTTGGTCATTTCCTCGGCATCATGATGATTTCTACATGTACATGCACATAAAAGAGAATAAAGTGAATTCATAAAGAGATTTCAAGAGGTGTAAGGGGCAGTCCTAATGGATCTATGACTATCCTAATTATGTTAGGACAGTCCTAATGCATTTATGATTGTCCTAATTATGCATATATTAAAATGGATATATGAAATTGAAATTATTTCATGTATTCCTTTTTTAAATTATTTCATAAGATCTTAAAAAGGATGTATGAAATTGTAAATTTTGTTTTAAACCACTAAACAAATAATTTCTTATGCAACTTCCTTCAAATGCATTGTTAAATCTAATGTAAATGTAATAGGATTATAATCAATTTTGACTCACACTTTTATTCTAACATTTAAACAAAATAACACTTAATAAGTATTTGAATTCTAAAAACAAGAAAATATTACCTCAATTATTCAAATTTGATAAAAAAAAACTATGTTCTTCCTCTTTGATGTTGCCAAATGAAAAAAAGGTGGTGGAGAGTTGATGGAATGTATAAAATAACCTTGCATAAAATGTCAACACCATGCAAAAAATGTTTTTTTTGTCTGATCATGCGCAGAAAGAAGACAAAATGAGAGAATGTGGGCTTGGATCATGGTTCAAGGGTCCCATATAACTGTTTTTTAGTGCAACTTATTTGGCTAGCACCAAATATGGCGCTAGCCAAATGACTTCCATTGAAATTTTTTAAACTTTGATAAATTTCTACTCTATACCCTATAATCTATACTCTATACCCTATAGTTTGATAGCCACAACCATAAAAATTAAACCATTTCAAACCTATAACAAATACCCTAGATCGTATGACCAAATATGCTATATCCTCGACCCTATACAATAACCATAGACCATATAACCCAATATGCTAAACCATATGAGGTCGTTATGGGTCGTATGGTGTCCTAAGGGGTCATATGGTGATCTATGGGGTCATAGGACACCATATGACCCCTTAGGTGTCGTTAGGGATTGTATTGTGTCTTAACGGGTCATATGGTGTGTTATGACCCCTTAAGACACCTAATGACCACTTAGGACACCATACGACCCATAATGACACCATATGGTGTCCTAAGGGGTCATATAGTGTCCTAAGGGGTCATAGGACACCATTTTACCCCTTAGGACACAATGTGAACCCTAACGACATGTAAGGGGTTATATGGTGTCCTAAGGGGTCATAGGACACTATATGACCCGTTAGGACACCATATGACCCATAACGACACTATATGGTGTTCTAAGGGGTCACATGGTGTCCTAAGGGATCATCGGGTGTCCTATGACCCCTTAGGACACTATATGACCCCTTATAACACAATAAGGTGTCGTTATGGGTCGTAAGGTGTCCTAAGGGGTCATATGGTGCCCTATGGGGTCATAGGACACCATATGACCCCTTAGGTGTCGTTAGGGATCATATTGTGTCTTAACGGGTCATATGGTGTGTTATGACCCCTTAAGACATAATATGACCCCTTAGGAAACTTTATGTTGTGATTACGGGTCATACGGTGTCCTAAGGGGTCATATGGTGTCCTAAGAGATCATAAGACACCTAATGACCACTTAGGACACCATACGACCCATAATGACACCACATGGTGTCCTAAGAGGTCATATAGTGTCTTAAGGGGTCATAGGACACCATATGACCCGTTAGGACACAATGTGAACCCTAACAATATGTAAGGGGTTATATGGTATCCTAAGGGGTCATAGGACACTATATGACCCGTTAGGACAACATATGACCCCTTAGGACACCATATGACCCATAACGACACTATATTGTGTTCTAAGGGGTCACATGGTGTCCTAAAGGGGTCTTATTGTGTCCTATGACCCCTTAGGACACAATATGGTGTCGTTATGGGTTGTATGGTGTCGTAAGGGGTCATATGGTGTCGTATGACACTTTAGGACACCATATCACCCCTTAGGACACAATATGGTGCCATTATGGGTCGTATGGTGTCCTAAGGGGTCATATGGTCTCCTATGGGGTCATAGGACACCATATGACCCCTTAGGTGTCATTAGGGATCATATTGTGTCTTAAGGGGTCATATTGTGTGTTATGACCCCTTAAGACACCATATGACCCCTTAGGACACCATACAACCCATAATGACACCATATGGTGTCCTAAGGGGTCATAAGACACTATATGATCCCTTAGGACACAATGTGAACCCTAACAACATGTAAGGGGTTATATGGTGTCCTAAGGGGTCATAGGGCACTATATGACCTGTTAGGACACCATATGACCCCTTAGGACACCATACAACCCATAACGACACTATATGGTGTTCTAAGGGGTCACATGGTATTCTAAGGGGTCATCCGGTGTCCTATGACCCCTTAGAATACCATAGGACCCCTTAGGACACAATATGGTGTCGTTATGGGTCGTATGGTGTCATAAGGGGTCATATGACACCTAAGGGGTCATATGGTGTCCTATGGGGTCATAGGACACCATATGACCCCTTAGGTGTCGTTAGGGATCATATTGTGTCTGAACGGGTCATATGGTGTGTTATGACCCCTTAAGACACAATATGACCCCTTAGGACCCCATACAACCCATAATGACACCATATGGTGTCCTAAGGGTTCATATAGTGTCCTAAGTGCTCATAGGACACTATATGATCCCTTAGGACACAATGTGAACCTTAACGACATGTAAGGGGTTATATGGTGTCCTAAGGGGTCATAGGACACTATATGACCCGTTAGGAGACCATATGACCCATTAGGACACCATAAGACCCCTTAGGACACCATATGACCCATAACGACACTATATGGTGTTCTAAGGGGTCACATGGTGTCCTAAGGGGTCATCTTGTGTCCTATGACCCCTTAGGACATCATATGACCCCTTAGGACACAATATGGGGTTGTTAAGGGTCAAAGTGTCGGCAGGGGTCATATTGTGTGCTATGACCCTTTCCTTTAGGACACCATATGAGCTCTTAGAACACAATATGGTTTTGTTATGGGTTGTATGGTGTCCTATGAACCCTTAGGACACCATATGACCCCTTAGGTGTCATTAGGGATCATATTGTGTCTTAACAGGTTATATGGTGTGTTATGACCCCTTAAGACACAATATGACCCCTTAGGACACCTTATGTTGTCATCATGGGTCATATGGTGTCCTAAGGGGTCATAGGACACTATATGACCCCTCAGGACACCATATGACCCATAATGACACTATATTGTGTTCTAAGGGGTCACATGGTGTCCTAAGGGGTCATCTGGTGTCCTATGACCCCTTAGGACACAATATGGGGTTGTTAAGGGTCAAAGTGTTGTCAGGGGTCATATTGTGTGCTATGACCCTTTCCTTTAGGACACCATATGACCCCTTAGAACACAATACGGTTATGTTATGGGTTGTTTGGTGTCTTATGGGGTCATATGGTGTCCTATGAACCCTTAGGACACCATATGACCCCTTAGGTGTCGTTAGGGATCATATTGTGTCTTATCAAGTCATATGGTGTGTTATGGCCCCTTAAGACACAATATGACCCCTTAGGACACCTTATGTTATCATTATGGGTCATATGGTGTCCTAAGGGGTCATATGGTGTCCTATGGGATCATAAGACACCTAATGACCACTTAGGACACCATACGACCCATAATGACACCATATGGTGTCTAAGGAGTCATATAGTGTGCTAAGGGGTCATAGGACACCATATGACCCCTTAGGACACAATGTGAACCCTAACGACACGTAAGGGGTTATATGGTATCCTAAGGGGTCATAAGGCACTATATGACCCGTCAGGATACCATATGACCCCTTAGGACACTATATGACCCATAACGACACTATATGGTGTTCTAAGGGCTCATATGGTATCCTAATGGGTCATCTAGTGTCCTATGACCCCTTAGGACACCATATGGTGTCGTAAGGGGTCATATGGTGTCCTATGACCGCTTAGGACACCATATGACCCCTTAGGACACAATATGGTGTTGTTATGGGTCCTATGGTGTTCTAAGGGGTCATATGGTTTCTTATGGGGTCATAGGACGCCATATGACCCCTTAGGTGTCGTTAGGGATCATATTGTGTCTTAATGGGTCATATGGTGTGTTATGACCCCTTAAGAGACCATATGACCCCTTAGGACACCTTATGTTGTCATTATGGGTCGTATGGTGTCCTAAGCGGTCATATGGTGTCCTAAGGGATCATCGCACACCATAAGACCATACTGACCCCATATGGTGTACTAGGGGCTCATATGGTGTCCTAAGGGGTCATAGGACACCATACGAACCATACTGACACCATATGGTGTCCTAAGATGTCATAGGACACCATATAACCCCTTATGACACAATATGAACCCTAACGACACCTAAGGGGTCTTATGGTGTCCTATGACCCATTAAGACACTATATGGTGTCATTATTGGTTGTATGGTGTCCTAAGGGGTCATATGGTGTCCTATGACCACTTAGGACATCATATGGTGTCGTTATGGGTCCTATGGTAACCTAAGAGGTCATATGGTGTCCTATGACCCCTTAGGACACCATATGACCTCTTAGGTGTCGTTAGGGGTCATATTGTGTCCCAAGGGGTCATATGGTGTCCTATGACCCCTTAGGACCTAGAGAGAGGAGGGAGTGAGGAAGAAACTGAGGGAAAGAGGTGAGAGAGGGAATTAGATGGGTGTAAGGATGGAGAGGGAGATAACTCGAGGGATAGGAGAATAAGGGAATTATGAGAGTTCGAGAGGGGAGGGACAAAGAAGAGTATGTATCTATAAGAATGAAGAGCCCGAGAAGAGGTAAGGGGAGAGAGAGAATATAAGATCTAGTTCATAGAGAGAGATGGAACTACGAGGAAAGGGAGATAAAGAACGGAGGGTGAGATGGGGGTTTCTATGTACACATTTGGCACTCTCCCTATTTGGCGCATGCCAAATGTGGAATATGGACCACATTTGGTGCATGCCAAATGGGAAAATCCATTCATCACATTTGGCGCACGCCAAATAGGGCGAGCACCATATTTGGTGCACACCAAATGGCCCGCTTTGGGAAACACCAAACCTATGGGTTGGATTTGCCTTGGGCATCCAACCCAAAGGTTTTGATGACCATTTAAGGCTAGAGACGTGTTTTTATCAGAACATTGAAAATTCTGACATATTTTTGGTCGTGCTCTCCATCAGGTTTGCAAGTGTTTCAATGAAGTTAAAAAAAAATACCATGGTAAACTTGAGCTCCCTCTTATCTATCCAACAATGTAATTTATTTCAAATTTTGATTTCGTTAAGTCTTTCATCTATAATTTCTTTTGATAGTGTGTCCGTTTTTTGTCAAAAACCAACATGCACTATTTTGGGTATAGATTTTTACACGTTCATCAGATTTTAAAAAAACTTACATTTTTAGAAACTAGACTCCATTCTACACAAATTTTTTTAAAAAGTTTTGATTTTTGATTAGTTTTCAATGATTTTAGGGGAAGCACGCTCAAATTTTTATTTTTCAGGATGTGTCCACTTCGAAAATTAGTAAAAAATCATATACTCATTAAAAAACTAGCTGAAAAATCTGGCATAAACTACAAGGTGTTAGCTAATTTTTCACCAAAGCAATTTTAAAAATTCAAAAAAAAAAGTTAACATTTTAGGGGGGCCACAATAGACGCTATGTTATGTTTTTTGCATAAAAATAGGACCACTTTTTGTGGCCCCCCTTTTTGAAGCCCTTAATCTCCACCATTTTCAAAACAAATTAGTAGTTTAGAAAGTAGACTCGAAGCACTCCGACTCTTGTTCTTGTTGCATCTTCAAATTTTGGAGTGTAATTAGGTTCAATTGGTCATTGAAGTTCAGACTTAGCTGATTTCAAAAAAAAAGTGGCATCTTAAGACCCCCTTTTGGTACCGCAACTTGGTGCATATACCCTTTATAATTAATGTATGTACAATGGGCCACTTGCAAACAAGAGCAAAGTAGGATTCTGATTTCAAGATTATAACTACTACAGATAGGCTAGATACAATAGTCAAACCAATAATGCACAAGATCTAAATTAAGATCCAAGCAAATTACAAGTACCAAATAGGCCAAAAAGACCTAATTCTGAAAGTAAAATTTCTACTAAAAAATGGTGAAAAACTAATTTAGCATCACGTGAAAGTAGACAAAAAATTATGCACTTTCAAAAAAGCAACACCTGAAAAGGAGTTCGTATGAGCCTTAATGGAGCCCAAGAAGGTGTAGAATTGAGGATTGGATAGGTACAGTTGTGAAAAACTAGAAATTTAAAAAAACTATCCACCGAAATCAGAAACTAACCACACCATTGTGGACAACACAAAAAAATAGCCCAAATAAAAAAAAAAATTACAATGAAAAAGACCTCAAAGTGACCAAGCTATGAGCCTTTGAAGTTTGACTACAAAATAAAAAAGCTCAATGGAGAGGGGTCAATTTTTTTCATAAGTGTTGATGCATTACAAACAATAATAATTTATAGGTTTAAATTTCACTACCATATGGTCATCATGCTAAAATCCTCCTTGCCTGTGTGGCAGTCCGTACTACATGGACTATTGATGTGGTTGTATGATCAACGACACGTGGCAAGTTGACGTGGAAAATCTGCATAGCAAATGTGTCAGGTGATGTGGCAGGTCGAGTCACTATCCGTAAGATAATTGGATGTATAGTTGATGATGTGGCACCTATGTTGCATGTACAAACAAGATGAATGGCACCAACTGGGCACTTACATTGTCGAATTTAATATTGGCGTGTGTCCTAAGTAGGTTGGCATGGACAAATGAAAACTTGTTGTGTGGTGTTACTGGTGGTGTTGTTGTGTCATGTGAGCTAATGGAAGATAGCCAAAAGGCGTAGCAATGTCTTGTCGCTGGTATTGGTGGTAAGTAGCAAACGGTAGCTTGCGTTGGTTGTGGGGTGTCGCACGAAGCTATTGGGAAGAGGATGTTGAGCTATTGTCTAACAGAGGTGGAGCGACCAATGACTGGGATGAGGCTCGAGAAAAGTAGACCGGACGGGTGGAGAGGCAACACAGTAGCATAGGAGGTAGTGGGTGCGGTTGTGTAGCAGGGGCCGACAACATGGGCACTCAATAGGCAGCTTGTTCGAAGGAACCAGGGGTTGAGCAATGGTTGCCAAGAAGTTGCGAAGCTATGAGCTTGGGACAAAAGCGGATGGTAGGTATAGTTGCTTGAAAGAGACGACAGGTGTTGAAAAGTACAACCAACAAAGGAGCATGAGCCTACAAAAGAAATAGAGGCAAGTATGGATCAACAGTAGGGATCTAAAGACCCCTAATTTAATTTTTTTAATTTTTTTAATTTAAAAATACTTTTACAAATAACTTTTTAAAAATTATGAATTGAAAAATGTGTTGGCATATGATGATATGATGATAATGTATGTTGTCATTGATGTCAATAAGTATAGGTGAACCGGTATGAAGATTGAAAGAAGTTGTTGTTTATGTTCAAGTAGGAGAACCGGTATGAAGAGATGTAGTGGACCGGTGTTAGGGTTTCACTAAGTGTGACTACCGGTTGGTAGTCTCAGCTCTAGGGTTTCCGGTTTGGCAATCTAGCTTGTGTGATGCAACCGGTGACATTCTGTGATGAGTTAGCTAAGAGATAAGGATGAGATCGAGATGCCATGTCATTTTTGTGTACATGAAGGATTTCCTTGAGGATCTTGCATGTGAAGATCGATTGCATTAAATGTGTACCTCATGAATGAACATTCTTAGTGGTGTGTGAAGAGAGCGTGATGGGTTAATGATTTCCATATGCGGTGAAGAATGGATGATGCAGAATGACTTATGATCTGTTTGAGATTGTTTTATTCTATGCAAAGTGTGAGAACGGTCAAGATTGGACCGCTTGTAATTGTAAACCTAAAATGTTTAGGGTTTAGGGTTTATGCTACTGACCTAACTGTTGTCTATAAGGTCAATGAGTTTTGATATTGTAAGTGTTGGCAAATGTTGTGTTTGTATCCGAGTGATGAGATACTTGCCAGACTAGTAAGTGGAAAACTGTAGTGTGATTGCAGAGTAGAGTTGAAAAGGATCTGCCTTAGCATGTAGTGTTGTTATCACATCAAAGCTTTACCTGTTGTCTTCTAACCATTTGAACAGTAGGAAAATCCCTTTACCAGGTAGCTTTAACAAGCTTATTGCAAATCCTCTAACCAGGTGACTCAAGATCATTGAGTTCTTCAAATCCTCTAGCAAGGTAACCTTTAACAAGGTATATAGCCATCCCTTAACCAGGTGATCTTTAATAGAATCGGTTCCTAACAAAACCTTATTGTAAAGTCTTTAACTAAACTAGGCTCCTAACAGAGCGAGCTTCAAAAGAGTTCAAAAATAAGCTTGTGGGTATTCATCCCCATCGTGGTTTTTCCCATTTGGGTTTCAACGTGAAAAATCTATGTGTTATGAGTTGTGCATTTTTCATGTGATGATTGTGCAATCTTTGTTTAAGTGATTATGCAGGCAAAGTTAATGGCTATGGTATTACTAATACAACACATGCATGAGTATATTAGTGAAGTAGTTATCAAGTGTTGAATGTAAAAAAAATTGTACTGTATTGCCTAATAGGCGAATTTTTTTCCTTGATGCCCTGAAAATGACTTTTGCCCAATATAGGCAAATTTATAGTCAAAATTTATGGAAACAGCCTCCTGGACTCAATGGTGATATCGTATTTGGTGTAGGAAACTCCCAAAAGATGTTTCTCCTTAAATCTAAATATCAAATGCACCAAGATCTCTCCAAAATGGCTACCAAATGGAGCCCCAATGGCTCTAATACCATGTAAGATTTTCTCAATAATAACCAAGATCTAGAGCCCAATGAATAGCACAACACAAGAGAGACAAAGAATTATAAGAGTAAATTGTATTCTCATCAAGATGCAAAAATGGATCAACTCGATAAACCATACAATGGAGATGAGCCTACTTATAAAGGCAAGGCCATTTGGATATGAGAAAACACAATCATGACGTGTCCCAATAAAATACAAGGGTAGGTACGAGAAATAATAAAATATTTTACAAGAGGTGGATCACCCACCGAAGGTGGAATGTCACAACAAGATATCACCACAAAAGGTGAAATTTCTCCTACAACCAACTTCCATAGATGCGCACTTCCCTGAGAGTCTCATATGCAAACTACTATGAATGCATTAACCTAAGTCAACTTAAGTAAAGTGTAATTATGAGACATAATTTATACCAAGAATTTGCAAGAGTTGATTTTGATGATTTGTTCATGATTGGTTTTCTTGGCCTTCTAAAATGAAGTGTTTTGTATCAATTATGCTATGTGAATATTCTTTTGATGTGCCAAGGAGAAAGAAGTATTTGGGAATGTTGCTGGATGCTCAAGGAGCATTCTTGCATGCTCCATGTGATGCTAGAATGATTTGTTTCTTGTGTTTCAAGGTAACTATTATAATTTGATCGACAAAAGTTGTTCTCTTGCTCATGGTGTATCCTTCGGTGTCGACACCTGCATTGAAGGTTGTGTATCATTGTATTTGAGTCCTACTTTGGCTTGTGAGGATCAAAATAATTTGATATATTCATTTAAAAGATATATTTTGGGCTAACTAGTAATGTGCTGGATGGCTTATATACATGTTATCTTGTTTACCGACTTTGGAGGATGTGTGCTAGCATGTGAAAAGTTTGAGGTAACTTAAAAACATGTGATACGATTATTTTAGATCCTCTCTATCTCATACATTGGATTGCTTTCACCACAAGTATGTTTTGGTGGTTGACTTGAAAAAACCTATGTTTTCCCTCTTCTTTGGCCAACCTAATTGATGGTATATGTAGAAGATCAAATTAGTGTTGATGGAATGGATGAGTGTGTCAATCAATATATACAGTATGCTTACATGATCATATCATTTACAAAGTTATTGATGTGAAGTTGTGGTAGTGTGTGGTGATTGTTCTAAATTTGGTCACTTGAGATAGAGATTCAAGGCTAGCTTCATACTTGGAGATTTGGATGTAGTCTTGCTAAAGGCATAATCATCTTGATTCATATGTTCATGTACCTTGCTCGGAGATAGTGTATATCCTTAGCAAGTTTTGTATCTTTCCCAAAGGTAGTGCGTCTCAGCTTGCAAGTCTCATGTATCTTTCCCTAATGTAGTCACCTCATCTTGGAAGTCTCTAAGGGAGCAATGTGCTTTCTTGGTAGTGAGCCTAAAATATTATTGTAATATTTCTTACATATTATGAGTTGTTTCTCACTGTGGTTTTTCCCAGTTTGGGTTTTCAACATAACTCTGGTGTTCTCTTGTGCATGACAATTTATTGTTTTATCTTTCATTGATGTTGATAAGATTAAGGCTAGGTTGACATTGAATTGAGGTATAAAGCTTAAGTGTTTGTTCAAAGACTGATTCACCCCCAACCCCTCTTAGTCTCGAGGTGTGTTTAACATGCACCATGCCAAAGCTCGTGCTAGGATATCAACTCATGCTATGTGGAGATATAAAGAATCACACCCATATAAGAGGAGGTTTCACATCATAATGAAGAGAAAGGTGACAACAAAGAGATTGAACTCTTAATTACCATGCCCAATAGTCTAAACCAACAAACTAGCTATAGCTCAAAAAAGATTGATGTCCAAAAAAATTATTGTACATGGCCTAGGAAGCATATACATGTAATCCAAAAGAAATCAACCTTCATGAATCCTTGGTTATTTTTTATTTAATTTCCATCCATTCAAATAAGCTAGCAAGGAGGACTTGCTAGCACATAAAAATCAAGAGGGATTGATTATTATATGTAATAGTATTAATGTCTAATATTGTAATTTATCTTTCTCAATAAAGTTCTCCTTCTTTGTCTTGTATCAAGTGCATATTAGGTCAAAGCTATGCTAGCATAAAATGATCCTTCCCATAAGAACATATCAACACATCATTCTCCTTATTCAGGAAATATTTTGTTTTATCTTAATTTATGCATTAATAGTCGATTTTCTTATCCATGCCTAAAATTTAGCACAAAAACTACAAAAATTCCTCCACGTCCAAATAACTCCAACCTAGTTAATCTTAATTTTAAAATAAATCTCTCATTTTTAGCTTAAATTGTCCTCTCTTCATTGCCCCGACCACTACAACAAATTTCCACTTTTCCAAATGTTGTGTTGGATGATTTGAACAGGCTTTGTCTCCCTTCAATTTTTTTTTGTCTTCACTAATGTAAATATGAACATGCAATTGCTTTCCAATACAAATGAATTTCAAGTAACAATCTAATTTGATTGTTTTCCTAGAATTCCAATAAAAACATACATATATAAAAAGCAACTTAAACCTCATAAAAATTGTAATATAAGAGCTACAAGTATTGATATTCACAAAATTAGAATTATTTGTCTTTCAACTTTGTATTACAAGTAAACACTTGACAAGAAAGACTAAGCATAAAATAATTTCATAAAGGTAACTCTACCTACTACCTTAGGTGTGATACACCTTCAAAATTGCCTAAAAAATGCTCATACAATAAGCTATAGATCTGTGATGAAGTTTCCAACTTATCACAAATCATAAATACAAGAACCAAGGTTCACAATACTCAAAAATGTATCTGAAATGTTTTGGAACAACAATATTTTAGGAAGAATTTGTAGACCACAATGCTTAGAAGTTTCCACAATCACCTTCAATGTGCAAAGACAAGATTGGAGCATTTCCTTAGGTAAGCGATTTGCAAAAAAAATTATTCCTTCACCAAAAGACACATATAATACCTTGAAAAGAGCAGCATGAGGAATACACTGAAATGATAGCCAAATTGATACTTAGAATTCTCACTGAGTTATGATCAATATTTTATTTCCCAGTTTCTCATAAAAAAGCACACTAACACTCAAAAAAACCATCTAATAACTACCAAACTTGAACAACACTCCAAAAGGACTCAAACCAAATTAAAATATGAACACTGGTATTAGAAAACTAAATAAATTTTCATCTCATTCAAATTCAAAGTAACCCATAAGCCAACATCACTATATTTCTAAAACCAAGAACACTAAGTAGCTAGGGTGGGTCTCTCACCACCAAAACCAACAAACAAGAAGAGAGTTTTCATCCTCAACCAACAAAACAATAATTCCATGAGCTCATTATATAACTATAACACAAAGTTGTCAATTCATCTACATGCAAATGAGAGCTCAAACTCATATTTGTAAAGTGAGACAAGAATTAGGGCAACTTGCATTTGAACTTTATTGTTTTTGCCTCTCATTTCACTTTATGAAATAACATCAAATTTTCCCCAAGAGTTTCGACCATTTTTGAGCTCATAACATAATTATTTAAACCACTTTATCTTTCCTTTAATCTGTTGGAATCCAAGAACACTGAGAGGGGGGGTGAATCAGTGTTCTCCCGGAATGATTAATTTTAACCTTATTAGCACAACAACTTAGTAACTATTATGCATAAAATCAAATAACAAGAAGTAATAATGCAACCACAAAGATGAACACCATAACACCACAAATTTATATGTCAAAAACCTCAAGGAGGAAAAACCACGATGGGATTGGAGACCCACAATATCTATCCACTGATCAGATGAATAAATATTACAAATAAGGGGCCTGCACATGAAAGAAGGCCAACAACCTAGAGGACACTTCTTATCACAAAAGAAGCCTCACTGACTACAAGAAATCTTCGGACTACAATCCGGAAAGAAGAGTGAACTACAAGAATACCATCTCCTATGTCTGAGTACAGTTCCGGTTAAGCACAATACCAGAGGTCTTAAACCTCTTACTCAAACCCAATTCGATCACCTATGATCGACCAAATCTTCTACATATAATTACAACTTTATTCGCACATAGATAATCTCATAACCCATGATTGATGATCTACAAAGAGATCTTACATCATATTTATACAAACCCAAGACCTAAACAATTAGGTCAGCCACCTAAAAGTAATACAATAAATCCATTACATAAACCCACAAACCAATGATAACCCAAGTCGGCCTAAGACCGAAACAACATTAACCAAACAATAAATCCAACCCATAACACATTGGGAGAATCCACCAACACATTACATAAACCGGTCCATAACCTAACAAGATAGCACTAGACCTAAAATAGGTTACCATAAGCCAAATGTAACACCACTGATCAACTAGAACATGAACATGATAACCATCAGCATCCTGAGAACCTTCTAGAAGCTGCACCAACACCACTTATCGAATCCATCAAAAGATCTTCAACAAAGCTCTGTCGGTAAAACCCTTACCAGTAACCAAAAGGCTTACTAGAACATATGATAGTTTTTGGATCACCAAATCCCAAACCAACTGAATGTGACACGCACATGAATGACTGAACCAAACCATTTCCACCAACCTGAACATACCGGAGAATACCGAAGATGATCTCCCGATCAACATCACAATCCAAGCACTCTACCGGAACCCGGTAGACAACCAAACAATCTAGTGTTGACATCAATGACAAACATCAATGGAACACATAATCAATTCCTCCAAATTGCCAATAATCTCCCCCTTTGGCATTGATGGCAACACTAGATGTGAAAAACATCCAAATGCCAAACAAGTCTCCCCCAATGGAAGACATCCAACAAATGATATATCAATGAAATTCTGAACCAATTAAACATCCATAGACCAAGCTCCCCCACTAACTGATATCTCTGTTAAGCTCAGTTTTTCACATGTATATCTCTCCCCTTTGACATCAATGCTAGAAATCTGACATAAACATCAAAGAAAAACCATAGATCCTCTGAACCACACAACTTACTACTCCCACTGAGTAGTAGCACCAACTCATCAATCCAGAGTGAATGATAGTTTTGATAATACATACTAGACTGATGCCAATTAACATCACTTAAGTCTCTATGAGAGGGGTAGAGATCCCAATCTGTCTCTAAAGTACTCAAATGATTCCTTGGGCAAAGGTTTAGTGAAGATATCTACAATTCGCTCTTTAGTGTTCACATAAACCAATCTGACTTCATTTGCTTCTACCTTTTCCTTCAAAAAGTTATTCTTGATTGATATGTGCTTTGTCTTAGAATGAAATACCAGATTCTTTGATATGTCAATAGCAATAGAGTTATCATAGTGAATAACTATCGGTTCATCACAATCTACCCTTATATCTTTCAACATTTGCTTCATCCATAGAACTCATGTACAACTAGTAGAAGCAGCAACATGCATGACTATTTCTTGTTGATCCATGAAACAAGTTACTTTCCAAGAAAGAAAACTCTACCAGATGTGCTTTTCCGGTCATCTATATCTCCAGCCCAATCTGCATATATATATGCACATAGTGTAAAGTCATCATCTTTAGGATACCATAAACCATATTCAGTTGTTTCTTGAGAATAACTGAATATCCTAAATATCGAAGCAGAAGATTCATCATAATTAATTCCTTCCTTCTAAGAATATCCTTTGTAGACCAATCTAGTCTTGTTCCTCACAACTTGTCCATCTTTTTTCAATTTATTCCTAGAAACCCATTTAGTTCCAATAACATTCTTATTTTTAGGTTGGGGAATTAAAGTCCATGTGTTGTTATTTTCTATCTGATCCAATTCCTCTTCCATAGCTTTCATCCAACATTCATCCTTACATGCTTCAACTACTGATACTGGTTCAATTTGAGAAATTAAGAATATCTCTTCAACTACCAGCCTTCTCCTTGTCATCACTCCTTCTCTCTTGTTTCCAATGATCTGATCTTTTGAATGATTCAACCATACCTAGGAGTCTTCTGACTTTCTATTTTTCTGCTCTACTCTTCAATTACAATTGAATTTTATGATACTACCAGGGTGACTGGTTCAACATTTTGTTCTGGTGCAGGCATTACCAGATTAGTTATTATCATTTCCACTTCCGGTTCTCTCTCATAAGTTTTGATTTCACCTCTGTACTGCTCATCCATCTTGACATTAGTGCTCTCCACAATTCTCTGCAATCTTTTGTTATAACATCTATATGCTTTTCTTTCATTTGAACAACCAAGAAATATCCCTTCATCATATTTAGGATCAAACTTTCCAATGGAATCATCTCTTTAGATATAGCATTTACTACCAAAGATTCTGAAGTACTTAACTATAGGTGTATGGCCAAACTATAACTCATAAAGTGACTTACTCGTAAACCAAACCACATCTAAGATCCCACAAATCTTCTTCGGTTAACCTTCAAACTGACATCTCCAATGTCTGAAATAGGCTTTCAGACCACTACCAGGGGCAATGCAAGATTTGTCATCAATTTGCCTCCCCCTAAAGCTAATGCCTTAGTTACCGAATCAATTTCCTGCTAGTGCAGGAACATTCTGCTCTGCCGGTTGAGTAACCAAGGTATTTGCTTCTACCGGTTGATTCTCAGACATTCTAATCCACTTCTCCTCATTCTCCTTCCCGATATCATCAACTTTTTGCTTTCCCTTCCCATTGGATTTGTCATTTCTTGTCGATAGGTTCTTGCTTCTGCAAAATTTAGCAATGCGTCCTAATTTGTTGCATGCATAACAAGTGACATTTCTCTTTTGAATTGCTTTGTTGTAACCTTGATCATTTCTTGACCTACATTGATTAGCCATATGTCCAAACTTTCCACATGCATTCCATTTTACATTCATTCTACAATCTATTGTCGTATGACCATACTTTTTGCAATTGAAACACTGACCGGTAAATGAATTGTTGTTCTGATTGACTCTATATCTCCATTGACTTTCCATATGGCTAAACTTATTACAAACAAAGCATCCAACATTAAATTTATGTGCATTCGGTTGTCTTATCAATGACCTTTGATTCCGGTTAACTAGTGGATTCTCCTGATTGTTCTTCTCACTGGATGTATCATCCTGATTTGCAATACCAGAGCTTTCTCCATGCTCAAATCCAAGACCTCTAGTGTCTCCACTGTCCCTTTGATTCTTCAATAATTCATCAATCTTTGCAGAACTGACTTTGAACTTGTCTTTGTACTCATTTGCAGAATCCAGATCACCTCTTAGGACTGTCACCATTCTTTCCAACTCTTGCTCATTGTTCTGAGGTTGTACTAATTCAGTTCTCAATATATCATTCTCATGTGCTAACCTAATGCATTCTTAAGATCTATCTTTTAGAGATTTAGCAAGATTTTCTTCATTCTTCTTCCAATCCTCAATATTCTTGGACATCCCCATAGTTAGGGCTTGCATTTCATTCTTCATGACACCATTTTCTTGACTCAGCTTCTGACATAGTTCCTTAAGAGCATTCATTTCTTCATCATCCTGATTTTGTAATTGATCACAAAGTTTTTTCCTTTTGGCTTGTGCAAATGACAACCTCTCTTGTAGAGTAAAGATAAATTCTTTCACAGATCTCAACCCATCTTGCAGCTTCATGTTCTTCAATCTTTTAGCATCATAGTCTTCAAGTGCTACTTCAAGTTCCTTCCTCAAACTCATCTACATGGATTTTGGATATAGGATCTTCCTCAAGCGATTAGACTTATTCCAAGGCACTAGGCTCTAATACCAATTGTTGGAATCTAAGAACACTGAGAGGGGGGGTGAATTAGTGTTCTCCCAGAATGATTAATTTTAACCTTATTAGCTCAACAATTTAGTAACCAATATGCATAAAAGCAAATAACAAGAAGTAATAATGCAACCACAAAGATGAACACCATAACACCACATATTTATACGTGGAAAACCTCAAGGAGGAAAAACCATAGTGGGATTGGAGACCTATAATATCTATCCACTGATCAGATGAATAGATCTTACATATAAGGAGCCTACACATGCAAGAAGGCCAATAGCCTAGAGCACACTGCTCATCACAAAAGGAGCCTCACTAACTACAAGAAATATTCAAACTACAATCCAGAAAGAAGAGTGAACTACAAGAATAACATCTCCTTTGCCTGAGTACAGTTCTGATTAACCTTAATACTGAAGGTCTTAAACCTCTTACTCAAACCCAATTCGATCACCTATGATCGAGCAAATCCTCTGCATATGGTTAACACTTTATTCATACACAAATAATCCCATAACCCATGATTGATGATCTACAAAGAGATCTTACATCATATTTATACAAACCCAGGACCTAAACAATTAGGTCGGCCACCTAAAAGATAATACAATAAATCGATTACATAAACCCATAACCCAAGTCATCCTAAGACCAAAACAACATTAACCAAACAATAAATCCAACCACTAACGCATCGGGAGCATCCACCAACACGTTACATAAACTGGTCCATAACCTAACAAAATAGCACCAGACCTAAAATAGGTTGCCATAAGCCAAATGCAACACCACCAATCAATTGGAACATGGACATGATAACCATCAGCATCTTGAAAACCTTCTAGAAGTTGCACCAACACCACTTATCGAATCCATCAAAATATCTTCAACAAAGCTCTTCCGGTAAAACCCTTACCGATAACCAAAAGGCTTACTAGAACATTTGATAGCTTCCGAATCACCAAATCCCGAACCAACTGAATGGGACACCCACATGAATGACCGAACCAAATCATTTCCACCAAACTGAACGTATCGGAGAATATCGAAGATTATCTCTAGATCAAGATCACAATCCAAGCACTCTACCAGAACCCGATAGACAACCAAACAAGCTAGTGTTAACATCAATGCAACACATAATCAATTCCTCCAAATTGCCAACATAATCTTTTAAATTCACTCAAAATATAGAAATATTTTAAATTCACAAAACTCCTATTCTTTGAATTAAGAGGAGATAGAATCCAAGACCAAGTGCTAAAAATAACACTCTCAAAATAGCAAGAACTACCCAAACACTAAAATTAAATATGCTACACATTGAACCTAAGAGGAGACAAAAGTTATAACCAACTATGAAATATAGTGGCTATTATAAATAGTTACTACCAAAAAAAAGAATTTGCTAAAAATAGTAAGTCAGCCAAAAAACTCCCAACTAACCAATCGATGTCCAAATTGACACTCTAGAAAGTTTTGCTCGTGTCCATTAATCTGGCTTAATACATTAGCGACAACAAAATACTCCTCCAATCCTCTTGAAACCAACCTAGAAAGCTAACACTAGGGTACAAAAATTCTATTTTTTATTTGCATACAAGAATTTTTATAATAAACCCAAATCTACAATTAGATTAATGATCTAATTTTTTCGCTAAAACAAATAAATTTTAAATTAGTATTATTGAATTTAGGAAAAGTAGAAAAAATCCTTTTATTTGAACCCAAAAATTTCAGAAATGCATTACAATCATTTTTCTTCTATTTTCTAGAGATAAAGTTGAAATAACTTTGTAGATTGAAATAAAAATTACCTCAAAATTTGTTCAAGCCCTAGCCATCCTCAAATATGGCATCAAACCCCCAAAATATATCAATGCAAGGTCTAGTTTTGTATTGTTGTCCTTAAGAATGCTAAAAAAATTGAGATACCATGTTGAAGTTACTCGAAATGTCAATATTCAACTCCAAATTTTATCTCTAAATCAACCTCCAAATCTGATAAACAATTGCAACCCTAAAAAATTAATGTGCTAAGGCTTGACAGACCAAATCTCTTTCACTAAAACACTCCTTTCTAACTTGCAGTGGCCCACATATCTATCTAAAACTAAGAATGCTCAAGGGTTTCAAACCTAAAGCCAAGTTGCAACAACAATAAATAGAAAAATCACCACATAACAAGCTCTAAAAGAACCCTAGTGAGTTATATAATAACTTCCAAAAAGATGAATTAATATGAACCCTTAACTCACCACCTCTTAATCTAATGCTCCATATTGAAACCCTAAAACATGAGTCAATAAGATCCTAAAAAACCCATGCCTCCTTTGCCATTTTATCTTACACTTTTTAAGATCACTTAAAGTACATGAAAAGGGGACAATTTAAGTCTTTTAGCTAGGAGTCATTTAAGTTGCATAAAAAATGTGCTTACAATTTAAGAAAAGAATAAAATACAAGCCAAATACTTCATATCCAATAATGCCCTATGTGCTCTTCCTCTTGCATAATCCAAGTAAAGGGAAACTTATTAGTCCGCATGGTTTGTGTTGAGGATATTACAATCCTCCCCATCCAAAGAATGCTTTCCCTCAAGCATTTGTAGTCTAGGATACTTAAGAATCTCCTCTTCTTCCCATGCTACATCCTCCAAAGGTATTTTTTTCATGTTGATGAGATATTCTGAAATTACTTTATTCCTTAGCCTTTTCTCTCTTACTTGAAAAACTATTTTTGAAATGAGTATCAGTTTATCTTCTTCATCTATGGGAGGCAATTCTATAGAAGGAGTCGCATGTTGTCCAAGAGCCTTCTTGAGGCATGACACATGGAATACATTGTAAATTTTGGTTGTATTTGGTAATTCTAACTCATATACTACTTCACCAATTCCTTTGACCATGTTGAAAGGCCCATAAAACCTCAATTTGTGCTTCTTCTTGCCACTTACTTTCAATTAGGATTGTCTATAAGGTTGAAGATGTAGAAATTTCATGTTACCCACCTCAAAAGAACTCTCAACTCGATAGCAATCAACATATTTTTTTGATGTTCTTGTGCAATATGAATATTATTCTTAAGTACCTTAAGGATATATATTGATTCTCTTTAGCCCACTCAAAAAAATATGGTGCTCTAGAATTTGAAAAAACCAGATCCATAAATATAAAAGCTTCATAACCATAAAGATTTTTGAAAGCAGTCCTACCTATTCTCATATGATATGTAATGTTGTAACATAATTATGCCAAAAGCAACCACTTTGTCCATGCTTTTTGCTGCCCTTGGACATAGTTTCCCAAATAGCCTTCAATATATTTATTTATAATCTCAATTTGATCATCCGCTAGTGGATGCTAACTAGTGTTATGTTCAAGTTCTGTAACAGCCAGCAAGTGTTGATGAATATGCAATCTCTACTACTTACAACCCTCTTCGACACATCATTAAGTTTGAACACTTGTTCCAAAAACAAACCAACAATTCGTGGTGCATTAAACTCAAGAGGCATTGGCATAAAATGAACATATTTATTGAGTTCGTCCACCACAACAAAAATATAGTCCTTACCATTGACCTTGGATAGCCCAAAAATAAAATCTGTTGATATTTGTTCCCATGTTTTATTGGAAATAGGAAGTGGATGTAACAGTCCTGCTGAAATTCTTGTGTTTATGGATATCATTTTGTGCTCTTGAATCATTTCCACCATAAAGATTTGGTGTCTATTCCCTTCTACCTCTTTAGCTCCTTAAATACTAGCATAAAGGATTTTAAGGATAACCCAGATAGCAACCCTCCCATGCATGAAGGGTGAATGTTTCTCTTAATACAACCATGTCAAGGCCTCCTCTGTGCAACATTCTATCACTGAGATTTCAAACTCAGAAGATGAGTATGAAAACTCAGAAGATGAGTATGAAAACTCAGATCACAATGAAGATGAGGGGTCTGATACAGAGTTGGAAGATGAGATCGATAGGGTTACCTCTGCTAAAGGAAGTGGGAAGGGTAAGGATAAAGATATGGCTTCTGGGTCGGGCAAAAAGACCGCTGGAAAAGGGGTTAAAAGAAATAGGAGTAAGGTGCAGGAGGAGGACAACTGGTTTGAAGAAGATGATGAGGATGATGAGGGGATGGAGACTGAAAGCAAAAATGCTACCCCTCCGCCCAAGAAGAAAACTAAGTGGAGACCTGTCATTTCTGATATCTGCCTATAGAAGGAGGACAATACCTCTAAAGATCCACTCAATTCCTCTTGACCCTAAGAAACAGACTTGTGATTTTGAGAAAGATGGGAAGATGGGGATGGAAGGTGAGACTCTGCCTCCCAATGGCAAAGCTACTGCTGCTGATGTGGACACCCTGGTTAATATTGCTATCTTTCCAGAGTTCAACAAAGGCAACAACATTTCTCCTATGACCATGCTTCATACCGCGAAGAATGGGATGATGAAGTTTTACAAGGTCATTGAATGGCTCTATCCAGAGATGAATAGCTTGAAGACCAAACATGTAAAATCTTCTAGAAAAGTGGATACTTTAGAAGCTGTTGGGATAGGTAATCTCAGGTCCCTGCCTAATTACCTGAATGAATTAACTAAAGCCATCAGTGATGTGAAGGCTATCACTGGAGTGTATGGCTCTCAATTCAAGGTTGTGGAGGCTGGGTTCAATGAATTGGAGAGGAGGGTTCTCAGCCATGAGAATACTCTGAAGAAAATCGGCAGACAAGGCCATAAAATTTTGAAAGCCTCTATCGATAGCTTTAGTGTGATGATTAGCAAACTAGAACAGATCCAATAGGAAAAGAACACAATAGATATTACTAAGGATAAGGTTTCGACCCTTGAAGGGGGGGTTACTGGACATGGGAAGAGAACTCGGGTAAGTATGCGGAAGATGGCTTAGCAAGCCAAGGAGATGGAGGATCTGAAGAGTGTTGTTGCCTCTATGGTCCAATTGGAGCAAGAAGTTGTGGAGCTTTTAAAATTTTTCTCTTAGGTCTCTTTTTCTTTGTTCTGAGTTGTCCCTTTTGTGTTTTTGCATTGTCCTTATGTTTCTTTTGGTGCTCTTGCTGGCTTTTCATCTTTGTTAGCTATCTCCTTTTTGTGTTTTGTTCTATCTTGCTGGGATTTCAATGTTTTATCTATTTTATAATCTGATGTAAAGAGTTTCAGAGCCCCTTCAAAACCTGCTTTTCACTTAATCAAAAACAGTTCTGCTGAAAAAAACTTTGCCATTGTTCCTTTGGCACTCCTAACATTCTGTCACATGTTTGAGAATAGATCTCATCTATTATAAACATAAAATCTATTAAGTACTAGAAAGTAAGCTAAAATGTATAAAAAACAACTGTAATATCCCTCATTTTTTGCAATCTTACAATTGAGTACTATAATTTCTCAACATCCACCACACCGTTGTTTTAAGTTCATCTTTTCTAGATGTTTTTCTCATAGAATATAAAATTGCATGATAAAATAAATTACAATTGCAATAGCAATATCACCAAGGAATGCTTAGAAAACAATATAACTTAGATAGAAGTAAATCAGATCAGATCATGTAAACTGCCGCAGGAATACTAAAATAAGATATAGTAGGCGAGCTTTTACATAGATAGCAAAAGAGATTTTTGCTTGGTGTTGCGAATCGCCAAAATATGTTACAATCTTTTCTCAAAACTCCAATAGCAAAAAAATGGAAGAATAGACAGATTTTAAGAGAGGAATTTCATTAATAAACTCACTAGTTCATACAATAGAGATTGATTCCTTTCCTTTCAACTAGCAACTCCCTCGAAATGTCTCTTTCCTTGACATAACTCAGCAACAAGTAATAAGATCTCATGCCATGAGGTTGAGTATTGGATTCTAATGCAGCAACAAAGGCGAAGTGCCTTCAAAAAGATCAGATATCCCTCTGTCTATAGTAAGTTGATACAAGGAAGAAGACTTCACACTAAATCCACGATTCAATATGAGAGTTTTGCACAGGAAGAGATAGCCACGCCGAGCACAACACACCAATAGTCTCAAGCCTCAAACATGACAAAGACCATGAACTCAAGGGAATAAATCCTGATCCACAATGCTAAACTCTAAAACATGAAGAAATGTCATGATCTCCAAGCAATTCCATTGCTAACTGCCTCAACCGGTAAGAACTACACTAGTACTCCTACATCAGACTCTCGGGGTTAATTGAAAAGTGACTCCCATCACTTGATTTGGTCTGATGATCTGAACAAGTCCACAAGTTGCCTCAACTTCCTCTCCAACCAACCGGTGCATAACCGGGTCCTCCTCCAACAACAGGTTCACAAACTAGCTCTGATACCACTTGATGCAGTCAAGGTAGGGAGATCCAGTGAAGGACATCCAATCCTTGCAGCCTAACACAAACACCATGCAAGATATACCAGTAACCACTAACACAATGCCAAATAAAGAAGAAAATACAACCGGTAACAACACATAATACAAAACCGGTAAATAGTATGAATAAATCTTATAACAACTTGAAGAATTACATATGCCACATGCTAGACTGCAGCCCAAGATTACAAAACAACTCTTACAAATTAGATCTATGATCCCTAGATCATCCTCTCAACAAATCATCATCCGGTAACAACTTCCACTGTTCTGCACTAATCCAGACTTCAGCCATCCTGACTTCAATCTCCCTGGACCAGAATCTCGCTGGAATCAATATAAAAATCAAAGATCTGCAGATCTTCTGCTTGATGAATAGGTCTCTCGTAACAGTCTGCACTGATCCGGACCTCAACCATCCTGACTTCAGTCTCCCCGAACTAGAATCTCTCCGGAAACTACATCTTGCTCGATCTTGAACTTCAGTCTTCTATCTTTCGTCTTCTATCTTCTCAAACGATTCGCCAACTTTTATTTATACCGTTCACAAATAATAATAACTTGATCAAGTTGGCCCAAAGACCAACCAGTTCATGAAGCATGTAAACAATAACAAGTCGGCTCAAATCACTAAGAACATCGTCCAAAATGCATAAAACATCACGCGGTTCTTCGGGAACATCAGAAAAGACTCAAGAAACATAAATCAACGATCTTTAAGTCACAAAGACCAACTGCAACCCGATCCAACTTCGCTCAACACACTGCAAGACTAACCAGTAAGAACATATCGACCAGGCCAATACCAGAATTGATATCTCACCAAAATTAAATCCAAATTCCATGAAACTCGAACATGACAAAGACTACAAACTCAAGGGAATAAATCCTGATCCACAATGCTAAACTCTCAAACATGAAGAAATGCCACGATCTCCAAGGAATTCCACTACTAACTGCCTCAACCAGTAAGAACAACACCAATGCTCCTACATCAAAGGGTATACCCAAATATTGGACAAGTCAAGCATCATTGACTAGTGGTGATAGTAAAAATAAATAAAGAACCATTACCACCATAATTGAAAGACTTTTTATGGAGGAATGTACACTGTTTTTCTTATTTCTAGATTCCTTCTTCACATGTCCTTTCTTACCACAATTCCAACACTTTACTATGCTCTTCCATAGGGTTTTAGAATGTCCTTTAGACTTTGATCTATCTTTCTTCTTATCCCTTAAGCCCCCCATTTTTTAACCTTATTTGTATATGCAAAGAATTTTCATGGATTTATTTCTAATCTATGCTAAAAGTAGAGTAGCAATAATATTATCCATTTTTGACTCTACACCACTACTACTAATGATAATAATCAGATTCTACCAAGCATTAAGTAAAGAGAGAAGTAATAAGATGCATATTCTTCTTCCAGCTTAATATCTACAAAAGCAAGCTTAACCTAAATCAAATTAGACATAGTTAAACAACTTATAATAAAATCACAATATTTCATTTTTTACTGAATACAAACATTTTTTAAGGTATATGTTGTAATAATACTTTCAATTTGATAGATATCGTCTATCCTCATCCATCTATCTTGTAAGGCATAGTCTTCTAAAAAATATTCAAGATGAAATAATCTACAAAATAAATCGAATAGTTCCCTAATCCTTCTTTTCTAATTTCAACCAATATTCATTAGACATATGTGATGGTTTCTTTTCTTATGAAATAAGAAACTAGTGATCTCTAAGTTCTTCAAGTAGATCTTTTACCTTCAACTTTCACATCTCGTATAGGATCTAGTACCACTTAATTTCTCAATTTATATAATATATACAAAGGATTGCAACGTAAGTTGCACCTCAATCCTATGTTTTTTTAATTCTTGATAAATGAAGCTTATTGATTTTTTTAAATTTTATTATTAAAGTTTCAAAATGGAACACTCATTGTGAGGAGAATACAAAAAAATGGTACCAAACTTATTTGTACACTTTATGAATGTCTAAATATTTACGTTCTTGTTGAATACTTATTTTCTTTAACATATATCCTTTTTGGTAGCTCACAATCAATTTAAAGTAGGGAAGAAATGTAATGGTGAAAATTATATACCTTATATATTTCCCATTTATTTTTCACTTATTTTAACCAATTTATTCCTACTATAATGAATAATATGAGAAATGATGTATATTTTGGTTAGAAAATAATTTGTTTCTAACCTAATTCCCTCATTGTACATCGAAAGGGTCTAGATTAAATTTTCATTCTATTTGCACATAGATTTGTCCCTTTTAAAGGATAAATCAAAACCCTCTGTGTCCTATTGATAGAGACAAATATGCAACAAACAGTTGGAGAAATTGCTAAATAAATTAGCAACTTTCCTCTGAATTTTAGAGGTATAGCTCTCTCTTATGATATAATTGGGGTTTTTATAGGGTATACTTTTAACTAGAAAGCAAGAAAGACAAACACACAAAAAGAACAAAGGGAAAGAACATGGCTGAAAAAGACATAAACAGGTGACGCAAAGTTAACCCATTCGTTACACATGATAAATGAACATAAGAAAATGACAAATATTCTTCTCAGATGATATAAATGCATCAAGAATCAAAGTATTGTAAACATATACATCCATAATATAATATGCAGATGAAATCAAGAAATTGATTGTAAATCTCAAAGTAAATGCTAACCAGAAGAACATGCATGAATACAAAGCTTCAAACAATTCCCATTCTTAAAATCACATTCAAATGCACACAGTCTCCATTTTTTGCATATAAAAATTATGTTACTGAAAGGAAAAACATGTTGTCACTTTCAAAAAACCTAATTTAAAAACAACTCAAAAGTGATAACTAATCGATTCTAACTCACGCATCAATGTACAAGGGGGATCATGTTAGACAACTCAAATACCCAGAAGACAACTGAGAGAGGGGGTGAATCAGTTGTCACAGATTACCAGAACATTTAGCAATTAAAACTTTAATACCTGAACCCAAAATATTAATACCGGAATGCTTAAACCAAATATCAGAATAGTAATTAATCCAATTAAGCATAAACAATAATCAGAAAATAAATACCATCCATATGACACCAAGATTTATACATGGCAAACCCAATAAAGGGAAAAACCACTGTGGGAAGCCTACCCACAGTCAAATAATACTTTTGCAGTAAGTATGTGAACTACAATTGAGGGGCCGAGACTTGCAAGAAGGCCAACAACCTAGAGTGCACTGCTCATCACAAAAGGAGTTTCTCACTGCAAAGATAACATCTCCTATGCCTGAATACAGTTCCAATTAAGCTCAATACCGAAGGACTAAATCCTCCTATATTAACCCAACTCGATCTCCAATGATTGACCAAATCCTTTGCTTGAATGATATTGCATTATTCACACATTACATATCCATATCCCATTCCCTAACCATAACCTATGATGATCTACAATTAGATCTTACATCATATATATACAAACCCTCGAACATAAACAATCAGGTCGGCCACCAGACAATTAACCAATTACATAACTAGAAAACATGTCGACCTTAGACCAAAAAAAAAATATCCAACACATAAGACATCCCGGAAACACATTGAGAGGTCCAATCCACATGTTACATTAAGCCGGTCCATAACCTAGATCAACCGGGACCCAATATAGGTCCATAGGATACAACAATGATCTCCATCCCCCTAGTCTCGAACATGATCACCAACAGCATCCTGAATCTATACTAGAAGTTGCTCCAGCACAACTTATGCATATCATCAAAGATTTTCATCAAACCTCTGTCGGTGAAACCCTCACCGGAACCACAAGCCAAGCTTCCAAGCAAACAGGATAGAATCCGATCACCAAACCAAAACCAACTTACTGAATATGAACATGAGTATCATGAATAAGCCAATTCCATAGCCAAACCATACCGGAGCATATCGGATCATGCTGATCCAATCCAATTAGACACCATACATCCTACTGGGACCAAAAGGGTGCCGGTAAAGCATCCCAAATAGCTAGTGTTGACATCAATGACAAAACATCAATGCAACACATAATCAATTCCTTCAAATGGCCAACAATATCCCCCTTTGGCATTGATGGCAACACTAGATGTGAAAAACATCTAAGTACAAAGAAAATGCCAAACAAGTCTCCCCCAATGGAAGACAACCAACAATCTCTTACATAAAGATATAGCAATGAAATTCTGAAACAAAGATCAAACTCCCACTGTGAATTATATCTCTTTAAAGCTCTAAATTACACATATATCACTCCCCCTTTGACATCAATCCTAGAAATCTGACAAAAATATCAAAGCAAAAACATAAACCACTGAAACACAAGGCTGACTACTCCCACTGAGTAGTAGCATCCCCACATCAGTCCCAAAATGAATGATATTTCTAATAATGCATACCAGACTAATGCGAAAAAGCATCAATCAGTTCTCTACCAGAACTACCAGAGGGGCAGAAACCCCTAACTTGTCTCTCAGGTACTCAAATGGTTCTTTAGGAAAAGGTTTAGTGAAAATATCTACAATCTACTCTTTAGTGTTCACATAAACTAATTTGGCTTCATTTTCTTCCACCTTCTCCTTCAAAAAGTTATACTTGATAGATATGTGCTTAGTCTTAGAATGAAATATCAAATTCTTTGATATGTCAATAGCAGAAGAGTTATAACAGTGAATAACTACTGGTCTAGTGCAATGTACTCTGATATCCTTCAATATTTGCTTCATCCATAGAACCTATGTACAGTTAGTAGCAGCAACAACATACTCAGCTTCAGTAGTAGATAAAGAAGTACATGACTATTTCTTCCTGATCCATAAAACCAACTTCTTTCCAAGAAAGAAAGCTCCATTGGAAGTACTTTTCTGGTCATCAACATCTCCAGCCCAATCAACATCTATATATGCACATAAAGTAAAGTTATCATCCTTAGGGTACCACAAACCATATTCTGATGTACCTTGTAAGTATCTAAAAATCCTTTTCACCGCACTCTCATGATTTTCTCTAGGATCACTTTGAAATCTAGATGCAATACAAACACCATTCATTATTTCAGGCCTAGTCTGAGTCAAATAAAGAAGACCACCAATCATAGATTTGTATCTTGTAGGATTTACTAGTGCATAAACATCTTTCCTTGTCAATTTCTCACTTGTAACCATAGGAGTACTTACCAGTTTAGAATCTCCCATAACAATTTTTTTCAACAATTCCCTAGCATACTTAGTTTGACAGATGAAATTACCTTTATCAGTTTGAGTAATCTGCAAACCTAAGAAAAATTTCATTGCCCCAACAATAGACATTTCAAATTCTTTCTCCATATTATTAGAAAATTCCATGCACAACTTATCTTCACCTCAAAAAATAATGTCATAAATAAATACTTCAATAATCAGTATATCATCATCAATGATCTTATAATATAAATTATTGTAAGCATTACCCTTAGTAAAACCAAGCTTCAAAAGATATTTATCCAACCTTGCATACCAAGCTCTAGGTGCCTGTTTCAATCCATATAAAGCTTTCATTAACCTGCAAACCATGTTTGTATCATCTGATAGTGAAAAACCATCAGGTTGCTCAATATAAACTTCCTCATCAAGCTCCCCATTGAAAAATGCACACTTAACATCCATCTGATAAACCTTGTAGTTCTTATGGACAACATAGGCAAGAAATAATGTTACAACTTCAATCCTAACTACTGGTGCAAAAGTCTCTCCATAATCAATTCCTTCCTTCAGAGAATATCCTTTACAAACCAATCTAGCCTTATTCCTTACAACTTGACCATCCTCACTCAATTTATTCCTAAAAACCCATTTAGTTCCAATAACATTCTTATTTTTAAGTCGGGGAACCAAAGTCTATGTGTTATTTGATAACTCAATGATGAGCAAATAGTACCAAACCGGTACTGAGAGGGGGGGTGAATCAGTACAGGCAAAAATATAGTCTTAAACTGGTTTGACAACAAACACTTCAAAAGACTGGCAGATAGAGATACCGGTTTGAAATAGAGTCCAACCGGTAAAGCTAAGAATGTCTGAGACAAGCATTAACCAGTTATTCACTTAGCCTTTCACTCAACTTGAGATTACACTACCATTTCACCCTTATGCATAAACAGGTGATCTATCATCAGATCATAATAATAGCTAGTTCAACATGTTTTATTGACAGGCATAAAACACAGAATGATCATATGCTTGACAAACAATAGCAAAGCATCACAAGATAAAAGCATCACACATGACACATATTTTTCACGTGGAAACCCAACTGAGAAAAACCACGGTGGGGATGAATACCCACAAGATGTTTTTGAACTCTTTGGAAGTCCGCTCTGTTAGGAGCCTTGTCCGGGTAGAGACATTACAATAGGTTCTGCTAGGAACCAATCCTATTAGAGATCACTCGGTTAAGGGATGGCTGCAATACCCGATTAAGGGTTAAACCATGTTAAAGGTTACCTTGTTAGAGGATTTCAAGAACTCAATAGCTAAAGGACTTCGAACTTAGTAGCTTAGAGTTACCCTATTAAAGGATTTACAGCAAGTCGGTTAAGGCTACCCTATTAAGGGATTTTCCAACTGTTGAGGTGGTTAGAGTCAACAGGTATTACAATGATTTGGTAACAACACTCAATGCCAATGCAGATCCACTTAAGCTCCTTTTTTCCTTCTGCACTTACACTCTGCAGGTATCACTTCTCTCCTTTTGGTCTGGCAAGAATCACGTATCCCTTCTCTTGGATGCTCACACACAACATTTGCCAACAACCCCAGAAAGAGTCACAACATCGACCTTATAGAAAACAGTTAGGTTGATAGCATAAATCCTAAACCCTAAACCTAATAGGTTAAGGAATTCAAACGGTTCAATCCTGACCGTTGAGTATGCTGCATTAATCTCCATCGTTCGTTTTCCACCGTTTTCATGGCGGCTGATAACCCACCACACGTTATCACCATTTTACAGTCTTCTCATATTTCTGAGGTAGATAGGCAAGATCTTCTTCATGCACGATCCTTCATGCACACAAGGCTTACATGGCAACACGATCTTGTTCTTTGTTATCATGCTAACTCATCGCACAAAGTCACCGGTTGAGCCACATAGGCTTGAAGCACTTCAACCGAAAACCCTAAAGTTGAGACTACCAACTGGTAGTCATACAGTGCTTCCATGTGTCGGTTCCCATAACCATATGTCGGTTCACCTTGAACAAGCACACCGCTTCACCTTGGCACAAATGTCGGTTCACAGTGTTATACCGGTTCTCACATATGCCGGTTCACACCTCTGCAACATATTGACATCAATGACAACATACAATGCCATTATGTACTCATACCAGTTCACATAATGCCAACATTATTCTTCCATAGCTTTCAGCCAATATCATCTTTACATGCTTCAATTACTGATACCGGTTCAAATTGAGAAATTAAACATACCTCTTTAGTTGTCAGTCTTCTTCTTGTAATCATTCCATTGTTCTTATCCCCATTGTTCTTAATCCCATTATTTGCTGATCAGAAAGTGCAATAAAGAGGGCTTCTCTTTCTCTACAAGCATTCTAAATCTCCTTATCCAAGTTTGCTGAACGAGGATTGCCAAATGCCAGAATATGAGGTGTAACACCATTCTGTGTGATCTCCCAAATCTCCATGCCAAGACATCTCAGATGAGTCTCCATCTGAATCTTCCATACTGTGTAATTTGTTCCATCAAGCCTAGGAATATCTCTCCAAAAGATAGCTCCAGATGAACTAGATGAACTTGAACTGTTAGTCGCCATAGGATCTTCCTCAAGCGGTTAAGCTTTCTGTAGAGAGGACCAGAGCTCTGATACCAATTGTTAGATAGTTCAACTAACCAGAAGATAACTAAGAGGGGGGGTGAATCATTTGTCACAGATTACCAGAACATTTAGCAATTAAAATTTTAATACTAGAACCCAAAACATTAATACCGGAATGCTTAAACCAAATACCGGAATAGCAATTAATCCAATTAAGCATAAACAATAATCAAAGAATAAATACCATCCATATGACACCAAGATTTATACGTGGAAAACCCGATAAAGGGAAAAGCCATGGTGGGAAGCCTACCCATAGTTAGATAATACTTCTGCAGTAAGTATGTGAATTACAATTGAGGGGCTTGCACTTGCAGGAAGGCCAACAACGTAGAGCACACTTCTCATCACAAAAGGAGTCTCACTAACTACATAGAAATCCATACTACAATCCGAAAGAATGAATGAACTGCAAAGATAGCATCTCGTATGCCTGCAAGCAGTTCTGGTTAAGCCTCAATACCGGAGGACTAAATCCTCTCATATTAACCCAACCCAATCTCTAATGATCGACCAAATCCTATTCCTGAATGATATTGCATTATTTGCACATTACATATCCATATCCCATTCCCTAACCATAAGCTATGATGATTTACAATGAGATCTTACATAATATATATACAAACCCTCGACCATAAACAATCAGGTCGGCCACCAGAGAATAAACCAATTACATAATTACAAAACATGTCAACCTTAGACCAAACAAATAATATCCAGCACATAAGAGATCCCAAAAACACATTGAGAGGTCCAATCCACAAGTTACATTAAGTTGGTCCATAACCTAGATCAATTGGGATCCAATATAGGTCCACACGCTATAACAATATTCTCCATCTACCAAGTCTTGAACATGATCACCAATAGTATCCTGAATCCATACCAGAAGTTGCACCAACACCAGTTATGCATATCATCAAAGATCTTCATCAAAGCTTTGCCGGTGAAACCCTCACCAGAACCACAAGCCAAGATTCCAAGAAACAGGATAGCATCTAATCACCCAACCAAAACCAACTTATTGAATATGAACATGAGTATCATGAATAAGCCAATTCCATAAGCAAACCATATCGGAGCATACCAGATCATGCCGGATCCAATCCAATTAGAAACCATACATCCTACCGGGACCAGAAGGGTGCTGGTAAAGCATCCCAAACAACTAGTGTTGACATCAATGACAAAACATCAATGCAACACATAATCAATTCCTTCAAATGGCCAACAGATCAGTCCTCCTCTTTTCCGTCCTACCTACCTATTGCTATATATAGATAAAAAAAATTGTAACTATTCTTGGAAATAACATGAGTCTTTGAAAATGACCATTTTTCAAAATAAAACCGACAAGTTACTTTATTTTAGACCTTATAAAAGCATAACCCGCAACACCAATAAGGCACCATATCTCAATTATCTTGGAGTGTAGATTTTTTGGATTCCTCGATCATTTGTTAAATATGGGTGTCAATCATCTCATCTTTCTCTTCTTCTTTGGCTAACACTATAGTTTGTTAGACTTATGTGAATATTATTATCATTGATGTCAAACCAGCTATCTAGTTTGGACCGAATAGTGTATGTGATCCGAATATTAGTCTAGACATTGTGGATATTGTGGATGTTGTAGACGTTATGGATGTTGTGGATGTTGTACGCAAGGTTGTACGTGTTGACAATTTGCAGGAATTGATTATGTGTTGCATTGATGTTTGTCATTGATGTCAACACTAGATGTTTTTGTTGCCTGTCGGGTTCCGGTAGAGTGGTTGGTTTATGATATTGATCTAGAGATATTCTCCGATATGTTCAAGTTTGTGGAATTGGTTTGGAGTGGTTATTCATGTGTTCCTGATGCATATCACATTTAGTTGGTTCGGGATTTGATGATCTGGATGCTATCATTTGTTCTAGTAAGCCTTTTGGTTATCGGTAAGGGTTTTACTGGTAGAGATTTGTTGAAGATCTTTTGATGAATCTAATAAGTGGTGTTGGTGTGGCTTCTAGAAGGTTATCAAAATGTTGATGGTTATCATGTTCATGTTCCAATTGATTGGTGGTGTTGCATTTAGCACCAGACCTATCTTGGTGTTATTCTGTTAGGTTAGGGATAAGTTTATGTAATGTGTTGGTTCATGCTCTCGATGTGTTACCGGTTGGATTTATTGATTGGTTTATGTTGTTTCGGTCTTAGGTAGACTTGATTTATCATTGGTTTTTTAGGATTATGTAATGGATTTATTGTATTATCTTTTAGGTGGTTGACCTAATTCTTTAGGTCCTGAGTTGGTATAAATATGATGTAAGATCTCTTTGTAGATGATGGATAGATGGTTATGGGATTATCTGTATGCGAATAGTGTTGTAATCATATGTAGAGGTTTTGGTCGATCATAGGTGCTCGAATTGGGTTTGTGTAAGAGGTTTAAGACCTCTGGCGTTGAGCTTAATCGAAACTGTACTAAGGCATGGGAGATACTATACTTGCAGTTTGATATTCATTCCAGATTGTACTCCGATGTTTTCTGTAGTTAGTGAGGCTCTTTTTGTGATGAGCAGTGTGCTCTAGGCTATTGGCCTTCCTACATGTCCAGGCCTTTTATTATAATATTTATTCATTTGATCATTGGATAGATATTGTGGGTCTCCAATCCCACCATGGTCTTTCCTATTTGAGGTTTTCCACGTATAAATATGTGGTGTTATGGTGTTCATCTTTGTGGTTGCATTGTTTCTTATTGTTATATTCTTTTATGTTTACCAGTTGCTAAGTTTTAGTGTTAATAAGAATAAATTTCTTCATTCCGGTAGAACACTGATTCACCCCCCCTCTTAGTGTTCTTGGATCCCAACAATTGGTATCAAAGCTTGGTGCCTCGGAATAAGTCTAACAGCTTGAGGAAGATCCTGAATCCGGAATCCATGGAGATTAGTATAGAGAAGGAACTTGAAGTAGAACTTGAAGACTATGATGCTGAAAGGTTGAAGAACTTGAAGCTGCAAGATGAGTTGAGATCTGAGAAGGAATTAATTTTTACTCTGCATGAGAGGTTGTCATCTCCACAAGCTAAAAGGAAAGAACTTTGTGATAAATTACAAATCCAGGATGATGGAGAAAAAAATGATTTAAAGGAATTATGTCAGAAGTTGAGTCAGGAGAATGGTGTCATGAAGAATGAAATGCAACCCATAACCATGAGGATGTCCAAGGAGATTGAAGACCAAAAGAAGAATGAAGAAAATCTTGCCATATCTCTGAAAGACAGATCTGAGGAATGCATTAGGTTGGCACATGAGAATGATGTGTTGAGAACTGAATTGGTGCAATCATAGAACAATGAGCAAGAGTTGGAAAGAATGGTGACAGTCCTAAGAAGTGATCCGGATGCTACAAATGAATAAAAAGAAAAGTTCAAGGTCAATTCTGCAAAGCTTGATGAATTATTGAAGGATCAAAGAGACACTAGAGGTCTTGGATTTGAGCATGGAAAAAGCTCGAGTACTGCAAATCAAGAGAATCCACCAAACAACCAGAATCATCGATCATCGTTAAGACAACCCAATGCACATAAATTTAATGGTAGATGCTTTATTTGTAATAAGTTTGGTCATAGCGCAAGTCAATGCAGAAATAGAGCAAATCAGAATAATAATGTAGTTCCCGATCAGTGTTCAAATTGTAAAAAGTATGGTTATAGGACAAAAGATTGTAGAATGAATGTGAGATGTCATGCATGTGAAAATTTTGGACATATGGCTAATCAATGTAGGTCAAGGAATGATCAAGGACTCAATAAGGCAATTTAGAAGAACAATGTTACTTGCTATACATGCAACAAAATATGACACATTGCCAAATATTGCAGAAGCAAGAATACATCGGAAAGAAATGATACATCCAATGAGAAGGGAAAGAAAAAGGTTGATGAAATCCAGCAAGCTCATGCTAAACAGTGGGTTAGGAAGTCTGAAGATCAGTTGGCAGAGGCAAATTCCCTGGTTACTCAACCGATAGAGAAGATTGTTCCTACACCAATAGGAAACTCATCCAGTAACTAAGGGATTCGCCTTAGGGGGAGGCAAATTAATGGCAGATCTTGCATTGCCCCTGGTAGCTATCTGAAAGCCTATTTCAGACTTTGGAGAAGTCAGTTTGAAGGTTAACCGGCGAAGATTTGTTGCATCTTGGATCTTTGATCTTGGATCTAGTTTAGTTTACCAATAAGTCAAGTTTATGAGTTATGGTTTGGTCATATATCTATAGTTAAGTACTTCAGAATATTTGGTAGTAAATTGAAAGTTTGATCCTAGGTGTAATGAAGGGATATTTCTTGGTTATTCTAATGAAAGCAAATTAAAGCATATAGATGTTATAACAAAAGATTGCAGAGAATTGTGGAGAGCACTAATGTCAAGGTGGATGAGCAGTACAAAGGTCAAATCAAAACTTATGAGAGAGAATCGGAAGTGGAGATGATCATAACTGAACCAGTAGCACTTGTACCGGAACAAAATGTTGAACCAGTTACCCCATCAGTATCTGAAAATTCAACAGTAACTGAAGATCAGAGAAGAGAAACAAAAAATTAGAACACTCCAAGGTATGTATGGTTGAATCATTTAGAAGATCAGATCATTGGACAAGAATAAGGTTGGCAGCTGATGAGGTATGCTTAATTTCTTTAGTTGAACCGACATCAGTTATTGAAGCTTGTAAAGATGAATGTTGGATGTAAGCTATGGAAGAGGAATTAAATTGGTTAGAAAAGGACAACACATGGACTTGGATATTATTGGAACTAGGCTAGATTAGTTTGCAATGGATATTCTCAGAAGGAAGGAATTGATTAGGTTGAATCCTTACTCCGGTAGCTAGGATTTTTCAGATATTTTCAAGGATTTTCTAGTATGGTTTTTGGTTTAAGATGACTTTACACTATGAGCATGTTTAGATGCAAATTGGGCTGGAGATATAGGTAACCGGATAGGCTCATCCGGTGAAGTTTTCTTTCCTAGAAAGAAACCGGTTTCATGGATCAACAAGGAATAGTCATGTACTTCTTTATCTACTACTGAAAGCTGAGTATGTTACTGCTGCTACTAACTGTATACAAGTTCTATGGATGAAGCAAATGTTGAAGGATATAAGGGTAGATTGCAATGAAATGGTAGTTATTTACTGTGATAACTCTGCTAATATTGACATATCAAAGAATCTAGTATTTCATTCTAAGACAAAGCACATTTCTATCAAGTATAATTTTCTGAAAGAGATGGTGGAAGCAAATGAAGTGAGATTGGTTTGAGGAATCATTTGAGTACTTTAGAGACATATTGGGATTTTTTGCCCCTGTGGTAGAGACTTGAGTGATGTTGATTGGCATCAATCCAACATGAATTATCATAACTATCATTCATTTTGGATTGATGAGTTGGTGCTACTACTCAGGGGGAGTAGTCAGCTGTCTGGTTCAGAGGATTTGCGATTTTTCTTTGATGTTTAAGTCAAATTTCTGGCATTGATGTCAAAGGGGGAGAGATATTTATGTGAAAAACAGAGCTTAACAGGGATATCATTCAAAGGGGGAGTTTGGTCTGTTGGTTCAGAACTTCATTGTTGGTGCTACTACTCGGCAGGAGTAGTCAGTTGTCTGGTTCAGAGGATTTGTGATTTTTCTTTGATGTTTATGTCAAATTTCTAGCATTGATGTCAAAGGGGAGAGATATTTATGTGAAAAATAGAGCTTAACAGGGATATCATTCAAAGGGGGAGTTTGGTCTGTTGGTTCAGAACTTCATTGTCATATCATTTTGGGGAGATTGTTGGATGTCTTCATTTCGGGGAGACTTGTTTGGCATTTCTTGGCACTTGGATTTTTTCACATCTAGTGTTGCCATCAATGCCAAAGCGGGAGATTATTGGTAATTTGGAGGAATTAATTATGTGTTGCATTGATGTTTGTCATTGATGTCAACACTAGATGTTTTGTTGTCTTCTGGGTTCTGGTAGAGTGGTTCGTTTATGATGTTGATTTAGAGATCTTCTCCAGTATGTTCCAGTTTGTGGAATTGGTTTCGATTGGTTATTCATGTGTTCCCCATGTGTATCACATTTAGTTGGTTTAGGATTTTATGATCTGGATGCTATCATTTGTTCTAGTAAGCCTTTTGGTTATCGGTAAGGGTTTTACCGACAGAGCTTTGTTGAAGATATTTTGATAAATCCAATAAGTGGTGTTGGTGCGGCTTCTAGAAGGTTATCATAATGTTGATGGTTATCATGTGTTGTTCCAGTTGAGTGGTGGTGTTGCATCTAGCACTAAACCTATCTTGGTGTTATTTTGTTAGGTTATGGACTGGTTTATGTAATGTGTTGGTTGATATCCCCAATGTGTTATCAATTGGATTTATTGATTGGTTTATGTTGTTTCAATCTTAGGACAACTTGGTTTATCATTGGTTTATCGGATTATGTAACAGACTTATTGTATTATCTTTTAGGTGGCCGACCTAATTGTTTAGGTCCTGGGTTGGTATAAATATGATGTAAGGTCTCTTTGTAGATCGTGGATGGATGGTTATGGGATTATTTGTATGCGAATAATATTGTAATCATATGCATAGATTTTGGTCGATTACGGGTGATCGAATTGGGTTTGTGTAAGAGGTTTAAGACCTCTGGTATTGAGCTTAATCGAAACTGTACTCAGGCATAGGAGATGTCAGATGTTTTCTGTAGTCAGTGAGGCTCCTTTTGTGATGAGCAGTGTGCTCTAGACAGTTGGCCTTCCTGCATGTGCAGGCCCCTTATTGTAATATATGTTCATCTGATGAATGGATAGATATTGTGGGTCTCCAATCCCATCGTGGTTTTTCCTCTTTGAGGTTTTCCACGTATAAATCTGTGGTTTTATGGTGTTCATCTTTGTAGTTGCCTTATTGCTTATTGTTATATGCTTTTATGTTTACCGGTTGCTGAGTTGTTGTGATAATAAGGTTAAATTTCTCCATTTCGGTAGAACACTGATTCACCCCCCCCCCCTCTCAGTGTTCTTCGATCCCAACAGTACGCAATCAATATGTGCATTTTCATGTTATGTACAAATTTTGCCGATATATATGTTGTGGACATCTATGGATGATTCTTGTTCCAAATTTTTTAGTGCACTTTGCATGAACTCATTGATCCTGGTATCAGTTATGTTTCCCAGTATTAGTTGCCTTGGTTAATATCAATAGTATCTCTTTGAGCTTTGTATTGTGTTCCTTTTGGTATGTGTGGATTCTACATTTTGGAGATATTGAGCTTGATCTTGTAATAATGGGTCGGTACTCTTGGCTTCGGATGACCCCACCCCATTCTGGTAATCTTGATATATGCATTGGCAATTGTAGTTTGCAAAGGAAGTGTGTAGAAGTCTTGTGGAGGCCAACATGAGCATATTGATAATGTGTTGAGGATAGACAACACACTATTTAGTATTTGTGTCCACCGGTATGCATACATATACATATGTAGTAGCATGATGGACAAGGATAAGTGTATGAGGGTATGTGTGATGTACAAAACAGAGTTAGAAGCGAAGATAGGCAGTGTGTGAAGTGTGAGTTGCAAAAAACAAAGGCAAACAGTGTTGCAATACTCCTTTATTGGACTTGCTATTGGACAGTTGTACAAAGATCTCTAATCAGATCTTTTGTGGAGTTTGAATATGAGCTTAACTTTAAGAACTGATCCCATGCATTTGGAGATGCAATATTTTTCAGTTCAACCTTTTCAATTGTAGTGAGCATTCTAACAGTTAGCCATTTCTTTGTATGTCTGCAATGAGCAGTCAGATAGTGAGTCATTTTTGTAATCTGGTAGTGAGCCACCCCTTTTGTAAACACAAATATAACCAGTTATATTCTCCCGAGAGTTAACTCTCTCTGTGATTTTTCCCATTTGGGTTTCCCACATATAAAAAATGGTGTTTATCTTATGGTTGTGTTCTTCATGTTTATTCTGCATTAACTTTTCTAGATCAGTCAAGCTTGTTTGATATTTTTTGTGGAGGATTTTAGTTGAGATGAAAGTTTCTTTTTAAAATATGTGGGAATATTGGTTCAACCTATTGGATTATTGGGGAGATTGTTGGATTTGGTTGTTCATTTTTGCTACTAGAATGGGGAGATTGTTGGATTTGGTTGTTCATTGCTACTGCTAGGATATGTTGTTGTCATTGATGTCAACATATTCATGTGAGTTATTCTAGTGAGTTTGGAAAGGGTTTTTGGTCCGGTTTTGTAGTTTGGTTTTGCTGATCACTGTTTTGCAGAATCCGGTATTCCCTCCAGTATATTCCAGTGTGATTAGATGTTGTGCTAAGACTTTAGATTATATTTGGGATGATCTTGTGTATCTTCATTTCAGATGGTTCGTCATTGGGTGCTCCGCAAGTTAACTTTCCTTGTGACAGTTGTTGATCGGTTGTGTTCTTGAGCTTTGAGACGTTGACTGATGAAGATTTGAAAAGAGGTGTTGGTGCAACTGTTCTAGATGATTCTAACGTGCTTGATGGTGTTTCCTAGTTGTGTCCTATTTGTTTTGGCAATTCACATTGATCGTTGTGCAAGTTTTTGGTGATTTCTACGAACCGGTGATAATTTGCGTGTTTTGCAGTATTTCTGGTGGTGTAGCATGTTGTGGTTGATCTTGGCAATATTTTCGGTGGATGTAATCATTTAGGAATTTGAATTAGGTCCATGCTATGTAATGTAAATCATAATATTGGTCCAGTGATCACTCTTTGTATCGTGTAATGTAATTTTTGTAATTATGAGTTGAGGGTTGAGGGTTTAGTCGACCTTGTTATCAAGGGTGATGATTTGTATATATAAGTGATATACTTATAGAATTTAGGTGTTGGTAGTGTGTCTGCATTATCAGAGAGAGGTAAATGTGTGAACAAGGGATATATCATTTAGCGAAGTGTTGTCGTGTGTTTGGTATTGCAGAGCAGACAACGGTGCTTAACCAGAACTGTCATCAGGCATTTGTAGATGCTATCATTGTAGTTCATTCCTTCCGGATTATAGTTTGAATCATATTGTAAGTCAATGAGACTTCCTTGGTGGTTGTAGCCTTCTGGGCATATATCTTTTGAGTAGTGAGCTCTACAAAGTGTGCCTGAATGCATGTGCATTCCCCATTGTAATATTTTCACATACTACTGCAGAGTATCATCTTGTTCTGGGTAGGTTCCCACCGTGGTTTTTCCCTTAACTAGGTTTTCCACGTCAAAATCTTGGTGTTATGTGTTGTGTTGTTAATTTGCTTATCTGTTATTGCTATAGGTTATCAGTTTACGTTTTGGAGTTTAATTTTCTTTGATCCGGTAAAGACAAATTCAGCCCCCCCTCTTAGTCTTCCTTCTTGATTGCTTCTAACACACCCTCCCTCTCAATATTCTAGTGCTTTCAACATAATCAACATAGTCAACATCATGAATTCTCAGTCGTTGTTGTGGCATTCCTAGGCTAGAACGATAAGCTTGCAAATAATATCTTCATGTGGACTTTCCATCATATTCTCGCATGGCTTCGTAACTAGAATGAGACCCTCCCCTGGAGGTACCATTATGTTGAAAACTCACTATAGGACGAATCTTTCTATGTTATGAGTCAATCTGTTTTGGTGATGAAATTTTTTGAGTATAACAATTTCCTTTTTGTAGGAGAGGATTGTGAATCTCTGCCTATCCCTTTCCAAAAGATGAAAATTACCTATACAGGGTCACCAACTTGTCAAGTAATCATTTTCTGGCTTAATTTATAAAAATGGAAGAAACTAGAAATGTTGCCACCTTTGTCTTATTAACGAATGATATTGATTTTCCATACCATTCTTTTTCAAAAATTGTGTCAGTACTATTCACACATTTTAACTAATATTCTTTTTGAGGCAACATTAATTTAATTTAATTTTTGGTGGTAAAAATAATTCCATCTTATCTCAAAAATCATGCCAATAACCCATACATCTTGACGATCTAATCATCCATTAATGTACCATGTGCATAATATCTTTAAAAGACTGTTCCTCGAGAGGTGGATAGATTCCTTAGTCAGGGTATCGGGTGATTTCTGAAGCCTCGAACCATACTTGCAGACAGGTTCTTGAAATCTAAAAACCTCCGATCGACCAACTATAAGGGTGACAAGAACCATTTTGAGTCGAGGATGTCGGAGAACAATAAGATAATTGATAGATTAGAAATACACCTTCCACCTTATCTCAGAAATTATGCCAATAACCCATACATCTTCACCATCATTATCCATTAATGCACCTTCCACATAAATATCTTGAAAAGACTATGCCTCGAGAGGTGGATAGATTCTTTAGTCGAGGTATAGAGAGATTTTTGAAGCCTCAAACCATCCTTGCCAATGGGTTCTTGAGTTATGAAAATCTCCGATCACCTGACTATAAGGGCAACAAGAACCATTTTGAGTCAAGGATATTGGAGAACAATCAAATAATCAACAACTTTGGGAACTGAGGAACTATGGATACAAGTTCCTACTTTATGCGGTTCACCAATTAGGAGCTATAGCCAATTGAAAAATTAAAGAAGGCCGCAATTGATATTTTGGACTACGGTTGGAAATTGGCCAAGAGAGGGCGAGCTTCAAAGTTTAAAGATGGGAGTAACACATTCTCAATGTTTCATTGACTCCATTGATTCTAAAAAATAAATGAATGAACCTTATTTAGATATGTGAGTGCAAAATTGACCCCTAAACTTATAAATTTAAACATTTAAATATGACCCATTCTGACTAGTCATTATGATCCAAATAAAGTGCAGATATTTAATTTTGAATATTAGGATTTTTTATAAATTGATAAACCCTAATTCAATATTAAGATTTAGAAATTAAGAGGAATCATTAAACATATCTAGAACAAAGAATCTATAGACAACAAACCATTATTATGTGACACCAATATTACATTAGCATTATAGGTATATTGCATAATTACTTAGTATCTTTGATCATCATATCATATTGTTGATATAGTAACTAAAGTTCAACAAGAGGAGAGCAAACCTAGACTAGGAAACTCCTAAACAATGTCTATCAATACCACCCTTTTCAAACACAAGTTGTATACATCGAAGTAAATAATTTCTAAGCAAAAAATAACAAAGTTTAGATTCACTTACAAGGTTTTAATTAGTAGGGGAGGAGGCCAGCTTCATAATCATAAAAGTGAACCACAACAATAAACATAATTATTGTAGTTTAAAAAAAGTATTTGAATGTTTTAATTTTCGAACACATTGACAAATCAGCTGATAACATAAATATTACAGTTAAATAGACATCAAACTAAAGACTAAATATATTTTTAATATTAATTTTAATTATAAACTTTTATAAATAACATAATTTATCTCAACTTTTTCTCTTAAACCGAATTATTTGTTTAGTAAAAATTAATTGATTATTTATATGAAACATTTTATATTCCATAATAATAATATAAAATAATATTATACCTTTGTTGATCGAATTCTATGCAACCCAACTTCCAACATTTGTTCTAGGCTTTGCAAATTTTTTATGGTTAGCCCTTGAAGGTCCTCTCCATCCATATGCCTATTAGAAGGCAACGAATAAATTCTTGGTTTTCAAAAAACTATTTACTTGCAATAAATTGTAGCTTCAAGATTTCAAATAATATTTATTTATGTTTTACCTTAAAGTATAGTTGTTGTTTTCTATGTCTTGTTTTAGCCTTCCGAAGTCCTCAATATCAAGCTGCAAGTACCTAAAAAAAAATTAGTAAAATATTTAAGGCTAGTATACAAGTTTAAACTATACGTAAAATGTTACATTATCATTTCTATTATATATCAATATAAAAATATTTAATTTAAATTAAATAAATAAAAATTAATTAATTTAATAATAAGCGATAAGTTAAATTTAAATTATTGATAACAAATGATATTAAAAAATTGAGTTACTAATAAAAATTTAATTTGATAAAGATAATAAAATATTATTTTTATTATAAGTTATTATAATAAGTTTAGAGTATAATTTTTTTATATTTATTATAATGGGTCATAAAAATGTAATATTACATAATTAAAAATGAAAGATAAAAATACATAAGTTTTGAGATACATAAATATTATTAATATCAATCAATATTGTTATCAATAGAGACAAAACTAAATGTAGAGATAAAAATTGTGTATTTAGCACTTTTTTCTAGTGTATTATTTACATTCAACTCTTTTGTTTAAAAAATGTTGTAATGACACCTTTAAAATTATTCAGTATAGAAACACTTCTTGATATTGTAGTATCTCCTACATTGACACCTTTTTAGACCAAAATAGACCAAGTATACCTCAATCCCTAATATTTATCCATATTAGATATCATTACATTTGCAATAGTATCTATTGGATAAAATGGTGAGTGGTAATGTTTACAACATTCAAAAGCTATGTTTTACCATTTTAATATTAGAGTTTTTACTCTAATTGCATCTCCATCGTTTCCCACATCCAAACCACTATAAACAATCACAAAAGAACTTATTAAAGAAATATATTTACATGAATGCATACAACAATTTACAATGCATAAATTAAAAAATATATACATTTAAAAAGCATAAGAAATGTCATTACTCATGTGTTTACCTATATATGAAAGAAGAAAAGTGTTCTTCAACATTGAAAAAACACAAAATAAACTAGTAGGGTGGAAAGGTAAGTTGTTAAGTCATGCTGGCAAATTACTTCTTAATTCCTACCTCCAAAGCATCCCTACCTATTATCTTTGTCTTCCTAAAATTCTTGTTTATCAAGGTGAAAGGATAAACTAGGTCCAAAAGAAGTTCTTATGGTCGGGTATCAACAAGAAGAGAAGGTTTGTACTAGTTTTCTAGGATCAAGTATGCCAAATTAAAATAAATTGAGGGTTTGCACTAAAAATATTAGATGAGTTAACATATGTTTGTTTGTGATGTAGAGCATCCATGGTGTAAGGATAATCTTGCATCACCAAAAATAATTAGTTCAACTTTTGTACAAATATTTATGAATAAATATTGTAGGAGAATAATTTATGTAATAAAAGCCAAATATTTTTCTCACTCTATATTGTTGCAACCTTATTATAATTTAAATTTATTCTGGAGGGAATTTTAAGGGAAAACGATTCACATATGTCTTTCATGGCATGGAAATTTGGAGTTACAACTTGTCATTTCTCCTAGTATCTTTTCTTAATGCTTGACGTTCAAAATGGGTGCCCATGAATTAGTGGCGTGGTAATTTCTATTTTCGAGTCCTAAGTGGAGTTATGTAGTGTCATAACTGACTCTTGATTTAGAATGTTGGTGGAGGTGGGATGGAAATTTCTTTATGAAGTATTAAATGCTATTTTTTTTAGCTTTATTGCATTTTATCCATCTTGGCATGGGTGGTAGGAGTCCATGTGCTATCAAAATTAGCATTATTTGCAATTTTTCTAAGTTAAAACTCAACTTCTCTCTTGGGAATAGGATTTTTGTGTGGTATTATACCCTTGGTTTTAGAAACCCATAGTTGTTTTCCCTCTCATTATCTCTTCAAATGGAGGTCTTGAATTGGCAGTGGGGGTATACTGAAGAGTAGAAGATACAGTTGAAGGAGACAATTTTCCCTTGTAGCTTCTCTTGCTTATGTAACTCATTTAAATATATTAGGTTTTTTATTCTTATACATGCCTATGAGGCTATAATGCACTATAATTTCATATTTCTATGTATTTGCATGTTTTTAGGAGTATTTGAATAGAAAATAAGAGTTTTGCCTTGTTGACATTCTAGCATTTTCTTTTCATCTCTAAGCTACTCATGTATGTTACATTGAGTATTAGGGGAGCACCCTACATCAATGGTATCATAGGAGTTTTTGAGTGTGCAAGAAGAAGCATTGATGGAGGCAGTTTGCACCAAGACCTGAGGGTTTTGTTTGTGGATTTTTCTTGCAAATGTATGTGCAAGTTGCAAGAGGAGCTACCTCAGGAATTTGAGCAGAGGTTCTTGAATTTGTAAAAAAATTGTGTAGTGTGAGGTAATTTGTAAAAGAACCTGAGTGTTGAGGATTTATAAACAGCTTATAGAGTGAGGTAGTTTACATGTGTAGAACCTAAGGGTTTTGAATATTTCTTTTGAGGCTTTATGAGACCTTGAGTATGGAAAAGAGAAGAAAAGAGGAAATTATGGGTATGAAAGAGTTGCATTATTTCTCCAACAAAGATGTATTTGTAAGTGAAGTTCTGTGTGTAGGTCAAGAATATGATTTACTACTATAGATTACAATAGTAGAGGTAGAGTGAAATACCTTGATTGTAGAAAACTGAGGTGGTATAAAGACATGTATGATGTGTAGCGTTATAAATTGTCATCGGGCCAATTTATACCTTGTATTTGTACCCCTAATTTAGCATGTCCTATCCTCATCACTTGTCTAGGTCCATTTTGTGCCCATTCTCCAATTCTAGTACAATGAACACCCACTGATGGATTCCCTTGTCGGTTAACCCTCTCCTTGAGGCTTCATTTTGGTCCCTTCTGCAAAAGGACCATGGCGCCCAGTGCCATGGTTCCTCTCAATGGGGCCCAAATTTGAATTAGGGTAGGGGTCCTATCCCTCTGACGTGAATTTATCTTTGTGGCTTTGCATGACCGTTGGAGATCAGCCTAGTCGATGATTTACCTAGATACCCTATATAAAGATATTTGATCAACCTAATTTCATCTATCCAATATAAGCATCATAAGTTGACATATCCTAGCATCCTTGCATTTGTGAAGCATTCATTATCAAGCGTTTTCAAAGATCTTCAAGGATGCATATTCATCATTCAAACATTGTGGACCAAAACTACATCTCATTCATATGCAATCATGTGTGTGTGATTAGGGTTTTGTCATATGTATGCCATTTCATACAATATATGTGATTGCATTCAAAGAACAAAGCATCATCATCAACAATTGTAGATCCGAGGTATATCCTTCCAATATTTATTTTAGAATATGCATTATTTCATTCAAGGTTAATTCCTAAACCAGAGTTTGACATAGGCAAACCCCTATTCTCAACAATTTTCTCCCTTTTCACTATGTAGGAACAAGTACAAAGCTACATTTGGGAGAAATGACAAGATTTACAAAGACGAATAGGTTCCCCTTTGGACAACAAAAATTTAGGACCAACACAACCACCACCATGGTCTTGCTATTTTAGGCCAAATTTTGGGGAGCAAATTTGAATCATATCCCTTAGACCAGATCCAGGTTTGTATCTCCATGCGATGACATCAGCTCACTGTTTATCTCTTCAATATTCACTTATTTAACCTAATTTTAGCATTTTCACAATTCAATTTAGAAAGAGGGAGTCAAAACCCTAACAAAGGTGAACCTAATTAGTATTTCAGATCTCTCTTCTTCTTAGGAGGGATTAAGCCTAGATCTATTAGGACCCTCCTTTTAATGTAATGGTCTTTTAAGCAAAATTAGTGGTTTTACTACATATAATGGTGAAACCCTAATTTTCACCCATTACATTTTGGTGAACTCGACTCCTAACACCCTTATTTCTGATTTGTGTTCTCAAATATGATTTGTGAGCATTTTAATCTTTAAATTTACATTCATAGATCTTATTTTTAATCAAATTACATAAATTGAGACATTAAATTCATTAAAAACCCTAATTTATTTTGGTTAATTTGATTTGTGAGTTTGCATAATTTGTAACTTTTATTTTTCAGATATGATCTTAGACATTCATAATGACACTTAATAGATCTGATTTATTTGTCATTTCACATATGATTACATTGATTTTTACTTATATTTATCACAATCATGTGTCAGATAATGGTTTCTTTCACTTCACCTTGCTTATTTTCATTCATAACATATTGGCATATTGCATTTTTAGAATTTCCAAGTTGCTTCATCTCACCTCTATATCTCTCTCCTCTCTAGTTCATTCCTCTCCACCTCCTTACCCCTCTTTCTTTCTTTGCGAACTTATCTCTCTTATTTTTTTCTCTCTCTCTCCTTCACCTCTCTACCTCTTCCTTCTCTAGGTCTCTTAGTCACTCTCTACCCATCTCTCCCTCCTTCATTTGCTCTCCCTTTTTCTTTATTAATCCCTCCCTCCTATTCTTTATCCCTCCTCTCTCTAGGTCATCACCTCTCCCTCCCTTGTATAGGATTTAGATAATAAGTTGTAGGATATAAGGTTTAGGGTATAGGGTACAAGATTGATGGTATGTAAGGTTTCACATACAAAGTATTGAGGGTACTAGTCGTATTGATACTTCTCTCTATCTCTCTATCTTCCTCTCTCTCTCTCGTCTCTCTCACCTATATCTCCCCTCTCTAGGCCACTCCCTTCCTTTCTTCCTCTCTCCCTCTCCATCCCCCCTCCCTCCTTACCTCCATATCTATCTCCTTACCCAACTCTCTCTTTTTATATCTCCCTTTCGTATTCTCTTTCTTTCTATTGTCCAAGTAATCACCTCTCCCTCCCAACCTCTATTGTTATGTGTAGCCTAATCACACTCAAGAGGTTAAATTTTTCCTACTTCTATCGGCGTGGTTTCCTCCCATATTTTTTGACGGGGGTTTGGGTTAGGGTTAGGGGTTTTCTATAGAGAATTTTATAGCATTTTTCAGTGGTATTGAGTTGCAAGGGATTTTTGGTTGTAATTGGTTTTGATTTACTGGATAATAATATTGGACTCTCTGTTTGGTGGATGTAGCCCGAGATTGGGTGGACCATGTTAAATATTGTCTCTTCACTGTTATTATTTCTATGTTAATATTTATCTTCATATATTTGATATTTTTTGCATGCAATTCCTAACAACCACTCTCTCTACTATTTAGGTTTCTCCCTTCCTCCCTCTCCCCCTTTCTATTTTTCCATCTTGATATCATTACCCACCTCTCTTTATCCCCCTCTATCTATCTCAATGTTCTCTCGCCATCTAGGTCTCTCACCTCTCTCTCCCCCTATAGGTATCTTGCTCGTCCCCCCTTACCCCTCTCCTTTTATGAACTCTATCCCTCACATACACTCATGCTCTCTTCCTTCACTTATCTATCTCCTCCTTCCCTAGGTCCCTTGGTCCTTCCATGTCTTCTTCTCCCTTCATCCATTTCTCTCTTTTTCTATCTATCTAGTATAGGGTTTAGGGTATATAGATTCTTTAGGGCATAAGTTGTAGGGAATAGGGTGGAGGGAGTAACAGACCTAGAGAAGTAGATAAGAGAGGTGAGAGAAGAGAGAGAAGTAAATACGAGAATTCATAAAAGGTGAGTGGTAAGGGGGGAAGGAGAGAACTAGAGAGGGTGCATATAGAGAAGTGAGAGACCTAGAGGAGGATAGAGAGGTGAGATACCTAGATGTGAAGAGAGGGGTGAGATAAATAGAGGGGGATAGAAGAGGAGGGAGAGAGAACAAAGAGAAAGAGAGGGCTAAGGGAGGGGGTGATGGAGAGGTAGACATGGAACAAGAGACCTAAAGATGAGAGAGGTAGATAAGTAAGGGAGAAAGAGAAGAAAATGATGGAGAAGTTCAAGAAGAGAGAGAGAGAGAGAGAGAGAGAGAGAGAGAGAGAGAGAGAGAGAGAGAGAGAGAGAGAGAGAGAAGTGGATAATTAGATAGGTATGGAGAGGTAGAGAGGTAAAGGAGGGATGGAGAGACTTATAGAGGGGAGGAGAGAGAGAGGGTGGGAGGGAAAGTTAGTGATCAAGAGAATGAAGAGAGATTGGGGAAGAGAAACAATAAGAGAGGGAGAGATACAAGGATAGAGAGGGCTTAAGGGGGAAAGTCAAGGTAGAGAGGAAAGGAGGCAATAAGGAAGTGAAACTCCAACTATACATCATCAATTATAAACCCTAAACTCTAAGTCTTAATCGAGATATGAGATATGAGATAGAGAGAGGTGGAGAGGGAGGGAGAAAAATAGAGAGGGGTTAGATAGAGATATAAGTGTAGCATCATGAATTTTAACCGGTCCAATTTACACCTCATGCTTGTGCTCCTAGTTTATCTTGTCCTATCTCTGGTCCCCCACTAGGTTTTATTTGACCCTATTCTCCAACTTTGATGTCATGAATAGTATTTGGTTGGCCTCATCTTGGAGGTACCTCTCCCATTTCTCTTTGTATTGGTCCCATTTATTGGAGGACTAGAGCATGGTGCACCCTGGTTTGGACAAGGGCACCCCAAAATGCCCCACTCCCCCTTGAACAGCCCCAATTTGAAATACAGTAGGGCCTTTATCTCCTCAATGGCTTTTGGTCCCTATGGCTACACATGATCATTGGAGATTGGCCTAATTGGTAATTTACCTTGTGAGCCCTATATAAAGACATCCTATTAATTCATTTTGACATCAATAACATATCTATAATATTTGTGCATCTATGAAACATTCATCATTAAGCATCTTCAAAGATTCAAGGCTATATATTCATCACTCAATCATTGTCAAGAAAAGTTAAATTAGTATTCATACAAGCATGTGTGTGTGATTGGGATTTTTATATTCATGTGCTTTTCATGCCATTACATTTAAAATTTATGTTTACATTCAAAGAGCATTACATAATCATCAACAATTATAGATCTAAGGCATATCTCCTTAAAAGTTATTTTAGTATTTGAATTATTTCATTCAAGGTTACTTCCTAAATCAAGGTTTGACTTAGGCAAACTCCTATCCACGACATCTCTCCCTCTCTTTCTGTGTGCAGGAAATAGGTTCAAGAGTTGTACAAGGAATTCCAACAGAGTCAGAAGTGATGACCAAGTTTAGCTTTCTATGGAGGAAAATTTAAGAGGACCAGGGCGAATTTGTGCTACCTAGTCCCAAAAAATTAGGCTGAACTTTTGAGAACACGTTTTGAATCAATTATTTTTCCTAAATCCAAGTATGTGGCTCTATGGGACATTTGTAGCATTTTGTATTCATTAATTTACCTCAAAATATCCCTCATTTTACCCTAATTTCACAACTACATTCCAAATTCAACTAAGAAAGAGGATATAATAATTCTAAAGTAATAAATACAATCAAAATCTCTTCCCTTTTATTATTTGGATTTTGGCTAGATCTATTGGGTTCAATCCTCTTTCAATGTATTTGGTTTATTTGAATTATTACTCATTTTATTATCTTAATTAACCCTAATTCTAAATTACACCAATGTAATAAGATACCTAGAGGGAAAGAGAGGTGAGATACATAAATAGAGAGAGAGAGGGGTGAGATAGATGAAGGGGGATATAGAAAGGTTGGTAATGAGATATGGATGGAGACATAGACAGGTGGAGAAGGAAAGAGGGAGAAACCTAGAGAGGGGGAGAGAGGGTGTGATGGAAAGTTGATGATATATATAATGGAGAGAGATAGGGGTAAGGATGGAGAGGGAGATAAAGAGGAGGGGAACAAAGGGAGAAGATACCTAGAAAGGAGAGTGAGGGATAAGAGGATAGATGAAAGAATCAAGAGAGAGAGGATTAAGAGGGAGTTGAAGAAGAGGTAGACATGGAAGGATTTAAATACCTAGGGAAGGAGAAGATAAAGAGGTGAGGGGAGAGAGAGAGAAAAGGAGAGAGTTCAAAAATAGATAGGGGTAAAGGGGAGAGATATAGAGGTTGAGAGAGGGATAAAACTAGAGAGGGGCCATATAAATAGGTGAGAGAACTTGGGTAAAGAGAGATGTGAGACCTAGATGGTGAGAGACAGGATTGCGATAGATAGAGGGAGATAGAGAGAGGTGGGTAATGACATATGGATGTAGAGGTAGATAGGTGGAGATGAAGGAAGGGAGAAACCTGGAGAGGGAAGAGAGAGGTGATGGCCTAGACAATAAAGAGAGATAATATGAGAGGAAGAGAGAATAATATAGAGTAGGGCAAGAGATAGATATGGGGGTATGTATATATGGGGAGATAGATAGGGAGAGGGGAAGAAAGGGAGGGAGATAATTAGAGAGGGACGCGAGGTAGGAGAGGAGAGACAAAAGACCAAACAGAGGAGAAAGAGGGGATGGATGGAGAGGTAGACATGGAGGGAGTGAGAGATATATGGAAGAAGGAGGTAAAGAAGTTAAGGGAGAGAGAGAAGAGAAGGAAGAAGTTTATAAAGGGATATGGTTAAGGGGGGGGGACAAGAGGTAGAGAGGGAGGGAGATAACTATAGAGGGGACATATAGATAGGTGAGAGATCTAGATAGAAAGAGAGGAGTGAGATAGGGAGAGTTGAGCAATGAGGCCTATATGTAGAGGTAGATAGATGGAGAGGAAGGAAGGGAGAAACCTAGAGAGGGGAGAGAGAGGGTACAACAGATAGGTGATGATCAAGACAACAAAGAGATATAATAGAGATTAGGTGATGGAGATAGAGAGGGAGAGGGGAAGAGAGAAAGGGAGAGACCTAGAGAGGGGAAGGAGGGAGAGGAGGAGAGAGAAGAAAAATGAGAGGAGTAGGAGGTGATGGATGGAGAAGTAGACATGGAGAGAGTGATAGATTTGGGGAAGGAGGAGTTATATAGGTGAGGGGAGAGAGAGAAGAGGAGAGATTTCATAAATGGATAGGGGTAAAGGGGGAGGGAGAGAACTAGAGAGTGGAAAAATAGATTGTTGACAGACCTAGAGGGGGAGAGAGAGGTGGGTAATGATATAGGGAGGGAGATGTAGAGGGGTAAAGAGAGGAGGGAGAGACCTAGATATGGGGAGAGAGAGGATAGAAGGGATAGGTAGTGATCAAAAGAATGGAGAGGGATGAGAGAGAAACAATAAGAGGAAGATAGAAGAAGAGAGACTTAGGAGGGAGTCAGGGATAGAAATGAGGGTAAGGAGGGAATGAAAGGTAGAGAGGGTAGAGAGAGGTGAGAGAGACAAGAGAGAGACAAAGATAGGTCTATAGTTCTGGGAACATAAAGAGAGTGAGATACAAAGATAAAGAATGCTAATAGGAGCATGTTGATTACTGAAATTTGACATGGTGATTACTAAAATTTGACTGTTTAAAAACTTAAATGATCTTCTAGAAGATAGAATCTACAATACAACTCCTATAGAACTAAAACCACTCACAAACATCCTACCAATATATACATGAAATATAACTTAAAGTATAAGTCACATTTCATGTATATACACATGAAATGTGAAAAATACTTAAATGTCATATTTCATGTATATATTCTTCTTTAGGGATTTGGTTTAATCTATGTCCAAATTGGAACATTTGCCCATTCACAACATCTCATACAATTTGCCTATTCAAAACATTTGGCCAGAACCAAATTTGGCACTAGCCAAATGAAAAAAGTACATTTTTCACATTTGGCGAGCACCAAATTTCTCACTTGCCAAATGTGAAAACTGCACTTTTTGAATTTGGCGAGTGCCAAATAGTGCAAGCGCTACATTTGGCACTTGCCAAATTGTTTTCATTGGAATACACAAACCCTTAGGGTTGGATTGTACTTGGGCATCCAACTGAAAGGGTTGGAGACCATTTCAAGCCTAAGATGTGTTTTTATTAGAAGATTTAAAAAATCACATATTTTTGGCCATGCTATCCATTAGGTTTGCACATGTTTCATTGCAAATTTAAAAAAACACCATAGTGTCCTTATGCTCTCTCTTAGCTATCCAACCACGTAATGTTTTTTCACATTTTGATTTTGTTAAGGCTTTCATCTTTAATTTATTTTTTTAGTGTGACTGTTTTTAGTTGAAAACCAATGTGTGCTATTTTGGGTATAGTTTTTACACAGCCATCTAATTTTGAAGCAACTTACATTTTTAGAAACTAGAATCCATTCTACACACCTTACAAAAAACGTTTTTATTTTTTATTCGCTTTCAATGATTTTAGGGGGAGCACACTCAAATTTTAATTTTTTCAAGATGTGTCCACTTCGAAAATTAGTAAAAAATTCATATACTCATTAAAAAATTAACCAAAAAATCCAGCATAAACTATAAGGTGTTAGCTAATTTTTCACTAATGTGATTTTAAAAAGTCAAAAAAAAAATTAACATTTTAGGGAGGCCACAATAGATGCTATGTTATGGTTTTTGCATAAAAATATGACCACTTTTTTGTGGCCCCCTTTTTCAAACCCTTAATCTCCACTGTTTTCAAAACAAATTAGTATTTTAGAGACTATACTTGGAGTACTTTAATTATTGTTTTTGTTGCATCTTTGAATTTGGAGTGTAACTATGTTCAATTTGTCATCAAAGTTTAGACTTTGCTAACTTTTTATAAAAAAAGTGTCATCTTAAGACCCTATTTTGGTACCACATCTTGACCTACACATACCTATAAATGATGTGGATGGCCTTTTGGCACTACTTGTGGGGTGACCCAATGAAGGTTGATATGATGGGGTCATGTCCTGATGATTTTCAAAATTTTGGGCTAAGAATTAGCAGAAAATGTGATGTTGCTATCTACCCTTGGGATTTGGCGTCAGAGGATATTTTCATTTGCACATGAAACATGTATAAAAATACCTAGAGAGAGACAGATTATAATTATCACTACTTATAGAAAGTTGTAGTTCAAAATATAAAATCAAATGAATCTTTGTTGGCAGCTTGTATTATTTATTTTGTTGATATTTCAAAAAGAGTCATCACTAAATCTTTTGCTCTAGTTTTGGGTCTTGTTGATATTGTTTCTAACTTCTAGATTGAAAGAGGCACTACCATGGGTGGCACAAGATTGAGGGTTGAACCTACCTTGTTTGCTTCTCTCAAGAAAAATGCCTAGGTTTGAGATATCTTCAACAAAGGTGGAATCACTTTATTTTTTAAAGCCATGATTGGGAGTGGTGAGGAGTTATCCTCACATTTCATGAGAATTTGGAGGAATGGTAAAGTCGAGGTTAGGGGTATTAAAATGGAAGTGTTAGAGGAACTCATTGACCAAGTTGTAGGCCTTAATTGCAAAGGTGAAAAAGTTCCTAGGTTGAGCTAGAAGAAAGTGTATCAAGACTGCTTGGAGATTTTCTGGAAAGAAGTGAATGCCTAAAAATGCATTAGAATAGGTTTAACCTAGACCTACCATCTAATTGGGGTATTGTGAGCTACCCTCTAATTAAATACTTTACCCTAAAAGAAAGGTTCACCATGGTCCACAACTACCATTTCCCTCTATTGAATCATCTCTACCATCACAAACCAATAAGTTTCCCCTACTTTCTCTATTCTTCAATTGAAAAATGTGCGTTCAAATGGGTCTATCCCCAATTCCATCAAGGTTTGATTTAAAATCTTTAAAAATTTTATTTGGATAATACCCATGTTGTGAATTTGAGCCCTCCCCATAATTCTTGTGACAACCTTGACCATAGCCTTTCTCTTCCCTGCAATTTCAAAAAAAGAATCACCTGTATATATGGTGTCATTTTCCTCACATGTCATTTCCCTTAGAAAAGATCTACTAAGCTCCCCTAAGAAATAAGTTCAAAACTTGGGTTGTGATACTCCCCCTCTAGTTGTGAATATTGCCCCCAAGATCACCTTAGGTAAAGGGAAGCAAACTTAGACAAACCCTAGTTGTGGTCACTCTAAGCCTATGAGTGGTAAGAGAAAAATGATTTGCATGTCCTCTAAATACATCCCTTTTATTTATCCCTTGTCTCTCATTAACCTATTTGATAGTGAGCTAGATAAAGATACCATTACTAACTCTTCATGGGAGCATAAATTAGCTAGATTGGCCAGGTTATCTACAACTACAAAAATTGTGGAGGGCATTAAGAAAGCCCCTTTGAAGAGTAGAATGGAGAGATATTTGAGGACTCTACCTTGAATGAGATTGGCTCTGAAAGAAATTAGGAAACTTAAGAGGACCTAGTTGATTCAAATCTAGAAAACTCTTTATCCCGTTTGTCCCCTATGGGAAGACAATGAAATGAGGCTTTGGAAAGACTAAACAACCTTAAGGATTTTGGGGAAGATGAGGACCTCGACACTGAAGGGAAAACAAAGGAATGATATGATTAGCAGAGGACCATTGTGCAGATGGAAGACCTTAGTGCTAGAGTTGAGAACTTGAAGACACCTCAGAATTGTCTAGGATGTGAAAAAAATCACATTGGATAAGGAAGTTGAAGGGTAGTATACAGTACCTAATAAAGATAAATTGATTCCTCATATAGATTTGTGTTATGTAGGTTAGCAGTGTCTCTAAGAGGATCAAGAATAACAAAAAATGAAAGGGATTTACTATAAGGGATGCTAGAAGGTCAAAGATGTAAAAGAACAACAACCTACTTGCATGGGAGGTGGATTGAAAAGGAATTTTTGGCAGTTGGCACTATATTTTTTAGTTCTCCTATAGCTTCTTAGGTTGTTCTTAGTTCTAGTACTATGTTGTTATTTTTTTGTTGTGATGCTTGCTCTCTAGACTCTTACGTTTATATTTTGTTGTGGTTATTTGGTTAAAACTCTTCAATTTTGGGGGCTTACTCTCCAAGCCCAATTTTTGATTGAAAGTTTTAAGTGTTGAATTGTATGTATTTGGGGCCTTCCCCACTTAACTTAATTGAAAACATATAAACTTCTATATATATACATATATATACATATATATGTATACATATACATATATATATATATATATATATAGATATATATGTATATGTATACATATAGATATATATGTATACATATACATATATATATATATGTATACATATACATATATATATATATGTATACATATACATATATATATATGTATACATATACATATATATATATGTATACATATACATATATATATATATATATATATATATATATATATATATATATATATATGTAAAATTAAATTGTGCTAAATTTAGGAGATTAGGGTCCAAATTTTAATATACAATAGCATGATATATTTATATGTTAGAAAAGCAATTTTTTTATTGTATGTAATTTTATTTTGGACTCATGAAAAACTATCAAATATGGGTAAATTGAATACTCCTAGAGAACCTAAAAATATCCAAATGGTGATGTATGTTCACTAAATACACCTTACGGTAGATAAGACATCCAATTTTAGAAAATAGTTTCTTAGCCAAAATTAGAATCAAACCCTCAAAACTAGAACCTTAGAAACTTAAACTACTCTTCTTGTCACCTATTTAGTCCCTTATGATCTAATACTTGGAAGAGATTGATTAATAAAATGAGACCATTGTAGATTATCATGTAAAAATAATGAAATATATAATTGATTAGAAAATGATTTAAAGAAGGAACTATTACAATCACTTAACAATAATTTTGAAAAGTTTTCTTATAGATATTACTAAAAACTAAAAAAACTCAAAGCATGATCTTTATTAAAAATTAAGGCAAGAAAAGACTTAATAAGAACGAAACAAATAAATGAAGCTCAAAATAAATAGATTTTAATCTATAGTTAATTTTAAGTTTTATTTTTTACTTAATTGAATAACTAACTTTTCAAATGTCACATCCCATCTCTTAAAAATTTGAAATGTCGCAGCACGCGCGAGGTGCAGGGGAGACTAGGGTTGCGGGAGAAGAAGCAAGAGAGGAAGGCAATGAGGATCCATATGGAAAGGGGTCGGTTGGTGGCCATTCAGTGTTGTGGTCGCCCTTCTTTTTTCCTGTTGTTGGCTCAGTCTAGGGGCTTTGTGGATGGTGTATGTCAGCGGCCTCGTTGGATCGTGCGGTTTTGCTATAGGATCAGTTGATTGTGGTGGCTTTGCCCAGCTTTATGGCTGGTGCGTGCGATTGACATGGAGTGTTATACGGTGCTAGGGCTTCTATTGTCGGGTTTTTTGTTGAAGACAAAGATGTCCATGTCTCTATTGCGTGCAGGGGTGTGTGCGGTGTGGCGATGTTTCCTTGGACGACTCTCCCTCGGTGTATGTCTGCTGCTTCCTCGCTGTGGTCTTCCTACGCGGTTAGGGTGTGTGGTTGTGTTGGATGCTATGCGGGTCTTGTTGTGGCTCTTGGTGGTGGGTTTGGTAAGGCTGTGTTGTGCCCCTATCCTGGAAGTTTCTTTTCCCTACTCACGTCTAGGTGTGAGCGGGAAGTTTGGTATCCGGGTGGAGGTATGGTTGCTTGAATCCTTCTTGGGATCTTGGGCTCTTCTTGAAGCAGTCACCGGTGAGGAGGGACCTCAAGGAGATCAGTCTGGACTGGTCAGCAAGAGTAAACATGACAGAAACACATAGATATGATGGAGGCAATGCAGAACGGATAGTTTTATTGCATGAAATTTGATTACATCCAACCAATAACAACCGGGTTACAACATACCGGCACACAGGCTTGGTAGAATAGGTCACAACCGGGACTTTGAATCGAAAGATCTATCTTCTAGGCACAGTCTATCTATCTGATACCCTGATAGATTCTAATTGATTCCATTCTAAAGCATGATCTTACAAATATATATATTGATCCAAAGGATCCAGTCGGCCCAAAAGGGATCAAAACCTGAAGAACAGACCTAACGTGCAAAATGAAAAAGGTCGGCCTCCGCCAAGAGATTCCTTCAAAAATCCAAAGGATGAAATGAAGAAGGTCGGCCACATCCCTAGGAACATCGAAATCAATGCTCAAGGCTCCACAAGCTTCAGAATGGGTTCTGGTAGACCACCAGAATAGGTCTTAGGCAACTGGTAACAAGAAACTGTCATGGAAACCGGTAGCGATATCTTGTCGGAAAGCGATCCAAATGAGATGTAGTCTGAAAGAAAGAAAGATGATTAAGTCTTCAAGTAGAATCCAACTCCACAGCATCTGGTGAGCCAAAAATGGGACACACAGAAAGAAAACTGAAACTACAAATAAAAGAGAAAGGAAAATGTTTTTGGTTGATGCAAGATTGTTGTGAACCGGGGATGCTCCTACATCAGACATCCGGGGTTAATGAAAAGTGAGCCTCTCACTTTGCTGGGGTCAGAGGGAAACCAAGGTGGTCTGCCTCTACCTAAGAAATCCAAGATGAATCTTCAACTGGCCTTCTCTTCCACTTCACAAGATATTCTTTGTACTGACCTTTCCGGGTACTACGCCCAATCCTACTATCCAAAATCTCTTCAATCTGATCCGGTTCCTTTTGGGGCAATTTTTTCTCAAAGTCTACAACATTGTCCTCATTGAATTCTGGTTCATGATACTCATGAAGATCTGCAATGTTGAATATAGGTGAAATACTTAGACTATCTGGTAGCTCCACTTCATATGCATTTCCAGAACTGAAATTTCTCAAAATCTTAGACAGTCCAAACTTCTTCATCGGCAACTTATTATAAGTTCCAACCAGGAATCTCTCTTTTCTCAAATATACCATCACTCCATCGCCAACTTCAAATTCCTTATGTCTTCTCTTCTCATCTACCTTCTCTTCATATTTGTTGTTCATGTCTTCCAAATGTTGTTTAACCTGAATATGCAATGCTGCCATGTGATCTGCAAAATCTTTTGCTTCTAAACTCTTCCGATCTTCATTGCTAATATCTCTCAATTCTTCTATTCCTCTAGGATGCACTCAGGTAACAATCTCAAAAGGTGTTTTTCTGGTACTTCTATTCATTGAATTGTTGTAGGCAAACTCTGCTTGTGCAAGGATCAAATCCCAACTTTTGGTTTTATCTCCCACTAAACATCTCAACAAGTTTCCCAAGCTCCGGTTAACAACTTTTGTTTGTCCATCAGTCTGTGGATGAAAAGTAGAACTGAACTTCAAATCTAGCTTCATCTTCTTCCAAAGTGTTCTCCAAAAATAGTCAACAATCTGAAACTATGCTCTTAGGTAATCCATGCAATCTCACCACTTCCTTGAAAAATAGGTCTGCTACATGTAATGCATTTGATGTCTTCTTACAAGGTATGAAATGAGCCATCTTTGGAAATATATCTACTACCACAAATATAGTATCATTCCCTCTTGATGTTTTAGGCAATCCAAGTACAAAATCCATGCTTATATCCTCCCAAGGTCTTACCAGTACTATCAAAGGTTTATACAATCCCACATTCTGACTACTACCTTTTGCAACTTGACAAACGCTACAACTCTGCACATATCTCTTAACATCCTTAAGAATCTGGGGCCAAAAGTACTGCTCACTCACCAATGCAACTATTTTGTCAATGCTAAAATGTCCAGCTAAACCTCCACTATGTTTCTCTTTTATTAGGTTCTCTCTCATAGAACTCCCTTGAATAACATCTCATCCTGAATGAAATAATCCAACCATTTGCTCCTATCAATCATAACCAGTTCTCTACATGCTTTCCAAGGTTCTGCAAAATTCGGGTCTTCACTATACAAGGTCTTCAAATCTTCAAAACCTAATACTTTCACTCTCATTTCTATCAACAAATTCCTTCTCCTACTCAATGCATTAGCAACTTTGTTAGATTTCCCACTTCTATGTTTCAACACAAAGGTGTAACTCTACAAGAATTCTACCCATCTCATATGTCTCTGATTCAATTTACTCTGACTGTTCAAATATTGCAAAGCTTGATGATCTATATACAACACAAACTCCTTAGGCAACAAGTAGTGTCTTTATTTCTTCAAGGCTTGAACTATGGCATAAAATTCATGATCATACACTAAATATCTATTCTGGGCATCATTCAATTTCTCACAGAAATAACCTACTTCTCTCTCTTCTTGACTCAAAACTACTCCTATTGTTGTTCCACTTGCATCACAATCCACTTGAAATACCTTATTGAAATCCGGTAAAGCTAACACAGGTTTCTCAGTCACTTTTTGCTTCAACAATTCAAAACTTTTGTTTGCTCTGGTGGTCCACTTAAATTCCTTTCGATCTCCTCTCATGGTCTTAGTCATAGGGTTACAAACTGGACTGAAATTTTTGATAAACTTCCAGTAAAAACTAGCCAATCCATGAAATGATCTTACCTCTCCAATGCTTTCTGATGTAGGCCACTCAACATTGGTTTTCACTTTCTCAGGGTCCATCTTCAAACCATCCTTTGATATCACAAATCCTAAATAGACTAGCTCATCCTTCATGAAAGTACACTTCTTGATATTGATCAACTTTTCTTCTCTCAACCTCTGTAAAACTTGTCTTAACTGCAAAAAGCTCCTTTTTTGTTCTACTAAAAATCGGAATGTCATCCAAATACACAATAACAAACTTACCTAAGAATTTATTCAATACCTCATTCATCAGCCTCATGAAAGTGCTCAATGCATTAGTCAATCCAAAAGGCATCACCAATCATTCATATAGTCCTTCATTTGTCTTAAATGTTGTCTTCCACTCGTCACCTTCTCTGATCTCGATCTGATGATATCCACTCTTCAAATCTATCTTTGTAAAGTATTTTGCTCCACTCAAACAGTCCATTATGTCATCCATCCTAGGCAAAGGAAACCGATATTTCATTGTGATCTTGTTTATTGCTTTTGAATCGGTACACATCCTCTATTATCCATTCTTCTTAGGTGCTAATACTACTGGTACTACACAAGGGCTCAAAATCTCCTTGATCAAACCCTTCTTCAACAGCTCGTGCACTTGTTTATTTAGTTCTTCATTCTCTGTCGGTGTCAACCTGTGTGCAGCTATGTTAAGCAAACTAGCTCCGAGAACCAAGTCCATCCAATGACTAATACTTCTAACATGTGGCAATCCATCATGTACATTATCTGAAATGATGTCCTCATATTCTATCAGCAAATCTCTTATATGTTTTGGGTGTTCTCCTTCTAGTTTCGATGTCTCGGTCTTCTTAGGAATTAAGGCAAGACACACATTCTCATGTCTCAGTCGAACCATGAATTTCCTTCCATCTACTAAACAGATTATGGTATTTGTACAGACTTCACTCTTCAAAGGTAACAAGGTTTGATTCATCCCATTGGCCACAATAGTGTATGTATTCTTCCTCACATCATGTATTGCCTGTCTATCAAACTACCAAGGTCTTCCCAATAAAAGATGACAAATATCCATAGGCATAATATTACACAAAACTTCATCATGATAATTCCCTATTTTGAATTTTACCAAACATTGTTCACTTACTAACAACTTACGTTCATCCTGAATCCATGCTATCTGATAAGGCTTAGGGTGTTTCAATCTCTCCAATTTCAACTTATTCACCATCTCTTCTGAAACAAGATTATCAGAACTACCACTATCAAGAACAACTTTACATCACTTATCAGATACCTTGCATCTGGTCTTGAACAGATTCTTCCTTTGCAATGGTTCTTCATCTCCTCTGGTGTGACACAAAGCTCTCCTCACCATCAACAGTTCTCCATCTTCTGGTTTACTGTCTAGCCCGATGGGGTTTTCTTCCACCACTGCTACTCTTCTAGTAGCCTATGTCTTCTTACATTTAAATGCATGGTGTCCTTCTCCTCTACACTTAAAGCAAGTTTCTTTAAATGTCCTCTTGTCTTGTCTTCCAAAGTTCTCATTTCAGCAACCATCCGGTTCTCTCCTCCGGTAGAAATTTCTATCATCCTTCTAGTACGAATTACCTTCTTTGCTCACTTCCTTGTCCTTATTCTAATTTATATTGGTTCCTCTTCCTCCTTGAAATCTTCCTCCGGTAAACCTTCCACCTCTGTTCATGTCTTTTGTTCAATTTCTCTTCAGCCTTTAGTGCATACTAGTAAGCCTCTTCAACACTCTCCAATTTGATCATATTGAGTTCATCTTGTATAGACATTCGTAATCCATTCAAATATCTTGCAATTTGTTCAACTTCATCATCAATAGTCCAGATCTGATGTTCAATTTGTAAAATGCTTTGGTGTACTCCTTCACACTAGATTCCTTCTATCTCAGGTTATGCAATTTCTGAAAAAAATCCACTTGATAAATCACCGGGACAAACTTTGATATGAACTTAGCAATCATCCGATCCCATGTCTCGATCTTTTCTTTACCTCTTCTTTGTCTATAAACTTGCAAATGCTCCCACCAAAGAGATGCATGACCTTTCAACCGAGTACAGGCATATTTCACTTTCCTTGCTTCTGTAGTGTTTTCAAAATAAAAATACTTCTCCATCTCCGAGATCCAATCCATCAATTCATTTGAATCTAAATTCCTATCATATTCCGGTGGGATAAAATGAGGTTTAGTGTTTGCCCTACTCAAAACCCTTAAAAACCTTTCTTCATCTGGATCAACTGCCTATAGGTTTACTCGTTATGCCAAGGCTTCTTCTCCTTCATCTTTGCTTACATCTTCAATATGTCAGCCTCTTCTCTGGGTTGTCTCCACAGCTTCTAACCGGGCTGCTATTCCTCACAACAGGGTCTGCATTCCCACGCGCTCCATTATTCCTAGTTCCTCTTCGCGCCATTGATTCACGCTAGTTCTCTGCAATTGCAGGTCGGATCCGCAATCTGCCACCCTACAACAAAAATTCAAGACACGCAACCTCCGGAACAAAACTTTGCTCTGATACCACTTGAAGTAGTCACTAGTGAGGAGGGACCTCAAGGAGATCAGTCAGGACCGGTCAACAAGAGTAAACACAACGGAAACACACAAATATGATGGAGGCAATGCAGAACAGATAGTTTTATTGCATGAAATTTGATTACATCCAACCGGTAACAACCGGGTTACAACATACCGGCACACAGGTCTAGCAGAATAGGTCACAACCGAGACCTTGAATTGAAAGATATCTTCTAGGCATAATCTATCTATTTGATACTCTGATAGATCCTAATTGATTCCATTCTAAAGCATGATTACAAATATATATATATATATATATATATATATATATATATATATATATATATATATATATATATATATATATATATATATATATATATATATATATATATATATATATATATCGATCCAAAGGATTCAGTCAGCCCAAAAGATATCAAAACCCGAAGAACAAGACCTAACATGCAAAATGAACAAGGTCGAGCTCCGCCAAGAGATTCCTCTGAAAAATCCAAAGGCTGAAACGAAGAAGGTCAACCACACACCAATGAATATCAAAATCAACGCTCAAGGCTCCGCAAGCTTCGGAATGGGTTGTTGTAGATCACCAGAATAGGTCTCAGGCAACCGGTAACAAGAAACTGTCATGGAAACCGGTAGTGATATCTTGTCGGAAAGTGATCCAAATGAGATGTGGTCTGAAAACAAGAAAGATGATCAAGTCTGCAAGTAGAATCCAACTCTACAGGATCTAGTGAGCCAAAACTGGGACACACAGAAAGAAAATTGAAACTACAAACAAAACAGAAAGGAAAATGTTTTTGGTTGATGCAAGATTCTTGTGAACCAGGGATGCTCCTGCATCACTTCTCTCCACTCAGGTTGTCTTTTTCTCTTGGAGTGGGTCTTATTGTTATAGGGGGCCTTTGTGTGGGAGGTTTTCTCCACCCTGCAATTATACTTTTTCAGGAATCCTCTTGATTGTTGTGGGTGGGTCATTTTTTTTGTTTTTTTCAAGAGGTTCTCTATTGAAGTTCAAGTTTTTATCTTTCCGCTTTTCTCAGACTGACCTATAGAGGTGGATCATTCTTCTATTGAGGGGAAGAGTGGTGGGCTGAGTTTTGTTTGATGGATGTTGCTGGGGGCTTTGGTTGCCCTATTTTTTGAGGCTCGCTACTTGAATGCTTCTCTCTCCTTGTTTCTAGGTTTCTATCACTTTTCTCCTATGGAGGTGGAGATTTTGGTGGATCTTTCCTACGTGGAGTCTAACTGGTTTATGCCTCTTCTCTTGCTGATGGTTTTGGGAGCCTTTTCAAAACCCTTTTGTCCAGCTAAGCATTATGGTCTTGTTTCTTGGTTGCTGGACTTTGTTTGGTGGTTTGAAGCTATAATCTTTTTGCTGATGGTATGCGTCTCTTCAGCCCTTATAGAGGTGGGTCCCTGTCTTATTGAGGTGGAAAGGAGCTTTCCTGGATGAGTGGTTACTATCAGATGCTTTGTGTTTGTTGGCTTCATTCAGCTGGTTTTGGGAGCCATTTCAAAACCCAACTTGAAGGTTTGGGGAGCCTTTCAAAACCCTCTAGTTATAGATTATTTCTTAACACTTATTTTTTTGGATCTTGCTTGGGTCATGGCAGGTTGTGGGAGCCTTGTAAAACCCATGGATAGGCTGAATGCTAGCAGTTTTAAAGGGCCCAGTTTGGTCAGTCTTTGGTGGTTAGGAACGAGCTTTGTGGTTTGTGGCTTGATGATATTGCTTCTGGTTAGGGGAGCTGGTAAAAACCCTGGTTGGCTGAGGGTGCCTAATTTACCCTCACTATTGTTTGGTCCTTTTCCTATGGAGGTGGACAAATGCTTATTTGGTTGGGACCTGACTTTTAGATGGATTTTCTCTAATGGTTTCAACTTGTGGGTTGTGGGAGCCTTGTAAAACCCATGGACAGGCTGGATGCTAGCAGTTTTAAAGGGCCCACTCTGGCCAGTCTTTGGTTTTGGTTAGGAATAGGCTTTGTGGTTTGTGGCTTGATGATGTTGCTTCTAGTTAGGGGAGTTGGTAAAACCCCTGGTTTGCTGAGGGTGCCTAATTTACCCTCACTATTGTTTGGTCCTTTTCCTATGGAGGTGGAAAAATGCTTTGTTGGTTGGGACCCGATTTTCAGATGGAGTTTCTCTAATGGTTTCAACTTGTGGGTTTTGGGATCCCTTTCAAAACCCATAATGTTGTTGGTTGTGGGAGTCAATTCAAAACCCAATTCAAGTTGTGGGAGCCTTGTAAAACTCATTAATTAGGTTATGGGTGCTTGTAAAAACCCTTGGTATCTGTTGAAGGTTAAGGGAGCCTTGATAAAACCCTTGTGCTAGTAAAAGGTTTTGGCCTTTTCCCTTTTTAGCTAGAATTCATTGGTATCTCTTTGTTGATAGGTTGTTTTTAGGTTGCTAATTATCTCTGATGTATCTTTTGCAGCTGTCTGTTTTGGGTTTCAGATCTTGGTAAAATCTGAGAGTTCAGGTCCCTTCAAAACATGTTGTAAGGGGTTTCAGGTCCCTTCAAAACCTGTTGCAAGGGGTTTTGGGTCCCCTCAAAACCTGTTTATCTTAATCAAAAACTAACTTTTCAAATGTCCATTAACTCATGATTTATTTATTTATTTTGCAAATAAGAAATCTATCTCAAGGTTTTAGTTGCATACCTTATAACTTACTAATCCTCCAATGGGCTTTCATTTTCGTTTGACTCTATTTATTTATAAATAAAAGAGACTTATCAAGTGTAGAAACAAAACATGCTTATTGTAGTGTTATAAATTGTACACCCTTAATTAAGTTTGTCCAAGTCCACGCTTAGGTTAGCACCCCCCTTTGTGTGTCCTATTGCATCTTGCATTTATGAGGCTCCTTTATACATTTAATTATTAATTTAATTAAATCTAAAGTCCTCTCTCATCAATTCACATATTATAAAATTGGGCCCTTAACCCTGACCGCATCCTTTTTTATTTTATTTTACTTAATCCTAATAAAGTCCTAATTCTCATCTTCAAGGCATATTTTTGCATATCTAAACCACCTTGGATTGACATACCGTGTTGGATTTGACTTTACAATCATGATATCTTGAATTGCTAGAAATTTGGAAAAAAGTCGGCCAGACCAAAATGGTACCATTCTGGTTCTGACTTTTTCTCCTCAACTTTTGGGAGCTTAATTTGGCAGTATTATAATGTTTAAATCCTTCTTTGTGTCAATTTTCATCAATTATAAGTCATCCTATGATCAAAATTAAAGTTAGGGTTTCATGTATAAAACCTTTTCCTTCCCCTGATTTGAGAATACATTCTCTAGCAATTAAAGGAGATCATTTTTTGAAGTGAAAGTACAGGTTTATGTGAAGTCTTTAATCAACAAATTCATCATTAATCAAGTCTTCATCAACCTTTTTCACCAATCATGGAATCTTAAGAGATGTTGAAGAATAATAAGGAGATCACCAACTATTGCTTAGATTGTTCCTCCCTCTTAGGGTTTGGTATGGTTTCATGTTATTTTCATATCTCTAAGTGAGTTTTTAGATCTATATATCATTCATTTTCAGATTTACATTATTGCTTTAGATCTACATTGCATTTGTGATTTGAAGCATTGCATTTACATTTATTTAGGTCTTTTACTCCGAACATAGGGTAAAACTAAAGTTTACATTTTAGCTCATAGGAATTTTACAAACACATGAGATTCTAGGGCACACACACCTTTCAATATTACATTGGCTATTTGTGGAGGTATAAATCACCAAAACAAGGGGTTTGATTAAGGAAAAACCCTATATAGCCGCATACACACTATTTTTCAAAGTGTAGGTACAGGGACAGTTTTTCATCAGAGATGTCAACTTTCGAAAAGTCTTAATCAATAGTCACAGATCTAGTTTTAGAATTATGACCCAAACGTCTGGGACCGGAGTGCCCAGCGCCTTGCGCCCTGGTCCTAGGACCAAAGAACCCAGCACCTTGGTCCCCCTTTATCAGTTGAAAACTTTGGTAGTTTAGATCTAGAGCACTTTAACATGTAGATTTCCAGTTTCTAGCACAGTACAATAATGGGGACCAAAGTGCCCAGTGCTCTTGTCCAACTCAATTAGGCTCAAATTTCAATATCAAGTGCACATTAGAATTCCCTTATCAGATCTGTACTCCGTCTCTCAGTTTCATTTCTCCATCCAACTATTATTTACTATTGTTCTAGTTGTTTTCATTACTTCTACTAGTTTAGTTTGTTTTCATCTTACATTTGACCATTCCTCTTTCATACCAGAAAATAAATAGAAACCCTAACAGTATTCCTTGACTCTCTTTCATGAGAGGAAGTCAAAGTGAATCGCTTCCTTAGACTCTTTCATATTCCAATGTATGGATGAAAGTGAGATTTGGTCATAAACTACTCGATCCCATTTTTTACCATCACACTTATACTTAAAGAATATATTGATATCTATGTAATGAATTTTCATATATTTCTATTCATTTGTGTCATTTGTATTTAATGAATGAAAAAATTGTAAAATAATTTCTAATAGTAGGTTTGTGATAGCTTGCAAAAATAATAAGCATTCTGTATTAAAATAAATGACTTCTTATATATATATGAAAAAAATGGTTGTGAATATTTACCTCAATATTCAAAATTCCAGTAAAGCTTTCAGAATACTTCTTCAAGATCATCTTCATGCTTTAGAAAAAAAAAAATATTAATATTAAAAAAATTAACTATATATTTTTGAACAAATTAATACACAAATTATTTTTTATGTTAATTCTTAAATAAAAAGTTACACGAGTTTAAACATTAAATACTATCATTTAACCTTTAATAATTGATTATTACGTGAAATAAAATTTATAAAAAAATTTCAAAGAATATATCATAATTTAAAAATATAAAATGATATGAAAACTTCACTTCATCATAAAATTCAATGCTCCAATATTTAAGTTCTACGTACTCTAACCAACTATAAATTAAGTATGAACTTACAATAATTTTCATCATCGAACGTGTAAAATAATATATATTTGATAAAATTTTAATAATAAAATTAGTACTTAGGTAATTTTTCATTTAGTTTTGTATTTATTTTGATGTAGTTGTTTAACAAGTAATAACATATTAATAAGTGGCATACTCATGTGTTAATTTTGATTCATGATTTGATCATTGTCCATATTTATTTATGTTAATTTATATTAATTCTCAAATATTACTTATTTACTAATCATTATGGTTAGTTGTAAGTATTTCCATATATTCAATCCTTACATCGAAATTATCATTTTTCCTAAATGTTTATTTTTAGTGGCTCAAGATCACCTTAGTTCAATTTTGGGATGAGTATTACTGAACTTTAAACTCACAATTCAAATTGTAAGTCTCTCATCCCCTTCTCTAGTTGTCATGATAACTTAAAACATGTTTGTATAGTTCACGCTTCTATTTTATGTCATTGAAAGATATTCAATGTATGATTAATTGGTCTACCTAGGAATACATATAAATAAAGAAATCATTAGCTCATACTTCAATTTCTAATGGGAGCAAGAGTATCATCTACATATAGGCGATATGCATGTTTATAATATATGTTTCCTTTAATGTTGCTCTTTACCATTGATCCAACCTACTAAAAGAGTTTGAACTATGACAACATATTCAAACATCAGGTTAACAAACTCTTAAATAGTCTCTCTAGACACTGCCTTGAAAAACACAAGTATCAATAAGATAAATGGAAGTACTTTACATTATGACATATCATTCTCACATGACACAAATTACATCCATACAGTTTAGATAGTTTTCATGGAAATTAGGACAAAGCCTATACTACTAAGATTTGAATCATATAGTTTTTTTAAGATAATATAGTTTATGATATATCATCAAAATAAGGATACTAATTTTAAACAATAACAAATTGATTCTATGCAAATTTAACACATTTCCTCGAACATAAATTTTAAAATATAGCACACCTAATTCTCATATAATACTCATACATTTTATTGTAACTATTTATCCCAACACTTTGTAACTTTATGCAACCATCTAAAGAGCATTAATCAACTAGAAGAACTATGCACAAGCTTATGGACATCCAATATAACTAGCTCTTAAGGAATAAAAACATGACACAATACATTAAGTAGTATGACCAATGTCAATGGGCCCACAAACCCACTCATTCAAATAAAATGTTGCTTCATCCTCAACAAGTTGTATAACCTTTGAGATGGATTGGGTTTCACCATGCCCATCAGCCTAGTATCAAAGGAAAAGAAATATATTTTGGTTTGCATTGGTTGTGTCGTCAAACGGACAAAATTACAAGCTTTGAGAGTTTCAAGATAAGAAGTTTGACTTCATGTATGGGAATGCATTTTATGATTAGTAGAATCCTAATATATTGTATCTTATTAATGACCATAGTTCATGTCAAATGTTATTTAAGCCTTTATGTATCAATACCAAGTCAGTCAAAGAAAATTATCTCGCTACCACTCTCAATCCAATAAATAGGTCAAAGTCACCAACTAAGAATTACAAAATATATTCATAAACACAAATATGGATAATTGAAACAATTAGGCAACTAATCTACTAAAAGAAATAATGGCCTACAATTTCACATGGAAAGAAAATACATGATTTTCTACATATGAACTAATCTATGGGAAGAAAGTAATTCTTCCCATAAATTTGAGAGTTAAACTCTATGAATTTCAACAAATGCGGGTACAAATATTATTTAAGCATAAAGTGAAATAGTTTTACCGCTAAATAAATTGGATAAACATAATATTAGAATCATTTCAATATGACACGTAACAAAGAAAGACATGGCATGATCATCATATCATATTCAAGAGCATTAAAATAAGAGATTAAGCACTAATATTTGACTCGATATAAATATTTTGAAGGAAATCTACTTACATATCCAACTTATCCCTCTAGATCATTGTTATTTTATTAAAGTAATCTAACTCTTAACTTGAAGAGAACAATAAGAAAATAACACAATCACAGGGAATCTATGATGACAAACCCAAATATACTTGATATATTGAATTAATATGAATAAAAGTGTACAACCTAGACACAACATCGAGGCAGAACCATTAATGTTTTGCAAACTAGCTAATATATGCTCATAGAATCAACTAATTACAATTTACACATTATGTCTATGACTCATCCTCAACACTCTTCTATCCTACTTCTCTAATATAGAATTTCATAACCCTTTAAAAAAAAGAAAGAATGAGAAGATATAGGAATAAGAAGCCTCTAGATCATATCTCCAATTGACACCTATCCCCTTCCCTTTATTTGGTTGTCACAAATATTTCCCTCTTTGCCATATTCACCTTTAATAAATAGCCTTCGTTTTGCTTGAAACAATAACTTTTGTCCTTATTTTTCTTCGCTTTACTCCTCAAGTGAAAATTATTTTCATTTAATGGGAAATATTTGTTTTGTTGCACCTTTACCTTGGACGAAAAAAAAATCCCCTTGGTAAAACCCACTGACTACCATTTATATTTCACCTAGACAATGGTGAAAAATAGAATCATTATTGCATATTACCTATTTTAATTTTGTTGCATTATTACATTTTTACTTGGTTGCAACACATTAACGCTTGAGTAAAAAATGCCCTTTGATTAAAAAACATCATTTCACAATTAAAATTCCTCCTATGTACATTTAAAATTTCTAAACTCTCAAGATATTTGAAATATCATTCGTGACTCCTAGCTTCAACACTCTGTCCTAATTTTGTTTAGTCCATTCTCTATTAACCATGCTCTGTTTTAACTTTTTATAATCTGAATCTACCTACAAAATATTTTTGTGAAATCCTCTATTTATGATACGCTATTCCCTACAACACATATTCTACATTTGTATGATTATTACATTCCCCCCTTTGATGAAAATAATTCCCCATTATTGTCCATAAGCTACTCCAATAGAAACATTTTTAAACCAAAATATTGGTCAACTAGTTAATATTTTGTTCAAAATACCACACTCTGTATTATGTAATTGCGACATATTTTCAGAAAAATGTTGTGCTCATTAAACCTTTATATTGCAACATACTAAATATAGAACTTAATGCAATTGTCGTCATTTTCATAGAATTCTCTTCTCGAATATGCATCAATTGGAACTATTTTTAACAAAACATTATACTAATGTAGGAGCATCAAACAAGTTTTGTTTTTCTTATTTTATTTCATTTTATTTGCGCAAATTCAGTTTGGAGTCAATTTTGGGGATAGTTTTTGGAATGGTGTGAGACGGTTGGTGAAAGCATGATCGATTTGAGAAGACAGAGAGGGAAGTTTGGAAAGGAGTTGGAGAAACAGTGCACAACTGTGAACAATAACTGTGGTCAGGAGAAAAGATGGGAAAAGAGGATTGAAAAGAAAAAGAGAATTAAGAGGAAGGAAAAAAAAAAAAGAGATTGACCTCAATGAAGATAATTTAAAGGTCGAACATACTAGAAAACATCAATAAGAGGTGAATGCTCAAACAGGTCAACAAGAACAAATTAATGGAGAAGTTGAGGAAATACAACTTCAGAGATCCCAAGAACACTTGCATGCAAATACTTGTCACAAGAGATGAATGGAGGCACATAAAGCAAAAAAGCATAAATGTTCTGAAGAAGAAGATTATCATTCAAAAAGGGAATCAATTGAACGAACAAGTACAATACAATCCTTATAAAAAGATAATAGCAACCCTAAAGGTGTGCAACCCTAAATAAACCCTAAAGGGATGATGTGTATTAAATACCTACAATATTTATTAAATGTCTAAGTTTAGCTTAAGCGTAGAGTTTAATAGATTAATAATTAAATAGATAATTATTAGCTAATACAAGATAACTCTAACACCCCCCCTTAAGATGAACTTAGGGAGTAGCTAAAAAACTAAATGCATGAAGCAAAAAATGCAACTACATGATGAAGGCAAATTTGGGTCCCGGCAACAAGGCCTGATGAGGTACCCAATCACAACCAAATCTCTATGAACCGGAGAAATAAAGAAAACCACGTGGGAAAAAACTCTACTCCAAAAAGAGATGGAAAAACAAGAAGAACACCACTGAAGCAGGAAATAGCTGCAAACACTGTCGAAGAGTAACTGCTGATCTAAAGAACCTCCACTGAAATAGAACATGACCAGGTAGAGAAGACTGTAATCTGCATGAGTGCCCTCAAATGGCACTACTCGAATCAGATGGCAAACAAAGGCAAACAACTAAACTCGAAGATATAGATGGCATGAGACACCAAAGCCTGAAGAGCTGATCAATCGAACCAAGGAAGCATTAGAACCAACAGGACAAACCTCCCCATAATGCTGAAAAGGGAGAGGGACAGGTACACTGAAAAGAATGGCCAACAAGAACTACATGATGAAGAACTAGGAACATCAAAGGTGCAGAGAAAGTACATGGTGTCGTGGAAGGAACACTCACTTGACACACATCATGAGGTGAATGTCATGGAATGAACACTCACTAGACAATGGTAGATGGCAAACAAGGCAAACATCAACCCCCCTCATGGCACTTTATAAGTAGTGCACGTACAATTAGGCACAAGAGGTGCAAGATTCCATGTAAACAATGCATGATGACACTTTATCTTAGTGCGTTTGCATAAATACAAGCTACAATGATAAGAAGACTGGAAATAAAAACGAGAACAAAAATAGAGACATCCTACCCAGAGAAGAGATCCTAGGACCTGAAACAACCAAGACATCCACTAGAGTGCTGAAAAACAAAAAACTGAATAAAATATGCATGGAGTAGAATCTGGAAATAAAACTCATATGATTGGAAAGTGCACAGAATAAGCTTTCCAACGATATAAAGTTTTCGAAAAACGAAGTTCGGATGCTTATTTTATGGCTCCCGGAGTGCAAAAATGAGACCCCAATTTGACTGGAAAAAAGCACAGTCAAACAGTAAAATTGGAAAAAATTACCAATATGGCGAGGTCCGGCTCGGAACCAACTTTCTGACGCCTATTTGTTTTCGAAAAAACGACTCCGTATGCCCAAGATATGACCAAAAGAAAAAAAAACTCTACTTTTTGGGCATAAAAAGGGTTTTAAAAAAAAAAAAATTAAATTAATTTTTTTTTTTTTTTGACGAAAATTTTCTGACGCATTTGCAGGTACAGCCGTATGGATTTTTGTGCCTCGTAAAGCATGCCAATGAAAAATCATGGCCTAGATGCACTTGTCACCGAAATAGGTCGAATTATATATCAAAATGAATGGAAATGCCTTTTGGAAGCTAATGATGAGGTTTGTTTTGGCCCAAACTGCTCTAAATTTTTTTAATGATTTTTTTGACAAATTTCTCGAAATTCGTGCCAAAAAAGGCAAAACCAAAGAAAAAATTTTAGAACCCAAAATTGTCAAAAATTGACAAACTTTATATGGAAATGGGCGTTTTGGGGCATTCTGAGCTCAACAATGAGGTCCGTTTGAGCCCAAAATGATCAAAAACAAAACAAATACCCCAGATCCAATATAAAACTCTGAAAAAACTTGAAACCCTCCTCCAAAAAATCTTCTGAAAAATCAAGAACAAGTAGCAGCAGATGTAGGCTCTGATACCATGAAGAAGTTGAGGAAATACAACTTCAGAGATCCCAAGAACACCTGCATGCAAATACTTGTCACAAGAGAAGAATGGAGGCACATAAAGCAAAAAAGCATAAATGTTCTGAAGAAGAAGATTATCATTCAGAAAGGGAATCAATTGAATGAACAAGTACAATACAATCCTTATAAAAGGATAATAGCAACCCTAAAGGGATAATGTGTATTAAATACCTACAATATTTATTAAATGCCTAAGTTTAGCTTAAGCGTAGAGTTTAATAGATTAATAATTAAATAAATAATTATTAGCTAATACAAGATAACTCTAACAATTAACACAAGGAAAGAGAGAAGAGAGAACAATAGGAGGAAGTGTCATTGTTTCCTGAAGAGGAAGAGATAGAGGCGTAAGGAAGAGTGTCATTGATTCATCACAGGATTGGGTGGATTCAAAAGCATTAGCTAAAGGTTGTGTTTGGGTCTATTTTGTGCTAGGTGAACAAAGGCCAACAATTGATGAATAGTAAACATTTTGTAGCTTAATACAGAAATAAAACTTTCATTGTGATTATATGGTTTAAGGATTTATCTCGGGTCTTGTAAAGAACTATTTTGCTACAATATTGTATTAAGTTTCAAAGTTTTCTGTCACATTTAGTAGTTAATGTCATTTCCCTCAGTTCATGTCACTATCATAGAAAGAGATAGTTTGCATTTGTTTGATAGTGGAGTTAGTCAGTCATCATATACTTTTATCGTGTCTAGCATGCTTACTCATTCATTTCACCTTTCATACATGCCAAAACTTCCTCACGAGAAGGGAAATGAACAAACCCATGATCATTTCTTTTTTTATTTGGATAGTTACATTACAATTGGACTTTCTTGGTTTCAACAAATTTATCGAGTTCCCCTTTTATATTCTTTTCCACGGGGATCACCTTGGGTTCTTTTTAAAATCTCCTCTTTTATGGAAACAAGAAATTTTCCAACATTGGTTGCTTTCTTTGGCTTTGCTATTTTTTGCACATAATCTACAACTTTAATGAAAACTTGTGAAAAATCAACCATGAACACTATTGATAAAATTGTGCCACAATCAGGTACATGCTAAAGATATATCCATCGATATCTTAGAGAAGGAATACTATAAAATAATTGGCCAATATAATGCCACTGCCCATAGTGTCTAATGTAGCCAATTCAAATTATCAATGACACCATTAATAGAAACATTAAGAGGCACTAGAATGGATCCATTTTTCCTTTACTATTCTTCTTGTGCAATTTGTTTCTACAACCCAAAGAAATTACAATATCAAGTAATTTGAAATTATCTTTTTTTGGCAGTTTTTGACAGCTTTTAGAATTTTCCATTTTTTGGGTAATTTTTAAACTTATCCAAAAAATCATGAAAACTTCTAAATATTTAAAAATCATAACTTTGACACAAATTTCCATCTTTGTAAACATATCCAAAAAATCATGAAAACTTCTACATATCTAAAAATCATTACTTTGACATGAATTGCCAACTTTCTAAACTAATAACAATCACGAGTTCGAAAAAAACTGAAAAATCAACTTACTAAAGTGTAGGAAAAAATAGAAAATACTCATTTTCAAGCCCTTGCATCATTCTCCTTCGATTGAAAAGAATGAAGCTCCCACAAGTTGTTATCCTCAAACTACTCCCACTTGCCTTTATCAAACTTCTTCAACTCCCCCTTTGTAATCAAGGTGTTATCTACTGGTGATAATCCTTCCCACTATACCAAATACCTATTGAATTTTCCATGTTGAGTGGTAATGATATTCTTGTCTAGTATTTGTGCAATTTTCTCCTTATTCTTATTCAAAATATGGTGTTGCCAATCAACTTCACCTTCACTGTCCTTATCATGAGTCTCACCATGGAAAGCATATAAGTCTAAAATATTAAATACAAGTGAAATATCCAAATGCTCTGGTAGATCTACCTCGTAGGCATTATCATTAATCTTCTTAGTAATCTTGTAAGGGCCAACCATTTTGTACTTCAATTTGTTGTAAGTACCTATGGGAAATCATTCCCTTTTTAGATAAACCATGACTAAATCACCTTTATCCAAAATCTTATTTGTTCTACTAGCATCACCTGCAACTTTGTACATATTATTGCTCATTTCTATCTTCAGTCCCACATCATTTTGTAATTGTTAATGATGCCCAGCATAGGCTTCTCCATCATCACTGATTCTGTTATGAATGGGTAACTATACCAAATCTAACACAGCTTGGGGATTCCTTCCATAGACAACTTGAAAAGGGGACTTTCCTATAGATCTATTTACTAAATTGTTGTAGGCAAATTCAGCTTGAGGTAGTGTCAAGTTCCACTTTCTAGGATTTTCACCAACTATGCACCTTAATAGATTTCCCAAGCTCCAATTTACAACTTCAGTCTACCCATCTGTTTGTGGGTGATAAGCACTACTAAATTATAATTTAGTTCCCATTTATTCCACAAAGTCCTCCAAAAGTGACTCAAAATCTTGGTATTTTTATCAAAGGTGATAGTCCTAAGAACATCACATAATCTAACAACTTCTCTAAAAAATGTCTGCCACCCTAGTTGCATCACTAGTTGTTATAACTATAGTAGTCATTGCACCAAAACATTGACCTGTTAATGCCCGATACAATCATGAGACTTAATGAATCTACGAGATGCAGTTAAGCCATGTCGCAAACCTAAGCGCTATGTTGCACAACACAAGGAGACCAAGGGAGAAAACCTTGCAACAATCTCCCCAGTGCAAGCAAGGGGTTTGAACCCATGACCCAAGCTCTGATACCACTTGTTAGAAACACAGTTGCAGTTGCACCAAAAGATCAACATTTTAATGTCCAATACGACCGCGAGACTTAATGAATTCACGAGAGGCAATTAAGCCATGCCACAAACCTGAGTGCTACGTTGCACAGTACAAGGAGACCAAGGGTGCACACCTTGCAATACTAGTTTTCTTGCAAGCAATAAAATGACAACAACAAAAATAGAATCATTAGCCCATTGTGTGTTTGGCAATCCCAACCCAAAATCCATACTTAAATCTATCCATGGTCCTATAAGTATTGGTAATGGCATATATAATCCTATATTATGTGAGTGTCCCTCAACCCTTTGACAAATTCTACACCTCATCGCATACCTGGTGACATCTCACTTCATCTTTGGCAACTAGTACTTGTCTCCAATCAAAGCTATTATCTTGTCCCTACCAAAATGTGCAGCTAATTTGCTACTATAAAGCTCTCAAATAATATTCTCTCTCATAGATCCAACTGTAATATATAGTTGGTTTCCCTTTAAGAGGTAGTCATCACATAAAATATTCACACCTAATGTGTTGTATTAAACTAGCTACTAGATCCTTCAATAGTACCACAATCTCACAAAAATCATTATCTAATTCATAATGTCCCTTTATAGTATCAAACCTAATTATCTCATATTCCATAGTTTACAAAAGGAAAACATGATTGCTCAAAGCATCTACAACCTAGTTTTGCCTAGCTAACTTATGCTTCAGAACAAATGTATAACCCTGTAAGAAAGAGACCCATTTTGCATGTTTGTTATTCAACTTCTTATGAGTATTTAGATATTTCAATGCATTGTGATATGTAAACAACACAAACTCCATGGACATAAGATAATTCCTCCAATGCCTTAATGCTTGCTCAATTGCATAAAAATATAAATCATAGGTAGAATAGTTTTCTTACATCATTCAACTTTTCACTAAAAAAAGTGTTGAGTTTACCAACTTGACGAAGTACAACTCCAATGCCTACATGTGAGGCATCACAACCCACTTTAAAAACTATATCAAAATATGGAAATGATAGTATGTGAGATATAGTTGCCTTCTTCTTAATAAAACTTAAACATTGATGAACTTCATTGGTCCATAGAAATTCCCCACCCTTGGTAGAATCGGTTATGGGTGATACAATGTTGCTCAAATTTTTAATAAACTTGCGATAAAATATAGCCAACCCATGAAAACTTCTTACCTCTATCATACTTTTTGGAATTGGTCATTCCAACATTGCCTTGACCTTGTCTACATCCATCTTGACACCTCTATAGAGATGACAAAACAAAAAAAAACTAGACTTTCTTGCATAAACTTGAATTTCTTCAGGTTTGCATAAAGTTTCTCTACTCTTAACACTCTTAATATGATCCTTAAGTGTTGTAGGTGCTCCTCCTTACTTTTGCTAAATACTAAAATGACATCAAAACAAACTACAACAAACTTGCCAATGTAAGGTCGTGGCACAATATTCATTAGTCGCATTAAGGTACTAGATGCAATAGATCATTTGAATGGCATCACTATCCACTCATACAATCCATATCTAATCTTAAATGTTGCTTTCCATTCATCTGCTTCTTGAATCCAAATTTGGTGGTAGCCACTTTGGAAATTAATTTTGCTAACATATTTAGCTCCTGCAAGCACAACCATCATGTCATCTAGGTGAGGTATCGGAATACAATATTTGATGGTGATTTTATTGATAGATTTGCTATCTATGCACATCCTCCATGTACCATATTTTTTAGGAATTTATAATGCCAGTATAGCACACAAACTCATTCTTTCCCTCACAACACCTTTTTTTATAATTATGTCACTTGGTTATTGAGCTTTGCATATTGTGTAGGACTCATCCTTTAGGATGCTTAATTAGGTAGAGATGCCTTTAGAATTAGATCAATATGATGTTGAATATCCCTTTTATGTGGTAGACCATCAGGTAACTCATTTGGTACAATATCAAAAGACTCTTCTAGAACTTTTGTAGATATTGATACTTCTTCATCTTCTCTTCTTTGGGCCATCAATGCATACCAAAACCCTGTTACCTTCATTTCTTTGATAAGCTCTTTTGTGGTCAACATAGTCTTAGTCTTCCCTTCATCCTTGAGAGGTAGTAATATTATTTTAGAGCCATCTACTAGGTAGTATATGTCTTTTTTTTCCCATCATGCATAGCTTTTCTATCATATTTTCATGGTCTTCTCAGTAACTTGTGGCATGCATCCATTGGGATGACATCACACCATTTTATCTTTATAAGTATTCCCTATTTAAAACTTGATTAAGCATCTCTTATTGAAAATGACTTCATAACCATTTTTTAAAAATGCAATACGATGAGGATGGGGATGTTTTTCACACTGGAAGTTCAACTTTCTACCATTTCCCTGGATATCATATTTTCATAATTGCCAGGTTATCAACATGATATGGAATACCTTTCATCCTAAGGTGCATTTGGTTCAAAATATATTTGTTCAAATCCATGAACCTTCACTATCAGTTGTCTATATTTGATCCCTTTCAAGAATCACCATCGCTTTTCTCATCATGAGATTCTCTCCAACATTTAGTGGAGCTTGAGTTTCAACTCCTTCTTCCTTGGCTTGGGCTAGGTTTAATATAGGGTTGCTCTCCTTATCTCTACTCTTGCATATTATAATTTGAGCATTCAAATTCTCTATGACCCTCTTTTCCATATCTAAAGTAGATTAAGGGACTTCATCATATTTCTCATCCTCTACCACTATTGTATCCTCTTCCTCTCTATTCATATGATTGATGCTAGCAAGTATCTTCTTGTTTCTCTATATTTTGGGATGACTCTCCTTGGCTGTAATTAGAACCACCATGTCATGGGGATGATGTACCCCTTCTCACTCCTTTATTCCTTTGAAAATACAACCAACTTTATGTTTCTTTTGCCTTTAAGGCAAGTTGATATGCCTCTTTCGTACTACTAATCCTATACATGCTCAATTAATCTTACATTAGGCCATTAAAATATTGAACAAACCGGAATACTAAGAGGGGGTTGAATCAATATTCCCCAAATTAAACACACAAAATTTTTGGAACTTAATTTAATCTCAATTAACCTTAGCATGAAATGAACACACACAACCATAAGAGAGACACCAGATTTTTATACGTGGAAAACCCAAATAGGAAAAACCGTGAAGAGGGTTAAATCTCAAGAGAATATAACTAGTCAAATGTGATTACAAAAGGAGGCTCACTGCCCGGAGGGCTCACTACCCAGATTACAAAGGTTCATTGATGGAAGGCTCATTTCGAAGAAGAATAAGAATGAACTTAGAAAATTGCATCTACATATGCATGGGATTAGTTCCTGTTAATCTCAGGAAAAATAACAATTACTTGTAGTAGATCTGGTTAAGAAACTTTGCAACTCATTCACTATCAGCCTGCTCACATTGAAAACATTGTCGCACAAAAACTATCCTTCTTCTTCATCTAGTTCATCACATTCTTCACTCACACTTTGCTCTACTCTTTCATTCATGTGTGTCTCCAAATCATAATATGTATATGTATATGTATATGTGTGTGTGTGTGTGTGTGTACCAATAACAATATACATTAAGTCAACCTTAAACACACTTACCCAAGAGATATTCCAACAGTTAGATCACATGCTACAATCACTAGAGAAAAACAATAAAAACATTCAAGGTCGGCCTGACCTGGAATGAACATAACCTCGAACTTCCACAAGAACATGCTACTGAAGCATAAAGAACATGATTCACCTTACCATAAGAATAGTTAAAGACATGAATAATAGATCATCAACATAATTAACATCAGACATCAAAATTCGGAGGCAAAACGAAGCTCATAGAGTTGTCAAACACTGCACGGTTGAATATATCTCTACAACACAACATCTAGAGCATAACTTCCAGAGCACAAAAACTTGAATATAGAAATCTTGAGGAATGATAACTAACACATAAACATATGTGTTATCAAATCTACAATGAGACAATCATGCAGAGCACTGCAATCCTATCAACTACCAACTAAATATAATTAGAGTGCATGTACATACAAAGAAAAAAACTGATTGCCACAACCAACACTAAAACTCAAACACTATGAGAAACATATCCATGAACTAACACTGCACAATTTCGGAGCAACAGTCTATTGAAACAGATGACTATATTTCATACATACTGTAGCATCCTAAAATTGCGACATTTGCAATTTCGACTGCATTTGGGTCTTCATGATGGCGGTGCAACGTTGAACCTGAATGGAGACCCCGAAACCTGCTTGCGACATCAAAAACTGCATAGTTCTGCACCTTGGCCTGATCCTTCCTTGCACCCTGCTGTCCCGGGAGGTGGGACCATGGCGCCCAGCGCCCTGGTCCCTAGCCCTATTTTGGGCCCGGTCTCTTGTTGGGCATTGGGTCTTTAAGTTTGCAATTCGGAAAACGATACTTCTAGGTCGGCCTAAGGTCGGAAAATTCAGTCTCTCAGCCCTAATTGACAAGTATATAAACTACTTTTCCTCTCCTAGAAAGAGAGGAAGAAAATAAGCAAGAGCAAGGTGCGGAAGCGATATTCAAACATTCAAACATTCAAGCATTCCAGCATTCCTTCAAGCAATTGAGTATTCTAAGTCTCCATTCAAGGCTAAGTGTTGCATTCAAAGACAAGGATTCAACCATTGAAGAGGAGATCACTTACAAAATACAAAATACAACATTCATTACACCTTCGCATGCAAGAATACAAACATTCTTACAACAAGGTATCAGTACTTGTTTACATTACAAACATTTACATTTACAACATTCTCATTTCTTGGTTAATTCCAAAACCAGGGTTTGACCTAAAGGCAAACCCCTAATCCCTAACCCCCCAATCGTCCTCTCTTTTCTGTGTGTAGGTTGCAGGTACGTGGCTGTAATTAAAGATTTGGAATCCTTGTGCAGAGACGAACAGATCCCCTTCGTTTCGCGGATTTTTCGGAGGACCGTGTGCACTCTGGGCGCCATCGTCCCGTCAACTTTCACTCAAATTTGTAGAACAGAATCATCTCGACATTTTACTGCTAATTTCAGGTCCGTAGCTTCATCCTGTGTCCCTATCTCTGTTTACAAGCGAATCTTTCTTACTTTACATGCCTTCCTAGTTCAATCATTCTATCTACATTCTTTACAAAAGAGGATATCCTTGATGTCTTAACCCTTGAAACTCATTTAGAATCCAGTCTTGCATTGTGTGAGATTGGATTTTGTGGATTTCAACCCCTCTTTTGAATGTAAAGTCTCTCCTAAGTGAAAACCATCAACCCTAGTGACCCTCCTTTCTCTCTCCTTGGAGTGGAGTGGGGGGAACAACTAGGGTTCGATTTTTCTACTTTACACATACATACCTATCTTCCATTGTTCTGCACTACCAACATTCTGCATACTCAACATATACTGCAAACACTATATACTACAATATCTTAACCATTCCGGATCACCAGGATTGACATCAATGACAACTAATCAAGCATTTATAACATAAAATAACTTGTAATCATTTTCTCATCAGTTTCTTGGTGCTCCACACAAATGGATAATTTGAGAACTCACTCATCTAATCTTCTAGAGTAGACAAATTTTGCTCTGAATTCTGAAATCTTCAAAAAAGAGGTTGTGCATAGTCTACAGGCGGAAACTTCTCTTTCAATTTCTTCTCAATCTTCTCTCAAGTTTTTATCTTCTCTTTTCATTTTTGGGTTCTATATTTCTGCAAATGGTCCCACCAAATCATTGCATACCCCTTTGAATTGGTGCATCCAAATTTTACTTTTCCTCTATCATATGTTTCCATTCGAAGAATTTCCTCATGTTCTTTAGCCAATCTACCAGCTCTTATGGTTTAAGAGTGTCTACATAAATTGATAATTTAATTTTGATCCCACCATTTCTTCGTTCTAATGCCTAAGCATCCTTTCCTTAAACATTAGTTCATTTAATTGTTCTTTCTCGCTCCCGCATGTTGGTCTACACCTCTTCCTTGGCCTACTTCATCATCAAAATCATCTCCTCTTTGTCTTTTCCTTTGATTTGTTGTCATTTTTTGCAAGAACTACTACTTGCCTTTGGAGGTTTTGCATATGCCTATGCATCTATGCAAGACCACCTCTTCCTCTGCCTCTCTCAGCGATCTTTACACTCTAATACTAGATGATGTAGCCAATTAAGGACATGAATGAAACCATTAATGGAAACATGAAGAGATGCCAAAATGGATCATTTTTTCCTTCACTAAAATTTTCTCCTATAATCTATTTCTACAACCCAAAGAAATTATAGTATCAAGTAATACAAAATAACTGTTTTTGGTAATTGTTGACAACTTTTAAAATTTGTCATTTTTTTGGTAATTTCCAAACTTATCCAAAAAATCATTAAAACTTCTAAATATCTTAAAACCATAACTTTGACACAAATTGCTAACTTTCTAAACTAATAACTTTCAAACTTATCCAAAAAAACATGAAAACTTCTAAATATCTAAAAACCATAACTTCAACACAAATTTGCAACTTTCTAAACAAATAAAAATCATGTGTTTGCAAATAACTAAAAAATCAACTTTCTCAAATCTAGGAAAAAATAGAAAATGCTCTTTTTGAAGCCCCTGCTTCAGTGTCACTGAAATGAAAGGTTTCTAAAATTTTGTATCCACATATTTGTAAATAACTTGCATCAAGAATCCAGAAAAAAACATATGCACATACCTATTTCATATTATGCAAATGAAAATCCTCTTTCACCCTGCGAAGTGCACAAGCACACCATTAAATTTGAAACCAGTCACTTAATGCTTGCAAATTCAACCTTGATAAATCATCATCCCAAATCCGCCAGCTCCCATTTGTAATCTTTGTTCTACTATTTTTTTTTCAATTTTTAGTGCAGATCAAGCCAAGAACATATACCATAATGTGAACCCTAATATGTTTTTCACACAATAAACAAAGAACCTTCATGTGTTCCCGCCCCAATTTAGGGATCACCCCTTTGTTTCCCATGAGTGTGCGGGGAGAGGAAGCCCAAATACAACTTTTGTTATATTTCAAACAATGTCATCCATTAACTCTTTTGACTTTCACTTAGTGGTAAAATTTTATATCTATTAATTTGCCTTACCCATGTACTTGCACAATGATTTTTGTTTTGATTGCTTTTGTTCTACAAGTAGGGTTTAGAAGTATGGAGCCCACCCAACTACAAGTGCATTTTAATTTCAAACACAAATCTCTCTCTCTCTCTCTCTCTCTCTCTCTCTCTCTCTCTCTCTCTCTCTCTCTCTCTCTCTCTCTCTCTCTCTCTCTCTCTCTCTCTCTCTCTCTCTCTCTCTCTCTCTCTCTCTCTCTCTCTCTCTCTCTCTCTCTCTCTCTCTCTCTCTCTCTCTCTCTCACTCTCTCACACAAGCCATTTTTCCAAATGATTAAATAACTTTTTCCTTTCAACTTCATACTTCGAACATTATTTTGAACATATACCTTTACTTCTTAAATGACTCACCATATTATTATTAATGATTTAAATGATAAAAAGGTTCAAACCAATTTATACTCACCTTTCAATGTCATGATGCATCTTGGGTCCTATTGTGGGCCTGACTAAAAAAATTTCATTTTCAAACAACTTGATCCCGAAATGTGACGCAATTGAATTTGTATGCATTTGGGGCCAAAACACAAAGTGGGTTGCCACTAAATTTTGGTTTTTGACATATTTTTCTTGAGACCTAGGTCCTGTTGTGAGCCTGACTAAATGTTTTTTAATTTTCAAACAACCTAAGCCTAGAATGTCACAGAACTGAATCTGTATGCATTTGGGGCCAAAACACGAAGTGGGTTGCCACTAAATTTTGATTTTTGACACTTTTTTCTTGAGACCAAATCTCGCTTTCATACATCTATAATCACCTTCGAAAACTCATTAGAACTAAACTTGAGGCCACAAAACTAAGTAGGGACCTTGCCATATGATATGAAAGTGTGATTGTTGAATGGTTTTGCACAATTCCTCCCGATTTGTGAGATTCTAATAAGTGAAGATGGACTCATGGGAAAATTAAGAAAAGTGCAAACATGAAATCTCTCCAAAACTAAACAAATTTGGTCTTTGAAAACTTATCAAATCAAGTCTTAGGGTTGTGAAACTGAGTAGGCACATTCATGTATATCAATAGAGTATGAATCCCAAAGGATGTCTCATGATAATTAATAGGTTGCAAGATAGTAACAGTTGAAGTAGGCATCTAGGAAAAGTTTGCAAATTGAAAATACCTAAATCCTCCCTAAACTCATCAACTAAGGGCATTGAAAATGTGTTAAATCTGATCCTTGGAATGTGTAACTAGGCAAGTGCACTTACTTATGACATATGAGCATGACTACCAAACCATTACACATGAAAATCAAGAGGTTATAAAATATTAAACTCCAAAGTAAGTCACTTGAGAAGATTTAGCAGTGGTGTTTCTAAGGGTACTACTACAAAATGAAGACATAAAGACACTTCAAATTGCAAAAATTTAAACATGCCAAAATTATTGGAATATTAAATGTTATTGGTCAATGGATAGAGATTGTTTCCCTAGAAGATTACAATAATTAATAAGAAAATCATAAATAAAATTTTAAAACATTTAAAATTTTGTTGTTTTTATTGGATCTATTCTACCTCCAACAAATTCTAATCAAAGAAAAAAGCACAATAAATAAGAAGAGGAAAATTTAAAACTAAAAATGGTAGTTTTTACCAAAAGACTATGGTGCCACTCTTTTTCTAAATTCCATAACTATTATTCCTCAAATATTTAAATTCATTCACTCACAAACATGGGGGTTTTCTCTCTTACAAGCTCCATAGTTTTCCCCTTCAAACCTCTGGAGATATTTAATTTTATAATTTGAGGCTATTTTTAATACTGATTAAGTAGTAGTCTTCCAATAATAACTCTTTAGTAGTTCTTTAATAATAATTTCAACTTAAATTATTGTACAAAATTTATACTTCATTGGAAATTTACCCTTTAATTGCTAGCATCACCTTAATATACTCCACTTTAAACCTATTTTTAATCATGATTATACTAATGCACATAAAGGACTCATCATGTGTATAAAATATTTTAGAAATGGTAATCATAAAATAGTACATATTGAGTAACAAGAAGAACACTAATAAATAGATCATGACAAGGATGATAATCAATCCCAAAATAAATAACTTTTAAAGGCCAAATCCAATATAAAAAAATACTCCTATTTAAAATTATTGTTATGCCATTTCATAAATATTATACTAATTAAAAAAAAATTCATCATGCAATAGCTACTTTCTATTTGTTATGATCATATTATTGTCCACCATGTACACATGCATTATATATTTCAAATTTTTGGTTTAACTTTATCCTCATGCCAAATAAATCATGATTCAACATGAGAAACCTTTGAGCAACAGTGACCAATTGTCTAGAAACTAAAAAAAAAATTAGTTATCTTTTGCTAATATTTTAAAGATTTTGCATGGGCAAATATCTACCTCTCCATTTATCTATCCGCTCACTCTATCCATATATCTTCTCTCTTACTCTCTTTATCTCCCCTCTCCCTCTCTATACCTACCTCTCTTTCCATCTCTCTCTACTTTTATCTCCCCTAACTCTCTACCTCCTTCCCTTCATCCTACTCTCTCTCTCTCTCTCTCTCTCTCTCTCTCTCTCTCTCTCTCTCTCTCTCTCTCTCTCTCTCTCTCTCTCTCTCTCTCTCTCTCTAATTTCTTGTCTCTATAGACCATCACTCTCTTTGAATACCTATCCATCTCTCCCTCACTCCAATTCTCTCTCTCTCTCTCTCTCTCTCTCTCTCTCTCTCTCTCTCTCTCTCTCTCTCTCTCTCTCTCTCTCTCTCTCTCTCTCTCTCTCTCTAGACCATCACTCTCTTTGAATACCTATCCATCTCTCCCTCACTCCAATTCTCCCCTCCACTTCTATCTATCTCACCTTCCTTTATTTCTCTCCTCCCCTCTCCACCTCTCTCTATCCATTTCCTCCTCTCAACGTATCACTTTCACCCCTCCCCCTCCCTGCAAGACCTTTATTTCTATCCCTCCCTCTATCACTCAAACCTTCCCTTTCCACTTCTACCAATCTCACCTCTCTCCCCTCTCTCTAGATGTAGGTTGAGAAAGAGGTAGTAGGGAGGGGGAGTGGGGAAAGAGGTCAGATTGATAGAAGTGGCAAGGGAAGGTTCAAGAGGTATATAGAGAAAGAGAGAGGGAGAGGGGACATTGAGATAAGTTGAGAGGGAGGGAGAAAGATAGAGAGAGGTGAGATAGATAGAAGTGGAGGGGAGAGTTGGATTGAGGGAGAGAAGGAGAGGAAAGGTAGATAGAGACAAGTAGTTAGAGAGAGAGAGAGAGAGAGAGAGAGAGAGAGAGAGAGAGAGAGAGAGAGAGAGAGAGAGAGAGAGAAGTATGGAGGGAAAGAGGTAGAGAGTTAGGGGAGATAAAAGTAGAGAGGGATGGAAAGAGAGGTAGGTAGAGAGAGGGAGAGGGGAGATAAAGAGAGTAAGATGGTAGATAGATAGAAAGATATATAGAGAGAGAGTAGATAAATAGAGAAAGGGAGAGAGGAGATAGATGGATAAGTAGAAAGGTTGAGAGAGGGAAGGAAGAAGGTATAAAGAGAGAGGGTGAGAGGAAGAATTATGTAGAGAAATAGAAGCAAGTAGGAAAGGAGAGAGAGAGAGATAGGTATATAGAGAGGCAGAGGGGAGATAGATACAAGTAGAGATAGAGGGTGAGAGAGAGGAGGGAAGGAGAGATATGTATAAAAATAGAGGTAGGAATGGAGTGAGAAGGATGTATGCAGAGAGAGGTGGAGAGAGATAGATTGAAAGATAGGTCTAGATCTTGGGGTGGAGAGGAGAGTGAGATAGTGAGATGTAGAGGGGAGAAAGGGAGAGTTATAGGAAGAGAGAGGTATAAAGATAGGGGGAGACAAAGAGAAATAGAGAGGGAAGATGGATGAAGGGAGTGAGAGAGAGGGAGATTTATCTAGATAAATAGAGGTAGGCAGGGAGGGAGGTATAGGTATGTGGAAAGAGGGTGGGGTGAGATAGAGATAAGTAGAGAGGGAAAGGTGTGTGTGTGTGTGTGTGTGTGTGTGTGTGTGTGAGAGAGAGAGAGAGAGAGAGAGAGAGAGTTGGGGAGGGGAGAGATAAATGAGATAAAGAGAGAGAATATGTGTGAAGTAGGTAGAGAAAAGAGGAGAGATGCAAAGTAGAAGAGTGAGAGAGATAGATTTAGATCTTGGGGAGAGAGGATAGAGTGAGATAGAGAGATGGGGGAGAGAGGGGGATAGGGAGAGTGATAGGAGGAGAGAAAGGTCTAGAGATTGAGGGATACAAAGAGAGTGAAATAGAGATAGAGAGATAATGATAAGAAGAGTTTAGTGATTATTGAAATTTGATTGTCTGAGAATTATAAGATCTAGAGCTTTATGAGAGAGGAGAGTGTGAGATTGAGAGAGGTAGAGAGGGAGGAGAAGGAGAGAGATGAGAAGATAGATAAGTCTAGAGCTTGGGGGAGACAAAGAGCATGAGATAGAGAGATAGCAAGAGATTAACTTATAGGGGAATGTTTCCTTTCTAACTTTATATCAACAAAATGCATACGTGTTTTGCTTGTTTACCATAACGCATACGGGTTATAATGTGTGTGCCTTTCGCTCTCTTAAAAGTGCATACGCATTTTTATTTTGAGCAACACACACATTTTTAATTCAAATAACGCGTAAACATATTTTGAATTAGATTTTTTGAGCCTTAACACGTATGTGGTTTTTTAATTTTTTAAAAGGACATGCATTTCATTCGTTTTAGGCATTCTTTTTACTAGTGACCACTTTTTTGTTCACCATCTTGGTGCACATGCCTAGGTACAAATATCACTTAGGCACAAAATGAAAGACTTACAATTAAATGAATTGGATGAGATCTCATTAGAATAATTTTAATAAGCCATGTTCATCTAGTGGTAAAAAGAGAGGCATCACATGATTATTATATCAGATTGAAAAATTCAAAATGAGATATTGGGCCTTGATATTTGACTCAAAATACAAAGATTTTTTATGGAAAATCAAGCATCCATTAGCTTACCATGTTTGAGGTAAAAAATATTTTCAGCAAAGGAGTGGTTAATAATGATTTTTGGAGAAGAAAAATGTCATTTTTAAATAGACATAGATTGCACCCATATTGCATTCATGTGACCAAGGAGGAATTCACAAACTAATTTATTAAATAATCAAAATTCTACTATGTGTATGAGATCTCTTTCACCTCTAATAATTTTCATTCAAATTTAAAAAGTACTATAAATAAATAAGAAATTTTTTTAAAAGATAATGGTTATTTTATCTACCATAAAAAAATTGAGACTCTTTTTCAAAACTCTAAAACTACTCTTTTTCTAAGATTTGGAGTTACAATTCCTTAAAATTTTGTAGTTATTATGACACATTATATCCAAGGATGGAGTAAGGATTGATCTAGAAATAGCCAAAGGTATTGACCTTATTCTTAGACCTAGAAATGTTAAAGGAGTGCATTCATTTTTTTTTGATAAATCATTTTTTTAAGGAGATCCATGTAAACTTGATTGAAAGGACTAAGGTAATCTCTAAGATGTTCAAAAAATGACAATTACTCACATGGGGTTACAAATTCACTAAAGTGTTTATGCAAATCAAGGAAGAAATTAAAGATGTGTTAGTCTAGGTAAATTTTTATTATACCAAAACCTTCCTACTTTTTTTTTGTATCATATTATTGTTATTGCATTATTCCAAAAGAATAAGGATGTTTATGAGTAGCATATTTCATTCTTCAAAGAGTCTTTGTAATTGGTAAAATTGAAATATTTTATAATGAAAAAAACATCTTATGTCTTAGTTAAACCAATTAAGGACTACATGCCATATTTGACAAGAGTAATAATAGTAGCATATGTCTCGCATATTATGGTAAAGGATATAATAATACAATAAGATAACTCAATTAAATGATGTGGATGGATCAATAAGATTCAATAATATGATATTATGGTCCAAATAATGAATCTAGTAAGAGATCAAAGTTTGGCTAAGCTCATAGCCTAAACTAGTTAAGGTCTATATGCTATATTTGACTAGAGCAATAATAGTAGCATACGTCTCGCACATTATGAGAGGATATGAAAATGCAATAAGTCACCTCAATTAAATGATGTGGACGGATCAACAAGATTCAATAATATGACATTGGGCTCCAAATAATGAATCTAGTAATAGGTCAAGGTTTGGCTAAGCTCATATCTAGTGCAAATCTTGAGGAAACTAAAATAAATAAGATTGATGTTGACTATGCATAATTTTTTTGTTCACATTAAGGTGATCCTTAGTATAAAGATATCATCTTCTACCTTCAAAATTATTAAATTATTAATGGGATGAATAAGCACCAACAAAGGAACCTTAAATTATAGTCACATATATCTATGTTGATCTTGGCTTTTTTAATATTAGAGAGATTTGAATGAATTATTACTCAAGCATATTAACCAGGAATAGTCCAACAAGTTGACAGATGATAGCATGAAGGTATTTATGGGGGTACATTTCAAGGGAAAGACCATTGTGGAAAGGTCTTAGAGAAAGTTTATGGTTTCTTATTTTGTCTTAGGATGTCCCTAGAAGAGCTAGGAAATATGACACTTGTCAAAAGTTTACAAGTTGAAGTTTGTAGGTACTCTTTCTCTGATGTCCATGATGGTTAATTCTCTCTTTCAACATTAATGAATTAATTTCACATGGATGATTAAAGAAAATATAGTAATAGATATAAATTAAATCGTATAGCTACCAATTATTTTAATAAGTAGGTTGAGTAAATTCAAACTCATAATGTTATGATGAGGAGGTAATCAATTTGATATTAAGAAATATAATAACCAAGTCAAGTGCTCCTATAAGAATCAATGTAGACATATCATGTGTTTCAAATCACAAGATATTGAATCATATAAAAAATGTATATTATTAATCCAACTTAGTCTACTCCATATCATCCTCAAGGAAATAGATATGCAAAGTCCAACAATAAGAGTGTTATAAATATTATTAGGATACTAGGCATCAAAAAGAAAATATATGAAAACAATGTAAGGTTTGCACTATGAGTTGATATAATAACATACAAAGTTTTCATTAGTATAAGCACCTTTGAACTCTTCTATGGATTAGATGCAAAGATGTCTATTAGTTTCAGGTTGCTAATATATCAGTTAATTTAGGATAATGATGGAGAAGAGTGTGTTGCAATTTATCATACAATTATGGAATTGATAGATTTGGTGAGAGCACGAAGGTTGTACATGAAAAAATATTTTCATGTAAACAAACAATGATGGATCTATTTGATAAGAAACTAATTTATGTGAAGAAGATGCTATGTTGCATATTTGGTCCTCGTATGAAATGCTAGATAAAAGGAAAAGGGGAAGTATGGAAAGTTTGATCCCTTATGGATTGGTCTATTTGATATTCTTCAGGAGTATAGTAACAATGTGTATACAATGTGTATAATGTCAAATATCTAAAAATGGAATTTAATGGGGCTACCCATCCATAATTAACAATTAAAACACTACTTGTAGGTAGCGGCAACCCTACTTTGTAAGTATTTCATTTTTTGTGGATATTTTGTGTCTATGTTATATTTTTTCTTGTAATATTATCTTTCTTGTGTCTTTATACAATCATGATCCCTATTTGATTATGGTGAAGCATGTTTGTCGTTGTCTTCATTTTTGTTCCTTATTTTGGTGTGCTCCTAGATATTTGAATTCTCATTGTGTCGTCATATGGAATACATTCCCAACTAGAGCTATTATTAAGACTCGACTTAATGGTCTCATATTTTCCTAAGCATTATCTTGTTTGTGTGTATTAACTTATTTTTAATAAATAATTATGTTTGATCTTAAAAATAATGAATGGTTCTTCCTATTATGTTGGTCAAATATAAAAAGTGAGGTATTTTCTGATGGACTCGAAAAGCACTGAGAGGGGGGGTGAATCAGTGACACCAAAAACCAAACTACTTTAAACACTAACTGGTAGATGAACTTAACAAAGCTTTTAAACACAATGCATGTAATCCAAATCGATATAACAACATCCAGAAAAAGTAAAGCATCCACCATAACACAAGTGTTTATACGTGGAAAACCCAAATAGGTAAAAACCACGGTGAGATGGAACTCACAAGTTAACTATCTGCAGTAATAGATAACTGACCAGTTAAGGTTTACAAAGTGCTCTGCTAGGAGCGAATCTTGTTAGAGAACCCAAAGCTTGATTAGAAGCTTATACCCTGTTAGGAGTAACCTCGGTGGAGGATTTCAGAATCCAAACTAATGGATCACCTTGTTAGAGGATTTGTACATTGAAGCTTGTTAGAGCTTACTCGGTTAAGGGATTTGATTCTGTTGTAATGGTTAGAAAATAAAAAGAATGGTTTGATCTGTTCTGAGTAGCACAATACTTGCTTGATCAGATCCTTCTAAGTACATTCAACACTACTCTTCAACACACTCTTCATCTTAACAAAAACTTTCACTCTTCATACATACATCATAACATAACATGACATCTATGTCAAATGATTCACTAGGATGTCTTTAAATAGACATTCAAATGTTAGGTTGGTCCAGGGAAATCAAAACACAATTTCCTAGTTGCAGTGTATCTAGATAAGTGATCATAACTCATCACAAAAATGACCACCAAGTAGTCGATGCTGGTAACTCATCACAGAAATAACCAAATACCTGTTGGAACAATCAATACTGGTTTGAATAAAACATATGAATCATTGTCCTTGAATCTCCACTTGATCTCCATCTTTATCTTCATCTTGATGCCGACTTAGTATAACCACAGGCTATCCCTTATGCACATACCGGTTGACACAAAGTACCAGTTAGGGATTAACCTCTAACATACCGGTTAATAGTGTAAATAATTGAAGTTACACCGGTAGTTAATATGATCATATGTGTGTGTGAGAGTGTTTCACCAATGACAACAAGTGATGAATACATTACAATCATCATCAAGCCAACATTTTCTTGTGCGATGTTTAGTATGTGTTGATTCTTGGGTTGTAGGCTTTTGGATTGACTTAAAACCTTTTGATTAGGTTCTAAGGTTTTAAGTTCTCTTAGACCCTAATTCACACCCTCTTCTTCCATCCATTATAGTATGTCATATCAAATCTCGGGTTTGTGTATAACCTTATGCTCCATGATCCATTTGAATCTCAATTCACATGGTATTTTGGTCTCTTCATGAATTTTTTGCTTCTCAAGTGTTGACTTCTAAAAGTAATTGAAACCTTGGAACCAAGTTCCAAGTACCATGTTCCATTCATACCCCAATCCTTACCATCTTCTCAGCCTTGTAATTTCTTTATTTTCCTCATACTTCAAAATTTTGAGTGTACTTTAGCCATTGACATCCAAAAATCCTAGTGAAAAGTATATACTTCCTTCCCCTCCTTATTGTCTTCCTCTTCATTCCTAATTCGGGTTCCATTTTTAATCCCAATCCTTGATTATTTTTTCATTCTGGTGCCCTCACAATATTCTATTCTTGACCCGGCCTCTTGGTCATTCCTTATCTCGTGGTTCCTTCAAACATCAAGATCTTTCTCAAAATTTTGAGCACCTATTTGTTCCATAGGTCATCCTCCCTTCCCACACCCGACTCTCAACCCTCATATCATGTTTGTAGGGACATCCTAAACCTAGACTTCCACTAAAATTTTCATAGTCTTATAAAACCTTAAATGCATCAAATATTATTTTATTTACCACAACTGCTTTGTGGCCACCATTACACCTCTAGTTTACCCTATCACACACAAAAAAAAATCATATATATAGGATATAATTTCAAGAAAAAAATTATTGGGTTTGTGATCGACAACTATGCTCCTTCAATATCATTTGGTAAGTCATGCTTGATTTGTAGGTTTCATGTTTGTGCACGCTTTTAGCATGTGGCACAAATATTTTTCAATAGTTTGTAATTGTCAAATATTAATTCTTCAACAAATCCTTATTCCCATTAATTATTAGGCATAAAACCCTCTAACATTAAAAAAAATTGTTGAAGAGAAATACAAAAGGTTGGTCTTTTTTAGTTTTTACAAACACCATGGTGCTAAGAATCTATTAGAGTTACAAATTTTTTAGCTTACTGGTCATCTAAGTAGTGCATTCTAGGAGCTATAGAAAGGTGACTCATTGTAGTAATAAGCAATGATCTAGTGTCTCCTTTAGTCAAGTACAAATATTTAGTAGAGTTCTAAGCAAAGAGGAATGATAGGTTCCTATATATTGTTTGTGATTTTCCTTCACCATATTTGCTAGTTAAATGTAATATGAATATGGCCAATCTCATGACATTTTAATTCATTAGAAGTTGGCCTTTGTGATGTTAGTTCTGATCTTGCATATGAATGTTTACAAGTTTAAAAGATTGTTTTAAGTAGAATTGATTACTAGTTAGATCATATGATCATTGTTATTTCTTATGTATCCCTCTTATGGTTGAATGGGAATTCGTAATCTATATAAGGAATTGGTCTTGCAGATTCAATGCTCCATACAATTTTTAAAGAAGAAATCATTCATTGGTAATATAGAAATTAGTTTAACATTTATGCACTTTATGATTCAATAATTGTAAGTAGGGAAAGATCATTGGTGAGCCTTGTCATACAAATAGTTTGTGAATAATATTTTTTACCAACAACTTGCATCTTCCATAATGACAATTGCTTCAGCTATAGTAGATTTCATTCATATAATTGTTCTACATTTTAATCTAGTCACAATCTTCAGAGTTAACAAACCTTAGATACAATTATAAATTCCTATATTATTGTATATTTTAGCACTTTAAATACACCTCTTCAAACACTCTCCTAGGTCTAGTTATGTTAAAGTATAATTCATATCCATAGTAATTATTATTGCTCAATCCTCGACAATATGATGGTAAAGTTTTTTTCACCCTCATGAATACCATTCTTAGGCCTTGTTCGTAAAACTATGTTCTAGGACAATGAGAGAACTATTTTGGTACCTAATATTGAGAACATAATATGTTGGCAATTGGTTATGGGTCCATGAGTGTGGGTAGGTGTTACATTAATAACTATGCACAATGCAGATGAAAGACTTGTTGGTTGCCAAATCAACAGATTGGAAATTTATAAGGTTATGCCAAATTCTATCTTCAAGCTTCCCAATTGATTTGGCCAACTAACAGGAGTAACCAAAATATGGTCAGCTTCCCATACATTTCATGTTCTGCAGGACCCTAGTGGGTGTACCTACTCACCAACCGAATCTTCAAGTTGATCCTTTTTATATAAGATTAATCACTTCTATCTGGTTATGTCTTCTATCTCATAATAGCATAAATTTCTAAAATAGAATGATTTGATCACAAATTGTTTACTTCTACTTGTCTCTGTTGTACCCCTTACTCTTATCTCCTAACCGAAAAATTGAAAATGTAAATTTTTTGAATAAGATTCATTATACTTGATAGATGATCAATGCCTTCCACCTTTTGGGATACATAGTCACCACTTTCCAGAATCTCATGTATAACCCTTGTGAGACATTTTTTAAGTCCACTGCTAGAATAGATCTGTCAACTATTCCAACCTCCAATACTACTCCACTATTGCTTGTCACAACAATCAGTCTAACTGAGTTTAACTTCTACTTGAAAAGATTAGTAAGACAAGACCCATAAGGATAAGGTCTCAAATGAATCTTGTTTGTCAAACTGCTATAACAATGAATAAGTATTTCATAAGAAAGTTTAAGATAGCATTCATCTACTAGAAATGAATATCATGGGAGAACTGATATCTAAAACAGAAGATCTTCTTTAGCACAATTGAATTGCAAAAATACTGGATCATATATTGAAAAACTAAAGTTGCAAAGAGAAAATAACTATCTTCTATTGATTGTCTTTTGAAAATAATTACATTACATATTTGTAATAAAGTGAGGGTCAGACCCCTTCAAAGAGTCTTTTGGGTATTTAGAACAACATGAAACTAACTTACTAACTAAAGATCCCTAAGACCTAATTAAAGCACAAATGCACTTTTGTCAAATGATCGCTATATTTTGTACTCAAATAGGTATCATAGTCTTCCACTAAAATCTTTGCCATGTGTTCTGCAAGGATCATTGCCTCCATATGGCCGCTGACTGCATCAAGACCTCCTTTTTTAGCTGCTTTCAGAGCATCTTGCAGGTACTTCTGGAAATATTGGATCCATCTGATTTGATCCTTTGCTCCCACTGCTAGCAATGCTTTACCAATTTTCTTTGACTGAAGCATCTGCAATTATCCTTCTCATAGAACTTCGATTGTGTGGCATTAATGTCGTCTTTAACACTTAATGCTCAATAAATTTTGAATTTCGAATGATCTGGTTGATGTGACAAGTTCCTTTTATCGGTGTGACTTTATATGTTTACACATCGCCAAGACCTAAGTGATATGCTACCTATGGGGGGTGTCAATCGATCACCTCGTTTGATTTGGTTTGACAACTGCTAGTCTTATTGATCCATTTGATAACCTTTCATCTTGTCATGTTTTGTTCATTGGGGAGACTTTCTCTGATCTCTCTTATCTCCTCAATCTCCTTTCCTGCAGTCATCCCTAAGAGTCACAACGATCAAACACCATCGATGGGATCATTGATGTCGGGGTTACAAAGGAAGTTTCTGGCCAATGGTCATTTTCTTGTCGATGTACATTACCTTAGTGATAAAGTTGTTTGTTATTTTCCTTCTATCGACATGACTCTCAAAGTCGCGTTGACCCTAAGTATTTCTTCCTGATTTGGGTAGGTCTGGCCAATAGAATAAATCTCCTATTTTGCCTTTTTGGGGGAACAAGTGGATCTCATACCGATATATTTCATGTTTTTAGTTGTCAAGGTAACTCCTCTAATCGGCCTGCCTTTTGTCATTTCCTCCCAACAGCATCTAGTCTTCCCATTAGATTTTTCCTTATGATTCACATTGGAGTGGACTTGGGCCGATATATTTTCATATAGTTTCATCGGTGTGTCTTTTATTATCGGGTTGACCTCTAATATGTCTCTTCGTCTTCGTAACTCATACTGACGTTGAATCCATCGGCCAGGCTCTTTCTGATGTCTTTTCACTCAATTATTGGGCTGACTTATATAATCGGTATAGCTTCTATGTTTTTAGCACGACGGTGTTAGTCTCTCCAAAGATTCATAAACTCTCATCATTGTTCATATCAGGTTGAGTCATGCTGATATATTTACCCATATTGTCTGTCAGTATGACTCTCATGATCGGGTAGATTCCTTAAGTTTCTTGCCGACCTCATAACTCTTCCCGATATTGTTCTTATCGGGCAGACTCACATCGATAATCATCTTTTGTTGACATATATCGATATGACACATGAAATCGGTCTGACCTTTTTGCGCTTACTCCGAAGTAGGTTTTTACACTGATAACCAGTTCATTCTTTTGTCGGTATGTCCTTTCTGGATAGAAGTGTAGGTTTGTTTTCTATGATGGAACTTTGCAAGATTATGATATGAACATGTCTCCCCGATGAGTTCTTGTGTTGCTAGTTTGAGAGACCATAATGCGATTGATATGACTTCAACATGGTCTTGTCGATTTACATGTTTTGAGGCTTTGTTATTATGAAGTGCTAGGCTTATATATTACACAAATTGCTTGTATTTTAACAACTTTAGGTGTACCTAGGTAGTACTATTGAGGTTAATGAGGACCACGATGCCTGATAATGGATATTCTAGTCCTATATAAGAATCTTCACACAGGAAAATTACTTCATTTATCTAGGTGTTTATAGTCCCCTCATGGCTATATATTGGGCTCTGCCTTTGTGGGAGCCCATTTTACCCCACATATAACATATTTGTTATTTATGTGTGAACTTGCACTACTAATAACTCCATTTGATAAATAAACCATTCTTCTCAAAACAGTTTCACGAATTCAAGGATAATTTTCAACAATGTAGGGAATGTTTTCAAGGCTATTGGAGTATAAGGAATTGATTGATGGTCAAAAAAATTGCTATTCGAAAGTCCTAAGGGAAACTTTAATTCAACCAGAAAATATCATTCCAATAAGACCCATTACTAATAGCAAATTGGTAAACTTATCTCCATAGTAAAACTTGTCCCATATGTTTCTATATTAACTATTGGTTGCTAGTTGTTAGATACTACTCCATTTGTTCAATGATTGCCTTATCTCTTTCAATGTGCATGTGTTTTACGCTTCAAATTTTGCATGTAGGGGTGCTTCTTGTATATGGTAGTATGCATAATTCCTCTTTGGTGTATAGATATTTATATCGATAATGGTAATGCTCCAACATATGTTGACCAATATCATTGTGGCATGAAGTTATATTCTAAATGTTAGGCCTCATATAACCTTGTTTGTTATTGCAAGCTACTTATAGATTAATTATCTTTATGTAGGTGACATGGGTGTATTGTATTAATCAAGACAACCACATCTTACTAGGTGGTAAAGAGGCATGCATAAGGTGCCCATGAAAGTGAGACTCGGATTTTTAATAGAATACACACGTGTACAAGGAAAGAATGATATCAAATTATTTTGTTGAAGACAACTTGTGGTAGTCGGTTACCTTTTTCTTTGGTGAGTTCTCTATGCTTGGTTGCTAACCAAGAATTCAACTATTATAGAACTCCCTATGTAGTATAAAATAGAGTGAGCCAATAGGCTCCCCACAAATTATTAACTTGCTACACCATTGATCTTGTGGTGCCTAACCATGGTGGCTACGTGCTAGCAATCTTGACCTAAATTTAAAGGTTTTAAGCAATACTTGCACCCATAAATTTCTAAATGGACAGTGTTGCATGTGTTAGCGTTTTTAATGCATTGCTAGAAAGTAATAAGTAAAATGAGTACACAAGTGGATAATTTGAGACAATGACTACACCAAGAGATCAAAAAAATGATAATTGCTATTTGCCACCTTACTTATGATGTCATACTTACCTAAAAGAAAAATAAACCTTCTGGGGCCATTTATTATGCACGATATTGCTATGAATAGGAATTTGGACTAATTTTCCTTATGTTGTGTGCAAATAAGTTAATATTAAACTAGATCTATGGTATGGGTATCATCACTACACTTAATAAAAGCTAGCAACTATAAGTATTTTTTTGCAAGAGGTTAAGTATGTGAAATTACAGTTATTTCCCTTGTTTATATAGGGAGCTCACATAAAATGGGATTGTCTTGTCTACAAGATGGTATCCAATATTGTCTTATTATTGAAAATAATTTATTCTCTAGTACAAAGAGATAGTGTTTATTATAAAGTCCTTGATTTGTGATGAGTGTCAAATCCTATAAGTTGTTGGGCTTATTTCTAACTATGTATACATATTCTATGATGAAAAGATTATTGGTCACTGAACCAATTCTTGTATAGGGTTAATCTTGATGGCACTCTACAAAATCAATTAATATGTGTCATTATTTGTAAGGGGTTTGAATTCACTTGTATAAGTCAAAGAAAGATATAATCAAGTAGTGACTTGCTTACATTTTAGTTGCCTTCGTGGATAGCTAATATGTTTCAAGGGATATTATGAGTGTGCCGTAAAATCTTGAGAATCATAATTGTTGATTTATTATCTTGAGAATTATTTAGTTATAGATCATCGTAAAACTAATGTAAAAGGCTTTGTGCTATTCTTCTCGTTAATGCATATGAGATATTTTTTAATATATCTGGAGTAGATCCTTTAATGTGTTTATCTCTTGAGTCCTTAATTTGTACATGAGTATATTTCTAATTCCATTTGTTGATCTATATAAGTGATTGTATTCTCTTCTAGACATTTCCTTTACCTTCCAATAAATATGCACTATTCTTAATGGTAAATGACCAAATATTTTACCAAAATTCATCTCTTTTATTCCTTTAATAATTTAAGACTAGAGTATGTCCACTCATTTATATGATTTAATATTTTATTTGGTCTAAACTCTAAGAGAGCTCAAATATGAAATATGTTTAAAGAACCATGCCAATGTGGATTCCAAGTTGTACAAGTGTATGCAAGGTGAAGGGGACTCACCTAAATATTTATTTCACATCACTAGTTACATGTTCAATCTTGTTTTCATTTTCTTAGTAGAGATCTATAGGTCTCTCCATAGCAATTCAATATATTTAGGAGCTTAGTAACAAATCTTTGAGATTATCATATACAGGCTAGTATGATTTACGAGGATTTGAAGTGTTTTTTATCTCTCTTTACTTATGTAGGGGAGTTTCTCACTCCTATTAATTGGCCCATTGGTGCTTATAGCCTAATCACGAGTTTAATCATTTATATCTAGATCGACATACTTCCACAAATTTAGCCTTTGGTAACTTTATTTAGGGTTACAAGGCATGTGGTTTTGAGTGTCACCAATGTCTATTACCATAGGATAGCATAGTTGGATATTGCATGGATTGAATAGTAATCATTATGTAATTAATGACCCAATGTTAATATGACTTGCTCTCAAAGAATCTCCTAATTGCATGTATGTAAATTGTAGTATGTGTGTATGCCATATACACTATTGGCAAATGTTGAATTCTTTTAGGTGACTTAATGACTCTAATTGAAAGCCTATTTCATGATCTACAACAACTCAATACATATTGGTAAGGCCAATATTTACTTATAAGATTTTATAATCAGCTTATAAAATTATTCATGTATTTCACGCTTTTAATTAGACTATAATATAACTCAAACAAAATTAATTAAATGATCTAGAGCTTGAATAACCCACCTTAAAAAGGGCTTAAGTTCTTTGACTAAGAATCTAGATTTTCTTGTATTTCAATTTCTCATTAGTGAGCCAATCCCTGAATCTTTAAGATCTCGCTAGCTCTTTATGAAATCAAGACAACCTCCTACAAGTTATCTAGGTTAGTTGTAACTGTATAGTTTCTGCTAATAATATCCCATTGATACCAGTACTTAATTTATGATTCTCTTATTTTCTTCATTGCACTCTATGCCTACACTAGTCCTAGAATCCTAAACTAAAAACTAGTGCCATGAGGTTATACAGATGGAATTCAACCTCAAAGTTGCGTTTCGGTTCGGAATGAGTATCTTTCATTCAAACATCATTAGATTACCTGGTCAATAACAATTTAAGTAGCCCTCAAGTAAATATTTTGATCTAAATATGAATTCCTGCTAATGAAGCCATGGTGATCTCTTAACTCACACTAATAGCAGTCTAGTTTAGAGGCCTCAGTCTTGTACCCTTGGCCGTACCCTTAAAAGATGCTTGTGAAACGAATGCTGAATCGCAGGCAAAGACAATCGTATACAAGCCCACAAAGTATGTTGTTCTAGGTGTAAGCCATCAAATTTCTGGTTGCTGAGATCATACAGGGCAAAAGGAAGTAATTGTGACCGTTGATCTGCATCCATCATAGAGCTGGTAGAAGTTTAAGAGTCGTCAGAGCTCTAAACTACCCTCAAGCAATGTGGGCTTAATAATAATCGATCCAAAGATGTGCAGATTATTTTTATCATTGATGTCATTGATGCTACAGAGCCACGTAACGCTTCGTCTTTGTGTTTTTACTATTCGGTGACACTCTATAGCCTGTAGCATGGATTGAAGTAATCGATTCGTTGCCATGTTGATTTTGCTAGGCCCGAACTTCAAGGTTTATTTGATTTGATCTCATCGGGTCATCGCTCGAAACTCATTTCTAACATTTGCAAGTGTTTCCTTTTGGAACTCCAAGGACCAAACGTTTCTCCACTTCACTCAATCGCTAACATCTTAGCAAGGATAAAACAAGAAACCCGGGTCCCATCGGCCGGTCCCATCTCTTGATGACTTAGCTACAAGTCGATCAATTGTGAAGCTCATTTCATTAAGCGTTCTCAAAACCTAAAGAGAGGGTTGAGAATGAACGAATCAAAGTTTTAATTGATCGAGAATGAATGAATCAAAGTTTTTATTGACGTTTATTAGATCAGCCAGTGTATGCAAGTTCTACAAAAATAAAATATCTAGACATTAGATCTTCGACGTCATCTAAAAATTGGAGGGCTCATTAGATGCATGGTATGCACTAATGATTTCTAATAGTTCAAGGCTCATTAGATGCATGGTATGCCTTATTAATTTCAACTCACTTTATAAAAGAAGGGATCACATGGGAGATTCTTATTGCATCAGACGATCTCTTCACATTAGACATTCACTCTACCCACAACCTGTGGTTCATTGATCTGGTGTCTCAATCAACATTGACTATTGATCTACACTTAATGTACATGTAGTTTAACTAGAGTGTTAGGCCATATAGTTTGAAGGAAAATAGAGTGTCTATGTGAATTCTTATGTGAATTAGTGTTATCATAGGGAAGTAGGATAACATGGTGGTATGTGCTCTTCATTAGCTATGTTAATATAGTGAGACTATTCTTGGTGTTTGCGTTTGTTCTTCTTAAAGTTTGACACATATTTTCAACTCTTAAATAAACTTGATAGTTTGTCTAAAAAAAATATATTGCCCCTATGAATATTTTATGATCTATGTGATTCAAATAATGTTATTTAGCAAGTCATGGTTGATCTATCAATATTTTAAGCTATAACTCATGTAGAATGTTAAAAAAAATGGTATATTTTTTGGTTGTCTAATTGGAGTGTTATAGTTGACAAATAACTTTTTGTCATTTACTACAACATTTCTAACTATCATTATTTTAGTATTTTACTTTCAAAATATTTTGTTTAATATATTTAATTACATTCACATCTCATTTATTTTGAGATAAATCTTGAATGCTTATGTTATTTATTTATTCCAGATTTAATATGTAAATGATATTATATTCCCTCTTTAATTCTAGTGAACCCCTCCACTCTTACATCCCTTTAGATCCTATCTAGTAGTTTCTCTTTTTATTTACATTTGAGAGTGGTTTATTTCACTAAATCTTATATATTTCTCTTTACCATATTACTCTAGGGTTTTCCTATGTTACAAGAAACTCAAAATCTTAATTTTCTTTTATGAAGGAGTTATCATCTTAACTCTCACATGGATAGCCACTCAAATGACAATAACTCCCTTTACAACATAAATGCTAATCAAATTCATACTAAGGAACATGAAAAATAAAAAGTACTAAGCAAGATTTTTCCCTCATAAGGTCTAAAATTACTTATTGATACACTTCTCCATAATAAATCTCCTCAATAGTTGGCCATTGGTATGCATAGTGTATTATTGTGTACTCTTTATACCACATATGTTGTTCATAATGTTGACAATCCTATGGCTTCTACCAATATTGGATCTTCTTAACCCATGGATTCACCCACCCACCCCTTTAAGTAATATTTTGATCCTTCCTCCCCTCACCGTGTAATTTCTTCCACTTTCATGGGCTCCAACACCCAAGTGGTCCCTCTCAATTATTCTTTTCTCTTCTATTTCTACCTCTAGTTTGAACCCCCAACTTTCTTTCCATTAGTATTCCACTTTCCTCTAATCCTTCCACATCTAGTCATATGCATGGCTACTAGCATTTTTTCCCCATGCCTATGTTCTTCATACATTGTCACCTCATGGACTAAGACGACCATACCTGATAGTGTGGCTTCTCCTTCCATTTCCATGTCATTACTCGTTATCCCTCATCCTCTTTGCACATCCTTCATTGTATCCTACATAACTCCTACCACTTCTATTTCAATCTCTACCTTGGGTAAACTATTTCAAATGAATTTCATCAACTTAAGAATAAAGAGGATACTATTCCTATTAACCATGACTTTATTACATATACTCAATGTTACATTTGATCTTTTTATATATCCAATGCCCACTAGCTTTATGGCATCTAAAATTAAATTATTTTATGTAAGTCTCTATCCTCTTGCTATATCTTGGGTCACACTTCCATGTGCCTACCCATAATGTGGAGGTCCATAGTCCTTCAAACATCCTTTAGTGTCATTGTGATTTGATTTATGGGAAGGGTAAAGGTGTCTATGTATAAATCCCACCTCTCAACTAAAGGTGTGAGCATACAACTCATAATACAGTGGTAGAAATGGATCATATGCCTTACCACATATTACATAGTTGAGCTTGCATATATGATCATGTGCCTAGAGCTCTCCTATTATATTAGGAACATCTTATCTTCCCCAACCTATTATGTGATTCCATGTTTTATCATGTTATTGGAGGCTAATTGGGGGCATCATGCCTTCCCCTATACCATTAATTACTCACATGTTTTGTCTGATGCCTAGAATTAATTAATCATTACAGGTTGCATGCCTTACTTATCCCATTGTGTACATACACATCTTTTGTGAATAGAACCACATCAAGGACACATTCCTTTCTTGATGCTATGTATAATTACATGATTTTTATCTAGCCATCAAGGCTACCTCTTGATTTTTTTCTTTTTATAATATAAATGCTTTCAAAAAAAAAATTTTAAAAATGTATATAGTTTCCTTTAAATTTCATTATATTATGAATATCTCTAATAAAATATCAAAAACTTCAAAGTATCTAAACTCTAAATTCACATTTCTTGTTTAAAAAACTAAGGAAAGTTGCTAAATTATAAAAAACCGACTTTAATTTTAAAGTGAAGAGTGGAGTCTATAACATTAAGTATTCTTATAACATACACTGGGTTTAAAAAAGTGTTTAAAATTTGATAAATATGAACATAATTTGAAGATTGATAAATAATTACAAAATTTGAACAAGATATATTAAAATTATATCTAAAGTTATTAAATATACAAATAACTCAAATAAAAAACTCTGAATAAAATAAAATAAAACAAAATAATAATTAAAAAATAATAAACACTTAAACAATAAATTATTAAACGTACAGATAAATCGATAACTATAAACATAAACAATTCAAAATATATATATAAAAACTAAATGTAAATAATTTATAAAAAAAATAAAATTAACACCATTCTCCAAAACCACTATTCGTATGTCCACAAAACCACTTGGATTATTTAAAAAAACACTCTCCAAAACCACTATTCTTAGGTCCAGAAAAACCACTTGCATTGTACGTCTGTTAATGTGTGCAAATATTTTTGAAGACTGCTTTGTCATGGATTCGTTATTTCTATGAACTTTCTAGTCAAAACTGTACTTTTTTTCCATAAATAAAGAAAAGCAGGCACGAAGAAGAATACCTGGAACTGGAGTACTCGAAGAGCCTTCCCGTTGCAGAAAAAACGATAAGCCCGACATCCGCGTCGCACATAATGGAAAGTTCCTTTGCCTTTTTTATCAAACCCTTCCTCCGCTTCGAGAAAGTGACATGCCTCGCAGCTGTTTTCTCTATTTTCTTCAGTTCTATTCTTTCTTTGCCCATCTCAAATCTCAAAAACTTTACCTGCAAAGAGGATTTGAAATTTCACAAATATTTACAGAACGCCCAAAACTTAACGAAACCCTTACTAGAATACACGAAAATATCCATCAAACCTCTCAAATCGAGCCTTACGTATTCCATCAAAAGATAAGATACGAAAAGTAGATGCTATTTTAGGTAGGTTTTATCTGTTTCGCAGGGTATTATACTACCTAAAGATGTGATTCCTGATTGGTCTGAAGTTGCTCTACAGAATACAGTCCAAGCTGTCCTGTCCGGATTGAATCTGCACCTTGCAATTTTGAGAATGTACACTTTCCATTGATGGCCGAGAAACGATATGCGAGGGAGGCTTTATCTGTTAAAGAGTCGCAGTCACTGTATGTACCCTAAAAAAAAAACTTCTTTCATCGATGGCCGTGCAAAATAGTGGTTAACAAAATTCCTTTAATGGCTGTGTTATCTCCTAATTACTCTATTTCATTGCATGGATTTGCGATAATTGGACAGCAGAAAGCATTTGTTTTGTTATTTGCTGAAGAATTGCATAAAAAGCTCAGATAACTTTTGTACCAGAGTCGGGACAGTTGGAACGCCCTGGAAGCGGCTGTGTGCAATGAATGTGCACATTATTGGAGCGCCTTAGTGAATGGAAGAAGCCAGAATATGAGTTCATTACGTGTCTAACTGTTGTCCGCAGGCGGTACTTTTCGAAAAAGGGACATAACAATAATTGGGTTTTGATTTGTTGCTGCTTATTTTATTTTATTTGGTTGTTAAATAGGATTGTGGGGCGTTTAACTTTGAAGGTGGTGTAAAACACACAAAGGTGTCACCTCATCTTGGTAATAGTGGAAGGGTGCAAAGTCTAAGGGTTAAGTGGTGATGTAGGCATCTAGTTGGTGTCAAACCGTTTTGTCAATTGAAAAAATTATTAAGAGTAGTTGATCATTAATGATAAGTGTGGAAAAAGAAATATTATAGGAATAAAAGATTCCACATCCATAAAGATATATATTTTATTTTTGAAAATATTTCAATATAATTTCTTGGATTCTTTCAATATAAAGATCAATTTAAAACCATTTAGTAGAATTATATCATTCACTCTATGAGGGTATTGTATTTGTGAGACATATTCATTATTTGATTATATCATCAAGTAAGCACAAAAAAAAATCTAATAAGAGAACAATATCTTTCAAGAACATTATTCTTTAACTTTACACCAAGAAAATAGAGAGTAAACAAATAATACGAATTCAATTTAAGCATAAACAATTTTATGTCATTAGCATTATGTATTTATTGTAACTAAGATCCTTTTATGTCAACTCCTTAAGTTCAATTTACTTATCTTCCTTGAATTTTGAAACAGAGATCTTTCAGCTGAATACTTTACAACTAGATAGATTTTATGCTCAATCAAGTACAAATGTGAGTAAGAGTCTTATATTATAATGTAAAATGCACAATCTTAAATTATTTTCCCACCATGACATCATTATCATGAAATTATGCCTCAAGAACAAACAAAAAAAACACACAATCGAACAAATAAGTGCATATGATGAAAAGAAAACTAAGGTTTTACCCATAATCATGCTAAAAATTGAAGATTCATTGATGATGATGATGATAGCAGTTGATTCTAGAATAATGTATCTCAAGAACAATGTAAGGATAGGGAATGGTATATGCTGAAAATAATGATTTTTTTAAAGCTAATCAAGGCTTATAGCAAGGCTAGGAATATATTTTGATAATAATAATAATTTAGAGGAAACATGCATGTTTATTGTTATTCATGTAAATGTAATACAATTTTTTTGTATTTACTAAAAGTGAATAGATGAGGTTAGGGTTGGCTACTTTATGATTAAATAAAGAATGTTGAATCCTAATAATGAGTTATAAAATCTCCTAGGAAACCTTAATAAAATTAAGGTTATATAATGTGTGTTCCTTTCCTTCCATATTTATGAGTTAATATCGTAAATAAATATTGAAGCAATTTAGGCCTTGTATGTTTCACTTATAAATGTTTTAAGTCTATTAAATTATTTTCCCTATTTTTAACATGAGACATTATAGTGGTATCAGAGGTAGTTTTCATATCATCCTACTTTCTTTATGAAAGTTAATTTCTACATGTTGAACATTTATGCATTGTAGTGAAAAAGTGAGTAGGTATCTTTTAAGAGAAATTTGAAAGAAAAAAAATATTTTAGGGGATCTAAAGGGTGAACACTTTGGGTTAGGAACTATATTAGAACATAGTAACATGGGAAAAGGGAAAATAATGAAAGCTTGAAGGCGAGGGTAGAAAAGGATTTTGAATTGATGATGGATATATTGGTATAGATCATTTATAAAATATAAACGAATATGGATATGCCTTTCTAGTAGCATGGTGAAGGAAGCCATTCAAGAGATTATAATCACAATACCTCCTTTAGCTATGCTCAAAATATTTCCCTAGTTTCATCAACTAGTTCCTTCCAACCTACATTCATTGTAAAAGAAGAAGAGATGCACATAAAAGTTCCAAACATAAAATATCAAATATTAATTGTAGATGTAAATACAATGTGTTATGTAGAATACCAAGCCCTCTAAAATAGAATCAATGTTGAAATATATCTTCATAACTCAATAAACTTAAATAAGCTAAGTAGGAATGGCTCTAGTATCAAAACAAGAGTGTTAGTCACCCTAGAGATGTGTAATATTTTCTAAGAATCTTGACACTCCCTACCTTTGAAGGATCTAGCAAGTCCAAAACTTGTGCATGGGTTATGGAGTTGGACATATACCTATCTCTTAGACCCATGATTAACAATGAGGTACTAAGTTTTCTACACTACATCTAGAGGGAACTACACATGAATGGTGCTACCATGTATTCACCCCTAAAGACCACAAATTCATCAAAACATACGAGATATTGAGAAATTGCATAAAAATATTATAGGATGGATGTTAAGGTGCACCTTAGGGAGCTAGCACATCTCAACAAATTTATTCTAGTGGACAATTATGAGATAAAATTATAAAAATTGGTTGTGATGGTGCTTAATTTGTCAAAGAAAAAAGGTTAAAAGTTCTCTTTGTCAAGGGACTTACTAAATTTCTCAAAGTTTTAGTTGGATCCTTCAGACTATATTCTCTCCAAGGATGAATCAAGAGGCCTTATCTCTAGAGATAGTTATTTGAAGGAATAAATGTAAAAAAAATACATTATGTCTCGAGAATATTTTTTTAAAAGATGATCACCAATCTAAAGACACCCTTGAAAATAAGAATTAGAGTTAAGAAATAGATTATGCTTCTCCTATAAGGAACCTCAGTCAGTCATAGATTCTTAGGAAAAAGGCAAGTACACTATATGGAGCTAGTATAAATAAAGATGTGATATAAGTTGAAGAACTTGAGCCATAATTGAAGTGGAAGATCCCAAAACTTAAAGTTGAAGAAGAAGATAAAACAAAGGATCCATTAAAAAAAAGGAATACATAATTCACCAAAAAAAAAATTAAAAGTCATACTATGCTATAAAATCCATAAATGCATAAACAAAAATAAAACTACCAATTCCAAGAGATGTATAGTGTTAGATTCTATGAGAAGCAAAAACTAAGTTAGGATCTGATGTTGATCATAGATCATATGTAGCTCCAAGCAATACCCAATTGAATATCAAAACAACTAAATGAAGAGAAATCTAAAATGAGAAAAAAATAGAGAGAAAGAAAAGGAATTTTGAGAACTCTCAATACTCTCACTAAGATATCATTGAACTATTGAAGGTGAGAGTAGAGTGTTGATTATATAGTAAAATAATAGCGTAAACATCCAAGGAGTGCATTAACTTCTATTCACCATAAAATTTAGGAGGTTTTACCATCTTGGTAAAATTCCAAAACATGTGGCACAACCTCCTTACATGAAGATTGGAAAGGAGTTATGAAAGGTGGCACATAAAGCTAAAAGAGGGTAAGAAAGCCAACTACCCCATAACCCACTTAGAAAATGGTAAAATAGTGGTTATGTAAGGTGACACAACAAGCCAAAATAGGGTGTGTAACTCAACTACCCATGTGAGGGAGATAATTACACATGTAGCTAAAGTATTTCACCATGTGTTCTCATATTAACCACTTCTAATAACTTAATCAAGATTAAATAAAATATGTAGGAAAATAAATAGCCCCTAACATAAGAAAAAATAAAAAACTTACACTAACACCCCTCCTTAAGAACAACTTAGTTGGGTCAAAAGATGGGTCTCAACAAATGAGGCCATGTTAAGTACCCATGTATATAGAGATCCCCCCAAAAGAAGAAGCCCCACCATAAGGAGAATATCCCTCCCAAATAGATAGAGAAAAATGACCACTAGAGTAGAGAGAGAATTAAGGACTATGAAGTCCCTCCTATAGTATATACCTATTACATACTGAGAAAAGCTTGTGAATGAAGGAACTTGCTTTCAGTGAAGAGTTTGGTGAAGGTTTCCAGAGTTTTCTTTGATGTATAATAATACTTAAGTTTAATGATACCTCCCTACATCAACTCCCGAATGTAGTGCATATGTATCTCAATGTGTTTCATCCTTTGGTGATGGATTGAATTTCTAGAGATCTATATAGCATGGTGATTATCACAAAAAGATGATTATAGGCTTTTCAACTAGAATAGAAAACTCAATGAGAATATTTTGAAGCAAAATAGCCTCAATGGTAGCATTTAGTACCCCTTTATACTTAGCCTCTATCGATAAAAAATCAATTGCAGACTGCTTCTTGCTTGAGACGAGCAAACTCGACCCAAACCAAGTGAGAAGCAGTATCTTGAAGTAGACATGTGATCCTAAGAATCACCACCCAATCTAAATTTGTACATGTACCACAAAGTCAATATCCATACATGTTGTATATTGAATTTCATAATTGTTCATACTCTTAATGTAGAGGAGGATCCTCTTAGTTTCTTTTCAATGCAACTCATGTGGCTCTTGCATGAATCATAAAAACATGCCCACAACATATAAAATGTTAGGTGTCATATGAGTCAAGTAGATGAGACTTCCAACAAGCTATAAGTATAAAGTGCCATCAACCAAGGGTGAAGAGCACTTAGCATCATGTTTTACCCCTAGCAAAAATAGAGTCAGTGTTGGCTTATAGTTAGCCATCCAGAATCTAGCAAACATATGAATTGCATACTTGGTTTGAATTCATCTTAGCAACTAGTGAAAAAGTCTTAAAGTACTCAATCTCAAGAACCTAGGAGAATCCTTTTGCTACCAAGTAAGCCTTAACCTTACCAACTGACCCATCTACTTCAATTTTTTTTTGATAGATCTACTTACATTGAACAAGTTTTCTTCCCTTAGGAAGATAGACTAAATCCTATGTGTGATTACTTTCCAAGGAATTAAACTCTTCCTACGTTGAAGCACCCCACTCAGAAAATACCCAAAACTTCTCAAAAAGATAGTGGATCAAAAGCTCAAGAAATGAAGAGGTGTGGAGCCACCTAGAATTGTAACCTTATTATTCTAGTATCGAATGGATCACCAAGCCAATAGCTTGCTAACTCAAATGTCTATCGATCCCAAAGATGTGTTGAGACTGGAGTGTCTGGCAGAGAATCATCAACCTTTGAATGATGACTAGGAAAGGAATTTGAATCCTAATTATTATTGTGAGCATCAGAAGTGGAGAAATAAGACCTCTCATCAAAATTAGGAGGATTACTAAAATCCTCTGGAGAACTATCATCGTGATGCAATTTATCCAATATGATGGTGGATGTAGTAGTATGAGAACTAGAATAACTCTCCTCAAAATGAACACTCCTCTCTATGAACAACTCATGAGTGGTGGGATGGAGATTTCAATACCCTTTGACATCATCTAGATACCCAATAAATATGCAAGGATTTCTCTAGAGATTCATAGCCTTATGTTTCTTTGTTGAAATATGGGCCCATGTTAGAGAACCAAACACTCTAAAGTTCTTAACTTTGGGTTTCCAACTAGTCCAAGCTTGAAAAGAAGTTACCCACTTTATAGATTTGTGAGGAACTTGGTTATGGATGTAACACACATAGTCAATGGCCTTTTCCTAGTACTAAGTTGCCAAAGACTTCGAGTGAATCATACAATTGACCATCTTTCAAGGATACGTTCTTGCATTCTACAACACCATTATTCTCAAGATAATATGGAACTATGTGCCACATGTTGATACATTCAAAAGCACAAAACTATTTAAATTGATTATTAACATATTCACCCCTATTATCTCTATACAAAATCTTGATGAACTTCCTAATATCTTTGCAAAAGCTTTAAAATCTATTAATTTATCAAAGACCTCAAACTTTTATTTGAGAAAGTAAACCCATGTGTATCAAAAAAGTTATCAATAAATGTCAAGACATATCTAGCCCTACTAAAAGATGCTTGTTGAAATGGTCCTGCCAAATCACTATTTACCAACTCCAATAGTTGTGTAGCTCTCCATGCTCTTCCTTTATCATACTTCTCCTCAAGATGCTTACCAAGAATGCATCCTTGGGGAAAAATCCATCAAAAAGATGAAGAGAAGACAACATTCATAAGGAAGTTAAGTAGAAGAACAACTTCCTACACCAATCTTGAGAGGAGGGTAATGCAAAAACTTTTATATACCTTTCCAATAGTTATAGAAGCATAACCAAAATAAACGTACACAAAATGCATACCACAACAGTGTGATTTATGTGGGGAAATCTCTTTTAGGAGAAAAACCCCACACTTTAAAACTCGCCCAATGCTATTTAGAAATTAACAATAGATTACAATATACTTGCAGAGAAAGCTTCTTATAGGAGTATCACCAATGATTTAGATCTAGAGGCAACTCAACTACTATCAAAATCTTTGAATACATCACAATACATAGGTGTAATAAAATGTCCTCATAAAATAGGGTTTCCTTCTAGGGAAAACAAAGTGCATAAAATATCTACCATTAAATCCCTACCTAATGATAAATGGTCAAAGATTTACTTGTGAAAAACTATAGATAACATGTGGCTTTGGGGGCGCTTCCTCAGAAATTCCCCATCAAGGTGTGTAGCCCCCAAAAGACCTCTTACAACCCCACATGCTCATTTATCAACAATAACCTTTTTTTATTGGAAGGTTGAGACACCATTTTCCTAACAAATCTCCCGCTTGTCAAACACCTTGCAACAACAATAGGACGGGTACCAACATCATGTTTTAATTACTAGGGACTGAGAAGCCCATAGACTTCGAACACCATCTAATCTTCTTTATGCCTACAACCTTGGTTAGAGAATCTATAATATTCATCAAAGTCTCTAACTTAATTAGCTTGACCCTGCCATCCTCAACCATATTTCTAACAAAGTGATACTCAACATCAATGTGTTTGGTCTTGGAATGAAATGTTAGGTATATCACACTATAAATATCACAATAAACTATCATTACACCTTATTTTATTCTAATATCTAAACACAGTCTCTTAAGCCAAACAACTTCTTTACAAACATGAGTAGTTGGCATATACTCCACTTCATTAGTGGGCAAAGCAAGGTCACAACCTATTGCTTACTCATCCAATTAATTGCACCATAAAATAAAGTAAACACATAGGTAGGTCAATGGATCTTGTGCTATCAACATCACCTTCCTAGTCTAAATACACATAACCATGAATATCAATTGAAATTTAATCTCCTGTCAAATTACCATGATAACACAAAGAATACTTTGGGGTACCCTTCAAATATTTGAAGAATCTTTTAACTACATCCCAATAAACTCTACCAAGATTAAAAATATATCTAGAAATAACTCCCACTACTTGGTAAATGTCTGGTCTAGTGCAGACCGTAACATATATCAAAGCTTCAACTGTAATCTAGTAAGGTACTTTGCTCATGTCTTGCATCTCTAATGGGAATGTAGGATAGTTATAAAATTATAACTTTGCTCCAAATATAAAGAAAACGTATAATAGTCTACAATCCTACATGTTAAACCTCTGTAAAATTGGATTCACATACCTCCTCTAGCCTATCCAAAGATTTTAATTCATTTTATCTCTTCTAATTTCTATCCCAAGAATATGTTTTGCTGCACCAAGATATTTCATCTCGAACTTAGTAGCAAGCTGAGACTTTAGTTTTGAAATCATACCTTTCCCTTTACCAATGAATATAATATCATCAACATATAATGCAATGTACAAGAAATGATCATCGTTAGATTTATAATAAACACTGTGATCTAATTCAGAATGCTCAAATCCCAAGCTTAACACATATGTACCGGATTTATGGTACCACAAGGTCCACTTGGAATGTTGTGCCAAACATGTTTTGTAGGTAAGACCATGCATGTATCAACCACCACACCAAACTGGAAAATTGTTGACACCTTGGATGAATCATCATTTTATACGTGTCATATACACATAAAATTAAAAAAATAATCTTTTTTCATTGCAAATTAGATTTCTTATGTGCCTGCATTTATTGACACCCTAGCCAAATCATCATTTTAGACATTATCAATTACATACACATATGCTACATTGAATAGGTGACACCAATTGAACATAGCTAGAAATAAAAAGAATATCATTACCATATATTCATAACATATAATTGTAGTCCACATTATACATTATACATCAAAATCCAAAAAATAAAGGATGCCTCTATAGATTGTCGATTTTCAATTCAATGATTGATCCATCTCAATCTCAGATAGACCAATTGAGAAAAGAATGAGGAGGATTCAAGTTCAATTCTTGGGGTTGCATTGGGAGATATGTTCTCAACCTCTGATGGTGGTTGTGGAGTGCTCGTTATTTGACTTGGAGTTAGGATGGAAATTTTAGTGTTGGTTGCATGTGATGGGACACCTACAACACAATTCATAAAACTATAGTCTAGGGTGATTGTAGGCCAATTACATTGCTCATTGCAGTAGAGAAGTTAAGGATGTTGATTTTGAGCATATCTCATAATATGTCATGGATTTTAGGCATGAGAGTGGAAGGAGTACTTAATCACCTTTTTCGTGTAAAAAACCCTTGCTGCATCTTGAATGGCCTTTTCCTTTCTCTCTCTTGTTCCTTTAGTGTCTTTTCTTTCTCTTTTCTAGCATCTTTATCCTTTTTCTATTGTTCTTCGAGATTTAATTTTTCTTTACGCAAAATTTCCTTTTCTATTATGTCATGTTCCTTTTACTTTACAACAAAATGTGTTGACTTATTATCCTCAATCTATTGTTTCTTTTTACCTTTGATATACTCAAGTTCTTTCTTCCTCCACTCCTACTTTATCAAAATAGTCATGTAATTATCTATTGTTAAGAGTTAAGATTGATAGCTCAACAAGATTTCATTATCAACCATGTTGTTGTGTTTTTGGTTGACAATGTGCATGGGTAGACTTAAGAATTTCCTAATTATACAATTTTGTTTGAGAAGCCTAGCTCTAATTTACTTGTGAGTCTACTTTGTCTCTTTGTCATTCCTAACTATGTCTAGTACTCAAGTGAAATTTGTGTCATTTCCACAATCTGAATGGCACAATCATCATAGTAATCCACCAATTTGGATAGGATAGTTGTGGTTGGTGGTGATGGGAAATAGAAGTACCTTGTTCTTCTTGGCCTTGCAAATCAATACCTATATTTTTCACCCCTCCACCAATCATGTGTTGGCTTGATGATGATTGTAATAGATGACATCATGTGTTGTCATTGATGGCACATGTATACACACACATATAATTACATTGTCTTAGTCATCTTAGTTAAGACAAACCGATATTACTCCTTAAGTCCCTTATATTGCAACCGGTATTAGATGTTTAGTTTAAGATGGTTTAGAGGGTGTCTAACCGGTATATGTAGACAAGCGATATATGCAGGAATGACTTGAAACCAGCTTGGAGATTCAACGGAGACCATCAAAGAAGCAAATGAAGGACAATCGGTTTATATGTTGAATATGGTTAACTCTTAACTGGTATCGGTGTTCCAGCCGATATTCATTGATTATGTGATGAGTTATCACTGGTCGTGATGAGTTATCCCTAACCGATAGATTTGGCGACAATCTGTGATGAGTTATGTTAGATTGTCCAGATACACTGCACCTAGGCGATTGTGATATGATTCCTGAGCCGACATAAAATCTATGCCTATATTATGACATTATGATGAACTATTCTTATTATGCGAAAATAGAAGTGTTGAGTTGTTGAAGACATTGCAAAATATGTTGGTGATGCAGTTTTAAGTGAACATGAGAGGATCTATTCAAGCAAGTTGTGCTACTTCTATATCACACCACCTGTTGTTTTCTAATCACTACAACAGTTAAATACCTTAATCGGGTAAGCTCTAACAAGCTTCAATGTAAAAATCCTCTAACAGGGTGATCCATTAGTTTGGATTTTGAAATCCTCTACCAAGGTTACTCCTAATAGGGTACTACCTTGAACAGGGTATAGCTCCTAACAAAGCTTTGGGATCTTTAATAGGATTCGCTCCTAGCAGAGCACTTTGTAGAACTTAACCGGTCAGTTATCTATTACTGCAGATAGTTAACTTGTGAGTCCCATCTCACCGTGGTTTTTCCCATTTGGGTTTTCCACGTATAATCACTTGTGTTATGATGGATGTTTTACTTGTTGTGGATGATTTAATATCATTTCGGATTGCATGCATAGTATTAAGTAAACTGGTTCAGTATCTTTATCGATCTGTGTTTCAAGTGGTATTGTTTTTGCTGTCACTGATTCACCCGCCCCCCCCTCAGTGCTTTATAATTCTATCAATTGGTATCATAGCCAAACATCCTTAAAGCTTAATCGCTTGGAAGGAAATCCTAAAGCCACCATGGGGGATATGAGCTACTTTGAGATGGCTAGAGTGCTTGAAGCTACCAAGGAAGAGCTTGAAACCCTAAGGGTCAAATTTAAAGCTTCACAAGTCAAAAGGAGAGAGTTGACTGAACAACTATTGGAGATATCTGATAATAGTTCTTCAGATGAAGTTAATATTGATGCATTGGTTGAAGAAGTTGATAAACTGAATGGTGAAAAGATAAATCTGAGAAGAGAGTTAGAAGCCCTAACTATCCGCATGAACCAAGAGCTTGAAGCAAGGAGGGTAGTTGAAGACCTAATCAAAGAAAGAGATCATGAGATTTCTAAGATAAAATAAGAGAATGCAACTTTGCATGAGCATTGGCATGAAGACAAAGAAGAAAAGGAGGCTTTGTAGCTAGATCTTGAACTGGCAACATCTCTAAGAGAGACTCTTACAAAACACAATGAAGATCTTACCAAAGAGCTCACTGAGGCTAATGGAAAGCTGGAAAAGTTCAATAAAAGTTCTTCTATGCTGGATGAGCATATTCGATCTCAGAGGATGAAAGGTGATACATATGGACTAGGTTTTAATACATCTAAGAAAGGAGAATCTTCCGATACAAAGAACAACATACCCAGAGGTAAAAATTCTCCTAAGGCTAACAAGCCTATCGGTAAGAAAGTTTTTAAACTTGCATGCTTTGTCTGTCATAAACCTGGACATACTGCAAATGTGTGTAGAAGATGACCTAATGAGAATACAGGCTATAATGCAAATGCTAGGTATGTATCTAGGAGATTTGAAGGGCATTGTTTTGCATGCAACATGTATGGACATAGATCATTTGAATGTAGATATGGAACAAACAATCTAGCACCACACATGAATCCAGGACCTAATGGTGACTGGAGGAGAACCTATGACAACTAGGGAAACATGAACTCGCACAAACCCTATGTCAACTGGTTTAGTCCATTTGAAATGGAAAAGGTAACTAATGTTATTTGCACCATTTGTAACAATTATGGTCATGTGGCTATGAACTACAGAAGGAGAACTAGAAGAGGTAATGGAGGACCTTGGAGATCATCTGGAATGGCTTACTACAATTGTCACAAACTGGGACACATGGAAAAGTTCTGTAGAACTAAAAAGAACAAACTAGTTAACCACTTTGAAGATCGGAAAGGTAACCAAAAGGTAAATATTGAGGAAACTAGAGAGGAGATGAACCGAATTTGGAAGAAGAAGAGTGAGGAAAAGCCTACAGAAGAACCTAATCCTTCACCCAGCGTGGAGAATCATGTACTGATGAATTAAGCCTTTCAACGGGCCTAAGGGGAGCATTGGACCCCTTGAAAAATGTGTGGTAAGAAAGTTTGCATTTTGAGTTATTTTGTGAGAAATCTTGATATCTTTGTCATTCGATTTTTTGAAAGACTGTCAACCGGTTATATACCTGTCAGTATTGGAAGTATTGTTAAGCGATATATTAGGGTTTGTTACCCTATCGGTCGAGCAATTAATGCGGTGGGTAAAGTTTATAAAAGAGAGTTTTACTATGTTATTTTTACCCTAATTGCATTTGAAAGAGAGTTCTTGAGCACTTGCAGAGCGAAAAGAGATTTGCTAGCTGATTATAGACGGGTTTGTGCTGTGAATTGAAAGATTGAAGTTGATTCAAAGATTAGTGAAGGTGGAACTGGTGTACATTCAAGAGATCAACCGAAAACCTTGTTGGCGTGGAGGAATTAAGGTATTCTTTTGTCAATCTCTTTCAAATCGAGTTTATCCAGAATGGCATCATCATCTAAGCAAGTAGAGAGACTTATGATCACTGCTGAATCTATGGAATCTATGCAAATAGACAAAATAGTGTCATATAATGCTTTGTCTCAAGTTCCTAATGGTGTTATTGTTGGCATATGGACACTCCAATGAGACATTGTGTGTGATTGAAGGTTTTGTCATTGATGGAAACCTTGCAATCCTATGGCACCAGCAAGACATTCTACCGACAAAGCATTATTCAAGCAAGATAGTGCACTAGCATCAACAAGACCACTCTACACTGGCACCGACACCGACATAGAAGAAAAGATGTATGCCGGCATAGAGGCTAACATGATTTTTGATATGTAATATTTTGTCTATTATTGTAAGTCGACTTGGCAAATTGTAAAATGACTCTTGTAAATAAAGGAGATCATTGTAGACATTTGTAGGAGAAGGGAAGTGAGCATAAAGAAAATTATTAGATAGACCTAATGTGCGAATTATAGGTCAAGGGTATATGTAAAGAACAGAACAAGAACCGGTACAAAATCTGGCATTGAAGATGCTATTATAAAGCAGTATAGAATATTGGATTAGCATAATCCTCATTGTAAGTCAGTGTGACTTCTCACTGAGCAGTGTGCTCTAGGCAATTGGCCTTCCTGCATGTGCAGGCCCCTATTGTAAGTAATATTCTCTTATTGGCCAATAAGTGAATATTGTGGGTCACAAATCCCACCGAGGTTTTTCCCACACCGGGTTTCCTCGTTAAACATCTTGTGTTATGGTGTTCTTTTCATGTGGATGTTTTTGATTCTGTTTATTACATTAATTCTTGCATACCAGTACACTGTTACTTTATGTTCTGCATGATTTTAAGAAAATTACATTATCGGTCAAATACTGATTCACCCCCCCCCCCCCCCCTCTCAGTATCTGTGGGAACCCTAACAATTGGTATCAGAGCCTGGTCCTCTATTTTCAGTAGCCTAACAACTTGAGGAAGATCTTGACACCGGTAAAAATGGAAAATCTAATGAAGCAACTTGAAGGAGCTCTTACTGACTATGATACAGAGAAGTTGAAAAATATCAAATTAGAAGATGATTTAAAAGTAGCTCAGGATATCATTCAGGCACTTTAATAAAATCTTATTGTTACAAGAAATAAGAGAAGAGAACTTTGTGAAAATTTGCAAAATGAGAATGATGAAAAGGAATCACTTAATGATATGATAAGCAAGTTGAAACAAGAGATCATGACAACAAAAAATGAAATGCAGGATATGACTATGAGATTTTGCAAAGAGATTGAGGACAGAAAGAAGAATGAAGAAGAATTGACCAGAAGACTAAGTGATGCAGCAAATGAGAACACAAGACTTAGCTATGAAAATGACATGTTGAAGACAGATCTGATGCATACTCAGAATGACTCGAATGAACTAATGAGACAAAAAGAAATCTTGGAAAGGGAATTGGAAACTGCAAATCAACACAAAGAAAAATTCAAGAAAAGCTCAGAAGAACTTGGTACCTTATTGAAGAATCAAAGACCCAAAGGTGACACTTCTGGAATTGGATTTGAAGTTGGAGAAAGCTCTGGTACTACAAATACTCAGGATCATAGCAAACTGGTAAGACCTCCTAATACTTATAAATTCAATGGAAAATGCTTTAACTGTAATAAATATGGTCATAGGGAAAACAAATGTAGATCTAGGAATTATCATAATATCAATCCTCCCACCGGTCAATGCTCCAAATGCAACAAAGTTGGTCATAACTCTGAAAACTACAGAATGAATGTAAGATGTTATGTTTGTGGAAGATTTGGACATTTATCAAATCAATGCAGAACTCAAACCAACATAGGTTATGGGAAAGCTATTCAAAAAAATAATGTAACTTGTTATGCATGTAACAAGATTGGTCATATTGCTAAATTTTGTAGAAGTAAAGGTACACCGGTAGACAACAAAAATACTAGCTTGAAAGGTAAAGAAAAGGTTGAAGAGGTTAAGCAAGAATTCTCAAAGCAATGGATTAGAAAAGCTGATCTAAAATTTGGGAATACTCCTCCACCGGTAGAACCAACAAATGCTCCACCGGCAGAACAATGTGATGCTCCACCGGTAGGACAGAGCAGTGCTCCACCAGCAGGAAGTTCTTCATCTAATTGAAGAAAATTATCTTGAGGGTTTGGCAATCTAATGACACATCTGCTATTATTCCGTCGGTTAGAGAAAAGAAGTTGAAAATCACTTATTACCGGCAAATAAAGTTAAGTGAATACATTACCGACAAGCAATTAATGTGGTAGGTAGCGAAAAAGATTTTATAAAATAAGGTTTTGGCTCCATTTCATTTCACCGTGATTTCAAACTTTCAGAGAGCGCGAAGATTTCCGAGCTAGGGCATTTCAAGCAAGAAGCTAGCACACTCCAAGCAATCATTCATCCAAGACAGAAAAAGGTATTTTATCATGGCATCCACCTCTGCAATTGAATACATAGCAAACCCTACTGTTGTGGAAGTAATTAAAAGACCTAGGCCCGTATTTCAGTTGGTCCCCGAAATAGCAAAGAAAGATGATACCTTAGGTGCATTCTCTCAAATCCCTAAAGGTGTTGTATATGCTGAAGACCCTAGAATGTATATTCACTGCAATATTGAAGAGCTAGGAGATGAGGAAATCAAAACCATGTACAAAACCGAGATATGTGATGGTACCGACAATATCAAAGCTGAACACAAAATCATTGAAACCCTAGCATTCACAGAAATCCTTAGTATTCCTAAATTTCCTAAGGATGTGATTAGGATAGTATTAAGCAGAGTTCATGGAGAATTTTTCTGGTTAGATACAATTCATAAGATCACCAAGCAAGTGGTAAAAGCTATCACAGGGTTACCAGCCACTGGTAAAAGACCAGATAAAAACAAGAAAGTTTCAAATGATTTAGTCATTGACCTAACAGGTGCAACATCTGATAAAAGATCTTTAAGGGTTAATGATGTAAAGGATACAAATGTGAGATTCATAAGCATGATATTAGGTTACAAAGCCACTCATGCCAATAGACTCAACTCAGTTTCAAGTTTATGCATCAAGAGTGCTTATGACATAATAACCAACAATGCAAAAATTGACATTTGTGAATGGCTAAAGGATGAACTAATAGACAACCTTGGAAAGATAAAGAAGGATAAGAAAGGAACCTTCAGATTTGGAAATCTGTTAGTGTGTCTAATGCTTCATATAACAAAACAAGTTCCCGGTATAGGATATAAAGATTTCAGATATGACATACCGGTAGGAAAGCAACTGACAAAACTATTCAATACCATGGGCGAGAATAAGGAAAACATCATTCATGACTTTTTCCAAGCACTAAAGACAAAAATGAAGAAAAGGACAAGGTTATCACAGAAGATTGTAAACAAATACAAAGATGATATATGCTTTGTTATCAAAAAGGATGAAATATGGATGGAAGCAGTCATCCCCAGGACAATCTGGGTAACAGAAATGGGCTATGAAACAGATGACCACATAGTTGAAACTTATGCCAAAGCACTTCTGGAAGCCCCCAATGAACCTAAAGACGAAATATTTGGTAGTGCTGAAACCATAGAAAGCCAAATTCAATCAAAGAAAAGAGTGAAGAAGGTAGAAGCATTTGTGAGAAAAGGATCCAGACAAGCAAAAGCCATTAAGGAAGATATATTAAAGAAAACCGACATAATTGAAGATGAGTTGGCTGCCCCACAACCTGAAGCTCATCTATCACCGGTAGGTACTTCCTCAGAAGGAGATATGCTAGCAACTTTTAAAAGAGTTGTTAGGAAAAGAGATCCCTCACCGACAACCACTCCTTCACCTAGAAGGACAAGGCAGAAGCAACAAGCTGTGAGATCTCTGGTCAGAAAGGTCACACCTAAAAATAAGCTGACCCCTAAGAAAAAGAAAAGGCAAAAACTGACTTGGCACCTCTAGACATTTTGTTAAATGAGATCACAGAGGAAGGAAAACTGAAGAACATAGGGAAAATTTATGACACCCTATCGGCTGATGAGAAAGGGCAAGTTGAGGAGAGTGTAATATTACACATGGACATGTTTAAAAAGTTTTTGATGCAAGTCATAAATGAAATTCCTGATGACTTATACAAAAGACTTGAGGCCAGAAGGCAAGGAGTAATTGAACTGGACAAGAAAATAAAAATAGAAAAACTACTTGTTGTATATTCGGTAAACTCCCCAAAAGAAATTGATGATCTGATAGCTCAGGCTAACCGAACAGTTTTTTCCACTACACATCGGCAAATTTCACTGATGGTAGGTAGAGTTACAGAGGTTTCAGAGGAAACAGAAGATGGTTGGGACATATTTTTGGTTGAAAAAGAAAAACAAGAAGAATATAGGAATCCCAAGCCTATTAAGGTATATCAGAAGGATAAGGTCAAAGGGAAAGGGAAAATTGGTGGACCTCCAAGCATAAAGGTTAAAGATAACCTACCTCCACCTGTAAAAATTACAATCCTTGAAAACCAACCGGCAACTGAAAGCATGGATACAGAGGATAGCAATACAAATCCTGAAGTCCTATTCACTGTAAATGTTGATACCCAAAAGATCAACATAATAGTTGATAAAGACCCAAGTGAAAAATCAGATATGGCCAAAGAGCCTCCGGTAACAGGAAATATAGAGCAACCGACAGCGGATACAGGGAAAAAGATGGAATCTGAAGCACAAACAGAGAAACCGACAGAGCTAAAGGCTCTAGAACATATGCCACCGGTAAGAAATGAAGCAGGAAAACCAGTGCTAAAGGAAATGCAGACACAAACTGACCTGCCAGAGGTCAATACAAGCATGGTCATTTCCACCGGTACTCAGTTTGTTGGGTCACCGTCAAGGTCAACAAATGTGACTGAGGTATTACTTGAATCCACCAAGAAAATAACTGACTATAGCTCACAAGCTTACAAAGCAATAGATGATTCAATACCATTTTTGAAAACAATCGGTCCTAATTGTAATATAGATAATAAAGATTCTTTAGGACAATTAGATACACTATGTAAATACATTTCTAGAAATATTGAGCAAATAAAGGTAGAATCTATAAAGGACATTGTAGAAAAGGAGAAACAGAAATTCTTTGAGGAAGAAATTAAGAAGTGTAACAGAGATTTTGACACACTTCTACCAGAACTATGTAGTTTGTTAAAAGAGTACAAAAACCTGTACAAAGACACATGCAAAATAAACTTCCTGACTATAGATATAGACAAGAAGATAAGCAAGACACAGGAAGAGATAAACAAGCTTGCAAACAATTTTGTCAACTCACTGGATTCATTATCTATTTTTGAAGATAAGTTAGCAAATTTTGAGACAGAATTACTTAAACAGGAGAAAGAGAAAGAGACAATAATAAATAAGGCAAAATACTTGAGATCTAAACTGAGTCCAAGATTGGATTATCTAGCATCTCTATGGAAGGAAATCTCTAAAGCATTAACACCGGGAAGTAAAACACCGGCAGAGCAATTGTTGCATCTCACCGACACTGTGAAGAGAACTGAAACAACAATAAAAGATAGCAAAAAGTTTATGGATACGATAAACTTAATTTTGGGTGATCTTTTTCAGATAATAACTACCCAGCTACAAGGTTGAGGTTATGGACCGGTATAACTACAAACTCTACTAACATCTTGAAAACCTTTGTCATTGATGCCAAAGGGGGAGTAGTAGGATGAGAAAATTCAAAACACAGGGATCATATGCTCAGGGGGAGTCCCTCATTTTTTTGGTAAATTTTTGGTCTACACATTTTTGGACATCTTTTTGAAATTTCTCATGAGTGTTGCCATCAATGCCAAAGGGGGAGATTGTTGGCATATGGACACTTTAATGAGACATTGTGTGTGATTGAAGGTTTTGTCATTGATGGCAACCTTGCAATCCTATGGCACCGGCAAGACATTCTACCAGCAAAGCATTATTCAAGCAAGATAGTGCACCGACATCAACAAGACCACTCTACACCGGCATCGGCACCGGCACAGAAGAAAAGATGTATACCGGCATAGAGGCCGACAGGATTTTTGATATGTAATATTTTGTTTATTATTGTAAGCCGACTTGGCAAATTGTAAAATGACTCTTGTATATAAAGGAGATCATTGTAGACATTTGTAGGAGAAGGGAAGCGAGCATAAAGAAAATTATTAGACATACCTAATGTGCGAATTATAGGTCAAGGGTATATGTAAAGAACAGAACAAGAACCGGTACTGAATCTAGCATTGAAGATGCTATTATAAAGTAGTATAGAATATTGGATTAGCATAATCCTCATTGTAAGTCAGTCTGACTTCTCACTGAGCAGTGTGCTCTAGGCAATTGGCCTTCTTGCATGTGCAGGCCCCTATTGTAAGTAATATTCTCTTATTGGCCAGTAAGTGAATATTGTGGGTCACAAACCCCACTGAGGTTTTTCCCACACTGGGTTTCCTCATTAAACATCTTGTTTTATGGTGTTCTTTTCATGTGGATGTTTTTGATTCTGTTTATTACATTAATTCTTGCATACTGGTACACTGTTACTTTATGTTCTGCATGATTTTAAGAAAATTACATTACCGATCAGATACTGATTCACCCCCCCCCCCCGCTCTTAGTATCTGTGGGAACCCTAATAGTTATTATAAAAGGTGATTTATCCAGTTACATTGACTGCAAAATCAAAGATTTAGGATCATTATCAATTTACTCTCAACTGAAATCCTTGTGCGATGAAAGCAGCAAGATCAAACCCGAGTACATTAGGGTTTATGAAAAGGGTTTTCACAATGCGGCGTATTTTCTTGAAGAGGAACATGTTAGGATAATTCTTAGTTGTGTGCATGGTGAAAATATGTATCTTGAAAGGTCACACACAATCACTAAGGAAGCAATTCATGTTGTGATTGGTTTTTGGCAAACCGGTGAAGTTCCAAAGTTGAGGAGGATTTCAAAAGAGACTATGACTACATTAACTCAAACCACCTCTGAGAGACGTGCATTTTCAGTTAACAACATTAAGGACCCAACGACTAGATTGGCTAATATGGTTATTGGTTACAGGATATTTTATTCCAGTAGAATGAACAATGTGCCATCTGTAGTTGTGCATACAGCTTATAGAATGATTACTGAGAATGCAGATTATGACCTATGCGAGGCTATAAGGAGTCAATTGATGTTAAATCTACAATCAATAAAGAAAGACAATAGTCAAAAGTTCAAATTTGGTCAATTATTGATTGGTCTATTCTTTTACTTTCAAAATTTCCTATCGTGAATTCGTGACATTCAATGGTCAAAGGACCTACCGGTAACTACTCAAATCAAGAACAACATTAAGGTTATAAAGAACACATTCTCTACTGCAATGAATAGATATTTCAATGAATTCCAAAAGAAGATGAGTATGAGGGTGAGGCTACCTGAAGATGTGGTGAAAAACTTTGCAAAAGACATCTGTTTCACGGTCACCACAGACTTTTGTCTCATGGAAGCCATCGAACCCAAGGAGGATGAAATGGAAGATATGAGTTATGAAGTCAATTATGACTTGTTAATAGGTTATGCTAATAATCTGTTGGCATCTCCAGTGGATAAGAAGAAGAAAATACTGGGAACATTCGAGGAGCAAACTGCACCAGCTCAAACCAGTAGTACTCAACCCAGTAGTGCTAAAGGAAAGAAGAAGAAGGTTGAGAGAACACCTTCAGTGCCAACTAGTACAAAGGTGACACAAAGTGTCCAAGTCAAGAAGGAACCGACACCAAAAGTATACGCTAAAAAGAAGAGTGCAATGAAGAAGAGAGACAGGCAACTTATTCTTCAAGTAGAATATGATGATATTGATACTAAAGAGGAGCCAAAGAAAATGAAAGCAACTGGTAAGAAAGCCAAACTAGTAGGAGACACCTCTCAATAGGGTATTCCTATTAATTCTTTATCTTACAAACCTATGATTGATTTTGAGAGGTCTGTAAAAACATTAGGGAGGAATAGGTTTGATAATGTGAAAGAATGTTTTTGATTCATTTGATGAAGATCAGAAGGCACAAATTGTTCAAAAGGTAATCAACTACTTATGTCAATACAATCGATTACCTCAAGATCTTAAAAATGATATTTCTAGTTCTTTGTATTCTATTCTTGCAAATAAGTGGAAAGTGGCGGTTGAACAAGATCAAGAAATAATTGATAGTATTTTCATTCTGTATTTTCTTGAATTGTCTAAAGATGAATTAGTAGCATTGATTGATAAATTCAAGGGACAGTTTCATTTTAAGGCAAGAAGATTGATGTTAATGAATGGAAAGGTGCAATATGTTGAAGTAGGAACTCATCAAATAGCTAGAAATATTCAACGGATGTGTAAGAAGATAAAGTCTCATAAAACTGATCAAACAGAGACTGGAGAACAACCAAAGTTATTGTTAAGCATAAGGATGACTCTCTACCAGTTATCTTTGTTGATGATATCCAAGACATCATTGATTTATCTAGTAATATCATTGAACCTGTTACGCAACCATTACAACAACTAGTTATTATTGTTACATAGGAAAAAGTAGTTGAAGCACTGCTAATTCAACCTAGTGTGGATATTCCACCTCCATCGGAAAAGGATCATCAAGTGGAAACACAATTTCCACCGGTTACAACGGTTACTCAAGAGGAACAAACAAAGGCAGAACAAGAGAAAGAGAAACCTGAGAAAGAGGTTGTAGTGAAGGCATCTAAATAGAAAAAGGAGGAAGAGAAAGATAAAACTGGGGAGAAGATACCCGCTGAAAAGGAAAAAGCAATAGCTAAACTGCAATTTGATGATGAAGATGACTCAATAGGCATCAAAGGGCCTATAGATGTAGAAAATATGAGTGCATCTAAACTCATGGAGATTGCAATAGTGATGCAATCTAGAGCTCAGAAGAATAGATTGAAAGAGTAGAGGAAGGAAGCATAAACAATTCAAATTGTCATTGAGATTTTGTTTAGTCTTCTACCAGAGACCGACATTGGGAACTTGTCAACTCCTATTGGCAAGCTTAGCTAGTTGGTTGTTGATGCTTCTGACCAACTGAAGTCCCTTGAAGAATATGCTTAGACTTTAGCTGAGAAGAATTACAGAAAGAAACAAGGAGAGCAAATAATGAAAGATACTGATACAGGAAAGATTTCTTTATCCCTGAATAAAGATCTTTTGTGGACTGCTATTGAAACATGAGGAAGGATACTAGCCTATACATCTAATGTTTCATTTTTCTATACTGGTTTGATTAAGAGGCGAGAAGAGACAGAACAAAAACTGGAAAAGATATGTACTGACTACATACCTTTATAGGATTCAGCCTTAGGTTTTGGCAAATTAGTTGATGATTTGCAAAATCGGTTAGATATCTATGATTGTGAATAGGCTAAGAGACTTCGATCCCTAAAGGAACTAAAGAACTAGTTGAGACCCTAAGTGGACATCTTGCAACAGGCATATAGGGATGCAAAAGCAATTTTAGCTACTCCAGATATGAGCACAGTAGATGCGATGGAAGAATTCACTGCACAGGTTATGACAACCATTGAGATCACTAAAACCTTATTGGAAACTTGGGAAAAAGATTTTTGTTAGATGAAGATCACTTTTAGTGATATTTTCTTGAAAATTGCAGTAAACACTCCTTGATAAAGACTCTTACATTTTTGTATATGTAAACTTTTGATGCAATTTTTTCTATATATATGTATTTTACTTTTAAATCTAGCATTGTTGTCAAAGGGGGAGTAGAAATATGTACGTGTTATTGTGAAAATTTTGTATGTATTGTTAAGGGGGAGTAGAAATATGTATGTGTTATTGTGAAAATTTTGTATGTATTGTTAAGGGGGAGTAGAAATATGCTTGTACAATTTTTGTAAGCACACATAGTTGTAAAGTTGTAAATTTTTTTAAGTGTTTCCATCAATGCCAAATGGGGAGATTGTTGGCTTGATGATGATTGTAATAGATGACTTCATGTGTTTTCATTGATGGCACATGTATACACACACATATGATCACATTGTCTTAGTCATCTTAGTTAAGACAAACCGGTATTACTCCTAAATTCTCTTGTATTGCAACTGGTATTAGATGTTTAGTTTAAGATGATTTAGAGGGTGTCTAACCAGTATATGTAGACAACCGATATATGCAGGAATGACTTGACACCATCTTGGAGATTCAGTGGAGACGATCAAAGAAACAAATGAAGGACAGTTAGTTTATATGTTGAATGTGGTTAACTCTTAACCAGTATTGGTGTTCCAACTGGTATTCATTGATTGTGTGATGAGTTATCCCTAACCGATAGATTTGGCGGCAATATGTGATGAGTTATGTTAGATTGTCCAAATACACTGCACCTAGGAAATTGTGATATGATTCCTGAGCCGACATAAAATCTAATGTCTATATTATGACATTATGATGAACTATTCTTATTATGCAAAAAATAGAAGTGTTGAGTTGTTGAAGGCATTGCAGAATATGTTGGTGATGCAGTTTTGAGTGAATAGGAGAGGATCCATTCAAGCAAGTTGTGCTACTTCTAGATCATACCACCTGTTGTTTTCTAATCACTACAACAGTTAAATCCCCTAACCAGGTAAGCTCTAACAAGCTTTAATGTACAAATCCTCTAACAAGGTGATCCATTACTTTGGATTTTGAAATCCTCTACCGAGGTTACTCCTAATAGGGTACTACCTTTAATAGGGTATAGCTCCTAATAGAGCTTTGGGATCTTTAACATGATTCACTCCTAGCAGAGCACTTTTGTAGACCTTAACCAGTCAGTTATCCATTACTTTAGATAGTTAACTTGTGAGTCCCATCTCACTGTGATTTGTCCCATTTGGGTTTTCCATGTAAAATCACTAGTGTTATGGTGGATGTTTTACTTGTTGTGGATGCTTTAATATCATTTTGGATTGCATGCATAGTATGAAGTAAACTGGTTAAGTATCTCTACCTGTCTGTGTTTCAAGTGGTATTATTTTTGTTGTCACAGATTCACCCCCCCTCCTCTCAATGCTTTATAAGTCTATCATCATGATGGTTGACTGGGTGGTGAGCGAAGACTAAGGTTGTTCTGTATATCTTCAACCTAGCTTTCCACCATGTTATGATGTGGTTGATCAAAATTCACTTGTTTAATTGAATTAGGATGACTCTTTTGAGATGAAAGCATTGTAGGCCCATCCACTTCTGATCATATTGAAGACAAGAATGTTTGTGTCACATCTTTTATTAAAGCAACTCTTGAAAGACTAAGTATGTTTCACATTACTAAATCATCCTTGCCTATATTAAATTGGAATGTGTTGCTAGGTTGCATGTCCTTGACCATTGAACACTTAGAGCTTCTTCATCTTTTTTGAAAATAGTTGAGAGATCTTTATTGGAAATGGTTGTCAACCACCTAATCATTTAGAGATTATGGCTTTTGAGATGCTCCATTTTTATGATGTAGCCTTTATTTACTTGTCGTTGTCCTCAACATCTTCAAGTTCTCCTTTCATGTCATTTGTTGACAAATATTCTATTGTATTGTTCTTTTTGGTAGTCTTTAAGGTGTAATAATATCCACTACTAGTGCCAAAGGCTGTAGATTATTGTCAACCTTAGGTGGGGTTTCAAGTTCTTGGAGGAATATGACTCTTGTTTTCTAAGTAGCTAACCTTGTGGATGCTCTCTTCTTTGTATTATGTGTCATTAGTTGATTTCCCTTCCTCATCTATAGACAATAAGTATAATTAGAGCTCTTACAAGTGAAAGGAACAAAGGAAAATTTTCAATAGCTTCTTAAGACAATAAATATCAACCATTTTCATATTTAATGACATTACATTTTGTGTAAGATGATAGTAATGCTTGAACAAATGAAGTATACTTCCCTTTACATAAGGTTTTTTTTAAAACAATGATGCTTAAACATGTTATTTGTTAACTTGGTGGAGGGCCATTTTATTTTTTATAGTGATGCTTGAATATGAACAAATGATGATTTTTAATTTATGAGTCTTACTATGACTATAATGAAGAACATGTTACAATTAAGTGATGAAAACTAAGATATTAAGAAATCTCATATTTTACTTGAAAATTATAGTATGGTAGAATTTGGGTAAGTATGAAATGGAACAAACTAAGATTGTTAACCTATGACTCAGAATAAGGATAAGAAGAAGGTTGTCGATATTACAATATGTCTACAAATGTATACATATATAGAGGGCATGACTGTAAGCCTATAGTGTGAAGAATAGGTTAAAGTGAAGGAATAAAACATAGTAAGAGTTCAACAAACTAAGACCGTAAACCTATGAATAAACAAACTAAGACTGTCAACCTATGATTAAAAATGAGAACAAGAGGAAAGTTGTAGATGTATATAGAGAGTTTTCTATATATGTATACATATATACAAAGTCAGAATAGCCCATGGTTGTAACAAAGAACAAAATAAAGCAAAAGGATTTAAAACAGTAACTAAGGGTTTAAGAAAATAAGACTATTAACCTCTAGTTGGTATAATGAAGAACAAATAAAGAAAAAGTATGTAAAATAGTAAGGGTTTAATAAGATAAGACTATTCACCTCTGGGTCCAATTAATAATAAACAAAGAATGTTAACCTATGACTAAAAGTAAGAGGAAACTAATATTGTTAACAAGAGGAAGTTTATAGACATATATAGACGTCTATATATATGTATGCATATAGACAAAGAATGACTATTACCGTATCATTGTAATGCATACAAATTAAAGCAAAGGGATGAAACAAAATAAGATGTGTTAATCTATGACTCAAATTTATGAGAGGGAGGCTCAATACCTAAGTGTAGATATTTACTGCAAACCTATGACTATAATAAAGAAAAAATCAAAGTGATCATATGAAAAATAGTACGAGTGTAGTAAATGTAAAATACTAGGATGTAAATGAAAAATAAATTTAAAATTTTGGCACATGCACACATAGAAAACTACATAAGGATAGATGGTTTAGACACATAAACATAGTAAATTGCATTTACAATGATAGAAACATAAAGCATACACAATATAAACATGTACACACACAAGAAACTGGGAACTACAACATTTGTATAAAAAAAAATAGAAAATGGAACAATAGTAAAAACTAGAACAAATATGTGTCGTTTTCCTCCTCTTCAATTGAAGTTGTGTCTTCTTCCTCCTCTTCTAACCTGTCGCTTTCTCTTTTTCTTGAGTCAATGAGTCCAAAACAATTGCAAAATCACATGATTTCATGTCTATTTGAGCTTTTCAAACTTGTGATTTTTTGGTATGGCTTCTTAAATTTTAGTAATGTTTCTAATTTGAATTTCAAATGTTCAATGAATTTGTAAGGCCATTTTGTTTTCACCATTAATTTCTAAGTTGATTGGTTTTAAATGGAAAATGGTGGGCTTATAGCTTGTTTGTGATGGATGCATGTTATTTAAATAGTAGTTGTTTAGTGAAGTGACTAGAAGCTGTGTGGTTCACCTGTACATATGGGACAAAGGGTGGAAATACATGTTGATTTAATTTTGTTTTAGTGGATATATGTGTTATTAGGAGATCTATGATATATGTTAGATGGGACAATGAGTTTCGATAGACTTTCATTTGGATTGGCTATTTTGGTGTATACGTGTCTTTTTGGGTGAATAGTCATATGTCAATATTGAATTCTAAGATTTATTTTGTTAGTATGGATGTTTATATTTTAATCAAAGGGCTCCATAAAGAGCACCCATGATTATGAGTGATCTCATAGGTTTTGAATATTATCACTCCCACTTGTTTGACAATTATATTTTGAATATATTTTATTTTGTTTTTTCTATATTTAGATCAAATATTGTCCAATATGTGTGCATTTAATGTCTGATTAACTATTGGGTCAAAAGTCTTCTTATTTTTTAGTTTAAAAATGTCACGTACTAGGTATTTAGGTGCACCACTATGGACCCCTAACCACCCCAGTACTATCACACCTATTGGACTCTATTGTTGAGAATGTGAAGTGTAATGGTCACATGACCTTTCATCTTCTCCCATCTCTTCACTTGATGGTTTTCTATGTTTGTATAAATGGATTTGCGCTAGTCACATATGTTGTATTGGTGTAACAGATAATACAATATTTTTCCCTAGTTTCACATGGATATATCCTTTAATGATGAACCACATAATTCTGCTATGTTATGTGTTATTTTAAGTTTGTCTCCAGTTTAGTTTAGTTGTTCATTATTATTTTCTCTGCTCTTTGAATTTAAAAATTGGTATCAAAGCCATAGAGAATTTATTGACCAGAGATAGAAAAAGCTAATGTTTGGGAACTAGATTCCAATTTTTCATTTCTTGCCTCTTTGTCCTTCTTGTATGTATTAGCAGGTCAAACTAAAGTAGGCATTGATCATCGTACTTTAGATTCATCATTGTGTGAATCCTTGACTGTTTAGAAGAATTATTTAGATCAATTAGATGATGAAGCTAATTATGTTATTGATCAATTCCTTAGTACATTTGAATTTGGTAGTGACATTGATCATATGCAAGTCATTGTGTGAGGAAGATGCGTTTGAGTTAGAGAATGAAGAATTAGGTAAATATTCATTGGATGAATCTAGACAGGGGTGTGATGAATAGCAAAGGGAAGCATTTATGTTAGGTTCATAGAAAGATTCTAAAAAAAATCTTTTGTTGTTTACTTGGCTATGGTGAATTCTCTTTTAGACGACAAGATCTTGTTGGAAGCATGAGCCATGACCTGGTGTTGTATGAAAAGGAAAATCTTGATTTGAATGTAGGTCTATCTAAATCAAGTGGTCTGAGTGCAAGTGATATTGGTGGACTGACTGAAATGGGGATGAGTAGGATAGTCAGTGGCAATATGACTACTTCCTACTCGACTGAACAATTTCCAATGTCATGTAGGATGGGTGTTGGAAGAGGAGATGCATGCCTTTGGGGGAAGTCACCTATGGGAGGTATAATGAGGCAGCTTGAAGAGAAATTCCCTCCCAACGTGTCAAATATTTTTTGTATTGATGGCTTGCCAACCACTTGGGATGATGAGCTTCTTGTATTTTTATAAGCAGATTAGGAGTAGGAAGCAAGAGAAGCATCAAAAAGAGGAGGAACTTAGAAGATTGTGGGAGGAAGAGTGGGTGCCATTAGAGACTGATAATAATGTGGTTTCAAGAGAAGTTTTAGGGGTACCAAGTAACATGACCAAATGCAATGTACTGAAAAGTGCGGATTTTAGAGTAAGCGGGTGGAGTAAATTTATTTGTGTTTCTTCTTGGGATATATGGTATGTTGGGAGTAGTGCAAGTCATATGGATCGTCAAATTCATTTTGATGAAATTTGAGATGATAAAGTCTTTCTCCAACATGAGAATGATAGGAGGGAAGAAGAAATCCATATTGAATACCTATGCAATGGAATAAAAAGCAAAGAGTTTACTAAATTTTATTCTTTTGTTGGAGCCTTTGGTCCCAAGGCAGCCTCACCTATGTTTGTAGAGTTTATAGTTCGTGGAGATTGCTAAGCTCAAGATTGATGAGGAGATTATTGACTCCCTTACTAAGATGGGGATTGCTAAAGTGTTTCCTATTTAGAAAGTGTTGTTGGATCGAGCAATGCAAGGTTGTGACATGATTGGATGAGCTAGAATAGGAAATGGAAAGACTCCAGCTTTTAGTATTCCCATTCTAGATAAGATCATTCAAAACAACCACAAAAATGGGCTTGGTTACAATCCTCTGGCTTTGGTTTTGGCTCTTGGAATAACACTATCTATGAAGAAGAGGCTCACACACTTATTAAATAGATGACATGTGATCAAGATCTATTACCACCAACAGAGAAGGAAAATGAATTGAAACATGTGCTGGCTATTCTAGATGAGTTATCTATTGAAACTCTAGGACAAAGAGGTGAATTTATTTCTAATCATGGATTTATGGGCGAGTTTGTGCCTATGAGAATTGTAAGAGAAGATGCTCATTTATTAGATTTTATTGAGTCCAATAGAATTTGGAGAAGATTCATTTGAAGTGTTCTCGAACAAAGTTTGACAAAGTCAAAATCTTCTCAAGCCTGTTTGCAATGTGACGTTGAAAGCAGAAATGTCGGGGATGTCATTGTTCATGGTTGGACTAGTTGGACTTCAAGTGGGAGATTGTTGAGAATGTGAAGTCCAACGGTCACATGACCTTTCATCTTCTCCTATCTCTTATTTAATAGATGTATATATTTGTATAGATGAATGTATACTGACATGTATGGTATATTGGTGTAATGTATAATACAAGATTTTTCCTAATTTCCCCTTAAATGTAACCTTAATGATGAGCTACGTGATTCTGCTGCATTATTTGTTGTTTACTGTTTATCTCCCATTAGTTTAACTCTTCATTATTATTTTCTTGTTCTTGAAATTAACTACCAATTATTATTTTTTAAAAACTTTTTCGCAAACGCACTGCCTGCCTACAACGACAACAGATTATTTTCATCTTCTCCTTTCTAGATTAACACGTAATTAGTTCGTGGGACCACAAGAAGTAAAGAAAGGCGCTCCAATAATGTGCAGATTCATTTCAAGAGCAAATAAAATCAATCATGTCCATCCATTTCTATGAACCAGAGAAAGAAACAGAACAATCATAGCGAGATCAATGCGGCGTGCGGCCTTTCGCGTTCACGAAAGGGCACTCAGATTCAATAATGTGTAGATCTTGCGCGTTCACGAAAGGGCCCTCAGATTCAATAATGTGCAGATCTTTCGCGTTCACGAAAGGACATTCAGATCCAAATGTCCAGATTCATTTCACATAGCTCTGAAGGCATTCACGCCTTGCCGTACAAGAGTTATTTGAGCTTCTTTATGCAATTCTTTAACAAATAGTAAATACAACCGTTTCAATTACATCAGAATGCATTCTTCTCGATGATTGATGGAATTTTATTAACCTATCATTCGTCTCAGCCATTGATGATTTTATTTTATTTTTAGGCTAAACTGACTGCGACCTTTCCACAGATAAAGCCTCCCTAGCATATCGTCTACTTCGACTCTTAACAGGTAAAGCCTCCCTCGCATATCGTCTTCTCGACCATTAATGGAAAGTGCACAATGCAGATTTGATCCGGACAACTTGGATTGCATTCTGTAGAACTCGAATTGCTTGTTTACCATTCCGTACAACATTTCCGTAAGGAAATTTGGAAAACTTTACCCTGTGACAGAGATAAAACCCTAACTGTCGATTTCGTGTATCTTAACCTTTGATTGAAAACCTAGTGCTGCATTTTAGAGGTTACAGATCATTACCAGTCGCTGAAGAAAATAGAGAAAAAGGCGGCCACTCATGTCACTTTTTTCAAGCGGAGGAAGTGTTTTCTGGAGCTTTCCATTCTGGGCGACGCAGATGTGAGGCTTTGATTTTTGGCTAGCATGAATAAGATAGCAAGATATTTGTATGCCATATTTAATTAAATAAATATTATTTTACATTCTTATAAAAAATGATTTACCTCATTAATAATTTTCGAAAGTGATATAAAAATTGATTTTTATAGAATTTTGAAAAATATGTTTCTTTTTATAATTATTATGTTATTTGTATTTTATTAAATATTTGTGTTTTTGTTTGAATTATTTGTATGTTTAATGAATATTTAGTAGTGAGTAGAGAGTGACAAACATAACCACATTGTATCTCGAGAGAGCAATTCATAAGAACATTTAAAGTTATATATTCCATTCTTTACTTTAACATTAAGTTCATCTTTTGACAACTTAACAACTTCCCTTGGCTTGTTTTGAAGAAGAAATGAGAATCTAGATTTTTGCTAGTTTGAAATTGTTTAATTCTCATTAAAAATATCCACAATATAAAGAAATTTAGGGGAAACTATACTCATTCCACTATAATTTTGTTGAGAACATGTGTAATATATGAGAAAAATAGAGTGAAAGAAATACTCGTAATATAAAGAAGCATAGAAAAAAATATGTCAATTCTTCTAAAGTTTTATTAAAAACATTTTTAATATAGAAAAAATCATAGGCAAGTATTTTTCATGTCATCTTCTTTAAAAAAAATCCATTAAATGGAAACACTTGAAATATATATTAAGTAAATTAAAAAAGATTACAACAATACACTTAAAATGGGAATTAGAGATTAAAATAAAGCTGATGAGCTTGAGATTTCTATAGGCATATCTTTAGAGCTTGCAAAAGGCAAGTAACATAATAAAAGAAGTGGAAATAACTATATACTTGGAAACATAAGATGTAAACTAGAAGGGTTCAAATACATTCAAATCTGACACCAAAAGTCTAGGCTAGTTAACATCAACTAGAGGGTGTTAACATCAACTAGAGGGTGGAGCAAAAGAAGATTAAGGGTCGCAAACATTTCTTTCATTTTATCAAAAAGCATTGATTCAAACTCATTGAAGTGTGAATGAAGAGAGCTTTCAACTATTACATTATAGTTGCTTTATAACCCATGTATAACAACATTGAAGATGCAATGAAATGTAGCATTTATTTGGACATCTTGAATCATAAACAAACCTCTAATTAGTGTGCAACTATTAAACAAATCATAGTTTTATAGAGCATAATTGAGACTATCCTTTGAAATAAGAGCATCTTGAATACACTTGGAAGATAAAATTTTCAAGAGAACAACATTTTGTAAGATTCTCTAATATTGTGTTGGTATACTAGAGATAAGCATATAAACTCTCCTAAAACTTTATTGGAAATTTTTAAAATATAAATAAAGTCAAGGTCAAATATGGTGTCACGTTTTAAATGTTAGACATATTAAAAAAAAGACATTTAATTAAGAAATTGATTATATTTTAAGATTAAAAATTAATAATTTTTTTTTTTTTTTGATCGGTAAGAGGCCGAGGCCAAGAATTTTATTAATTATTTTGAAATTTTACATTACTCCACTCGTGCGGGTGCCGATAGGAAAGAGTGGAAGCGAGAAAACCTCCGGCCTTGCCCGGGACCATAGTCCAGCTAGTCTTGTCTTAATATACAATAGTTTCAGAATTTAATACATCATCACCCCGGGCCAGGGTGATCAGGAGGGAGGTTATTTCTGTTTTACTCCTCCCTTACAAGCCCTTATTTACAAATTTCTATAAACATCTGTCACTCAACTTCCAGCGGCATGGCTCTGAAGTTGTTCTTTGTTGTATATAGTATCCCTTAATTGCCCGAGATATACCTGTTTGGCCTACATGGTTAGTTTCTCAAACACTTGGCAGATTTGTTAGTATCGTACAGTCCATTATAAAATATCCCAAATGAGATTTTATGTATAAAGCTAGAAAGTAACCATAATAAAATATCCTGTGAAACCTATCCTCACAAATCATGAATAAAGAGATATAAAACTTTAAATTGAATTGGGTTTCCCAATTCATTTATCTTAAGCCCAAACATGATCGACCCATGACCCATCCAAATAGAGAATCTCCAGTTTACCAACTCTTGTTTATGCTCCTGGATGCAGTCCTTAGTGAAGGATGTGATCCAGGCTACAATAACAAGAGTAGGTGAATGAGATTTGGTCATTCCAACCTCCCCTTTCCTGTAGATTTATAGCAGAGAGGATGATGAAATTTATGAGTATTCAAGGCTGGATATATTCTCTGTCCAAGCCCCGAATTTTGCATGTTGGCCATAATTAATCCAAAGTCTTCAGATATGACATACGAATATCAAATATAGAAGAATTCAGCAAATGGCATTAGAGTACTTCAACCGATGATTAGTATTCTAAAATAAGCCAATATTACCCATCCTAAAATGATTTTCCTCAATGTGAATAAATACCAGTAAATGCATGCATCCAAATGCTTGTAAATATCTAGAGTATATATTCAAATTGCTAGGTATCCAAAACAAAGAGCTAGCATATGTCTATATAAACAGATAATCCATCATGCCTATTTAGTCTTCGTGACTTTTTTAAGATTAACCGTTAAAACCACCTAATTTAGTGACCCGTAGGTCGCGTAAGTTTGTCTTTAAGTTTCAATACTAGTTACTATCTTTACCCCGATCTTTGTTAACTAAAGATAAAACCCTATTTTACTAGATATAGTAATCTACTTGGGTTACCAGTATAACCCTAACATTTAGCGACAAGATTATCCCCTGCAAAAATAACACTGTTTTCCTATCAAAAATGGTCCCATGCATACACCGAGGGCCAAGCCTACTCACTCCAACCCTGAAGGTGAGGTAGAAGCTTTCTCATCGTCCAGAACTAGGCCTTCAGCCTTGAGGAAGTCCTCGAACCAGGTGGAAATTGGAGGGTATCGCACATGAAACAAGTAGAGCAGAAAGTTGACGTTTCTATTGATTGCCTCAATCCTTTCCCTAGTGAAGGGCTCACCATCCATGGAGATGGTAGGGAATCTAGGGACCGGCCTGTTGTTTCAAATGAGAATATCATAGTGCCGCGACCGAGGGATAATCCATTCGTTGTCAATGTTGACTAAGACCCACTCTAGATCACCCAATATAGAGGCAATGAAGACCTCTTTACATAGAGAACTTGTATCCTCGTGATTTTTTAACGATGTAACCGTCACAGCGAGAAACATGGCGGCTCCATCCATGTTTGCCCTGGTTCTGTTGGAGTTTGTGAGAAAGTCTGGGCCCAAGATGCTCTCAACCGCATCAATCACTAAGGTATGGGGAAGTCGTATGATATGCTTTAGGCAATCTCTGATAATAGCCCCTTCAAAAGCCATTTGCCTCTTCGTACTGCGTAGTTTGATCAGGGTATCCATCACCAATTTTCTTTAATTCTAGCTCTTTGATGGATTACAGAACGTCTTAGAATTAACCTGAAGCTTGGTTAATAGCCAAATGTGTTATTGATGTGAAAGAACTAAGTTTTCTTATTATTTCAAGATACACACGAGCCCTAACCCACTTTGGATAAATCTAGTTGGCTAAGAAATAGTGCATATCTTTTAATGATGCGCCATCTATAGGAAATCCCATTGAGGAGCCGTGATTAATTTTGACAGATGATCAAACGGGTACGCCACACATCGCAGCCCTGACTTGTCATAATGATCAGGATTACTTGGGGATCCTATATGCTTTGATAATCAAGTACACTTATCCGGGGTTCATTATTATGGGATTGTTGTGTTTAGATATGAGTGCCACTGCCTACTAAGTTACTAATCATGCTCTATTTCGAGAGATGAGGGACATATAAGCCTAAGGGCAAGCTGCTCCCCAAATCTTGATGAAGAATTAATTAATTTCAAGTTTAAGGTAAAATGTACTATAGGTATGCTATGGATTTGACAGTGTAGGCTTTAAATATGAAAATGAATACTAATTATTATTATTGGTTTCGGGTTGAGGGAATGAATTAATTTATGTAAGAATTTATTTATATATATATATATATAAGTCTATATTTCGAAATGAATATGTATGACTGTTAATATAAAATTTTATATATATATATATATATATATATATATATATATATATATATATATATATATATATATATATATATATATATATATATATATATATATATATATGAGTCAAAAGTATATATATAAATTAAAATTGATATGTTTGTCGTATAAATAATAAGGTTGTTAGTTTCAAAAATTCTATGATGATCAATATATGTGATTATATATCTGAATATATCTATATCTTTGTATATATCTATGTATATATACCCAAATTAATATAAATGAGTCTTTAAATATATATATATATATACCTCAGTTTAATAATATATGAGTATATGTATCTGTTTGTATATTTATGTCTTATATATATATATATATATATATATATATATATATATATATATATATATATATATATATAACCTCTGTAGATGTATCCTTAGTATCTATATGTATAGTTGCAGACATATATGTTATATATATGTATGAAAATCTCTATTTAAGCCGAATAATTTAATAAAAGATTGAGTAATAAACAATGGCTCAGGGAATAAATAAATATGAGAGAGCGACTAAAAGGATATGAGCAAGTAGAAAATGATTCTGAATCTAAAGATGTGCCTACAAGGATCGAAGCCTGCCAGATATATATATACATGTGAGTATATGTATACATATATATCAATATCTGCATATATATATATATATATATATATATATATATATATATATATATATATATATATATATATATATGAAAGAGTGCGTAGAGATAAGATTGAGACCACCCAATATCTCCATATAGATATGTAAATATCTAGATTTGTTTATAAATATATATGAGAGATTAATAATTATCTGATAGGAAAATAATAATATGAGCGTCGGGGATGGGAGAGCTTCTCTGTCCCAGATAGATCTACAAAGGTTCTGGATTGCAGGAGTAGGAGAATTTGTTTGTATATATAGAAATAAATGTGTATATGTATGCCGATAGTATGATTGAATAAGAGGATGGAAGGCTAACTCGAGGTAGATATAGATGACAATTACCAAATACAAATATAGGGGTGTTATACGAGGGGTCTCTTCATAGACTTGACGGAGGGGGGACTAACTGAATGGAGAGGATAGATGGGGAAGACTATGTAAAATAAAGGGTAATACAAATCAAGGGGTTAAGCCTAGCTACCTAAGTTGAATTGTGGGAGAATAGGAAAATGGAAATACTTTAAATGAAAAATATGTTTGAATGTCAATGAACTGCAAGGTTTAGGGGAAGGTTAAAATAGGGGGCTGATCCGAGGTAGCTGGGATCCGAGCAAGAGAAACATAAGGGGAGGGAAACTTGAAGACAGATACTGGGGCGAAGAGAAGGACCTGGCCTTAGGATGGCACAAAAAGGAGCTTGATGCCATCAGCTCCCATGTTGGCTAGCTCATCCGCCCTTTTATTGCGTTCCCTATAGATATGATTAACTGTATACCTATCAAAACCTTTGCATAAGTCCAGAGCCTTTGACAGCAAGGTATTAAGTTTCCAATTAGGCATGCTCCCTTTCCTTAGAGCATTGACAATTATGGCCGAGTCTCCTTCAATATCTAATAATTTTATTTCAAGTTTCCTACATAAGACCAAACCTTCCACCAAGGCCATTAGCTTCGCCCAATTGTTTGTGTTGATGCCTATCGGAGAAGCCAGGGTGGCTATTTCTTTTCCTTCCTAGTTATGAACCACACATCCTATCCCAGCTTGCCCTGGGTTGCCCCGAGCTGCCCCGTCAAAGTTTAGCTTCACCCACCCTTCACCTAGAGGCTGCCATCTGCATGTCGCTCTTGTTTGAAGGTTAGCAGTAGGACCCTCTCCCACAAAGGGAGGGAAGGATAAGCCCAACCATCATTTTTTCATCTTTTCATCCCAATAAGATATAAAGGCATTTTTTAATGAGCCTAAGGTAAGTCTATTGTTCACAAGCTCAATCCCAAAAAGCATTGTGTCATCAACAAATTGTGGTGGGTGAAGGGGGGGAGGCCACTGGTGATGGGAATTCCTTGGATCCTTCCCTCCTCTTTGGCCTTGGAGATGGATCTGCCTAGAGCTTCAACCATGATGATGAAGAGGAAGGGGGACATAGGATCACCTTGCCTGAGCCCTCTCGAGCTGCTAAAGAAGCCTTCCGGAGAACCATTAACCAGAACCAAGAATTTAGGGGTGGATATGCATTTGAAGATAAGGTTGATCCAAGTTTTGGAAAAGCCAAAGGCCTCCATGCATTTGCATAGGAAGTGCCAATCAACTTTGTCATATTCTCTACTTATGTCCAATTTGATTAGCATGGTTGGGGTTTTGTTGAGCTGAACCGAATGAATGGCCTCTTGGGCAATAATAACCCCATCATAGATTGATCTGTCCACTACGAAGCTAGTTTGTTCTTCACTAATAATTAAGGGGAGGAGATTCTGAAGTCTGGCTGCTAAGGTTTTAGTTAAGAGTTTATACAAAGTGTTGCAGAGAGCAATTGGTCGGAAGTCATTAAAGCTATCAGGGTCCTCTTTTTTTGGAATGAGGGTGAGGAAGGTATTGTTGACCTCCTTGAGAATCTTACCAGAGTTCCTCACACCCTCTAAGGCATTCTTGATTTCTGTCCCCATAAAACCCAAGCACTTTTGGAAAAAGCTGGTGGGGAAGCCGTCCGGGCCCGGAGCCTTATCTGGATTCATCTTGAAGAGGATAGATTTGACCTCCTCCTTTGAGAATTTATTTAATAGGACATGGTTGTGGTCATCGGTAATGAGTTTTGGGAGATTCTTAATAATATTGAGTTGGCCCCTGAGGTTGGAGCCTTCATGATTGCTTAAGATTTTCTCAAAGAACCTGACTGCCTCAGAAGCAACCTCCTCCGGTTCAAATAGGATGGATCCTTGGCAATTTGTGATCTTAGAGATTCAGTTGACCCCTCTCATTTTCTTAGTACTATTGTGGAAGAACTTGGTATTCCGGTCCCCATCCCTCAGCCAAGTTTCCCTAGATTTTTGTTTCCAGAAGATCTCTTCGTAAGATAGTATCTTCTCATACTTAGAGAGTAGGTCCTTTTCCTTAAGGAAGAGATGTTCATCCATCCCTTTCTCAAGTACCTCAATGTTAACCTTATTAAGATCATTCTCCATTAGGGTTTTTTTGTCAAAAATGTTACCAAAATTGGTCCTATTCCACTCTAAGAGCTTCCTTTTTATAAGCTTTAACTTACTAGCAACAATAAACATCTTCGAGCCTGAGAAAACAGAGTTGTTCCACAAGTTCTCAATTAAGTTTAGAAAGTTATCATCTCTAAACCACATGATCTCAAATTTGAAGGGGCACTTTTTAGGGGCGTGATCAGATATTAAGTTTAATTGGAGTGGGAAATGGTCAGATCCTAATAAAGGGAGAGGCTCTGCCTTTAGGGAGTAATTCAACTCCGAGAGCCCTCCATGGATAAAAAACCTATCAAGTTTCTCTGCAATGCTACAAAAACCAAATCTTCTATTGTTCTAGGTGAAGGCATTCACTACCATTTGGATTCCAATAGGGAATTCCTGTTGATCCACAGATTGAAATCTACAGCTGATGGAGGGAGCTTGCTACTTCCTCCTCTCTTGTATGAAACCTTGGTGATGGCATTGAAATCTCCACCAATGATGCTTAGTTCATTTAGGAAACTTCTTAGGAAGGACTCAAGTTCCATCCATACCCTCACCTTATCCCTATTCTGAATAGGGCCATAAACGTTAATCAGTTTGAATCTAATGTTATTTTTATAACTTACTACTTCTCCTCCTATCCAATTTTGCTTAATCTCTAAAGGTGTAAACAAAAGGGATCGAGAATCCCAGATGATAGCTAAACCCCCTGAGGCGCCTGTGGCTGGGGAGTGTTTTAGTTGCCTAGCCCCTAGTTTTTGCTCAAAAAGGGAAATCTCGACGGAGTTCATTTTTGTTTCTTGAATTAGCATTAAGTCTGGTTTAGAATCAGAGATGCAACACTTTAAGATGTGTTGTTTGTTAGGGGCATTCAGTCCCCTAACATTCCATGTTATGATTTTCATGGCTTTGTGGGGAGGAACTTCCCCTCCCCTGCATTAAAAAGAGTAGATATTTTAGACTGACCCCTTGCTTCTCCATCCCTTAATCTCAGTTTAGCGAGGGATCTTCTACCCCTTCTTTTACTGATTCTAGCACAATCAGGAGAGTCTTTGCTTTTTTTCGAGCAGAGAATGCCTAGGGTGTTAGGATCATGATTTTCCAAGTTATCTGATGCTATAAAGAGTTCATCTATTTCTAAGTTGACTCTGGTAATATTTAATAGATTATTGACAAGGAAATCCCTTTGTCTTTCCAATTCCTCATCATCACAAATTTCATCAATCAATTGATCCATAAGGCCATTTACTACTTCTTCCCCTATAAAATTGGCAATGATGTTAACTTCCCTAGTAACGCGGTCACTCTCAGATTCTACAATTGTAACAAGGTCATTCCTCAGAGGTGGAGGGCAAGCTCCTACCTCCATAGGGGCCTTCATCAATGAGACTTGAGGGATTGGTTGGTTCTGCATAGAAGCCATTGCTGGATCCTGGAGAGAATTGTCTATCTCTTTTGATTGTGCTAGGAAGGAAAGATCTGGGAGAGGGGGGGGGAGACTCGAGGGACTCTCTCTCTCTCAGGTATGATAAGAGAGCTAGATGGTAACATGTTTGTCATACCAGGCTGCTCTTTCTGGGGGAATCACTCACTGATTTCTCCCTCTTCCAAGTCTCGATCCCTGAAAGAGGAGTCAACTATAGGGGGGTTAATAGAAGGCCGTGGTTGGAAAGGAGAGCATAAGGTCTTAACGGGGGATCTCTGAGGACATAGATCCATGGTTGGATGATTAGTGCTAATATTATTAAAACCCTCAAGGATGAAACCCCCTCCTTCCACAAAACTGATTGGAACGATTCTAGACTTGGGAAATGATTCAGGGAAAGAATTTTTAAAGGGAATCTTCCTTGGCATATTAACTTCGAATAGACCATTATAGAAGGGTAGTTCAAGGGTTAGACATAGATTATCTCATTTTAGTATTATGGGCTCTATAGTTTTAATATTAATATCCATGTTAACAATCGGAAGTTGGTTAAAGAAGTTTAGGGCTGATTTTTTAACTTCTACAAATTTCCCAATTTTGTTTCCTATAATTCTTAAAAAATCATTGTTTCCTAATTCTACATGAAGTTTTTCAAGAGAAATAGCTCTATTAACCATGCATGAATTTAATTGAGATGGTTGAAAGAGGGATTGTCATCCCCAACAATCAAACCCTATGCCCTTGAACGTTGGTAGGACCCCATTTAGCAAGGAATTTCTCAAATTTTGACTACTGCATTCAATAGCTAAGAAATGATCAGGAAGGATGTCAATTTTTACCTGGTTATTGAGAGAAGACACCATCCAGTTAGCAATTTGTTCAGGCGGGAACCCCCATCCTTTCCATTGTGCAAAAATCATTCTATTGTTGCAATGCATTTGATACCTAACCAAAGTTTCAGTATCCATTTCAATGACCAACTCGTTAGGTTTTCGAGGAAAGTGAAGGGGAGCCATGAAGCTGTTTGACCGGTTAGGTTTTACAGAACCCTCCTTCTGACTGAGATTGGGATTTTGCATGCGACTATTAGAATGCCCTACTGCCTTATTATTTTTGCGCCTTACCATGTGCCAGTTTCGATCCCAACTTTTGAACGAAGGAGGGGGAGCCCTAGCCATATCAACCAAAGAGTACTTTGTTTTTGTAAAGAAGGCTTCTTGCTCGAGGGTTTGAGATTTTACCCTATTAAGTTCCTCTGACCCAGTGTGATTAGCCAAAACAGTGAACCGGTTTTCATAACCTCTGCGAATACCTCGCAGTGGATAAGGATGCTCAAGAAGAAATGGCGGTGCCTTGCATCTGCTTTTCGCATGCAGAGCCATATTATTCAAAAATCATTTTTTTTTTTAAATATAATTTTAATCTATTAAAGCTATGAGATTTCCACAATCCATCTTATATTCTTATGTATTTTTCTGATTTGATTGTGTGTATTTTTTTTCCATCAACGTTTCGAATCGCACTCTTTCATGTCTTTGGAATTCTTTTCATCCTGATGATAAATCATAGAGTGTGATTCGAAATGTTGATAGAAAAAAAATACACACAATCGAATCCAGAAAAATACATAAGAATAATTTTAATCTTTTAAATATTTAAAATTTATATTGGATATATACTAGTTTATTAAGGTGAATATAAAATATCCTTCTAATTTTTTAGCAAAAAGACTATTTTTTACTATAACATAATAGTTATTAGTATAAATATCATGATATATTAAATTGTACTAGATATATTAAAGAAAGTCTTACAAGCAATATAGAATTAATTTTTTTAATATACATATAAATATTCTTAATAGATAAAATTATATTATATCATATGATACCCATGCTACTATTGTTAGGATTCCCAAAGATACTGAGAGGGGGGGGGGTGAATCAGTATCTAACCGGTTAATGGATTTTCCAAACTTATTAAATGAATTGCATGCCAAAACAGTGTACCGGTAAACCAAAAATAATGCAATAAATAAGATCAAAAAACACAACATAGAAAGCACAGCATAACACAATATTTTTAACTAGGATACTCAGTGTGGGAAAAATCTTGGTGGGATTTGTGAGGCACAATATTCGCTCACTGGCCAATAAGTGAATATTACTTATACAATAGGGGCCTGCACATGCAGGAAGGCCAACTGCCTAAAGCTCACTGCTTAAATACAAAAAGGGAAGTCTCACTGACTTACAAAAGTGGATTATATAAATCCAATGTCATGTACTACTTCGATGCAGCATCTTCTATGCCAAGTTCAGTACCGGTTTAAGCTCATACAACTTCCAAAACTCTATTCCAAGGTCTGCCTTAATATTCACATCTGCCTATTACATTCCTTCCATATATTTCTACTCCTCTCAAATGATTTACAAGATCTCATACTTATATGAGTCCTAATACAATTCGTGTTGTCGGCTTACAAAAAGATTTTACACTTAAATACAAAATACAATAAACAAAATCTTGTCGGCCATGGTGTCAGTAAACATCTTTGCCAGTGTCGGTGCCGGTGTCTGTCGGTGCCATAGGATTGTAAGGTTGCCATCAATGATAATACCTTCAACCACCTACAATTTCTCATTGGAGTGTGCATTTGCCAACAATCTCCCCCTTTGGAATTGATGGCAACACTCATGAGAAATTTAGCCAAAAAGTATATCCAAAAGTGTTGTCCAAAACTGTCTTACCAAAAATTGTCAACATGTGCTCCCCCTGAGTAGATGATCTCTTCTGTCATACATTTTTCTCATCCTTTTTCCTTTTTCTCATCCTTTACTACTCCCCCTTTGGCATCAATGAGAAAGGTTGTCATTCAATGTCAATTGAGTGTAGTTCCTATTATGATCCTTGTAACCAGTGGGTTATAAAAGCAACATTCAGACTGTTGTAGAATCTTTCACTGTCCTTTAGTGCTACTTCAGATCTTTGAATTGTACCAGTGAGTAAGTGCATTTTCTCTTCCAGTGTCTTAAGTCCTGGAACAAGAGCCTCAGAAATCTCTTTTCTCAAAGAGATGAGAATATCTAGTTTAGGACCTCGTCTGCACTTCAGTTCCTTTGCCTTAAACCTTAATCTCTCTGTATCTTTTTCAAAATTTTCAATTTTCTCTTCAAAGCCAGTAATTTCCTGTTCTACTATCGATATTGAATCTGATGAACCTATTAAATTGTCAGCAATATCATTGATTTCCTTTTGTGCTCTGTTGATCTCTTTATCTAAATCCTTTGTCAAAATGTTTGTCTTACATGTGTCTCTGTACAATTTCTTGAAGTCCAAAATTGTCTTTCCTAGTGTCGGTAATAATGTGTCTATATGTTCCTTACTCTTCTTTATTGTCTCCTCAAAGAATTTTTCCTTCTCTTTATTCACTTTCTCTCTGAAAGTCTCCTCATTGATTTGATCAATTGATAGAAGATTGTTGGTTATGTATTTAGACAATGTGTCTAATTGGCCTAAAGAATCTTTATTCTCTATGTTACACTTGGGTGCAATCATCTTCAAAATTGGTATGGTGTCATCAATATCCTTATATGCTAATACATTACAATCTGTTATTTTCTTGATTGAATCTAATAATACCTTTGTCACATTAGTTGGTCTAAATTCGGTCATGGATGTTCCAGATGATTGTCCAACTACCTTCACAATTTGTAATCCACCAGTGGTAGTAATAGCTTTGCTTTCCTCATTCTCTAGAGGGTCAATTTGTGTCTGCATTTCAACTACCAAAGGTTTAGGTTTTTCAGTTGTAGTCGGTGGCACTGTCTCTGTATGTACCTGTGAATGAACCTGTTGCTCTACCTGTTTCGTTGTGCTCTCTACTGATGGTTTCTCTGATGGTTCTTCTGATGATTTTACAGTGGTATCCACTGCCGGTTTTTCTGTTTGCACCTCAGTACTATCCACTACCGGTGACTCAGTAGGCTTTTTTGTAGCCGGTATCCCATCTGTTAGTTTTTCAATGTTATCAGTCACCATTCCAGTAACCAAGGGATCAACTGATTTTTCAGTTTGTTGCTCAATCCCAATTTCAACGTTTCCAACTGTATTCTCCATATTTGTCTCAACTATAGTGTCTTCTACCGGTGGCTCATTTGCCACATCTCTCTTCTCACTTGTTTCCTTATCAACCACAATGTTAACTTCCTGTGTGTCGATATTCATTGTGTACAACACCTCAGAATCAGGATTTGTGTCCTCATGTGGTGTTTCCATACTCTTTGTTGGCGGTTGTGTGTCAATAGTTTGTGTCGGTGGAGTATCAGAAAGAGGTGGGGGTAAGTTATCTGTTATCTTTATACTCGGAGGACCAACTACTTTACCTTTCCCCTTATCCTTATCCTTTCCTTTTTGATAGACTTTAAAAGTCTTTGGTCTCTTAAGCTCTTCTTGTTTCTCTTTCTCAACAAACAATATATCCCATTTATCCGTAGTCTCTTCTATGATCTCATTAACTCTACCAGCCATTAGTGCTACATGCCAGTGACCGGTTGAAAATACAGTCCGGTTAGCCTCACTTATCAGTTCATCAATTTCTTTTGTTGAATTCACGAACTGCAAGTAGTTTTTCTATCTTCATCTTTTTATCCAATTCAACAATTGCTACTCTCCTTGCTTCTAACTTTCTATACAACTCATTGGGTTAAATCATCTACAACCTCAATCATAAATTTCTTGTAGATATCCAAGTGTAAGATAACACTGTTTTCAATGCTTTCCTTTTCATCACTATTAAAAGTATCATACAACTTGCTAATGTTGATAAGTTACCATTTTCCGTTATCTCATTCAAAAGGTTGTGAAGTGGAGGAACAACTTGTTTTTCTTTTCTTTTCTTTGGTGTTAACTTCTTTTCCGGAGGCCTAACTGCTTGTTGTTTCTATCTTGTTCTCTTAGGTGTAGGAGTGGGTACCGGTGAAGGTTTCCTTTTCCTTACTACCCTTTTAAACTCTTCTGGTATTTCACTGTTAGAGGAGGTACCAACCGGTGAAAGATGTGTTTCCGGTTGTAATCCTTCCAAGTCACTTTCCTTAATACCAATTTTAATCAATACATCTTCCTTGATTGCTTTTGCCTGCCTTGTTCCTTTTCTAACTATTTGTTCAGTTTTCTTTATTCTTTTCTATGATTGAATACTGCTTTCAATTGCTTCAACATTTCCAAATATTTCTTCAGTTGGTTCTTTAGGAGCTTCTAAGAGGGCATTTGCATAAGTTTCAATTATGTTCTCATCTACCTCATATCCCATATTTGTAACCCAAATAGTCCTTGGGACCACTGCCTCCATCCAAATTTCATCTTTCTTTATTACAAAGCATATCTCCTTTTGATATTTATCTACTATAGATTGAGATAGCCTTATCCTAGTTTTCATTCTATCCTTCAGTGTCTGAAAGTGTTCATTTATGTTCTTTTCTCTATCATCTCCCATGTTGTTTAGAATGTCTAGAAGTTGTTTTCCTACCGGTATGTCAAAACCAAAATCCTTTCTACCAATACCGGGTACTTCCTTGGTAATATACAACATTAAACATACAAGTAAGTTGCCAAATCTGAATGTACCTTTCTTTTCACCTTTGATCTTCTTTAGATTGTCTATCAATTCATCCTTCAACCATTCGCATATGTCAATCTTTGCATTTTTGTTTACCATGTCATAGGCACTCTTGATACATAAACTAGAAACATAGTTTAATCTGTTAGCATGTGTAACTTTGTATCCAAGAATCATGCTAATGAACCTTACATTGATATCCTTTACATCATTTACTCTCAAGGATCTTTTGTCAAAGTTTGTGCCGGTTAGGGTCATTATAGTGTCATTTGGAACCTTTTTAGTCTTGTCTGGCCTGCTACCGGTGGAAGCTAATCCTATTACTGCCCTAACTGCTTCTTTGGTTATCTTGTGAATTGAATCCAGCCAAAAGAACTCCCCATGAACTCTACTTAACACAATCCTTATAACATCCTTTGGAAAATTAGGGATACTAAGAATCTCCACAAAACCTAGGGTTTCAACTATCTTATGTTCCGGTTTAACATTTCCATTTACATCACATATAACAGTCCTATACATGTTTTTAATTTCATCATCTCCTAGTTCTTCTACATGACAATGTATGTAAATTCTAGGATCCTCAGCATATACAACTCCTTTAGGTATTTTTGAGAATGCTCCTAGGGTATCATCTTTCTTCATAATTTTGGGAATAATCTTAAATACGGGTCTAGGGCACTTAACAACTTCAATTATAGTAGGGTTTGCAATGATTTCAAGTGCAAAGGAGGAAGCCATTTTTATAAATACCTTAATCTACCTTTAGGTATAAGTGCTTGAATGATTTGCTTCACTTCTCACTATGGATGCCTTTGCCTGGGATTTTCGTGCTCTCAAGAAATTTGAATGCTCGGTGAATGAAAAAGAGCCAAAACACTTGCTTTACAATGTAATTTCCTTCAACTACCACATTAAATGTCTGTCAATTAAATGAAACTTAACACATCTACTGGTAAAGGAGTATTTCAACTTCTTGCCATCATCCGAGGGTAAATTAGTATGTTTTTCAATTCATTGCCATACCCCCAAAAGGTTTCTTTTTAGTTAGATGAAGAATCTCCTGCCAATGGAGTGATACTCTATTCTACCAGTGAAGGAATAGCTTCATTAACATTCATATTTGACTTTCTGATCCATTGTTTTGAAAATTCTTGCTTCACTTCTTCAACCTTCTCTTTACCTTTCAAACTGTGTCCTTTGTTATTTTCCGGTGATGCCTTACTTCTACAAAAATTTTCAATATGTCCAATCTTATTACAAGCATAACAAGTCACATTGTTTTTCTGTATAGCTTTTCCATATCCTATGCTGGTATGTGTTCTGCATTGATTAGATAGGTGTCCAAATCTTCCACAAACATAACATCTTACATTCATTCTGCAGTTTTCTGAATTATGTCCAACTTTGTTGCATTTAGAACATTGATCGGTGGGTGCTTTGGTGTTCTGATAGTTTCTAGATCTACAATGATTTTCTCTATGACCATACTTGTTACAATTAAAGCATTTTCCATTAAATTTATAGGCATTAGGGTGTCTTACTGGTTTACTGTGATCATGATTATTTGCAGTACTGGAGCTTTCACAAACTTCAAAGCCAAGGCCATTAGTATCTCCATTAGGTTTCTGATTTTTCAACATGTCATCAAGTTCTTCTGAACTTTTCTTGAATTTCTCCTTGTGTTGATTTGCAGTAGCCAACTCATTTTCTAAGAAATCTTTCTGTTTCATGAGTTCAGTTTTATCATGCTCCAAGTGAGTTATATATGTCTTCAACATATCATTTTCATGATTTAATCTTAGATTTTTATTTCCAGCATCATTGATTCTCCTAGCCAAGGCATCTTCATTCTTCTTTCGGTCTTCAATGTCTTTACAAAACCTCATAGTCATATTTTGCATCTCATTCCTCAAGGCCATGTTATCCTGCTTCATCTTGCTTACAAGATTATTAAGAGTTTCTTTTTCATCATCATCACTCTGTATCTTCTCATGAAGTTCTCTTCTTTTGTTTCTAGCAATAGTGAGATTTTCCTGAAGTCCTTGAATGATTTCCTGTGCAGCCTTCAAATCATCTTCAAGTTTCATATTCTTCATTTTTTCTACATCATAATCTGTAAGAGTTGTTTCCAATTGCTTTCTCAATTTTTCCATTTGTACCAGTGTCATAGTCTTCCTATGTATTCTTCAAATAGCTACAAAATTCTATTGAGAGAGAGAGAGAGTAATTGTAGAAAAGTGAAAATTTACAATATATTTCTTAACATGCAATAACAATAGTTTTATAACATTTCATGCACAACCATGTCACCTGATCAAGATCTATTTGGACATGGTAACGAGTCTCTATATATGCATCTATGGCTATTTTTATATTCTAATAAAGATTTTTTCTCTCATGCAAGTAAATATAAGCACAACTACAAGTTGGTTTTATTACATCAAAGAGGAAGAGAGTTATTAGAAAATTGTGCATGCATACAAAGTGACCTAGTTTGTAATAGTTTTCCTAATGTTGTGATAGTAGAGTGATATGACACTTCAGGCATAACCATGTCACCTGGTTGAGATCCATTTGCACATAGTGATGACTATGTGTATAGGCATTTACAACTATTTACAATATAAATGTTATCTATTTTCGCTAATAAGATCAACTAGGTAGAGATTTTATGTTTTTATGAATAGAAAGGTACATTTCTATTTCTGTTGTATCACATTCATGTGCAAAAAGAAAGAACAAAAGATTATATTATCACATTGCATTATGCAGATGTATATGCATAGGAGAGAGTGCACAAATTTTGATAAAAACTATTGATAATTTGAATGTATAATGTATCACACAAGTCATGAGACTAACTCTTATAGTGTAGATGAAGAAAAAATTAATGTATATGCAAATGCAAAATAAAAATAATGCACATAAGGAAGGGTAACTCATCATTTCCTGAATGACAATTCCTATCTGAGCTGCCTTGAATCATCTTTGACCTTTTTGCCCACGTAGTGTCCAACTATTTCTTCCTTGTTGCTCCTTGCCTGTATCTGAAAGAGAAAATATTTTTAGATAAATGAGAGTCACCACTCAATATATGCACATGCATCTATAAACATATACTCTAATCCCAATGTGCATTAAAATAGCTATCCATTATGGTTACCATAGTGTAAAAAAATAGGAGATTGTGAAAGAAAATCATCAAATGTATTGTTTTTATCTAACATGTTTGCTTCTTGTACAAGTATAGATCAAATTTTGGTTACTATTTTGTTTCTTCAAATTACAACATATGAAGTAAAAAGTGGCTCCCACAAGGGTTGAGCCTAGCATGCTGACATATGAAAAGCCAAGCAGTGCAATGATAGCAGTCTTCTATCTCATAGTCCGTACCAGAAAGAGTACCTACATGCATAAAGAGGAGCTATTAAGTTTTGTGACAATATAAGAAGCAAAGGAAACGCTCAAAGAATTCATGAATATCAGGAGTATGCAATCCAAAGATAGTAAGAAGTTCCATACTCAATGCCAAAGGAATCTAACAGTCACATGCAATAGAGAATAGAAGGAGGACACTTTGATAGGACAGTAAGGAAAAGTCACTATCCAAGGTTATAAACAAAGAACTAAGACAATCAATTAGTAGTATTACAATCAGCTAAAGCAATGCTAACAAGTGGTAGTTCTCAATTAGAAAGTATCCTTTAGGACAACTATACTACAAAGGAAGAGACCATATGATCCAAGAATAAAATTGACTAAGGATAGTCACGGTGCAGCCAACTAAGGAGGACAAAGAAATAGAACCATGAAAGGAGAAGTTCAAGTGAATACAAGTCTTCAAAGTAACATGGTAGTTTCTAAGGAACACAATTCGTAGTGATTAGACAAAGGTCCTTTTCATTGGTGATATGATAAATGATCATACAGAGATGTAGTCATGGTCTTGAAACGACAATAGGAATGTAATCTATTCATAAGAGTTGTTCATAAGTGAAAACAGATAGGCGATCAATAAAGTAAAAATGAATAGAGGGAATCCTATCATGGTAACCAGACAATGTCTTTCTGAGAGCAACACCTTCAAGCATTAGAAGTGCATATTCATTTCCAGAATCAGTCCCAAAATCAATGCCAATCAGCTATATTCAATCCATTAGAAGTTTTGAATTAAAGATATAGGCAGTGAAAGGAATCTCCAAGGAGTTGTTGGTAAAGATAAATATATATTAAAGCCTTCATTACTATCATTAGCAGCTAACAATGAGAGAAATCACAATACCAAACATTGTCAAATGATTAAAGGAGCAGCAATGGTCACAAAGACAAGAAATAAGCCTTCAAATGAGAAAATGACTATGCTCTTAGGACATCAAGCACTCAAGTATAGTAAAGGAGCAACTAATTACATGTGAGTCTTGTTGATATTCAGATCAGAGGCATCCATTGAGTAAGATTGCAAATTAATAACAGTCACTATTATTGAGAACATTAAAAGATAGAGGTCTCAGAATGTCTCCATCCATTTGAGAATCGATAAAAGACAGAGAACTTGAGCAAAGTAGTCATAATGACAATGATATATATCTTAAGCATTCTCTACAAATTGTAGAATATATATTTAGATGCCTTAAGTCTTTCTTGCAACATAAAAATAGAAATACGGTCATAGAAGGATAGTAAGCATCTGAGAGAACTCTAGAACAGTATAGATATTATAAAGGTACAGAGTAGTCATTACAATACTGCATAATCTTCAAAGCAAAGGACAATTATTATGTCCTTAAAAAGATCAAGTATGCTCAGGGTATAGAAGACATTAATGCAGCCATCATGAGCAATGTCACCACATTGTCAAAGCAACATGAGATAACAAACACAGTCATGTGTAATCAAGATATGCAACAATGCACAAATATTCAAATGTTTGCAATATATCAAAGACCACAGTGATAGTGATATGCATTGTGAACAAAATAAATGAAGTCAATCATCATAACTCAATGTTTATCTTGAGAAATAATTAAGAGCATAGTGATAGCTTGAAAGGTAGTCATTGTTTTAGTTTGCAGTTTTAAAAAAAGTTAGAAGGTTGTTTTTTCTATTAAGAAACAAAATGTCTGAGACAAGGTATTGAGAATGACATAGTGGGACAAAAGAAAGTATGAAAGAACACAAAGGATAGTGACAATGATATTCAAAGAAGTAGCCACTTGAATGTCAAGTGAGCAGTATACACATCATGTAGAGGACAATCAAGAGTATCTTTATCAATGCACAATGAAATGCCCAATCACCAAAATACATATCACAAAGCCATAGGTCTCAAAAAGATCAAAGATCATTGACAGAGCATAGTGAATGTTGAATAGCCATGAATGGGCCAATGAGAAATCTAAAGAATGATATTCTAGATGGGTATCTTGAATGAAACAAGAACTTCAATATGAGAAGATCAAAGACTAAAAACACAGTGATAGAAATAATAGAAAAAATCATAATTGGATCTTTATACAAAACTCTCACATAGTTCAAAAGTTACAAAGTGCAGTAATAATAGAGATATTCCCAGTTGGTAGCCCTTATCAAATATTCCACAGTCAAACCGAGAAGCATTCATAAGCAGTTTCAAGGGCACAAATGATAATAGTAGTCTCTGATGATCAACAAGATAGTAGTTAAAGACTAGTGTCGGGGCATATAGTAGATGACAAATACCTAAGACAAAACAAACAAGTCTCTAAAATGGAGGTGTTAAGTTATTCTTTCATGAAGCTACAACATTAAGAGTGGTGCTCTGCAAAAAGGGCAAGTGTTAGATCAAAACTTGTGGTAGTATAACACACAAGCAACAAGAAACAAGTGTCAAGGTTAGTGTTATTCAACCAAAAATCAACTTAAGCAGGCATATCAAAAGAGACACCAAGAACAAAGTAAAACATTTAACTATGAATGTAAATGCAATAAGACATCTCCAAATGCCTTCTACCATACTCTTGGCTCCTTCTCCTTTGTTCCTCTCCTCTCCAAGTTCCAAACTAGTGTAGCTCTCAGCAGCTTTTTGCACTATGGATGCATAAGGAGGTTTGAAATTGAAGTATTTGCTCTAAATGTGAATAAAAAGCTAATACTATGCTATTGATACTAAAATGATTTATTTTAACCAAAATGACAAGATATTAGTAGTTTATGCTAAATGCTCTCTAGAATTCACTATAGCTTAAATGCATACAAGTTTTCAAGATCTAGATTATGAAGAAATGGGCTCTATTTATAGGAAAAATGGAGCAATGGATGATTGAGATTGAGCAATCTCAACAAGGGTCAGGATTGAATGATTTGAGATCCATGTAAGGGCTTTCAACCCAATCCCAGGATGACAAGTGTCAACGTGAGATAGGCTGAGAGGAGAGGGAATAAGAATTAAATGCTTGACATGACCTGAGAGTTAACTTGGGGGTTAGGGTCAAGGTTGGGTTGAGTGAATAAATTCTTTATTCAAAGAATAAAGCTTTTATCCAATGGATAAACTCTTGTGCAAAGGCAAAACGGATAACCATGGTCAAAGCAATAAATGCTTGAGGAGACACATGAGTGCAAGTTGAAATAACCATAAATGGTTATGTAAGAGCCATTAATGGTCATGTAAGAGCCATTAATGGTTTTGGAAGACTTTGGAAGTTAAATTGTTGAACACACAAAACATTAAATGCTTTTCAAAGACTTTGGAGTTTTTGAGAAGTGAGTTAAAGTTACTTAGGAATGTGACAATAATTAGGGGATGGATTAGGTTAATTAGGAAGGGTTTAGAAGAATCTAGAAGGGGATTAGATTTGCAAGTGGGTTTGGTGGGTGAGGGAAAATAGGATTTTAATTAAAATAAATTTATTTATTTCAATAAATGTGTGCAAGTTGCATTTGTAGGAAAATGCAAGTGGGGGGGATAAATGATTTAAATAAATGTTTGATTTAATTTATTTAAAAGAGGAATAGGGGATTAAATGAAATAAATATGATTTATTCATTAAATTGAATTGTGATTTTGTTTGAATGAATTAATTAAAATAAATTGAATAATTTATTTAATTAATAGGAGAATGTTTGAAGATGAATTAATTAAATATTAATTTAATTAATTGATGGCTAGTGGGTTTTTAATCAAATAAATAGGAAATATTCATTTAATTAAATTGGACAGATTTATGTGACTACATTTGCCCCTCTTTGAGACAGTGCGGTTTATCGCGTCATTTCAAAGAAAGAAAAATAGGTGTGAAGAAATGCCCCATAAACGTTAATTTAGTGGGTGGTATGCCCCCTCGAGAGATGGGCCAAATTTTTTTGACAAATCGAGCGATCTCTCGAAAAAGGATGAAAATTGGCAGGGTGGTAGAAGAGAAGAAGTTAGCAACGCGGGTGAAAAATAGAAGAAATCTGAGGTAAAATGGAGAAATGGGAGGCTCGGGAAGTGTACGGGGACCACGGCGGTGAGCGTGGGAAAGTTATGGTGACTACGAATGGTTTAAATGGGAAGAAAGGGGTGAAAACAGGATCATTTGTTACTGTGACCAGTGTGAAACTAGAGCTCTGATAGTGACGTTTGAGAGGAGCGAGCAACAGTCAGGATGGCGATACCTATTGCAGAGCACCATTTCGAGCAAGTCCGTTGATTCCAGTGGCCAGATGACTACGGACCAACGGTACACAAATTTAAAATTTTAGATTTCATGCATTTTTGACATGTTTTTTGCTGAGTCCAAGTTGAGTCAGGACAATAGCGCTAAAACTATGTTTTGGTGCTTTTGTCCAATTAACTAGTGCTTTTGTGCCACAATGGTGCTATTGTGCTATTGTTTGGGCACTGTTGAAAATACTAGCGCTATTGTAGGCATGTTTAGGCACTTTTGTTCACCAAATGATGCTCTGCAAAAAGGGCAAGTGTTAGATCAAAACCTGTGGTAGTATAACACACAAACAACAAGAAACAAGTGTTAAGGTTAGTCTTATTCAACCAAAGATCAACCTAAGCAGGCATATCAAAAGAGACACCAAGACCAAAGTAAAACATTTAACTACGAATGTAAATGCAAGAAGACATCTCCAAATGCCTTCTACCATACTCTTGGTTACTTCTCCTTTGTTCCTCTCCTCTCCAAGTTCCAAACTAGTGTAGCTCTCAGCAGCTTTTTGCACTATGGATGCTTATGGAGGTTTGAGATTGAAGTATTTGCTCTAAATGTGAATAAAAAGCTAATACTATGCTATTGATACTAAAATGATTTATTTTAACCAAAATGACAATATATTAGTAGTTTATGCTAAATGCTCTCTAGAATTCACTATAGCTTAAATGCAGACAAGTTTTCAGGATATGGATTATGAAGAAATGGACTCTATTTATAGGAAAAATGGTGCAATGGATGGTTGAGATTGAGCAATCTCAACAAGGGTCAGGATTGAATGATTTGAGATCCATGTGAGGGCTTTCAACCCAATCCCAGGATGACAAGTGTCAATGTGAGATAGGCTGAGAGGAGAGGGAATAAGCATTAAATGCTTGACATGACCTGGGAGTTAACTTGGGGGTTAGGGTCAAGGTTGGGTTGAGTGAATAAATTCTTTATTCAAAGAATAAAACTTTTATCTAATGGATAAACTCTTGTGCAAAGGCAAAAGGGATAACCATGGTCGAAGCAATAAATGTTTGAGGAGACACATGAGTGCAAGTTGAAATAACCATAAATGGTTATGTAAGAGCTATTAATGGTCATGTAAGAGCCATTAGTGGTTCTGGAAGACTTTGGAGTTTAAATTGTTGAACACACAAAGCATTAAATGCTTTTCAAAGACTTTGGAGTTTTTGAGAAGTGAGTTAAAGTTGCTTAGGAATGTGACAATAATTAGGGGATGGATTAGGTTAATTAGGAAGGGGTTAGAAGAATTTAGAAGGGGATTAGATTTGCAAGTGGGTTTGGTGGGTGAGGGAAAATAGGATTTTAATTAAAATAAATTTATTTATTTCAATAAATGTGTGCAAGTTGCATTTGTAGGAAAATGCAAGTGGGGGGATAAATGATTTAAATAAATGTTTGATTTAATTTATTTAAAAGAGGAATAGAGGATTAAATGAAATAAATATGATTTATTCATTTAATTGAATTGTGATTTTGTTTGAATTAATTAATTAAAATAAATTGAATAATTTATTTAATTAATAGGAAAATGTTTGAAGATGAATTAATTAAATATTAATTTAATTAACTGATGGCTAGTGGGTTTTTAATCAAATAAATAGGAAATATTCATTTAATTAAATTGGATAGATTTATGTGACTACAAAGAGTAATCAAATAAAATTGATCATATTAGAAAAGTGTAGATCTGGAATGGAAAACTTACCAATCTCTTTCCCATGAAATCTCCAAAAATCTTCTATCTTAATCTACCTTAAGTCCAAGCAAATCGTCCAGGTGGCCTAGAGTTTCCATGGCACTGGTCCAACAATATAGAGAGGCAAATAAAGTAGAAATGAAGTGTTGTAATACACTTTTTTATTAGGGTTTCCAAACCCTAAATGAAGCCTAATAGAGAAAAGGTTTTTGCCTTTATTTCATAAATTTTTTTTACTCACTCATTATCCATGGCTTCTCTTTGTTTTATTTTTTTAAAGTGTTTTGTAAACACTTATATCATCTAGGTCTAATGAGTGTGAATAGCCTTTTAGTAAACACTTGTAAAGATTTTGGTAATAAGCCTTTTAGGCTTTTATCAAAATTGTTTTATTTTTTTCGTTTATTCCAAGTAATTGTAAATCTTTATTTTAAAGTGATAATCATAAATCACTTTAGATAAATGATATTTTTTAAAATGCAAAGTAGATGACAAGTAGGAGAAATGAGTTAAAGTAAAGGCTTAGTTACCTTTGGAGTTTTGGCTTGAGTCTAGGAGATAATTGAGGATTTACAAACATGTGGGAGAAAAAGTAGGTGATTTGTTCACCTAATTGGCACTTTAGCTTTAGTTAGAGGGTCCAAGTGGGTAGAGGTTGATGCAAGGAGTGGTTTGAGGGAAAATATAACTACTTTTTTTAGCCAGTTACATCCCTATTTTGAGGGGATTTTCAGTTGCATTCGACCCCATGAATTTATTTTCAAATTGAAAACTCCTTGTACCTAGTTGGAGTAGTTTTCTTTCATCACATGCTTGATTTAAGGGAGAAGTTGAAGTTGTTGACAACACATCGTATTAGGAGCCAAAATTTGAATTTTGGATTTTTGGAGCCTTATTGTATGTCTCTCTTCTTCACTTAGTTTCTCTCTAGTTCTGAGTTTGGACCTGTTGTGGTAGCAGATATTCACACTTTTGTAACTCATTTCTCATGAGTATTTTTTAGATTTTGTAATGCAAGCATTTCCTTATACTCAATAAAGAAGTTGAGCTCCTTTTCAAATTATCTTGTTGTCAAATTGTTGTATGTGAATAGTGAGTTAAGATTATTGTGATTTTGATTAAAAATCCTTTATTTTTATAAAATTCCTTCAATGCTTGGTTCAAGAGTAGCATGCTAGAGTGCAGGGCCTTGACTATGTTTTTATTTTGATGAATGCAAGTTATGAGAACAATATTTGTTTTCTTTCAAGCAAGTATCAAATATTGAGTCTTTCAATGAAATATTTATGAAAAGCATGTGTAATTGAATTGTGAGCTATTTTATCTTATTAGCTGATTATTTTGTGAGTTTGTCAGCATATCAAGTCATTTTTTCAGTCATTGGTGTATTAGCTAGAAATGGTAGTTTTCATTTTTTGCATATCCTTACCTTTTTCCTGTCAATAATTTCAGTTAGTTTTAGGTGATCAAAAAGTAATTTGGCCTATAATCCGAAGGTCTAGTCTCGCCATAGGAAACCCACAGCCTGAGAGTAGTCCCATGTTGCACATGAGTTTTCAACTTGGCATCAGGTGCAAATCCCTGTGACAACAATAAACACAATCTAGTGTTAGCATAGAATATGCGACCTTCAACTGGTTGCATATGAATGTGAGAAAGGGAATATATTACATGAAAAGTAAATATACTAAATATAAATACTAAATCATGTAAAGTAATAAATACCATAAATTAATCATGTGATGAACAAGACATATTACATGACAAGTGTAAAACATAGAGATTAGAAATAGTCATTCAAATTTAAAAGAAAGGGAAAATATTACATGAAAAGTAAATACACTAAATATAAATACTAAATCATGTAAAGTAATAAATATCATAAATTAATAATGTGACGAACAAGATATATTACATGACAATTGTAAAAAACATAGAGATTAGAAATAGTCATGGTTTTAAATAAATTTGTCCTAACATGTAGGAAAATAAGAGAGGTGAGGCAACCTTGGGGGCTGGATAAAAATCATGTAAACATATTTAGCACCAAGAAAGGAATATGCCCTTAATGTGACACTAGTCATGATACAATATGTGAATACACAATGGTATATGTAAGGTACAAGGCCGTAAATGATCAATTAGTTCTAGGCATATGAAAAATCATGTGGCTAATTAGTGGTACGGGGGAAGATATTGTACCCTAATGTTCCTAAAAGCACATGATAAACTATAAAAGAGAATAATAGGATAGGGAAGGAAATATGTTCCTACTATAATCAGAGAGCTCTAGGTATGCAATCAAAGATGAAGCTCAACTATATAAAATGTATTCATGAGATAATATGTAAATGGTGCAGTCACCAGCTAAGAGGGACCTCAAAGAGATAATTCTGGATCAGTAATCTAGAGTAAACACAATGGAAACAAGAGGATATGATGGAGACAATGTAAAACTAAATGAATTAGATCATGAGAACTATTTACAAGCAACCAATAATATCTGGGTTACAAGATTCGGCTCATTGGCCTACTACAAACATGCTTAATTACAAAATAGAAGATCTATCTACTAGGTTCTATCTGACTGAATTATGATGCTTAATTACAATTATTTATATGATCCAAGGGGATCCGGTCGGCCAAAAGGGATCAAATACCGAAGAACAAGATCAAATGTGTAAAACCAACAGGTCGGCCTTTGCCATAGAGATTCCTCCGGAAAATCCAAAGGATGAAGTGTAGATCAAAGGGAAGGTAGGACACATGCCAAGGATTATTGGAATCAATGAACTGGTCTCCACAAGCTATGGAAAGGATCCGGTAGATTCATTAATGCAAATAAGTCCAAGCAGTTCTGGTGCCAAAAAACTTTCTCGGAATCTGGAATCGATAACTTGTGGGAAAATGATCCAAATGCTCCACGGTTTAGGAATAAGGAAGATGATCATGTCCTCAAGCAAAATACATCTCCACAAGATCCGGTGAGCCAATGAATAAAATAAAGAAAGAAATGCTAAAATTGCAAAACAAACAAAAAAATATATTTTTGGTTGATGCAATATTGCTAAGAATTGGGGATGTTCCTGCATCACACATCCAGGGTTGTTGAAAAAAAAAGTGAGTCCCTCACTTTGTTGGGGTCAGAAGAAAACCAAGGCAGTCCACCTCTGCCTGAGAAATCCAAGATGAGTCTTCAACTGGTTTGTCCTTCCATTTCACAAGATACTCCATGTACTGATTGCTCTGGGTACTACGCCCAATCCTTGTGTCCAAAATGTCTTCAATCTATTTTGGTTCCTTCCAGGGCAACTATTTCTCTAGCTTCGTAATACTTTCACTAAATTTTGATTCATGATACTGGTGTAGATTTGCAATATTGAATATAGGTGAAATACTCAAGCTATCCAGTAACTCCACTTCATATGCATTTTTGGAACTGAACTTCCTCAAGATCTTACAAGGTCCAAACTTCTTCATCTGTAGCTTGTTATTGTTGTCACTGAGGATTGCACCCATGATGCTAAGTTCTAAAACAAGCAATCCTATGAAACATGGAAACACCTTTGAGCCTCTAGGTTGCTCAAAGTGAAGGTGAATCTCCGAAGATCAGGCCGACTTCGTGTTTGGTGAATCTCTTGTAAATACTATTGATAAAAAAAGGGATAGAAATCTTGCATGTAATTAAAATCTATTCTAATGAAGGTGATGCACCAAATATCTTATCTGAGATCTTCAACCTGTTTAACTCACAAGAACTTCAACAAATAACCCTGATTGCTTCACAAATCAACTGAACATGTAGATGCATAAACATTTCCTAGAAAGGAATGAATTTAATGCATGCACAAAGGAAAACAACAAGTTCTCACAACTTCAAGAAATTACAACCAACTAACACAAACTAGAACCTACAACTAACACGTATCTCCTTGCACAACAAATCGACTGAATGAGATAAATTAGAGGATAAAAATCATAGGAAATCATCAAATCATTCATTCACTAGATAATACAAGAAGTACCAAGAAGGAAATCTGCTGCTATTACAAAACTCAAATACTACTGAGCTACAATGCTTTTTTGCAAAAATATGTATACAAAAAAGAAAGAACCAGAGGGAAAAAAGAAGGAGAGAAGGAATATATATAAATCATGATGAATCCCCTTCAAAACCCTAAAATGACTACATGAGAAAAGCCTTGGGCGAATCTGCCCCAAAAATGGCATAAAACTCATGCATAATACTATAAAATAATAATCTTTACTGCTCAAAAAGACTGCCACTAATCCTGCATGAAGAGAAAATCTGCATGTCTAAATGCGAAAAATAGCTATCTCCATGTGAAAGTTGCGTGATGAACTAGACTGTGACTATATTAAAAGAAATCCCACTGAGAAAATCTTATGCATTCTCCGGCAACTGCTCTCTGTGTTGAAACTTCTGTTAAAAATGGTTGTGGAAATGATATCCATGTTTCGCGAGCTTTCCAACGATATGTAACACTTGCATATTCAAACAATCAATAAGCATTTGCATTAATATTTTATGTAGAAATCATCTCCTTGCTTGGCGGGCTTTTCATCGTTCAAACAACCAGTTCTGAGTCCACCATGCAATTTTATTATTGCCATCCATTGGATCGCTTGCATTGACCATGGCCACTTGCATTTAACTTTTTCATTTACTTCCTAGTGGGCCCCACCGTTTGTCACCAAATCCGCATGATTATCCATCGATCAGTTTCCAACTATGGTATGGCGACCACCGTTTGATCTATCGGGAACCTGCTTTCTTTTTACCTCTGCTTGTTTATTTTATCTCTCATATTGCTCTCTTCATCCTAGGCCCACAGGAATGAGCAACAATAAATAACTTTGAACCATTGAACCACTTTGAAGTGGTTCAAAGTTCAAGTTCAAAGTTGACGTGAAAAATATAGACATTCGCTCATCTATAGACTTTTGCCACGTGTCAGCGTCTGATTTGCTTGTGGGTCTATTTTGTCTACCATCTGGACCACCATCTGGACTGCCACTGGACTTGGACCCACCTTGTCGCTAAGTTGCGGCGATAACTAGGCATGCAACTTTTCCTTGCGCCTTAGTGACAGCCGTCGGATCTTTCGGATTTGCACAAACTTTAGCCTCTCTGAGAACTTTCTCTTATGCCATGGTATCGCCATGTGTCAATTGTTGGTTCACTCATGAGATCCGCATCTCACCACTTGGACCACCATCTGGACTTGATCTGCCTTGGTTCTTCATTCACTCTTCCCCGCCACATCATCAGTCGCTAGGCCGCATGATATAATGAGTGAGCATATTCATCATGCGGTATAGCGATGGCCATTGATCTGTCCTCAAACTGCTCGATCTTTAGCACCTTAGCCGATTTTCTCTCTTGTGCCGCATGTCAACATGTGTCACCCCCTGATTGGCTCTGGAGATCCGCTTGGGCACCACCTATCTGTCAGGCTTGCCACGCATCTTGCTCTGTCGGATATCCTTCTTTCCACCAAACTACTCCCTCGGCGAGCCGTTCACCAGTCTCATCAAACCTACAGTTTTCATCGATATTATTCTTTCGGTGAAATTGCTTCTATTTTCTTCGATATACCCTATGTCGATGGAACTGAGCCTTCGATGAAACCTTTTTGGGACTCATCGTGGCCAAGATATGCTCGATAAGTCACCCATCTGTGCCATGTCACCAGCCACTGGACCACCACCTGTCTTGCCATGTGTCACCACGTGTCACCTTGTGATTTGCTCAGAGTCCACCTTGGCACCACCTGTCTTGTTGCATGTATTCGTTCCGGGCACTTCACAACCACGGTACAATGATAGTCATGGATAGCCCCAAAATGTCACTCCACCATCCGATCTCCCTTGATCTACATTGGTTCGCACTTTCCCTGCACTGCTTTGCACTTTCCATCGGGTCATCAGGATATCATATCATGGGTCTTACCTATGTCTGATGGACCTGGGCTCACCTTGTCATAAATTCACGGCGATAACTGGGCTTGCATATTTCCATAGCACCTTAGCGACCATCGTCTGATCTTTTGCCTGACCGTTGGATGTGATCAATTTGCTCGATCTTTACTCTTGGTCTTTTTGGTCTGATGCAAAATTTGGGTCGCTTTGAGATGTGCAAGCACGCGAGGTCCACAAGGCCACGAGCTGCCTCTTCTTGCCAAAAGCCCGTGAGCTTTGACACTATAGTTATATGTGACTTTAGCTTTAAATACAAAAAAGCTCCTCCTCGTGACCAATGTGGGATAAATGTTCTTCATGCCTGGAGACTAAAAATGATTGGAAGTTCTCCGGCCTTTTAAAAAACCTCTTTGGCACCCAAGTAAAACTTTAAACAAGCCGATTGCATTTTGTCTGAGCTTCTTTTGGCCTTACATCAGCCATGACATTTCATCTGCAATGGAGCATAGATGTCTCTGTGATCTACAACACGCTGAGCTCGGCCCTCGTGGGAGCCACATTTTAATGCACATGCTGTCTTACTCTCCTATATCTGCACATGAAGCAAACAAGTTAGAGAAAAAATGTATATTTCTGATTTCTTTCTCATGATTTGGACCTTTTCAAAATGAATGCATGGCTTCATTAGGGCACCAAATTTGGCATGTGCAAAATTTTGGTAATAGTTATAAGTTCCAACTTGAAATCTTTATTTTCTCAGCTATACCATCACTTCATCGCCAACTTCAAATTCCTTATGTCTTCTTTTCTCATCTGCTTTCTCCTTATACTTGATGTTCATATCCTCCAAATCTTGTTTAACTTGAATATGTAAGGCTGCCATGTGTTCTACAAACTATTCTTCTTCTGCACTCCTCTTATCTTCATTACTGATAGCTCTCAATTATGATATACCTCTAGGGTGTGCTCCGATAACAATCTCAAAAGGTGTTCTTCTGGTACTCCTGTTTACTGAATTATTGTAAGAAAATTCTGCTTGTGTAAGAATCAAATCCCAACTTCTAGTTTTCTCTCCAACTAAGCATCTCAACAAATTTCCCAAACTCCTGTTTACTACCTCTATCTGTCCATCAATCTATGGGTGAAAAGTAGAACTGAATTTCAAATCTATCTTCATCTTCTTCCATAATATTCTCCAAAAATAACCAACAAACTTAGTATCTTTGTCTGAAACTATGCTTCTAGGTAATCCATGCAATCTCACTACCTCCTTGAAAAACAAGTCAACTACATGTATTGCATCTGATGTCTTCTTACAAGGTATAAAATGAGCCATCTTCGAGAATCTACCCACCACCACAAATATAGAATCATTCCCTCTATGTGTCTTAGGCAATCCAAGTATGAAATCCATTCTTATATCCTCCCAAGGTCTCTCCGGTACTGTCAAAGGTTTATACAATCCCACATTTTGACTACTACCTTTTGCAACTTGACAAATTTTGTAGTTCTGTACAAATTTCCTAATATCCTTATGAATATGAGGCCAAAAGTAATGCTCACTTACCAATGCTATTATTTTATCAACACCAAAGTGTCTAGCTAATCCTCCACTATGCTTCTCCTTTATTAGATTCTCCTTCATAGAAAAGTTAGGTATATACAAGTGAAATGCTCTTAATAACATCCCATCCTGAATGAAATAATCCAAAAACTGACTTCTATCTACCATAACCAGTGCTTTGCATTCTTTCTAAGGTTCTGCAAAATCTGGGTCATCATCATACAAGGTCTTTGACTCCTCAAATCCTAATACTGTCACTCTTATCTCTGTCAACAAGTTCCTCCTTCTACTTAATGCATCAACAACTTTGTCTGACTTCCCACTCCTATGCTTCAACACAAAGGTGTAACTCTACATAAATTCTACCCATCTCATATGTCTCTGATTCAACTTACTCTGACTGTTCAAATACTATAAGGCTTGATGATCAGTATACAACAAAAAATCCTTAGGCAACAGGTAATGTCTCCACTTCTTCAAGGCTTGAACTATGGTAGAAAATTCTTGATCAAACACTGAATATCTCCTCCTGGCATCATTCAACTTCTCACTGAAATCAGCTACTGCTCTCCCTTCTTGACTCAACATGACTCCAGTTGCATTTCCTTTGCATCACAGTCCACTTGAAATACTTTGTTGAAATTATATAAAGCTAACACAGGCTGCTAAGTCACTTTCTGCTTCAACAATTTAAAGCTTTTATTTTCTCTAATGGTCCACTTGAATTCTTTCGTATCTCCCCTCATTGTCTCAGTCATAGGAATACAAACTGAACTAAAATTTCTAATGAACTTCCGATAGAAACTAGCCAATCCATGAATTGATCTTACCTCTCCAATGCTTTCTGGTGTAGGCCATTCAACAATTTATTTTACTTTCTCAAGGTCCATCTTCAATCCATCCACAAATATCATAAATCCCAAATAGACTAACTCTTCCTTCATGAAAGTACACTTCTTAAGGTTTATCAACAAATTTTCTTCTCTCAACCTCTGCAAAACTTATCTTAAATGCAACAAATGCTCCTCTTTTGTCTTACTGAAAATCAAAATGTCATCCATATATACAATAACAAACTTACCCAAGAATTTCTTCAATACCTCATTCATCAACCTCATGAAAGTACTAGGTGCCTTGGTCAACCCAAAAGGCATCACAAACCATTCATACAATCCTTCATTTGTCTCGAATGTTGTCTTCCACTCATCTCCTTCTTTGATTTTGATATGATGATATCCACTCTTCAGCTCTATCTTTTTGTAGTATTTGGCTCCACTTAAATAGTCCATTATTTCATCCATCTTAGGTAAAGAAATCGGCACTTCACTGTGATCTTGAGTATTGCTCTGGAATCAGTACACATCCTTCATTCTCCATTCTTCTTAGGTGCTAAAACTATTGGTATTGCACAAGGACTCAAACTTTCTCCGATCAAACCTCTCTTCAACAATTCTTGCACTTGTCTGTTAAACTCTTCATTCTCTGTCGGTGTCATCCGGTATGAAACTTTGTTAGGCAAACTAGCTTCAAGAATCAGGTCCACGTAGTTACTGATACTTCTCATAGGTGGTAATCTATAAGGGATATTATATAAAATGATGTATTCATACTCTATCAACAATTCCTTTATCTCCTCTGGTTATTCTTCCTCATGCTCTAGATTCTCACTCTTCTTAGGAACTAAGGCAAAGCACACATTCTCATGTCTCATCCCATCCAAGAATTTCCTTCCATCCACCAAACAGATTCTGGCATTCGTACAAACTTCACTCTTCAAAGGATCCTCCAAGGGTAACAAGGTCTGTTTCATCCCATTGGCTACAATAATGTATATGTTCTTTCTCCCATCATGTATTGCATGTCTATCAAACTGCCAAGGTCTACCCAACAAAAGGTGACAAATATCCATAGGCATAATATCACACAAGACCTTGTCATGGTAGTTCCCAATTTTCAATTTTACCAAACACTGCTCACTTACTAACAACTTATGATCATCCTGAATCCAATCTATCTAATAAGGCTTAGGGTGTTTCAATATTTCCAACTGCAATTCATTCACTGTCTCTTCTAAAACAAGATTATCTGAACTACCACTATCAATAACAACTTTACAGAACTTACCGAATACCTTACATCTAGTCTTGAAAATTTTTGCCTTTGAAAGAGTTCTTCATCTTATCCAGTATGAAACAAATCTCTCCTTATCATCAAAATTTCTCCATTTTCCGGTTTGTTAGCTGATCCAGTGGGGCTTTCTTCCACCAATGTTGTTCTCCTAGTTTTCTTTGTCTTCTTACATTCAAAAGCATGATTTCCTTCTCCCCCACACTTATAGCAAGTCCCCCTAAACACTCTCTTATCTTTTCTCCTATCATCTTTTCCAAAACCCTCATTTCGGTAACCATCAGGTTCTCTCCTTCGGTAGAAATTTATATCATCCTTCCAGTATGAATTACCTTCTTTGCTTACTTCCTTTTCCTTGTTCTGATCTGTATAGGTTCCTCTTCCTCCTTGAAATCTTCCTCCAAAAAGCCTTCCACCTCTACCTCTCTGTCTCTGCTCATGTCTTTTGTTCAACTTCTCTTCTGCTTTCAGGGCATACTAGTAAGCTTCTTCAACACTCTGCAACTTGATCAAACTAAGTTCATCTTGTATAAACATCTGCAATCCATTCAAATATCTCACAACTTGTTGAACCTCATCATCGACATGTCTGGATCTAATATTCAACTTATAGAATGCTTCGGTATACTCCTTCACACTAGATTCTTTCTGATTCAAGTTCTGCAACTTTTGGAACAGATGTACTTGATAATAAGCTAGCATAAAATTTGATTTTAAATTAGTAACCATCTGCTCCCATGATTTGATTTTCTCTTTGCCTCTTCTCTGTCTATCAACCTATAAATATTCCCACCAAAGAGATGCATGACCTTTCAACTGGGTACATGCATACTTAACCTTCCTTTCTGCTGCAGTGTTCTTGAAATAAAAATACTTCTCCATCCCCAAGATCCAATCCTTTAATTCATCCAAATCTAAGTTTTCATCATACTCCAGTGGGGTACAATGTGGTTTAGTGTTTACCCTACTTAAAACTCTCAAGAACCTCTCTTCATCTGGATCAATTGTTGGTGGATTTGCTACTTGTTTTGCTGGTGCTTCTTCTTCATCTTCAATCACATCTTCAATAGGTCAGCCTCTTCTTTGGGATGTCTCAATGACTTCCAACTGGGCTGCAATCCGTCACAATATTTCCATCACAACAGGGTCTACATTCCCACACGCTCCACCATTCGTATTTCCTCTTCGCGCTATCTTCACGTCAGTCCTCTCTAGTTATAGGTTAGATCCACAATCCCCCACCCCACAACAAAATTCTTAGGACAATGCAATATTAGGAATGAAATCTCATTTTGATACCACTTGGTGCAATCACCAGTTAGGAGGGACCTCAAAGAGATCAATCTAGACCAAGTAGCAAGAGTAAACACAATAGAAACAAGAGGATGTGATGGAGACAATGCAGAACTAAATTTATTAGATCATGAAAATTGTTTACAAGCAACCGGTAACATCCAAGTTATAAGATTCGGCTCATTGGCCTACTACAAACATAATTCCAGAATATAAGATCTATCCACTAGGTTCTATCTGACTAAATTATGATGCTTAATTACAGTGATTTATATGATCCAAGGGGATCTGATTAGCCAAAAGGGATCAAATTCCAAAGGACAAGATCAAATGTGTAAAACCAACAGGTCAGTCTCTGCCAAAGAGATTCCTCTGGAAAATCCAAAGGATGAAGTGCGGATCAAAGGGAATGTCGGCCACACACCAAGGAACATTAGAATCAACTAAGTGGGCTCCACAAGCTATGGAAAGGATAGAATAGATTCACCAATGCAAATAGGTCCAAGCGGTTCCGATGCCAGAAAACTATCTCAAAATATGAAATCGATAACTTGCCATAAAATAATCCAAATGCTCCGCAGTTTAGAAATAAGGAAGATGATCATGTCCTCAAGCAAAATCCAGCTCCACAAGATCCGGTGAGCCAATGCAAGAAAATACTAAAAGAAATGCTGAAACTGCAAAACAAACAGAAAATAAATATTTTTGGTTGATGCAAGATTGCCAAGAATCGGGGATGCTCCTACATCAGTAAAAGTAATCATCTCCACAAGGGAAAGATACTGAGATGAAGCTCAAATAATTTCATGGGCATAAGAAAGACCATAGGTGATTTATAGGAACCAAAACAATAAGGTAAATATGTCCCCCAAATGCCAAATAAACTTTGTGTGATAGTCTCAGGTAAGTAATTATGTCAATTCATATATATGTGTTGGCAAATGGACACTCCAATGACTTGAAGGTTTTGTCATTGATGGCAACCTTGCAATCCTATGGCATCGGCAAGACATTATACCGACAAAGCATTACACAGGCAAGACAGTGCACCGGCATCAACAGATCACTCTACACCAGCACCGACACAGAAGAAAATATGTATACCAGCACAGAGGCCGACATGATTTTTGTTAAGTAATATTTTGTTTATTATTGTAAGCCGACTTGGCAAATTGTAAAATGACTCTTGTATATAAAGGAGAACATTGTATACATTTGAAGAAGTGATGGTAAGGGCATAAAGAGAAATTATTAGGCATACCTAATGTGTGAATTATAGGTCAAGGGTATATGTAAAGAATAGAGCAAGAACCGGTACTGAATCTGGCATTGGAGATGCTATTGTAAAGCAGTACAAGTCATTGGATTAGTATAATCCTTATTGTAAGTCAGTGTGACTTCCCATTGAGCAATGAGCTCTAGGCAGTTGGCCTTCCTGCATGTGCAGGCCCCTATTGTAAGTAATATTCTCTTATTGGCCAGTAAGTGAATATTGTGGGTCACAAATCCCACCGAGGTTTTTCCCACACCAGGTTTCCTCATTAAACATCTTGTGTTATGGTGTACTTTTCATGTGGATGTTCTTGATTCTATTTATTGCATTATTTCTTGCATACCGGTACACTATTATATTATGTTCTACATGTTTTAACTTAAGAAATTCTTGCTACCAGTTAGATACTAATTCACCCCCCCCTCTCAATATCTGTGGGACCCCTAACAATATGTGGGTGTAGATGAGTTATTTGTGAACATGTATCCAATAGGCATGTAAAAAACCTTATTTCTGTAAAAATTTATTGCAAAGGTTATAATTGAGTTTAAAGTAAATGCACTAGGCACAAGGTGTAAAGATAAATTATATGAAAACTATAAAAGAATATCTTAGAATGAATATACAAGTGTAATGAATCAATGTGACCACTATTTGATATCATATGTAGAAGTAAACATCACTGGTGTAAGATAAATGCCATAGTAAATGTGTAACAATTGGATATGACTTAAAACCGTGATTAACAAATTGTCATTGAAAATTTGTGTCATCATCAATATATTTAGTGGTGTACAAAAATTTGGTTTGTACGACTCATAATGCATGATTTATAAAATTATATCTCACAATATAGGGAGGGTGAATAGTAAAAGTTACTTTCATTTTGCACTAACAACTTTGAGGATTTTACCTTCAAGAGCTCAAACACCATTTCATGATTTGACATGATAGTGTGTATATGTAGTTACATGTTGATATAAGGTGACAATGTATGTGTCAGCATTGATAAGGCAAGAAATTGTAGGAATCAAAGTTTCTTTTTGCTCTAAATTTTTGAATTTTTTAAATTTTAGAAAATGTTTAGATTTTTCAAAAATACTGCATGCTTATTTTTGTTGACTTTTGTTAGTCATGAGTTTGATCCACTAGGCATGGAATTACCTATGGCCATGATTATTTTGTAAACTTTAGCACGATGTTATTGGTTGATTGTGACCTAATATTAAATCATGTTTATATTATTTATGGACATAAATTGATGTAGATATCATAGAGTATTTATGGAATCAATAGCTACATAATATAAGATTTCTCAATTCCAAATACAAATTGGTACTTGTTAGATGTAGCTCAGTTGAGGCATGTGGTCCGTTTTATATCACTACAACTTTCATTGAGAGGTAGGATTTAGATACAAACTTATTTTCCCTTCGCACAACCAAGATCACAATAACACTAGAGAATGTTTTAGGACTATGAACCTCCACATTATGGGTAGGAACATGTAAATGTCAGATAACACATAGAAAGATCATGCATATTTATACTTTTGGTGCATTAGTCACATTTGATATAGATAGGACAAGGTTGTATACAACAAGATTATACATGATAGTATATTATATGGATCGAAGCAGTTATTATTCATATGTTGGTATAGACTTTGTAGAAAATTTTCTTCAATAGCAAGGATGAAAGCCATTCATATGTTTCTTGGATTTTCTTCTTATAAAAACTTTAAAGTTTATTAGATGGATGTCAAATCAACATTTTTTAATGCACATCTAGAAGACGTTTACATTGAGTAACTGGATGGATTCAGATTGACAGAAGATTTGGATACATTGTATGGACTTAAACAGGCACTTAGAGCCTGGTATGCAAGACTGGACAGGTATTTGCTTCACTAGAAATTCGGGAAAGGTACAGTAGATGGTAATCTTTATTTCAAGATTGATGGAGATATAAATTGTTGATTATTTTTTATTAAGGTAAAAACAGGTTTTGAAGGGGCCCTGAAACCCTTTTAGAAAAGATCCTTACGAGAAAATAGCATTAAGAAACCAAAAGGAACATACATAAGAAAAACCAGCATAGCAACTAGAAAAAACCAGCAAAGCCCCAAAAAACCAGCGACAACCGGCCAAACCAGACAAAGCACAGAAAAGGAACTATTTTATGTTTTTCAGGGCATTAGCCAAGTTACTGCTAATCCCATACAGTTCTTTGATATTATTCCTAAGATTAGGAATTTCCTTAGCAGACGCCACATCAGCTTTCTTCAAGCTCGCCCTAGTTCTCTTTGCTGCTCCACCAGGAGTAGATTCCCTGATCCCAGTCTCGATAGAATCTTCAACAATGCCGAGGTCCACCACTGGTTTGGGAGAGTTGGAGCTTTCAAGGACCTTAGATATTTCCTCTAGGCTCTTTGTAACAGAAGTCAAGATATTCGGAATCATTCCCAACAGGTTTTTCATTGCCGCTTTACCTTCTTCCAGATAGTCAATCTGATCTTCCATCTTCTTAGCTTTTTCCTCCATGTCCTGCTTCCATTGCTTCTGGTTCCTATCGTCTTCCTTCCTTTTATCATCCATCTGCTTACCATTTTTTTCCATATTCTTAAAAAATTCATATGTCCACCTGTCAAAACCCAATCTAGCCTCGGTAAGGTTTTTGAGGTTATCCAGGAATAACCCTTCTCCAACACCCTCCTTATCCTTACTCAAACTATCCTTAGCCATTTCCTTCTCGGGTTCCTTATTCTTCTCCCTCTTAGAATCCATTTCTTTTTCCTCATTAACCTTATCATCCTTCTCCACCATAGGCTGGTTGTTGACATTGCCTAAGCTAGCACTGTGAATTGGACTATCTTGGTCGGACACGTCCTCAGCTTCATCTTCCTCTACTCCCACATCCTCATCTTTCCAACTTTCCTCACCTCTAGACTCATCTGTTTCCATTTCACTGCCATCTTTTCTAGTATCCTCTGTGTCATTCTTGTCCTCTTGGGTTTTCATCCCAGTAGCACTCTTGCTCTTTTTGCTCTGAGTCGACTCTTCCTTGCTGGGTCCGCCTTCCTCCAGCTTTCTGTTGCTTTATAAATTGTTGATTGTTATAGTTTATTTTGATGATATATATATTTGGAGGAGATGATAGTTTATGTAAATATTTTTCTAAGGAGATGCAGAAAGAATTTGAAATGTCAATGATTGGTGAGTTATCTTTCTTTCTTGGGTTACAAGTTAATCAATCAGAAGATGTAATTTTTATTTCTTAGAGCAAGTATGTGAAGGAAATGTTGAAGAAGTTTGGTTTTGATTATTGCAAACCAGTTACAAGTCCTTTTACCTTTGGATACAAGTTGAGAAAAGATGACGAGTTTCCAAAAGTTAAAGATAAAAAGTAAAAATCAATGATTGGTGGATTATTGTATTTGACTGCATCCATACCATATATCATGTAGGTTGTTTGTTTGGTAGCTAGATTTCAGGCAAATCTGAAGGAGACACATGAGCAAGATATAAAGAGAATTTTTAGATACTTGAAAGGTGTTGTAGATTTTGGACTTTGGTACAAAAAATGTAGAGATTTTATGTTAAAAGACTATACTAATACAGATTGGGATGGAAGTGTTAAAGAGCAAAAGAGTACTAGTGGTGGTGCATTCTTTTTAGGGGACAAATTTGTCTCCTATCTCAATGAGAAATAAGATTTAGTTTTCCTATCTATTGCTAAAGCAGAGTATATTGTAGTAGCATCTTGTTGTACTCAAGTAATGTGGATGAGACAGACTCTTAAGGATATCAAGGTAACATATGATGAAGCAATTCCTATTTTGTGTGACAATACAAGTGAAATAAACATTTCAAATAATCCAGTTATGTATTCAAGAACAAAGCATATTTCAATCATATATCATTATTTAAGGATGAAAGTTGCTAAGAAGGAAGTTCAATTGGAATAAATTTCTATGAAAGAGAAAGTTTCACATATTTTCACTAAGGAATTGGTGAAGGATACATTTGAGTTTCTTCGAGAGAAGCTTGGGTTCGTTGCCCCTTCTTCTTCTATCTAGGTGCATTATGGGATGCATCTTTCCAGGGGGATATTTCATGCCAAATTCTCTTCCTAGATTGATGTTGTGACTACTCTCAAGGGGATCAGTGGTGTGTACAATGTTGTTGTGACCTTTGTCCTTGATGGCAAAGGGAGAGAGATTGAGATTGAGTTAACATAGTGTATAAATATGATGTTTATTTTTGGAGAGATATTGAGTATTATTCTTCTTCTTTGAGGTGCAGGTATCATCAAGTGTTGTAATCAATGACAAAGGGGGAGGTTGTTGAAATAATGCATTGATGTGTTGCTATAGTCATCATTTATGTCAAACTTGTTGTTTTGGATTTGTCTAGAATATCTGTGGTGCAGAGTTATCTCGATGTGTTTTTGATGTTGCATTTGTTCTATTTGTTGTTTCGGAAGTGCTTAGGTTCAAAATCTATTATTGGTGTTGAGTCTTGTTGTTATCTTCAATGGATATAGTTTTAGTATTATGATATGATGATTCTATGGTCTCGAAGCATCTTTGTGTTCTCTGGGTGTTGTGGCATTGATCATTGATGGTTGTGATTATCTATGACTGACCTATCCCTAGGTCCATATATATGATTTGTGGAAGCTTGTTTGATATGTTATGGGTCTCATTGTAGCATGTGGAGATCCATATTTAAGTTATTTACATTGGAAAGTATGTTGTTATCCATGAATTGCTTATATGCATGTGTAGCATGTGGATATGTTGTTGGTTATATTTTGGTGATTGTGGATCATAAAATTGATCTTTTGAAGTTGTGTTTTGGTCCCCTATTTCTCATGGAGTGGATCAGTGTGTATATTTCTGGTTCAGAAAGTGTATTTTGATTTAGGTTGACTTGCTTTAAGCTTTGATGATCTATCTTGTATATTTAAGTATGTGCATGATGCGAGGATAGTTAGTGAGGTTCAGTAAATAGAAGAAGAAGAGTTGTGTTCAAATGATATGCAAGTTGTGTTGAGACTGTGATAGAGATTTGAGACAAAGTGTTGGTAGTTGAGATTAATATCATGTGTGTTGATGTTGATTGCTTGATGCAGAGTTCAAGGACAACTTCATGATCAAGAGATACTTCTTTTCATATCATTTTTGTATTTAACCCTGAGTGCAATTTGCTTCAGGTTTTGCAAGTCCTCTTTGTATATTTCCCCATGAGCAATTAGTCTTGGTGTGCAATTATAGTGTAGTTAGCTCTTTTCTTTGTAATCTAATATACATAGTGGATATATTTTATCGGTAGATTCTCATTGTGTTTTTTCCTTATTTGGGTATTCCACGTATAAATCTTGGTGTTCATGTGTGGATGTGTGTTGAAGTTAAATTATTTATATAATACATTTAATTTTTATTTTGGACTAATTCACCCCCCTGTCTCAGTCCTATCAAGTGGGTTCAACAAAATGCTCAAATTCACATTGTCTCAAAGAAGGGAAAAATGTAGACACTAAAAATTGTCCAAGCGTATAGCAACATTCTATTAATCTTCTTCTCAACTAAATAAATAATTTTGTTATTTAATTAGAACTAATTTTCTTCTAATTCTCAAATATTTTTTTCTTCTAGTATTTAATTAAATAATTAATTATTATTTACTAAAAATGTATTATTCCTCTTTAATCAAACAATTTTGATTCAATAATCTCACATCAACTAATTATTCTTTCATGATTAAATAATTATGTTAATTATTTAATCCCTAACTAGTCTTCCTCTTTGATTAAATCATTATGTTAATTATTTAATATTTAATTAATAACTCCTCTAGATAAAATAATTATTTTATTATTTATTCTTTTTCAAAATATCTCTAATTAAAAAAAATATATTTATTTAATTATCATCAAGTTGTGGGTGTAAGTAAATAAATTTAATTTATTTATTGAAACTCCACCTTCTTATCTTTTAAACTTGCTAATTTCTTCTCCACTTCCAATTCGTGAGTTTCTAATTTCTTCTTCACTTCCACTCTCAACTTGCTAATATCGATCTTTTGTCCTTAGTCACCATAATGGTAACATTTAGTTCCATTTGATCCTGTCCATCTGTTGTCAAATCAATCTCAACTATTCAATCAACTCTCAATTTCTATTTATCCCCCTCTTTTCTTAGTTTAGTTAACCACATCTTCAAAAGCTTCATGCTATCATATCATCTTGCTTTTATGTCATTTTTGTGCACACTTAATTTCTGAGAGCTAATTTGTAAGAAGATTAGAAGAGAAATAAGGTCATGAATTCGATGTTTGGTATAGCTTGTTTTGACTTTCATCTTTAATGCATTGTGAATTAATCTTCTATTGACAGTGTAGGTTTATTTTGCATATAATTTAGAGTTTGTGGTTGCTATAATGATTCTTTGTAGGTTTCCCACTTTCATACATGACAACCATCACAAAGAGTATCTGAAAATGACTTAAATATTTTAATACTTGTCACATGTATATTATAGGTACACCAAAACATATGATAATGAAAAAATACAAGAAAAGGAGGAAACTATTATTTTTTGTTTCTTAGAAATCTCTAAAATACCTACAACTAATTAAAGAGACACTAGATCACATCTATTTTTATATTATGCGATACATTTTTATGGATCCTAGAATGCTCCACTTAGATAATGAGCAAACTAATAGATATGTAGCCCTATAATACTATCTACAGTGTGTTGTTTGTGAAAATTAAAAAATGATTAGTACTTTATATGTGTTTTCAATTAATATTTATAGTATTAGAGAGTCTCATCTCTAAAAATCATATGAGTTAGGATGTGAGGATGAATCCAATTATATCATGTTGAAACCATCAAAACAAATTCTAAGCTATGTGTTGTAAGGGTGTTAGGTCATAGAGGCTGCAAATCAAGTGGAACTCACCAAACACTAAAAAATTAATGTTGAAATAAAATATATTTCTTTAAACTATTTTATTATTCTAAAAAAAATATTTAAATTGTTTGATTGTTCTATAAAAATAAGGCTATACTACCAAATTCTTCAAAGAATTATTAATAAAAAATTTCTTTGAGTTAAAACTCTCCACTAATTTTGTTTCTACATTATATAATACTTCATCATACTAAAAATACTCTCGATAACATACAAAGGAGCATAAATAATACTAGATAATACAAATGAACTAACTTTTATGTAAAAACTTAATAATTTACTTAGTTATTTACCAAAAAAATCACTTTAACATAAATAGAATAATTCATAGTGACAAGATAAATTAAAATACTTATCTCTCAATTACTATTCTACTTCCGTGATTAAATGGCTATCTCTTTGAATGATGAACTTCTGTACTTGTAGCATAATCACACAGACTGAAAAATATATTTAAAAATAACACACTTGTACACTTTCAAAAAAGAGCCATCTATTTGAAGAACATCAAAGAGCTATTTATCTATATAGTAATGTCTAAACTTCAACATCATATAATTGATGCATTGATATTGTTAAGAGTTTCTAATAGAAAATCATAAATGCAATTTCAACTATAATTAATGAAACATTTTATCCATAATAAAGAATCAAACATTTGAGGTAGTAGACATTCAATAAGAGTCATCATCTTCACATATCTTTTTGGTTTATTGATAGACAACATTGCAAACTATTCCAATACTATCTGAGACAAGGGATAGGTGCGACAAGTAGAATATTTCTTTATGTTATCATTACTTCTCTATAACTTTTTTTACAATATTATTGGACTAAGAGTATTCTAGAGTTGTTTGAGATGTGCGCATTTATTTAACTTTTTCTAGAGTCTATATCTAATTTGTCGGACCATCTTTTATTACTCCACCTAACAAAAATAAATAGAAACACCAATATTGTTAAAATGAAAATCCTTTCTTACATAAAATAAAAAATAGGAATCCATACACTATTATTAACTACGATAGCTAAGAACTTATCATATAATCAAAGTAATATCATTATGATAGGGTTTTTAGGTAATAAAGGAAAGATAATTTTCTTCAAAGTATGATGCCAATATTCACTTCATCATTTATCATGGTTTTCCATATTATGATGTATCATGCCATATGCTATAGAAAGTACAAGGGTACTTAAAGTAACAAAAATTTCATGCAAGGTTCATAACATGTACTATAATATTAAAATTAATTTATTTTCCATTATATTTATTGCATCTAAACTTTTATCATGTCTATATCTTCATTATTAAAAAAAAACCAAATATAAAATAATGATTTCATTTATCACCTTTATTTTTACATCATTGCCATTAACCATTCATCTTTTGTATACCTCTCCCTTCCATACATCTCCAATCGTATTATACTTAACATCCATGCTTTTCATTATCATTAATCCCTACACCCATTATTACCACAAAAATCCATCCATCTCTTCCATTCATCTCTAGCTATATTATCTATATTTCAACTATTTCAAGACAAGATTTACATTTTACAAACCTAATTATCCTCTTAAAGGAGCATTCCTCAATCATATCATATTAGAATTAAAATCTTAATTATTTGGGCATATTATCATGTCTTACCGAATGCCTATATCTATTTTTGTGAAAATATTAGTACTTCAAAATACCATGTTAAAGGGGGAGACTATAGAATATATGCATTTAACTATCACCACATTCTAACATCACATACTAATACCATGTTGAAATTTTATCATTATCACGTTAATTCCCTTTTTTATTCACCACCACTAATTAATTAAATAATTAATATTATTTAGCTAATAAAACTAATACTTATTCATTTATTTAAAATTAAATGAATATATCTATTCAGTTGTTCTCCATATATAATATTAAAAATAGTTATTCCATGTGAAAATTTTTTGTCATAACTTCCCCACATATCCCTTCTACTTTTAGTCTATACATAACTAATTAGTCAAAATAAATAAATTTAATTATATCCTCACAAATTTTAGAGCTAGTTAAGAAGTTTTGATAACTCATTTTGTTTATTTTAGGCCAAAGTATCTAAAAACTAAGCATTTTAAAGATAATATAACATGAAATCTATCTAGTTGTAGAGTACTTAATTGAAAAGTTGAGAAAATTATCTCAAAGCTTAAGGAAGTTGAAGTAAATTGAATCAACTGATAATTAATGCTAATATCATGTAAACATATGTATTCTTGAATGAAGTTTGTATTATTTTTACGTTCTCCACTTTTATGTGTGTAAAGATTAAGGACTGCATGTTCTCATAAATTATTGTTATCCTATATATATATATCAAATATATTTTGCATTAAATTGAAGATATAATTAAATAATAAATATATCTCACAAACACAATATCTTAATATAATTAAATAATATAACTCGTTTAAATTCTTTTAAAATTGAACTTTGTATTAAATAAAATACCTTAAAAATTTCTTTTTCATATTTTATAATATGTAAAAAGGGTCATACATGATTATATAAAGAATGGTCAAATAGACACTAGGTCTATACACTAGTAAATTCTTGGGACCGCTAAAAGGAAGCCAATAACAAGACATATTCAATTCACAAATCTCGCACTACCTACAAAATGCCATGCACAATGCATGAATGAATGAATGAAAGATTTTAATATTGTCCACAAGACTAAATAGTCTATGGGACCAAAGATGACATCCCTAATTAATCTTTAGATTCTTTTTGATGTCAAATATTCTACTATTGATTTTGACTAGGAGGCTTGTAGTCTGGTTAATTCTATCTTTCTCAAATAACTAGTGTGTGTTGTCAAACCTCAATCCATTTTCATATTGAATACATATATCCTCATAAGTCATGCACTCCATGATGAAGTGCCCTTTTGTTTCCACCGCCACTTTATTGTAGAATATGCAAGCTCTTTCTTTCCATGTTTCCTTGGGTATCTTCCACCTATCAGTCTCACACCTAAGGTGGTGTGATCTTGTTCTCAATTGTGCAAATAGAATCCTCTCTTTCCCTTTAATAGCCTCTAAATATATTTTTTCACCATGGTATTTTGTTGGGTTAAACTCTTTTAATGTAATATATTTTTTTTCGCCCAATTTGCTTTGTCCACATGGTAGTTCAATATTTTTCAATAACATAACTTTTTATTTCACGATTTGTGCTTGGACAATCATTCAAATTGATGTCCCGCATGTTCATCCAATTGTTGTTATTCTTCATCTTGGTTTTATTCCTCTAGTTTAGCATCTCTTCCACGACCATTTTAGGCCAGTGATGTTTATCCATGTTTTCAACCGTCTTTAAATAACATATCAATTGAGTTAACATTGATGCCTCTAGTGGAAAAGTACCTGCTTTAGCTAATAGAATTTCATATGGGACTATGCTTTTAACTTTTAGATTTCTTGTTATTAGATATTTTTTGAATTCTTTCTAACTGTCTCCATCTGTAGTTTGGCATGTTGCTTCCCACACTTCACAACCATAAAGGACAAATGGTGTGACTAGTAAACCAAAAAGGGTTCTCTTGGTCTTCCAATTCCAAAGTTCCACTTCTCTACACCTATTTTCAAGTAAGTATGAGGCTTTCCAACTTCCATGTATCCCTTTTGTTCTATAAGTCTCCCAACCGAGTCTATAGTGAAATTCAATCCCAAAATTCTTATATTCTTTCAATATCTCTAACGGCTTGCCTTAAAAAAGAAAGGTAATTTTCTTATCTTTTCTTTTTAATGAGAAGATCACGATTTTGGTCTTAGTGATGTTCACTTGCATCCCAACCTGCTAGCAAAAGTGTTCTAAGGCTTTCAAATGTTCTCTTAACCCATGAGCGATTTTTAAAATTAGGATAAGATCATCAATGTATAAAAGTAGTTTCACCACTTAACCTACCAAATGAACACCATCTTCCTCTGTCTTTCTTAACCATGCTTCTAACTTATCAATATATAGACCAAAAAGTATGGGACATAGAGAGAAGCCTTTCTTAACCCTAATGTCACTACCAAAATAGTCTGACATACCTTCACTTGTTATGATTTTAACTCTAACCTTCTCATATAGTCTATGCATTGCAGCTCTATACACATCTGGGATGCCAAGTTCTTCCATTTTGTGTCATAATTTGTCTCTAGGTATCGTCTCAAAATATTTCTTAAAGTCCACAAAACAACAATAAGCATCCTCACCTTGAGTGTTCCAAATTTTTCCTATCAAGTGTCTATGTCACAACCCTCCTTTATCACTTTTGGATTTAAAATACAAACTCTATTATATTTTTTTTGGATAAGTTATTTAAATGATTGAATGAATATTATAAAAGGATAAAATAATAAAACACACACACACACACACATGGAAAATATACATTTTTCTTAATTATTATTTGGTTTTCCTCATCCAATTATGGCACATGTTGTAGGAAGAATAAGAAGCTTCTAGAGGATTCTCCACCACCTTGCATGTAACTCCTCCCACTAAGTCTAATTAATTTGCATGAAGTCCAAAATTGGGAAAGAATCTCCTTTTTTAATTAAATTTTCAAGATAGTGGAATGGAGGGAATTTTCTTATAAAATTATATGCAAGTTTCAAAGAAGGGAGTTGATTATGTTTCGAAGGGAATTTTCCCAAGTTTTTCTTTGGTAGTCTCATTTTGTTGCAAGAATTTTTAAGTTGTTGTTGGAAGATCTCTCTCTAGTTGCAAGGAAGGATTAAGGATAGCTAGAGGATTCAACATCAAGCTTCAGCAAACCAGGTTCTCTCCTTTTGTCATATGAGAAATTTATATTATAAAAAAAAAAATAGCTTCTAGATCTTCTTTCAAAAGTTTTATTAGAGTGTAAGTCTTTTTCTTCTATTTAGAAATAATTATTGATAAGTTTCTTCCACATAACGCAAGTAACAGATAGTTCTATTATTTATTTTATTTTCCTTAAGAAATATGCTCATAATCTTGCCTTTTGTTTTTCCAAAGATTTTAGATCTATGCAAAAATCATATTTCCTTTATCTTTTTTTTTTTAAATCTCTTTTTCTGAAAATAAAACTCTTCCCTGTGTGATTGAATCTTAATCTTTACTTCTTCCCTCTAATTCATTTCTTTGGAAATCTGAATCTCATTCTTAAAATGAATCTCTCTGTGAATATTAGTTATTTAAAATCTCTGTGATTATTTTAAATCTCTGTGATTATTTCCTCTATGGTTATTCTAAATCTCTCCCTGTGATTATTTTGCATCTCCCTGTGAGTTGGACAAAGACCTCTCTATGAATATCAGTTGAATAAATCCTCCTGTGAATACTGGAAACGAATCTTGGAAATAAACAATTTCCCTGTGAAGTCTGGAAATAAACTCCCTCCCTATGAATGCTGGATAAAGCTCTCTCTCTCTCTCTCTCTCTCTCTCTCTGTAAATCATAAACTCCTATGAAAATCAATCAAAAAAAAAAAAAACAATTATTTGATCATCTATTTTATCCATGTTCTTACTTTCATAAATAAAATTCTCTTTTGTTTTTTTTAGTAAGGAAATATAAAACCATATATATATATATATATATATATATATCTATATATATATATATATATATATATATATATATATATATATATATATATATATATATATATATAAAGTTATTTCGAATGTTAATATTTATTAACGTCACATTATAATTATAATAAACCACATTCAATAACAAAATATATTAATGAATCTGCACGGTCTTCGAAAAATTTTCGAAGGCATGATGGCAGCGTGCAGGAGCGGCGGGTTTTGAAACTGCCGGGGGTAGCGGTACCCCCCACTACCCTGCGATCACTGTCAGTGGCCGCAGGGGAGTGGAGGGGACCACGAGGCCCCCTCAACCCTGTGGGCCTACACATGCAAGACCACAAGGGGGTGATGGGACCCGTGGTCCCCACTCCCCCATTTGCAATAAAACAATATTTAAAAAAAAAGGGAATTCGCTTTTTTTCATTTTGTAAATAGTTTTTTTTTTTTATATAATCTTTTTTATTTGCAAATTGGAATTTTTAGAAATTACTTTGGGATTAAAGTTAATTGCTTAGATTTTAATTTTTAATTGTTAAATTTAGAAAATATTAAATTCCTTCCTTAGTATAAATTTTAGGAAAGATTGGGGATCATTCATGATTAAAGTATCCTTGGTAAATTTTATATTCGTAAATTATATTGTATCAATTATTTTTAGAATCACTCATTCCATGTAAGATCCATTTGACACTTAGTTGGCCTTTAGCAATTAATTCACATTAATTTGATTTGAATCGAATGCCTAAATTAATCACTATTTTTGGATTGCTTAATTATGCACGCAAGTTACACTATTCTTATATCATGAAAATTACTTATAGATTAACTACATTTATTTGACGTTATCATCTCCATGCAAGTATGCATGTAATTATTAATATGCAAGTTTTTCGTATCCAAGTTATATTTCAAGTTATGGTTTTATGCTACGTAATTCATCAAGTAGTTATTTTGATCAATTAAAATTATGCACGTTCAATTAGTAATTGTTTTCAAGAATGATGTTTTCATAGCTTCTTAATTAGAAAACTAAATAAAGGAAGATGGAAACCTAAACCTAGTAGTGTTCGGTATATACGATGCCTCTGGGTCACACTTATGGGTAATGTCATCGTGTTGAACTACTGCACTTAAAGCCTAATAAAGATACATCAACAACGTCTGTGGCATCGTCCCTATAAATTGTCGGGGACTAATAAGGGACACTTGGAAGTTAAAATCCAAGGGGCGGGTAATCCCTCTTGGATCAATAATCTAATAAGATAATTTTTAAATGATTTTCATCCGTTGAGAGAAACCATAGTAAACCCACTTTAGGGTTGGTTAAGTAAACACTTTTATGAAATTGTTTCTTTATCTTGAAGAGATATTGGTGATTGACATTTTGGCCAAGGGTGATGCTCATGATAGGTGTTAGGATGTAGTTGTTGGCCACAAACAATAGGCCATCTTGAGCCTTTGTTTAAGTGCTACCATCATGGGTAGCAACTGTAGAGAAACTGTCTGGGACATTGACCCTAGAAAGGGTTGCGTACCCACTAATCAGTTTACATCAAACCATAGAATAGAAAATAGAACTACATACTTTATGCCTTGATCTTGTGTCGAAGCGAGTATGTAGGTAGTCTTGGGATGGAGTTGTCCCTCGTACTGAGGTGTTCGTGGGTGGGGTCTAGGCTTGGTATAGAAAGATTGAGTAAGAATCCTATTTTGAAAGATATGTTAATTAAAATTTTAAAAAATGTAATTCAATGCATACCCGGAAGGAATCCCGTATGGATTCGCTTGACTTCCCGAGGCTTTAAGCCAAATTTCGAGGCGGAATTCAAGCTTGTATTATGTTATTCAATTACTCCTAAGGACAATGACCTCGGTGCACTTCTATTAAAAGAGTGTAGTACTTAGCAAGTGGCTCAAGACCCGAATGGTCCCGATGAGTCTAAGTCTCTGGCCAGAGCACGTCCTATCCCGATTGGATAGATGCCTATCTCGTAATTGATAGATGAAACCTTATGTCCCATATGGACAAATGCCTAACCCGTATGGTTAGATGCTCATCCCGGATGGATGAATGCCTAATCCAAATGGATGGATGCCCAGAGTATGCAATTGAATCAAACATAAAGATTACATTAAACAAAAAAAAAAAAGAAAGGTCAAATTTGTTGACTTAATTATGGTGGGTTATCACAGTCTAAGAGTGATCTAGTGATCAATGGTAGAGTGTCTTGACCTAAAGCCTACCTACCCTTTTCTCTTTTACCCTCTATTTTTGCCCAACTGTTGATCTTACATTCTAACATGCTCTCAAAAATCTTGCCAAAGAGAGGATTGACCATAATTGTGCAATAGTTAGATGGATTATTGATATCCCCATTTTTAAAGACATGGATGACCACACTAGTTGTCCACTCCAATTACTCCAACTCCGTGCAAAGAAATAAAATAATTGTACTCCAACTTAAAAGAGATTATGAATCAATGCATTGGCCAACCTCTTAAAATATACACAACACAACCATTAATGGAGTGTTATAATTTAATGGATAAAGCCATAATTTTATTTTTAGGGTACATTGATACTATTAATAGATGAATCTCCCTAGCATATTGTCATTCTTCTTAGCCATTAATGGAATGTGTACATTTCCAAATGTGGAAGGTGCAGATTCAATCCAAAGAGTTTGGAGTGCATTCTACATAGGATATTATTGTTAGTGTACCCTAAAAGTAAAATTTCATGTAACACAATTTCATTAATGGCTCTATTATATCTTTATATTTGATTGTTGATAGTGTAGACTAAGGATATTATTGTAATTAAAGCAACATTACAAAGTTGTATAAAACTTAAGTTATATAAGAAAAAAAAGGTACATTGGAATATGTGCATTATATATAACTTACATTTTATGGGGTTGTGTGGCCACTTCCCATCACAAATAAATACAATTTGTCACTTAAGTAGAATATTTTCCCCACTTTTGATTATCTAATTTGAAAATATTTGATAAAACATTCCTCTCTAAAGGTCAAAATTTGAAATCCTCCTACTTTTATAACTAGGAGTCGAAAACCATTCGAATAGGAAAAGCTAATAATGGGGAAAAAATATTTTCTATTAGAAGAAGTACAAATAAAAGATTGATCATCATCTTGTCAAAAAACATTAATAGTCACATTCTTCCCCTTTTCCAAAAAAATAGATTAAGAACAACATACATATTAGCATAGTGTGAGACATCATGAATACAAGGTTTAATACCAAAAACCTCAACATGAGAATAATTATTTACATCACCAAGAATAATGTTGAAATAATTAATAACTTCAACACTACCAAAGGTGATAGCATGAGTAGATACAATGAACATGAGAAATATTAGGAATATTTAAACACTTTGATGAAAAGAAGGATTAGTTGACTCAAAGACCTAGAAGCTTCAACTATCTCAATGCTACTTTGCAAAGGCTAGCAATCATGGTCATACAATAGACCTTTAGCAACCATACCTTAACAATTATACCTCACTACAAAGACATAGAATCAGAAATAGACTTGAATCAATCTACTATAAAATATCAGTGTTACAACATACTCTATAAATATTTGTGCACTGCTTCAAAGAATTTTCTATTAGTTTTAGCTTCTCATCAATGTTCTTCTTCTCAAATTCAATCACTTGATCAAATGCAACTCTCTTAGCATGAGTAAACCTCTACAATGCTTGCCAGTTTGAAATTTGCTGTAAGAATTAAAAATCCTTTGAAATATGCTCAGTAATTATCTTAAGCTTACCAGATGGGCTTCGCTTTAGTTTAAATCTTACACTATGGGACTAGTCTGTGTAAAATAGTTATTGATTGATCAATAATCCCTTTATCTATAGATCCCCCCTTTATTAGTTTTATTGTTGCCATTATCATGATCTCAGTAGGACTCATCTCTGTGATGTTTTTCTTTTTCGACCTATGAGGTTTTAATTGACAACAATGATGGAACAACTACCAGTTCCTTGCCGGATTCTCCTTTCTTCTCCTCTAAAGATTTATTCTTTATAACCTCCTCACTTGCACCGGTGGCTTCACCACTTGCTGCAATCTGTGTAACTATCGGTTCCTTTGTAGGAACTGTAACCTCAACTAGTACATTTGTATCTAGAGGACAATTATCCTCAATATTAGTATCCTGTACAATATTAACTTATTCACTCTCTGTATTAACCAGTATCCCAATATTTGTCTATACATTTGTATTTACCGGGGATTGGATTTCCACTATCTTAATATTTTTCAAAACTAAGGGTGGAGTACCCATGATCCCGTTTACTTTTCCTTCAACTAAGGTATCTATAGTGTTTGTCTTGGTTTCCAATGAAGTAAAGAATCCTTTGTTCTCTCCAAGGAATTTAACCCATGCTTTTTGAGTCTCCTTTATTATTTTATTTACTCTTCCTAGCATCAGACTAGTTATTCTATGTTTGCTATTTAAAACTTTTCTATCTGCCACCTCAAGTGTCTTTTCTATTTCATTTGCAGCAATAATGACACAAACAGATAATAGCTCTTGAATTTTAATATGCTTATATTCTTGCATAGCTAACAGTCTTCTAGCATCTAACATATTATACAACTCAGCCGGTATTTGATTTTCTATTTCTAGTAAAGTTTTCTTATAAATATCCAAGTATAATAAGACCTCTTCCTCTACCTCTCTTTGTTCATAATCCTCTAAGTATTCATAATAAATTTGAACATATGTTAACATGCCATCCTTAGTGATTTCATCTACTAACTCTGCAAAAATTTTAGGTGGAATGATAGTCACATTACTAGATTGAATTGATAAATTGATGTCACTCTTATTCTTCCTCTTTGTAGTACCAGATGCAATTGTAGGTGTTGCTTTTGGTGCTTTCTTTTGTGCTGGTATTTTGAGTGCAACCTTCCTAACCAGTTTCATTTTAACTTATACCTTTGTTTCCTCTATTTTCCTCCTTACAACCCTCTTAAATTCTGACAATGTGTCATCCTCAAATTTAGATTCAATAGTAACAGACTCAATGTGTATTTTTGGGTTCTTCCTCTTTCTGCCTTTCTCCAGGACAACATTAATTAATTCTTTGATGTCCTTGTCGATAATAGTGCTCACTCTCATGGATCTCCTGTCAGATGTCACGCTGATGATCTTATTCATAAAATCATTCAAAACCTTCTTGTCTGGATGTTGCCCAGCTGATGGTAAACCAGTGATTGCCCGGATGACTTCCTTGGTGATCTTGTAAGGTCTGTCTAACCATATAAATTCCCCATGTACTCTACTTAAAACATACCTAATTATTTCATCTTCAAATTCTGGAATATCCAAAATGTCGGTAAACCCTATGTCTTCAATATGCTTGACTGCTGGTTTGATCTTTCCAGATTCTCCCATCAGCTCACTCATATACATGCCCTTAATTTCATAATTCCTAAATCCTCAATGTGACAGTGAATATATGCACTAAAATCTTCTACATAGACAACTCCCTTCGAAACACGAGAAAATGCTCCAACTGAATCTTCCAGGGTAGCCACATGTGGATACTGCTTGAAAATTGGCCTGGTGTGGTCCTTGACCTCTACTATAGTTGGGTTTACAATAAAAATGGGAATAGATGATGATCTCGCTTCCATGATTAAAGATAAATACCTTTTGATCACTTTCGGTGAAAACCTCCAACAAATTCTCCCAGACGTCAGTGAAATCGCTAAAGAAGAAATTCGATTGCTCTGAATTTCCTTGATCACTCTTAGTCACTCTAAATCACTTCAAAATCACTCTGAATGCAAGGTGGTCAATAATGAAGTTAATTCGACCTTTTAACCTCCATGAAAAACCCTAATCTTCCATTGATATAAATGACTGTCGATGAAAGATACCGGATCTCGCACAAAACATATTCATGTCAGATAATCATCTCCAACATTTGGAACATCTTCCAGATGCTCTTCCTTGGTCATATGCAACATCTTCATGAATTTTTCCTACCCCTAAGGCATCTACCTCAGTTACTGGATGAGCTACCTGCTAGTGCAGGAGCAACCTCCTCTATCAGATAAGTAACCAGGACATTTTCATCTGATGATTGTTCTTCAATCTTCCTAACCTATCTCTGATTATGATCTTGCCAGCGTTCACTAACCTTCTCTTTCCCTTTCTCATTTGATCCTCCATTACCAACCGGTGGATTTTTGCTTCTATAGAATTTAGCAATATGTCTAACCTCATTACATGCATAACATGTAACATTGTTCCTTTTAATTGCTTTGCTAAAACTGGTAAAATTGCTTGACCTGCACTGATTAGCCATATTTCCAAATTTTTCACATGCATAGCATTTAACATTCATTATGAAATCTTCTATTTTATGACCATACTTATTGCATTTGGAACATTTACTGGGAGCAGAATCAGGGTTCTGATTTTCTCTATTTCTACATTGTCTAGCTATGTGACCAAATCTATTGTAAACAAAACATATACCATTAAATTTATAAGCATTAAATTGCCTTACCAGTGCCTTATGGTTTTGATCTTCATTAGCAGTACCAGAACTCTGTCCTTGCTCAAATCCAAGTCCATTGAAATCTCCAATCTGCCTTTGTCTCTTCAATAACTCATCTAGTTGTGCTAAGCTAATTTTGAATTTTTCTTTATACTCACTTGCAGTAGTTAAATCTTCTCTCATAATTATCATTTGTCTCTCAAGCTCTTGTTCATTACTTTGGGATTGTACCAAATCAGTTCTCAGCATATCATTCTCATGAACCAACCTACCACATTCTTTAAATTTGTTATTCAAGAAGATTTTCTTCCTTTTTCTTTCTGTCCTCAATCTCCTTAGACATTCTCATAGTTATAACTTGCATTTCATTTTTCATAACCATGTTCTCCTGACTCAATTTCTGACATTGTTCCTTAAGGGCATCTTTCTCTTCATCATCTTGACTTTGCAAAATTTCCTTCCCCCTAGTCTGAACAAATGGTCCAACCTCTCTTGCAGGACAAGAATGAATTCCCTGGCAAAATTCAATTCATCTTGTAGCTTTAAGTTCTTCAACCTTTGAGCATCATAATATTCAAGTGCCATCTCAAGTTGCTTCTCCAAAGCCATATCCATGGATTCTGGATTCAGGATCTTCCTCAAACTGTTAAACTTCCTCTGAGGCACAAGACTCTGATACCAGTTGTTGGAGTCCAATAACACGAAGGGGGGGGGGGGCATGAATCAGTGTTATACCAAAATGTTTAAATTTAGCCTTATTAAAACATGCATACACCAACCGGTATGCCGATACATACATAATTGAAAGAAGTAAAACAACCAATAAGCCAATCACATAGATGAGAACCATAACACACAGAATTATACGTGAAAAGCCTCAAAGAGGAAAAACCACGATGGGATTTGTGACCCACAATATCAATCCACTAGCCATATGAAGAGATATTATAAAATATGAGGGGCCTGCACTTGCAGGAAGGCTTACAACCTAGAGCACACTGCTCAATCACAAAAGGAGCCTCACTGACTAAATACAAATCCAGACTACAATCCAGAGAAGTGTTGAACTACCAAGATAGCATCTTTTATGCCAAAATACATTTCCGATTTAAGCTCTATTTGTTTCAGTCTGTAACCCTAAACCCTTTATCGGAATAACCCTTACATAAATTTTCTCACATACATAATCTTCTCTGACATGTTTCACATCTCCTTCCAATTACATATTTGCATCATGATCCATCTATATTTTAAAATGATCTATCAAATTGACCTATTTAACCTATACAATTTATCATGCCTTATGTTGACTTACAAAGATATATACAATATCAAATTACATGTCGGCTAGATAACATAAATGCATAAATATTAAAACCAATTGTCGATGTCGGATCCAAGATATGTCGGCCTCCAATACCGATAACCTTTACTAAACCATGTCAACCTCCATTATTGGTAACCAAAGAAATCCTTTTGTCCTGCCAGTGTCGGTGTCAATGCCGGTGTCAGTGTAGTATCTTTGAAGTGACTTCCGGTACACAACTGAACCAAAACATGAAGCCAAAACACAATACCATGTTGCCATCAATGACACCATAGTGAAACCAACCAATTGAGTGTCAATTGACAACATCCTCACCTTGAGTGTTCCAAATTTTTCATATCAAGTGCCTTAGAGTGATGAAGTGATCAATGGTAGAGTGTCTTGACTTAAAGCCTACTTGCCCTTTTCTCTTTTACCCTCCATTTTTGCCCAACTATTGATCCTATGTTCTAACATGCTCTAAAAACTCTAGCCAAAGAGAGGATTGACTATAATCTTGAGATATTTAGATGGATTATTGATATCCCCATTTTTAAAGAGATGGATGACCACACTAGTTGTCCACTACAATTACTGCAACTCCATGCAAAGAAACAAAATAATTGTACTCCAACTTAAAAGAGATTATGAGTCAATGCATTGGCCAACCTCTTAAAATATGCACAACACAACCATTAATGGAGTGTTATAATTTAATGGATAAAGCCATAATTTTATTTTTAGGGTACACTACTACTATTAATAGGTGAATCCCCCTAGTATATTGTCATTCTTCTCATCCATTAATGGAATGTGTACATTTCCAAATGTGGAAGGTGCAGATTCAATCCAGAGAGTTTGGAGTGCATTCTACATAGAATATTATTATTAGTATACCCTAAACTTAAAATTTGATGTAACAAAGTTTCATTAATGGCTCTATTATATCTTTATATCTAATTGTTGTTAGTGTAGCCTAATGATATTATTGTAATTAAAGCAACATCACAAAGTTGTATAAAACTTAAGTTATATAAGAAAAAAAAGGTACATTGGAATATGTGCATTATATATAACTTACATTTTATGGGGTTGTGTGGCCACTTCCCATCACAAAGAAATACAATTTGTCACTTAAGTAGAATATTTGCCCCACTTTTGCTTATCTAATTTGAAAATATTTGATAAAACATTCCTCTCTAAAGATCAAAATTTGAAATCCTCCTACTTTTATAACTAGGAGTCCAAAACCATTCGAATAGGAAAAGTTAATAATGGGAAAAAATATTTTCTATTAGAAAAAGTACAAATAAAAGATTGATCATCATCTTGTCAAAAAAAACATTAATAATCGCATTCTTCCCCTTTTCCAAAGAACAAATAAGAACAACATACATATTAGCATTGAGATATCATGAATACAAGGTCTAACACCAAAAACCTCAACATGAGAATAATTCTTAAAATCACCAAGAACAATGTCGAAACCATGAATAACTTCAACACTACCAAAGGTGATAGCATGAGTAGATACAAATAACATGGAAAATATTAAGAATATTTAAACACTTTGATGAAAAGAAGGCTTAATTGACTCAAAGACCAGCAATCATGGTCATACAATAGACCTTTAGTAACCATACCTTAACAATTATACCTCACTACAAAGACAGACTCGGAAATAGACTCATCAATCTTCTATAAAATATTTAATGTCCTTGCTTTTCTTATGCAACTAAAATACAGAGTTTGCATGATCATTCTAAAATTTTCCATACTCTTTTCTTAAGAAAACATTACCTCCATGTAAATTCCAAATGAAATTTTAATTGTTAAACTAGTCTTAAAATGTGTCAATACAGCCGCTTAAAATGTGTGCAACGTAGTCATTAATGGGGTTTATATTTAACAATGAAGCCTCCGTGGCATATTGTCTTCTTCTCGGTCATTAATGGAATTTTATTTTCAGAATACACTGATTGTGACTATTATCAAATAGATGCATTTATTCTGATTTCAAAAGTATCAAATTGACAAACATGCATGTTAGTCACGCATTTTACACCTTTGATTTTACAATTACGAAATCCAGTTACTATTTTTACGTACATTAGGTGAGACTATTAACAGATAAAGCCTCCCAAAATATTGTCTTCTTCAATCCATTAAGATTGAGAGGATTTCCAAACGTGGAAGGTGGAGATTCAATCCGAAGAGCTTGGAGTGCATTCTATAGGGCTCGATTTGCACATTCGACGTTCAGTACAACATTTCCGTAAGCACATTTGAGCAACTTTAGACAAATTTGACTACCTACACTGCAAAAAAGATAGGCCTACCTAAAATTTCATCTATTTCTCATATATTTTCCCTTGATTGAGGAAATTTAAGACTAAATTTTAGAGCGGTTGAGATCATAACAGGAGCACGGGCCAGTCGCCGGTACCAATATTCTTCTGTATTTTGCTTATCATTTTTTCTCCAACGGGGGACCATCCTTACTTAAAGTTTGTATGTAGCGCACAAAGAAATTACGAATTCATGACAAAGCAGCCCTAATTTAGAAAATAAAAAATAAAAAAAATTGTTCGCTTTGATTGTTATAAAATGCAATTGTTTTTTCTGGACTTTATTAAATTTACTCTTATAAAGATTTAAATTTATTTTTTATAGTTTATATTTTTTTATTCTAATTATTATTAAATGTGAAAAATAATATATATTTAGTAAAATTTCAATAAAATTGTAGAGGTAAAATTAGTATATTTATGCAATTTCTAATTTTTTTAATGTTTATTTTAATTGAGCAATAACATATCAATTAGTCATACACTCTTGTGTTATGTTTCATTCATGATTTACTTTAATTTACACCAATTCTTATGTATTTACCATTCATTCATGTTTATTCTAATCTCACTTATACATACTTCCATGTATTCAATCTTTGGCTCAAAATTTACATTTTAATGCAAAAACTCCTTTTATTTTTGCTTGAGATTGCCTTAATTATTTCTTAAGGTGAGTATGATTGAACTTGAAATTTAATTTTTCAAATTTAAAAGCCAAGTCTCTCATCCTCTTTTACTAGTCATTATGACAACTTAATGCAGAAGTGTACAACATGTTACTATTTCATGGTGTTTAAAATATTGGTATACTTAATGCATTGCTAAACCTCTTAAAAATTATGTTTAATTAAATTTTGTGCTTCAAGCACTTACTATTTCATGGTTGGATTCGCAAAAAATGATTAAATGATTTCTTATTTTCATGCATGCATATCTATGTTTTTTATTTGAAAAAAAAGTTGCATGATCGAGAGTTTAAGCCTCCTCAATTCTCTCTTAACCTAGTCATAAAGGAAAGACAAATAGCTCCAGAGAAGGTAAAAAATCTCTAGAGTAGGTAAGATGGTCTAGAGTGAGGACCTTAATATTAAAAATTGACATTTGAAATGATGAGTTGTCAACATGCCAATAATATCTTGAACAAATTCACTCCTTGACTTTAGTCTTAACGAATATCATCCAAAAAAAAGGATTTAGGATTGTCTTAAGTTCCATCCTTTGTATTTTCTTCTAATCAAACTCAAGTTTCTCTCAATGAAACTCTTCTTTAAAATTGTGGCATCCATGTGTTTTTCTATGCTCTCAATAAAGGATATACCTTAGTTAGGTTAGTCTAGTACTTTTTGTGAATTCTTTCAGTTAAATCCTTAGTCTAGCTTGTGATTTCGAGCTTAGAAAAATAAGGGTCGAGATATGAAAGAGCTACTAGATCTCTATAGTTCTAGTTCTTTATTTTGGAGTGATATATAATCCATATTTTCTCCAGAACTTGACTTGCATGTGATCTATTAGAGTGCAATGAATAAGGAAATTTTTGCAATCATGTCTTAGTGCAAGACATATTCCTCTAGAACAAGAGTCAAGCCCATCTTTTTTCAATAACTTGAATTGCATGTGGTCTATTAGAGTGCAATGAATAAGGAATATTTTGGCAATCATATCTTAGTACAAGACATATTCTTTTAGAAGAAGAGTCAAGACGACTCTACCAAAATAATGTGATTCGTGGTTTTGTATTCCTTTATTATCTTAATTAAAGAAGATATTGTTATTCTTAAATGTCGTATGTTCATCATCTCCTCTTGTTAACCTATATATGCTCTTAAAAATCATTAAAAACCTAAAGTCAAAACAAAATAGTCCATGGAAAAAGAGTTTATCTTTCAACATGCTCTATTTTGAAAAGGAATGCTCACAACCCTACTACACTTATATTTTCACTTGGAGATTTGGGAAGGAAAAATTGTGAGAGAAATTTTGTGGAATCTCATCCATTGGATTAGGAATGCGACAAAGATCTTGCTAGTCTACGGATTAAAGGATTCATTGTGAGTTTTTATAGATATTTATCTTTTCATTTTTTATGCAAATTTGAGGTGAGAACCTCATATCCTCCTATTTGATTAATATTTCAAATTCTAGTTGCTTATATTTGTATTAATGAATCAAATCAAACATTTTTCATATACAAATCTATTCATTTCATTGTGTATTTGATTTGTTGTAAAAAAAGTATATTTGTAAAATGTCATGATGTCAAAATTTTAATTGACTAGGCAAATTGTGAAATGGAATATGGAAACCTAGTTTTGGGTACACAGAAATTACAAGGCATCTTTAGAATTTTGAGTTTTGCATTTTGAAAACTTAGTGTTTTTGAAGGTTTTCCATGGTGGAAATCACTATTCCTTGGTTTTTGGGAAGATTGGAAAGTGTGTTTAAAAGTGGAATTTTGTATATTTAATGATAGAATATAATATGGAATGATAGAAAATATATATGAAATTTTGAATTTGGATTGTTTCAAATCTCATATCATATCATTACTGATTTAAATGAGGGATATCTCCATATGTGTGAATAGTCATATTTTTATGTGAATATTTGCATTGTATTGGTTTTGGATTTTTATTTTATATTTTGCATTCATTGGAACCTAATGAGACTTGGTAGGTATTAAATTCAAATATGGGAGTGGTGTCCAATGGGGGACAAGGCACAAAGGGGCCTTCCAGGTAACCCATTGGGATATTTTGTTAATAAGTGAAAACTAATGAAATCTAATTAAAATGAATCATGATAAAGTGAATGCCCCTCTCATGTCTTGACTGTATGCAAAGGATAAGTTCGGAAGGCCTAGTCATTTGTGGGGCATTGATCTAGCATGACCATGTCTCCTTGTCTATATGAGAGGACTACTCAATTCCACATGAGCCATCCCTTTGAGTTACACAATGACCCTCGTTCTTACTCTCTAACATCTAACCTTGGATTTTTTAGTAGCACCTAAAAGATATTCATGCCTTTCCTATTGATGTGGAGTAAATGACTATCATGTGATTGTATTGTATGAGTGGCCTTGTATATTATGTGTTACCTTGTGCTTAAAAGATGTGTAATTTTTTGCCTTGATTCTATATGTTTTTGCATACATGAATGATTATTTTATGTGTTCTCTTGTATGAAGTGATTAACATTCAAAATCTATGCTATTTACTCTCATTGGGGATATTTACTCTTAATCATGTATGATGTGTATAGTTTGTGTATGGAGTGTGTGTAAGCCTATAACCCCATGTGTATTCTTTGTTTGAGCACATGGGTCATGTGACTATCTCCATGAGCATGGTGGGGTGGACCTTCGATTTCCACATGGGTGGGTGTCATTACTAACCACTACTAGGAAGATCTATACTTCATGGATTGAGATCAAGTTTACTCCATCTCACTTTCCTTTATGCTTTCTAGTACCTTTCAAATCATGTAATATAAACCTTTGATGTTTGAATCCAAAGAAATGTAATGATGTATATGTATATTTAACCTTCCTAATGAAGGATATTGTAATCAATGATAATGCAATGGATTAGATTAGTTTTTTGTGTTGGTGTTGGTGCCAAGCACAAGCTTCATGCATTCTTTCTTAATTGTTAATATAGCATTACTGTTATGTGTACATGAACATTTCCTTTGGGCTTAAAACAAACTTAATGGTTTCTCGTATCATCCTTGAGGGTTTTTTAGTCCCCTCTTGAGGTTGTCATACCTCCTTGTGGTGATGTATCTTGTAAAGTCTTGCAAATATGAAAATGTGCCATTTTCCTTCATTCTTGTGTTTTTTGGCCTTGGGATATTGTGCTATATCTTCCTCACTTTCCTTCATTATGTTGTTGAGGTGTATATCTCCCTCTCAATCCTCTCTTTTTCATGTCAAGGTGCCTAGTATATTGAGGAGTGTTTTTTACTTAACTCTTCCCTGCATCTTTTTGGCATTTTTATTTTCCTCAAGTGTTTCCAGGGCACTTTTATCTACTCTAACATGTTCAAAATTTCTTTGGGATTGGCCCCTAGCTTCAATTTGTTTACTAGTCAGGACACTAGCTCAAATAAAGGATGATATGTAAGTTTCTAGTAACTAGGAACACTAGCATGCTCATTGGACACTAGCATGCCCAAAGGATGCCAATGCACCCAGATGACTAAGATATAATATGCTAGTGTATTTATGGCACTCTTGTGTCCTACCAGGGTGCATAGTCTCTTGTGACCATCTTGGTCTTGTACTAGTGTCTAGTAGGCCTTTCAAGGCCTTAGAGGAGTAGCTTGAGTGTGCCCATTTATCGCTAGAGATTTAAGAGAATGGGACTCCTTAGGTGGTCACAAGTGTGTTGTGAATTAGTTTTAGTGGAAAGATAGAGAAGGGATGACTACACAACCTCCTGACAAACCAAGTGTAAATGGAGGGGGGATTTTTCCAAGGTTCCTCTAACCTTTAATCTAAGAATCATCCAGCAACTTTGAACCTAGAGCCACCACCAATGAGTAACCTTCTTGCTAATTGAACTCCTCTCCACCTTAATAGAAAAGGAATCCAACACAATAGGAGCCCAAAACAACTCCTCCTCTACCAAACTCCTTTCCATCTCAATAGGAGAGGATCCCACATCAACAGGAGCAATAGAGAAGAAGATAGAACAAAGGGCAACCCGAACTGACCTCATCCTAGCACCCAAATGACAACCATTGAGAGAATACCACACAGAGTAGTCTTCATCCTTCATCTGAAAGAAAATCCCTGCCTCAATATGAGATTCTCCCACTTTGATAAGGAACAAGAAGGAGAACAACAGGAGCCAAATATGCCATCCCCACAACATTTTCACCATCAGAGACCCCACCTTAATAGGGGAACTTTCTTCACCTCCATAGAAGCCAAAATAGGAAGAGGAGGGCCAAATAGGTCCCCAACAACACCATACCTTAACCAAGAACAAATTAAGGCAAGAACGGGCCCTTTAAAACTTCTAGCATCCTTTTGGCCAAAAGGAGAAGCAAAGGCAACAAAATAACCATCTCCAAACCAAAAAAAAAAACAAAAGAGCCCAACAAAGACTCTTGAGCACAAAAAAATCCAAAGGCATACCTTCGTAGGACGCTTCCCAACGTCACCTGAGAGAAGAAACTCCCCACAAACAAGCTTCCAAGAAAACCACCCACCCAACACCTACAAGAGGAATGAGAACCCTAAGGATAGCTTCAAGTGCCACAAAAGATGAAACTCATCATGTGAATGGGAACACCATGCTATCACAACAAGGATACAAGATAATGCCATAGCAACATTGAAACCTCCCACATGTTTGGAACCACACTGGCCACGTCTAGCAACCATCTACAATAAACACACACTGCCAAAGACATAACCACCATCGATAAAAAACCTAGTAGAGGAAGGCATATTTTGAGGAAAGCCTACCCCCCTCTCAGACTAGCATCAATGACAGAGTCACCCAGAATAATGCTATATAAGAGAGATCATCCCACCGAAATAGAGGTAACACATGGGAAAAGAAGCCCCCCTCTCTGGTAAGGCCAAAGGGACCCAAAAATGGCATGACATAGTGGGGATAGAATAAGAAGCCCCAAAAATGAACACATCCATCAAGGACCCTCTAGAAAGCAACATAGTGCACAAAAAAGACCATCTAGGACCACATCTACAACAGACCTTGCACAAGACAACATTAGGAAGGACTCCACCACATGACCATGAGCAGAGTTTTGCAGAAATCCAAGAACAGGTGGCTACAAGAAACAAAACCCTCTTAATCACCATCGTCGCCTTCATCATCATCTTGTGTGTTAGCCAATCATCACACCTAGGATTCAAGAGAAAGCCTAGTTTGGCACTTAGTAAGTCTTATAGCTTCTTGTGAAGTCTTATAATGGTCAAAAGTTTTTTTGACCTTTTCTAAGGTATCCTTAGTGACTTTAGTCTTGCATCTGTGCATTGTCAAGATGTGACTAGATGTCATATTTTGTCGTTAATCTAGTCAACTCCTACACATATCATCCATGTTTGGTACTTTAGTTGATCCAACTAGAGTGATGTGGATTATAGGTTGATAAATCCCTCATCCCATCCCTGTTTTTTTTGGTGAAAAGGTGCAATTGTGGTATGTGTCTATCGCCACCAAAGGGTCATTATTCCTCTCTCTATTTGACCATTTTTTTTATGGTGAGTAATATTTTCAATTCTAGTATTCTAATTTTACCACCTCACTTGTGTGATGATGTGGTATTTCTCAAGTGTCCTTGTGTGTCATGATTTCTCTTGCGACACTTTGGTGCATATCATTGTGCAAGTGCAACATGTAGTGTCATATCTTTGCCATAGATTTTTGTTGAGTTTATTTGGAATGTTTCAAAAAAATAATTCTAGGTTTATTTGGTTTTTTTCCTTGAGGGTTCCTTACTGGGGCATTACATGCACCAACCCTCATATATATCTAAAAGAAGCCCTAACCAAAGTAAAACATGACATTCCCATCCAAAGCCACGGATGTCAAGCCCACAAGAGCATTTTTTAGGTGTTAAGAGATATTATATATGAAATGTGTTTATAGATACATTCATGCACTGCAAATTAAGATTGACCATACAATATTTGAAGCCCTTAGGGTTATCTTGCTTCAATCTAACACAAACAATTACCTACCCCAGTATTATGGAAAAACAAAAAATAAATTGGATGTATGGAAGGATATAAATTGGTAAAAAAATTATCATATAAGAGGGGTGGTTTGTTTAATGGTAGCACATACCACTAGATTCATTCAAGAAGACCAAGAGTCAATGCAAAATATTTAAATTCCAAGCACAATTCTGGGTTCAAAAAAGTTACTCTTACAAATCCAAGTGTAGAATCAACAACTACAATTGGCTAGTACATATTAGGATAACACTTTTACCAATATAAAGGAGACATACAAGGATAATACTTGCATAATAGAATTGACTTGAGGACAAGTCAAGGTTTTGAAAGCAAGGATGTTGGCAAGAAAGATACAATTTAGTCAATATCCATCAAATCTATCGTAACTTGCTACCTCAAGTCCATGGATCACAAAATTAGGAAGATTGCATCTAGTATAGGGATAATATGCATTGGTCACATACTATCCCTTACATATAAGTATATTAAAGGATGTAAATGAAAAAAGAAGTGTGTACTAGGAGATAAATGTGAATGTATAAATATTATATATAGAAGATTATAGAGGAAGATATATTTTGTATAAGGAGATATAAGTATGTATATGATGTGCTAAAATGATATAAATAATACAAATATTTTAGATTTCCATATATATGACATTATTTGATATTCCTATGCTCTATTAGATAGTTAGTCTCAACCAAATCCACCTATATTCCCTTGATATGACTAAGTTTGAGGTATATACTACAATAGGAAGAAAGTACTTGGGGCTCATATATTTGGTTTTTGCTCCCCATATTGTTTGCTAAAAATTATATTCTATTGAAGATATTACAATTTAAATATGTTTGAGCTATCCACAAAGGGGGAAAAGCCTATTGAGAAAGATAGCTTTTAAAGCTAACATGAATGATAAGGTGATAAAATTGAGAGTAGGAGTCCCATTCCCACTATTCTTGACCCTACCTTAAAGTCTTCATGGAGTTACCCCTCCTGGTCTCAAATGTAGTTAACTCAAAAGCCTTAGAGGAGTCTTTATATATTGTTAATATGGATGTTGTTAATTCTCACTATAAGATAACCATAATGGTTTTCTATTAATATGAGTCAAATTAATTTGTGGCAAAATATCATGCGAGAAATATTGGGTGATTAGGTAAATATTTGATGATTAGATGTTAATAAAATTTTGAAAGAATAGGAAATCATCATTAAGGTTAAAAAAGTGGAAATAGATTTGAGTGTTATCTACAATGACCTTAAAAATAAGGTGAAATGTATGGATAAGTGGAAACATCACATGGACTATGAAAAAACTAGAATAGAATTGTAATAGTGAAAAATTAGGGTTTCACCCAATGATGAAGTAAAACCCTTGTTTTTTCTTAGGGACCACTACATTAAAGAGTGGTGAATCCAATAAATCTAGCCTCAAATTAGTAAGGATAGCACATGGAATTTTGATTAGATTCATTGGTCAATATTTGATTCCTCTTTTAAGGTGAATTGTGAAAATGTTGAAATTAGGGTAAATGTATGTAAATTGAAGCAATTATGCATAAAAATGAACTATAGTCATCAAAGAGAGCCACAAACCTAAATATTAGCAATATGTAAGTGTTTGGATATGTTCCCAAAAGGTTGTCTTGAATTGTAGGTCCCCCAAACTTTTTTCCCTCCAAAAGGAAATTCGTTCGTCTCTGTGAATAATGTCGATCTTAAAAATTATAGCTCCGTACTTGTTCCTGCACATAGTAGAGAAGGGAATTTTGTGGGGAATAAGGGTTTGACCTAAGTCAAACCTTGGTTTTGGAATTACCCATGAAATAGAAATGGTAAATGAATTATTGTAATGGAAATGATTTCCTTTTGTTTGTCTTCACAAGGAATTAGGGTTTCATGCAGTTTTCATATAATATTTTTAATGAATGTCATCTCCAATGCTTGAATATTGGCTTCACTTCTGCTCCATTGCTTGGAAGAAGGTTGATTACTTGCTCACTTGAATTTGAATGCTTGCTTACTTGACAGAGGTGTGATTACATTTTCCAAATCTATGAAAATGAGAGGGGTAGACCTCCTTTTATACCTGCTAGTTGAAAAACATCTTAATTTTCCAACATGAGCTAACACGAGATCAGGATTTTTATTCATTTCAAATGACCATTTAGAGGCCCAAAATGGATTGTGATTGGGAAGACCAAAGTGCTAGTAATCTGGTCCCTGAGGACCAAGGGGCTAGTGCTCTAGTCTTGACTAATCAGGGACACTGATTAGGGGAGATAGTGTGTATATTGAAAAAATTAAGTTTGATGCATGGTGTGAGCATAATTTGGGCTCGAATCAAGCCTCGAGAGATGAATGCCAAGGTGAGGGCCCAAATGAGGAAAAAATTGTAAGGGAGTATAATTTAGGATTCTACAAGAATAAGAAATCACAAGTATTAAAAGAAACCTTGAGAGGGTGCTTAAGGTAAGTCAATGCTCTATTTAAAATAGTTTGAGGGGGTCTATATCCTCACTAGACTTTCATAACAATAATTTAATCCAAGAAAAAGAAAACAAACATGAGCAAGATTGACCCAACACTTTCACCCATGGGAGAAAGAGAGAGACTTTGAAGAGGAAAATAAACATTTGACAAGTTTCTAAAACTTCAATATTAGTTCTTCCAAAAGGAATTGGATGCTGAATTTTTTGAACAAATTATAGTTCTATTGGTTTCTTTTCCCTATATGGTCTTGTTCGATGTTGCTTTGTTGTTGGGTTATTGTAGGCTTATAGTTTATGGTTGATTATCTTTGCCTACTTTTAATCACATTTTTGTAAAGATTTTTGGGGTCCCCTAAAAACCTATAATACATCAAATAAAAAATAATATTTATAAAGTTAACATCTATTAGTGTGATCACATTGAAATATGACACTTATATATTCTTTCTATGATGATCCTTGATCATACGCGTGACAATTTTTACATGACCTAAATATTCATTCTATGATATTCTTTGATCATATGTGTGACAATTTTTGCATGACTTTTATTCTTAGATTTATTGTAACTAATTTTCATGTACTATGTTTCCTCTCCACCCATATTTCAAATGCAACCAATTGAAGGTGGAATATTCTATGCAAACATTAGACTAAGTTTATATTGTGAATAGATATAATTGCATATACAAAGACTCACCAGTATGTCTAAATGGATATTGACCACTTGACATGGTTAAGAATAAAGTGGCATGTCACTCTACTACCACTACATTGAGTAAAGTATCACATGTGCTACAACTTTCTATATAAGAAAAGCATTTCTAATTTCTCTCTTTGAGATAGTAAAATTGACTTTTAGTTACATGCTTATATTTAGTTTCATGAGAGAAGCAACTCTGTACAAAGATTATAAAAATAACTACAAATACATATAAACTGATTTGCAATATGGCCATAAGGATCTTGAGCACATGACATGGTTGTGTCTGAAGTGCCATATCATTATATTGTTTTTAACATTTGGACACAAAATATCGCTTACCACTTTCTATACAAGAAAACTCCCTCCCTTTAATGGTACAATCAACTTGTATTTGTGCTTATCTTTTCTTGCATGATAGAAGCCAATCATTGCATACATTTTCTCAATTGTGTAGGCTCTTATGAATTTATTGTAATTGCCTTTTTTGTACTATTTTTCCTCTGTACCCATATTTTGAATGAAACCAATTGAAGGTAGAATATTCTATGCAAACATTAGACTACGTTTATATTGTGAATATATATAAATTCTTATACAAAGACTCACCACTATGTCTAAATAGATATTGACCACATGACATGGTCAAGTCTAAAGTGCCATATCACTCTACTACCACTACACTAGGCAAAGTATCACAGACTACAACTTTCTATACAAGAAGAATTTTCTAATGTCTCTCTCTAAGATAGTAAAATCAACTTGTAGCTACATGCTTATATTTATTTTTATTGGAGAAGCAATTCATTACATTGTATATAAAGAGACTTGCATTATGCCCATATGGATCTTGAACACATTGAATGGTTATGTTTGAAGTGCCATATCACCATATTATTGTTACATTTGGGGAATTATTATGACTTACCACTTTCTATACAAGAAAAATCTCTTCCTCTAATGGTATAATCAGCTTGTACTCATGCTTATCTTTTTTTGCATGATAGAAGCAAATCCTTGCATAACTTTTCTCAATTGTATAGGTTCTTATAAAACAAACATGCCAAAGAGGGGAAACACATAAAGAGATCAATTGTATACATAGAATACTATCATTTTAATCTTTAAATTTATGTTTTTATATTAATGTAATTTCACATATACTTCAAAATATATATTTATTTATTTTGTGATTCACATGCACCTCAAAATGAAGGAAAAATATAATGGTGAAATTTGTTAGCTCAATTAGATTTGGGTCCATTTTGATGGAATCTCTTAATACAATTACATAATCATAAATGGTATGCTCTTGTGCAAAGTTGACATTTGTATAATTGAACACATTCCTTAATCCTTTACCCATCCCATTTACATGTACTTCGACACATTCCATCTTATTGCACATATTTGTATACATTCATTATTACTATTCACTTATTACATTCATACCATGTGTTAGATATTTATGTCTCCCTACCTCAAGTCAAACACATAGCATCCAATTTTAATCTTTCGTCACATTAAAACAAAGTCTAACCATCATGGTTTTCACAGGGTTGCTTGGGAGTACTATTGTCTCCCTAAGAAATCTGGACGGCTCGGCCTTATTTCCACCCAGAACCAAGGGCTAGCCTTATGTGCCAAATGGGTTATCAGAGCCTTATCTGGAGACGAGGCCTGGAAAATTTTTCTCTGACATTGCATTTCTTTAGGCTTTCCTTCTAAAAGGCCAGCCTAGAAGGGGATAGGCTTGCAAACCTTGCTCACCATGACAGACCCTGTTCAGATACAGGGTTCTTTTGTGGTCAAAAGTATCTAGTGTGCTTGGCAACCTATCAAGCCTTGGCTACGGTGGGCCAGTGATGGCTTTCGGGATGGATTGTCCATGAACCAGCACAACCTTTGGTGGTCCCCTCTTTTTCAGCTGCAAGGGTTACCTTTTGCTAAAATTCAAGGTATCAGTGCTCTGCGCTTTCACAACCATGGGATTCTTACCCTTAAGGATCTTTTTTCTAGGTCTACTATGAGCCTCTGGTCTTGGGAGGACCTCTACGTCCAGTTTCTCCTATCTCGGCTAGATCGACAGACTTATGACCTTTTGGTTTCTGCCCTTCCCTCAAATTTGCTTCATAAGCTTGGTATTTGGTCTATTAGACCTTGGTGGAAAGATTGGAAATGGTATCCTTGGACTCCATTCACCAAATACAAACCCAAAATGGTTTATCTCTGGTTGGTTCCTCATTTGCCTATGGTTCATACTCTCAACTAGCGGTGGCACTTGTAGTCTTCCCAGACTGCCTGGAGATTCAGATTTTTGGTTGTTTGTTCCGCCATCACCAAGCCTAAGATTGCTCACTTTGCTTGGTGTGTTCTCTTTCAAGGTCTTCCTTTGGGTTCCAGACTCAAGCATTTGGGAGTGCCTGACCCTCGATGCCCTTTTTGTGGTCACCCAGAAACTTTTATGCACATCTTTTGGTTCTGTAGAAGAGCTCTATTGTATTGGAGCTGGATTCATGACTTTTTTCGGCCTTTTGGCCTGAACCATTTTCCTAGCACATGGCTCTTTTGGGTGATTCACCTAGAATCCCATTTAAATTCTCCTAGTTATGGCATGCTTTTAGACTGGAGGTCCTTTCACTCTTTGGAAGGATAGAAATGTTGTTTTTTCTCACAACTACTTGGATATTAATGTTTCACTTTATGTTAAAGCATGCCTTTGTAATAATGTATTAATGCATATCCAGGTTCAAGATGATAAGGTGGCCCTTGAAGTGGCCCACCTTCAGGAACTCCTTCAACACTGGGGTAATGCCCCTTGTGCGATTGCCTGAGTACCGTCGGACTCTATCTCTGCCGACCGTACTCTATCTCATGGCTGTCGACACAGTCGCAGCTCCTCTGCCTGCCGCTCTCAGACACCGCAGTCCCAGCCTCCCCGCTGCCCCTCGGGTGGGAGAGATGTTCCCTAGCATCATCGCTCGGCTTCCCCGCTAAGGCATAGCTCTGGCTCAGGGTGGCCCTCTGATGCTCCTATGGCCTTTGCTCCTTCTGCTATTGATTCTGGGTGGCCCTCTACCACCACCTCCAAGTTTCCTCGTCTAGCCTTGGCGATCTCGCCTCCTAGGCAAGAGGAAGGAGAAAGTGAAAGAGATCCTAAAGATGGGTGGTCTATGCTAGACCCGACCCCTGGCCTCGCTAATGTATGGGGCAAAAAAGATGACCCTGATCCTCCTCCCTTAGCTGCCACTGCTTTGGCTACCTAAGGAAGTTTTTGATGAATAGCTTATTGTCGTGTTTTTTGTATCCGGTCATTGGCCGAGTGACTCTCGTGGGGTGATCTTGTATCCCCTGGCCTCTTTTTAATGAATATGTACTTTAATATTTCTTATTAATAAACAAGGCCTATTCATCCAAAAAATAAAAATAAAATTAAATCACAAATAAATAGTTTAAAAAATACTAAATTTAAAATTACTCTTCGGTCAAGAAAAATTGTTATTTCTTGGAAGAGTAGTTTCAATCTTTCATATAAATAGATCTATCTAAAACTGTTATTTTCTTTTCTAGACAAATAACCTTAGGGACGAAGAAGAATACCTGGAATTGCAGTACTCGAAGGGCTTCCCTTTGCAGAAAAAATGATAAGCCCGACATCTGCGTCACACAGAGTTGAAAGTTCCTGCACTTTTTAAATTAAACCCTTCCTCCATTTGTAGAAAGTTGCATGCCTGGCCGCCACTTTCTCTATTTTCTTCAGCTTTATTCTTTCTCTCACCATCTGAAATCTCCAACCTCTCAAATAGCCTTCCTGTGGATGATATTTCAGGTAGAGTACTACAGAATGTATTGCAAGTTGTCCGGATTGAATCTGCACCTTCCACGTTTGGAAATGTGCACATTGGTTAATGGCCGGGACAATAAGGTAGGGGGATTTCATCTGTTAATTGTCGCAGTCAGTGTACCTCAAAAATAAAATTCCATTAATGGCACAGAAGAAAATAATATGCAAGGAGGATTTATGTGGTAATATCTCATGCAATGTAGGGGAAGAGCATGAGTAGTCATCATAGCTAACTTTGCCCACCCACAGATCCTAAACGATATATCGAATTTTGATTTTTTTGGTTGTCTTAGTATGCGACTTAACTTCTTAAACCTATTGATCTGGCTTCTGGGTAGTAACGATCCGATCTCTATGCATCGTTATGCATCGAAAGGTCAAAAAGTGGTCATTTCAAAGTGTTGATCGATATTTGACCTCTTTTGCGCCAATACCTGCACACCAAAACACCAATATCCATTTGTAAAATACCTAAAAACTAATATATTTTTCACCTTTTTATAAAAAATAATTGACCTAAAAAAATTATGACATGCATATAATTAAAAAAAATGATAAATGTAAACAAGTTTAAAATGGGTGGTCAAACAACATGTTGACCACCCATAACCCCCTTCCCACGGAGGTATGGTGGCCCCACATGGCACGAACTCTCACTATCTTTTTTGCCCTAAAAACTCAGGGAAATAAACTGCTTCCCTAACATTTGCAATCGCAAGTTAGGGAAATAAGATATTTCCGTCGACGGCCTCCTCCGTAGCCTCGGCCTCCTCTGCAACCTCGGCCTTCTACAGCCTCCTCTGTCGACGGCCTCCTCCGCAACCTCGGCTCCCAGGTAACGATAACTCGTCCATATTGCATATTGGATGTCCAATGACGGTTTTGCTCCTTCACAGCTGCATTATGCTTTGTCTATTGATGATTTCTTTGTATGCTCTGTTAATGCCAAAATCCTGACACAGAATTGCAAAACAATTGCATATCTCTTCGTTTACTTCGAAACCCCTTCATTATTTTTCATTTCTTTTTTGGTTGCACTGTTAAATGGTGTTTCTCTGTTTATAATACTAAAATCATTATAGTTAATGCGAAAAAAATTGATTATTGTTCATAATAGTTTGAAACCCCTTCATTATTTATCATTTCCTTTTATGGGTGCGCTGTTAAATGGTGTCTCTCTATTTATAATGCTGAAATCATTAAAGTGAATGCGAAAAAGTTTGATTATTGTTTATAATTGTTCAAAACCCCTTCATTATTTATCATTTTCTTTTATGGGTACGTTGTTAAATGGTGTCTCTCTATTTATAATGCCGAAATCATTACAGTGAATGCGAAAAAAATTGATTACTATTTATAATTGTTCGAAACCTCTTCATTATTTATAATTTCCTTTTATGGCTGCGTTGTTAAACGTTGTCTCTCTGTTTATAATGCCAAAATCATTACAGTGAATGTGAAAAAAATTAATTATTGTTCATAATAGTTCGAAATCCCTTCATTATTTATCGTTTCCTTTTATGGGTGGGTTGTTAAATGGTGTCTCTCTGTTGATAATGTCAAAATCATTACAGTGAATGTGAAAAAATTGATTATTGTTCATAATAGTTCGAAACTATTGATAATATCGAAATCATTACAGTGAATGCGAAAAAAATTGATTATTGTTCATAATAGTTTGAAATCCCTTCATTATTTATCAATTCCTTTTATGGGTGGGTTGTTAAATGGTGTCTCTCTGTTTATAATGCCAAAATCATTACAGTGCCTGCAAAAATTATTGATTATTGTTCATAATAATTCGAAACCCCTTCATTATTTATCGTTTCCTTTTATGGGTGGGCTGTTAAATGGTGTCTCTCTGTTTATAATGCCGAAATCATTACAGTGACTGCGAAAGTAATTGATTGTTGTTTATAATTGTTCAAAACCCCTTCATTTTTTATCATTTCTTTTTATGGGTGTGTTGTTAAATGATGTGTCTTTGTTTATAATGCAGAAATCAGTACAGTGAATGCGAAAATAATTGATTATAGTTCAAAATTGTTTGAAACCCCTTCATTATTTATCATTTCCATGTATGGGTGCATTGTTAAATGGTGTCTCTCTGTTTATAATGCCAAAATCATTATAGTGCATTGGAAAGTAATTGATTATTGTTCATAATTGTTTGAAACTCTTCATTATTTATCATTTCTTTTTATGGGTGCGATGTTAAATGGTGTGTCTATGTTTATAATGCCAAAATCATTACAGCTAATGTGAAAATAATTGATTATTGTTCATAATTGTTTGAAACCCCTTCATTAGTTAGCATTTCCTTGTATGGGTGCGTTGTTAAATGGTGTCTCTCTGTTTATAATGCCAAAATCATTACAGTTAATGTGAAAATAATTGATTATTGTTCATAATTGTTTGAAACCCCTTCATTAGTTATCATTTCCTTGTATGGGTGCGTTGTTAAATGGTGTCTCTCTATTTATAATGCCGAAATCATTATAGTGAATTCGAAAATAATTGACTATTGTTCATAATTGTTTGAAACCCCTTCATTATTTATCATTTTGTCTTATGGCTGTGTTGTTAAATGTTGTCTCTCTGTTTATACTGTCGAAATCATTACAGTGAATGCGGAAATAAATGGACTATTGTTCATAATTGTTCAAAACCCATTTATTATTTAACATTACATACACACACACACACACACACATATATATATATGCGTCTGTGTGCTCTTAAATGGTTAATGGGTGTGCTATTAAATGGTGTCTCTTTGTTTATAATGCCAAAATCATTACAATGAATGCAAGAATAATTTATTATTGTTCATAATTGTTCAAAACCCCTTCATTATTTATCATTTTCTTTTATGGTTGTGTTGTTAAATGTTGTCTCTCTGTTTATACTGTCGAAATCATTACAGTGAATGCGGAAAAAATGGACTATTGTTCATAATTGTTCAAAACCCCTTTATTATTTACCATTACATATACACACACGCGCACATATATATATGCTTGTGTGTGTGTGTGTGTGTGTGTGTGTGTGTGTGTGTGTGTGTGTGTGTGTGCTGTTAAATGGTGTCCCTTTGTTTATAATGCTGAAATCATTATAGTGAATGCAAAAAAAAATGATTATTGTTCATAATTATTCGAAACCCCTTCATTATTTATCATTTCATTTTATGGGTGTGCTGTTAAATGGTGTCTCTCTGTTTATAATGCCGAAATCATTACAGAGAATGCAAAAAAGATTGATTATTGTTCATAATTATTCGAAACCCCTTCATTATTTTTCATTACATATATACAGATATACATATATACACTTTTGTGTGTGTGTGTGTACACGTGGCATGAACTCCCGCTATCCTTTTCACCCTAAAAACTTAGGGAAATGAAGATTTTTTGTGGCATTTTCATTGTTTGCTCTGCCTTCAATTTGTTAATATATTCACTATAAATAATATTATCAGGCATACCATGTAGTACTTCCATTAAATTTCATATGAGAAATATAATAACATCATTCAGCCATTTACTCATTTTGTTTTCAGCTATATGGTTATTGTCTATATTATCATGCATATAGAAATAGAGACACAACACCATTTTATTTTGTTCAAAGATGTTCAATGATTAGTTACAGAAATAGATTTGTTTTTCATCATTTATCTCAATGGAATTGAGGGGTTAATTTCAATGATCTCTGTCTGTATATATATTTATATGGTAGCATTTTTTTTGTTGTTGAAAGATGTTCAATGATGTAATTGTTCTCTATCTAGTAGAATATCAACAATATCCAATTTTCAATCACATCACAGTTCACTATCTCATGCTTCTAGTTTCTCTCCTTGTTATACACACACACACACACACACACACACACACACACATGCACAACATAGTTACATACTTATAACTCCTGCATGACTCTTTTGAGTTCTCTGGCTATATGGTTAATGTTATATAATATTTCAAGTTTTGTACCTATATCTGTGTGTGTGTGTATAGACACACATCACAGCTAGATACTTACAACTCCTGCATGGCTTTTTTGAGTTCTCCGGCTATATGGTTATTGTCTATATTATCATGCATACACAAATAGAGACACAATACCATTTTATCTTGTTGAAAGATGTTCAATGATGAGTTATAGAAATAGATTTGTTTTTCATCATTTCTCTCAATGGCATTGAAGGTTTCATTTCAATGATTTGTCTCTCTTTATATATTTATACGGTACCATTTATTTTTTCAAAATAATGTTCAATGATGGAATTGTTCACTATCTAATAGAACATCAACAATATCTAGTTTTCAATCACATCACAGTTACATATTTTACTCCTGCATCTCATGCTTTTAGTTTGTCTCCTTGTTATATACACTTTCAAGTTCTCTGCCTATATGGTTATTGTCCATACATATATATACACACATATACATATGTACATGTATGTACATATACATGTATATGTATACATGAAGAAACACACAATAGCATAATATATTCTATAACGATGCTTGATGCGAGTTCTCTGGCTATATGGTTATTGTCTATATATTTTTTTATGTGTATATGGACAATAACCATATAGCCACAGAACTTACTGTAATCAACAATAGTTTCCTTATTTAAGGGCAGTCATTCAGATTGGTACACATTGAATAAGTAAATTCCTTCTACAGTAAATGTTAAATGTTATAAATCTTTCAATTTAAATTATACTATTTTCAGTAAACCAACATTTATTTCAATATAGTCACTATAAATAATATTAACAACCATGGTGGATGTCCAATGATGGTTTATGCTCCTTCGTAGCTGCATTATGCTTTGTATGCAGTTTACAGTTTCATTTCAATGCTCTCTTACAGCTTAGTGTGCCTATATGTTTGTCATCCACACACACACACACATACATGTATGGTTATTGTCCATACACACATACAAACACATATACATGTGTGTGTGTGTATAGAATAAATCTGAACAATTCAGAGCAATGGAGGTCTGCATATTCAATATGACATGAACGGATGTTTCCCACAAAAATTCAAATTTGAAAATTGGTAGTACCACAATTGAATGCATTGCACATTCGAATTATATTACAAGACAAAATTTTCCATGTCACTTTGATTACAACCCAATTCATTGCATATTTCTGAGTTCTGCAAATTCCCTTTGCACATTCCTTAGGTAACTATTTCTTTGCAATATGTATGTATGTTATACATATGCATGTATATGTACAATTCTATGTACATGTGCATATGTATGTAGCTGGATATGTATATGTATGTACTTATGCATTCAATAATGTATGGATGATTTGTTGTTACAACGTTATGCTACCCTTGAATATTGCTGTTTTTTGCAGGCATGCTAGAGCATCGAGGGAAGAACCATACTTGTGGAAGATCATCATATCAATGTAAATGTGTTTATTAAAACACTTCAATTCTTTGGAGATTATGCCTTTAATGCTTACATTTTATATTAATTTGTGTAGATATCTTAGGTAGTTATGCATTTCTTATTAAATGTGTTTCTTAACACACCTTAGTTTGTTTTGCAATTTGTTGTGATTGCTATGGCAGGCAATGATCTAGGACTCACTATGTCAAAGACAACAAGCATGCCTCTCAGGTAAAGTCCATATGACTTTACTTTGGCAATGATCTAGTAGACAATGTAATTTGTGAATTGTTTATGTTTCAATTTCTGAATTGTTTGTGTTTCAATTTGTTTTAATTTCTCACTTAGTTCATCTGTTTCAATCTTCTCTTTGTTGGAATTGTACTTTCGCAATGATCTAGTAGACAATGCAATTTCTGATTTGTTTATGTTTCAAATTTAGAATTTTTTTTTTTTTAATTTGTTTAAATTCCTCACTAAGTTCATATGTTTCAATCTTCTCTTTTTATGATCTATACTTTGGCAACGATCTAGTAGACAATGCAATTTCTTATTTGTTTATGTTTCAATTTCTGAATTGTTTGTGTTTCAATTTGTTTAAATTCCTCACTTAGTGCAGTAGAAAAAGGAAGTGCCATATTTTTGGTGTTTCAATTTGTTTAAATTCCTCACTCTCTAAATTGTTTGTGTTTCAATTTGTTTCAATTTTTGAATTGTTTGTGTTTCAATGATCAAATGGAAGTGCCCTATTTGAGGAAAAGAACCAGACAAAGAATTGTCTTATATTGCCTTAAAAGATGTCGTGTTAGATACTGCCAAGAATGATAACTTGGCAGCTAACAAGATATCTTTTAAGGCAATAGAAAATAGTTCTTTGTCTAGTGCCTTTTTACAAATGGGACACTTCCTTTTATCATTTCGAGGCAATGACCTAGTAGACATATTACACACTGCAATTTATATATGATGACTGCAATTTGAATACTTATAATATGATGATTGCAACTTGAATATTTATAAGTGTTCAAATTTCTCAATATCAAAAGAGGACATATCAGTGGCATGTGAATAATCAAATGCCATTGATATGGCCTTTTTGATAGTGAGTAATTTGAACACTTATGTGGCCTTTTTTGATAGTGAGAAATATACGAGGAAATATCACATCACAGAAAACAAACATATCAGATTTACAACAACACCATCAATTCATTGGAATATCCATCTGATATATTTGAAAACAACAGAGTTCTGAACACATTACTAAATATGGCAATATGTCATTCTATAATCACATCACAGTTATATTGAAACTCAAAATCTGCTCTCTATTTGGGTATTAATCACATCACGGTTATATCAATTCTCCATTTGGGTATTAAATGGAGGAGGTGTGACAAATCCAACCCCAATGGACTATGGCATACTAGGGTCTGGCCCACTAAAATTGTTTTCTTCGTTGTGAGGGGTTTGTAAGCAACTTGCTATTTGAACAAGGAATCCCTGGTTTACACCTGAAGTAAGTTGCACGGTGTCTGAGGGTCCAGGTGCACTCCCAACCTACATAGTATTAATAGCTACAAAGGCTAGGGACAAGAGGTTCATCATTTCCATGAGAATTGGTGATGCAGAGATCTTGTTCCTAGCTCTCCAATTCACCCTTACTCACCCCAACTCCTTAACTCACCCTTCTACTCGAGCTCCTCCAAGGTAACTTGTCAGGGTACACTCCTTAGACCTCCAGGGCATAAAATATATTGGCTTGCCTCCTAGGTATAGCCTCTTGAGGTTTCTTGTTGGTTTTGACCCCAAATCTCTGATTTTGAGATGGTCTCCTACTAGTTTCCCAAAACTCCAGCTAGGCTCCAGCTAGGCTCCAAAGACCTCCGCCAAGGATCTTCACTCTAACCATGTTTAAAGTTTGTGGTTATGTTTTTCAGGTATTTTCAAGGTCATTTTATTCATTATAAAGGTCTGCACCTTCCTCCCAAGCCCTAGGATTTCAACTTGCTTCTACCGGCTACTATTAGGCCTAAATGACTAGCCCTCCAAGGACTGGTTTTTGGTCTTTTCCCCAAACATTTCCTAACAACCCCTAGATATTTTGACATATTTAGATACCCATTTGGACGTTAAACAATATCACAAATTTTTCCATCTGGTTTTGCCGTACAACTAGGGTAACTCAAAATGAGTTATTTTTAAGGGGTTTAGGGCTTCCAGGTAGTTTTGGAAGATGTCCTCCAAACTCTTCACCAGTCAAAATATACAACCAGAAAAATTTGGATAATTTTGGTACACCCATAGACCTTTCCAAAACACTATGGGTTGCTAAGGTATCAGTTCTCCATGGCTCTGAAAATGAGCAATCTCTGTTGCCCCCACACACTAGCTACAAGCTTGTGTGTTGTTCATCTCACCCATTCTCCTCCTTGTGGCCTGAAAAAACACAAAATGCCTACTCTAAACCTATTTATAGAGCCTACCCAAGCCATCCAATGTATTGCAACTTGTTCCATTCATGGATGCTCAGGTAAAATGCATTTTACAATCAAAACCCCAAATTTCAAGGGTTTGTGAGCAACTATTACAAAAACAGTGATAACTTTTGATTCAAAGAGCTTCAGACCTTCATATTATACTTGTTGGAAAGGTAAAACAAATTTATAACTTTCTATGCTACTATGAGCACTATACTAGACTATACAGGTCATATAAAATCATAAATTCAAAGCAAAAACAGTCCAAATGTGAGAAAAAGCATAGGAAACCCTTGGCAAATGAATTGAATGCAAATGAAAAGTTTATTAACCTTGTGTTGGAGATTTTTAGAAGGTTTTATACACAATTTCAAGTTGATTCCAGCCAACTTCCAAAGCCATTTCCTTCATGGACAACTTTTGCCTAAAAATGCAAAAGTTGTCATGACAATTTTGACAACTTTTACCTATGAGTGCAAAAACACACTCCAAGGCTCTCAAGGCCTTAAAAATCACTCAAATGGCATCCTACAATAGATTTAAACCATTTCCAAACATTCTAGCAAGTTTCCAGGCATCCACCTGGTACAAACCAAAAATTGACATTTTGACAATATTTCAAGATAATGACAATTTTGGATCCTGAGCATAACAAAAGTGTGGACAACCAAACTATGGCTTAAAAATGAATCATAGGACTTATTCCACCTTATTACAACATAAAATAAGTTGAAATCACACAAAAAATCTAAAATGAAAGAAAGGACAACTTTGAGTTAGGTGCCCTGCACCATACTCCCCTAGGGCAAGGAACTCAAGTCCCTTGAGTTATTAGGTCTGCTAGTTGCACTCCATGATGAATTATGTCAGATTCTAACATCCACATAGCCTCTGAATCAGGTCGACCTGCCCACTTCACAAGGTAATGTTTGTAGATGCCCTTTCTTGTCTTCTTGATCACCTTGGTATCCAAGATGCTTTCCAACTGAACTAGTTGACTAACTGGTAAATCCTTCACCCAATCCTCTTCAGATTGCAATGTGGTATCCATCTGAGAGGTCTGAGATTCTCCTTTATAGGGATACAAGTCACAAACATTAAAAATAGGAGATATGGCCAAAGAAGGAGGTAGTTCAACTTCATAGGCATTTTGGCCAAACTTATGCACAATCTTGAGTGGTCCAATCTTCTTCATCATCAACTTGGTTGGATATCCTTTTGGAAGTCTTTCCTTTCTGAGATAAGCCAAAACTAAGTCTCCAACCTTAAATTGCAAGTTCCTCCTTGATTGATCAGCTTGTTGCTTATATTTTTCTGATTTTTGTTGCAAGGACTGTCGTACTTTGTCATGAATTTCCTTAATACCTTCAGCAAACCTCTATCCTTGAGCACTCTTGTGGGTCATTGTACTAATATCACTAAGTTCTAAGACACCTCTAGGATGCATTCCATAAACAATTTCAAAAGGACTTCTACCTGTGGTCCGGTTGACTAAATCATTGTATGCATACTCTGCTTGGCTGATCACCAAGTCCCAAGTCTGACCATGCTGCTTAGTGAGACACCTTAGGAGATTATCCAAGGACCTATTGACCACCTCAGTCTGACCATCTGATTGTGGATGGTAGGAAGATGAAAATGAGAGTCTAGTACCCAGCTTCTTCCATAAGGTTCTCCAGAAGTGACTCAAAAACTTAACATCCCTATCACTCACAATGCTAACTGGAACTCCATGGATTCTTACTATTTCTTTGAAGAAAAGACCTGTAATATAGGTGGCATCATTTGTACTCTTACAAGGGATGAAGTGAGCCATTTTGTTGAACCTATCTACCACCACATTAACACTATCAAATCCTCTTAGTTTTCTTGGTAAACCCAACACAAAGTCCATGCTCAAACATTCCCAAGGCCTTTAGGGTATGACTAAGGGCTGATATAAACCTACATTACTTGCTGATCCTTTTGTTCTCTGACATATGGCACATTGTTCAACAAATCTCCTTACTTCTGATTGCAACTTAGGCCAATAGTAGAACCGACTAACCTGCTCCATTGTTTTATCATTGCCAAAATGACCTCCTAGACCCCCTTGATGTTTCTCTTGAATGATGTTTTTTCTCATAGAGCATTGGGGTATGCAAAGGAGATGTCCTTTAAACAACAAACCTTCCTATATCATATACTCTGAGTAGGAAACATGAGAAGTGTTAGAAAAATCAGAACATGTAGCATATATATTAGCAAAATCTTTGTCTTCTTTGTAGAGGTCTCTCAACTCCTCCAACCCCACACTATGCAATTTAATCTCTTGTATGGTCATGACTCTCCTACTGAGTGCATCAGCAACTTTATTTGAGGTGCCCTTCTTATGCTTGATAGTGAAGGTGTAAGATTGTAGGTATTCTACCCACTTGAGGTGCTTCTAATTCAACTTCTCTTGTCCATTGAGAAAACTAAGGGCATGGTCATCAGTACAGATCACAAACTCTTTGGGAAGCAAGTAATGATGCCACTTCTTCAAGGGTCGCACCATGGCATACAACTCTAAGTCATACATAGAGTACTTTTGTTTTGATTCATTCAACTTCTCAGAGAAAAAGGTTATGGGAAGACCCTCTTGACTCAAAACAACCCCTATTGCTCTTTGAATAGCATCACACTCAACTGTAAATAACTAATTGAAATCAAGTAACCTAAGGGTAGGTAACTTAGCTATCTTCTTTTTCAACAACTCAAATCTCTTTTGGGCCTCCTCTATCCACCTAAACTAACACTTGACTCCCCCTTTCATAGTATTGAGCACAGGAGCACACACATGACTAAAGTTTCTTACAAACTTCCTATAAAAGGATGCTAACCCATGAAAACTCCTAACATCACTAATATTCTTAGGTTTAGGCCAACTAAGGATTGCCTCAACCTTACTAGGATCCATTTTTAGACAACCTTGTGAAATGACAAAACCAAGATATACAAGTTCAGTCTTGATAAACTCACACTTTTCAAGGTTGATTTTGAGTTGTTCCTTTTTTAGCTTCTTCAAGACCATCTCCACATCCTTGAGATGTTCTTCTTTGGACCTGCTAAATATTAGAATATCATCAAGATATACAATCACAAATTTACCTATGAACTCAGCCAAAACTTCATTCATGAGCCTTTGAAAGGTGCTAGGTGCATTGGTAAGGCCAAATGGCATGACCAACCACTCATAGAGGCTAACATTAGTCCTAAAGGTTGTCTTCCATTCATCCCCTAGTTTGATTCTTATCTGATGATAGCCTGATTTTAAATCCACCTTTGTGAAGTAGCTTGCACCCCCAAGATTGTCCAACAAGTCTTCTATTCTTGGCATAGGGAACCGGTACCTTATAGTGATCTTATTGATTGCTCAGGAATCTATACACATTCTCCATTTTCCCCCTTTCTTGGGTGCTAAGAAAGTAGGTACAACACATGGACTCAAACTCTTTTTGATGAATCCTTTGTCCAAGAGCTCTTGCACTTGTTTGTCAATTTCTTCATTTTGACTAGGTGTCATTTTGTAGGCAGCCTTGCCCCTAGAATCAGATCTATTTGGTGATTTACATCCCTCATTAGTGGCAAAGAATCAGGTAGATCTTCTCCTATTACTTCTACACATTGTTTGAGTAGACCTTTCACCTCTTGTGGCACTTCTTCCATTGGATCTGCCTTACCTTCTTCACTAGGTTTGAGCACAATAGCATACCCTTGATCTCCTTGTTGTTTCATCACCTTAAGAAACTCTTTTCTACTCATCATCATCACACTTGATCCCACTTTTATTTCCTCTTTTGGATCAGGTAATGGATACATTTGATACCTCTTACCATTCTTGATAATGATATAGCTATTCTTTTCTCCATCCTTTCTTCTTGCATCATATTCCACCAAACCAATGCTAATCCTCTCATTCTTGATTTGGCCACATTAACTCTTTTTTCTTCTGCTACCTCTTTGTAATCAAATTGATTATTAAGAGCTTCTATCCAATCTATCAACTCTTCTCCATTGAAGTTTCCTCCATATGTGGGTAATCCATCTAGATTGTCCTTAGAAATGGATTTGAATGCATCTAGGAATAACTTTTGGTCTTGAGGCATAGCTACTGCTGCTAGTTCCTTTCCATCTTCCACTTCTTCATCAGTCTCGTCACCCCATTCTGTCTTAACCTTTCCCTTCTCCTTCTTTACCTCTCTGGTTCCTCTGCTTCCTTTTGTATCCTTCAATCCTTCTATTATCTCTGCCACCATATGCCGAATGGCTTCTGGAGTCATTGCCTTTGGAGGCATTGAACTTGCTTCTAATTCTTCACAATCTGACATACACCAAATCTGTCAAATAATGGCTTTGATACCACTCTGATGCAATGATCTTGTGCCTAGCTCTTCAATTCACCCTTACTCACCCCAACTCCTCAGCTCACCCTTCTACTTAAGCTCCTCCAAGGTAACTTGTCAGGGTACACTCCTTAGACCTCCAAGGCCTAAAATATATTGGCTTGCCTCCTAGGTATAGCCTCTTGAGGTTTCTTGTTGGTTTTGACCCCAAATCTTTGATTTTGAGATGGTCTCCTACTAGTTTCCCAGAACTCCAGCTAGGCTCCAAAGACCTCCGCCAAGGATTTTCACTCTAATCATGTTTAAAGATTGTGGTTATGTTTTGTAGTTATTTCCAAGGTCATTTTATTCATTATAAAGGTTTGCACCTTCCTCCCAAGCCCTAGGCTTTCAACTTGCTTCTACCGGCTGCTATTAGGCCTAAATGACTAGCCCTTTTGGGACTATTTTTTCGTCTTTTCCCAGAAAATTTCCTAACAACCCCAAGATATTTTTACATATTTAGATACACATTTGGAAGTTAAGCAAGATCACAAATTTTCCCATCTGGGTTTGTTGTACAACTAGGGTAACTCAAAATGAGCTATTTTTAAGGGGTTTAGGGCTTCCAGGTAGTTTTGGAAGATGTGCTCCAAACTCTTCACCAGTCAAAATATACAACCAAAAAATTATTGGATACTTTTGGTGCACCCATATACCTTTCTAAAAAACTATGGGTTGCTAAGGTATCAGTTCTCCATGGCTCTGAAAATGAGCAATCTCTGTTGCCCCCACACACTAGCTACAAGCTTGTGTGTTGTTCATCTCACCCATTCTCCTCCTTGTGGCCTGAAAAAACATAAAATGCCTACTCTAAACCCATTTACAGAGCCTACCCAAGCCATATAATGAATTTCAACTTGTGCCATTCATGGATGCTCAGGTAAAATGCATTTTACAATCAAAACCCCAAATTTCAAGGGTTTGTGAGCAACTATTACAAAAACAGTGATAACTTTTGATTCAAAGAACTTCAGACCTTCATATTATACTTGTTGGAAAGGTAAAACAAATTTATAACTTTCTATGCTACTATGAGCACCATACCAGACCATACAGGTTATACAAAATCAGAAATTCAAAGCAAAAACAGTCCAAATGTGAGAAAAAGCATAGGAAACCCTTGGCAAATGAATTGAATGCAAACCAAAAGTTGATTAAACTCATATTGGAGATTTTTAGAAGGTTTTATACACAATTTCAAGTTGGTTCCAACCAACTTCCAATGCCATTTCCTTCATGGACAACTTTTGCCTAAAAATGCAAAAGTTGTCATGACAATTTTGACAACTTTTACCTATGAGTGCAAAAACACACTCCAAGGCTCTCAAGGCCTTAAAAATCACTCAAATGGAATCCTACAATGGATTTAAACCATTTCCAAATATTATAGCAAGTTTCCACACATCCACCTGGTACAAACCAAAAATTGATATTTTGACAATATTTCAGGATAATGACAATTTTGGATCCTGAGCACAACAAAAGTGTGGGCAACCAAACTATGGCTTCAAAAAGCATCATAGGACTTATTCCACCTTATTAAAACATAAAATAACTTTAAATCACACAAAAACTCTAAAATGCAAGATATGACAACTTTGAGCTAGGTGCCCTACACCAATTGGGTGTCGGATGGGTAGAGGTTCTGTGACTGTGGCAACATCTTTTGTCCTCTTCGCATGCTTGGCTGCCTTTTCAGCTCTCATCCTCTCCTTCTCAAGCTTTTCTTTTGCATCTTTCTTTGCCTTGTCTTGTCTTCGAATGAACTTGTCTTGGGAATCCTGCAATTTTTTGGCCTGTTTTTCAAGAGTCATAGCCTCCTTTTCTATCGCTTCTGCTTCACGTTGTGCCTTCCTCTGTCTCATCTGCTCTTTCTTTTGCTCTACCAATTCCTCTTCTCTTTTCCTTTCAACCTCTTTATATTTTTCCCTTTGAATGTACTCATCAAATGTCAAGATCTGTGACTAGCTACTAAGACGTAGAACCCCTTTCTTACCTCCACGTGAATATTGGTTCATTCTCTGCACTAGAAGTCTTAAGAATTAGCTGATTTACCTTGGTTGTTGCTGCCCATCCTCTTGTGTGCATGGTACAAACTCAGGTTCATCTTCACTTATGTGAACTTTTTCTTCACCATCAGCACCATCTTGCTACTCCCAGTTGACTGCATTGGTGAAGTAATGAATGACATCTGCTGGATCAATTTCTGGTGGACTAGGCATGGAAAGCGTTTCATCATCACAGTTGGTTGCATCTTGGGTCCACTTTGGTATGTCAGCTTGTGTTGGCAAAGACATTCCTATTGATGTATTTTTGAAACCCTCATTTGGCTAGCTGGTTTGTGAGGGCAGACCTGCTTCGGCAGTTTTTGGTGTCAAACTTGTACCCTCAACCATGCTTGTGTTCCGCTATGGAGGTCTACAAAATCTTGAATCTGTTCCTCATTAAAACCTGCCAATCACAAGCACACTTCTGCTACCATATGCTCTAGTTCTTCATCCCTTGAAGCAACATCATGTTCTGTTCCAACCTCAGATGCCTCACTTGGTCTCATATCATTTTGTAATGCATTTCAGTTAACTGGCCAAATCCATGTCCTACGGAAGCCACTGATTATATTGGTCCGTGTCAATGCTTGGGCTACTACTTATCAGATTGCCATTAGTTTTATGTCAAATTTATACTATATACTCTAGTCGGTTAACACTACCGAATCATGCAATTGGTATACACAGAGAAGTCGGTATGCATAGTCTAGTCGGTTACAGAAGAAAGCAGTCACAGAACGTAGTATACACTGAGTTATCTACCAAGTATCTTTTCATGTCTACTGAGTAGCAAAGATGACACACCGAGTTGATATACACCGAGTGAAATGTGTTACCAGATTCATTGAACCTGGACATGCATATGAAAACATGTTACAAGACTGAGGCACATCTAACCGTTATCACATTGGAAATTGCACTAGAAGATTGTGTATGATTACGAGGTCATCTAACCAATAAAATAATTTGCATGATTATTCATTCAATAAATTGTGTTTGTAAGATTGAAGCAATGAATTGGATCACCATCTTAAGAGATCTATTTATACAGCATGAGTTAAGGGTGTATGTATGAGAAAAAGAAGACTGTTACAGAGATACAGAGGTCACCGAGAAGGTTTTCAGAGAACAGTCGAAGAACATAGTAAACAGAAGGGTTTACTGAGTTACTATATGGGTTACCAAGGTATGCTATAAGCAAGGTAATCTATTTTGAGCACATAGAATCTGCTATAACATTTTAGATGTAAAGTTGCAGATATTTGTAATGATTTTATTGTAATATTGTGAAGTTGAAAGAGAAACCTTTAACAAGGTAAAAGACTCTAATCAAGTCTATAAATTGTAAAGCCTCTAACCAGGTGCAGCATTTAGATTAAGTGTTGTAAAATCCTTTAGCAAGGTAGATCTAACAGATCTTGTTACTCCTAACAGGGTAAGCTATCAGAAATAGCTAAACATGTAGCTCTAACCGAGCACTCTTTATTATTGCAGTAGTGAAGTTGTGGGTGTCATGCCCACTGCAGTTTTTCTCTCTAACCAAGAGTTTTTGCATAACCAAAATATATGTGTTATGGAGTGAATCATGTATGATTGTTATCTATTTGTTTTAGCTTTATTTTATGTTACTGCACTATTCGGTTTATGCATAACTGTAAAGTTATTATTCAAGAAAAGTTTTGGAGTACTGATTCACCCCTCCCCTCTCAGTACATTAGCTTTCCATATTGGGCCTAACAATTGGTATCAGAGCTTGAATCTTGGAAAAGGGTTTAACTGCCTAAAGAGAAATATCTTATCAATGGAAGGCTACAAACAATCTTGGAGGATTGTGTATCTGCAAGAAGAGCTAGATCATGCTAATCAAGTGATTGCAAACATGCAAAGGCAAATGCAAAAATCTCTGAAAGTGAGAAGAAGATTATCTAATGATTTATAGGACTCTCAAGAGTTAGTGGAACAAATTGAGACATCATCTGAGAACAATATATCTGAAGAAACTGGAGAAATGATTGGAGTATTAAAAGAAAAGAACAAAGCACTGGTTGATCAACTAAAAGCAATGAAAAGAGAACATGAACATTTCAGCACATAGATGATTGAAAATATAGATGCATTAAGAACAGTTGAGGATAAAGCAAGAGATCTAGAAAGAGAGAAACAAAAACTTGAAGTCTTAGTATCTGATAAGAATGATGAAATCTCAAGGTTGACTGGAATTCAACAAAACCTATCAGATCAACTAGGTTATACACATCATGAAGCAATTCTGAAGAATAATGAGAACCAAGCATTGAGACTTGAAGTATCAAGGTTGACAGATGAACTTGAAATAGAGAAGAAATCCAAAGAAACACTAAAGAAGAGCTATGAAGAAACAAAGATGTTGGATGAGCAACTAAATACAAGAAGACCCAACAGAGATGTAGGACTCAGTTACAAAGGAAAAGACTCTACCAAGAAAGGAATTCATACTACCGAGAGAGGAGAATCATCAAAGCAAGCTGGAAACAGGATTAACATCAAAAGAAAGAAGCCTGTTTGCAACTATAGTGGAAATCAAGGTCACACTGCCAACATATGCCAAATCAGAAAAGGTAAGCAACCGAATGTCACTAAGTCCAATGGTTATTATTATAATTGCAATAAATATGGTCACACACCTAATCAATGTAGGACAAAGTCTATTAATAATTATCAGAAGGCAAAATTCAAAGGGTTTTGTAGAAACTGCAATAGATATGGACATAGTATCGAGAAGTGTTGGTTTAAGCAAAAGAACTACATGTGGTCTGCACACCGAGCAAACACTAGAGGTTACCGAACTTACACAAATCCTTACCAACAATATGCAATAGTACCATGGGATTACAATACAAGGATATGGTGTGAATGTTGTGGAAGATATGGACATATAAGTGCCAACTGTTTTATAAGGTTTGGAATGAACAACCGAAGATCATGGAGAAATCCTGGTATGACATGTTTTCATTGTCACAAAGTTGGACACTTGGCTAGAGATTGAAGAGATCAACCTAGAAAAGACACTGAGGAAATAAAAGAAAAATTGAAGATGATTTGGATAAAGAAGGAAATTGTGTCAAATGAAGAAATCACCTTACCTACCGAGTTAGGTGCACCTATTCCAAATTAATCAGTAAAGGTATGAAGGGACTACATTCTCTAAAGGTTAAAATCATAACAGTTCCTACTTCATTATGTACTTAATTTAAAATCTGCATAGTTAAGATGTATTATTAAGTTTGAAATTCTATCAAAGTCTTTTGAAGCACTTTACAGGAAGCCTGTCAAGTCGGTAAATGAAGGAAGCTTGGTTACTCGGTTAAAATGAGAAAAGAGAGTAAATCAGTTAAAGAGGAATCGAGTGCATTTAATGTTTTTTACCTAACCTGCACGGAGCCCGATAAGGTATTTTGTGTACTTAAAACCATTTTCACGGTCATTTTCATTCACCAAGTTTTCAAGAGAGTAGAGCAGAGTTAATCAAGGCGATCAAACCTTCTACAAAGCAAATCCAAGGTATTTACATCAAATCTCAACGTACTATTAAGCTAGTTTACCAATCTTATCAAATTGTTATTATCTGCTGAGTGTGAAGCGTTTGCCATTTGTAAACCGTCAAACCCTAAGGATCATTTGCTAAAGTTTTATCTGAAATTTACAAATGGCACCCAAGATCCAAGACCCCATAGTTGTCAAGAATGTAGAGAAGCCCTCACTAAAATACTCTTTGACCCCCAAAGTCGCCTCTGAACTGGATGACAAAACTGCCTTTTCACTCATCCTGGATAGAGTATTGTTAGTCGAAGATGTGAGATTCTTCACCAAATGTCATGTCGAACAACTCGGTCATGTTCAAATCAGAGACATCTATGATGAGCTATGTACCGATGGTAAATTAAATTATAGCAAATATGAACACATCAAAATCAAAGGATTGACTGAAGCCCTAACCTATCCTCATTCATTCAAACCCTAGTGGGTCAAGTTTGTTCTGACCAGAGTTCATGATGATTTCATGTGGCTAGAAGAGCAACCATTTAAAATCACCAAGGAAATCATTCATGTGATCACCGTATATCCTATTTATGATCATGCCAAAGCACAAAAGATGATATCACAAAAGGAATTAATAAGTTTAACTGGAGTAGAATCTGATTATAGAGGACTGAAACTGAACAATGTCACTGATGCAGAACTTAAGTTTGCTATTAGAGTAATTGGTTACTATTTCTTCCAATCAGCAAGGGAAAACAGTGTACCTTGTGCAGCAGTTGAATTAGCTTATAAAATTGTGAAAAAGGGAATGAAAGTTGACTTATGTGAAGTGTTATTGAAGAACCTATTTGAGAATCTGAACACAATAAGGAAGCCAAAGAAGAACAACTTGGCAAATACTCTAAAGTTTGGTTCACTTCTTGTATGCATGTTTTTCTACTTTGAAAAATTCTTTCCATCAGTCGGTAAAGTAGTTTGGGAGCTACACCAACCAACAACCCATCAGATCAATGACCTAATCAAGAAGTTAGGAGATAATTTCAATGATATCATGGATGACTACTTCAGTAAATTTCAAGAGAAGATGCACAACAAGTACCGAATTCCACCCCAGCTAGTGGAGAAGTATAAAAATGATATATGTTTTGAAGTTGACACTGATTACTGTTATGTGAATGTTGTGGAACCAAGGACTCAATCTTTGCCACCTATGGGTTACGAGATTGACTTTGACATCACACAATAGCAAATTGATGCATTTCTTACATTGCCCAGACATACTACTGAGCTAAGGTATGGAACCTATGAGGAAGTAAAGGAAAAGGTAAAAATGAATATTGTAGTACCCAAAGCTACAAGAAAGGCAACAAAGATGATTAAGGCATTGTCAGAAAAATTTGGAGAAGACTCTTCCTCTACACCTGTCAAAGGCACTCTTGCCATCATCGAAGAGGAATCAGAAGCTCAAGAGGAAGCTATAAGACTGAGCACCAAATTGCCTAAGGGTAAAGTGTTAAAAAGAAAGAAACAAGACACTTCAATGGCCCTACCGACTCCTCCAACAAAGAGACCCAACACAAGAGCATCTGCAACATCACCGAGTAAGAAACAAAAGAGTGGGACTGCTCCCAAGGTAACAAAGACATACAAGAAATCTACTTGGAGACTCATTGATATAGAATCTAAAGATGCAAACAAATTCCAGATTGTCAAGAGCAAGAAGGTAAATATACATAGTGTTGAAAACTTTTGTGCCAATTTGAAAGAATATGGCGGATTTGGTTCATTTAGATATGCCAAGTATGAAACTAGAAATAATGATGAGAAGACACAAATTGAAGAAGCTGTCATCTGCACACTTCTAAAGTTTCAGTTAGCTCCATTGGAACTAGCAAAGTCACTTCCAAATTAACTTTACTTGCATATTGATAATAGGTGGAAGTATGCAATGGACTCAAAGAAACAAATCAAAGAAAGAAGTCTAGTCCATCTCTTTCCTGATATGTCAGTAGCCAAAATAAAGGAAAATCTGACAACCTACAATTCAAAGTTTCTTGTCAAATAGAGAGCCTTAAAACTGATGAATGGGCTATATATTGACATAGAAAATGAGACAAAAGCAAAATGGCAGGAAATCTTCAAAATCAAGGATGTCGGTGAACAATCTATAGTTGAAATCATTGATGTCACTGAGCATGATCCTGATGTCACTGAGCAAGGTTCTAATGCTACCGAACAAGACCCTGCTGACACTATTCAAATAGATGAAGATGTCATGGATACAGAGGAACCAGAGCAGGAAATGATAGAAGGCACTACATATGAAAAACTTGTATCTAGTTAATCCATTTAGAAAAAGTTCAGCCTTATCCACCGATCAATCAACCTATCTCTACCGGAGCTCCTCGAGATATAGCACAAGGCACCAAAGGTCACAAGTCTATAGCAGGAGAAGATACTACTCTAGAATAGACCTCACAAGCACCTTCGAGCACTGAAAATGTTGCAGCTAAGACACCCAGTACCGAGACACCCAAAGACACCACAGAGGCTACAAGAACTGACCAAAGTGTTGCCTCTACTGAGCAACCTACCGAGGGTCAGCAAGCCTCTCAAGCTATTGTCTTGGTCCAACCGGCCAAAGGTAAAGAGAAGAAAGTGAAAAAGCATAGTTTCAAAATTGATTTGTCTAAACCAATAGTGTTGCCCAATGTGGATATATCAAAATTAAAGGGGCAAACACTCATTGATTTTGGTGAACTATGTAAAGCAAAGGCCGAACAAGAAAAATAGATGGCCATACAAAAGAAGAATAAAGTACTTCAGAAGGTGAAGACACTACTGTCAGATATGCTACTATAGCTACAGTGTCAACCGATGTAGCCATCCATATTCAACTGGATGAACTCCTTACTCAAATAGAAACATCTGGAATTGATGCATCTGAGTATTTAAGCAAGCTAAAAGATAAGGAGCTTACTACAAAAATGATAGAAGAGGTACAGAAAGCTCTAGCCATTGGCAAAGTCAAACTTGTCAAATTCATTGTTGAGTTGTCCCCTCAACTCAAGCACATTCTTTATTTATTTCAGAAACTCTATAAATTTTCTTTATTCATTAAAGACATTAAGAATAAAACAGAGAAAATTGAGTAGGAGATCATCGATCTCTCAAGCAAGTTGACCACAGAGCCAAATTCAATTCAGAATTTTTATACAAGGTTACAACAGCTCATGGATCAACAATTGGACTTAAGAAATGAAGAACACAAGATCAGGATGGACATAATGACACTTCAGACATTATTCCTTCTCCATCTTTCATCAGTGCAAGAATAGATCAACCGAGCCACATACTTGTCTACTACACAAGAGGGAAGCACTCTTGATGGCTTAATATCACTATTGGCTGATAGTCAAGCACAAAATTCTTTAATGGAAAGTGTAAAGGATGCACTCTTTGTCACTCTAATCAACGCTCAGAACAAGTACAAATCCATTTTTGACTAGTTACCACCCTCAGATGGAAATTAAGTTTTTGATGTTTGTCAAAAAGGGGGAGTGATACTATATTTGTGGAGTTATATGATATAGCCTTGAGGGAGTGATACAGTTTTGATATGGTATTCGAAGTATAGTATAAAGGGGGAGTATACCGAGTAGAGTAAGCAGACTGAGCAAAGTAAGTAGAGTATCCAAGAGCAATGAACCGAGCAGTATACAAAACAGTAAGCAAAGCACATAGAAAAGATCACCAAGCATGCAAAATCAGAGTTATGTACAGTATATTGATAAGGGGAGTATATGTGAATATACTATTTCATTGACTATTGGATATACTGTCAGTATACTCATTGTGCAAAGTATATAGATTTTTGAGTTATAACTTTGAAAGTAGTTTTTGTCAAACATCTCAACTAATGTCAAAAGGGGAGATTGTTACTACTTATCAGATTGCCATTAGTTTTATGTCAAAGTTATACTATATACTCTAGTCGGTTAACACTACCGAATCATGCAGTCAGTATACACAGAGAAGTCGGTATGCACAGTCTAGTTGGTTACAGAAGAAAGCAGCCATAGAACACAGTATACACCGAGTTATCTACCGAGTATCTTTTCATGTCTACTGAGTAGCAAAGATGACACATCGAGTTGATATACACCGAGTGAAACATGTTACCAGATTCATTGAACCTGGACATGCATATGAAAATGTGTTACAAGATCGAGGCACATCTAACTATTATCACATTGGAAATTGCACTAGAAGATTGTGTATGATTACGAGGTCATCTAACCAATAAAATAATTTGCATGATCATTCATTCAATAAATTGTGTTTGTAAGATCGAAGCAATGAATTGGATCACTGTCTTAAGAGATCTATTTATACAGCATGAGTTAAGGGTGTATGTATGAGAAAAAGAAGACTATTATAGAGATACAGAGATCACCGAGAAGGTTTTCAAAGAACAGTCGAAGAACAAAGTAAACAAAAGGGTTTACTGAGTTACTATATGGGTTACCGAGGTAAGCTATAAGCAAGGTAATCTATTTTGAGCACATAGAATTTGCTATAATATTTTAGATGTAAAGTTGCAGTTATTTGTAATGATTTTATTGTAATATTATGAAGTTGAAAGAGAAACCTTTAACAGGGTAAAAGACTCTAATCAAGTCTATAAATTGTAAAGCCTCTAACCAGGTGCAACATTTAGATTAAGTGTTATAAAATCCTTTAGCAAGGTAGATCTAACAGATCTTGTTACTCCTAATAGGGTAAGCTATCAGAAATAGCTAAACATGTAGCTCTAACCGAGCACTCTTTATTATTGTAGTAGTGAAGTTGTGGGTGCCATCCCCACTGCAATTTTTCTCTCTAACCAAGAGTTTCTGCATAACCAAAATATGTGTTATGGAGTGAATCATGTATGATTTTTATCTATTTGTTTTAGCTTTATTTTATGTTACTGCACTATTTGGTTTATGCATAACTCTAAAGTTACTATTCAAGAAAAATTTTGGAGTACTGATTCACCCCTCTCCTCTCAGTACATTAGCTTTCCATATTGGGCCTAACAGGTCTCATATCATTTTTTAATGCGTTTAAGTTAAGTGGCCAAATCCATGTCCTACGGAAGCCACTGATTATATTGGTTGGTGTCAATGCTTGGGCAAAGGCCTTGCTCGCAAGAGTTGCCAACTCTTCCCTTCCAATTTCAATTTGTTGGAACTTAGACATCCATATACTCCTTTGCTATTTGAAATAATTTTTGAAAGGTGAGAATACAGAGACATCAAGTGGCTGTAGTTTGTGGCCTGTATGAGCTGGAAGGGTCACCAAATCAATACCTATCTGCCTTGCTTCTTCAATTGTCTTGAGGGCTACATGGCTGCCATGACCATCGAAGATCAGAAGGGCCCTATGTAAGGGTGAAACTCCACCAGGGACTGAACGTGCAAAATGTTCCAATCAATTTAAGAACAACTCCTTCGTCATCCATGCATGTTCTTGGACTGCCATGCATGCTCCTGGCTCGCAGTTTGCTATGTAGTTTTGGATATGCCTCTTAGATTTGAACAAATAAAATCCAAGAATGTTGAAACCACATGCACTAACACATGCCAAAATAGTGATCCACTCTCTACTCTTCAAAATTAGGTGCAGTACACACCTCTGCCCCAATTTGGCTATCACTCTCATTCCACAATTCCTCCTAGCTTGCACACCAGTCTCATCACAATTTTAAATCTGACTCCTACCATAGTGATTGAGGTTGTACATTAACTCCAAGTTGTCATAGAAAGAGGAAACAATAGAAAGTTGAAGCATAATAGCCCTATCAAAGTCCACTCCTTCTGCTATTCTCATTGTCAGATCAAGGTGCCTTCTTCTAAAACCTGCCCACCATGACCTCCTTGGCATCCCATTTTTGAATGGATTAGGCCTATTATTAGTAATTTGTGCAACAATTGATTGAAGTTGAGTGATTTGGAGACCGTGAACAATTTCAGCCATGTCTTTGCACCATTGAACAACTGCATCCTCCTCCTCTACTGATAAAATGGTGCATGGACCCCTCACAGTCATAGTTGTGGTTCCCATCAACCATGCCCTCAAAGAAGCAATGGGGATACCATATTTTATTGATGTGCCTCTGAGAGACATGTGCCTGTCTTCTATGCATGAAATTGCCTCTTTCATGTCAAATATGGTCCATTTTGGTTTAGGATCCTTTGAGGCCACCTCTACTTGTGGTGTTTGTGGAATACAATTAGAATCTACAGTAGGATGGTCATGTATAGTAGCAGTATCCACATCAGTTGCATTGTTATGTGAGTGGTCATCTTCATCAGGAGTTAGTGGGTCTTCATTTTGGACAAAATTATCTTTAGCAGGGAAGTGCACCCCATGAGTGACTCTAACTGTTCGACGTCTAACAGACCTGTTTCCCTTTCTACCTCATGCCATTATGTTCAGTTAACCTACAACATATCATTTCCATGAAACCCTCAACTCCATTGAGATAAATGATGGAAAACAAATCTATTTGTGTAGCTCATCATTGAACAAAATAAAATGGTATTGTGTCTCTATTTCTGTATGCATGAAAATATAGACAATAACCATATAGCCAGAGAACTCAAAAAATCCATGCAGGAGTTCAGTATGTAACTGCGATGTGATTGAAAATTGGATATTGTTGATATTGTATTAGATAGTGAACAATTACATCATTGAACATCTTTCAACAAAAAAAAAATGGTACAATATAAATATATATACAAAGAGAGATCATTGAAATGAAACCCTCAATGCCATTGAGATAAATGATGAAAAACAAATCTATTTCTGTAACTCATCATTGAACATCTTTCAACAACAAAGAAAATGCTACCATATAAATATATATAGAGAAACAGGTCATTGAAATGAAACCCTCAATGCCATTGAGATAAATGATGATAAACAAATCTATTTCTGTAACTCATCATTGAACATCTTTCAACAACAAAAAAAATGCTACTGTATAAATATATATAGAGATAAAGATCATTGAAATGAAACCCTCAATGACATTGAGATAAATGAAGAAAAATAAATCTATTTCTGTAACTCATCATTGAACATCTTTCAACAAAAAAAAATGCTACCGTATAAATATATAGAGAGAGACGGAACATTGAAATGAAACCATCAATGCCATTGAGATAAATTATGAAAAACAAATCTATTTCTGTAACTCATCATTGAACATATTTCAACAACAACAAAAAAATGCTACCGTATAAATATATAGAGAGAGACAGATCATTGAAATGAAACCCTCAATGCCATTGAGATAAATGATGGAAAACAAATCTATTTCTGTAACTCATCATTGAACATCTTTCAACAAAAAAAAAATGGTACAGTATAAATATATATACAAAGAGAGATCATTGAAATGAAACCCTCAATGCCATTGAGATAAATGATGAAAAATAAATCTATTTCTGTAATTCATCATTGAACATCTTTCAACAAAAAAAAATGGTATAGTATAAATATATATAGAGAGAGAGATCATTGAAACGAAACCCTCAATGCCATTGAGATAAATGATGAAAAACAAATCTATTTTTGTAACTCATCATTGAACATCTTCAACAACAAAAAATATGCTACCGTATAGAGAGACAGATCATTGAAATGAAACCATCAATGCCATTTAGATAAATGATGAAAAACAAATCTATTTTTGTAACTCATCATTGAACATCTTTCAACAACAACAAAAAATACTACCGTATAAATATATATAGAGAGACAAATCATTGAAATGAAACCCTCAATACCATTGAGATAAATGATGGAAAACAAATCTATTTATGTAACTCATCATTGAACATCTTTGAACAACAAAAAAAATGCTACCGTATAAATATATAGAGAGAGACAGATCATTGAAATGAAACCCTCAATGCCATTGAGATAAATGATGGAAAACAATTCTATTTCTGTAACTCATCATTGAACATCTTTCAACAACAAAAAAAATGCTACCGTATAAATATATAGAGAGAGACAAATCATTCAAATGAAACCCTCAATGCCATTGAGATAAATGATGGAAAACAAATCTATTTATGTAACTCATCATTGAACATCAAGGGAAACAAAAAAAAAAGGCATTGTGTCTCTATTTGTGTATGCATGAAAATATAGACAATAACCATATAGCCAGAGAACTCAAAAAAGCCATGTAGGAGTTCAGTATGTAACTGTGATGTGTGTGTGTGTGTGTGTGTGTGTGTGTGTGTGTGTATAGACACACACAGACATAGGTACAGAACTTGAAACTTTATATAACAAGGAGAAAAACTACAAGCACAAGATGCATGAGTGGAAGATGTAACTGTGATGTGATTAAAAAGTGGTTATTGTTGATATAGTATGAAGATGCATATTCATTTCTCAAATGAGTAAATGGTTGAATGATTTGTTGTATTTCTCATATGAAATTTAATGGAAGTACTACATGATATGCCTAATAATATTATTTATAGTGAGTATATTAACAAATTGAAGGCAGAGCAAACAATGAAAATGCCACAAAAAATCTTCATTTCCCTATGTTTTGAGGGAAAAAAAGATAGCGGGAGTTTGTGCAACATGGGCCCATAACGTGTCCATGGGAAGGATGTTATGGGTGTTCAACATATTTTTTCACCACCCATTTTAAACTCTGCAATAAAAGTTGTCTGGCCTGGTGTATATATATATATGTGTGTATATGTGTGTGTGTATATATATATATAGCTAGTATATAGTCACTACAAGTAATAGTATCAGGCATACACATTGTTGTAATGATAAATAATGAAGGGGTTTCGAACAATTATGAACAATAATCAATTTTTTTCACATTCACTATAATGATTTTGGTATTATAAATAGAGAGACACCATTTAACAACGCACCCATAAAAGGAAATGATAAATAATGAAGGGGTTTCGAAGAAAACGAAAAAGATATTCAGTTGTTTTGTCGTTCTCTGTAATGATTTTGGCGTTATTAAACATTCTTCGTGAGGATTTTGGCATTATTAAACTGTAAGAGAGCATTGAAATGAAATTGTAAACCACATACAAAGAAATCATCAATAGACAAAGCATAATGCAGCTACGAAGGAGGTAAACCATCATTGGACATCCAATATGGCTGTTAATATTATTTATAGTGACTATATTGAAAGAAATGCTAGTTTATATTATTTACAGTGACTATATTGAAAGAAATGTTGGTTTATTGAAAATAATATAATTTGAATTGAAAGATTTATAGCATTTAGTTAACAGTATTCATTGAACATAGGGAATTTAGTTACCCTTTTGTGTACCAACCTGAATGTGCGCCCTTGAGTAAGGAATGTGCAGAGGGTATTTGCAGAGCTTAGGAATATGCAATGAATTGGATTGTAGTGAAAGTGACATGGAAAATTTTGTCTTATAATATAATTCGAATGTGCAATGCATTCAATTGTGGTAGCTAGCTATTTTCAAATTTGAATTTTTGTGAGAAAAAGTCAGTCATGTCATATTAAATATGTAGTCCTCCATTGCTTTGAATTTTTCAATTTTCTTCCCTGCTTTGAATGAAACTTGGTTTTTTAAATTGGATTTTATGCAAATTCTTGGATATTGGGGAGCCTTACACTAGTTGTTGCAAATGCAGGTACCAAATGCAGATCCATTTAATGCATGAAGTTGTGAAGTGATATTTGGAAGGATGTACACTTGAGTGTCTAAGAAGTTTACAATTGATTGTTTTTATGTCATGTAATGCACCAATAGCTGTGCATATGTAATTGTAATTGGAGTACATTTGTACTCTTAAGCCACTTGCATAAAGTGGCAAATGTAAACATTAAGTTTTTAAAAAAATAAAAATGTTTATTATTTGTGCAAGATGTTTTTTCTTAAAATAAGAAATGTACCAGTAGTTTTTTTTTTTAACTTTTTGGTTTTCAACTACTAATTCATTTGTGAACATGTATTGGTATTAAAATAAATATTTACTAGTATTTTTTTATTTATGTACTAACAAATTTTTTTTTATGTTTTGGGGGGTCAACATGGTACTAAGGTGACGGTTATTGGAACTATTTCAGCTATTGGTACTCTTCCCCTACCTAAAAATAATAATAACTGGAATTTTCTGATGGCCCAGATAATTATGCTAGGGAGGGCTTCATCGGTTAAAAGGTCGCAGTCACTTTACCATAAAAAGAAAACTCCATTAATGGCTACGAAGAAGACAATACACTAGGGAGGTCTCAGGCAACGTACCTAAAAAATAGTAATTATATTTTGATTTTGTTGCTATTTATTTGTACTGGTGGCTGGTATCCTAAGACACTTATAGGTGCCATGTCAGTAGTTTGAAATGAGGTGGTGGTGCTTTGAGTTGTTATAAATATAAATATTATATTTTCAATTTAGTATTTCCAATTTTTTATTTGTATATAATTTTTTTAATTGAATATTATTAGTAAATATTAATTTAGTTGATAGTCAATTGGTTATTCGTAGTCCTTATTATTAAAATAATTGGTTATTATTTTTTATTAAAAACAAGTGTCACATAGTGGCTAGTATTTGCCGTCATAGATGAAAATATTTGTTCTAATTTTTAATTATTATAAAAAAAAATTGAATTGTAATCAAAATATGTGTTTTAATTTTTTAATTATTATTATTTTAAGATTATATTAGTATAATATATTTATATAATATTAACTATAACTCTTATTTTAATAAAATAAATATAATATAATAGAAATTTATAGTGAAAAAATATATTTTTCTTGAAAGCATAATCCTAGTTCAATTTAAAATATATATATTTATAATTAGAATAATAAAATTAATCTCAAATTTAATTATTAATTTTGAGTGTAATATTATATTATTTTTATATTTATGTAATATTAATTATACTTGGTCTTCATTAAATAACTATTAATAATTATAATAGTGAAAATAGACAGTTTTTGAATAAATTAATGAAAAATATGTAAATTTATGATTAAAAATTACTAAATTATTTTGTATATTTTAAAATCATTAAAAACTTATGATTTTTTTAAAGTTCTAAAAAATAGAATGATTTCAAAAATATATATAAATTACAATTATAAAGATTACATATATAATTAGGTTTATTTTTATAATAAAAATACTTGTATTTAATTTTTATTTAATTTAATTTAAACGAAATCAAATCCCTATAATTTATTTTACTATCTATATTTTGAGATAAAAATAATTATTAAAATTTATAAATCTATTTAGAAAAAGATTTTATTTATAATATTATAAATAAATAAAAATAAAAATAATTATTTAAAATAGACATTTCTTTTTTAAAATACAAAGAAATCCAAATAAGCCTAAAAAATCTATTATTCCTAAAAATCCAAACAATTTTTCTTTCTAATTTCTCAATGTTAATATAAATAATTTCAAACAACCAAGTGTTTTTTACTCATCACTTTAAGTAAATGATAAATGATATACTCCTGAAAATTATATTGATATGTAAAAGAATAATTGTAATCATAATTGTAAAAAAACTAGTGCCGGAGTTAGAAACCACAAACATCATTGTGTTATTACATCCATTATTGTTTCACATGTTTCATGTAGAGGTCATGCACGCTCCATTTTTTTCATATTGTAAAATATAAATTACTATCATAACAATAAGAAAAACTAGTACATGAGTAAAAACATCACAATAAGAGAAACTAGTATAGGAGTAAAAAATTACAAACATAGTTGTGTTATTGTAGCCATTGCGAATTCACATGTTTCAAGTAGAGGTCATAAATGCTCCATTTTACATTTTAGTACATTTATTTAGATAATCTAGACTTCTTTCGATTGTTTCAATATATAAAAATAAAATAAAATGTTTAGATTCTATTTGTTAGGCATATTGGTGCAGGAGCACCTAGGGTCCCTATGTTGCCTCAATGAAGGCTTTTGTTTGGTTTTCTTGTTTTAGTGTGGGTTCGAGATGTAACAAGTCCCATTGGTCATTTTGAGTCATTTCCAAGCATTTGTAATCAATTTGTAACTCTTTGTAAGGCCTTTAGGGCCATAGGAGTCATATTGGTCTTAGAGGTCATAGGTGGGTCAAAGTTGGTCAATGCCTCCCAATGTGTGGTAAGGGAGTGGAAATGATTTATTTGATGAATTTATGTCTTATTTGACATGTTTGCATGGTTTTGGGGGGATATTTGAGTCATTTGTACAAGTTGAGCAAAAAATATAAAAGTTGCTGACAACTTTTTAAAGTTGACAAGCAACATAAACACCAAAGGGTAGTTAAATGGCTAACCAATTCAAAATATGGTTAGAACAATTGGGTTTGAGTTTAAATAGACCCCTCAAGTTTTGAGGAGGGGTTGGTTTTTCATTATTGTACAAAGATCTCATCAAATGAATGCATTTTGAAGACTTTTTCTCTGCAAATTCTTGCTATAGTGTTTCTCTTTCCTTCATATACTTCTTGTTTGAATATTCTAGAAAATGAGAGTGGATTCATTGGAAAGGTCTCCAAGTCACCTTTCATTTGAGATCAATTTTACTTGATTTCATTTAGTTTTTTGACCACTTTATAAACATTTTTTGTGAAAACTGGTCTAAGACCCTTGGTTTAAGGGTTTTGAGCAATAATAATGTATATCTAACCATTCCATCAATGGCTTGACTCAAGACTTGGTGGAATGGTAGGTGTAATAGTGCTCCAGATGGGCTTTTGTCAGTTTTTGCAAAGGAGGACTTTGGAAGGTGATTTGAAGGGTTAACATCCCTATTTATTAAGCCAGTTGGACAAGGTTGGAACAAGAATTTGGGGTTTTGGTACCAAAATAATTGAAGAGAAACTAAAACCCATTTAATCTATCCATGTTGGACATTTCCTTGTATTTCATATTTGTTTTGTAAGTCAGTAAGGTGTTCTTAATATGCCTATAGTGCAACTGGAGACCTAATTATGCACCTAAAAGATGGTTGCAGTCAAGTTTTGGTCACTTTAGTCCAAAAAAACATACCTTGATTTTGACATATGTTATGAGCCTTCCAAAAGGGTATCTAAAAATGGTTTTATTTTTTTGTTGAAGATCAATATTTTGAAAGATATGGTCAAAATTCTCTCTAAGTAGAGCTACAAGGATCTAGTCTCCTCTAGGAAGCCAATGGCGTGGGATGGCTTAAAGGGCTTGTGTTGATTATAGTATTGGTTGATTTGAGAGAATTTAGGTTTAGAAACACCTTGAGATTCCTACCTTTACCCCTGCAATGGTCTGTTGCTTTGTTTTCTCAAGATGTCATGTCGTGGGACATATCATTGATTTGAGAATATTGGGTTGAGTACCCTCATGTTTGATATTATGCTTGAACCTTGTAACCACAATCTTGGGTGAGTTAAAACACCTATAAACCCCTCTACATCAAAGTGGTAACAGAGCCAAAAGTTTTGATAAATGGGAAGGAAGAGTTTGTGAAGAAGTTGAAGCATGGTAGAGATGCCTCCTAAAGTTGGGTTAGTGATGGCCAGGAGGATCAATTCCCTAGAAGATGTATTGAAGAATTGAAATCAAGGGAGATAAGGAGAGATAGGGGTGAAGAGAGTGATAGTAACCCCAAAGAAGAAGAAGAAGAAGAAGAAGGAGAAGGTGAAGGTGAGACCCCTCTTGCAAGTCCTTAGGAAGAGGAGAGCCCTCCTGAAGAAAGAAGGATTATCAATGCTTTGAAATCAATAAAAGGGGATGCTATTGATGTGAAAATGGAGCTTTATATTTATGGAGGAAAGATATATTCTTAGGAGTTGATAGAGTGGATTGATGCTTTGAATAACTACTTTCAATATAAGGAGGTACCTAAGGACAAGAAAGTGAAGTTTGCCAAAACAAAGTTGAAGGGTTTTGCCTTGGTTTGGTGGAACTACACCCAAGGAGAGAGGGTGAAGCAAAACAAATCTATGATAAATTTATAGGATAGGATGGTGAAAAAAGTGAAAGGATAATTCCTACTTGTTTATTATGAGGTTCAACTATTCAGGAGAATGCAAAACCTGAAACAAAAAGATATGGATGTGGCTGCCTACACTGAGGAGTTTCACAAACTTAACTTGAGATCTAGACATGTGGAGAATGAAAGGGAGAAGGTGACTAAATAACTTAATGGCTTAAGGTTTAATATCCAAGATGAAATTAGCCTCCTAGTCCCTAAGACTGTGGATGAATGTTTCCAAGTAGCATTAAGGGCAGAAGAGAAGTTGAAGAGGAAGAGTGATCAACAAAGTAGAGGAAGACGCAAAAAATTTAGGGGAAGAGGATCCTTTGGGGGTAGAGATAATTCCCAAAGACATCAAGGGGAGTCTAGCCACAATGAACAAAGTGGAGACTCAAGTAGTAAAGTAGGGTTTAGTGGATTAGGAAAAGGTTCAAGAACCTTGACTGGTAGATGTTATAATTGCAATCAAGTGGGACACATGTCCTTCAAATGTCTAGAGAAGCAAGCCTCTAGTTCCCATGGAGGAGAGAGAAGAAACCAACTAATGCAAGAGGAGTATTGCCAAAGTGTCAACACACCACCTAGGCCTGCAGATCCATAGTTTGGAGAGAGCCTAATGATGAGGAGAACTCTCTTGAAGGTGCCAAGTACCAAGGAACCACCACAAAGAAAATCACTATTAAGAACTTCTTGCATATCCGGTGGAAAGGTATGCAAAGTTATAGTTGATTTAGGGTCTACAGATAACTTGGTTTCATTAGAAACATTTGAGAAGCTAAGTTTGAAAAGAAACCCTCATGTTACCCCTTATAAGGTATCTTGGTTGAATAAAGGCCATCAAGTGCTTGTAAATGAACAATCTTGGGTAGAATTCCAAATTGGGGGGTATAGGGATAGGATCCTATGTGATGTGATTCCCATGGATGCTTTCCATTTGCTTCTAGGGTGTCCATGGTAGTGTAATCTAAAGGTACAACATGATGGGCAAAAAAGCATGTATATCAGAACAAAGAATGGTGAGTCTTTTACCTCGAACCCTTTACCTGGTGAAGGTGCAGATAAACAAGTGGGCTCTAGTGTCATGGTGGTAGGAGAAAAGGATTTTTTGTAGACCTTAAAAGAGGAAGGGGGCCTAGGATTTTCTTTGATTGTGAAGCCAAAAGATAGATCAGATTTACCCAAAACTAAAGGAGAAGCCATGCCTAGTGAAGTTCAAAACTTGCTAGAGAAATATAAGGGTATTGTAGTAGAGGAATTACCCAACTCACTACCTCTAATTAGAGATATAAGCCAACATATAGACCTAATACCAGGGGCCACACTACCCAATAAGGCTGCCTACAAGATGACCCCAACCCAAAATGAGGAGATTGCAAAACAAGTGCAAGAATTGTTGGATAAAGGGCTTGTGAGAAAGGTTTTGAGCCCATGTGTTGTACCTACTATTCTAGCACCCAAAAAGGATGGAAAATGGAGGCTTTGCATGGATTCAAGAGCCATTAACAAAATCACAATCAGATATAGGTTCCCTATGTCGAGAATGGAGGATCTTATGGATTGTTTAAGAGGAGCATGTTACTTTTCAAAGATTAATTTGAAAAGCGGTTACCATCAGATAAGGATTAGAGAAGGGGATGAATGAAAGACAACTTTTAGGACCAATGAGGGGCTCTATGAGTGATTGGTGATGCCCTTTGGGTTGGGAAATGTACCTAGTACCTTCATGCACCTAATGAATGAGGTATTGAAACCTTTCATTGGAAAGTTTGTTGTGGTTTATCTAGATGATATTTTTATTTTTATCAAGTCCAAGGAAGAATATTTGAGGCACCTTGACATGGTCCTAAGGAGGCTACATGAGGACAAACTGATGATCAACTTAGAGAAGTGTGACTTCATGAAAGAGGAGCAAGTGTACCTTGGTTTTGTCATTTCCAAGGGAAGTTTGAAGATGGATCCTTCCAAGGTGGATGCTATTCTCAGTTGGCCAACTCCAAAAATCAGTAGGAGATGTGAGGAGATTCCATTTATTTGCAAGCTTTTATAGGAAATTCGTAAAGAACTTCAACCACATATGTACACCAATCTTGACACCATCAAAGGAGCTAATAAGGGTAGGTTTTCTTGAACTAATGAAGCTAATAAGGGGTTTGAATACTTGAAGAAAAGAGTATCCCAACAACCTATACTTGTGCTCCCTAATTTTGACAAAGTTTTTACCATTGAGTGTGATGCTAGCAATCAAGCAATAGGGGTTGTTTTTAGCCAAGAGGGCAGGCCAGTTTCATTTTTTAGTGAAAAGCTTAATGAAAAAAAGAGGAAGTACTCATCATATGATTTAGAATTGTATGCTATGGTCCAAGCTCTTAAAAAGTGGAGGCACTATTTGTTACCTGAGGAATTTGTTTGTTTTAGTGACAATCATGCTCTAAGTTTCTTGAATGGGTAGGACAAACTAAACCATAGACATATGAAGTGGGTTGAATCTCTACAAGCCTACATCTTCACAATAAAATATAAGAAAGGACAAGCCAATAAGGTGGCCGATGCTCTTAGTAGGAGGGCACTTGTAGTGCAATAAATACAACTCTAAAGCATGGGAATAGATGCTCTCAAAGACATGTATCATGATGATGTAGATTTCAAGGAGATCTACAAGGTTTCTAATCAGTTTTTGAATAATTTTCACAATGAGTATTCTGATTTTTTTGCTTCAGAATGGTTTTCTCTTCAAAGATAGTCAATTATGTGTGCCTAGATGCTCAATGAGAGAGATCTTATAAAGGAGAAGCATAGTGGGAGCCTTGGTCATTTGGTCTTGATAATACTTTGGATTAGGTTAGAAGATTTTATTATTGGCTAAAGATGTAGGTGGATGTGAGGAGATATGTTGAAGGGTGCACTATATGTCAAGGAGTAAAAGGAACTTCATCAAATGTAGGACTTTATCAACCCCTTCCAATTCCCAATAGGCCTTGGGAGAGTGTAATTATGGATTTTGTGTAAGGGTTTCCTAAAATAGAAAGGGGTTTTGATAGTGTCTTTGTGGTTGTTGACTGATTTAGCAAGATGACACATTTTCTTCCATACAAGTGTACTAATGACGCATCTCAGATTATAAATTTGTGTAGATGTCCAAAATTAATTAAATTAAATATTTAATTAATTTTATCCCTTCTACGTAATTAATTAATTTAATTATGTTAACTTTATTCCTCTTAGAATTAATTAAAATAAATTTAATTAATATTGTCTCTATAGTCTAGTAATTGATTTATTAAATAAATTGATTATTCCCTATTCTCATAAAGTTCTCAAATTAATTATTTCTTCAAAATCCCCTCTTAGTTAATTAATGACAATTAATTAACCAGTTCATGTGATTCTTACAAACCACTCTCCCTAATTCTTCATTAGCCTAATTAGTTCTTCTAAAAGCCTACTTAACATTATTTCCTAATTTTTAATTCCTCCACTCATTCTCTCTCCTCTTGTCAAATCTCTTTATCTCTCATTTACCCACCTAATTCCCTTTTTAATCATTTTCTAGTGGCTAATCCTCATGATTAGTTACCAAGTCAACCAATAGCCATAAATGGCTAAGTCCACTTGTCCCCTCCTCACCTTCCAACCTTAAATGCACCTAATTGGGTCATTTCATGGATTTTAAAAATTCTCATTCCACCATGTACTCTCATCTTCCCAAGGAATTTTAAATTCCTTTTCCTATTACCTTTCCCTATGCAGTCCATTATTTGAGAAATTTAAATTCTCTTGCTCATCCCCCAAGGAATTTTTTGTTATAACCCACTTAACTTACTCCAAAAATACCAACTGATTTTTTTCTCGATATATAAATATAGATTTTTTATTCTTACTTATTCTTAATCATGTTTGATTCAATCATATACTCAGGTACATTTATTCAAACGGGATAGGCATCCATCCAACTGGGATGGGCATCTAACCATACAGGCTAGGAATCTATCCATAAGGGACTAGGAATCTAACCATATGAGTTAGGCATCTGTACATAGAGAACAAGGGGTTTCATCTATCCAACTGGGATAGGCATCTACCCAAACTGGATAGGCATCTATTCATAAGAATAGTATATGCTCTAGACAGAGACTTTAGACTCATTGGGACCATCTGGGTCCTGAGTCACTCTCTAAAGACTACACTCCCCTACTAGGAATGAACTGAGGTCACCGTCTTTAGGAGTATATAAAAACAATTATATAACAAGCTTGAGTTTTGCCTCGTAATTTGGCCTAAAGCCTCGGGAAGTCAAGCAAATCCATACAGGATTCCTTCTGAGCATGCATTGAATTAAATTTAAAATTTTAATTATCTTTATCTATACCCTTTGATTGAGGAACTTAAGGAGCTCCAAAATCATGATCAACTCAATCTTAACCAAAAACCTAATTCCCCATCCCCGAATGCATGAGTACAAGGGATAACTCTATCCCTAGACTTCCTAATACTCGTTTCGGCACGGGATCAAGGTGTAGATTATGTAGTTTTGGTTTCTAACTATGGTTTAATATAAACTATTTGGTGGGTACGCAACCCTTTCTAGGGTCAATGTCCCAGACAGTTTCTCTATGGTTGCTACCCATGATGGTAGCTCTATAGCAAAAAGGCTTAGGGTGGCCTTCTGATTGTGGCCTAAGATAACTAAGTCCTATTTCCTATTAAATACTTCACCCATAATCCATTATCATCTGTTAAAAAAAATCATTAAAGATAAATAAATTCCAAATTATCACACACCATTAAACCCTAATGGGGCTTTCTAAGGTTTAACTGAATGGATGTAAATTCATTTTAAAATTAATCTTTTTAGATTATCGATCCAAGGAGGATTACCCGCCCCTTGGATTTTAACTTTTGAATGACCCTTATTTCTCCCCGATGGTTTATAGGAACGATGCCACAGACACCATTGTTGCAACTTTATTAGGCATTAAGTGCATTAGTTCAATATGATGACATTACTTGTAAGCGTGACCCAGAGGCACCATAGATACCGAATGCTGCTAGCTTTTGGTTTTCAACTCATCTTGTTTAGTTGTCTAACTAGGAATTTAGATATGAATTTCATGAATCTTAAGTAGGCAATATACTAAAATCATTATGGAAAGAAACTATTATTTTAAAGCTAAGATACAAATTATACATCATTGGAAATAACATTTGATGGAAACAACATATCAACTCCTTGAAGAAAATCTATTATAATATTTAAAACCTTAGAACTTGAAAATTTAAAATGAAGGTACTAATTGCTTGAAAATATGATACTTATAAGAGACAAATTATGTAAAAGATTGAAATTACTAAACTATCATGTAAAACTATTACTTGAGAGAGGAGTCAAATAGCTAGTTTTTGGAAATAAACTTAACTTCTACTTATTTGAAGGTGAGATCTATTTAACGAAAATCTTGATAATCACATAATTTTCAATTACCAATGTTTGAAAAATAAGATTAGTAGGAGGTCTAATCACATGCTAATCAATCAATATATTGAGTCTCCTAAATAATTTTTATACAATCTACTTCTAGTTGCCTTTGAACTAAAGCCACAACCTTTTCACGATTAAAAGAGATCAACTATTCCTTCCACTTGAAGTTATACTACTTTATTGAATAATATGCTTAATCTCCAAGTTCTTAGAAGTGAGACAAGGCTTGTCCCTAAAATTTACTTCAGTTTAATTATTTATCTCTCTAAGTTCATAGACATTTACAATAAATGTGAGTTCTTGATTTGAGGTTTACAAAAAGATTTCGGATTTTGATAAATATTTCAATAAAGATTCTCCACTTCCTAATTAATACTACTTTTCTAAACAAATAGATTATGTTAAGCTTAATTATGAAATTCACCCCTTCATTTACATGTAGCTTTTACTAGCCTTTGTTCCCCTTAAGTTATAAGGTAACCTTGACTAATATTTGATTCAACTATTCTAAATGTTTCATGTTAAATTCAATATCTTGGAATCTAATGAGAACAATCAAATGTTCAACCTACTACTTCCACAAGATTAATATTCTAAGAGAGAATGACGGTGCAACTCGCACGATAACAATAATAAGTACTTAGATGGTAGCAAGGAAATATGTAACTTGTATGATAATGATAGGTTGGCAAATGTTCGACTTCTTAAATGAGGATAGATTTAACTAATATTGAGTCACTTGGTTGAAAATTCACAAATTGTTAAGAAGACTCTAATATTTGAAGCAAACTATAAATAAAGAAAGGTTTTGAAATAATCCCTACCTTGGGATAGGTTCACTTATTTGTTCAAAATCTTGAAATGATTATTACCTCTTTTCTTGATTTTTCCTGAATTAAAATTATTAGGAGATCTAACTACTATCTCAATATCAAAGAATAACTAATTTAAGGTATCAAAAATTATCTATTTAACAACTAATTAATTACTCTATCTAAGATGCCCAATTCACTTGATAAGGAAGAAATAAATCCCTAAAATTATTTCCCTTTGAAAAAGAATACAAGTGATATTAATAGATTTGTAACCAAATTTTAGATTAATAACCCTCTTTTTTTAATATATATATATATATATATATATATTCATAAATTATTAACTATCAAAATTGTATTGGTTATAATCTAATTTCCAAGAAAAAAAATCTAATTAAAATTAATTCCAATACATTTATCATCAAAAAATTTTTACCCAACAAACTATATTCTAAATCTATATTATTAAATTTTAATTATGCCGAAGGCGTTCCCTATGTGAGCTTTACAAGCTCAATTGGACGATCCACGGTTGATATCATTGTAGAGGCTTGCAAGACGATTGAAACGTTCACAACCATTAGATGTTAAAGCAATATAAATCCCACTAAATTTTATTTAACTTAATTTTTTATTTAAAAACAATTTCATTTGATAAAATACAATGCTTTTTTATAATTAGAAACATCAATTCTTTTTTATTTTAAACTGATTTTCTTGTTAAAAGTGATTTTTTAAATAAAATAGAATGATTTTTAGTGAATATATATCATTTTTATGTATTTTATTTTATTTACTAATCATTTAAAATTTCTAATATGAAATGATTTGTATACAATAAAGAATAAATTAGAATTGGAAGTTAGTTTTAAATCTAGACTTTTGTCTTTAACTTATTCTAAAATTATAATTACTCATTGTTGATTATTTTAAATAGAAATTTAATTTATTTGTATTAGATACTAATTGTTTATAAATTTTTAAAATTACAATTTATTATAATTTTAAAGTTAAATGTAAGCTTAAAAAATATTGTGGTGATTTGAGTGATAGTTTTAGATCCAATAATACTTAATCTTGCATAGAAATGAAATTGTACTTAAATTAAATAAAATATTTATTATTAATGCTAAATTTATAATATTCCTAACCATAACCCTTATAATACTTGATTATGGTTTAATTCTAGCCAACGGTGCACACATAACCAATTTAAAAAGAAAAAATCATAATTATAGTTGTTAGACACAATACAATAGATCTGATCTAAATAATGTAAGAGCATAGCCTAACTAATTACATTATGCATCATTTAAGATATGATAAATCTTAAGGTTAGGATTTACATTGTGATTCAATTAATGTTACTAATGTTTGCAATCTATTAATTATATTTTTTAGGTACATGTTTTATTAATATTTTAGATCTAATAAATTTTTAAAAAGTGGTTTTACTTTTATTTAGTTATTTTTCAATTTAAAATATTTATTATTTATTATTAAAAAAAAAATTATTATTTTTAATTAATATTTTGTTTTTTGTATATTTTGACTTTGCATTTAGTTTATTCTATTTTTATTTTTATTTTAGATTTGAATTTGAATTTATTTTTTTGGTCGGTAAAATATTTATTTTATTAATAATATTTAAAAAGTCCAAAATACAAAAGATGACATCACTGGTAGTATCAAAAACCAATTCAAACCCTACCATACCTACCTACCAATGTGTGGGCATTACAAAAAAATCACCTAGGCTACCACAAACCCATAACAAAACTATTCGGAAAAGTAACAGAGTTTTTACAAAACAAACAACATAAAAACTTCATGTTTGTTCACCATCCCCATCAATACCTAGTACCTCTACATTACTTTGTTTGCAAGACCTCCTTGTCTGATTCCCTCCCTCGACACATTGACCATGCACACCTCAACCCCTACCTCTACCCTGTGGATGACCACCCATCCAATAATCTGCCAATTTATACTTGAGTAGAGATCGATCCATCATCTCCCTTGACAGTCTAGATTCTAACACTTTCTCCCAATCAATCACATAATCTTTGATAGTCTACCACCCCTCCATGACAATGTGCCTATGAGTATTTCTACCCTCCATAGATTTCCACATAAATAAAGGATGCACATTGGGAGGGTAACTGAGAATCACCACCCAATCACCGAGAGTCGTGACAACCTTTGTCCTGGCTCTGCCAATGTGCAAGTAGGGCATCCAATCCCACCCTCCATTTTGGTTTCACACAAAGCTCCATTATTCTCTTCACCTCTTGGACAATACTGCACTCCAATCCCCATGCGCAAAACATGAACGAAATGTTTGTATTTACCCTATACTTCATGTTTGCTAGAAAAAATTCATATCCCAAAACTTGTCTGACCTAGATGAGAAAGAAGTGGTCATCTATAGTGAATACATTCTTCAAATCGTCATTTGTGATTTTCCCCCAAAAAGCCATTTGTTCTTTACTCTCTTCCAAGCTGATGTTGGTCTCCATGGAAACAGATTACCCGTGCACCACTTCTCCAAGAAGTTTCTAGACCAAATCCAAGCAAACACTAATTCACACAAAGCAAAAATAAACACAATATCAAACTTGAAGCCTCAAAGCATGTGGGCAATAAATGTCTGAGCTCCCACACTCTACCACCTCAAAAAATCTCATCCTTCCCTACGTTAGGGCCACCAAAAATGAATGAAACAAGACCCATACTGATGCTACACATCACCAAGACCAATGTTAAATCAATGGCATCAAGATCACCCTACCAACTCAACCACCAACTTGGACAATGATCCGGCCAAAACATTGCCTTCTATGTACACATGTGAAAGAGTGAAAGATTTGAAACCTTCTAATTTTATTTGAATAATTTTGATCCACTTGTCAATTTTCCAATCATGGACACCCCCATTTTCAATTGAATTTATTACTATTTGAGAATCCCCTTCTTGAAGCAATTGATCAGCTTTGATCCTTTTGATAAATCAATTGCCAATGTCGTTACTTGCACCTCTACTACATTGTTTGTCTCATTCTCCAATTTATATGAATCTATGGCAAGGATGTTTCTATCAGAGTCCCTAGAAACATACCCCACCCCTGAAGGTCTAGGATTCCCTTTCAAAGCACCATCAAAAGTAACCTTCACCCAACCTTGTTCTGATTTGATCCACTCTGCATCTTCCCTATACCTCTTAGGATTAACCCTATATTGCCCATTAGTAGGAAAATTTAAGTTTGAAATTTATTTTTAATTATTATATGTTTTTGTGAAATTATAAATAATAATTTAAAGTTATTAGAGTTAATATAATTTATAATTTTTTTAATCAATCATATTCGAAGTAGTATTTGCTTTTGACTGGAGCTATGAACTAAGGAGACCACATTTTGTAGGGGCTTCATCATCATGTTTGTTTAACAAGAACACCCTTATATCTCCTTGTGTCATCTTGTCTTCCATGCCCACGAATCACCTTCTCTCTCCATTACTTGTGTGTGGGACACATGGGCCTCGACTAAACTCAAACCCAAGACCTCCCATGTAGGAGGCTCACAACTCACCGCTGCGTTGTGGGATCGTCCCCCTTAATTTAATTTATAATTATTTATCTTATTAAAATTAAAATTTATTTTAGAACAATTATATTTTGAATTTTTCTTTTAATTTATATAATACATTTAATTTATATTTTTATCTCTCTATTTACCTTCTCCTTCTTCCTCTATGTCTCTTTCTCTATCTCCACATTTTTCTCTCTATCTCTCTCCCCTGCCTCTATCTCCTTACCTCTTTGTTCATCTCTCTCTCTCTCTCTCTCTCTCTCTCTCTCTCTCTCTCTCTTCCTGTATATACCTCTCCCTCTCTCTCCTCTCTATGTTACTCCCTATTTCTATATATCTTTATTTCTCTATCCTCTATCTATCTCTCTAAATCTTTTTTGCACACTCCTTGTTGCTCCTCTGCATCTTTATCTCAATATCTCTCACACTTTCACACACACTCCTTGTTTCTCCCTCTCCCTCTCTATCTCTATCTCTATCTCTATCTCTATCTCTATCTCAATCTCTATCTCAATCTCTATCTCTATCTCTATCTCTCCCCCCTCTTTCTTCTTCTCTCTATTACCTCCTTTATCTCTCTCTTGATCCCTTTAGCTCTATCTTCCCATCTCTTCTTCTCCCTCTCTATCTCTATCTTTCTTTTTTAACTCATGTGCGGATCCCTATGACTAGATGCATAGTTCATTTTAAGGTATCACTTCTTGATTGAGACCTTGGTTGCACAAACAACATCAATTTTTAAATGGCCTACCAATTGAACTTACACACTAAACAATTGTATATGCAAAATAAACCAAATTTTTTTCCTAATTGACCTTTCACACCTTTTTCAGCGTACCCATTGCACACCAAAGTGTGATTGCTAGTTATTAACTAGTTTTCAAATAACACAAAACTTACTCAATGCATTTATTGATGAATTTGAATGAAGTCAAATTTCAAAAGGGATGCATATACTAACTGCATCGAAAGTGGATGTGTTTATATTGGAGTAGGGAGAGAAGAAATGGGCCCGCAGGGCCCACCCCCCATCCCTTACCCCTTGTGGACCATGTAGTGGCCGTGGGGAGTGGGGTGCGTGGGGGCTACCACTGCCCATTCCCAATCCCAACCTTAAGGCTTTAATATCATTAAAGAAGCTGCTCAACATCCAATGAAATGCCAAATTTATTCGTAACAGGGTACAATATTATATTATGAATATTATAATACAATGTTTATAAATTTATATATATATATATATATATAGCCTTAAGGCTTTAATACCATTAAAGAAACTGTTCAACATCCAACGGAATGCCAACTTTATTCATAGTGGGGTACAATATTATATTACAACGAATATTATATTTTAAAGACTAAATAGTCTTGTCATTTTCAAAGAGGTTCATCAAAGATGTGTTGAATTCTAATTTGCAAGCCACGGTAGATGTGAACTCTAGCGTTGGTTTAAAAAAAGATGAGTATTCATGGTGCCAAATTTCACATCCATACCTATCCTCATGTTATAATATCTTTGTTTTTATTTTGAAAACATGTGAGTATAAGAGTCCGAATTCATTTTGCGTACCAAAAGAGTAGTTGATCGAAACATATGGAGTTAAATGATCTTGTAACGTTCATTCTTTCTACCACGACAACTTGTCTATTTCACCTTCAATTATTCGCTCCCATATTTTTGGGAAGAAATTCCAGAAACAACTTGTTGGCCATTTGGAGGAATTGATTATGTGTTACATTAATGTCAATACTAGATGTTTTGGCTACTTTGCCAGTATCCTTCTGGTCCCGGTAGGTTGTTTGGTTTCTGGGTGGATTAGATCATGATGATCCGGTATGTTTGGGTTATAGAACTAGCTTATTCATGCTACTCAAATTCATCTTCAATCAATTGGTTTTGATGTGGTGATCGGATGCTATCATGTATGCTGGCAAGCTTGGTTTGCTGTTTCGACGAGGGTTTCACTGACAAAGCATTGTTTAATATTCTTGATGATATGCATAAGTGGTTTTGGTGCAGCTTCTAGTGGAGTTCCAAGATGCTGATGGTGATCATGTTCAAGACTTGGTTGATTGGGATCATTTCTTTAGCATGTGTGGACCTAAATTGGGTCTCGGTTTATCTAGGTTATGGACCGGCTTAGTGTAACGTGTTGATTGGACTTCTCGATGTGTTTTCGGGTCTTATGGGTTGGATATTATTTGTTTTTTCTTAGGCCGACATGTTTGGTAATTATGTAATTGCTTTATTGTCTAATGGTTGACCTTATTGTTTGTGGTCGAGGGTTTGTATATATATGATGTAAGATCTCATTGTAGATATATAGGAAAGAGATATGGATATGTAAGGAGTGAATAATGTAATGTAAGGGATATGGATATGTTAGGAGCAAATAATGTAATAATCATTCATGTAGAGAATTTGGTCGATCATTGGTGATTGAGTTGGGTTTATGTAAGAGGATTTAGTCCTCAGGTATTGAGCTTAATCAGAACCGTACTTAGGTATAGGAGATGCTATCTTTGTAGTTCATTCAATCTTCTGGATTGTAGTCTAGATTTCTATGTAGTCTGTGAGACTCCTTTTGTGATGAGCAGTGTGCTCTAGGTTGTTGGCCTTCCTGCAAGTGCAGGCACCTCTATTGTAATCACATACTTACTGCAGAAGTATTATCTGACTGTGGGTAGGCTTCCCACCCTAGTTTTTCCCTTTACCATGTTTTCCACATACAAATCTTGGTGTCATGTGGATGGTATTTATTCTCTAATTGTTGTTTATGCTTAATAGGTTTATTTGCTATTTTGGTAATTGGTTTATGCATTCTAGTATTGATCTTTTGGGTTCTGGTATTAAAGTTTTAATTGCTTAAGGTTTCGGTAATCTGGTGACAACTGATTCACCCCCCCTCTCAATTGTCTTCCAATTATTTGAATTGTCTAACAATTGGTATCAAAGCTTTGGTCCTCTTTGCAGAAGCTTAACTACTTGAGGAATATCCTATGGTGACTAACAATTCAATTTTATCTAGTTCATCTACTGCTATCTTTCAGAGAGATATTCCTAGGCTTGATGGAACAAATTATAGTATGGAAGATTTAGATGGAGACTCATCTGAGATGTATCGGTAAGGAAATTTGGGAAATCACAGAGAATAGTGTAACTCCTTTTAATCCGACATCTGGAAACCCTCCTCTAACAAATTTGGATAAGGAGATTGAGAATGATTGTAGAGCAAGAGAAACCCTCTTGTGTGCATTTTCTGATCATCAAATAATGGGATTAACTGACAAATCATCAACAAAGGCTATATGGGACAAGTTGGAGACTGTTAATGAAGGTGACCCTCTTGTGAATATTGCTAAACTTGATGGTTACTGGGTGAGATATGAAAACTTGAAGACGGAAGAAGATGAAAGGAATACTGCATTCATGGAAAGGGTAAATGAAATTGTTATGGGAATTCAATGTTGTGGTGGAACTCTGAGTGAAGATGAAATAGTTTCTAAAGTTCTGAGAGATTTGCCACCAACTTATAAGATGAAGGCTACTACAATTAATAAATTGAGAACAATGGTTAATACTTTTTGTCAACAGAGATACCTTGGTTGGGAAATTATCTGCTTTTGAGCTTGAAGAATTTGGACCTTCTGGAGTTCTGAAGTATGAACCTGATTTTCATGCATTTACATCATCAACCAGCAAGCAATAATGGAAAGCTTTATATGCAAAGGAATTGGATAATATGAAGAGAGAAGATGAAGAATTTGAGAAACTTGAAGCCCTATTTGATAGAAGAGTACCTAAAGGATCGCTAGGAAGTAAGTATGAAGGAAACGAACCTTTTAAATGTTTTGCATGTAATAAGATAGGTCATTTTGTATGTAATAAGATAGGTCATTTTGCATCTAGATATTCTGAAAGGAACTAAAGATTTGAAGAAACAGATAGAAGATCTCTTAAGCCTAACCCTGGATATCAGAACAAGTATAAGTATAGGAAAAACAGAGATAAATCATGCTACATTGTAGATGAGGAACGTGTGACTGATTCTGATGATGAACCAAACACAAGACTCTGCTAGTGGTTCCAACAATGGAAAGAAATGAGTGTTCTTGGCTATCAAAGAAGATGTTTTGGCGCTGGAAGAGAATGTACCTAAAAATAAGGCCTTGGCTACTAAAATTGAAGATAAGGATGAATGGGTAATTGATAGTGGATGTTCACATCATATGAATGGAGACAAAAGGAAGTTTCTATCTTTACAAGAATTCGATGGCGGTCTGGTTAGATTTGGAGATGACAAAGCATGTATGATCAAAGGAAAAGGAACTATATCATTAGATGGTAAGCACAATAGTAATAATGTTTTTAATGTTGAAGGTTTAAGGCATAATCTTTTGAGTGTAGGACAATTCGTGGATAAGGGATTTCAATTACAATTCAAGGATGGAAAATGCAAAATCATTAATATATCTAGATTGGAGATTGCAACCTGTACATAGACAAAAGGTAATATATTTCATTTCAATTCCAGTGAGAAGACATGTTTGATTGCACAAATTGATGAGAGTTGGCTATGGCATAAAAGACTATGTCATATGAATTTTGATTGCATGGTAAAGATCAATTCAACTAAGGCAGTTAGAGATATACATAAGATTATGAAGCCCTATAATCCGATATGTAAGGAATGTCAAATAGGAAAATAGGTCAGAACCTCTTTTAAGAGTATACAAGATAAATCTAATGATTTTCTTGATCTCATTCATACTGATTTGTGTGGCCCTACTAGATTTAAAAGTTTTCAAGTTGATAGATATTTTATGCTAATCATTGATGATTATTGTTGAATGATGTGGGTTACTTTTCTAAGCGAGAAATCTTAGGCTTTTGAAAAGTTTAAAATCTTTAAAGATAAAGTTGAAACAAAGATAGGATTGAAGATTAAGTGTTTAAGGTCAGATCATGGTGGAGAATTCAAATCTGGTGAGTTTAACAACTTTTGTGAGAAGAATGGCATATGGAGACAATTTTTTGCTCCTCGGGCACCTAAACAAAATGGAGTTGTGGAAAGGAAGAACATAACTATCTTGGATGCTACTAGAACCATAATGATGGAAGCTAATCTACCTCATATCTACTGGAGAGAAGAAGTGAGCACAACAATGTATACATTCAACATAGTACATATCAAAGGAGAAACTGGTAAGGCACCTTATGAATTATGGTTTGGCAATATACCTACAGTTGAGTATTTCAGAATCTTTGGTAGTAAATGTTATATCAGGAGAGATGATTTCATTGGCAAATTTGATCCTAGATGTGATGAATTATTCCTTGGTTATTCTAATGAAAGAAAGGAATATAGATGTTATAACAAGAGATTGCAGAGAATTGTGGAGAGCGCTAATGTCAAGGTGGATGAGCTAAATAAAAGTCAAATCAGAGTTTATGAGCAAGAACCAGCAGTGGAAATGATCATACTTGAACTGGTAACACCTTTACCAGAATAGAATGTTGAACTAGTTACTCTGGCAGTATCAAAAAATTCAACAGTAACTGAAGAACTGGGAAGAGGAACAGTAAATCAGAAGACTCCTAGGTATGTGAGGATGGATCATTTAGAAGAGAAGATCATTTGGGACAAGAATAATGGAGTGATGACAAGAAGGATATTAGCAACTAAATGAGGTATATTTAATTTCTCAAGTTTAATAGATATCAGTAATTGAAGCATGTAAAGATGAATGTTGGATGAAAGCTATGGAAGAAGAATAAGATCAGATAGAGAAGAATAACACATGGAATTTAGTTCCCCGACCTAAAAATAAGAATGTTATTGGAACTAAATGGGTTCTTAGGAATAAACTAAATGAAGATGGACAAGTTGTAAGGAATAAAGCTAGATTGGTTTGTAAAGGATATTCTTAGAAGGAAGGAATTGATTATGATGAAACTTTTGCACCTGTAGCTAGTATTGAAGTTGTAAGATTATTTATTGCCTATGCTGCACATAAAAACTACAAGGTTTATCAGATGGATGTTAAGTGTGCCTTTTTGAATCAGGATCTTGATGAGGAAGTTTATATTGAGCAACATGATGATTTTTTTCTTTCAAATGATAAAAACACAATTTGCAAGTTAAGAAAAGCTTTATATGGTTTGAAATAGGCACCTAGAGCTTGGTATGCAAGGTTAGATAAATATCTTTTGAAGCTTGGTTTCACTATTTAGGTAATGCTGATAGTAATATATATTATAAAGTCACTGATGATGATATACTGATTATTGATGTTTTTGTTGATGACATCATTTTTGGAGGTGAAGATAAGTTGTGCATGGAATTTTCTAAAAATATGGAGAAAGAATTTTAAATGTCTATGATTGGGGAAATGAAATTTTTCTTAGGTTTGTAGATTACTCAAACTGATAAAGGTATTTTCATCTATCAAACTAAGTATGCTAGTGAATTGTTGAACAAATTTGGTATGGTAGACTCTAAACCGGTAAGTACTCCTATGATTAAAAGTGAGAAATTGACAAGGAAAGATGAATCTGCACTGGTAAATCCTACAAGATATAAGTATATGATTAGAGGTCTACTATATTTGACTCAGACTAGGCCTGATATAATGAATGATGTTTGATTTGCATCATGATATCAAAGTGATCCTAGAGAAGATCATGAGAGTGCAGTGAAAAGAATTTTTTGATACTTGCAAGGTACATCTGAATATGGTTTGTGGTACCCTAAGGATGATGACTTTACTTTATGTGCATATATAGATGCAGATTAGGAAGGTGATGTTGATGACCAGAAAAATTACTTCCGGTGGAGATTTCTTTCATGGGAAGAAGCTGGTTTCGAGGATCATAAAGAAACAATTATGTACTTCTTTGTCTACTGTTGAAGTTGAGTATGTTGTTGCTGCTACTAACTGTATACAATTTCTATGGATGAAGAAAATGTTGAAGGACATTAAAGTGCATTGCATTGGACCGGTGGTTATTCACTGTGATAACTCCTTTGCTATAGATATATCAAAGAATCTGGTATTTCACTCTAAGACAAAGCACATATCTATCAAGTATAGCTTTTTGAAGGAGAAGGTGGAAGATAATGAGGTTAGACTAGTTTATATGAACACTAAATAGTAGATTGCAGACGTTTTCACTAAACCTTTGCCTAAAGAATCATTTGAGTACCTTAGAATTAGATTAGGTGTTTTTGCCCCTCCGACAGAGAACTGGTCGATGCTATTTGCATCAGTCTGATATGTATTATCAAAGACATTATTCATTCTGGATTGATGTAGGGATGCTACTGCTCAGGGGGAGTAGTTAGCCTTGTGATTCAGTGGGTTTTGTTTTTGCTTTGATATTTATGTCAGATTTATGGAATTGATGTCAAAGTGGGACATATATTCATGTGAAAAACTTGAGGGATATATACATCAGGGGGAGTATGTTTCAAAACTTCATTGCTATATTCTTGGATGAGAGATTTATTTGGCTTTTCTTAGCACTTGGATATTTTTTACATCTAGTGTTGCCATCAATGCCAAAGGGGGATATTGTTGGCCATTTGGAGGAATTGATTATGTGTTGCATTAATTTTTTGTCATTGATGTCAACACTAGCTGTTTTGGCTACTTTACTGGTATCCTTCTGGTCCCGGTAGGTTGTTTGGTTTATGGGTGGATTAGATCATGATGATCCGGTATGCTCCGGTATGTTTGGGTTATGGAATTGTCTTATTCATGCTACTCAGATTCATGTTCACTCAGTTGGTTTTGATCTGGTGATCGGATTCTATCCTATATGCTGGCAAGCTTGGTTTGTTATTCCGGCGAGGGTTTCATCGGTAGAGCATTGTTGAAGATCCTTGGTGATATGCATAAGTGGTGTTGGTGCAACTTCTAGTGGAGTTTCAAGATGCTGATGGTGATTGTGTTTGATACTTGGTTGATTGAGATCATTGCTTTAGCATGTGTGGAGCTAATTGGGTCCTGATTTATCTAGGTTATGGACTAGATTAATGTAACATGTTGATTGGACTTCTCGATGTGTTTCTGGGATGTCTTATGGGTTGGATATTATTTGTATGGCATGAGGCTAACATGTTTTGTAATTATGTAATTTATTTATTGTCTGATGACTGACCTTATTGTTTGTGGTCGAGGGTTTGTATATATATGATGTAGGATCTCATTGTAGATCATATAGGAAACGGATATGGATATGTAAGGAGCGAATAATGTAATAATCATGCATGCAGAGGATTTGGACGATCATTGGTGATCAAGTTGGGTTTATGTAAGAGGATTTAGTCCTTCGATATTGAGCTTAACTGGAACTGTACTCAGGCATAGGAGATGCTATTTTTGTAGTTCATTCAATCTTTCAGATTGTAGTCTGGATTTCTATGTAGTCAGTGAGACTCCTTTTGTGATGAGTAGTGTGATCTAGGTTGTTGGCCTTCCTGCAAGTGCAGACCCCTCAATTGTAATCAAATACTTACTACAAAAGTATTATCTAACTGTGGGTAGCCTTCCCACTGTGGTTTTTTCCCTTTACCGGGTTTTCCACGTACAAATCTTGGTGTCATGTGGATGGTATTTATTCTCTGATTGTTGTTTATGCTTAATTGGTTTATCTTCTATTTCGGTAATTGGTTTATGCATTTTGGTATTGATCTTTTGGGTTCTGATATTAAAGTTTTAATTCCTTAAGGTTTCATTAATTTGGTGACAACTAATTCACCCCCCTCTCTCAGTTGTCTTCTGGTTATTTGAAGTGTCTAACACAACTCCATTTCCACATTGTCCAACAAAATATGTAGGCCAATTTAATTAATAATAAATTTACTTGCTCTTGAAGACTCCTACCATAATCACCAAAATTGGGTAGTTGTGTCCATAGTTTTGGGTCCACCACGTTGTTTATAAATATGTATATATATATTTAAATATATAAGCAAAAAATCAAGTGTTTTAATATACAGAAGATAAATGGGAAGATAGATATTATACACATATATATAAATTCTTATATATGGCTTTATGTTTTAATTTTCTTTCTATATACAAGATAAACTTCCTTGTTTTATTCATAGAGATGATTAACCCAGAGGTAATCTTTTACAGAGAGATGAATTCCACAAGTTTACTAGAGAAATAAACTTCACAGATTAAGCTTTGAGAGATAAGGGTTTCCCAAGAGAGATAAATGTTATAGATTTCCTCAAAGAGATAAATTGTTTGGAGAATAATATACTTAGAGAATGAATATCCAGAAAGATGAAAAATCTTAGAGAGAAAACTCTTTTTGAGAAATAATATATTTAAAGAAATGAATAATCAGATAGATGGACAATCACAGAGAGATAAGTTGTTTGAGAATTAGTATATTCGAAGGAATAAAATAAAAATAGAAAGATGAACAATCACAAAGAGAGATAAATATTCATAGGGATGAAAAATCGTAGAGAGGTAAATTGTTGCTAATAATTTTTTTTTAAAACTAACATTTTGAAAAGGAAAGCAAAGGAATTTAGGGGATATTCATATTGCAAATCTATTTGAAAAGAAATCTATTAGACATACAAATTATAATTTCATTTATGCATATAATTCTTCCCTGTCAAAATTTGAATCAAAATCTTTTTGAGGATATACAAATATTATTTTAACTACGAAGTTTTAGGAAAAACATGCAAGTGAAGAAAATTTATCTCCCTTGTTTTTTCTACATAAAAAATCCTCTACAAGGAAAATATATACATGCGAGTAAGAGGGAAAAGAGATCCATTTCCTACAATATCTACATAATACATCACAATATCCCCTCCTTTCCCTTTAAAAAGAAAACCAAAGAGTAGGCACGAAGAGAACCTGGATTGAATGAATCACTTGTTGTTGAAGTGACTCCAAATCTCCCAGCTATACTTCAATCCTTCCTAGTAGCTTGATAAGATTCCTTCAAAAGCTTGGGTATCCTACAAAGTAATGAAACTACAAAATCCTACCACTACCAACAAGAAATTGCAAGAACTCCCAAAATTACAGATTTCCTCCAAACCAAAAATGAACTCCCCTTTTTTAAAAGTTTAACATACATTATATAGAATAGGTTCACCATTCCCACTATCGAAAGAATTAATTGAAAATAGAGATTCTTTTCCCAAAATTGTCTTCATGCAAAAATTGATTGATGATATAGTGGAGGAGTAACATGCAAGAATGTGGGAATGTAGAAATTACCTCTAAAAGCTTCTTATTTTCACCTAAGAAATGTGCTCAATTGGAATTTTGAGTAAATAAATAATTGCCAATTAAATTTGTGATCTTACGTGTGCATCTCCACTCTTTAATCTTTTTTATTTAAAATAATTTCAACCTTAAGTATTCAATTTGTCATTTCTTTTAACGTCACTTGTAAGATAAAATAATAATAATAATAATAATAATAATAATAATAATGTTAGCAAGTCCAAAAAGAGGGTTATGATATTTTTAATTCATTCTTGTCTTCCCAATGTACTTTAGATATCTTCCCCATGTACATTGTGGAGTGTGGAGACAAGAAATGCCTTTATAGTAAATCTCTTGGTCTCCACACCATGTCCTCTCAATCCATGTGCTTCCTCTCCTTCAATCTCCACCCTTGATCCATCTTCAATCTTGACTGCCCATTCCTCCCCTCTTCAATCTATAAATTAGGGTGTCCTCCCCTTCATTTTACAACTTCAACTTGTGCAATCTCATGTTGTCCATTTGAGCCTAGAATTCATCCTGAGCAACCTCATTATAGTCATTTTACATCCATAGTCACTTAGCAATCCAATCCACTCATCCACTTTGTCATCCATCAATTCATCCTCCATCCATTATTGTGCATCTTGGAGAGAAACCCACAAATCCACTAAGGACCAATCCAAACAAGTCAAGGAGAGGCACATTCTTGGCTTCATCAAGGGTCCAATCTAAGGAACAAGTGATTTCATAGCAAAGGTATAAGGTTATTTAGTGTTTTATTTGAATGTTTATGCTTGTTTTTTATTTAAACTAACCTTCTCACCATTGCCTTGTTTCCCCTTGGTTCATTTTGGCATGCCCGGTGGGACCCACTTCTCTTTTTTCTAATCTTTTGTTAAGTTTTTGTGATTAAAGGTTGCAGATTGATGCTTCAACGTATCCTCCTACAAAACAATGTTTTCACATCTTTGTTTCAATGCATGTCTTATGGATCAACGCATGCATTGAAATTTAAATTTTATTAACCCGTCTTGTAGGTTTTTTTGTCATTTGATGCATCCGTTTCTGAATCGGTGCCTCTGCCTAGTGTCTATTGACACTTAGTTATTTGAGCTTAAGTTTGATTTTCTTTTTTTTGATTGTTAGTTATTTGAGCTTAAGATTGATTTTCTTGCTCTCTCTACAATCAAAACTACAAAAACACTTAAAAAGGAATTATAAAGAACAAAAAAACCAACTTAGAATAGTTTTTATTTTCTATTTAGCATCAATTTTTTAAGCATTTAGTTAAGTTTCTCAGGCTCATGGGTAGATCAGCACCTGTGAAAATGCATCAATGTCTGTGTTCTGGTTCGACACCTCTAGTAGACCAGAAAGCCCGCCCACTTTTAAATTCAAAATTTTTAATTGTTAGATAACCCTCTGTCGGTATTTAATTTTATGTGCTTTGATGTTTATGCTTACATATCAACATCTACATCTGCAATCCATGTCTACGCAACAGGTATAATTTGAATTCAAATTTTGAAAAATTGAAAAAAAATTATTTCCTGCTCTTCTATTCATTAGGTGTGTAGGTTTCCTTCAATGTCCATGCCTATGGATCAATGTCTACATTGTATCCTTAGGGATTTTTGAGTATTGATCATATTTTGAGTTTTTACAGGAAATGTTCACTTGTCCAAGACTAAAAATCAGACTACTAACTATTTTCGTACGACTCGTTTGTCCAAGACACTTGTTTTCCACTAAATTTATATTGTTTTTTTACATTGTAGTTATAAAATCACTAACATGTGGGCTTAAAATGAACATGTGTCTTATGTTTTTGGTGCGCTTGCACGCTTAGTGTTGGGTGGACCCACCATTGCACTTGAGTATCCTCTCCCCTCACCTTTGTGGATCTTGGGTGTAAGAGAAAAAGTGATCAACAACACCCTATTTTTATTTTTGTAGTTGAGGTGTATTTCTTAATTGGGGATTTCATCATCCCATAAGAATACTTTGAATTGGGACAAGTTGGGGATATCTACTCTCCTGACATGTTCTCAAGCAGGTTTTTTCGAGCCACTATATAAATAAGCTAGTCAGGCGGCTGAGGTGCTGAGTAAATTTGACGTACGTGGGGGCCATCCCTGCACCAATAAGCTTAGTTAAAGCCTTAAGTGGCTTGCTTTGATAATCCGTTGTTGGATCAATGACCCTTGAAAACTATACTAGACACCAGTTTTAGTAGCCAAAATCCTACATTTGATAGTGTAGGGGATGCAAATCATACCCCGAAGTTACTCCTCCTGTATCCGCTCAGGATGAGACAAGAATCCCCCATATCATAGATCCTTGGATCTTTGGGGTATAGTCCAAAAATAGTTAAGGGTGCCAAGGTGTTCTCTTAGATTGAATTGAAGTTTGGATACCATCAGTTGCACATTCAGGATACAGACATTCATAAGACAACATTTCATACTCGTTATGGTCACTATGAGTTCATAGTGGTGCCATTTGGGTTGTTGAACATGCCTTTAGTTTTCTTGAGCTTAATGAATAGGGTTTTTTGCACCTACCTTGATCGTTTCGTCATTGTATTCTTGGATGACATTCTAATTTATTCTAGATCTATGGAGGAGCATAAGGGTCACTTGCGTCAGGTTTTGTAGTTCTTGAAGGAGAATCAACTTTATACCAATTTGGCAAACTGTGACTTCTTCCAAACTGAGGTGAACTATCTTGGTCATGTGGTTTCGGGAGAAGGTATATCCATGGATCTTGCAAAGATCCAATCCATTGTTGATTCACCAACGTCGACCAACATTTCAGAAGTTAGCAGTTTTATGGGTTTGGCCGGATATTACTACTTATCAAATTGCCATTAGTTTTATATTCAAAGTCATACTATATATTCTAGTTGGTTAGCATTACCAAATCATGCAGTCGGTACACACAGAGAAGTCAATATGAACAGTCTAGTCAGTTACAGAAGAAAGCAGTCACAGAATGTAGTATTCACCGAGCTATTTACCGAGTATATTTTTATGGCTACCGAGCAGTAAAGTTAACACACCAAGTTGATATTCACCGAGTGAAACGTGTTACCAGATACATTGAACCTGGACATGCACATGAAAACGTGTTACAAGATCGAGGCACATCTAACCGTTATTACATTGGAAATTGCACTAGAAGATTGTGTATGATTGCAAGGTCAATCTAACCAATGAAATATTTTGTTTAGTTATTCATTCGAGGAATCTTGTTTGTAAGATCGAAGCAATGAATTAGATCATCGCCTTAAGAGATCTATTTATACAGCATGGGAAGAGAGTAAAATAAGTGTATGTATGAAGGAAGACTATTACAGAGACACAGAGAGGTCACTGAGAAGGTTATTGGAGAATAGTTGAAGAACAGAGTAAACAAAAGGGTTTACCGAGTTACAATATGGGTTACCGAGGTATGCTATAAGCAAGGTAATCTTATTCTGAGCACATAGAATCTACTATAACATTTTAGATGTAAAGTTGCAGATATTTGTAATGATTTTATTGTAATATTGTGAAGTTCAAAGAGAAAACCTTTAACAGGGTAAAAGACTCTAACCAAGTCTATAAATTGTAAATCCTCTAACCAGGTGCAGCATTCAAATTAATGTTGTAAAATCCTTTAGCAAGGTAGATCTAATAGATCTTGTTACTCCTAATAGGGTAAGCTATTAGAAATAGCTAAATGTAGCTCTAACTGAGCAATCTTTATTATTTTAGTAGTGAAGTTGTGGGTGCCATCCCCACCGCAGTTTTTCTCTCTAACCAGGAGTTTCTGTGTAACCAAAATATATGTGTTATGGAGTGAATCATGTATGATTGTTATCTATTTGTTTTAACTTTATTTTATGTTACTGCACTATTCTATTTATGCATAACGGTAAGATTATTATTGAAGAAAGTTTTTGGAGTACCGATTCACCCCTCCCCTCTCAGTACATTAGCTTTCCATATTGGGCCTAACAATTGGTATCAAAGCTTGAATCTTGGAAAAGGGTTTAACTACCTGAAGAGAAAGATCTTATCAATGGAAGGCTATAAACAATCTAAGAGGATTGTGTATCTACAAGAAGAGATGGATCATGCAAATCAAGTGATTGCAGACATACAAAGGCAAATGTAAAAATCTCTGAAAGTAAGAAGAAGATAATCTGATGACTTGCAGGATTCTCAAGAGTTAGTGGAACAAATTGAGACATCATCTGAGAACAGTATATCTGAAGAGACTGAAGAAATGATTGGTATGTTGAAAGAAAAGAAGAAAGCATTGGCTGATCAACTAAAAGAAATGAAAAGAGAACATGAACATTTCAGTACACAGATGACTGAAAATCTAGATGCATTAAGGATAGCTAAGGATAAAGCAAGAGATCTACAAAGAGTGAAACAACAACTTGAAGTCTTAGTATCTGATAAGAATGATGAAATCATAAGACTAACTGGTATTCAACAAAATATGACAGATCAACTAGGTTATGCACATCATGGAGCTATTCTAAAGAATGATGAAAGTTAAGCATTAAAACTTGACGTATCAAGGTTGACTCGTGAACTAGAAACAGAGAAGAAATCCAAAGAAACATTGAAGAAGAGTTATGAAGCATCAAAGATGTTGGATGAGAAACTGAATACAAGAAGACCCAACAAAGATGTAGGACTCGGTTATAAAGGAAAAGAATCAACCGAGAAAGGAATTCATACTACTGAGAGAGGAGAATCATCAAAGCAAGATGGAAACATGAATAACATCAAAAGGAAGAAGCCTATTTGCTACTACTGTGGAAATCAAGGTCATACTGCCAACATATGCCAGATTAGAAAAGGTAAGCAACCGAATATCACTAAGTCCAATGGATATTGTTACAATTGCAATAAATATGGTCACACATCTAATCAATGTAGGACAAAGTCTGTTAACAACCATCAGAAGGCAAAATTCAAAGGGTTTTGTAGAAACTACAATAGATATGGACATAGTACCGAGAAGTGCTGGTCTAAGCAAAAGAACTACATGCGGTATCCACACCGAGCAAACACTAGAGGTTACCGAACTCACACAGATCCTTATCAATAATATGCAGCAGTACCATGGGATTACAATACAAGGATATGGTGCGAATGTTGTGGAAGATATGGACATATTAGTGCAACTATTTTATAAGGTTTGGAATGAACAACTGAAGATCATGGAGAAATCCTAGTATGGCATGTTTTCATTGTCACAAAATTGGACATTTAGCTGGAGATTACAGAGATCAACCTAGAAGAGACACTGAAGAGATAAAAGAAAAATTTAAGATGATTTGGAAAAAGAAGGAAATCATGTCAGATGAAGAAAGCACCTTACCTACTAAGTTAGGTGCACCTATTCCAAATTAGTCAGAAAAGGTATGAAGGGACTACATTCTCTAAAGGTTAAATCATAATAGTTCCTACTCTATTATGTACAAAATTCAAAATCTGCATAGTTAAGATGCAATTAGTTAGTTTGAAGTTCTATCAAAAGTACTTTACAGGAAACCTATCAAGTCAGTGTATACAGGAAGCCTATCAAGTCGGTTAATGAAGGAAATTTGGTTACTCGGTTAAAAATGAAAAATGGAGTAAATCAGTAAAAGGTGAACTGAGTGCATTTAATGTTTTGACCTAACTTGCACGGAGCCCGATAAGGTATTTTTGAGTACTTAAAGGTATTTTCGCGGTCATTTTCATTCACCAAGTTTTCAAGAGAGCAGAGAAGAGTGAATCAAGGTGATCAAACTTCATTCAGAGTGAATTTCAAGGTATTTACATCAAATCTATTCACACTATTAAGCTAGTTTCCGATCTAGTCAAATTGCTATTATCTATCAAGTGTGAAGCGTCAATCGTTTGTAAACCCTAAGGATAGTTTGCTAAATTTTACCTGAAACCTACAATGGCACCCAAGATCCAAGATCCCGTAGTTTTCAAAAATGTGGAGAAGCCCTCGCTGAAGTATTCTTTGACTCCCAAAGTCACCTCTGAACCGGATGACAAAACTACATTTTCACTCATCCCAGATCGAGTCTTGTTAGTTGAAGATGTTAGATTCTTCACCAAATGCCATGTTGAGGAACTCGGTCATGTTGAGATTAGTGACACATATGATGAACTCTATACTGATGGCAAAATGGATAGCAAATTCAAGCATATCAAAATCAAGGGATTAACTGAAGCCCTATCCTATCCCCATGTGTTCAAACCCCAGTGGGTTAAGTTTGTCTTGAGCAGAGTACATGATGATTTTATGTGGCTAGAGGAGCAACCATTCAAATCACCAAGGAAATCATTCATGTGATCATTGGGTATCCTATCTATGATCATGCACGAGAACAGAAAATAATATCACAAAAGGAGCTAATCAGTCTAACTGGAGTAGAATCTGATTATCGAGGACTGAAATTGAACAATGTCACTAATGCAGAACTCAAGTTTGCAATTAGAGTAATTAGTTACTGTTTCTTCCAATTTGCAAGGGAAAAGAGTGTACCATGTGCCGCAGTTGACTTGGCCTACAAAATAGTGAAGAAGGGAATGAAAGTAGATTTATGTGAAGTGCTACTGAAGAACTTGTTTGAGAACCTGAACACAATAAGGAAGCCGAAGAAGAACAACTCGACAAATACACTAAAGTTTGGTTCACTTCTTATATGCATGTTTTTCTACTTTGAGAAGTTCTTTCCCTCAGCTGGTAAAGTAGTTTGGGAGCTACACCGATCTATCATCCATAAAATCAATGATTTTATCAAGAAACTGGGAGATAACTTTAATGATATCATGGATGACTATTTCAGCAAATTTCAAGAGAAGATGCACAACAGGTACAGGATTCCACCACAGCTGGTAGAAAAATATAAGGATGATATATGTTTTGAGGTAGACACCAATTATTGTTATATGAATGTTGTTGAATTGAGGACTCAATCTTTGCCACCAATGGGTTATGAGATTGACTATGATATAACACAACAACAAATTGATGCCTATCTATCGTTGCCAAGGCATGCTACCGAACTAAGATATGGAACATATGAAGAGGTGAAGGAAAAAGTAAAAATGAGCATTGTAGTACCTAAGGCTACAAGAAAAGCTACAAAAATGATAAAGGTTTTATCTAAGAAATTTGGAGAAGAATCCTCCTCTACACCTGTCAAAGGCAATCTTGCCATTACCAAAGAGGAATCAGAAGCTCAAGAGGTAGCAATAAAATTAAGTACCGAGTTGCCTAAGGGTAAAGTTTTGAAAAGAAAGAAACAAGACATTTCAAAGGCCCTACCGACACCACCAACAAAGAGACCCAACACTAGAGCATTAGCTGCATCATTGAGTAAGAAACAAAAGAGTGTTACTGTACCCAAGGTAACCAAGACCTATAACAAATCTACTCAGAGACTCATTTTGGCAAAAGAGTCTAGTGATACAGAATCTGATGATGTGAACAAATTTTAGATTGTAAAAAGAAAAAAGGTAAATATTCATAGTGTTGAAAATTTTTGTGCCAATCTTAAAGAATATGGTGGATTTACAGGATTTAAATATGTTAAGTATGAGACTAGGAATAATGATGAGAAGCAACAAATTGAAGAAGCTGTCATCTGCACACTTCTAAAGTTTCGGCTAGCTCCATTAGAACTAGTAAAGTCACTTCCGAGTGAATTATACTTACATATTGATAACAGATGGAAATATGCAATGGACTCAGAGAAACAAATAAGAGAAAGAAGTCTAGTCCATCTATTCCCTGATATGTCTATAGCAAAAATCAAGGAGCATTTGACCACATACAATTCTAAATTTCTTGTCAAACAAAGAGCTTTAAAATTGATGAATGGGCTATACATTGATGTGGAAAATGAGACAAAAGCCAAGTGGTAGGAAATCTTCAAACTAAAGGATGTCGGTGAACAATCTCAAGTTGAAATTGTTGATGTCACCAAGCAAGATCCTGATGTCACTGAGAAAGGTCTAGACCTGGCTGACACTATTCAAATTGATGAAGATGTCATGGATGAAGAAGCACCAAAGCAGGAAATGATTGAAGGCACTACCTATGCAAAACTTGTATCTAGTGAATCTATTTTAGAACAAGTTTAGCCTTATCCGCCGGTGAAGCCACCTGTCTCAACTGAAGCTCCTAAGGACACAGACCAAGGCACCGAAGGTCACAAGTCTAAAGCAGCAGAAGATACAACCAAAGATCAGATGTCTCAAGCACCATCAAGCACTGCAAATGTTACAAATGAGACCCCTAGCATCGAGACACCCAAGGACACTACAACGGCTACAGGAACCAACCAAAGTGTTGCATCTACCGAGCAACCTACCGAGGGTCAGCAAGCCTCACAAGCACTTGTCTTAGTGCAACCGACCAAAGGAAAAGAGAAGAAGGTGAGAAAGCATAGTTTCAAAATTGATTTGACTAAACCGATAGTGTTGCCCAATATGGATATCTCAAAATTAAAAGGGCAAGCACTTACCAATTTTGGTGAACTATGCAAAGCAAAGGCCGAACGGGAAAAACAATTGGCTATTCAAAAGAAGAATAAAGTACTACAGAAGGTCAAGACACTACTAGCAGAAATGCTACCTTCAACAACAGTGTCAACCGATGCAGCCATCCACATTCAACTGGATGAACTCCTTACTCAAATAGAAACATCTGGAGTTGATGCATTTGAGTACTTAAGCAAGCTAAAGGATAAAGAGCTTATAGCAAAGATGATTGAAGAGGTACAAAAAGCTCTAGCTATAGGAAAAGTAAAGCTTGTCAAATTCATTGTTGAGTTGTCCCCTCAACTCAAGCATATTCTTTATTTATTTCAGAAACTTTGTACATTTTCCTTATTCATTAAAGATATCAAGAATAAAATTGATGCAATTGAGAAAGAGATCACCGATCTCTCAACTAAGTTGACCACCAAGCCTAATTCAGTTCAGAATTTTTATACCAAGCTTCAACAGCTCATGGCTCAATAGTTAGAACTCAGAAATGAAGAGCATAAGATTAGGATGGATATAATGACCCTTCAGACATTATTCCTTCCTCATCTCTCATCAGTACAGGAATAGATCAACAGAGCTACACGCCTATCAACTACACAAGAGGGAAGCACTCTTGACGGCTTAATATCACTATTAGCTGATATTCAAGCACAAAATTCATTAATGGAAAGTGTAAAGGATTCACTCTCAGTCGCCCTCACCGACTCTCGGAACAAGTATAAATCTATTTTTGATCAGTTACCACCCCTGGATGGAAATTAATTTTTTTGATGTTTGTCAAAAAGGGGGAGTAATATTATAATACTACATAAGGGGAGTAATACCAGACAAAGGGGGAGTAATACTATATTTGGAGAATGATACAGTTTTGGTAACACAATTTTGAGCATTGTATACAAGGGTAGTATACCGAGTAGAATATACAGAGCAATCAGAGCACACAAGCATGGAACAGAATTGACCATGCAAAATTTGAGTTATGTACAGAATAATGATAAGGGGAGTATATCTGCATATACTATTTCATTGACTATTATATATATTGTCAAGTGTAGTCATTTTGCAAAGTATATAGATTTTTGAGTTATGACTTTGAAAGTAGTTTTTGTCAAACATCTCAACTAATTTCAAAAGGGGAGATTGTTACTACTTATCAAATTGCCATTAGTTTTTATATTCAAAGTCATACTATATATTCTAGTCGGTTAGCATTACCAAATCATGCAATTGGTACACACAGAGAAGTCAGTATGAACAGTCTAGTTGGTTACAGAAGAAAGTAGTCACAGAACACAGTATTCACCGAGTTGTTTATCGAGTATATTTTTATGGCTACTGAGCAGTAAAGTTAACACACCAAGTTGATATTCACCGAGTGAAATGTGTTACTAGATACATTGAGCCTAGACATGCACATGAAAATGTGTTACAAGATCAAGGCACATCTAACCGTTATTACATTGGAAATTGCACTAGAAGATTGTGTATGATTGCAAGGTCAATCTAACCAATGAAATATTTTGTTTAGTTATTCATTCGAGGAATCTTGTTTGTAAGATCGTAGCAATGAATTAGATCACCACTTTAAGAGATCTATTTATACAACATGGGAAGAGAGTAAAAGAAGTGTATGTATGAAGGAATATTGTTACAAAGACACAGAGAGGTCACTGAGAAGGTTATCAGAGAACAGTCGAAGAATAGAGTAAATAGAAGGGTTTACTGAGTTACAATATGGGTTACCGAGGTATGCTATAAGCAAGGTAATCTTATTCTGAGCACATAGAATCTGCTATAACATTTCAGATGTAAAGTTGCAGATATTTGTAATGATTTTATTGTAATATTGTGAAGTTGAAAAGAGAAAACCTTTAACAGGGTAAAAGACTCTAACCAAGTCTATAAATTGTAAATCTTCTAACTAGGTGCAACATTCAGATTAATGTTGCAAAATCCTTTAGCAAGGTAGATCTAACAAATCTTGTTACTGCTAACAGGGTAAGCTATCAGAAATAGCTAAATGTAGCTCTAACTGAGCAATCTTTATTATTGCAGTAGTGAAGTTGTGGGTGCCATCCCCACCGTAGTTTTTCTCTCTAACCAAGAGTTTCCGCGTAACCAAAATATATGTGTTATGGAGTGAATCATGTATGATTTTTATCTGTTTGTTTTAATTTTATTTTATGTTACTACACTATTATGTTTATGCATAATAGTAAGGTTATTATTGAAGAAAGCTTTTGGAGTACTGATTCACCCCTCCCCTCTCAGTGCATTAGATTTCCATATTGGGCCTAACACAACTTTATGCCAATTTGGCAAAGTGTGACTTCTTCCAGACTGAGGTGAACTATCTTGGTCATGTGGTTTTGAGAGAAGGTATATCCGTGGATCCTGCAAAGATCCATTCCATTGTTGATTGGCCAACATCGACAAACATTTCAGAAGTTAGGAGTTTTATGGGTTTGGCTGGATATTACCGTCATTTTGTTGAAGGCTTTTTCCGGATAGGACACCCGATTACTTCTCTTTAGAGAAAAGGGAAGAAGTTTGTTTGGTTAGAATAGTGTGAAGCAACTTTTAGAACCTTGAAGGAAGTCCTTGTCAGTGCTCCAATTTTGGCAGTTCTTGATCCATCTAGAGATTTTATGGTATGCATAGATGCCTCTTTGGAAGGTATAGGTGTAGTACTTATGCAGGATGGATGGGTGGTTGCTTATGAGTCTCAAAAACTCAAGAACCATGAGTTGAACTATCCAGTTCATGATTTAGAGTTGGCAATTGTAGTTCATGCTTTGGTTAGATGGCGGCATTTCCTATTAGGGCATCGGTTTGAGCTGCATAGTGATCACTGCAGTTTGCAATATATATTCACACAGCCAAATTTGAATGCTCGACATCGGAGATGGATGGAATTCTTTTGTGAATATGATTTTGAGGTTCATTATATTCAGGGGAAAGAGAACATAGTGGTGGATGCTTTGAGTCGTAGGTGCTATGAAGTTTCAGCAATGTCCCTTGGAGTAGACTTGAGAGAAAGGTTTCTTGGAGTTCTTCCTTAGGATACTTGGTATCAGGATGTTAGAGTAGTGATAGATTCCGGAAGGCCTTTAGAGGGTAGATTCTCTGGATATAACCTTGAGGCAAATGGACTTCTTCGTCACCATGGACAGATCTATGTACCTCCTTTGGAAGGTCTTCGTGTTTTGATCATGATTGAGGCCCATTATGCACCTTATTCGGCACATCCAGGTGTCAAGAAGATGCACGCAGATCTTAGACAGATTTATCATTGGGCGAGTATGAAATGAGACATTGCTGATTTTGTGTTGAAGTGTTTAGAGTGTCAGTGAGTGAAGGCAGAGCATCTGCACCCAGCAAGGCTTTTACAGCCTAATCTAGTACTAGATTGGAAATGGGATATCATTTCCATGGATTTCATTATTGTTTTGCCTGTCTCTTCATGTTGTCATGATGCCATCATGGTCATAGTTGACAGATTGACTAAGGTTGCTCATTTTGTTCCTATTCGAGCTTCCTACATAGCAGCAGTGGTGGCACAAGTCTTCTTGGAAGATGTAGTGTGATTACATGGGATTCCAAGGTGGATCATATCTGATAGAGATCTTGTCTTTACCTCAACATTGTGGACCTCACTTCAGCATGCTTTGGGGACTCAGTTGAATTTTAGTTCAGCTTATTATCCAGAGACAGATGGTCAGATAAAGAGAGTGAATCAGGTATTAGAGGACATGCTTCACATGTATGTGATGGACCAATAGTCACATTGGGAGGACTATATCTATCTAGTGGAGTTTTCTTATAACAATTGATATCCTAACTCCATAGGTATGTCCCCCTTTCAGGCATTATATGGTCGTCCTTGCCGCACTCCTTTGAGTTGGGATCGGTTAGAGGACAGGGTGCTTATAGAACTGGATATTCTTCAGGAGATGGAGCGGTAGGTAGATAGGATTCATGAGCATTTAGTAGCAGCTCAAGATAGATAGAAAAGGTATGTAGATGCTCATAGGATAGATCATCAGTTTTCTGTTGGCGACCATGTGTTCTTGAGAGTGTGTCCACAGAAGAGTTCAATCCATTATGGGAAGGGTTCTAAGTTGGCGCCTTGGTTTGTTAGACCTTTTGAGATCCTTGAGAGGATAGGACCTATTGCTTACCGTCTAGCCTTGCCACCAAGTCTATCCCGCATCCACAATGTCTCTCATGTTTCAGTTCTTCGACCTTATCATCCACATGTGACACATGTTCTTGATTGGAACTTTTTGCAGGTCGAGCATAGGTAGCTTTTCATGGAGCCCATGCGCATTCTTCAGCGTCAAGATTTGATCCTTAGGGGTCGTACCATCGATCAGGTAAGGGTCCTATGGGACCCAAATGATGAGACCTTGGTGAGTTGGGAGGATGTAGCGAAGATGAGAGAGCTGTATTCTTATTTATTTTAGGCTTCCAAGAGTAAGCCTAGTTTTGGGGGGGAGAATGTAGTACCCCTACTTGTTTGAACTCATTAGACTCATATTTTATTATTGTTTGTTTTCAGTGGATACATTACCATGATATGTTATTCAGATTTGTATGACATTATACTTTATATGGAGATGAGATGTATAACTTATTTGCAGTATTTCAGTATTTGTGATTTATGGCATTTTATGGATTATTGCTATGTACTGACATTTTACTTTATCTATGCAATGTGTAATTATATGTTGTGTGTTTGCGAGTGTATTGGATGCAAGGGGACGATTTTCCTTCACTCATTTCGGTGAGATAGGGAATGTCGGGATTCTCCTTCATCGGTGTGTATACCATGTTTTCTATATTCTATATATATGCATGTGTGGTTCGGTGATGCAGATTATTGCAGGTACAAGTACCGGGTAGGTACGGGGTATCATCTCCACCTGGATTCACAGGTCTGAGCATGCCTTATATTTTCCGATGGAAATGGAGAGATAGTAGTTGACCCTATTTTACTCAGTTACACTTGTGTGAGTATCATCAGTTGGTCGTCTTGTTAGTTTGTTCGGCCTTCGTATTTTGTCATTTGATCTTTGTATGGGTAATTGCTTGAGTTTTGTTTAATTTGAGTGTTTTAGTGGATTTAATTAATTAATTAATTAAGTTTATGGAATTATCTCATAGTTGTATTGTTTATGCATTGAGATTATAAATTTAGTTAATTAAAAGAAATTATTAAATTAAGTTGCAAGCTGCATGATATTAGAAATATATTTTTATTTAAATGGAAAAATAAATTAGATTAATTGTATTTATTATTTTCTAGAATTATAAATAAATAAAAGAATAAAAGAATAAATAAAGAAATGAATAAAAGAATCAATTAGAAATAAAATATTGTTTTAATTCTTTATTTAGATAATTAATTAATTTGCATGAGAAAAGAAAAGAAAGAATAATGATTTTTAATTATTGCATGTTAGCTTATCTTTTGTTATAAAATTAGAAAAGAAAAGAAAATTACTTTTATTCTGAATTTAGGTTTTTTGAGAAAAAGCTATTGAACCTAGAATTTTAGTTTAAATAGGGGAATAGGTCTTTATTTTAGTTACACAAAGGAAACAGGTCAATAATTTTAGGTGAAGAAAATTATTGGAAGTTTATTGAAAGGATTAGGGCTCTTCTACATATTTCTTCCAGGAAAGCTATACTAGGTTGGATGATTTCTTAGTTGTGGGTTTTTAGTAAATATTTCTATTTTTCTCTGCTTGATGTGTGTGTAAAATTATTGTCAAATCAAAATCCTCTTCTGGTTAATTCAGGTTTTGATTTAAAATTCATGCCTGATGATTATTTCTAGTTTATGGGAAAAAAGTAATTTTGGGAAAATTAGGAAAAAAATTATTATAGAAAATTTAGCAAGGTTTCATGATGCATGGAGAATTGCAAGATTTGTAAGAAAGGGTATTTACCTGAGAAATTATCTTCTCTCATTTGATTTTGTTTTAAGTTTTGGCTATGGCAGTTTTGTTTATTAATGGAATCTTTGCGAAATGGTTTATTTCCTTAAGAAAATTTAATTATACCTTATATTTATTTGGGTTAATTAAATCTTGGAAAAATAATTTAAGAAAAAATATATATAAATTGTGAAGGATTAAAATGAAATTATTGGAAAAGGATTGTTTTCATTGAAATTACTGTAAAAAGGTTTTATTATAAAAAATAAAATAAAATTTAAATTAAAAAAAAAATTACATCTTAAAAGGTGGTTAGGTAGGGAGCTACCTACGGTAGCATTTGCTATCAGCAGTAGTACGCAGTACTACCGACGGTAACAGTGCTACCGAACGATAGTACTTGTTACCATGCGGTGCCATGGGCTACCATGCACGGTGGTAGGGGGTTTAATTTGCCTATTTCTAAAATCATGTGGTATAGTCTGAAAACAATGTTTTCGATATCTGTGCAAGGTTTGTTTTTACAAATTGTTATTTTATTTAAATTAACTTTTTAAATATATATGTATATATATATATATATAAATATATATATATGTATATATATATGTATATATATGTATATATATATATAAATATATATATATACATATGTATATATATATATAAATATATATATATATATACATATGTATATATATATATAAATATATATATATATATGTATATATATATATAAATATATATGTATATATGTATATATATATATAAATATATATGTATATATGTATATATATATATAAATATATATGTATATATGTATATATATATAAATATATATGTATATATCTATATATATAAATATATATGTATATGTATATATATATAAATAAATATATATATATATATATATATGTATATATACAATTATATAAGTTAATTTTATGAAGTTTGGTATTATTTTTATAATATTGTGGAAATTAAATTTTGAAGTGATAAACATATATTCTGTAATATAATTAAAAGTAAATTATTTATAGGCAAACATTTAAATATATTATATGAATATAATTTAATCTATAGTTACAATTATATTTTATGAATATAATTAAATTATAGTTTGGGTGTTTTCAAATAAGCTTGTAAAGTCTAAATTTAGATTTATGCTTGAGAACATTAGGAGATTAATTCATATGTGAATTTATTTAACTTTATTGGACAAATGATAAGTTTATGTATTATGTAGTTGTAAATTCTTGTTATCTAGAAATTCTTAAATTGCATATTATTTATGCTTTTGGCTATTTTAAGGAAAGATTGCTTGTAATAGGATCTTGCGTATATTGTGTTCTCAGTCAAGCTTAATTTCATTGCAATTCTAGTTGATTTGTCGTTGTGTCCTATGTTATTATTTCTCCTTGGTCAGGTGTTGTTGTATAACCTTATTGATGTGAGCCATTGTGTGTGTTTGTCCAAATGGTCAATCTTGGGTTAGTTATTATGTATCCTTCACCTATGCTTTGTCAGGATTGTTTATGGTTGTCTATTTCACCATAGAGTTCTCGTAGAGAGAGACATTTCCTATTAGTGTTCTATGAGAGAGAGTGGCTTTCGAGCGGGGGCTGTGCCCAAAGTGGTTGATAGGATAACCCGTCGAAAGTCAGTTAAAAAGTGATAACCTAATAATATATGGGGGGAGTGAGACAAATATTAATTAAGATAATATACCTCGTGCATAGGTGAGTGCTTGTATAGGGCTCATAATGTTACGAGAAGGCCTAGAATGGCAAACTTACCACCTTGTCTTCACGAAAGGATTGGTAGGGTCCACATGAGACTTAGATGGAACTAGAGGCTCGGGAGAGGTTACTAGGAGAAACCCAGGATGGGGGTCGGGACCTATGGAGGCTGTACATTGGTATCCACCGTAAGACATGCGATGACACTCTCTCCTTAGAATCAGTAGTGTTTTGTGAGTTGAGTCACATGGATGTTTGCGGAGTCTTGTAGTCCTTTCGTACTTGTCTTACTTTGCTTGCTTGAGGGTTTTCTACTATCTCCTAGCACGGTGGGGTGGTTCCATTTCGGGATCACATGGTTGGGTGGTAGTGCCACTTCCCATCAGATGTTCTAGATTGTATCTTCAAGCGAGGAAAGGCTTCGCTTGTGTTTCATGGTTCATGGTTCATGTACTAGCTCTTGTTCGAGATTATTGTTTAGTTGAGACCTTGTGGTCATTGTATCAGATTTTTATGTAGCCTTAATATTGTAACTTTGTAAATCTGTGACATTATTGGAAGCCATGTATTTGGGGATATTGTAAATAGTATGTCATTGGAATGTATGCTATTGCTTTGATCTTATGTTTAAATGTTTTATGAAAATTGGATATATTGGAATACTTTTATTTCTTCATTATGGAATTTGGATGTATGTGTAGTTTTAAACTTAAGCATTTAATTTATCTAATTAAATGGACAATTGGATTAACTGTGGTGTTAATATAATCTACGAATTAATCTTCGTTGGTAACCCTTAGGAAATCATATGTTAAACTTCTGTTGTGTTACTAAACGTGCAATGGTTTTAGTTAGTGCACTTAGTCTTTAAAAAATAAATAAATAAATAAATAAATTTATTTCACCCCTTAGTTGCCTAGTTGTGTTGTTTTCCTTTAGGGTTCCTGGCGGGGTATTACATTATCTCACAAGAGGCACACTTTCCCCCTGACTTTGGCAAATCCATTCTTGACCAACCTCCAGTAGGCGACCTTGCAAACAATTCCTTTATTGATCCTCTTCTTCATCCTCAACCTGCCACATCTACGACCGCAACTTCTATTCCCCCTCATACTTCCAATCTGCCAAGATCATCCATCCCTCTTCAAAATAGGGCCCATTATATCAACATGAGCTTGCCTCCTGTTAGCATGATTTGAGGATCACAAGCTCCCCACATTTTCCAACCTCCTCCACATTCTTCATATCAATACATTGGTGATGGTCCCCCATCCTTGTCATATCAAATCCCAATATTAAATATGGGTCACAATGTTCTTAATATCCCCAATCAACAACCTGATCTCATCAAAGAAATCCATGACATGAAGAACCTCATCAAAAATATCAAAGAGGGTACTAATAAGAGAACTTACTCCTTTCAAGAAATATGTTTTTGGCCCTATGACTCGACCATCTCAATTGCCCCATATCTACCTGATTTTTGGATGCCTAAGTTTAAAAAATAAAAAGACGAGGGTGAGTCTAGACATCATGTCTGATAATTCTCTGTTTCATGCCAAGAAGTCTCTTACAGTGACATATATCTTAGAATACTTTTTCCAAAAAGTCTCACTGAACAGGCCCTCGCTTGGTTCTCCTTTCTACCATAGGGCTCCATCAAATCATTCCTTGATTTAGTCAAAAACATTGTGGATAATTATGCCTATAACATTGAGAAAGATGTCTCTATAATAGACCTGTGTAACAGAAAGAAAAGGCTTGGGGAAACTTTCACCAACTTCCTTCAAATATGGCGACATATCATTCAAAGTTTCCCTTAGACGATACGAGAGCAAATCCAGGTTGAATTATTTCAACGCAATCTGATACCAGAATTGTCCAAACCCTTGACTCACCAATGCTTGACCTCCTTTGTGGAAATTCCAAAAAGGGTATAGCTTTAGAGCACATGCTCTTAGAGGATGGAACTATCAAACACTATCAGAAATCAACAAAAAATTCCTCCTCTCATAATGATAAGCCAAAATTGTGGTCTAGAAAAAAAAATGTCACCAATGATGGAGTCACTGATGCTAAATGTATCCAAACCATCACCGCACCATTCAAACCCACCACCAATAATTTCTTCAACATCCGATCCAACCCTCACAATGAATCTAATTCTCAAGATCAACCTCGCAATCCCACCTCCATCCAAGGTCACCCCCTCGGTCCAACAGTCAACGTGAGTAAACCCCACTAGGTGAACCCATTGAGGTCATCTTCTGGAAACTTGTCAAGGCTGGTGTTGTTGTCTTCCTGATGACATGCCTTTTTTATCCAAATCAAACCAAACCCTGATGGTACAATGAGAACAAATATTGCAATTACCATTGTATCAATGGTCATGATACACGCAAGTGTATGAAACTCAAGAATTACATCCAAGACCTTATTGATAAAGGGGATATTGAGGTTGATATTGCCACATCTAGTAACTTTGATGACAAGCTTAAAATGTATCAAGACCCATTCCCTAAGCATGGAAAAGACAAGGTCTCATCATCTCATGCAGTTAACTATGATTATACCAACTATATATCCATCTTCGACTCCTTGGTGGGTCGCATAGAGCCTGTTGATACCTTTGTCAATACCATTACCATCAAAGGAGAAGATCCCTCACCCACCACTAGACCCAGAATCACCATCCAAGGGGCCCCTCTCCCTCAGCCATCAAGTCGCCCTTCCCAAGCAAAGAGAGTAATTCAAGGTGTTGCACCTCCCAATTATCAGAATGACTACAATGTCACCACCCGCAAAGGAAGAGCAACTTTCTAGGAGCACCTCCTCCTCCTTCCCAACCACCTATGTCATCCACCCACTGATATGATCTCCTTGATCACCTCGGGAAAAGCCCTGCACATATTTCCATCCTTGAGCTCCTCAAGACCTCACCTATACCAAAGGAAATCCTAGAGCAAGCCCTCCTAGAATCCTGTGTCCTTGATGATATCAATGCTTCCCAATTCCAAGCCCTCATAGGTAACCTTGTCACAAAACACCTTCTTGTTTTCACATCCAATGACGCATCCCATAACAAGCCTCTCCACATTGAAACCCTTGTGCATAAACATAAAATCAAGAGAGTCCTCTTAGATGGTGGATCTAGCTTGAATCTATGTACATATAAGTTAATTAAACAACTGGGTATCTCTAAGGACTTTGTTGACACGTCAAACAAGATAGTAATAAAATCATATGATGATGCAGAGAGAGTTTCCAAAGTAACAATCACCTTACCTCTTCAATTGGGCCCTACTATAGTGGATACAACTTGCCAAGTTTTAGATCGTGATCTCCCCTATAACATTAATCTTGGTCATCCTTGGATCCACTCCATTCAAGTCATCCCTTCCACATACCATCAATCCCTAAAATTTACATTGAATGGTAGGGAAATCACCCTCTGTGCCGATCCGTAACCTTTTGAGTATTTTAAACTTCTATAAGGGAAGCATCCTTTGTTGGTATTTTGGATATGTTGATATGGTTGTTGAAATGTGGCAAATGATCAGCAAAGTACTATACACTCAGCATGTTCACCCTCGAGAAAAACAGGGGTTCAGGGGCGGCAGCCCATGAGAAATTTTTTTTTGTCATTTTTCATTGATGAAAACCGACATTGTAATAAAACCCTAAAAAGGTCGACTTTGTTTGTTGCCCTAAAAATGCATGTTATAAGCGGCTGGGATGCTTAAGGCATTGTAAGGTTGATGTACTATTTTTGCTGGATAATAAGAAAGATTGGACGGTTGTGTATGGTGGACGTAACCCATTCTGGGTGAACCACGTTAAATCTCTGTGTTATCTATGTCCTATTTTATTTCTTTATCTTTTGTATTTAAATCTGCATATAATTGTTAGTTCATATTTGCTTCGGATCTGCTTGAAACCCTAACAATTGGTATCAGAGCGAAGTTTTCTGTAAATTAGTAGGACTTTCAGATTTGAGTGGGAGCAATGGAGGATTCCAAATTCAAGGTCGAAAAGTTTAACGGCTAGAATTATCAGTTATAGAAAATGCAGATGGAGGATTACCTGTATCAAAAGGATTTGTGGCGGTGATTGGAAGGAAAGGCAAAGAAACCGACCACAATATCAGATGAAGAGTGGGACATTTTAGATAGAAAGGCACTGGGATCCATTCGATTGTGCCTTGCATTGTCTGTAGCATTCAATATAACAGAAGCAAAAACGACTGTAGATTTGATGGCAACATTGGCTAAGTTGTATGAGAAACCCTCAGCTTCGAATAAGGTATTTCTTATGAAGTGTTTGTTTAATTTGAAAATGAGTGAGGGAAGATCTATAGCAGAGCACTTAAATAAATTTAATACAATTACCAGTCAATTGTCTTCAATAAAAATTACCTTTGCAGAAGAGGTTAGGGCTCTCTTGATTTTATGTTCTTTGCCAGAAAGCTGGAATAGCTTGGTTATGGCTGTAAGTAACTCTATCTCTAGTAAAAATACTTTGGTATTTGATGATATTGTTGGTGTTATCCTAAGCGAGGAAATGCGAAGGAAAATCACAGGTGAGACTTCAACATCATCGGGTAGTGTTTTGAATGTGGAGAACAGACGAAGATCAAAGGAAAGAGGAAAAGGCCCTGGGAATGAGATGTCACGAGGGAAGTCAAAGAAAGGATGCTCTCAATCTAGAGGAAAGAAAGATTGCTGGTACTACAGAAAGCCTGGTCATCTAAAGAAAGATTGTTGGTCTTAGAAAAACAAAAAAGGAGACAAAAATGAAAATGACAGTAAGGAAGCTAATATTGCAAGTAATACTTTACAAGATGCTTTAATCTTATGTTTGGATAATGTTAATGATTCCTGGGTAATAGATTCTGGGGCTTCATTTCATGCTACACCCCATAGAAAATATTTTCTAGATTATGTTCAAAGTGATTTTGGACAGGTATATTTGGGTGATGATGAGCCCTGTCAAATTGTTGGAAAAGGAAAGATAAAGATCAAGTTGCAGAATGGTAATGACTGGTTTCTGCAGGAGGTAAGACATGTTCCTAATTTAAGAAGAAATTTAATTTCTGTAGGGCAACTAGGTAGTGAAGGTTGCATAGTTACCTTCTCAGACAATATGTGGAAGGTCACTAAAGGATCATTAGTAGTAGCTAAAGGTGCGAAGGTATGCACATTATATCTATGTACTGGTAACACTTACTCTACCTTAGCTGCTACAGATAAAGTTACTGTAGGGACAACAACAATAAATGTTGCAAGAACAGATTCGATAATGTCGCACAACAGGCTTGGGCACATGAGTGAGAAAGGGATGAAAATCCTTCACTCCAAAAATCTATTGCCAGGACTAAAGAAGATTGATTTAGAGTTCTGTGAAAACTGTGTTTATGGTAAACAGAAAAGAGTCAGATTTCTCAAGGTTGGGAAAGAGAAGAAGAGTGAGAAGTTAGAACTTGTACATTCAGATGTATGGGGACCAGCTCAGGTATCATCTCTTGGTGGCTCTTGTTATTATGTTATTTTTATTGATGACTCAACCAGAAAAACATGGGTATATTTCCTAAAACAAAAATCAGATGTTTTTGAAACTTTTAAGAAATGGAAAACTTTGGTTGAGAATGAGACAGGAAAAAAGTTGAAGTGTCTCAGATCGGATAATGGAGGTGAGTATTGCAGCAAAGCATTTGAAGATTACTATTCCTTAAATGGGATTCGAAAGCAGAAGACAGTTCTAGGAACTCCATAGGAAAATGGTGTGTCAGAGAGAATGAATAGGACTATCATGGAACATGCGAGGAGCATGAGATTGCATGCTGGATTGCCCTTACATTTTTGGACAGATGTTGTACATACTACTGTCTATTTGATAAATAGAGGACCTTCAACCCCTTTGGATGGGGGTATTCCAGAGGAGGCATGGATTGGTAAAAAGGTAAATTATTCTTTTCTAAAAACTTTTGGTTGCGAAGCTTTTGTCCATGTTGATAAAGAAAACAGAACCAAGCTTGATGCTAAATCTCATAAATGTACTTTCATTGGATATGGGTTAGATGAATATGGCTATCGGTTATGGGATTTTGAAAATAAGAAAATAATTAGAAGTAGAGATGTTATATTCAATGAGAAGGTTATGTATAAAGAATAGATGCAGGAAAAGAAGCATGAATAGGACAAACAAGAATATGTGGTGTTGGATGAGATTCCTGAAAATGAAATACCATAGGTACCTGATGCTCAGCAACAACAGATTGTCCCACAAACTCCTATAAGTGTTAGACGTTCTACGAGGACAAGTAGACCCCCTGAAAGATTTTCTCCTTTTTTGTATTCTATTTTATTAATGGATTCTAGTGAACCAGAAGAATATGAAGAAGCAATGCAGGTAGATGCCAAACAATAGTGGGAACTAGGCATGAAAGAGGAGATGGACTCCTTGATGAAAAATAAGACTTGGGACTTAGTCCCTTTACCTGTAGAAAAAAGAGCCTTGCCTAACAAATGGGTTTATCGGCTGAAGGAGGAGGAAGGAGGTCAGAAAAGATATAAGGCCAGACTTGTGGTAAAAGGTTTTGCATAGAAAAAGGGTATAGATTATGATGAAATATTTTCTCCAGTTGTAAAAATGACTTCAATTAGAACTGTACTTAGTCTTGTGGCTACAGATGATTTACATCTTGAACAATTAGATGTCAAAACATCTTTTATCCATGGAGATTTGGAGGAGGAAATTTACATGTTGCAACCACAGGGATATGAGGTCAAAGGTAAGGAGAACTTGGTGTGCAGGTTGAAGAAAAGTCTGTATGGCCTAAAGCAAGCACCCCGACAATGGTATTTAAAATTTAATAGTTTCATGGCTGAACACGGTTATCATAGATGTCATTCTGATCATTGTGTATATTTTAAGAGATTTGATAATGGTAGCTATATTATCCTATTGCTTTATGTTGATGAGATGCTTGTTGCTGGGTCTAACATGCAACATATAAATGATCTTAAATAGAAATTAGCCAGGTCATTTGCTATGAAGGATTTGGGTGCAGCTAAGCAAATTCTTGGTATGAGAATTACATGGGACAGGAAAAATAGAACCTTGAATTTGTCCCAAAGTGAGAGTATAAAGAAGGTGTTGAAAAGATTTAACATGCAGGATGCAAAAGCAGTTAGTACACCTTTGGCTAGTCATTTCAAATTGACTAAGGAGATGTGCCCAAAGGCACAGGAAGAGGTTAATAAAATGTGTAACATCCCATATTCATCAGCTGTTGGTAGTTTAATGTATGCAATGGTATGCACAAGGCTAGATATTGCACATGCAGTGGGAGTTGTGAGTAGGTTTATGAGTAATCCGGGTATGGAACATTGGAATGCTGTGAAATGGATTCTTCAGTATTTGAAAGGAACTACTACGAAGGCATTATGTTTCAAAGGATCTAATGCTGCTCTGAGTGGATTTGTTGACTCTGATCTGGCAGGTGATATTGATTCACGGAGGAGTACTATAGGGTATATTTTTACTATAGGGGAAACTGCAGTCAGTTGGATTTCTAGGATGCAAAAGGTTGTTGCACTTTCAACCACTAAAGCTGAGTATGTTGCTGCTACAGAAGCCAGCAAGGAGATGATTTGGTTGCAATGTTTTCTGAAGGAATTGGGTTAGAAACAAGAGGATAGCCCATTGTATACTAATAGCCAGAGTGCCATTCATCTTGCAAAGAACTCTACTTTTCATTCAAGGACAAAGCACATTCAGCTCAAGTACCACTTCATCCGGACTGTTTTGGAGGAGGGTCAGTTACGGCTTGAGAAGATTCACACAAGTGAGAATCCTGTCAATATGTTCACAAAGGCAGTTCCACAGGAGAAGCTGATTTCTTCATCAGTTTTTGTTGGTCTTCTTAATTGATAATTGTGAAATTTATACTAGTCAAGTCCTAGTGTTTTATCCAGCAGATGTTGCATGTACAGTGGTGTCGTGTAGTATCAGTCTCCAAGTGGGAGATTGTTCGGTGTGGAGCCTGATCAGTCTTTAAGGGGGAGATTGTTGAAATGTGGTGACTGATCAACAAAGTACTGTACACTCAGCATGTCTACCCCTGAGAAAAGTGAGGGTTCGGGGGCAGCAGCCCGCGAGAAATTTTTTTTTGCCATTTTTCGTTGATGAAAACCGACATTGTAATAAAACCCTAAAAATGCATGTTATAAGCGGCTGGGATGCTTAAGGCATTGTAAGGTTGATGTACTATTTTTGCTGGATAATAAGAAATATTGGACGGTTGTGTATGGTGGACGTAACCCATTCTGGGTGAACCACGTTAAATCTCTGTGTTATCTGTGTCCTATTTTATTTCTTTATCTTTTGTATTTAAATTTGCATATAATTGTTAGTTCATATTTGCTTCAGATCTTCTTCAAACCCTAACAATGGTTTTGTTATTGATGTCAACACTTATCAACTCTGGTAAGCCTACTGGCACTTAGAGAATTAACAATTTTCACCAGCAAGCAAGTGACTTATGCACAGTCACCGGTATCTAGTTCACCGATAGGATATATTGTTCATCGGCACTTGGAATGACATGGAAAATACTTGGTTATGTCGAAGACATCATTTGGAAACTTAGTCTTGGAGATTTGTTCATTGGTATATTCATGTTTGCATATTTGTTGTTATCGGCAAATAGGTCTAGAATAAGCATCGACAGGCTTATCTATTCTAGATTAGCATGACAAGATTTGGAGATGATTTATTAATGTTGTAAATGCATTAAGCCAACATGTTGAATCAGATATTGCATCAGTTATTGATTTACTTGTAAATTGTTTTTATTGTAATATCTTTTGTAAAGCTGACCTACACATTTTGGTCCTAGGCTTTGGTATATATGTAAGATCTTATTTGTAAGATCGATAAGTGACTGGGAAAAGGATTTGTAATAAGGTATATGTGAGAATAAGAAGAGATATACATGTAGACATCATTTGAAGATTGAAGGAAGGTTTTTTTGAAGGCATATTAGAACTGAACTGGTACTGAATCCATCATATGAAGATGCTATTTTGAGCAGTACATCATTATTGGATTTAACCATCCAATTGTAGTTAGTGTGACTCCTATTTGTGTTTGAGTAGTGAACTCTAGGCGCTTGGCCTTTCTGCATGTGTAGACCCCCTATTGTATACACATACTATCTACAGTAGTATCATCTGATTGTGGGTAAGGTTTCCCACCATGGTTTTTCCCTTTACAGGGTTTCCACGTACAAATATTGGTGTTTTGTGTTGTGGATGTTATTGTCTTTCTGTTTCATGCATTTATCTTTACCAGTACTTTAATTAACGGATAAACTGTCTACTAACATTAAGTTTGGTTTACCGGTACTAAACATTAAGTTTGGATAAGTTGTTTTTCATTTGAATTTATTTGACAACTGATTCACCCCCTCCCCCTCTCAGTTATCTCTAAGACCTAAAAATTGGTATCAGAGTTGAGTCCTCTTTTTGCAGAAGTTTAACAACTTGAGGAGATCCAATGTCTTCTAACTATTTTAGGAAGGACAGTCCTTAACTTGATGGAACCAACTATGGCATGTGGAAGATCGGGATGGAGACACATCTAAATTGCATTGGAAAGGACATCTGGGAAATTACAAAGAATGGCTATACTGCTCCTACTCAAAGTCAACCTAATCCACCTACCTTAGGAAAAGATGAAGAAAATGATTGCAAAGCAAGAGAAGCACTTTTGAGTGCATTATCAGATTAGCAAATCATGGGATTATCAAATAGAACTACTGCTAAAGCTATTTGGGACCATTTGGGAACATTGAATGAAGGAGATTCCACAGTCAAAATTGCAAAACTTGAAAGCTTCCAGGTCATGTATGAAAATCTAAAAATGGAAGAAGATGAAAGGATTTCTGCTTTTATGGAAAGAGTTAATGAAATTGTTTTGGGTATTAAATATTGTGGAGGAACCTTAAGTGAAGATGAAATTGTTTCAAAAGTTTTAAGAGGATTGCCACCGGCTTACAAGATGAAAGTTACTGTTATAAATGAGTTAAGAACAATACCTAATACATCAGTAACTAGAGATACATTGATTGGAAAACTTTCAGCTTTTGAAATTGAGGAATTTGGTCTTGTTGTCACTATAAAGACAGATTTAGCTTTTAAGGCATCAACATCATCTGCACCATCATTTGACAAGTTTGATTAGAAAGCCTTTTATGCAAGAGAACTTGAAGAAAGTGGGAGCGAAAATGAAGAACTTGAAGCACTATTTGCAAGGAATAATGCCTAAAGGTCTAGTTGGAATTAAGTATGAAGGTAAAGCACCCTTTAAATGTTTTAACTATAATTTGATTGGTCATATGGCTTCAAGATACCCTGATAGACATGCAAGATTAAAAGAAGAAGCTAGAAGAACATACAAGCCTAACCCTGAATATCAAAGATACAGATTTGAGAAGAATAAAGACAAATCTTGGTATCTTGCTGATGAAGGAGTTACTAATGATTCTGATGAGGATCCGACAAACAATGGATGGGTCTTTGTTACTATAATAGAAGATCAACTAGCACCTACTGTTCAACTGGTAGAGCAAGCCCTAGTAGCTAAAATTGAAGTTAAGGATGAATGGATCATTGATTCAGGATGTTCACATCATATGACTAGTGATAAAAGTAAATTCTTGACTTTTCAAGAATATAATGGAGGTCTAGTAAGATTTGGAGATGATAAAGCTTGTTTGATCAAAGGAAAAGGTACTATATCTCTTGATGGTAAGCACAATACCGACAATGTTTACTATGTTGAAGGTTTAAAGAATAATCTTTTGAGTGTTGGTCAATTAGTTGAAAAAGGATTTCAATTACAATTCAAGAATGGGAAATGCAAAATTATGAATAGAACTGGTTTGGAAATTGCAACCAGTAATCAAACTAGAGGTAATATCTTTCATTTGAATAACAATGAAAAGACATGCTTAATTGCACATATTGATGAAAGTTAGCTATGGCATAAGAGACTCTGTCATGTAAATTTTGATTACATTGTGAAAATAAGTACAACTAAGGCAGTTAGAGATTTACCTAAGATTATTAAACCTCATAATCTAGTATGTAAGGAATGTCAATTTGGAAAACAAGTTAGAGTATCTTTTAAATGTATTCCAGAAAAATCCAATAATGCTCTTGACTTAATTCATACTGACTTATGTGGTCCAGCTAGTACTAAAATCTTACAAGGTGATAGATATTTCATGCTAATCATTGATGACTATTCTAGAATGTGTTGGGTTATTTTTCTTAGGGAAAAATCAGAAGCACTTGGGAAGTTCAAACTATTCAAGGTGATGGTAGAAAATGAAACCGGCAAGAAAATCAAATGTCTGAGATCATATCAAGGAGGTGAATCTATATCTAAGGAATTTAATACATTATGTGAAGTAAATGGAATCAGAAGACAATTATTAGCACCCCGGACACCACAACAGAATGGCATTGTAGATAGGAAAAATAGAACTATCTTGGATGCAGCTAGAAGTATGTTATCTAAAGCAAATCTACCACATGTATATTGGAGAGAGGAAATGAGAACAACAATCTACACATTCAACAAAGTTCTCATCAAAGGTGAAACCGGTAAGACCCCTCATGAAGTATGGTTTGGCATTACTTCTACTCTTAAATATTTCATAATATTTAGAAGTAAATGCTATATTAGAAGAGATGAGTATATTGGCAAATTTGATCCTAGAAGTGATGAAGGAATATTTCTTGGTTATTCATCTAAGAGCAAAGAATATAGATGTTTTAACAAAAGATTGCAGAAATTTGTTGAGAGTACAAATGTGAAGATTGATGAACAATTTAGAGGAACTTCAAGGTACATAGACTTTGAACCGATAACATAGATACTTACAAATGAACACACACTAGTACAGAATGAAGATCCACTTACACCAGTATCATCTAAAAATCCCACTGTAACTGAAGAACAACAAAAAACGAAGACACCCCGGTATGTAAGATTGAACCACTCTGAAGATCAGATAATTGGGAACAAGTATCAAGGAGTTATGACAAGAGGAAGACTGACAAATGAAGAGGTATGTCTGATTTCTGAAATTGAACCAGCATCAATTTATGAGGCATGTGAAGATAAACACTAGATTAAAGCTATGGAAGAAGAATTAGAACAAATTGAGAAGAATAACACATGGACATTAGTTCCCCGAACTAAAGACAAAAATTTAATTGGAACAAAATGGGTATTCAGAAACAAACTTAATGAAGATGGTAAGGTAATCAGAAATAAAGCAAGGCTAGTGTGTAAGGGATATTCACAGAAAGAAGGAATTGATTATAATGAAACCTTTGCACCGATAGCAAGAATTGAGATAGTCAAATTATTCTTGGCTTTTGCAGCACACAAGAACTACAAAGTATATCAAATGGATATAAAATGTACATTTCTGAATCGATATCTTGAAGAAGAAGTTTACATTGAGCAACCTGATGGATTTTCTTTGACAGATAACAAAGATATGGTTTGCAGATTAAGGAAAGCTTTGTATGGGTTGAAGCAAGCTCCAAGAGCTTGGTATGCTAGATTAGATAAATATCTTTTGAAAATTGGTTTTCCTAAAGGTAATGCTTACATCAATTTATACTATAAAGTGACTAATGATGACATCTTGGTTATAGAAGTTTTTGTTGATGATATAATCTTTGGAGGAGAAGATGGTTTATGTAAAAACTTTTCTATTGAAATACAACAAAAATTTGAAATGTCTATGATTGGAGAGATAAAATTCTTTTTAGGATTGCAAATTTTACAGACTGATAAAGGTATATTCTTGAGTCAAGCTAAGTACTTGAAGGTATTACTAAAGAAATTTGGGATAGAGAACTCTAAACCGGTAAGCACACCTATGACTATAAATGACAAATTATCACTAAGGGATGAATCTACACCTATTAATCCAACTAGGTACAAATCTATGATAGGAGGCCTACTGTATTTGACACAAACAAGACCTGATATTATGAATGTAGTATGCATTGTTTCAAGATTTCAGAGTAATCCTAAAGAAAATCACGAATCAGTAGTAAAAAAGATTTTTCGGTACTTACAAGGTACTACAAATCTTGGCTTATGGTATCCTAGAGATGAAAACTTTGAATTATGTGCATACACAAATGCAAATTGGGTAGGAGATGTGGATGACAGAAAAAGCACCATCGACAAAGCATTTTTTCTTGGAAGAAGATTAATTTCTTGGTTGAGTAAGAAACAAAGTTGCACATCTTTATCAACAGCTGAATCAAAATATGTTGCAGTAGCAACTAATTGTACATAGGTATTATGGCTTAAGCAAATGTTGAAGGACATAAAGGTAAAATGCAAGGAACCTATAACTATCTATTGTGATAACACTGCAGCAATTGATATATCTAAGAATCTGGTACTACATTCTAAAACCAAACATGTTTCTCTCAAATTGAATTTTCTGAAAGAGAATGTTGAAGCAAAAGAAGTAAAACTGGTTTATGTGAATACTAAAGAGCAGATTGCAAATATTTTCACTAAACCTCTGCCTAAGGAGACCTTTGAATATCTCAGAGATCAGCTTGGGGTAATACCCCCACTGATAGAAACTTAAACAGTTGATGTTTGTCATCAACTAGAAGAACTAACAAAGAGAAATCTTTTATTCCGGCTTTGATGAGGAAAGCTACTTCTCAGGGGGAGTAGTTGGTATACTGAATAAGTTGGTATTTTATATTTGAAGATGGTTTTTGTATTGCTTTGGCATTTAATGTCAAAGGGGGAGAGATTGATATGGAAAATTACATGTTACTCCTAGGGGGAGAGATTGTTATTTTGGGAGAGATTTATTTCTCTCTGTATCTAAAATTTGATTTCTGGATTTGATCTCTTTTGGGAGATTGTTGGTTTTTGGTATTTGGCATTTCTGTTTTGGCACTTTGATGTTTTTTCTATCTTGTGTTGCCATCAATGCCAAAAGGGGAGATTGTTGGTATTTTGGATATGTTGATATGGTTTTGTCATTTATGTCAACACTTACCAACTCGGGTCAACCTACTGGCACTTAGAGAATTGGCAATGTTCACCGGCAAGCAAGTGACTTATGCACAGTCACTGATATCTGGTTCACCGGTAGGATATATTGTTCACCGACACTTGGAATGACAAGGAAAATACTTGGTTATGTCGAAGACATCATTTGGACACTTTGTCTTGGAGATTTGTTCATTGGTATATTCATGTTTGCATATGTGTTGTTACCGGCAAATAGGTCTAGAATAAGCACCGGTAGGCTTATCTATTCCAGATCAGCATGACACACTTTGGAGATGATTTATCAATGTTATAAATGGATTAAGCTGACATGTTGAATCAGATATTGCATCGGTTATTGATTTACTTGTAAATTGTTTTTATTGTAATATCTTTTGTAAAGCCAATCTACACATTTTGGTCCTAGGCTTTGGTATATATGTAAGATCTTATTTGTAAGATTGATAAGCGACTGGGAAAAGGATTTGTAATAAGGTATATGTGAGAATAAGAAGAGCTATACATGTAGACATCATTTGAAGGTTTAAGGAAGGTTTTTGTGAAGGCATATTAGAACTGAACCGGTACTGAATCCATCATATGAAGATGTTATTTTGAGCAGTACATCATTATTGGATTTAATCATCCAATTGTAGTCAGTGTGACTCCTATTTGTGTTTGAGCAGTGAGCTCTAGGTGCTTGGCCTTTCTACATGTGCAGACCCCCTATTGTATACACATACTATCTGTAGTAGTATCATCTGATTGTGGGTAAGGTTTCCCACCATGGTTTTTCCCCTTATAGGGTTTCCACGTACAAATATTGGTGTTATGTGTTGTGGATGTTATTGTCTTTCCATTTCATGCATTAACCTTTACAGGTACTGCAATTAACTGATAAACTATCTATTGGCATTAAGTTTGGTTTACCAGTACTAAACTTTAAGTTTGGATAAGTTGTTTTTGGTTTGAATTTATCTGACAACTGATTCACTCGCCCCCTCTCAGTTATCTTTGGGACCTAAAATCCTTATCATTGTCTGCTTAATAGACCCACTTTTCTCCCTCCATCTGTTCCATCCAATGTCACATCCACCTCATCTGCACCCAAGGACAAGGTCAAAATAATAGACAATGGTTGTGGAGAGTACACCTTGCAGAACTCTCTTTGCATGGGTCAACTCCTACTCTCTCCTAAGCCATATTGCAAGCCAAAAGAAATAAAGAAACAAGAAAAACCCAGAATCCAATGGAAAGAAACCACCTTCCAATAGTGGGGTCCACTTGATGAGGAGAGCTTGGAAACTAATGTCACCTCTTGGCTCTATTGAAAGGAAGAAGAAGAACTGACAAAAATCCCAAAATAGATGTATCTGAAGGCTTCTTCTATAGTAGAAAAGATGGGCTATAAAGGACATGGTCTTGGACCTGAATAAAATCAAAGAAAAACACCCATCTCCTCAGTTTCTTACAAGTATAATAGGGGCTTGGGGTTCTCACTTATGCCTAAGATCACCATCACTAGGGTCCAAACATATCATCGTGTTGATGTCGAAGACTCCAATGAAGAGGAGTTCCATGAAATGTCTTTTGAATACAAAGATGATATATTTGACGATACCCATGTAAACGCCATCACCATTATCCCTTCCACATCATATGGGCTCAAGATAATTCATCCTAAACTCATTGACCATGACCAACAAGAACTACCTATTTTAGATATCTGTGTCAATGATGATGCTCTTATAGTATTTATTAACATGCAAGACCTTGATGACCACACGACTGTCCATGGGATTCAACTTCATCTAGAAGCTTACTTTGGTAGCCAAGTCAACTCCCTCAGTTGCAAAAATTAAAACAAAGAGAAAAAGTCCCTTGGTGAAAACCTTTTTGAGGCATCTTTGGACACAAGAAAAGTAAAAACAAAGGATGTATCTTCTAGTGAAAACCTAGGCCAGGCACTAGAAAATGAGGGAATTGGCTTACCTACCATGGCTCTATCCAAACTAGAAAAATCACCACTGCTGATTAAAAAAACTAACACTATCAACATGGGAATAGAAGACAACCCTAAGAATGTGTTCCTCACCAAATAATTAACAGATCAAGAGAAATATAATTTCATGAGTTTTCTAAAGGAGTCACAAATCAACTACACCTAGTCCTATGCAGACATGTCAGACCTTGATCCAGAACTAGTGGTACATAACCTTGCAGTCAAACCTAATGCCAAACTAGTTAAACAAAACTTACGTAAGATGCATCCCTAGATAGCACTATTGGTTAAAGTAGAATTACAAAAGATGTTGGATGTAGGTTTCATTAAACCCATAGATTATCTTGAATGGGTCTCCAACATTGTACCTATTGAAAAGCCTGTCAGGGGCATTAGAATATGCACATACTTAAGGGATCTGAACAAAGCATGTCCAAAAGATGATTTCCCATTACCAAACATAGACATGATTGTGGACCTTACAACAGGGCATGAAATGTTATCACTTATGGATGGTTTTCTAGAGTATAACCAAATCAATATCGCAAAAGAAGACCAACACAAGACAACATTTACAACACCAAGGGACACCTTCTGTTACCAAGTTATGCCCTTTGGCCTTAAAAATGTAGGAGCTACTTACCAGTGAGCCATGACTATAATATTTCATGATCTTTTGCACAAAATAATAGAAGACTACACATATGATCTTCTAGAAAAGTCTAAAACAAGAGAGGAACACATTCCAAATTTAAGGCAAATCTTTGAGAGGCTTGAGAAATACAAGCTGCGCCTAAATCCCAAGAAGTGTGTATTTGGAGTTACATCAAGTAAGCTCCTAGGGTTTAAAGTTTCTCGTAGGGGAATTGAAGTAGACCCCGCTAAAGTAAAAGAAATTAAAAGAGTAAGTTTCTCATAGGCTGCTGAATTTAAAAGAGTAGAAAGGAAGAGAAAACCCTCACCAGTACCCTCTCCTTCACTTAAGAAAACTAGGACGCTAAGGAAGAAACAACAGGCAGTTAGGGAACCAAAGAAGAAACTTACTCCTAAGAAGAAACAGACACCGGTTACCCCCACATTGAATGATTTACTGAATGAGATAATAGAGGAAGGTAATCTATCTAATGTGAATAAATGATATATTTCTTCTAGTGATTCTTACAAAAGCACAATTGAAGAAAGTATTATTTTGCACTTAGACATTTACAAGAAAGTGTTGATAGAAGTGATTGATGAGATTCCAAATGATCTATACATGAGACTTGAAGCCAAAAGGCTATCTGTGATGGAATTGGATAAAAAGTTGAAAGTTGAAGCACTCTTGGTTGTTCACCCATTAAACTCCAAGGAAGAAATAGATGAACTTATTTTTGAAGCTAACTGATCTGAATTTGTTAGTGGACATCAGCAAGTGATCCTGATGGATGGAAGGGTAAAAGAAATTGTAGATGAGACTACAGATAAATGGGATATATTCTTTGTAGAGAAAGAAAAGAAAGAGGAAAGGAGCAGACCTAAGAAGATATTCAAAGTATATCAGAAAGACAAGGACAAGGGTAAAGGCAAAGTTGGTTGTATTCCAAACATAAAGGTTATAGATAATCTTCCACTACCACCTTTGGATACACCACCGGTACACATGAAAGATCCACCCATTACTGATACTAAAGGTATAACAATGACAATACTAATTTAGAGTCTGAGATACTCTTTACCATGAATGTGGATATGTGGGAGGTAAACATTGTTGTGGACAAGGAAACTTTAGAGGTTAAGACAGATAATGCTAATAATAGTAAGATTTCAGAGAAACCGGCACAAATAGTTGACTATCAGGAAACTGAGATACCAACCCAAATAGAGCAACAGACAGAGACTAAAAAACCTATAGAAGACAAAGGTACTGGCACAAGGCCACCAGAGACCGAGAAACCAGAAGTAGAACTTTCAGAGAAACAAATAGAGGCAGAGGTTCATGTTGAGTCTGTAACACTAGTAGTTATAGAGAAGCCTAATCAGACCGAGAAACTAGTAAAGGTTGAGGTGCAAACACAAACAGATCGACCAAAGGAAAATACAAGGGAAGTGGATGCATTTGATGGAGCCAAAGAGGATATAGTGAAGGTGATTGGTCAGACATCTATTGAGATGAAATCTATAGCTAAACCAAGTACATCTATAGGTGAATTCTGACCTACCAACATAACAGAGGTACTTTTGGATTCCATTAAGAGGATAACTAATTACAATACATTGGCTTTTAAGGCAATTGATAACACTTTATCTATTCTAAAGATGATAGCACCTACATGTTAAATAGATCACATTAAGGATTCTTTAGGTAAATTGGACACATTATCCAAATTCATTTATAATAATTTTATAAATATAGACAAGGTAAATAAGGATATCATAAAGGAGAGATTTGAAAAGGAGAAAAACACATTCTTTGAAAACACCATAAAGAAATGTACCGATCATGTAGATACACTTTTACCGATACTCAATTCTATAATTTTGGAATATAAGGAGCTATATAGGGAAGCATGTAAACCTCACTATTTGACTGAGGACATTGATAAGGAGATCAAGAAGACATAGAAGGGAATTGATGACATTACAGATAATATTATAGATTCATCCGGACTTATATCAGTTTTTGAGTAGGAAATGGCAGTTTTTGTGGAGAAGTTAGAAACAATTGAGAAAGAGAAGGCAAGAATATGGTCTAATGCCCGAGAACTAAAGGAAAAACTTGGTTTGAGGCTGGATTAGCTGATTATTCAGAGAGCTGAATTATCTAAGGCAACAATACAGGGAGAATGATCACCGGAGAAGCAAATGCACTATCTCACCAGTATGATCCAGTAGACTGAGGCAACTTTAGATGACAACAAATTTTTTATGCAAAGTCTGAATATGATTTTGGTGGACATCTTTCAAATTGTAACCAATCGATTACAAACCTTGAGGTAGTATTTTTGTACTCTTTTGATTATTTATGACATCCTTTGTCATTGATGTCAAAGGGGGAGTAGCGTAGAGAAAAAATGCATGTACAGAGGAGATCACATGCTCAGGGGGAGCATATCTTTTTGGATTTCAGTTTTTGGATAACAGTTTTGATTTTTCTCATGAGAGTTGCCATCAATGCCAAAGGGGGAGATTGTTGGTATTCTACACTCTTATGAGAATAGTTGATGTTGTCATTGATGGCAACCATCTAGCAACCAGCTGGCAAGTCACCGACAATTGGTTTCTACATGCCTGGAATCACAAACTTCATACACCGACAGACACCGACATTGACAAGCCCTTCACGAGCATTCAGATTACATCAAAAACAAAGCATACCGGCACTCCAGCCGACATGGGATAAAGTTTTTGTTTATATGAACTGTTTTGTAATGTAATTATCTTTTGTAAGCTGACATGGTATATTGTAAAAGACTCATATATGTATGAGATCTTATAAGTCATTTTGATATGAATGAGAGAGAGATAAGGAATTGTAGTAGGTGATGAGAAAATTTTACAAGGTGATATAGTTGACAGTGAAGGTTTTGGTTATAGACTAAGCTTAAACTGGTACTGAACCTGGCATTAGAGATGTTGTTTTGAGTAGTACATTGTATTGGTCAGTGAGTAAATATTATGAGTCACAAATCCTACTGAGGTTTTTCCCACACCGGGTTTCCTTGTTAAATATCTTGTGTTATGGAATGTTTCTATGATGTCTATTATTTTTGTTTATTGCAATAATTCTTATTTACCGGTACACTGTTTTGGGATGCAAAGTTATAAATAAGTTTAAATATTCGGCTAATTGGTTAGACACTAATTCATGGAATCTAATAATCCTTAGGTATAAGTTAAACTAATTTCAAAAACACTTAAAAGGTGTCAACTTAAAAGAGTATTATAATCCAAATGTCATCTAATCATAAGACCTAGGTAGGAGTATTATATAAATAATATATCAAAATAGAGCCATTATTTAGGCTCATCATCTCCCCCTAACCTAACTTCTTGTTGATCCTCTAGCAATAGGAAAATTTTGGATCCTCATTGATTCGGAAATTCCCTAGGGTAACCTGTCCAAAACCGCTTGTAGATAAGCTCTAGTAGAATCCTTTGATTTCTCCAATCTCTTCCACCTGATACGTTTTGTTGCTTCACTGTATGGTGGATCACTATCCATGCATCCCATCAATGGCCATAGGAGGATTGGAGGCTGAAAGTTGAGAGGCAGCCAATGTCATCCCTTTGTTCTTCCCAAGTGCATATACTTGGGTGCTCTATTTAATGTTGCATGGTAATTTTGTGCAGAGTGTTGCTCAGAGTGTTTCAACTCATCTGTTAGGCTATTCCAGTGTTGTACTACATGTCCTATTGCCTCTTGTCCTTCCCTCAGAGCCATTTGTTCATATCCTTTATACACTTCTTCCCTTAAGGGTGGGATTTTCTTTGCACAATTTGGCTTGTATACAATCTTCTGCCAATCAATGTAAAGTCACCTAGGTTCCCTTGATTCAGACCTTAAGGGTAATGAAAGCTCAAGTTCTTCCTTGTGATGCACCTGGAACTACTCTCCCCTTGATATTTCATTCTGCATCCATGACATAAGAGCCCTTAATTGGATATCTCCAATGTAAAGGAAAGGTTCCAATCAACATCATCAGGAACAACATAGTTATGTACATATAGTTCACAGAGTAGATTTTTTATTGTTGTAGGAGATGTCTAAAAAATGCTGTAAAATTCTTCTGGTGTTTGCAATGAGGGACTTAAATCTATGAAAATCCTCATCATTTGGAAACTAATGTGTTGTTCTCTTAAGTATAGAGAGTAAACACGAGGAGGAGCTTGGCATTGCATCAGTTGTGGTACCATGGTGGCTATTGTTTCCACCTTATCTTTGAGCTGGGCTATTTCCTCGTCCTTTTGCTCAATAATTTTTTTCTAATATTCAATTATCATTTGCATTTTTACCTTTTCAAGCTCCCAATCCTCATAAAGAGTGATTCCTACTACATGACTAGTAAGGGAAGTAGGTGGCCTATGAACAGGTGCTTTAGGTTTCTTCCTTTCTACTTTGTCTCCTGCTTCAATAACCTACTCTACGTCCAGTCTTTCAAAACCTACTTCCTTCTGGGGATGCTCAATATCCTGGAGTTCCCCTTCTTCCTAAAACTGTAATTCTTGTTCTTCCTCAATATTTTGTGGCTCTTCCTCTTCTTCATGGTCTCTCTGAGGTTCATTTGGTGGAAAATGAGGGATATCATTGTGGAGTGGACTATGTTGTTCTTGTTCTGGGGAGTCAATCAGGATTGTAATATTTGGCTCTATGGGTTGGTCTTGACTTTTAAACTTTTTACGAATCCTACCACTACTTCTTCAAGATTTTCTGTTTTTGGCTGCTGGATTACTTCCTGTAGCCAATTCTTCAACTACTTCAATATTAACTGCAAGAACTGGTTTTACATTTTTTCTCTTCTTGGCTGCATGAGGGTATAAATTCTCATTTTTACTTTTCTTCTCCTTATGTTCTATATCAACTTGTTTTTCTTTGCCCTTTTCCTTTTGTGTGGCAGCCCTCGTTTTTCTTGAACCTTGAGGAGGAACCCCTACTATAGCTTCTTTTTGTAAGGGTTCCTCTGCTACAGGAAGATTTTGTTCTGAGGATTTCAATGATGATGAGGATTCAAGAGGGGAACTATGTTCTTCAATGTTTTCTTGTTCCTAAGATGGAAGTGGTTCCTCTATAACTATTTTCTCTACCCTAAACATTCTGGTTTCAACAAATTAATTCCAAAGTATTGGAGAAACATCTCTCAAAAATTTTCAACTAAAAGCTTAATTAGGCAATGGTGAGAAATAGAGTGAGGCCTACCTTTCTGGTTCTCTATTGCACTTATAGAAATAAGGTTGTACAATAGGCTTGGAAAATTTATCCTTCTTCTGTGTTGTAGATGACTTAGGAGCTTGAAGTGATGAGAATGTAGACATGAAAACCTTCCTTCATAGGTAAAATATTTTAAAAAATACAATGCTACTACTTTCCATTAAGGTGAAAGGGATTCTTGCCTAGTTCCTTGTCTATCTACTCCTAATGGGGGGTCTCCTAGATGTGTAAATTATTCTCTTGCACTGCGTGCATCCTTGGGCTCTCGGTACTTCTCCCCATCAATTGGCAACCCAGTTACCTCTGCTATCCTTTCCTCTTTAACCACCACTCTTAAACTTTTTACCTGAGCTTCTCCATTTGATAGTGTGCATGTAAATTCCCTTGTAATTTCTTCATTAAACTCCATCAGCTTTAAGAAATAATCCAACCATCCACTGTTCCTAAATACTAGCTCACAATCCTAGTCCTGAAGGAGAACTTCATGGACTATTGGCTCATGTCGAACAGGTGAACCACCCATTACAACAATAACACTTTCAACTTTAAAATGATGTAAATCTACTTAGTTTCTGCACTATGTTCTACACTATAGCATAATCAATGTGCCTTTACTTTGTCAAAACCTAGCTGCAGTGTAAAAATAACTTCTAAGCAAATAGACAAGCAGAATACAAGATATCACCTCAAACTAGAAATTTGAAAAAAATAAAATGCAATCCCAAAGGACATCAAAATTATCTGCTAGAGTAATTATCAATGTACTTCCCCCCCCAACCTAAGGCTTGATAGGTGTCCACACATGTGGAGGAGGAAAGAGATAGGATAGTATGCAAAATATCATAATTAAAGTTAATATGGTTTAATTATATACATGCAACAAGAATAAATACACACAAGCATACCTGACATCAGACGAGAATGACTGCAACTTGAAGATATTTGAGTCATCATGCATGGAAAATGATGCGGAAATAGATGGAGTGAAAGGAAAGAAATGAGTGAATACGGAATGGAATATTTATTATGCAGAAAAGTACTCCCACCAGATGGGGAAGTATTTATTATGATCGTGCAACAAGGATATTAAGATAGAGTGGTGATGGAAAAGCCATCAACAGTGGCTACAGGAATCTCGACATGCTTGGTAGTGGAAAACTACCACAAGAAGTCATCTTTGCTCAGAGGTTTATGGTATAGGTGTAACCGATGACCGTTGACTAACAATTTAAACTTAACATGATCTATGATAGATAATCTGACAACACCATTAGAAAATGTTTCAATTATTTCATAAGGTCCTACCCACCATGTCTGTAATTTTCCCAAATTATCTTTATACATGGAATCATAGAGTAGAGCCCAATCTCCTGGCTGGAATGATTTGTCCTTTATATAGTGATCATGTCACTTCATGCGCTGGTTTTGAACAGATTTAGTATGCTACAAGGCTGACTTCCTTATCTTGTCTTGTGTTGTAGATAGAGTCATATCTAAGGAAATAACCATTCTCAAAGGTTTATGTTCAAACTCTACATGCATAATTGCTTTTGTCCCATATACCATTTCAAATGGTGTAAACCCTATTGTAGTTTTTCAGGTGGTTCTATAAGCCCATACAGCTTCAAATAATCTGCTAAACCAATCTTTTATGTTGAGTGCTACGGTTTTGGTCAATATTGATTCAAACTCCCTATTAGTAACCTCTGCTTGGACATTAGCATATGGATGGTAAGGAGTGGATTTCCTATGTCTGAAATTGTATTCATTAACTAAGGTTGTGATTAGAGTGGAAGTGAACTGTGCCCCTTGATTGGTCACTATTTCTCTAGGAACTCCATACCAAGTGAAGATTTCTTCATATAAGAATTCTGCCACCTTATTGTCTCTGGAATTCTTAAAGGCTTTGACCTCCACCCATTTAGTTACATAGTCAGTACAAACAAGAATTTAGGAGCGACCATTTGATGATGGATCAATTGGCCCAACAAAGTCTAGGCCCCATTTGTCAAATGGTGTGACAACCACCTGAGGGTGTAGAGGCATTTCATCAGACCAAGTTGGTTTGCCCATTCTTTGACATCTATCACATTTATTGGTGTATTTAACTACATCCTTGTGCAAGGTTGGCCAATAGTACCCTATAGTTAATATCTTGAGAGCTATTCTTTTGGTTGCAAAATGACCTCCACAAGGTTCATCATGACAGGCATGAAGTATATCATATGTCTCATCTTCCCTTACACATCACCTCATAACTTGATCTATCCCTGTATAAAATAAGCAATCTGATATCCATGAGAAATTGAAACTCTTTTCTACTAGCAGTCTTTTCTCTTTGGGTGAGAAATGTGGGGGTGTCTTGTTAGTTGCTAGGTAGTTGGCTATGTCAGCATACCATGGACTATGTAAAATGATGGAAAAAAAATTCTCATCTAGAAAGAAATCATTAATGATATCCTTATTATCTAGTCTGTGAATCCTTGACAGAAAATCTACCACTACATTTGTTTTTCTTGGTTTATCAATGATAGTAATATCAAAATCTTGTATTACTAATAACCATCTTGCCAATCTTCCTGTAATGGATCTTTTGTTCATGAGGTACTTGATGGTTGCATGATCAATATGTACAAATATTTGATATCTAGTTATATAGTGTCTGAACTTATTAAGGGCATAGATGATAGCTAACATCTCTTTTTCAGTAACAGTGTAATTCAATTTTGGTCCTTGCAAATTTTTACTGATGTAATAAATTGCATTTTCTAAAACTCCTTGCTTCTGCCCCAAAAATGCTCCTATTGAAAAATCGAATGCATCTGTATGAATGTGAAAAGGAATTGACCAATCAGGTCCTTTAAGCAATGGGGCCTAGGTTAAGGTTTCTTTTAGTTGAGAAAATATTTTTTCACATGCAACTGTCCATTCAAACTTAGCTTCCTTTGTCAATAAAGAATATAATGGCCCTTCTTTTTGACTAAAGTCCTTGACAAATCTTCTATAGGACCCTGCATGTCCTAGAAAACTTCTCACATCCTTTTGTTTAACAATAGTAGGAAGATCAAGCATTACTTATATTTTAGCTGGATCCACTTGAATACCTGATTGAGAGATTTGATGCCCCAACACTATACCTTCTTGCATCATCATAAAACATTTTCCACTATTTAAGGATAAATTGTGATCTTCACACTGTTACAATACTTTGGTCAGATTTTGGAATGCCTCCTTGAATGTATTTCCATAAGTAGTAAAGTCATCCATGTAGATTTCCATACAATCATGGGATATGTCTGAAAATATACTAAGGACAACCCTTTGAAAGGTTGTAGGGGCATTACATAAACCAAAAGGAAGGACTAAATAGGCATATGTTCCCCAAGGGCAGGTAAAGGTGGTCTTTTCCTGATCTTCTGGATCTATTCTAATTTGATTATAACCACTAAACCCATCCAAAAATGAAAAGTATTGCTTACTTGCTAGAGAGTCTAACATGATCTATAAATGGAAGTGGGAAGTGATCCTTTTTAGTAGCAGTGTTGAGCTCCCTATAGTCCACACAAACTCTCCATTTTCCTCCTTTCTTTGGAACTATAACCAAAGGAAAAACCCATTGACTATCTTAAATACGATAGATGAATCCTGCATGAAACAAATTTTGCAGTTCCTCTTTAACTATTTCCCTTAAAGTAGGATTAATCCTTTGCTAATACTATCTAATTGGTTTACAATATTCTTTGATATAAATTCTATGGGTACACAATGTAGGATTTAATCCTTTCATGTCCTAATAATCCCATGCAAAAGCTTGTTGTTGGGCTTTGAGTAATTTAGTTAATGACAATCTTTGATCTGCTACTAATTGACTATTTATATTCATATTTTTCCTTGTAGCAACTTCTATTTGAATTACTAATTCTGCATTAGATATTTCAGAGAAATAAGAGGTTTGAATATCATGTGGTAGCAATGTGTGAAACATATGTGGCTGCGAGAGGATTTAAAAAACTTGTAGATGGAATAAGGGTATGCAGAGGACTTACTGGTATACCCAATGACTATTGAGCTGCTTCATAATGATTTCTTATGATATTAGAGAGTACTGTATCATCCTCTTGAAGTGCTATGAATGGATCCCTTGATAACAACATTAGTTGTTGAATATAGTTAATTTCCTTTGCTTCTTCTCCTATGTCTGGCCATACTACTCGTTCTTGATCAAGTTGTGGTTGTGTTGGAGAATAGAGTGCAAGTGTTTTGGTAGTAATACCATCTGAAATTGTCATATCTCTGGATCTGCAACCTATATATGCATCAGTTGTTGCCAGCCAAGGTCTTCCCAAAATAATTGGATATCCACCTAATTTTTCCTTGGGAGAGAGGATTATGAAATCAACAGGATATTCGCAAGAATATAATGTGACAACAATATCTTCAACCATTCCTTCAGGCCGAACAATGGAGCTATCAGCAAGCTGCAGGACCGTTGGAGTTGATCTAAGACTAGTAATGTTGAGTTGTTGCATGACATCCTTAGTCATCACATTTATTGCTACTCATAAGTCTATCAATGCATTTTTTATTTGAGTTCCATTAACAACTACCTTGAAAATAGGGCTACCTGTGTCAGAATATTTAGGGACTGCTATTTTTCCTAACATAATATCAACCAAATTTCCTACCACATGCACTATTTTTGGATCTTTTTTCTTCCTCCCAGGTTTCTTCAGACATGCCTCTTTAATAGATTTTCCATATATGGGAATATCTTTAATAGCTTCAAACAGTGGAATTTTAACACATATATTTTAGCTGATCAATAAGATCAAAAGCTATATCATCCTGCTGCCTAGATACTTCTACCTACAATCTTTGAGGAAATAGGGGAGTTCTTTTAGGTATATCTGAAGTTTTAGACTACTGAACCTGCTCAAGGTTTCTAGATTTATTAGGCATGCTTTGTTGAGCAATCTCCTCTGTTGGTAACTACGTTATGAATGGAGGAGATGGAGTAGGAAATGTTGTCCCTGATCTCAAATGAATATCACTTATAATGAGAGAGTATGTAGGATAGTTATTAGGATTAGTTGAAAAAATTTGTTGTTGTTGTTGTGGTTTATTATTTGGATTTGGAATAGGCTGAGTTGGCAGTTGGGTTGGCTTGGATGGAGTGGCAGTAGGAGCTGGTGGCATTAAAGCTAGTTGTTGGGATTGTTGTTGTGGTTGCAGGAAACCTGATGACTGGTTTGCCCATTGTTGTCCTCCCCTCCATTGTGATGACTCTTGCTAGTTACTTTGAGGGGGAGACCAATTCCCTTATGGCTGCTTCCATTGAGATGAGGAATTGTGATAATTAGGCCAAGGGTTTTCAGATTCCAAGACTGAGGAGTATAATTTCCAAAATTTTGGGAATATGGTGGTTGCCACTAATTGTTTTGTGCATTGAATTTCATATAAGGATTAGAAAATGATAATGTATCATGTGGCATACCTTGTCTTGGAGGCCAAGGCCTTTGTTGTGCAACATAAAAGAGTTGTTCATCATCTCCGTAGACAGGCTTGAAATCTTGGGAACTCTGCTGGCTATCAATTTTAGCTTATAGTTTTCATCTACAGTCCTTCTTCTTTTATCGACAGTGAGGACATAATTTAGCAAGCATAGCCTCTACCTCCTCATGCTTCTTCTTTGTCTATAGTGTATCCAATTGGGTAGACATATTATTAATTATATCTTCTTTAAAATCCTTCAACAGATGAGTTTTCTCCATTATTGAGACTATTGAAGATGACTTTTCAATTGAAGAACCAGGCCTATAGTGTCTTCCCCTTTTTGTTGCAGCTCTTGAATACTTTTGATAGATTTGTCAGATATCATCCCATTGAACATGAGTAATATCTCCTCCTCCCATTAGATCTAAGGAGTCAACACAATCATCATTGATGCCCCTCAGAAAAATCAACTTCATAGAGTCCTCACTTAGATTACTATGTTTGGATTTGCTGACACTAAATAAAAACCTTTCCAAATAGTCTTCCAGGATCTCATCTTCTTTTTATGTCATTCTAGATATATAATCACCATGTCGATCCATTCCCCTACAATAATATTTATACTTATCTAAGAAGTTTGTTTTTATTTCCTCCCAAGTGTTACTACTTATCAAATTGCCATTAGTTTTAAATACAAATTCATTCTATATACTCTAGTTGGTTCCCACTACTGAAATATTTACTCGGCATGAACAACCTAGTCAGTTACAGAAGGAAAACAGTCACAAAGCCCAGTATACACTGAGCTATCTACCAAGTGTCATTTCATGACTACCGAGCAGTAAAGATAATACACTGAGTGAAACGTGTTACCAAATTCATTGAACCTGGACACACATATGAAAACATGTTACAAGATCGAGGCACACAAAACCTTTATCACATTGGAAATTGCACATACAAATTTTGTATAATTTTGAGGTCATCTAACCAATGAAATATTTTGCATGGTTATTTATTCAAGAAATCATGTTTGTAAGATCGATGCAATGAATCAGATCACCAACATAAGAAATCTATTTATACAGCATGAATTTAGGGTTAGAAACAGATGTGAATGTGAGAAATGAGTGTGCATATGTGTATGAAGCAAGACTTATGTGATACATAAGAAATCACAAAGTATTCTGACTATTACAGAGACACAGAGGTCACCGAGAAGGTTATCAGAGAACAGTCGAGGAATAGAGTAAACAGAAGGGTTTACCGAGTTTCATTATGGGTTACCGAGGTATGCTACAACCTAGGTAATCTTATTCATAGCACATCGAATCTGCTTTAGCATTTCAGATGTAAAGTTGCAGATATTTGTAATGATTATATTGTAATATTTTGAAGTTGTAAGAGAAACCTTTAACAGGGTAAAAGACTCTAATCAAGTCTATAAATAGTAAATCCTCTAACTAGGTGCAGCATATATATAGTGTTGTAAAACCCTTTAGCAAGGTAACTCTAATAGATTTTGTTACTCCTAATAGGGTAAGCTATCAGAAATAGCTAAATATCTAGCTCTATCTGAGCACTCTTTATTATTGTAGTAGTGAAGTTGTGGGTGCCATCCCCACCACAATTTTTCTCTCTAACCAAGAGTTTCTGCCTAACCAATATATATGTGTTATGCAGTGAATCATGTATGATTGTTACTCATTTGTTTTAGCTTTATGTTATGTTACAATAGTTTTTGGTTTATGCATAACAGTAAAGATATTGTTGGAAAAAGGATTTGAAGTACTGATTCACCCCTCCCTTCTCAGTACATTAGCTTTCCATATTGGGCCTAACAATTGGTATCAAAGCTTGAATCTTGGAAAAGGGTTTAATTACCTAAAGAGAAAGATCTTATCAATGGAAGGCTATAAACAATCTCGGAGGATTGTGTATCTACAAGAAGAGCTGGATAATGTAAATCAAGTGATTGCAGACATGCAAAGGCAAATGCAAAAATCTCTGAAAGTAAGGAGAAGATTATCTAATGACTTGCAGGATTCTCAAGAGTTAGTGGAACAAATCGAGACATCATTTGAGAATAGTATATCTAAAGAAACTGAAGAAATGATTGGAATGTTGAAGGAAAAGAACAAAGAATTGGTTGATCAACTAAAAGAAATGAAAAGAGAACATGAACATTTCAGTACATAGATGACTGAAAATCTAGATGCATTAAGGATAGCCGAGGATAAAGCAAGAGATCTACAAAGATAGAAACATCAACTTCAAGTCTTAGTATCTGATAAGAATGAGGAAACCATAAGGCTAACTGGTATTCAACAAAATCTGATAGATCAACTAGGTTATACACTTCATGAAGCAAATCTGAAAGATGATGAGAATCAAGCATTGAAACTTGAAGTATTAAGGTTGAGCAATGAACTTGAAACAGAGAAGAAATCCAAGGAAACACTGAAGAAGAGTTATGAAGCATCAAAGATGTTGGATGAGAAACTGAACACAAGACGACCCTACAAAGAAGGACTCGGTTACAAAGGAAAAGACTCTACCGAGAAGGGAATCTGCACTACCAAGAGAGGAGAATCATCAAAACAAGCTAGAGAAAGGAATAACATCAAAAGGAAGAAGCCTATTTGCTACTACTGTGGAAATCAAGGTCATACTGCCAACATGTGTCAAATGAGAAAAGGTAAGCAACCAAATACCACTAAGACCAATGGTTATTGTTACAATTGCAATAAATATGGTCACACATCTAATCAATGTAGGACAAAGTCTGTTAACAAAATTCAAAGGGTTTTGTAAAAACTGCAATAGATATGGACATAGTACCAAGAACTGTTGGTTTAAGCAAAAGAACCACATGTGGTCTGCACACTGAGCAAATACTAGAGGTTACCAAACTCACATAGATCCTTACTGACAATATTCTGCAGTACCATGGGATTACAATACAAGGATATGGTGTGAATGTTGTGGAAGATATGCACATATAAGTGCCAACTGCTTTATAAGATTTGGAATGAATAACCAAAGATCATGGAGAAATCCTGTTATGGCATGTTTTCATTGTCACAAAATTGGACACTTGGCTGGAGATTACAAAGATCAACCTAGAGAAGACAGTGAGGAAATAAAAGAGAAATTAAAGATGATTTGGAGAAAGAAGGAAATTGTGTCAAATAAAGAAAGCACCTTACCTACCAAGTTAGGTGCTCCCACTCCAAATTAATTCGTAAAGGTATGAAGGGACCGCATTCTCACAAGATTAAATCTTAAACAGTTCCTATTTTAGTATGTACTGAATTCAAAATCTGCATAGTAAGATGTAGTAGTAAGTCTGAAATTCTATCAAAGTCTTTTGGAGCACTTTACAGGAAAACTATTAAGTCAGTGAATTCAGAAGCCTGTCAAGTTGGTCTATGAAGGAAATCTGGTTACTCGGTTGAAGCGCAAAAAAAAGGGGAAAGAAAGTTAAGTGAACTAAGTGCATTTAATATCTTCAACCTAACTTGCACGGAGCTCGATAAGGTATTTTTGAGTACTTAAATGGTTTTTCGCAGTCATTTTCATTCACTAAGTTTTTCAGAAGCAGAGCAGAGCGAATCAAGGCAATCTAAACATGTTCAAAGCAAAATCTAAGGTATTTACATCGAATCTCATTGCATTGCTAAGATGGTTTACCGAACTCAAGCACATTCTTTCATTATTTCAGAAACTCTGCACATTTTCTTTATTTCTTAAGGACATTAAGAATAAAACATAAGCAATTCAGAAAGAGATCACCGATGTCTCAAATAAGTTGACCCTCGAGCCCAATTCAGTTCAAAATTTTTATACTAAGCTACAACAGCTCATGGCTCAATAATCAAAACTGAGGAATGAAGAACATAAGATCAGGATGGACATAATGACACTTAAATATTATTCCTTCCTCATCTTTCATCCGTTCAAGAACAGTGAAACTGAGCCACTTATCTCTCTACTACACAAGAGGGAATCACTTTAGATGGTTTAATTTCATTATTGGCTTACATTAATGCACATAATTCTTTAATGGACAGTCTAAAGGATGCACTCTCTGTCGCTCTCACCGAAGCCAAGACAAAGTACAAATCCATTTTTGATCAATTGCCACCTCCCAATGGTAACTAAATTTTGATGTTTGTCAAAAAGGGGGAGTATATCAGAGTATATCATCAGGAGTGTATAGTATTCAAAGTATCAAACAACCAGAGTGTAGTATACAGGGGGAGTATACCGAGTAGAGAATGAGTAGAATATGCAGAGTATCCAAGAGCAGTGAACTGAGCAATGAACAGAGGAAAGAATAGTGATTATAGAGTTTTGTACAACATATTGATAAGGGGAGTATATTTGATTATAATATTTCAATGACTAATGTATATACTGCATGTTTAGTCAAATTTTGTAAAGTATACAGATTTTTGAGTAATGACTTTGAAAGTAGTTTTGTCAAACATATCAACTAATGTCAAAAGGGGACATTGTTACTACTTATCAAATTGCCTTTAGTTTTATATACAAAGTCATTCTATATACTCTAGTCAGTTACCACTACCGATATATTTAGTCGGTATGAACAACCTAGTCGGTTAAAGAAGGAAAACAATCACAAAGCCCAGTATACAGCGAGCTGTCTACCGTGTGTCATTTCATGACTACCGAGCAGTAAAGATAATACACCGAGTGAAATGTGTTACCAGATTCATTGAACCTGGACACACATATGAAAATGTGTTACAAGATCGAAGCACACAAAACCGTTATCACATTGGAAATTGAACATACAAATTTTGTATAATTTTGAGGTCATCTAACCAATGAAATATTTTGCATGTTTATTTATTCAAGAAATCATGTTTGTAAGATCGATGCAATGAATCAGTTCACCGACATAAGTAGTCTATTTATACAGGATGAAATTAGGGTTAGAAACAGATGTGAATGTGAGAAATGAGTGTGCATATGTGTATGAAGCAAGACTTATGTTATACATAAGAAATCACAGAGTATTATGACTGTTACAGAGACACAGAGGTCACTGAGAAGGTTATCAGAGAACAGTCGAGGAATAGAGTAAACAGAAGGGTTTACTGAGTTTCATTATGGGTTACCGAGGTATTCTACAAGCTAGGTAATCTTATTCAGAGCACATCGAATCTGCTTTAGCATTTCAGATGTAAAGTTGCAGATATTTGTAATGATTATATTGTAATATTTTGAAGTTGTAAGAGAAACCTTTAACAGGGTAAAAGACTCTAATCAAGTCTATAAATTGTAAATCCTCTAACTAGGTGCAGCATATATATAGTGTTGTAAAATCCTTTAGCAAGGTAAATCTAATAGATCTTGTTACTCCTAACAGGGTAAGCTATCAGAAATAGCTAAATATGTAGCTCTATCCAAGAACTCTTTATTATTGTAGTAGTGAAGTTGTGGGTGCCATCCCCACCGCAGTTTTTCTCTCTAACCAAGAGTTTCTGCGTAACCAATATATATGTGTTATGGAGTGAATCATGTATGATTGTTACTCATTTGTTTTAGCTTTATGTTATGTTACAGTAGTTTTTGGTTTATGCATAACAGTAAAGATATTGTTGGAAAAAGGATTTGAAGTACTGATTCACCCCTCCCCTCTCAGTACATTAGCTTTCCATATTGGGCCTAACAATTGGTATCAAAGCTTGAATCTTGGAAAAGGGTTTAACTACCTAAAGAGAAAGATCTTATCAATGGAAGGCTATAAACAATCTTGGAGGATTGTGTATCTACAAGAAGAGATGGATAATGCAAATCAAGTGATTGCAGACATGCAAAGGCAAATGCAAAAATCTCTAAAAGTAAGGAGAAGATTATCTGATGACTAGCAAGATTCTCAAGAGTTAGTGGAACAAATAAAGACATAATTTGAGAACAGTATATCTGAAGAAACTGGAGAAATGATTGGAATGTTGAAAGAAAAGAACAAAGCATTAGTTGATCAACTAAAAGAAATGAAAAGAGAACATGAACATTTCAGTACACAGATGACTGAAAATCTAGATGAATTAAGGATAGCTGAGGATAAAGCAAGAGATCTACAAAGAGAGAAACATCAACTTGAAGTCTTAGTATCTAATAAGAATGACGAAACCACAAGGCTAATTGGTATTCAACAAAATCTGATAGATCAACTAGGTTATACACTTCATGAAGCAAATCTGAAAGATGATGAGAATCAAGCATTGAAACTTGAAGTATCAAGGTTGAGCAATGAACTTGAAACAAAGAAGAAATCCAAGGAAACACTGAAGAAAAGTTATGAAGCATCAAAGATGTTGGATGAGAAACTGAACACAAGATGACCCTACAAAGAAGGAGGACTCGGTTACAAAGGAAAAGACTCTACTGAGAAGGGAATCTGCACTACCGAGAGAGTAGAATCATCAAAACAAGCTGGAGAAAGGAATAACATCAAAAGGAAGAAGCCTATTCGCTACTACTGTGGAAATCAAGGTCATACTGCCAACATGTGTCAAATCAGAAAAGGTAAGCAGTCGAATACCACTAAGAGCAATGGTTATTGTTACATTTGCAATAAATATGGTCACACATCTAATCAATGTAGGACAAAGTCTGTTAACAAAATTCAAAGGGTTTTGTAAAAACTGCAATATATATGGACATAGTACTGAGAAGTGTTGGTTTAAGCAAAAGAACCACATGTGTTCTGCACACTAAGCAAATACTAGAGGTTACCAAAATCACACAGATCCTTACTAACAATATTCTCCAGTACCATGGGATTACAATACAAGGATATGGTGTGAATGTTGTGGAAGATATGCACATATAAGTGCCAACTGCTTTATAAGATTTGGAATGAATAACCGAAGATCATGGAGAAATCCTGGTATGGCATGTTTTCATTGTCACAAAATTGGACACTTGGCTGGAGATTACAAAGATCAACCTAGAGAAGACACTGAGGAAATAAAAGAGAAATTAAAGATGATTTGGAGAAAGAAGGAAATTGTGTCAAATAAAGAAAGCACCTTACCTACCAAGTTAGGTGCTCCCACTCCAAATTAATCGGTAAAGGTATGAAGGGACTGCATTCTCACAAGATAAAATCTTAAACAGTTCCTATTTTAGTATGTACTGAATTCAAAATCTGCATAGTAAGATGTAGTAGTAAGTTTGAAATTCTATCAAAGTCTTTTGGCGCACTTTACAGGAAAACTATTAAGTCGGTGAATTCAAGAAGCCTATCAAGGTTGTATATGAAGGAAATTTGGTTTTTTGGTTAAAGCGCAAAAAAAAGGGGAAAGAAAGTTAAGTCAACCGAGTGCATTTAATGTCTTCGACCTAACTTGCACGGAGCCCGATAAGGTAGTTTTGAGTACTTAAAAGGTTTTTCGCAGTCATTTTCATTCACTAAGTTTTTCAGAAGCAGAGCAGAGTGAATCAAGTCGATCTAACCATCTTCAAAGCAAAATCTAAGGTATTTACATCGAATCTCATTGCATTGCTAAGATGGTTTACCGAACTCAAGCACATTCTTTCATTATTTCAGAAACTCTGCACATTTTCTTTATTTCTCAAGGACATTAAGAATAAAATAGAAGCAATAGAGAAAGAGATCACCGATCTCTCAAATCAGTTGACCCCCGAGCCCAATTCAGTTTAGAATTTTTATACTAAGCTACAAGAGCTCATGGCTCAATAATCGGAACTGAGGAATGAAGAACAAAAGATCAAGATGGACATAATGACACTTAAACATTATTCCTTCCTCACCTTTCATCCATTCAAGAATAGCGAAACTGAGCCACTTATCTCTCTACTACACAAGAGGGAATCACTTTAGATGGTTTAATTTCATTATTGGCTTACATTAATGCACATAATTCTTTAATGGACAGTCTAATGGATGCACTCTCTGTCGCTCTCACCGAAGCCAAGACAAAGTACAAATCCATTTTTGATCAATTTCCACCTCCCAATGGTAACTAAATTTTGATGTTTGTCAAAAAGGGGGAGTATATCAGAGTATATCATCAGGAGTGTATAGTATTCAAAGTATCAAACAACCAGAATGTAGTATACAGGGGGAGTATACCGAGCAGAGAATGAGTAGAATATGCAGCGTATCCAAGAGCAGTGAACCGAGCAATGAAAAGAGGAAAGAACAGTGATTATAGAGTTTTGTACAACATATTGATAAGGGGAGTATATTTGATTATACTATTTCAATGACTAATGTATATACTACATGTTTTGTCAAATTTTGTAAAGCATACAGATTTTTGAGTAATGACTTCGAAAGTAGTTTTGTCAAACATCTCAACTAATGTCAAAAGGGGAGATTGTTACTACTTATCAAATTGCCATTAGTTTTATATACAAAGTCATTCTATATACTCTAGTCAGTTACCACTACTGATATATTTAGTCGGTATGAACAACCTAGTCGGTTAAAGAAGGAAAACAATCACAAAGCCTACTATACACCGAGCTATCTACCAAGTGTCATTTCATGACTATCGAGCAGTAAAGATAATACACCGAGTGAAACGTGTTACCAGATTCTTTGAACCTGGACACACATAGGAAAACGTGTTACAATATCGAAGCACACAGAACCGTTATCACATTGGAAATTGCACATACAGATTTTTTTATAATTTTGAGGTCATCTAACCAATGAAATATTTTGCATGGTTATTTATTCGAGAAATCATGTTTGTAAGATCGATGCAATGAATCAAATCACCAACATAAGAAGTCTATTTATACAGGATGAATTTAGGGTTAGAAACAGATGTGAATGTGAGAAATGAGTGTGCATATGTTAATGAAGCAAGACTTATGTGATACATAAGAAATCACAGAGTATTATGATTGTTACAGAGACACAGAGGTCACCGAGAAGGTTATCAGAGAACAGTCGAGAAATAGAGTAAACAGAAGGGTTTACCAAGTTTCATTATGGGTTACCGAGGTATGCTACAAGCTAGGTAATCTTATTCAGAGCACATAGAATCTGCTTTAGCATTTCAGATGTAAAGTTGCAGATATTTGTAATGATTATATTGTAATATTTTGAAGTTGTAAGAGAAACATTTAACAGGGTAAAAGACTCTAATCAAGTCTATAAATTGTAAATTCTCTAACTAGGTGCAGCATATATATAGTGTTGTAAAATCCTTTAGCAAGGTAAATCTAATAGATCTTGTTACTCCTAACAGGGTAAGCTATCAGAAATAGCTAAATATGTAGCTCTATCCAAGCACTCTTTATTCTTGTAGTAGTGAAGTTGTGGGTGCCATCCACACTGCAGTTTTTCTCTCTAACCAAGAGTTTCTGCGTAACCAATATATATGTGTTATGGAGTGAATCATGTATGATTGTTACTCATTTTCTTTAGCGTTATGTTATGTTATAGTAGTTTTTGGTTTATGCATAACAGTAAAGATATTGTTTGAAAAAGGATATGAAATACTGATTCACCCCTCCCCTCTCAGTACATTAGCTTTCCATATTGGGCCTAACAATTGGTATCAGAGCTGGAATCTTGGAAAAGGGTTTAACTACCTAAAGAGAAAGATCTTATCAATGGAAGGCTATAAACAATCTCAGAGGATTGTGTGTCTACAAGAAGAGCTAGATAATGCAAATCAAGTGATTGCAGACATGCAAAGGCAAATGCAAAAATATCTGAAAGTAAGGAGAAGATTATCTGATGGCTTGCAGGATTCTCAAGAGTTAGTGGAACAAATCGAGACATCATTTGAGAACAGTATATCTGAAGAAACTAAAGAAATGATTGGAATGTTGAAAGAAAAGAACAAAGCATTGGTTGATCAACTAAAAGAAATGAAAAGAGAACATGAACATTTTAGTACACAGATGACCGAAAATCTAGATGCATTAAGGATAGCCGAGGATAAAGCAAGAGATCTACAAAGATAGAAACATCAACTTCAAGTCTTAGTATCTGATAAGAATGATGAAACCATAAGGCTAACTGGTATTCAACAAAATCTGATAGATCAACTAGGTTATACACTTCATGAAGCAAATCTGAAAGATGATGAGAATCAAGCATTGAAACTTGAAATATCAAGGTTGAGCAATGAACTTGAAACAGAGAAGAAATCCAAGGAAACACTGAAGAAGAGTTATGAAGCATCAAAGATGTTGGATGAGAAACTGAACACAAGATGACCCTACAAAGAAGGAGGACTCGGTTACAAAGGAAAAGACTCTACCGAGAAGGGAATCTGCACTACCGAGAGAGGAGAATCATCAAAACAAGCTAGAGAAAGGAATAACATCAAAAGGAAGAAGCCTATTTGCTACTACTATGGAAATCAAGGTCATAATACCAACATGTGTCAAATCATAAAAGGTAAGAAACCGAATACCACTAAGACCAATGGTTATTGTTACAATTGCAATAAATATGGTGAGACATCTAATCAATGTAGGACAAAGTCTGTTAACAAAATTCAAAGGGTTTTGTAAAAACTGCAATAGATATGGACATAGTACCGAGAAGTGTTGGTTTAAGCAAAAGAACCACATGTGGTCTGCACACTGAGCAAATACTAGAGGTTACCAAACTCACACATATCCTTACTGACAATATTTAGTAGTACCATGGGATTACAATACAAGGATATGGTGTGAATGTTGTGGAAGATATGGACATATAAGTGCCAACTGCTTTATAAGATTTGGAATGAATAACCAAAGATCATGGAGAAATCCTAGTATGGCATGTTTTCATTGTCACAAAATTGGACACTTGGCTGGAGATTACAGAGATCAACCTAGAGAAGACAGTGAGGAAATAAAAGAGAAATTAAAGATGATTTGGAGAAAGAAGGAAATTATGTCAAATAAAGAAAGCACCTTACCTACCCATTTAGGTGCTTCCACTCCAAATTAATCGGTAAAGGTATGAAGGGACTGCATTCTCACAAGATTAAATCTTAAACAGTTCCTATTTTAGTATGTACTGAATTCAAAATCTGCATAGTAAGATGTAGTAGTAAGTCTGAAATTATATCAAAGTCTTTTGGAGCACTTTATAGGAAAGCTATTAAGTCGGTGAATTCAAGAAGCTTGTCAAGTTGGTATATGAAGGAAATCTGGTTACTCGGTTAAAGCAAAAAAAAAAGGGTAAAGAAAGTTAAGTGAACCGAGTGCATTTAATATCTTCGACCTAACTTGCACGGAGCCCGATAAGGTATTTTTGAGTACTTAAAAGGTTTTTCGTGGTCATTTTCATTCACTAAGTTTTTGAGAAGCAGAGCAGAGTGAATCAAGGCGATCAAACCATCTTCAAAGCAAAATCTAAGGTATTTACATCGAATCTCATCACATTGCTAAGATGGTTTACTGAACTCATTAAGTTTTTATTTTCTACTGAGTGTGAAGCGTCTGATGTTTGTTAAGTTCTCAAACCCTAAGGTTCCTATGTCAATTTTTATCTGAAATCAAAATGGCATCTAAGATCCAAGACCCCATTGTTTTCACAAATGTAGAAAAGCCCTCACTAAAATACTCTTTGACTCCCAAAATTGCATCTAAACCAGATGACAAAATTGCTTTTTCACTCATCCTGGATCGAGTCTTGTTAGTCGAGGATGTGAGATTCTTCACAAAATGTCATGTTGAAGAACTCGGTCATGTTGAGATCAAAGATGCATATGATGAATTGTGCACAGATGGTAAAATGGATAGCAAGTACGAGCATATCAAAATCAAGGGATTTACTGAAGCCCTAACCTTTCCCCATGTGTTCAAACCCCAATGGGTCAAGTTTGTACTAAGCCGAGTGCATGATGATTTCATGTGGCTACAAGAGCAATCGTTTAAGATCACTAAAGAAATCATTCATCTGATCACCGGTTATCCTATCTATGATCATGCTCGAGCACAAAAAATGATATCACAGAAGGAATTGATTAGTTTGACTGGAGTTGAATCAGATTACAGAGGTCTGAAGTTAAACAATGTCACTGATCCTGAACTCAAATTTGCCATTAGAGTAATTGGTTATTGTTTCTTCCAATCGGCAAGGGAAAACAGTGTACCCTGTGCAGTAGTGAACTTAGCATACAAAATTGTTAAGAAAGGCTTGAAAATTGACTTGTGTGAAGTATTGCAGAAGAACTTGTTTGAAAATCTGAACATAATCAAGAAGCTGAAGAAGAACAAATGACAAATACTCTAAATTTTGGATCACTACTTGTATGTATGTTTTTCTACTTTGAGAAGTTTTTTCCAACAGTCGATAAAGTTGTTTGGGAACTACACCGACCAATCACCCATCAGATCAATGACTTCATCAAGAAGTTAGGTGATAACTTTAATGATATAATGGATGATTACTTCAGCAAGTTCCAAGAGAAAATGCATAATAGGTACCGGATTCCACCACAGCTGGTAGAAAAATACAAAGATGAAATATGTTTTGAGGTCGACACCGATTACTATTATGTGAATGCTGGGAACCAAGGACTCCATCTTTGTCACCTATGGGTTATGAGATTGATTTTGATATCACACAACAGCAAATTGATGCCTATCTATCATTGCCAAGGCATAATACTGAGCTGAGGTATGGAACCTATGAAGAGGTGAAGGAAAAAGTAAAAATGAGCATTGTAGTACCTAAGGCTACAAGAAAAGCTACAAAGATGATTAAGACATTAACTGAGAAATTTGGAGAAGAGTCTTCCTCCACACCTATCAAAGGAGTTCTAGCCATCACCAAAGAGGAGACAGAAGCCCAAGAAGCAGCCATAACACTTAGCACTGAATTGCCTAAGGGAAAGTGTTGAAGAGAAAGAAACAGGACAATTCAATGGCACTACTGACCCCTCCAACAAAGAGACCTAACACAAGGGCATCTGTTGCATCACCGAGTAAGAAACAAAAGACTATTGTCATTCCTAAGGTAACTAGAACTTACAAGAAATCTACTCGGAGACTCATTTTGCTAAAAGAGTCGAGTGATACCGAATCTGAAGATGCAAATAAATTTCATATTGTGAAAAGCAAGAAGGTAGATGTACATAGTGTAGAAATTTTTTGTAATAATCTAAAGGAATATGGTGGATTTGGTGGATTTAGATTTCTCAAATATGAATCCAGATTTGCTGATGAAAAGAGGCAAATTGAAGAAGCTGTCATTTACACACTTCTCAAATTCTGAGTGGTCTGATTAGAAGTATGTAATTCTATTCCTAAGGAATTATATGCACATATTGAAACTAGATGGCAATATGCCCTAGACTTAGAGAAACAAATCAAAGAAAGAAGTTTGGTGCATCTCTTTCCTGATATGTCGATTGATGAAATAAAAGAACATCTGACAAACAGCCAAACTCAATTTACAGTAAAACAAAAGGCCTTGAAATTGATGAATGGCCTGTATATAGAAGTGGAGAAGGAAAAAAAAGAGCAATGGAAGACCATCTTTCGAAGAAAGAATGCTGGTGAACAATCTACAGTGGAAATAGTCGATGTCACTGACCAAGAGCTTGGTGTCACCGAGCAAGACCCTGCTGACACCATTCAAATAGATGAAGATATCATGGATGCAGAGGCACCTGAACAAGAAATGATAGAAGGCAATGCTTATGCAAAACTTGTCTTTAGTGAATCTATTTTGGAACAAGTTCAGCCTTACCCACCGATCAATCAACTTGCTACAACCGAAGCTCCTCAGGCTATAGGTGAAGGCACCGAAGGTCAAAAGTCTATAGCAGAAGGTACTTCACAAGAACAAACCTCTCAAGCACCTTCTAGCACGGAAAATGTTACAACTGAGACACCGAAGGACACTACCAAGGCTAAAGAAACTAACAAAAGTATTGTCTCTACCGAGCAACCTACTGAGGGTTCTCAACCCTCTCAAGCTATTGTAGTGGTTCACCCGATGAAAGGTAAAGAAAAGAAGTTGAAAAAGAATAATTTCAAAATTGATTTATCAAAACCGATAGTGTTGCCCAATGTAGACATCTCCAAATTGAAAGGGCAAGCACTCATTGAATTCGGTGAACTATGCAAAGCAAAGGCTAAATGGGAGAAGCAACTGGCCATACAAAAGAAGAATAAAGTACTTCAGAAGGTAAAGAACTTACTATCAGATATGCTACCTTCAGCTACAGTATCAACCGATGCAGCCATCCATATTCAATTGGATGAACTCCTAAATTAGGTTGAGACATTTGGAGTAGATGCATCCAAATACTTGAGCAAACTAAAAGACAAGGAGCTAACTGCTAAAATGATAGAGGAAGTACAGAAATCCATTGTTGTTGCCAAGGTAAAACTTGTCAAATTTATTGCTGAGTTGTCCTCTCAACTCAAGCACATTCTTTCATTATTTCAGAAACTCTGCACATTTTCTTTATTTCTTAAGGACATTAAGAATAAAACAGAAGCAATTGAGAAAGAGATCACCGATCTCTCAAATAAGTTGACCCCCGAGCCCAATTCAGTTCAAAATTTTTATACTAAGCTACAACAGCTCATGGCTCAATATTCAGAACTGAGGAATGAAGAACACAAGATCAGGATGGACATAATGCAACTTAAACATTATTCCTTCCTCATCTTTCATCCATTCAAGAATAGCTAAACTGAGGCACTTATCTCTCTACTACACAAGAGGGAATCACTTTAGATGGTTTAATTTCATTATTGGCATACATTAATGCACATAATTCTTTAATGGACAGTCTAAAGGATGTACTCTCTATCGCTCTCACTGAAGCCAAGACAAAGTACAAATCCATTTTTGATCAATTGCCACCTCCCAATGGTAACTAAATTTTGATGTTTGTCAAAAAGGGGGAGTATATCAAAGTATATCATCAGGAGTGTATTGTATTCAAAGTATCAAACAACCGGAGTGTAGTATATAGGGGGAGTATACCAAGCAGAGAATGAGTAGAAGATGTAGAGTATCCAAGAGCAGTGAACTGAGCAATGAACAGAGGAAAGAATAGTGATTATAGAGTTTTGTACAGCATATTGATAAGGGGAGTATATTTGATTATACTATTTCAATGACTAATGTATATACTGCATGTTTAGTCAAATTTTGTAAAGTATATAGATTTTTGAGTAATGACTTTGAAAGTAGTTTTGTCAAACATCTCAACTAGTGTCAAAAGGGGAGATTGTTACTACTTATCAAATTGCCATTAGTTTTATATACAAAGTCATTCTATATACTCTAGTCGGTTACCACTACCGATATATTTAGTCAGTATGAACAACCTTGTCGGTTATAGAAGGAAAACAGTCACAAAGCCCAGTATACACCGAGTTGTCTACCGAATGTCATTTCATGACTACTGAGCAGTAAAGATAATACACCGAGTGAAACGTGTTACCAGATTCATTAAACCTGGACACACATCTAAAAACATGTTACAAGATCGAGGTAAACATAACCGTTATCACATTGGAAATTGCACATACAGATTTTTTATAATTTTGAGGTCATCTAACCAATGAAATATTTTGCATGGTTATTTATTTGAGAAATCATGTTTGTAAGATCGAAGCAATGAATCAGATCACCAACATAAGAAGTCTATTTATATAGCATGAATTTAGGGTTAGAAACAGATGTGAATGTGAAAAATGAGTGTGCATATGTGTATGAAGCAAGACTTATGTGATACATGAGAAATCACAGAGTATTATGACTATTACAGAGACACAAAGGTCACCAAGAAGGTTATCAGAGAACAGTCAAGGAACAGAGTAAATAGAAGGGTTTACCGAGTTTCATTATGGGTTACTGAGGTATGCTACAAGCTAGGTAATCTTATTCAGTGCACATAGAATCTGCTTTAGCATTTCAGATGTAAAGTTGCAGATATTTGTAATGATTATATTGTAATATTTTGAAGTTGTAAGAGAAACCTTTAACAGGGTAAAAGACTCTAATCAAGTCTATAAAATGTAAATCCTCTAACCAGGTGCAACATATATATAGTGTTGTAAAATCCTTTAGCAAGGTAGATCTAATAGATCTTGTTACTTCTAATAGGGTAACCTATCAGAAATAGCTAAATATGTAGCTCTAACTGAGCTCTCTTTATTATTGTAGTAGTGAAGTTGTGGGTACCATCCCCACCGCAGTTTTTCTCTCTAACCAAGAGTTTCTGTGGAACCAAAATATATGTGTTATGGAGTGAATCATGTATGATTGCTACTCATTTGTTTTAGCTTTATGTTATGTTACAGTAGTTTTTGGTTTATGCATAACAATAAAGATATTGTTGGAAAAGGGATTTGAAGTACTGATTCACCCCTCCCCTCTCAATACATTAGCTTTCCATATTGGGCCTAACACCAAGTTGTCATTACATTTCTTCTTAAACTGATAAACCATCTCAGGACAGCTTCTTTCAAAGTAGCAGGGAATAACTTGAGTTTATGAGCATCAGTGGTATAATCATAACTTCTGCAAAGGATATTAAATTCAAATAGAAAGGTGTCTGGATCTTCTGCTACCAATCCATGAAATTTTGGAAGTGAAGAGGCTGGTATGTTTTTCAAATTTACATTATCATGTAGGTTAGGAAAGGGAAACTCAAATGTTGGATTTACAGGTGGAGGTGGAGGATTTTCTACCATTGGTCCCTGATAAATGATTAGAGGTAAAATGTTTTGTTCAAGGGGTTCATTCAAGAAATCTAGGTCTCCTTCTAACAAATTAAAGACACCACTATTTATCACATAAGTTTCTACAAAAAGGTTTACTTCAAGTGCTTGATCTGATCTTATATCTTGAGTAGAATGCAAGGGAAGAAATATTCCTAATGCATCTCTTCTTCTCCTATGAATGTTTATTAATGAAGGAAATTCAAAGAGCTAATTAAAAAACTTAAAACTAATGGTTTACAACAGGTCCTTAGCTTGGTACCATCCCGGCAATGACACCAAAAATGTTGGTCCTCGCAACTGGAATGGTATATAGGTAATAAAACATAATTTAGGGATTGAATATCCTTAAATAGATAACTTTTCTTGTGGAAAAGGCTCATTTAGTTATCAACCAGGGATGTAAACTTGAAATGGACCAGCACTATATGTGTACCAAGTTCATATTGCAACCATCCTATATTTCTGCAGGAAAGGGAATTGTTATCAAAGTAAACACACAAAATCTCAAATGAACTAATACTTTAATCTTACAACTTGAAATTACCTTACTATTAAATGAAAAACTTCTGGCGGGTAGCAAGAACTACTCTACTATTGTGGCTCATCAACTTAAAAGAGTATTATAATCCAAATGTCATCTAATAATAAGACCTAGGTAGGAGTATTATATAAAAAATCTATCAAAATATAGCCATTATTTAGGCTCATCACCTCCCACTAGTGCTTGTATACCTTTACACATCTTGGATCCTCACCTACCTAGTAGTGCTCATCCCAAATAATAGTATCCCTGATCTCTCAGCTAATCCTAACCTCTAGTGGTCCGACTGCCTGTCCCCATACCCGGCCACCCGTGTGATCTATGGGTATAGCCGCTCATAGCCAACCAAATCCTGCACATGCTCAAACTATCACATGATCCTATGTGGTGTGTAGTTCTTGATAACATACGTCGATCAAAAAAATATAAAATACTCCTTCTATGCCCATGCTAGCTACCAATCCTCCTACCATCGCTCACTACCTATAAATGGGTGCTAGCAAAAGAACACCATTTCATCGAATGTCCACCTCTGAAACCACATAGCCCCCAGACGGTGATAGTGCAACAATCCTTTTTACCTATCCACATATGGGAACTACCACCTCCTCTCTTAGTGACCTACTAGCCATGCCATTGTAATGTGCTCTCGGGCCTAGATGTGAAGCAGTGTGACTCATGTACCTAGGTTCCGATAATCTTGATATAAACACAAGTGCATATCATGGTATAGCTGCTTGAGCATCACTACACCCCAACAATAGACCACACAATCCTCTAGCATATAGTAGACAAATGTAGCCCATCTAATAGAAAATCCATGTCTACTCAAATTTGGCATCAAGCCCCCACTGATCAAACCGAAAATCAACAACACCAGTTGTGGAATGAGTCGAATTTGTAAAGCCCAGCCTAAGTGCGTCTATGTCCCATTGATATAGGTAGTGCTGCATACTCACATACCTATCATAGGTAGTAATTTCCTCCATCCAACTTGTACTCGGGGATCATGCCTCAGATGGGGATCATCAAGATCCTTCAGACGTCTAAAAGTGTGATCGTGGTTGTTAGATAGTTCAAATAACCAAAAGACAACTAAGAGGGGGGGGTGAATCAGTTATCATAGATTACTAGAACTATTAGCAATTTAAAACTTTAATACCAGAACCCAAAACATTAATACCAAAATAACAGTTAAACCAATTAAGAATAAACAATAATCACAAAATAAGAGCCATCCACATGACACCAAGATTTATACGTGGAAAAATCGGTAAAGGGAAAAACCATGGTGGGAAGCCTACCCACAGTCAAATAATACTTCTAGAGTAAGTATGTGAATTATAATTGATGGGCTTGCACTTGCAGGAAGGCCAATAGCCTAGAGCGCACTGCTCATCACAAAAAGAGCCTCATTGACTACATAAAAATCTAGACTACAACTTGGAGAATTGTTGAACTGCAAAAGATATCATCTCCTATGCCTGAGTACAGTTCCAATTAAGCTCAATACTAGAGGACTAAATCCTCTTACATAAACCCAATTCAATCTCCAATGATTGACCAAATCCTCTACCTGAATGATATTACATTATTCGCACATTACATTCCTTGACCATGATCTCTAGCATAACCATGATGATCTACAATGAGATCTTACATCTATATATACAAACCCTCGACCATAAACAATTAGGTCGGCCACCAGATAATAAACCAATTACATAATTATAAACCATGTTGGTCTTAGACCAAACAAATAATATCCAACACATAAGACATTTTAGAAATACATCAAGAGGTCTAATCCACACGTTACATTAAAGTTGGTCCATAAACTAGATCAACTGGGACCTAGTATAGGTCCACATGCTATAACAATGATCTCCATCTGCCAAGTCTCAAACATGATCACCAATAGCATCTTGAAACTCCACTAGAAACTGCACCAACACCACTTATGTAATTCATCAAATATCTTCATCAAAAGCTCTTTCGGTGAAACCCTCTCTGGAACTAGAAACTAAGCTTCTAAGCAAACAGGAGAACATCTGATCACCAGACCAAAACCAACTGACCGAATATGATCATGAGTATCATGAACAAGATAATTCCATCACCAAACTATACTAGAGCCTACTAGAACATGCCAGATCCAAATCAACCAGAAACTACTCAACCTACCGAGACCAGAAGGGCGTCGGTAAAGCATCCAAATAGCTAGTGTTGGCATCAATGATAAAATATCAATGCAACACATAATCAATTCCACTGAATGGCCAACAATATCCTCCTTTGGCATTGATGACAACACTAGATGTGAAAAACATCTAAGTACCAAGAAATGCCAAACAAGTCTCCCCAATGGAAGACAACCAACAAACTTCCACATATAGCTCTGAATGTCAATATCTCTCCCTTTAATTTTCTTATTCATATCTCTTCTCCTTTGACTTTTTCTTTTTCTTTCTTTGTCTTTTTCACATCAATATCTCTCCCCCTTTGACATCAATGCTAGAAATCTGATAGAAATATCAAACCAGAAACATAAACCACTGAATCCCAAAACTAACTACTCCCCCTAAGCAGTAGCATCCCACATCAGTGTCAGAATGAATAGTATTTCTGATAGTACATGTCAGACTATGCCAAACCACATCAATCAAGTCTCTATTAGAGGGGCAAAAACCCCCAATCTATCTCTCAGGTACTCAAATGATTCCTTGGGCAAAGGTTTAGTGAAAATATCTGCAATCTGCTCTTTAGTGTTTACATAAACTAGTCTAACTTCATTTGCTTCCACCTTTTCCTTCAAAAAGTTATATTTGATAGATATGTGCTTTGTTTTAGAATGAAATACTGAATTCTTTGATATATCAATAACAACAGAGTTATCATAGTGAATAACTACTAGTGCATCACAATCCACCTTTATAACCTTCAACATTTGCTTCATCCATAAAACTTGTGTATAGTTAGTAGCAACAGCAACATACTCAACTTCAATAGTAGATAAAGAAGTACATGTCTGTTTCTTGCTGATCCATGAAACCAACTTCTTTCCAAGAAAGAAAGCTCCACCGGAAGTGCTTTTATAGTCATTAATATCTCCAGCCCAATCAGCATCTATATATGCACATAAAGTATAGTTATCATCCTTAGGGTACCACAAGCCATATTCTGATGTACCTTGCAAGTATGTAAAAATCCTTTCACCGCAATCTCCTGATTTTCTCTAGGACCACTCTGAAATATTGAAACAATATAAACAACATTCATAATGTCCAACCTAGTCTGAGTCAAATAAAGTAGACCTTCAATCATAGATTTGTATCTTGTAGGATTTACCAGTGCAAAAACATCTTTTCTTATCAATTTCTCACGTGTAACCATAGGAGTACTTACTGGTTTAGAATCTCCCATACCAAATTTCTTCAACAATTCCTTAGCATATTTAGTTTGATAGATGAAAATACCTTTGTTAGTTTCAGTAATCTACAAACCTAAGAAAAATTTCATCTCACCAATCATAGACATCTCAAATTCTTTGTCCATATTCTTAGAAAATTATATGCATAACTTATCTTCACCTCAAAAAATGATGTCATCAACAAATACTTCAATAATTAGTATATTATCATCAATGATCTTATAATATAAATTACTGTTGGCACTGCCCTTAGTAAAACCAAGCTTCAAAAGATATTTATCCAACCTTGCATACCAAGCTCTAGGTGCTTGTTTCAATCCATATAAAGCTTTCCTTAACCTACAAACCATATTTATATCATCTGATAGTGAAAAATCATCAGGTTGCTCAATATAAACTTCCTTATCAAGATCCCCATTCAAAAATGCACATTTAACATCCATATGATAAACCTTGTAGTTTTTATAAGCAGCATAGGCAAGAAATAATCTTACAGCTTCAATCCTAGCTACAGGTGCAAAAGTCTCTAAATAATCAATTCCTTCCTTATGAGAATATCCTTTACAAACCAATCTAGCCTCATTCCTTATAACTTAACCATCCTCATTCAATTTATTCCTAAAAACCCATTTAGTTCCAATAACATTTTTAGTTTTTAGGCTAGGGAACCAAGGTCCATGTGTTATTTTTCTCAATCTGATCTAATTCTTCTTCCATAGCTTTCAACCAATATTCATCTTTACATGCCTCAATTACTGATACCAGTTCAACTTGTGAAATTAAACATACCTCATTAGTTGCCAGTCTTCTTCTTGTCATCACTCCATTTCTCTTATCCCCAATGATCTGATCTCCTTAATAGTTCAATCTCACATACCTAGGAGTCTTCTGACTTTCTGTTCCTCTTCCCTATTCTTCAGTTACTGTATAATTCTTTGATACTTCTGGAGTAACTAGTTCAACACTCTATTTCAGTAAAGGTGCTACTGGTTCAGATATAATCATTTCCACTACTGGTTCCTTCTCATTAACTCTGATTTGACTTTTGTTCAGCTCATCTACTTTGACATTACCACTCTCCACAATTCTCTGCAATCTCTTGTTATAAAAACTATATGCTTTTCTTTCATTAGAATAACCAAGAAATATGCCTTCATCACATCTAGGATCAAATTTCCCAATGATATCATCTCTCCTTATATAACATTTACTACCAAAAATCCTGAAATACTTAATTGTAGGTGTATTGCCAAACCATAATTCATAAGGTGTCTTACTGGTTTCTCCTTTGATATGTACTTTGTTGAATGTATAAACCATTGTGCTCACTACTTCTATCCAGTAGATATGAGGTAGACTAACTTCTATCATCATTATTCTAGCAGCATCCAAGATAGTTATATTCTTCCTTTCCACAACTCCATCTTGTTGAGGTGTTCGAGGAGCATAAAATTATCCTCTTATACCATGCTTCTCACAAAAGTTATTAAACTCATCGGATGTGAATTCTCTGAATCTAACTAGACCACCATCAAATTCTTGCAAAGATAAAAAATTCCCTTTATCTCTAGTCATATGATGTGAACAACTATTGTCAATTACCCATTCATCCTTGTCTTCAATTTTAGCAGCAAGTGCTTCTCTTCAGGTACATTCTCTTCCAGTGCTGGATCATCTTCCTTGATAGCTAGGAAACACCCATTCCTTCCCATTGCTGGAACCACTAGCAGGCTCTTCTGTCAGTTCATCATCAGAATTAGAAATGCCTTCCTCATCCACTATGTAGCATGATTTGTCTATTTTTTTCTTGTATTTGTACTTGTTTTGATATCCAGGGTTAGGCTTAAATGATCTTCTAAATCTTTCTTCAAATCTTGAATTCCTTTCAGGACATCTAGATGCAAAATGATCAATCTTATTACATGCAAAACATTTAAAAGGTGCTTTTCCTTCATACTTACTTCCTACTGGTCATTTAGGTACTCTTCTAGAAAATAGTGCTTCAAGTTGCTCAAACTCATCATCTTCTCTCTTCATATCTTCTAATTCATTTTCATATAAAGCTTTCCAATCTTTCTTACTAGTTGTAGATGTAGATACATGAAAAGAAGGTTCAGACTTCACAGCTCCAGAAGGTCCAAATTCTTCAAGCTCAAAAGAAGATAGTTTCGCTACCAAAGTATCTTTGTTGGCAGATGTATTAGCCATTATTCTCAACTCATTAATAGAAGTAGCCTTCATTTTTAAGCCAATGGTAGGGCTCTCAGGACTTTAGAAATAATTTCATTTTCACTCAAAGTTCCACCACAACATTGAATTCCCATAACAATGTCATTTACCCTTTCCGTGAATGCAGTAATCCTTTAATCTTCTTCCATCTTCAAGTTTTCATATCTCACCTGGTAACCATCAAATTTAGCAATCTTCACTATAGGGTCACCTTCATGAAGAGTCTCCAACTTATCCCATATAGCCTTTCTAGATGATCTATTGGTTAATCCCATTATTTGTTGAACAGAAAGTTCACACAAGAGGGCTTCTCTTTCTCTACAATCATTCTCAAGCTCCCTGTCTAGGTTTTCTGGAGGAGGATTTCCAGATCTCGGATTATAAGGTGTGACACCATTCTGTGTGATCTCCCAAATCTCCTTACCAAGACATCTTAGATGAGTCTCCATCTGAATCTTCCATATTGTGTAATTTGTTCCATAAAGCCTCAGAATATCCCTCTGAAATATAGCTCCAAAAGAACTAGATGAACTTGAATTGTTATTCACCATAGGATCTTCCTCAAGTAGTTAAGCTTTCTCCAGAGAGGACCAAATCTTTGATACTAATTGTTAGATAGTTCAAATAACTGGAAAACAATTGAGAGTGGGGGGGGGGGCTGAATCAGTTGTCACAAATTATTAGAACTATTAGAAATTTAAAACTTTAATATCGGAACCCAAAACATTAATAGCCGAATAGTAGTTAAACCAATTAAGAATAAACAATAATCTCGAAATAAGAGCCATCAACATGACACCAAGATTTATATGTGGAAAACCCAGTAAAGGGAAAAACCACGGTGGGAAGCCTACCCACATTTAGAAAATACTTTTGCAATAAGTATGTCAATTACAACTGAGGGGCATGCACTTGCAGGAAGGCCAACAGCCTAGAGCGCATTGCTCATCACAAAAGGAGCCTTGTTGACTACATAGAAATCCATAATATAATTCAGAGAAGTGTTGAACTACAAAAGATAGCGTCTCCTATGCTTGAGTACAGTTCTAGTTAAGCTCAATATCAGAGGACTAAATCCTCTTACATAAACCCAATTCAATCTCCAATGATCGACCAAATCCTTTGCCTGAATGATATTAAATTATTCGCACATTACATTTGTTGACCATAACTTCTAACATAACCATGATGATCTACAATGAGATCTTACATCTATATATACAAACCCTTGACCATAAACAATTAGGTCAGCCACTAGATAATAAACCAATTACATAATTACAAACCATGTTGGCCTTAGACAAAACAAAAAAGTATCCAACACATAAGACATCCCGAAAATACATCGAGAGGTCCAATCCATTCGTTACATTAAAGATGGTCCATAACCTAGATCAACTTGGATCCAGTATAGGTCCACATGCTACAGAAATGATCTCCATCCACTAAGTCTCGAAAATGATCGTCAACAACATCCTAAAATTGCACCAACACCACTTATGCAATTCATCAATGATCTTCAGAAAAAGCTCTGCTGGTGAAACCCTCTCTAGAACCAGAAACTAAGCTTCTAAGAAATCAGGATATCATCCGATCACCAAACCAGAACCAACTGACTAAATATGAGCATGAGTATCATGAACAAGCCAATTCCATCACCAAACTATACCAAAGTCTACCGGATCATTTCGTGTCCAAACCAACCAGAAACCACTCAACCTACCGGGACTAGAAGGGGGCTGATATAGCATACAAAAAACTAGTGTTGTAATCAATGAAAAAACATTAATGCAACACATAATCAATTCCACTGAATGGCCAACAGGTGGCCTCTCCAGTAGGAAGGTGGAAAGTACATGTCTTGCTATCCCATCACTCCACCAGTGTTGTCATCATGGTAGTATGAGCCCTAATCCTGGGCCACCCAATGAACAGTATGCCCACTTTGCTCAGTATCTCCCTCTTGTTTGATTAGAGTCATCTGTATATCCTCATGGTTAGAGGCCAGTGCTCTCATGAAGTGAGCGGTCCCCCATCCTCCTGCATTCGGCCAATTCACTTCATTAACCTTCATAATCTTGTTCCACCTATTCTATCCTAGCTTACCCTATCCTAGTCTATTAGAACCTATTTTCTATCCCATGCCATCCTTGAGGCATGTGTGCATCCCCTTGAACCCTCCCTATCCCTTTCCACTTTTCCATTCTTCCCCTCCTAGCTTCCCTAGTGAAGATGTTGATCCCTGTTGGTGTAGGCATTGAAACCATGATACATACGTCACGCTATAAGTGAACACATTGAACCATAGTCTATGCCCCCCTTTTTGGCCCTTCAACCCCAATTAGTTCTTGCACTTGCGCTAGGGTCGAGGTCCTTTTCCTAGCCCTTTCAATGTCTATGCAAGAGTTATTCACCTATGAAGACGTTGAACCCCGACGAAGATGCTGATAAAGTGATCAATGTCTCTGCCCCGCTATCCTTTTGGCTTAATTATTACCTACAATACATGTTTTAACCTATAAAAACACGAAGTGGGGTCAGGGTACCTATCGATGGTTGGTAGTGCTCTGGTCACTGGTTTCAGTGGACCCTCTCGATGCGATGCTTGTGTATAGGAATGTGATCCATCTCTCTACAAGCTATGTTCTCTCCAATATCCTTAAGGTGTATGTGACAATGATCCCTCCTTGGGCCCTGTGTGGTTTATATAGGGCCCATCATAGCCCTATTTCTCTCATTTTTTCCTTTCTCCTCTCCTATTCTTTTCCGCTTTTCTCATTTTCTTCATTTTTTCAATAATTTTCCCAAAAATTTTACAAATTCCTGGTTAAATTCTCGAGGGGGCATATGCCACCTGCATCTTCACGTTGGGGCGTCCTTTTTCTATCTTTTACCCATCGCCAATTTTGCCACTACATAAAAGGGGGGTAAAATTTAGACATCCAAAATTAATTAAATTAAATAGTTAATTAATTTTATCCCTTCTACGTAATTAAATAATTTAATTATGTTAACTTTATTTCTCTCAGAATCAATTTAATTTAATTTAATTAATCCTGTCTCTATAGTCTAGTAATTGATTTATTAAATAAATTGATTATTCCCTATTCTCATAAAGTTCTCAAATTAATTATTTCTTCAAAATCCTCTCTTAGTTAATTAATAACAATTAATTAACTAAGTCTTGTGATTCCTACAAACCACTCTCCCTAATTCTTCATTAGCCTAATTAATTCTTCTAGAAGCCTACTTAACATTATTTCCTAATTTTTAAATCCTCCACTCATTCTCTTTCCTCTTGTCAAATCCTCTTACAAATCCCACTTGTTTCTTAATCTCTCATTAACCCACCAAATTCCCTTTTTACTCATTTGCTAGTGGCTAAAGCCCATGATTAGCCACCAAGTCAACCAATAGCCATAAATGGCTAGGTCAACTTGTCCCCTCCTCACCTTCCAACCTTAAATGCACCTAATTGGGTCATTTCAAGGATTTCAAAAACTCTCATTCCCCCATGCACTCTCATCTTCCCAAAAAAAATTAAATTCCTTTTCCTATTTTGTTTCCCTATGCACTCTATTATTTGATAATTTTTAATTCTCTTGTTCATCCCCTAAGGAATTTTGAATTTCTTCTTGTCTTCCCAATGTACTTCGGATATCTTCCCCATGTACATTGTGGAGTGTGGTTTCATAGCAAAGGTATAAGGTTATTTAGTGTTTTATTTGAATGTTTATGCTTGTTTTTTATTTAAACTAACCTTCTCACCATTGCCTTGTTTCCCCTTGGTTCAGTTTTATCTTCAGAGAAGTGGTAAGGATACATGGTTTACCTTTGAACATAGTCTTTGATAGGGATTCTAAGTTTATACGTCACTTTTGGAGGACCTTGTGGAAGAAGCTTGGTACAAAGTTGTCTTATAGCTCTACATACCATCCACAAATAGAAGGCCAAACAGAAGTGGTAAATAGGTCATTGGGAAACCTATTAAGATGTCTTACAAAGGAGTATGGATAGGCTTGGGATCTAATTTTGCCTCAGGTGGAGTATGCATAAAATGACTCCATGAATAGGAGCATTGGGAAATGTTCTTTTGAAGTATTCTATGGAATGCACCATAGTGGTGTTTATGAGTTGAGATATTTGCAAGGAGTTGATAGGAGAAGTGCTCAAGGAGAGGACTTTTTGATTGCCATCAGGGACATTCATTAGCAAGTAAGAGAGACTCTTCAAAAAATATGTAGAAAAGTACAAAGAGATGACAAATTTGAAGAAAAAGGATGTTCAATCCAAGGTTGGTGTCTTGGTGTTGGCACATCTGAAGAAAGAAAGACTTCCAAAAGGCCAATATACCAAACTCATGATGAAGAAGATAGGACCTTGCAGGGTGGTCCACAAGTTTGGACAAAATTCCTATGAGATTGAGTTACCTCCCAGGGTAGCCATAGCTTTAATTTTTAATGTATCTGATTTATATCCTTTAAAAAGTTATGTGGTTGTAGGTGAAGATACAATGATAACATCTGAAGATTAATATTGGGTTAAGGAGTTACCACCTAGCCAACCCTTGAAGCTTAAATGCATCCTAGGTACCAAGGAGGTGAAAAGTGTTGGAAATTGACACTCATCCAGTGGTTTTTGGTGGTTTTCGATGGCTGATTATTGGTTTAGGGTTGTCATTGATGAAAAATATTCATAGAGATTCGATCCGGTAGTCATAATTTTTCTTATATAGAAGCAAGTATTCACTGGTAGCCTGTTAACCGGTATTTTAGGAAGAACAAAGCATTTTTGGTCTAGAAGCTTTCCAGTGATTGTGGGGCATTAAATCATGTTTGGGATGATTGGGTTGACATAAACACATCATTTTATTATATTTTTGGAGATCCAACGTTTATCCTTTAGGATCTGGTCAAACCGACATGGTAAATGATCTATTTTGTGATTGTTGGTATATAAGTTTGGTGTGGATGATCTTTTTTATGGATGATGCGATTGTATGTGAGTGAGTGGAGATCGAGAATCTATTTTGGTACAGTTTCACATGCACATTCTTGAGCTGATAGTTGACTAAGACAAAGAACAAGGAAGAACAAAGCAGAACAGAGAAGGTGATCCAGTCAGTATATTTAGCACTCAACCAAAACTAATCCAAGCATTGCAGATTCTATTTCAGAGTTCATTTATTGTAATTCAACATTGTAACTAATTTGTAAGTCAGTGAGACTTCCTTGAGGGTTGTAGCCTTCTGGGTTATTGTAATTGAGAAGTGAGCTCTAGGCAGTGTGCCTGAATGCCTGTGCATTCCCATATTGTAATATTATTTTACTACTAGCCATAGTGGAATAATATTGTGGGTTCAAATCCCACCGTGGTTTTTCCCATTTGGGTTTCCATGTAAAAATGTGGTGTTATTCTTTTGTGGTTGATTTTTTTACGTTTCTACATTTCAGTTTCAAGTGTTTACTTTTGGTGGTTTAAAATTAAGTTGCTAAATCTGATAACTGGAAGATCATTGATTCACTCCTCCCCCCTCCCAATGATCCTTGATTTCAACAATTGGTATCAGAGTCTAGTTCCTCTAAGGAATCTTAACCACTTGAGAAAGGTTTGGGAGATTGAATTAATGAATTCTGGTTTTTAGAGACAACTTAGTATGGCACTTGAGAATCTTGATGCAACTATAAATGAGATGTGTACCTTGAATAAGAACTTCAATGTTTATAATAATTTCATTAATGACTTGAAGGATCAAGAAAATACTTCAAGAGATAGGAGGAAATAGTAGATGGATAAGCTGAAGGATAAAGAAGATCAAATCATGTACTATTAGGGTAAAGCTAATGAATGTGACAAGCTTGAAAGAGAGAATGTTGCCTTGAAGAATGAGATGAAATCCATTGTGATGAGGCTGACTAAAGAGATTGAGGACTGGAAGAAGAATGAAGAGAATTTGGAACAATTATTAAAGGGAAGAGCTAATGAATTCTTCAGGCTTACCTATGAGAATGATCAGTTGAAGCTTGAGTTGAAACAGTCAAGGAATAATGGTCAAGAACTTGAAAGATAGATTGCTACCTTGAGAGATGAACTTGCTACTGCTAATGACTATAGAGAAAAAATCAAAGCTATCTCAACAAAGCTTGATGAGATGCTAGAAATTTAGAGACATGGAAAGGACATGCAAGGACTTGCACTTGAGAAAGGAGAATCATCTAGATCTGGACAAGGAAATGCAAAACTTGATAAGAAGAATAGCAAGAATCCTCTGGTAAGACAACCTAAAGCTCATAAATTCAATGGTAGATTCTTTACTTACAATAAATTTGGTCATATAAAAAATCAATGCAAAAGTATGATGAATAATGGAATGTTAGGACCTGGAGGGAACAAAGAGGAGGGGGGATGAATCAGTTGTCTAATAATTTCAGCCTAAATATAACTTAATCAAATTTGATACTTAATACTGGTAAACCAAACTTAATGTCGGTAAACAAATTGACATTTAATATCAATACCGGTGAAACTTAATGCATGAAATAGAAAGAGAAACAACATCCACAACACATAACACATAGATTTGTACGTGGAGACCCCGTAAGGGAAAAAAACACATTGGGAAACCTTACCCACAATCAGATGATACTACTACAGATAGTAAGTGTATACAAATGGTGTCTACACATGCAGAAAGGCTAGCTACCTAGAGCTCACTGCTCAATCACAAGATGGGAGTCACACTGACTACAATTGGATGATTAGATCCAATGAAAATATACTGCTCAAAGTAGCTTCTCCAATGTTGGATTCACTACTGGTTAAGCTTTGATTATCTCCTTCAAACCTTCCTTGAACCTTCTCTATGGTCTGCTTATATGATCTTTAATATTTGCACATACCATGTTACAATACCATAACCTTACATATCTATATTCATCTCACAATTGCGATCTTACATATATACCAAAACCTAAGACCAAATGTGTAGGTCGTCTCACTAAGAATATTACAATAAAATCAATTAAAACAAGTCAAGATGTTATGCATCATGTCGGCTCAATGTAATTACAACAATACCAATTGATTAAATCATCTCCATAATGTGACGTGTTGATTTGGAATAGATAACGTATGTCGGTCCATAACCTAGACCAATTTTTTGATAATAGCAAATATGTCAACCTGATTAGACCAATAACCAAATCACCAAAACCAAGTGTCCAAACCATGTCTTCGACATAATCAAGTGATCTCTAGATGGTAACAAGTCATCCTGAGTGTCGCTGAACAATATAACCTGTCGGTGAACCAAATACCAGTGATTGTGCATAAGTCACTGAACTTGCCCATGAACATAACCAAATATCTCCAGAAGGATAAGTGTTGACATCAATGAAGAAACCAGAGCAACATATCCATAATACCAACAATCTCCCTCTTTGGCATTAATGGCAACAGAAGATGGAAAAACTATCTAAGTGCCAAAGCAGAAATGCCAAAAACCAAAAATCTCCAGAATAGATCAATACTTGAAAACAAAATACAAATGGAAAGAGTAAAAATCTCTCCCCCAATGAATAATCTCTCCCCAAAGGATAATTTTTTTCCATAAATATCTCTCCCCCTTTGACATCAAATGCCAAAGAAATACAAATACCAGACACAACCAGTTCATAGAACTAATTACAAATACCAACTATTACTCCAACTACTCCCCCTAAGAAGTAGCTCTCCTTCATCAAAGCCATGTTGGTAAACAAATTTGTCCCTTTCCTAAAATCTTAATAAATGTCTTCCTTAAGAAAAAATATAACTCTATTTCGCCCTTTATAAAGGAAAAAACTACCAACAGTTGGATGAATTGATTCAAATTCAACCTTTGCATTAGAGGGCAGCTCCTCATATGATTTGCAATGAATTTATTATATAAATGAAATGCTAATACTTTTTACCAGAAATCATTGAAAGGCTTCAGCATTCATCCATCAACACAAATAAATGCCTTCAAAATAAGAGCAAAGAATGTTTTTAAAAGAATTTAATGAGAGCTCACAAACTCTGATTCACAAACATGCTCATTGTATAAATTCAAAGCATAGCAGAAGCTCAACAATACCGAAGACTGATCGATACTCTCTCGTGCCTCACAGGGCAAGGGGGATCAAGCAAATCAATACGTATGAGTCTTCTAACAACTAATGATAACCATGAATTGAGAAAAACACTTAGATAACTGATCATAGAATGATATCATGCCCATAGTATTTTTCTCAAGAAAGATTACTAATCTTCAAACACATAGATTCAAAGACTGCATAGCATTGCACTTTATTGATAATCAGCCATTCTATTTTCAAACAATTCATAGAAAAACCAAAATATTATCTGCCGCACAAAAAATCACTGTTTTTCGAAACCCTTACAAAGATAAGCTTTTCAGCTTAAGTAGCCTCCAGGCTCATAGTTTTTACATAATAGAATTACCCTTTATGTTAACCAAAGTTAAAGAAACCATTTACTATAATAGGAAAGAAAACTAAATCATCAACCACTATGAGGCTGACACCTCATTTTTAGATTAACTATGCTTCCACTGTGGCAAAAGAGGTTATGGATTTGTCTTGCTTTTACGCAGAGCCACGCCATTCCAGGTGTGCCACTGAGAAGTTCAAGATGACGTGAAAAATAAGGAAGACCAATGTGTTGAATCCTTTGCTTCCACACCTCCTTATCCATGTTCACTTGTGCCACTTTTGCCTTGTGTACCTCCAAATGATCAGAGAAAACTATGAGCATCGATTTGATCCTTGCCACCTTTGAGAAGTCATCTGTAGTCAAAGATTTCATTGTCTGAATGAATTGAATTCTTTCCTGAAAGATCTTGGTCATATCCACAACTGCCTCAATTGTCTTTGCACCGTCTTTCATGAGCTAGATGTTAATGCACTTGAGATCCTTCTACATTGTATCAATCAAGTCTTTCAATCCTCTAAGTAATTTGGCAGACTCTTTGTGACCTTGTTTGATGATCAAGTAGTGCCACTCCACATTCTTCTTTGATACATATAATACATTATCATCCAGATTTTGTATTGGTTTTTCAACCAAGAACTTCATCACCCCATATTTTTGTATATCATTCATTTGCACAAGGACCGCCACCCATTTGATCCTTTCTTTCTCTCAAGCCACCATCTCCAACTCTAGTTCTTTGCTCACAGTTTCAGTATCTTTATAAACTTTCACCAGATTAACGATATAATCTTATCCATGTTGCATTATAAGATCCAGCCATTTATTGAACATTTATGTAACTACTTTGTTCCTTTGAACTTGGTCCAACGTCTTTTGATTGGCCAGGGATTTGGGATCAAATGATACCAGTATCTGTGATAAAGGTTGGGGGTTTGGATTATGCATGGCATTGATATACTCAACCATCTGAGTAACAACTTGCTTCAATTCCCTTTTGTCTTTTTCATCCTTCCATGTTCTTGAAATTATCCTTTTTGTGGATGATTCCAAATGCTTAACATCCACAGCATGCGAAGCGACTCCCAAATCTATCTTTTCAACTATAAAATCCTCCTCAGTAGCTTTGTCTACATCTTTCCTTGGAATTGGTTTGGCTATCTCGGCCTTCTAGTGACCTGTTGCTTCATCTACTTCAAGCATTGTCTGTGTCTTGAGTTTCTTTGGCTTTGATGCCTTTCCCAAACATCTACTGACCATTTTTTTCATGGGGATTGTAATCGACACTACACTCCATTTCTTTCCAACAGTAGCTTCCAACCATCATGGTGCATTTGCAAGCTCTTTAAGCGGAGGAGTTGTTTGTATATCAGGTGAAGTGTCAATGATCAAGGTGTTCATGGGGTCTTTTTGGACTTCCTCTTCCTTTCTTGCATCCATTTCCAACATCCCAGGTTCATCCTGATCCTATGGATCCATTGTTTCCTCTATCTCTTCACTAGGGTCTAGGTCAATAACAACCTATTTCAAAATGGTCCCCCTACTCTTCTTCTTACTCCTAGACCAAGTTACTCGAGCAACTGTGAGACCTGATGGCAACTTCTTTGATCTCCTAGGTTGGATTTTCTCAACTATAGGCCTTGAAACACCTGCAACATTAACAATTTGATTAGTGGAAGGAATGGGAGATTGAGTCACAATGTGTGAATCAATTCTTAGTTCATGCGAGGAAATGTGAGATCCCTCTTTAAACTTTTGGTTTCTCAACCATCTTTCTATTCTTCTCACAACATTGAAGGTTCTAGTTTGAATAATGTCATCCTCCTTTTTATTCCAATCAATTTCTGGAATTGGTTTTCCTTGAACCTTTGTGTTGAGCTCAGGATCTAGGACATCTTCCCCTATATCTTCTGATACTCCAGATATATTAATCGGAAGCTTCATGGTAATTATTTGTTGCAAAGTGAACCTTGACCACAATCTTTTCCTTACCTCATATTCATCACTACAATTCTCCTAGTAATCCTCCAACTGAGGCTCATGACAAAAATGGTTATCTACATTTAGGTTTTTAATGGCATAACCTCTACTTTCAAACTTTTGTCTTGCCACATATGGCTGTAGGTTCATCCTCTTAAATTCTAATTCTAGGTTCAAGGTGTCAGATACAGATTTGCAGCTATAGTATCTGAGTTCAACAGGGAATACAATTCCAAACTCGCCCTTTGTTCTCAATCTTTTATCAATGTAAGCTAGCTGCCTGCTCACCTCTACAAGTACATAGCCATTGAAGGCATACCTAGGAAGCTTGAATGGTTGACCCTCAAAACCACCTACCCGTAGGTAAGTAAACCTAGGAAATTGAATAAAGAAACTACCATATATGCTTATGAACTCCATTGCTTCAACAGACATTCTCCTGTTCACATCCCCTTGGAGCTCAAAAGAAAGTTTTCCCATGAAGACCCCATTCCATCTATCGATTTGCTCGACATGTCTCTGCTGCTATAATAGGGGATAATAATTATACACCCTCATCCCATCTACCCAAGGTTCGTTAGGCAAACCGGGCCAATCCCTTATACAAGCTAGTATGTAGAAAAGATAAGAAGACATATAAAAACTTGACATTCCCACAAAATTACTCAATCCTTCATGAAGTCTTTCTACAATCACCTGAGACCAATCGAGATACCTGTCACCAGATAACACCACCTAGATGAAAAAGTACATCCAATCCTCCTAGTAGAAAGAATGTGAGTTTCCCTTCACCCTATTCAGAAGTATCACAATATCCCGCACTTCTGTGATGAAATGCTCTCTAGTCAGGGGCTTTGGTAGCCGTGACCCTCCTTTCTACACTTTTAGGAGCCAATTCCTAGCAATTACACTTCTGTATTTACTCTTCCTTTTCGAGAAATAGGCGTATGAGTTCCCAATTGTCCAGTCTTCATATTCATCCTTGGCCATTGCCGCCATTACTATTTCTTTATTCATACTGACTAGCAGTTCACCATTACTAGTTCGGATGCATCTGTTCTCTGTATCATACCTATTCATGCAAGCCATCACCAAATCTGGACATGGTGCGACAAGTGGAAATGCAGCAACTTCAACAAGACCGCTCTTCACTATTTTCTCCATCATTGAACCGGTTTGAGGGTTCTTGGCTCTTTCTAAGAAATCCCCTAAATCAACATGAACCAAGGAAGTGTCTTGTAGCTTTGGTAATATGCTCACTAGACAGGAGGTCTGACCAAGCTTTGACAATATTGGCCTCATAATGCTTATCTATACTTCTAACCAAGAAATTCTAAAACAAGGCAAAATTCTAATCCAACAATTTAGAGATTTTCTTCCTATACTGATAAATCTTCAGAACTTAAAGAGCTTAAGAGGAGTCATCTAAACTTACTCATTACCACCATGAAAACTAGAAACTTCCTCAGGAAATCAGAGCTTGTTTTACCTTCGGCGCCTCCAATTTGCTCAAGTATGACAGTTGCAACCCTTACAAACTATGGAAATAAACTCATACATTCCTTTTGATCAGATGAGAAAATATCTTTAAAGCCACATACGCTTCATAATGATTTACTCATGCATGTGAAGTAATAGTGAAATGACTAAAATCTGACACCTTCTTAATTATTTATCACCTCCGCACAAGTTGTTGATGCACTCATGATTACTTTCCATATTTAGAATTTTAAAACTGCTGAATATTGGGAATATTCCTTCTTGTCGTGCCACTTTCATTATCATCAAAATGCCTTAGTTAGTTTCAAAATGAACTCATGACCTTGAACCATTGGACAAAAAGTTCAGCGGTTCAAGTTCATTTAGGAAGTACAAAAATGAATGAGTGATACACAACAATATCGGGAAAGAGCATCAACAATGATTATTAAGCAGAAGCCTTAAACCATTTGAACCGCTTGAGATTTGGTTCAAAGTTTAAGGTCGGAAACTAACTTAAAACATATAGATGCACTAATTATACAACAATACATTTCTGTGACTTACAAAAGACATTTTGAACCTTGAACCAATTAAGGTTCACGGGTTCAAAGATCAAGACGTAAAACAAAAGTGTGCTTGCTCTCATGAAGACAAAGACCACCAATGACAATTTTTTTTTTTTAAACGCGCTTTGAACTTTGAACATATTGAAATTTTAATAAAGAGTTTAATGGTTCAAGTACGAAGGAGAACAAAAGACCCGACAAGAATAAAGGCACAATAAGACAACTTGCAAGTATGAACATTCAAAGGGAAAATTGCAGGGGGGGCTAACAAGCTAGAAAAAAGTTTCTCTGTGAATTTTGTCAATTTGATGCCAAGCATCAACTATCTAAGTCTCTATTGGTGAGGGTTATAACTCCAAGCCAAAAGTTTCCTTAGGCAAAGGCTTAGTAAAGATATCTGTAATCTGCTCTTTAGTATTCACATAAACCAATCTCACTTCTTTTTCTTCAACATTTTCTTTCAGAAAATTGTATTTGATAGAAACATGTTTAGTTTTAGAGTGAAATACTGGATTCTTAGATATATCAATTGCTGTTGAATTATCACAATAGATGATTATTGGTTCTTTGCATTTTACCTTTATGTCCTTCAACATTTTCTTAATCCATAATACCTTATTACAATTAGTTGTTGGTGCAACATATTCTGATTCTGTTGTTGATAATGATGTGCAACTTTGTTTCTTGCTCAACCATGAAATCAATCTGCTACTAAGAAAGAATGCCCCACCGGTGGTGCTCTTTTTGTTATCTACATCTCCTGCCCAATTTGCATCGGTGTATGCACATAAGTCAAAATTTTCATCTTTAGGATACCATAAACCAAGATTTGTTGTGCCTTGTAAATACAAAAAAATCCTTTTCACTGCTGATTCATGATTTTCTTTAGGATTACTCTGAAATCTTGAAACAATACACACTACATTCATTATATCAGGTCTTGTTTGTGTCAAATACAATAAACCTCCAATCATAGACTTGTATCTTGTCAGATTAACAGGAACTAAGTCATCCTTAAAAGATAGTTTATTAGTTGTAGTCATAGGAGTACTTACTAGTTTAGAGTTTTGCATACCAAATTTCTTCAGTAATTCCTTCAAGTACTTTGATTGACATATGAATATACCTTTATCAGCTTGTGAAATCTGCAATCCTAAATTTTTTTTTATCTCCCCAATCATAGACATTTCAAATTCTTCCTGCATCTTATTAGAAAAGTCTTTACACAATCCATCTTCTCCTCAAAAAATGATGTCATCAACAAAAACTTCAATAACCAAAATGTCTTCATGAGTCACTTTGAAATATAAGTTGTTGTCAACATTACCTTTAGTGTAACCAAGCTTCAAAAGACATTTGTCTAATCTAGCATACCAAGCTCTAGGAGCTTGCTTCAATCCATATAAAGCTTTCCTTAATCTGCAAACCACATCTTTATCATTTGTCAATGAAAATCCATCAAGTTGTTCAATGTAAACTTCCTCTTCAAGATCACCATTCAAAAATGTATATTTAACATCCATTTGATATACTTTATAGTTCTTATGTACTGCAAATGCAAGAAATAATCTGACTATTTTAATTCTAGCTACCAGTGCAAAGGTTTCATTGTAATCAATTCCCTCTTTCTATGAATATCCTTTACACACTAATATTTATTTGTTTCTAATTACCTTACCATCTTCATTAAGTTTATTTCTGAATACCCATTTAGTTCCAATTACATTTTTATTTTTAGGTCGGGGAACCAATGTCCATGTATTGTTCTTTTCAATTTGTTCCAATTCATCTTCCATAGCTTTAATCCAATGTTTATCTTCACATGATTCAATGATAGATTTTGGTTCAATTTGAGAAATTAAACATACCTCTTCATTTGCTAGTCTTCCTTTTGTCATAACTCCTTGACACTTATTCACAATTATCTAAATTTCAGAGTGATTTAGTCTTACATACCTGGGTGTGTTCACTTGTTCTTAAGTGACTGTGGAATTCTTTGATGATGCTGATGTGACTGGTTCAACATTCTGTACTAGTGCACTCTGTATAGGTTCATTTATGATTATCTCAACTGTCGATTCAAAATCCATAGACCTTGAATTTCTTCTAAAGTGTTCATCTATCTTCACATTTGCACTCTCAATGATTTTCTACAATCTTTTATTAAAACATCTATATGATTTTCTCTTAGATGAATAGCCAAGAAATATTCCTTCATTGATTCTAGGATCAAATTTACCAATATACTCATCTCTCCTAATGTAACATTTGCTTCCAAATATTCTGAAGTACTTAAGAGTAGGAATATTACCAAACCATAATTCATAGGGTGTCTTACTGGTTTCATCTTTGATGTGAACTCTGTTGAAAGTGTAAACCGCTGTATTTACTGTTTCTCTCCAATACACATGAGGTAGATTTGCTTATGATATCATGCTTCTAGTTGCATCCAAAATAGTTTTGTTCTTTCTTTCCACAACTCCATTTTGCTGAGGTGTCTGGGGTGCTGATAGTTGTCTTCTAATTCCATTCACTTCACAAAATGTATTGAACTCTTTAGATGTAAATTCACCTCCTTGATCTGATCTTAAACATTTGATTTTCATATCAGTTTCATTCTCTACAAGTGCCTTGAATAATTTGAATTTCCCAAAAGCTTCTGATTTCTCCCTAAGAAATGTAACCCAACACATTCTAGAATAATCATCAATAATTAGCATAAAGTATCTATCTCCCTGTAGGCTTCTTGTTCTTGTCAGACCACATAAGTCAGTATGAATTAAATCAAGGACATCATTGGTTTTCTCAGAAATACTCTTAAAATTTGTTCTAACTTGCTTTCCCATTTGACATTCCTTACATACCGGATTATGAGGTTTACAATCTTAGGTAAATCCCTTACTACCTTAGATGAACTAATCTTCACAATGCAATCAAAATTCACATGACAGAGTCTTTCATGCCATAACCAACTGTCATCAATATGTGCAATCAAGCATGTCTTTTAATTGTTATTCAAATGAAAGATATTACCTCTAGTCTGATTGCCGATCGCAATCTCCAAACTAGTTATATTCATGATTTTGCATTTACCATTCTTGCATTGTAGCTGAAATTCCTTTTCAACTAATTGACCAACACTCAAAAGATTATGCTTCAAACCTTCAACATAATAGATGTTGTCAGCATTGTGCTTACCATCAAAAGATATAGTGCCTTTTCCTCTGATCAAACAAGCTTTGTCATCTCCAAATCTTACTAGACCTCCATTGTATTCTTGAAAAGATAAGAATTTAGTTTTATCACCAGTCATATGATGTGAACATCCAGAATCTATAATCATTCATCTTTTTCTTCAATTTTAGCTTCAGGGGCCTTCTCTACCGGTGGAACAGTAGGTTTTGGTTGATCTTCTATTATTGCAACAAAATCCCATCCATTGTCTATCGGTTCTTCATCAGAATCATCAGTTTCTCCTTCATCAACATAATAACATGATTTGTCTCTATTCTTCTTAAATCTGTATCTCTAATATTCAGGGTTAGGCTTATATGTTCTTTTATCTTCTTCTCTCAATCTTGCATGTCTATTAGGACATGTAGATGCCATATGACCAATTTTATTGTAGTTAAAACACTTCAAGGGTGCTTTACCTTCATACTTACTTCCAATAGGAGCTTTAGGCATTTTCCTTGCAAATAATGCTTCAAGTTCTCTTGCATAAAGTGATTTCCAATCATATTTATTAGTTGATGGTGAAGATGCTGTAGATGATGTTGCTTTGAAGGCTAAATCTGTCTTAATTGTAGCAACAGGACCAAATTCCTAAAGCTCAAATGTTGAAAGTTTTCCAACCAAGGTATCTCTAGATAGTGATGTATTAGGCATAGTTCTTAACTCATTAATAGCAGTTACTTTCATTTTGTATGCCAGTGGAAATGCTCTCAAAACTTTAGAAACAATTTTATCTTCACTTAAGGAACCTCCACAACATTGTATTCCCAAAATAATTTCATTAACCCTTTCCATAAAAGCAAAAATTCATTCATCTTCTTCCATTTTCAAATTTTCACACCTGACCTGGAAGCATTCTAGTTTTGCAATTTTGATAGTGGTATCTCCTTCATTCAATGTCTCCAATTTATACCAAATAGCTTTAGCAGTAGATTGGTCTGATAATCCCATGAATTGCTGATTTGACAAGGTGCTCAAAAGTGCTTCTGTTGCTTTGCAATCATTCTCTTGATCCTTACCCAATGTATGTGGATTAGGTTGACTCTGTGTAGGACCAACATAGCCATTCTTTGTAACATTCCATATGTTTCTTCCAATGCAGTTCAGATGTGTCTCCATTCTGATCTTCCATATACCATAGTTAGTTCCATCAAGTTTCAGACTGTCCTTCCTAAAATAGTTAGTTGCCATAGAATCTCCTCAAGTTATTAAACTTCTACAAAAAGATGACTTAGCTCTAATACCAATTGTTAGGACCCAGAGGCAACTGGGAGGGGGAAGGGGGGTGAATCAGTTGTCTAATAATTTCAACCCAAATATAACTTAATCAAACTTGATACTTAATATTGGTAAACCAAACTTAATGTCAGTAAATAGATTAACAATTAATATCAATACCAGTGAAACTTAATGCATGAAACAGAAAGAGAAACAACATCCACAACACATAACACAAAGATTTGTATGTGGAAACCTTGTAAGGGAAAAAAACATGGTGGGAAACCTTACCCACAATCAGATCATAATATTGTGGATGGTATGTGTATACAAATGGGGTATGCACATCCAGAAAGGCCAACTACCTAGAGCTCATTGCTCAATCACAAGATGGGAGTCACACTGGCTACAATTGGATGATTAGATCCAATGAAAATGTACTGCTCAAAGTAGGATCTCCAATGTTGGATTCAGTACCAGTTAAGCTCTGATTATCTCCTTCAAACCTTCCTTGAACCTTCTCTATGGTCTACTCATATGATCTTCAATATTCACACATACCATGTTACAATACCATAACCTTACATATCTATATTCATCTCACAATTGAGATCTTACATATATACCAAAACCTAAGACCAAATGTGTAGGTCAGATCACTAAGAATATTACAATAAAATCAATTACAACAAGTCAAGATGCGATGCATCATGTCGGCTCAATGTAATTACAGCAATATCAACTGATTAAATCATCTCCATAATGTGTCGTGCTGATCTAGAATAGATAATGTATGCCGGTCCATAACCTAGACCAATTTGCCGGTAACAAAAAATGTGTCAACCTGATTAGACCAATAAAAAAATCACCAAAATCAAGTGTCCAAACCATGTCTTCAACACAACTAAGTGATATCTAGATGAGAACAAGTCATCCTAAGTGTCGGTGAATAATATAACCTGCCGGTGAACCAAATACTGATGACTGTGCATAAGTCACTGAACTTACCGGTGAACATAACCAAAGATCTCCAGAAGGATAAGTGTTGATAAGTGTTGACATCAATGACAAAACCAGAGCAACATATCCATAATACCAATAATGAACAACATGAATAATGCTCCTACCTTTATCGATCAATGTTTCATATGCAATAATTTTGGTCACAAGTGAAATATGTGCAGAGAACTAATGAATAACTTCCAAAACAAGAGGTTCTATTCTTGTGGGATGTTTGGACATATCTCTAAACCAGTATACGATGAGAATAAATCATATGAACTTCAGACCTATGCAGAAAAATGTTGTTTGTCATGCATGCAACAAAACTAGTCACATTGCTAAGTACTATAGAAGAAAGAACAATGCTCTAGTAGACAACAGAAAATCAATTGAGAAGGGAAAAGCGAAGGTAGCAGAGATCAGAGACAAGCATGAGAAGATGTGGGTTAGAAAAGATGAATCGAGAGCAAAAAATGGATCTACACTCGAATCCAGTGCAGGATCTTCATCCGATAACTAGGGCTTTATGCCTTAAGGGGAACTTTTCATGTAGATTCTAAGAACCCCCTCTTTGGTGATCTGTAATTGATTCTAGAAGATTGCAGAAGACTTAGATTAGATATGCAGATGTTATCCGGAAGTTTTAGAGAAGAATATGTGCTTCGGTTAGCAACTATGAAAATCATGGTAACTGGTTGTAGCATTTATTGCAATGAAGAATTAGGTTTTCAAAGGATACAAGTGCATTTCAAAGTTTCATTTGTCACAATGCGATCAAGCAAATAGTGTAGAGAAGGAGAGCGAAGCGATTTGGTGATTTCAATAGCAATCTCAATGACTCTAAAGAAAATTTCAGCACCCTGTTGTGAATCAAGGCATTTATCTATTTAGGTTTTTCATTTCTACAAACCCTCAATTCGAAATGGCTTCAGCTTCTGGTGTTTCTACCCCTTTGGTGGTCAAGATTAAGGTCAGGGCCAAACTTGTATTCAAGAAACATCCTTTCAAGTCCATTGAAGATGATCTAGAAGGTGCATTTTCATTGGAACCCAATGGTGTGCTTCACAATGAAGATATTAGGGCTTACATACACTATGATCTTGAGGAGCTTGGAAACACAAATATGTTGGATCTATACAACAAACACTTGGTGGACGGTTTGGGAAATCTCAAAATTGAAAACAAAGTTCTTCAAGACAAGGTTTTTTTGTATTTCATTTATTTTTTGTTGTTTGACAAAGTAGAGTGGATCTAGTACATTCTCATTCGATTTCATGATGAGTTTATATGGCTTGACAGGCCCCATAAGATTAGCAAACAAGCGATCGGAGTTGTGACATGCCTTAATGAAACTAGTGAAATACCTAGCCTATGTGTCGAATGACACATTGATAGCGACCAATGGTTCAAAATTCGACAATAGAGCTATGAACATAAGTGACATTCTAGAGAATGATGTAAAGTTTGCATCGATAGTGGTCGGTTACAAGGTTTACTAGTCAATCAGACACAATTCTATCTCCAATACTACTATTTACTCTACCTATTAGATGATGAAAGATGACAAAAGGTATGACCTATGCACAGTCCTCCTGAATGAGTAAATAAGCAATTTGAAGAAAATTAAGCAAGATAAGAAACACACCTTAAAATATGGAACTCTTCTTATTTGTTTAGCCTTTTACTTCTTGAATGAGATACCCAGTGTGGAAGGGAAGGCGCAATGGGCCTATGATAGACTAGTGGTGATGCAGATTAAAGAGGGATTATGAGGAATTGGAGATGCTACAATGAGAATATCTACTCTTTGGGGATACTTTAAATCTTTCCAAGTATTAATGAAAAGAAGAGAGAATTCCTAAAGAGATTGTTGAAAAGTATGAGCAAACCATTTACATCATGATAGACAAAGATCAATGCCAAATAGAAGCGGTGGAACTCAGAACAATATGGATCATGCCCATGGGGTATGAAGTTGAGTCCATTACACTTGGGGAATATGCTCAACATTTACTGAGTCAACCAGTTGACCCTAAGGAAGGGAGATTCGGTACATTCAAGGAGAAAGACCTTGAATTGCATAGATAATTCACTACACCTGCCAGAAAAAGAAAAGTTACAAAGATGGCTGAGGAGGTGGCAGCTCAAAAGGGATTCACCCAGGCAGAGGTGAAGAAAGAAAGAGAAATATATGCACAGAAAGAGGCCAAAGAGAAAACCAAGAAACCTAATGTTGATCTGGTTCCCTCCAAGGTCAAACCTAAAGAAACCAAGTCTTCTCCTACTCTGGTGGCACAATCTGTAGGACGTAGCCCATCTGGGAAAGGCGTATTAAAGAAAAAGGAGAAGCCCAAGAGGACTTATGTTTTTGTGTCTTCATTGGCATCTGAAACAAAGACTGATGAGGAAGCATGAAAGGCAAAAAAGAAAGGTGAGTTCGTCAGAGTTGTGAGGAAGTTGTAGTTCGGTGGAGCCCAACAAAGAAAGAAAGCAAAATATGATCCTTCCCCTGTCGAAAGACCTAAGAGAGAAAGAAATGTTTAAAACTCAACCCGAGTCTGGTAATAAACAAGGTAAATTTGCATATGTTCCTTCATTATTAGTAGATCAGTTGATTGATGAGATAATTCTTGATGGTAATCTAAAGAGTATTGGAGTGTGTTATGCGAATTTGATTGAGGCTGATCAAAGAAAGGTAGAAGAAGTAGTTGTATTATATTTACATAATTTTAGAAGAACATTAATTGAGCTGGAGAAGAGAATTCCAAAGAACTTGTACAATCTTATTGATGCAAGGAGAATGCTAAAAAGAAAAACAAACATAGAGATGAAAGAAATAACTAATACATGTCTGCACCTGTATCACTCATGAAGAAGCCAAGAGGCTTATTGGAGAAAGCAAATAAGAAAGAATTTAGAATCAAAAGCAGAGTGAACTGATTAATGATTGGGAAGGTAGAGGAGGTGAGGAGAGAGACATATGATATATGGAAATTTTTAATTCAAAAATGACCCCCTTTATAAAGATGCATTTAAGTCCTCTTAGCCGGAAAAAAAGAAAGGTGTTTTCAGTGACCAGAAGGATGAAACTCAGACTGAGGGACATCAAAAAGATCAAGGTAACACATAAATTGATGATGAGACTGATGATACCCCTCCGATGGTGGACAAATTAGCAGCCCCTAAGATCCAAAAGGATGATACTCCACCAAGTGGCAACACCAGTGCAAAATATATAGGGGATGGAGAAGAGAAAAAGGATACTGGGAGTACAGAGGCTAAGGTCACTGAGGTAGATAAAGTCAAAGGAGTAGCTGATCTAGAAATAGTCACTCCTCCGGTTACAAGGACCCCACCTCAGATCCCTATAAATCTAGATGGTCCAATGAACCTTGAATAGATGTCTCCTACAGAAAAGCTCATACTTGCAGCTGTTGTGCAAAATCAGGCTCACCAGGATCTGGTGAAGTGAGAGTCTGAAGATAAGAAGCTTATTTTGATGTCAGTTAATTTTTTGCAAAAGGTGGCTCCAATTGTATAGTTAGATTGAAATAAAATCCCCTCTGGTAAATTGTTAAAATTTATTAATAGTGTAAATACAATTTTGATTCCTTAGAGAAGTCTGCTACTTAGAAAGTTTTGGAAAAATTTAAGGATGTTAGAATGTAGACATTCCAAAAGATGATTGAGGATGATAGAGTGAGACTAAATAAGAGACTATAAATTATTTTTGATGCATTGTTAGAAGGTGTAAACTATACAATGTTGAACACAATGTACCACTAAGAGGGGGTTGAATCAGTGGTATCCAGAACTCTTGAACCTTTTCTTACTAAGAGAGAGTATCGATAAGTAAAACAAACACAAGTAAACCTATTAGTGAGATAATGTAGGACTTAACAATGCAATCACACAAAGGCACATCACATGACACCAGTATATACGAGGAAACCCCAAGAGGGGAAAAACCTCAGTGAAAAGTGTTGTTGGAGTAAACTGCTCCAATCTAGCCTCATAATTTTAACCTTCAGTTAAAACATTTAGGGAGCTAACCCAAGGAGTATCACTCCTGCTTTAGGGCACCAACCCAAGGAGCACCAAGCTCCAAATCAGTGATATGTCATGTGCATAATCAATTACAAAATTAACAGTCTGATTACAAGTGAATCTTGTAACCAGTGCATACACTTTACCCTATCGGTTTCTCACCTCCTCTACTTCATCTATTGAATTCTCTCTTCCTTTAATCTCTCTCTCAACCTCTCTTCTCACCTTCACTTGCAGCTATTGACACACTGGTTCTATGTCTGCCTGTTGGATGAACAGTCAGAACATACACTTGCTGCAAGTTTCTCTACTCACCTGTTTATCCTTTCTCAGCTCACTACCTGCTAGATCTTCTCTCCCACACACATGCAGCTACTTCACTCTCCAGTGCCTTCCAATTGGCTTGAATACTATCAGTTTCTACCTCTACAACACACTTTGCAGTTTGTTGGTTTGTCTGATCTTGTCGGTTAAGCCACTATTAAACCCTCTCATCAGTTTAACCTTCCCTGCTAACTCTTTTCTTCATACGTTAAGTTCCTTGAATCTTCTCAGTATTATCTTCTCTTTTCTATTCTCAGGATCACTCTCCTTCACCTCCTAGCATCACTAAATAATGTCTTCTTCCTTCATTCTTATTACTTAGCTTTCCTGTCAAAATGCATCTTCAAACTATTAGCACGCAAGGGTTTCTTCCACTAAACAAAAGGTCAATTAGATCCAATCGAATCTTATTCTACATGAGGATGAACAACCTGCAAGCAATCCAGAATCACCTCCCATGTCTTCTTCCTTCCAAGGCACATTTGCTAAACTTAGCAAATACGAACAGTCTATCGACAAGGATCAAGATCAAACACCATAAATAGTTCAGCAGATTGTATCACCAACCTCATTTTCCACCTGGTCACTCTACATTAATCTATGCATCCCATCGATAAACTATGTTTGACCTTCCTCGAGCTACACACCTCTGCAACACCTCCCATGATTTACAAGATCTACAATTAATGTCGACTGACTCTGTAACAACCTCATCGGTGCACATTCCATCTACAACTGCATGCATGTCTACCACCTTGAATCCATGTGACACCTTTGTCAGCATCCACCTTATCTCACCAAGTCAGTCTGACTTGGTCACCAAAAAATTACACACAACTGGTGTGTGCATCATACCACCAGTCCCTTTTTGCCTACCAGTTAACTTGCTTGCCTTCTCCCTACTTGTGTCGATGGATCTTTTCAACTTGGTTATCACTCATGCCAATCCTCAGTAGCTATCTAGGATGACTCATCATGTGCATCTTCAGCATATTGAGAGAAATTCACTTTTCTCTCTCTATTCACTTGGTTGTATGCTAGTATCCACCTTGTTTACCGATTTACAAGTTTTTTCCTTCATACCGGTAATGTGCATGATATCTTCATGCCATCCATATCCAACTGTTATGTATCTGTGGAAAGACTACTTTCCATCTACATACAGATAACTCCATGTGTGTAACTGCAAAGTCTTATCTTCATTTGACTAGTTCTCTTCTCAACTGGTTTTTCGAGGAGGTAAACTCACCATCTCAACTCTTCCTTCTCTGCCCAGGCAACACATCATGTCTTCACATGCTGATCTGGTGCACATCTCTGATCTCAACCTCTGGAGGCATCCTCATCTTTCACTTTGGTTATCTTGTCTATGCATCCAATCACCTGCCTTGGCTTACTTTGGCTATCTTATCCTGAGGAGTCATGATGTATGTCATGTATTTTGTGGGATAAGCAAGGTATTACTATTTACCAAGGGGAGGAATAGACAATCACACTTTAACTACTAAACACAAGTGGAGGAAGATCTATGTTACCTGCCGGTAAAGATGTGACTTCACTCAAGAGAGGATACCTCTTCAACTTGACATATGTCCCAGTAGCTTTTCCATATGTCATCTTTGCTCATGGAAACAACACATACTCTATCAACCTTCTCTTTCTTGGTGGGATTCCTACTAGTTGACCTGATACTAGCATATCGGTTGCACTGCTAACCCTTCATTATATCATACTACAGTGATCTCTACCAGTCACACTCTTTTCGGTTCTCATCACTCATAGATCACTTATCTATCATGCTTGTTCAATATCAACATGCATACTCACAAACTGGTTCCTTTTTCCTAATACCGATATGTAAACCGGATACTCCAACAAGCATACCTACTGGCTTCACTATCCACACTACTAGTTGATAGTACTAACAACATATAAACTATTTTCCCATACTGGTTGTCTTGCTTTATGCTATACCGGTTGACATCAATGACAACACAATGCCAATATACAAGTCTTGTCTAATTTTGCCTAAATTCACTATAGATATAGACAAGTAGATAGGTGTTTACCAAGCAAAACTCGCTAGTATTTCATAGTCCTTTGATCCAAATGTAGCTCTAACCAATAGTGTTAAAGGGAAAACTATAGGTCTAAATGATTAGATCTCAAGCCTCCAAGTGGACAAGGACAAAATTTTGAGAAAATTTGGTGAACTCTGGAACCTGATTGCCCCCCAGTTGGACACCATGTTGAGTAATAACATAGATTGTATGAAGGAAATGGCCTAGCCTGTGCCATCTGATCTAAGGAAATTAGAAATTCATGCCATTGTATTTAGTGCATTCATCACAGTTTTGGATAACTTGAAGACTGGGTGGGATACTTAGTTATGATATTTGAAGACTATTTATGTTGAGATCTTCAAGTATTTGTAAGTTTTTGGTGAATATCTTTGTATATAAGTTTTGGACAGTAGCCCATCTTTGGCATTGTTTTCAAAGAGGGAGAGGAACGGTGAATAATGTAAGGTATTGGAGAGTGGAATTCTTTGTCTAAGGGGGAGACTTAGAAATTATTTTGATTCTTTTAAACCAGTGTACAGTGTTCAACACAACCATTTTTCATGAGTGTTGCCATCAATGCCAAAGGGGGAGATTGTTTGCAATTGACACTCATCTGATGGTTTTTGGTTGTTTCTGGTAGATGATTATTGGTTTAGGGTTTTCATTGATGGAAAATCTTCATAGAGATTCAATCAGGTAGTCATAATTCTTCTTATCCAGAAGCAAGTGTTAACCTATAGCTTGTTAACTGGTATTTTAGGAAGAATAGAGCATTTTTGGTTCGAAATCTTTTTGGTGATTGCGGTGCATTAAATAATGTTTGGGATGATTGGGCTGACATAGAAACATCATTTTATTGTTGTTTTAGTGATTCACATTTATCCTTTGGGATCCAGGCAAGCCAACATGTGACTACACTTTACTCTAGCAGACCAACATGGTAAATGATCTATTTTGTCATTGTCAGTATATAAGTTTGGTGTGGATGATCTTTTTGATGGATGATGCAATTGTTTGTGAGAAAGTGGTGATAGAGAATCCATTTTAGCATAGTTTCATGCATGCATTCTTGATCTGGTAGCTAACTAAGATAGAGAAAAGGGAAGCACAAAGCAGCATAGAGAAGGTGATCTAGTCAATATATTTAGCACTCAATCGGAACTCATCCAAGCATTGTAGATGCTATTTCAGAGTTCATTTGTTGTAATTCATCACTGTAACTAATTTCTAAGTTAGTGAGACTTCCCTGAGGGTTGTAGCCTTCCAAGTTATTATAAATGAGCAATGAGCTCTAGGCAGTGTACCTAAATGCCTGTGCATTCCCATATTATAATATTTTTTCTACTAGCCATAGTGGAATAATATTGTGGGTTCAAATCCCACTGTGGTTTTTGCCTTTTGGGTTCCCATGTAAAAAGTCGGTGTTATGATTTTGTGGTTGATTGTTTTATTTTTCTGCATTCCAATTTCAAGTGTTTTCTTCCTGTGGTTTAAAGTTAAGCTGGTAAATCTGCTAACCGGTAGATCACCGATTCACCTCCGCCCCTCTCAGTGATCCCTAATTTTAACAAAAGGAACCAGGAGGAAGACCTATAAGGAGTATCTTATAAATGGAAAGGTTTGTCTGAAGAGGAGGCCACTTAGATGACTGAGGATGACATCAAATAACATGGAACCTCTGTTGAAGACCTCATCTCAAGAGGGACTTGAGATTCTTGCAACCACGGGTGTATGATGCAGGAGCACCTGGGGTCCCTATATTTCCTCAATGAAGGATTTTGTTTGGTTTTCTTTTTTAAGTTTGGGTTCAAGTTGTAATAAGGCCCATTAACAATTTTGAGTCATTTCCAAGCATTTGTAATTAGTTTGTAACTCTTTGTAAGGCCTTTAGGGCCATAGGAGTCATATTGATCTTAGAGGTCCTAGGTGGGTCAAAGTTGGTCAACGCCTCCCAATATGTGGTAAGGGAGTGGAAATAATGTATTTTATGTTTATGTCTTATTGGACATGTTTTCACGGTGTTTGGGGGATATTTGAGTCATTTGTACAAGTTGAGCAAAAAATGTAAAAGTTGTTGACAACTTTTTAAAATTGACAACCAACATAAACACCAAAGGGTAGTTAAATGGATAACCAATTCAAAATATGGTTAGAGCCATTACCTTTGATTTTAAATAGACCCCTAAAGTGTTGAGGAGAGGTTGGTTTTTCATTATTGTATGGAGATCTCATCAAATGAATGCATTTTGAAGACTTTTTCTCTGCACATTCATGTTATAGTGCTGCTCTTTCCTTCATATCTTTCTTGTTTAGATGTTCTGGAAAATGAGAGTGGATTCATTAGAAATTTATCCAAGTCACCTTTCATTTGAGACTAATTTTGCTTGATTTCATTGAGTTTGGACCACTTTACAAACATTTTTGTGAAAACTAGTCTAAAACCCTAGCTTTAAGGGTTTTGAGAAATAATAATGTATATCTAACCATTCCATCAACGACTTGAATCAAGAATTGGTGTAATGGTAGGTGTAATACTGCCCTAGGTGTGTTTTTGTTAGTTTTTCTAGAGGAGAAGTTTGGAAGGTGATTTGAAGGCTTGAGGGCTTAACATCCCAATGTGTCAAGTAGGTTGGATAGGGTTGGAACAAGAATTTGGGGTTTTGGTACAAAAAAAAAGTGCAGAGAACCTAAAACCTATTGAATCCATCCATTTTGGACATTTCCTTGCATTTCATGTTGGTTTTGTAAGCCTGTAAGGTGTTCTTGATATGCCTATAGTGCAACCAAAGACCTAATTGTGCACCTAAAATACTATTGCAGTCAAGTTTCAGTCACTTTGGTCCAAAACAACATACCTTGATTTTGACATATGTTATGAGCCTTCCAAAAGGGTATCTGTAAATGGTTTTAGTTTTGTCCAAGATCATCATTTTGAAAGTTATGGTCAAAATTCTCTCTGAGTAGGGATAGAAGGATCCAGTCTCGTCTAGGAAGCCAATGGTGTGGAATGGCTTAAAGTTATTGTGTAAATGATAGTATTGGTTGATTTGAGAGAATTTGGGTTTGTGGACACCTTGATATTCCTTCCTTTACCCCTACAATTGTTTGTTGCTTTGTTTTCTCAAGATGTCATGTTGTGGGACATAGCATTGATTTGAGAACATTGGGTTGAGTATCCTCATGTTTGATATTGTGCTTGAACCTTGTAACCACAATCTTGGGTGAGTTGAAACACCTCTAAACGCCTTTGCGTCTCATATTCATTTTTCAATTATCTTACCATTGAATACAAGATATATGTAGTAAATATAGGAGAACAATAGACTATTAGAACATTTAGTTTTTAACATCTATACGAAAAAAAATAGAGAAAGTAAATAGATGGCATTGCCTATTTATTATAGCTAGGATCTCTTATATATCAATGACTTAAATTTCATATACTTCATCTTTCAACTAAAAACTCTATAACTAGATTATTATATGCTACATCAAGCACATATATGAATAAAAATCCTATATTATATTGTACATTGCACAACCTTAGATACTTACACCCAGTAAATGGATTAATGGATGATATTGGTCCAGCCCTCATCTGCCAAAAAACACATATATGATTAAAAATTATATATTATATTATACAATGCACAATATTAGATACCTATACCCAATAAATGGGTTAATGGATGATTTTGGTTTATCCTTCATCTACGAAAAAGATGGGGATTACCACATTATTTAGCCAATATAATGACAAATTATTTGAATTCATTAATTATAAATGGGTTAATTATTAAGATGGTTGTGAGAAAGGCAAAGACCTCTTATTACAAAGAGATAATGTTATTGAATTATTTTATTTCAACTGACTTTCAAGGTTGATAGTAATATATTCTTAGAGAGAGAAATCATCTTTGTAGTCACATATGGTATATTATTATTCCTATCAATTTAGGAGTAACTCTATACAAACTCATTCTTATATCATCTTTTTTGACTTGCATTCCTAGCAATAGTTTCTTAAGGAAATAAATCAATATATTTTCATTTGGCATTAGTACGATACAAATAAATTAAACAAATATATACTAAATGTAATGTCTTACTCCCATTTATAACTATTTGATTATATCTATATTATATTTATATGAAAAGTTGGAATAGATAAAAAAATTTGTGATAATAATGTTATTTTTTAATTGACAAAAAAGAAAAGATTCTTTAAATAAAATAAAATTAAGAGTAAAATTATATTAAAACCTTTTATCTTAAATAACTTCAATTTAGTTAAAGAGATTTCAAATAAAATAAATTAATAATAATCCTCTCAATGTCAAACTCTCTATTGTTGAAATTGATTGCGTGAGATGTAATTGATGTGACTAATTAATTATGCACATGGGATTTATGTAGCATGTACGAGGAAAGTTCTAAACACCATGGATTAAGTTGATGAAGAATTAGGTCAAATTTATACATGTTAGGATGAGGGTGTCAATAGTGAGGATCTATCTTAGATGAATGGTTGAGATTTATTGACATAAATGGAGAATCCTAATAGGCTATAATAGGCAAAAAGGAGTTATGATGGCTTCTTAATACAATCTAAAATGAGTGAGAATAACTGGTTATTTTTCTATTGTGACTAATTAGTTGTGCATGCACTAAAAATAAGAGGGGATCTTGAATGAATCAAGATGGATAATTATATTTTTTAATATTTGTGGAAAATAAGTGAGAATAGATTTATTTATTTTACTTTAGAATATAGGAATGAGCATTAGCCTAGATAACTAAGCAATATAAATTATTTCATTAATTAGTGTCTGTGAATGAAAAGGAGAATTGTCATGATATTGCGGAAATATTGATGTGATATTTAGGATGAAATGTTACATGCAACATTAGAAGGTGATGATAATTAAGTGTACATATATCTTTTTCTCTTTGAAATGATTTAATGAAGTAATAGCATTTAATTTTAATTTTAGGATGATCAAATTTAGGGATTCCTCCCCTAGAGGATAGATTGGTTTGACGAAAATGAGTGTGCTCTTAAAATAGATGAAAAACACATAAGATGGTTAGGGATGAATGGAAGAGATAGATAGATTTTTATGTTAACAGTTAGCTAAGGGATAGAGGTAAATAATTTATAGATATGAAGGATAAAAAATTTAATGATGAATGGAAGGGACAGGTATGCAAAAAAAAAAGTATTACAAAAGGCACATTGTTTAATAAATTGAGTTATGTTGTAATGCCCCACCAAGAAACCCCTTGGCCAACAATTCCTCAATCTGCAACTTCAGCTTACTCAACTCTTGAGTGGTCATCCGATATAATGCTCTCAAGATAGGTTCCACTCCAGGAACTAAGTCAATGCAGAATTCTATATCTCGCTTAGGAGGAATATCAATAATGTCACTAGCGAACACATCAGCATACTCCCGAAGAAGAGGGTGACTGTCAAAAGAAAATTCCCGACTTCTCTCCTCATCCAAGTCCTTGAGAGAAACTACAAAAATCTGGCATTCCTAATGCATACACCTCTTAACATGCATAGCAAAGATCATATAGAGGGATATCGGCCTATGAATCCCAACTATCTCAACTTTCCTTCCATGGTCATCTAAACACTCTACTATCTTCTGATGACAATCCATACTATCACTGTGTGATGATAACCAATCCATCCCCAACACAACTCCATAAGACCCTAAACAAATGACTCAAAGGTCAACTATGGTAGAAAAGGGTCCTAGGTCCAACTCACACCTGGGAATGAAGGAATCTATAGCCACACAAAAACCAGTAGCCAAATCTACTTACCACCTATCCTCCTATCTAGCAGATGTGATCCCACGTCGCTCCATAATGGAGGAAGCTATAAATGAATCAAAAGCACCCAAATCAAATATTACTGAAATATATATACCACCCAACATACCTATGGTCTCAATAACTTTACCCTGATGCTCTACCTAATGGTTATCAACTAGTGCAAATACTCTCTAAGATCGGCTTGCATCCCCAATAGTAGGCTTTGAAGCTGAAGGTCTATGACTAGTTGTCTGATGTGATCTCTGAGGACAATACGCAACTATGTGATCATACTGACCATAGGAGAAACATGCTCCTTTGTTGGGTCCTCTACTTCTAGCCAACCCATTGGATGGCTAAAAACTACTCCTACTAGGGGCCTAAGAAACACTCTACGAGGACTGACCCAAAAACTCTACCTAGCTCGCTATCAGTTCCTGTCCTTCCTGAACTGAGGATTACCCCCACCATGACCCTGAAACTACTTCTACCTAGGTTGGAACTTCTGATGTTGTTGTTGTTGCTGACCACCCTTGGTGGGTGTCTGAAAAACTCCTAAAAGGTAAAATAGTCTGAGACTGACCAACTCTAGCCCTAGATCCTTCGGATGGTGCACTACCAAACTAAACCCCAATTTGTCCATAAGGCGCATGGGATAAATTCTACTCTACTAGCTGAGCTTTCGCTACAGCTAACTCTACATATGTCAGCTGAAGCACCCAAACTCCTCCGCTTATATGGTCATTCAGACCTCTAATAATTTTTTGTACCAACATAGCCTCAACATTCCATATACTGGTATACTGCTTGAGCTCATAAAATCTATACTCATATTTCCCTACAGTCATCTCCAACTATCATAACTCATGGAACTTATCTACACGACGCTCCCTCCACTAAATTGAAAGGAAATGAGCCCTGAACCTCTCCAGAAACAACTCCCATGAAGTTGAACCTATATCCACATTAATTTTCTTGTCCTCAAGTCTCCACCAGGTGGAAGAACAAATAGGATCCAACTGGTACATGAGATTATCAAATCCTTTAGAACAACTAAAACACCTTTGAATCCAACCCTCGCATGAAAGGCATGAATACCTAATGGAAAGTGGCACTACCACCCGACCATGTGGCTCAAAACTAACCACCCCACAATGATAGGAGATAGAAATAAGACCCTCTAACAAACTACAAAGAATACACACATGGTCTAAACATGACATCGGGTAACCTCATAAAGCAAACACACTCAAATGACTTCACAATAATACTCTAGGTGACATCAATAAGACTACACATAAGTGAACATAAGGGAAGAGTTTCATTGCATATTTTGGAATGGTTATCCTCGCAAGCCTCCATAGGCCATGAGCCCCATCTTGGGTTATCCTGACAGCCTCTCCCAAACCCCCGACCACATCCAAGTCTCATGTGGACTCAACAAACCCTTCTTGAGGACAAGGTTGTTAGTTTTCCCATTCCAAGCCTTCCCACTCCATCATGAGTCTTTACAAGAACTCAACCATGAGCGGGATACAATTAATCTTAATTAATGTTTAAGCTACCCAAACCCCCTAATATATTATTAGGTTATCACTTAATTATCCAGCTTTCGAGGGGTTTATCCTACTAGCCACTTTCGGCTCGACCCCCACTCGAAAGCCACTCTTCCTTATGATAAAACACAACCCCAAAGAACTCCAAGGCAAAAACACAAAAACCAACCTTACAAATGGAATTCAAAAACACCTGAGGAAGTACACTTGGTCACCAGCCCTACCATATAGGTTTAACCAACTAAATAATTTGGTCTACTCACAAGACATGACCACAAAGGAAAAAAAAACATGAAAAGGTCTAATTCCACATATGGCCAATTGATTTGCAATATGAATTAATTATGAAGCCAAACATATATGAAACAAACAAAAACCATTATTTACTCTAGAATAAAGATTTGCTTTTCATCAAGTTCATGTTGACCAAGGTTTTCACTATAATTTCTAAATTTTTGATATAAATCATTTACTAACAATAATTTCCGAAATTCAATAAAAACTTCCAATCAAAATTCCCTAACAACAATTTAAAATTCTAAAACCACAATAGATAATTTGAGTCATATGTATGTATAAATAATTATATACATAAATATATACATATATATGTGTATATATGTGTATATATGTGTATATGTGTATATATGTATATATACATATATATATATATATATACACACACATATATATACATATACATACATATATATACATACATACATACATACATATATATACACACACACATATATATATATACATACATATATATACATACATATATATGTATGTATATATACACACACACACACATATGTGTGTGTGTGTGTGTGTGTGTATAAAAACATACATATTTCAATCAGATAATTCTTTTTTAAAATAGCATTAACTATATTTCTTATTTTCCAAACATATATACATATATATACATATGTATATATATGTGTGTGTGTGTGTGTGTGTGTGTGTGTGTGTGTGTGTGTGTGTGTGTGTGTGTGTGTGTGTTTGTATGTACATATGTATATTGTGCATGCGGGGAAATGTGGTGACAAAAATGAATCAATTGAATCTAAAAGACCCACACACCAATAAGACTCTTGGTGCAAGTATATGAACTGATTGAACTTAGGAATGACAACTCCAAGAATGAGTGATATTTGATTTCAATGCATGAATGCATTCTAAGATATATATGATATTAGAACTATGATGATTAAGCTAGTATGAAGATGATGATATGATAAAAGATCAGCAAATTATCCTAGCATGAATATTCTATGATATGAAAAATACTTCTAAATGCTATGATTATATTCTAACAAAGAGAGGCTTAAATTGCTTAGTAAATTAGACTATAACGTAGATTTATGAAACTTGGATTATATGAAAATGAGGAATGAGAGCTCTATTTATAGGAAAAATAGAGCAATGGATGGTCAAGATTGAATAATCTCAACAAGGGCTAGGATTGAAAGTTAATCAATCCATGTTTACAATTCTCACCAATGAAATGGTGACAATTGTCAACAAAGGGTTGCTTGAGAGGAGATGCAAGAATCATTAAATGTTTGAGAAGACATGAAGGTTACCCTAAGGAGGTAAGGGTTAAGGTTAGGTTAGAGTTATCCAATGGATAAATCTTTACCCAAGGGGTAAATTCTTGTACAAGGGTTAATAGGATAACCAAGGTTAAAGCCATGAATGCTTGATGAGACCCTTGGATTAGCTAAGGGTTAAGTTAGAGAGAAAGTCTCTAACCATGCAAGAAGGTTGATATAACCATTAATGGTTAGGAAGACTTTGGGGAAAAATTTGTAAGAGTCCTTCCAAATTTGGGGGAACTCAACAAGTTAGCTTGTTGAAGAAATAAAGCCTTTAATGCATTTAGAAGTCTTTCTTCCAAATTTGAGAAGTGACCTCCTCAAACTTAGGGAAATAATAGGATAAGAAGGATTAAGGCTAATTGATTAAGATCAGATGGGTTCTAGAAGAATAAGTAGGAAGCAAGTGGGAGATGTACGAAAATGCAAGTGGATGGAGGAAAAGGATTTTAATTGAAATAAAATTACTTTATTTCAACTAAAATAGATGCAACTTCCATAAATACAAGTGGGGGATTTTAATAAATAAATTAGATTTATTTATTTGCAAGGATCAATTTAATTAAAAAGGGAGAAAGGGGAATTAACTAAATAAAGTGATTTATTTAATTAAAGGCCAGAAAAGGTTTAGCTGAATTTAATTAAATAAATTAAGTAATTCATTTAATCAAATAGATGGATGTGAAGAAATTAATTAAATAGAATTTAATTAATAGGAGGAATGGGGTTAAAATAAATATTAAATATTTATTTAGGAAAGTGGTCGGATTTATACATCTACATTTTTCCCCTCTTTGAAGTGATGTGTGCGCACATGTTGATTCAAAGAAAATTTTGCTGGATATGCTGCCAAAGTTTGATCGATATGATGTTGTGTGTTGATATGATGGTCCAAATGTAGATTTGATGAATAATATTGATGATGCCCCAGATATGAAGAATTGATTTGATATGAAAAGTTGATATGAGACTGATGTTGATATGAAATTGATGTCGAGATTCGATATGATAATGCCCCCTCAGGAGATCGTTCATGCACTAAAGGCATGAATGATCTCTCGAAAGAAGAAGAATGTTATTTGATAGATAGAGGAATGGATAGTTGATGACATGCATGGGTTTGATAAGATTGATCAGATTGATTGGATTGATAAGATTTATTAGATTGAGATTAAGTCTAGTTTCAGGAATGACACCTCGTATATAAGACAAAGATGATCAAAATGTCTGGTTTTAGAACAATATATCCTATATAAGACTTGATCAAAACGTTTGGTTTTAGAAAAGATACATCCTGTATAAGACATGATAGAATGAATCGGGTGAAAAGGATAGATATAATTGATATGATTGGGATCAAGTCTTGTTTCAGGAATGACACCTCATATATAAGACAAAGATGATCAAAACATCTGGTTTCAAGAATGATATATCATGTATAAGACTTTATCAAAACGTCTCACTAGTACATTTGGGGCTGATTTCCAATGGCCTATCGTTAGAATTTTGACTATTTTTCGTTGAACTGCCGACAAATGAAGTTGTTGAAAACTTGTCGTCGATAATTTCGACAATGCCATCTAATGTCGGAATTCAAACATCTTGAACTCTTCTGATGATGGCCATGATCTCTCATCTGGCCAAAGAATGTCATCGGGCATAAAGCATCCTCGTCGGATGGACGTCAGAATTTTGACGCCTAACAGGAACTTGCTGCCACGATGACTACGATGAGCATCCGACAATAAATTATTGTTGAATATACAGCATCCTCATCGGATGTGTCTTCAATTGGCATCAAATTTTGATGCTTGCTAGGAACTATGCACTGACGAGGATGCTATTTGTTCGACGGTTTGGTTGTCCATGCAAAGTTGGGTCGATGTCAAAATTCTGACGGTGATTTATTTTTTATTTTTTTAAAGAATATGCATGCCAATTACAATGGTGCTTGGTCCTTTTTTAGCATGTCCTACTAGATGGACCCAAGTAGCTCAATTTCAAGTATACTGGGATGAAATTTAATGCCATTTGGAATCCCACATGAAGCCACATTGATATTTTATCGATAAGACTTCCTATGCACTACTTCATACAATACAAAATTGACTTGATTCCCAAATCTCTTCTTCCAAATATATCTTTAACGCATCAATTTAGGATAACAAAATCAACACAAAGTCCAAAAATTAGTAAATTCAAGAAGTATCAAGTCAAGTTCATCCTTGTGGTAGTTTGATTATGCTTGCACCCAATAAATATGACATATGGTGACTCTCCATTGACTCTTATGTCTCAACATGAAGATCTCAATGAAGAACATGTATCTCTTTCTACACATCAACAATCACTTGGGTCATCTCTAGGCACACTAAACCAAATCAACATATTATCAAGTTTCGATCCAATAAATTTTTTTTGGAAAACTATATTCAAAACGTGAGGACTCTATGAATGGATGGCTATGCCTTTTGACAATTTCTAATGCTCTTGTGACACTTGTGCTTGATAAAAAATGTTATCATTGTCTACATGGATAACATCCTAATCTTTAACAAGATCTTAAAAGAATACATGCTACATGTTGCACAAGTACTAAATACACTACTTCAACACAAGTTGCAAGATAACCTTGATAAATACATTTTGGCACCACACAAAATTAACACCTTGGTTACATAATCAACCACACTTGCATTCATGTTGATCCAGAGAAAATCAAGGTGATTAAATACTAGCCTATCCCATACAATATTGGAAGAACATATGTTACACCTTGCACATGTACCACATATGCTATGCCAACACAAGTTGCAAACCAGCCTCAACAAATTAAATTTTGGCACCATGCAAATTTAGTTACATTATCAGCCACTCTCCCATTCAAGTTGATCTTGAAAAAATCAAGGTGACATGATACTAGCATACCCATGCAAACTCAAATAATTGTACAACAACATGAGTATGCATTAGGGAGGAACATACATCCATGAGGCAATCATGCTAAAAGAACAACAACATGAGTCAACCCCATAAAGGATGAAGTATTTACATAAAGTATGAAATATACCTTTGACACATATAGTGCGCAAGACACATGAATACACATAAGATATTGACCAAACATAAATCTTGGATCATACCAATAAAGAAGTACATATAAATACATGAATATATTTAAGGCATGATTTGAATAAGGATCATACATGTGAATATATGTATCTTATAAAGCATGGGATGTTCATTGTAACACGTAGAGTGTCCGTGAATTCACTTAATCACACATGTTGTGCATGGAACATGAAGAATACACTCGAAACATGAGGAATACAAATGAATACATGTGAGTCATAAGGCATACAAATGAATACCTTGAAGCATGAAGCATACAATGAGCACTTAAAGAATGAAGCATACAAATGAATACACTTGAATTATGAAGCATACAATGAATACTTAAATCATGAAGGATACTCGTGAATATACTTAACACATAAAGTAGGAAGCATACATAAAGCATGAGGCATCCAGATGAATCCACTGAAGTCATAAAGCATACACTTGAATATATGTAGAGCATGAATTCTCTTAAGTCATGAAACATGCATATTGTTACATGCAAGGCAGGAGCATGAAGCATCCACACAAGACATGAAGTAATACACACAAATACCCTCTGAGGTAAAATGCATATATGAAAAAGTACACATATAAATCATACAATGAGGAAATCATGTTGAAGACACAACATGCACATTAATATCCACAATTTATCGAGTATATATACATAAAACATGCATTTAAGAGAAATATACATGAGGCACATGGATGCACTTAAAGCATGAAGTATGCACATAAAAAATAAAGAATACATATAAAGAATACACATGAATATACTTGGGGAAAGAAGCATTCATGCAAAACATAGAGTGTACACATGAGGCACAAATACATGTAAAGCATGAAGTGTGCACATGAATTCACTTAAGGCATGCAACATTCATGTAGCATAAAGTATACATAAATACCATAATATGTGCATACACGTAGCATAAAGTATATATAAATACCATAAGATGTGAAGTGTACACATAAGGCATAAGATAATGGATACATGTAAGCAAAGAATCAGCATACATGAATATATGCAAGGCATGAAGTAATGCACATAAGGCATGAAGGAGCTATGTAAAGCACAAACCATACATATGAATACATGCAAGGCATGAATCATGCATGTAAACCATGAAGTAATACATAAATACATATAAGGTACAAGCATATATGAGAAAGGTTCTCATGGAGTGGACATGCTGAAGACACATCAATCATGAAGCATACAAGAGAGAGGTATTCATGGAATAGACATTTGAAAACATCTCATTCATCAAGTAAAATAAATACACATACAATATAAAACACATATGCTAGACACATGACAAACATGGTGCAAGCACAAGGTATACATTAGGGAAGTGTACATATAAAACACCCATGGAGTAGGCATGCTCAAAACATATTAGACACTTAGCAGTTAAAGGCATACTCATAAGAATGCAATGCTGGCCAAATCAATTTTTTTTTATTATTATTTAAGAAGAGGGTTGAATCATTAGTTCTAACTGAGTAGTTGTTAAAGCAGGTTTGTCCAACAGGATAGCAGAATCATGCTCTGAATATTATCAATTACGTTTGACAATATAATTTTCATGCTCTACATCACAATGCTCCAATGTTGACCTTACCTAATTATTTGTTGTTCCATGAAGCTTACACAAATGCTACTGAGGATTTCATGGGAGCCATCTTGTTATAAGATGGTAAAATAGTATGCTACTATTCAAAGGTTTTATTTTCAACAATGAGGGACTATCTAGCTTATGATAGAACTTTATGCATTAGACTAGGTGATGAGAAAGCGTATAAAAAATAGTATGAGAAAGACTCAAATTATGGGGAATACAAATAGCAAGAAAATACATGATCATCGAGGGAAAATCTAAGATTGGTTGACAAATATAAGATAGAAACCATGTAGATCATACAACAGTGATAAGGAGAATGCCTAAATAATAGTCCATATGAATCACTAAGTAATAGCAGCATATAGTCATAATAATCCTCACATAGAGCAACCATGGAGTCAAAGAACACTATCCAATGTACAATTATAGCAAGATAAGAGCTTTATATCCATCTATTCTATTGATACATTATTATAGGAGATAAATAGCTATAACAGTCCCAATGATGCTATAGGACAATCATACTAGATTAAGAGCATGCAACAGTGAATGTACCATTATCATCATAGTGCCAATGAAAAGATCACACATGAGGAGCATTCATAGCAATCAATGGTAGAAAAGGATAGTATAATCCCAAACATAAAGGAAGATCATCACACAATGTATATTTGTCACAAGCATTAGAAGTCATAAGAAAAATATAGTGTTATGAGTCACAATAAGTGCCTTGGAGAGTGAGAAAAAATCAAAAAGAAGGTCATCCAGATTATTGAGCAGCACAAAAGCCATAGATTGGAGGTAGAATACAATCATGAAGGCATTTTTTTTGAAAAGACAAGGTTAGAGCCCAGTCATGGTAGTATCACAAGAACAATGTTGTCTAGATCATTTGACAGTCAACAGTGAAAAAAAGTCCCACACTTAATAGTTAAAGGACAATCCCAAACTCAGGTACATCAAAAACATAAAATCAACAGTTATAGTGGCTAAGGGTCCCAAAACTAGGAGATCAGTAATGTATAGAGGATCAGGTGCAAACACCATTATGATCATGATCACTGTAGAAAAGGTCACAGTCCATTCACTGGAAAACAACCAAGAGAGAAACAATGACTTAAGATGAAAAGCATAATCTTCCATTCATCAAGACAATGGCATCAAAGTAAATACAATGAAAAATACAATCTTAGAAAGGAATCTTAGTATTAATGAGGACATTGGAATTTATAGCATTATAGATGATCAAAAGTCACCATCATGGAGGTATCCTTCATAGTCATATGATATAGCAAGAATGAATAATGTATTGATAGCCATCAAAGAGTTCGTCACAATGTTTTATTGTAGTAGAACAGTGATCATGATTATAATTTCAATCCAAATGCCTTCAAAGGAGAAACTTCAACATAGGATTAGCAGTCTAAGGACAGTTTGCAACCATGGAATTTATAAATAGTTAAAAGTCCAACACAGTGAATAATAAAATACTGCTACAACAATTCTTCATGGACAGTCCATAGCCTTATAACAAATACACTGATAAGGGCAAAAAAGATCACTATTATCATGGGTCTAAGATAATTTAAAATGATCAAAATATACAGTTATTAGCAGTCATAAACTATGTTAGAGGATTGGCAAAGAAAAACATAGGTGTTCTCCTCATAGAACATAGAGATATGAAGCAATAATGAGATCTGAGGTAACAGTTATAAAATTTGGATGAACTCGAAGAGACATTTACAAATACAACCTACCCTTTATAATACCTAATTGAAAAAATGGATGCAATGCAAGACCTTGTATCAATAATGTCTGGCAGATAGTAAAAAAATAGAACAATAAATTCCATATAAAAGTGGTTAGACTTAAAATGATAAGGAAAATTTTAAAATGCTAAAGAAAATGTCAAGTAATAAAAAAAATTACAAGGATGAGGCATATTCATAACTTTTGCAGTCTCGCCATGGATATCAACACTAGAAGAAACTCATACTATTAGTGTACATACAAGACAATATGGGAGTTCATTATACCCATCAACTTGTGGTGTTGTTGTTCATGTTAGCTCTATTGGACCCTACAATTAAGATTCAACATACATTATTCAATAAGATTAACTATGCAACATAATGAAATATTGAAAAGTGTGTTATCTTATTGAGCTTTGCTTGGTTTCGAGAATAGTTTAATATTCTCTACTTAATAGGGCCAACCACATAAAGGTGGAAGCTCATTGCCCCCCCCACCCCCTAACATCACTCTAAATTCCCTGTTAACATCTAACATTCATTAATATCACATAACGTTCATTAACACATAATATTGATTTACATTAATTAACACGCAACATTCATCAATATTAATTAACACATATCATTCATAACCATTCATTAGCACATAATTACATTCATTAACACATTAAAATCAAGCATTATCAAATAAGGTAGATTACAATCATTTTGTTTTTCATTTTTTCTTTAAAGTTGTGAAAAGACTAAGTGGAGCATTGTTTTCTTCATCATTTCCCCCCTCTTCAGTTGTTTTGCCCTTTCCTCGTGATCTTGATGTATGCCTAGTCCTATACTGAGGATGAGGACACTGAAGCGAAGGGGGGTCCTCTGCAATAACAAAGAAATGGGTTAAATTCAAAACATTTTTTATTATTGTTACAAGTATTTCATTAATTTAGAGAACATAACTGTTGCACTCCTTACCTGATGGGGCAACATCATTTTGTTTAGCCTCAACCTCAACATGTTGAACACCCTCTAGATCCTCTAGGGTTGAAATACTAAAGGTTACATTAATGTTGAACACCAATTGCAATTAAATTTTTTTAAAGGAATAAAAGTGGTCCTCTTTACCTAATTGGGGAACATCATGTTCTTGATGTTGTGTACCCAAATCATGCTCCACTTGGTCACCACCGACTACATGCTCTAAAATATTAACAAAAAGGGTTACATTAATTACTACTTTAATTACAAATTAGGATATTTAATTGTATTAATAATTACATAAATAGATTTGAATAGAAAATGAATACCTTCACTACTAGGATGCACATCTGAACCTTCATGTGCAGGTGGTGTTTGATGATTAGCAAGATGCATTCCAATGTCATGCACATTGTTATCATTGCTTGCTTATTTAAAACAAATATAGTCATTTTATGTTGGAGCTCAACATCAACTAGATTATTTGTAAAGTATTCAATTTGAAACAATTTTCATTTAACTTATTTACCTGTGTAATGGATGCACCAGAATCTTGTGTTTTCCCCCTCAATTCTCATAGTCGATCAGCCACGGCTATATAGCCTTGCTAGTAGGCAATTCTCTTGTCATCTTTTGTGGGCACTCTATTGAATTCAGGGCCCTACATTTTTGCTTGGTATCGTGAATTTAGCTTGCATTGTTTGATAAAAAAAAAAATCATTTGCAATTTATAAATATTTTGATGCAATATTTCATTTATAGATACTTACAATTCGTGCGGCAAGCTTCATATAACCACCAGAGCCGAGTTTGTGTTGCCCCTTCTTTTCTTGTCTTGCCTTGGTTGCCTTTGACGTGTCACTCAATGTATGAAAAGTTTTAAATATGTTAGATTATATAAATATAAAGACTAATTAATTAGTACATAATTAAATTCTTAATAGTATCCCATACCTTCTTTTGGCATCTGGTGGTGTATATCCTTTTTTCCTTTCAATTCTCTCCTTGGCATCCAAAATCAGCTCCTTCCACTCCCTCTCTAGAATCATGGGGGGACGCTCGTACTTTACGTTCTTCTCTAAATGGGTTTTTATTGGTCCCTCACATACTTTAGATATGTGCCACCTTTTTCAAGGAGATTGGTTTTGTCAAATGTGTCATTTCTAAACCACTCAACCATACGGTTTGTCAATTCATATTTTAACCTTTTTTCTTGGTCATTCCACCTTTTAAAGCAAAAACAACCCTGTTAGATTAAAAAATGAACTAAAGCTACATTTATTATAGTTCGAGAAATGGATCAACGGAAAACTATTCTAGCAATGATATGAAATCAAAATAGTGGATTAGGGTTAGTTTAGATACGATGTTCCACCTTTTTACGTATGGTGGGCCCAAATATCCAAAAAATTCATGGGATCATTAGCCCAAAACGAATGATCAAAAAGTAAATTACAATTAGACTATATATAATAATAATTTTAATGTACCGAGAACCTTTTGTATCTTTAAGGGAATCATTTCTTCATCACTCACCACCGATGTGGCCTGCAGCGTAAGTGCACAAAGATGGTGGTAAAAAAGGGGGGTATAAGTGGACACTTTTTTTTTTTTTTCTGAAATCAAGTGAACCTGAACTTGGAGGCAAAATTTGAAAGGCACCCACTCAAGATATGAATATAATAAAAGAAAAAATATTGTAGTACTCTGACTCTAGTTTCCAAACTACTAAACTTTTTCAAAATTGGATAAGAGTAAGGGGGTCAAATCCTTCGCGCATGAAAAACTGACCCTGAATTTTTCTGGAAAACATAACATAGTGTCTGATGTGCGTATCAAAAAATTCATAGTTAGATTTAGTATTTTGACAAATCCTTTTTGAGAAAGATAGTTAAGAGTGAGCACTAGAAGATGTGTATTTTTTGTTCAGCATTTTTTTTTTTATGATTTTTCCAATTGAGCACATCCTGAAAATTAGGTACCTGTTCATGCATGAAGCATAAGTTGCACTAAACAAATTGAAAATACAAATTTTTTTATTTAAAATTGTAAAGAATCAAGTGCACTAAAATAATAAAATAATTTTTTTAAAATTTGGATAATTATATCAAAAGTTATTCAAAAAATGGTGCACCTATGTCTGTGAGAACTATGGAGACACTGGTAAAAGAAATTCAATAATAATATGTTATTGTTGTTCAAATTGAAAAAAATTATATGGTTAGAAATCTCAAAAGATGGGTGGAAATATGGTGGCAATATTAGAAATACCCACTTGATGAAGTGTAAAACTGATGATGACAAAGTCGATAAACCAAGTTGATAAAATAAAACACATCAAAAATGAGAGAAATGGAAGGAAATCAAACTTCCAAACCATAGTTTTTTCATCCAGGCCTATTTCCAATCCTAAATAGTCAAAAGCACGTACGGGGTACTACAAGTTTAAAGAGCGCGTATGGGGTACTTATGGTGTAAGCAGCGCGTACGTGCTTGTTTTCCTATACAACAGTGCGTACATGCTCTTTTTGCTATAAACAGCGCATATGCGTTATTGTATAATATGATATGTAATATATAATATGTGTATATACATATAATATGTGTATAATATGATATTGTATATATAATATATGTATATACATATAATATATAATATATTAAACATATATATAGACATGTAAGTGTATTGTCTCCCCCTCTCAAATGCATACAAGGTGCCTCTCTCTCTCTCTCTCTCCCCTTCTCCCTTCCTCCATACTCCATCCCTCCCTCTCTCCCCTTATCCCTTCCTCCATACCCCATCCCTCTCTCTCTCTCTCACTCTCTCCCCTTCTCTCTTCCTCCATGTCCCATCCCTCTTTCTCTTCTTCTCTCCCTCCATCCCTACATACCCCACTGCAACTGTGTCTGCACTTGTATAGAAGTAAGTGAATTTATTTCTTGTCTGCAACTTCCTCTTTGATTTTTATCATGTATGCTCTCCTAAGAAAATTGACTCATGGATTTGTGTGTGTATATTTAATAGGAGGAATAGGGTTTGAAATTGAACCATGGGTGTATTACTGTGACAAACAAGGAAACTTGTAGCAATATTCTTCTTGAATGTATTTTTAATGAGCAGAGCAGATGTGGAAAATAGTGTCAACAAAGTAACATAATGAGTCAGAGTATCTGCAATATGTTTTTCAGAAGGAAACAACAAGTAGGAAGAGAAAGAGGGAGAGTAACACAGATGATGTCCTGTAGAATGATAGTGGTGGGTATGCGAGAGTTCCCAAGTTGTTACAAAACACCTGTCACCTAAAGAAATTAAAGTTCGTTGTATGCATGGCAGTGGTAGTATATGATGATCATCACTTGTCAAATAGCTTGGAATGGTACTTACCCATGAAAGAAATCAAGTGTGTAATTCCTATAGTCACAATCAAGATTAGTCTTATAAACTTGCAAATTTAATAGCATCATATGTTTTAGAACTTAGGTAGTACTCTTAGGGTTAGGTCAAGCTCTTACACTTGTTTTTTTAGCAAAGCCTCGTTGTTTGTTCACTTGGAGTCTCATTGTATGATGTTCTATTCATAACTTTAAATTTAATATATCATTTTATTAGCCCACCATATGACCCCTTAGGTGTCATTAGAGGTCGTATTATTTCCTAAGAGGTCATATGGTGTCCTATGACCCTTAAGACCCCTCGGGACACCAATGACCCATAACAACACCATATGATGTTCTAAAGGGTCCTATGGTGTTCTATGACCCCTTAGGACACCATTTGTTTTCGTTATAGGTCCTAGGGTGTGCTAAAGGGATAATATAGTGTCATATGACCCCTTAGGACACCCTATGACCCCTTAGATGTTGTTAGGGTCATATTGTGTTCTAAGGATCATATTGTGTCCTAGATTCAATATCTCTTCCACTCCCTCCCTCCCCCCTCCTTCTTCTCTCCCTATCTCCCTCTCCCTCTCTCTCTCTCTCTCTCTCTTCCTTCTCCCTTCCTCCATACCCCATCCCTCTCTCTCTCTCCTCCCCTTCTCCCTTCATCCATACCCCATCCCTCTTTCTCTTCTTCTCTCCCTCCCTCTTTCCTCTTCTTTTGTAATTCCTATAGTCACAATCGAGATCAGTCATATGGTGTCCTATGTCCTTTCTCTCTCCCTCTGCCCCCTTTCCTCCCCCCTCTTCTCTCCCTCTCTCCCTTCATCTACCTTCCTCCTCCTCTCTCTCTCTCTCTCTATCTCTCTCTCTCTCTCTCTCTCTCTCTCTCCTCTCTCTCTCTCTCTCTCTCTCTCTCTCACCACCCTCCCCCTCTTCTCTCCCTCTCTCCCTCCCTCCTTCCCTTCTGCCCCCCTCCTCTCTCTCTCCCTCCCCCCTACTCTCCCCTCTCCCTCTCTCTCTCTCCCTCCCTTCCTCCATACCCCTTCTTCTCTCCCACCCTCCCCCCTCTTCTCTCCCTCTCTCCCTCCCTCTACCTCTCTCCCTCTCTCTACCTTCTCCCTCCCCCCTCTCTCTCTCTCCCTCTCTCTCCCTCTCCCACATTCCCTCTCTCTCTCCCTCTCCCTCCTTCCCTCCCCGCTCTTCTCTCCCTCTCTCCCTCCCTCTACCTCTCTCCCTCTCTCTACCTTCCCTCCCCACTCTCTCTCTCTCTCCCTCTCTCTCCCTCTCCCTCATTCCCTCTCTCTCTCCCTCTCATCTCCCCCTCTCCCTCCTTCCCTCCCCCCTCTTCTCTCCCTCTCTCCCTCTCTCTACCTCTCTCCCTCTCTCTACCTTCCCTCCCCCCTCTACCTCTCTCTACCTCCCTCCCCCCTCTCTCTCTCTCCCTCTCTCTCCCTCTCCCTCCTTCCCTCTCTCTCCCTCCCTCTCTCTCTCTCTCCCTCTCTCCCTCCCTCTACCTCTCTCCCTCTCTCTACCTTCCCTCCCCCCTATCTCTCTCTCTCTCTCTCCTCCTCTCCCTCTCTCTCTCTCCCTCTCCCTCTCTTCCCTCTCTCTCTCCCTCTCCCTCTCTCTCCCTCTCCCTCCCCCCTCTCCTCTCCCTCCTTCCCCCTACTCTCCCTCTCCCTTCCTCCATACCCCTTCTTCTCTCCCACCCTCCCCGCTCTTCTCTCCCTCTCTCCCTCCATCCTTCCCTTCTGCACCACTCCTCTCCTCCTTCCCTTCCGCCCCCCTCCTCTCTCTCTCCCCCTACTCTCTCTCTCTCTCTCTCTCTCTCTCTCTCTCTCTCTCTCTCTCTCTCTCTCCCACCCTCCCCCTCTTCTCTCCCTCTCTCTCTCCCTCTACCTCTCTCCCTTTCTCTACCTTCCGTCCCCCTCTCTCTCTCCCTCTCTCCCTCCCTCTACCTCTCTCCTCTCTCTACCTTCCTCCCTCTCTCTCTCTCTACCTCTCTCTCCTCTCCTTCCTTCCCTCTCTCTCTCTCTCCCTCTCCTCTCTCTCCCTCTCCCTCTCCCCTCTCCTCTCCCTCCCTCCCCCTACTCTCCCTCTCCCTTCCTCCATACCCCTTCTTCTCTCCCACCCTCCCCCTCTTTTCTCCCTGTCTCCCTCCTCCATCCTTCTATCCCCCTCCTCTCTCCCTCCCCCTACTCTCCCCCCTACTCTCCCTCTCCCTTCCTCCATACCCCTTCTTCTCTCCCACCTCCCCCCTCTTCTCTCTCTCTCTCTCTCTCTCTCT